>NW_028167583.1:62500-1262500 GCF_963513975.1 Fringilla coelebs
GCAGGGGCCAAGGAGAAAGCCCTCGAGGAGGCCAGCTTGTGGCAGTTTTGCGATGCCCCTGGGATGCCCTTTGCAGCTGCAGTGTGCCCGGAGCCCTGGGCCTTTTAGTTTGCGGAAGCCTGACCCCTAGGCGTAACCCTAACCCTAACCCTAACCCTAGGCAGGGCAGCCAATCAGCCTAGGGTTAGGGCAGGGGCCAAGGAGAAAGCCCTCGAGGAGGCCAGCTTGTGGCAGTTTTGCGATGCCCCTGGGATGCCCTTTGCAGCTGCTGTGTGCCCGGAGCCCTGGGCCTTTTAGTTTGCGGAAGCCTGACCCCTAGGCGTAACCCTAACCCTAACCCTAACCCTAGGCAGGGCAGCCAATCAGCCTAGGGTTAGGGCAGGGGCCGAGGAGAAAGCCCTCGAGGAGGCCAGCTTGTGGCAGTTTTGCGATGCCCCTGGGATGCCCTTTGCAGCTGCAGTGTGCCCGGAGCCCTGGGCCTTTTAGTTTGCGGAAGCCTGACCCCTAGGCGTAACCCTAACCCTAACCCTGACCCTAACCCTAGGCAGGCCAGCCAATCAGCCTAGGGTTAGGGCAGGGGCCAAGGAGAAAGCCCTCGAGGAGGCCAGCTTGTGGCAGTTTTGCGATGCCCCTGGGATGCCCTTTGCAGCTGCAGTGTGCCCGGAGCCCTGGCCCTTTTAGTTTGCGGAAGCCTGACCCCTAGGCGTAACCCTAACCCTAACCCTAGGCAGGGCAGCCAATCAGCCTAGGGTTTGGGCAGGGGCCAAGGAGAAAGCCCTCGAGGAGGCCAGCTTGTGGCAGTTTTGCGATGCCCCTGGGATGCCCTTTGCAGCTGCAGTGTGCCCGGAGCCCTGGCCCTTTTAGTTTGCGGAAGCCTGACCCCTAGGCGTAACCCTAACCCTAACCCTAACCCAAACCCTAACCCTAGGCAGGGCAGCCAATCAGCCTAGGGTTAGGGCAGGGGCTAAGGAGAAAGCCCTCGAGGAGGCCAGCTTGTGGCAGTTTTGTGATGCCCCTGGGATGCCCTTTGCAGCTGCAGTGTGCCTGGAGCCCTGGGCCTTTTAGTTTGCATAAGCCTGACCCCTAGGCATAACCCTAACCCTAACCCCAACCCTAACCCTAACCCTAGGCTGGGCAGCCAATCAGCCTAGGTTTAGGGCAGGGGCCAAGGAGAAAGCCCTCGAGGAGGCCAGCTTGTGGCAGTTTTGCGATGCCCCTGGGATGCCCTTTGCAGCTGCAGTGTGCCCGGAGCCCTGGCCCTTTTAGTTTGCGGAAGCCTGACACCTAGGCGTAACCCTAACCCTAACCCTAACCCTAGGCAGGGCAGCCAATCAGCCTAGGGTTAGGGCAGGGGCCAAGGAGAAAGCCCTCGAGGAGGCCAGCTTTTGGAAGTTTTGCGATGCCCCTGGGATGCCCTTTGCAGCTGCAGTGTGCCCGGAGCCCTGGGCCTTTTAGTTTGCGGAAGCCTGACCTCTAGGCGTAACCCTAACCCCAACCCTAACCCTAGGCAGGGCAGCCAATCAGCCTAGGGTTAGGGCAGGGGCCAAGGAGAAAGCCCTCGAGGAGGCCAGCTTGTGGCAGTTTTGCGATGCCCCTGGGATGCCCTTTGCAGCTGCAGTGTGCCCGGAGCCCTAGCCCTTTTAGTTTGCGGAAGCCTGACCCCTAGGAGTAACCCTGACCCTAACCCTAGGCAGGGCAGCCAATCAGCCTAGGGTTAGGGCAGGGGCCAAGGAGAAAGCCCTCGAGGAGGCCAGCTTGTGGCAGTTTTGCGATGCCCCTGGGATGCCCTTTGCAGCTGCAGTGTGCCCGGAGCCCTGGCCCTTTTAGTTTGCGGAAGCCTGACCCCTAGGCGTAACCCTAACCCTAACCCTAGGCAGGGCAGCCAATCAGCCTAGGGTTAGGGCAGGGGCCAAGGAGAAAGCCCTCGAGGAGGCCAGCTTGTGGCAGTTTTGCGATGCCCCTGGGATGCCCTTTGCAGCTGCAGTGTGCCCGGAGCCCTGGGCCTTTTAGTTTGCGGAAGCCTGCCCCCTAGGCGTAACCCTAACCCTAACCCTAACCCAAACCCTAACCCTAGGCAGGGCAGCCAATCAGCCTAGGGTTAGGGCAGGGGCCAAGGAGAAAGCCCTCGAGGAGGCCAGCTTGTGGCAGTTTTGTGATGCCCCTGGGATGCCCTTTGCAGCTGCAGTGTACCCGGAGCCCTGGCCCTTTTAGTTTGCATAAGCCTGACCCCTAGGCGTAACCCCAACCCTAACCCCAACCCTAACCCTAACCCTAGGCTGGGCAGCCAATCAGCCTAGGGTTAGGGCAGGGGCCAAGGAGAAAGCCCTCGAGGAGGCCAGCTTGTGGCAGTTTTGCGATGCCCCTGGGATGCCCTTTGCAGCTGCAGTGTGCCCGGAGCCCTGGCCCTTTTAGTTTGCGGAAGCCTGACCCCTAGGCGTAACCCTAACGCTAACCCTAGGCAGGGCAGCCAATCAGCCTTGGGTTAGGGCAGGGGCCAAAGAGAAAGCCCTCGAGGAGGCCAGCTTGTGGCAGTTTTGCAATGCCCCTGGGATGCCCTTTGCAGCTGCAGTGTGCCCGGAGCCCTGGCCCTTTTAGTTTGCGGAAGCCTGACCCCTAGGCGTAACCCTAAGCCTAACCCTAGGCAGGGCAGCCAATCAGCCTAGGGTTAGGGCAGGGGCCAAGGAGAAAGCCCTCGAGGAGGCCAGCTTGTGGCAGTTTTGCGATGCCCCTGGGATGCCCTTTGCAGCTGCTGTGTGCCCGGAGCCCTGGCCCTTTTAGTTTGCGGAAGCCTGACCCCTAGGCGTAACCCTAACCCTAACCCTAGGCAGGGCAGCCAATCAGCCTAGGGTTAGGGCAGGGGCCAAGGAGAAAGCCCTCGAGGAGGCCAGCTTGTGGCAGTTTTGCGATGCCCCTGGGATGCCCTTTGCAGCTGCAGTGTGCCCGGAGCCCTGGCCCTTTTAGTTTGCGGAAGCCTGACCCCTAGGCGTAACCCTAACCCTAACCCTAACCCTAGGCAGGGCAGCCAATCAGCCTAGGGTTAGGGCAGGGGCCAAGGAGAAAGCCCTCGAGGAGGCCAGCTTGTGGCAGTTTTGCGATGCCCCTGGGATGCCCTTTGCAGCTGCAGTGTGCCCGGAGCCCTGGCCCTTTTAGTTTGCGGAAGCCTGACCCCTAGGCGTAACCCTAACCCTAACCCTAACCCTAGGCAGGGCAACCAATCAGCCTAGGGTTAGGGCAGGGGCCAAGGAGAAAGCCCTCGAGGAGGCCAGCTTGTGGCAGTTTTGCGATGCCCCTGGGATGCCCTTTGCAGCTGCAGTGTGCCCGGAGCCCTGGCCCTTTTAGTTTGCGGAAGCCTGACCCCTAGGCGTAACCCTAACCCTAACCCTAACCCAAACCCTAACCCTAGGCAGGGCAGCCAATCAGCCTAGGGTTAGGGCAGGGGCTAAGGAGAAAGCCCCCGAGGAGGCCAGCTTGTGGCAGTTTTGTGATGCCCCTGGGATGCCCTTTGCAGCTGCAGTGTGCCCGGAGCCCTGGCCCTTTTAGTTTGCATAAGCCTGACCCCTAGGCATAACCCTAACCCTAACCCCAACCCTAACCCTAACCCTAGGCTGGGCAGCCAATCAGCCTAGGGTTAGGGCAGGGGCCAAGGAGAAAGCCCTCGAGGAGGCCAGCTTGTGGCAGTTTTGCGATGCCCCTGGGATGCCCTTTGCAGCTGCAGTGTGCCCGGAGCCCTGGCCCTTTTAGTTTGCGGAAGCCTGACACCTAGGCGTAACCCTAACCCTAACCCTAACCCTAGGCAGGGCAGCCAATCAGCCTAGGGTTAGGGAAGGGGCCAAGGAGAAAGCCCTCGAGGAGGCCAGCTTTTGGCAGTTTTGCGATGCCCCTGGGATGCCCTTTGCAGCTGCAGTGTGCCCGGAGCCCTGGGCCTTTTAGTTTGCGGAAGCCTGACCCCTAGGCGTAACCCTAACCCCAACCCTAACCCTAGGCAGGGCAGCCAATCAGCCTAGGGTTAGGGCAGGGGCCAAGGAGAAAGCCCTCGAGGAGGCCAGCTTGTGGCAGTTTTGCGATGCCCCTGGGATGCCCTTTGCAGCTGCAGTGTGCCCGGAGCCCTGGCCCTTTTAGTTTGCGGAAGCCTGACCCCTAGGCGTAACCCTAACCCTAACCCTAGGCAGGGCAGCCAATCAGCCTAGGGTTAGGGCAGGGGCCAAGGAGAAAGCCCTCGAGGAGGCCAGCTTGTGGCAGTTTTGCGATGCCCCTGGGATGCCCTTTGCAGCTGCAGTGTGCCCGGAGCCCTGGCCCTTTTAGTTTGCGGAAGCCTGACCCCTAGGCGTAACCCTAACCCTAACCCTAGGCAGGGCAGCCAATCAGCCTAGGGTTAGGGCAGGGGCCAAGGAGAAAGCCCTCGAGGAGGCCAGCTTGTGGCAGTTTTGTGATGCCCCTGGGATGCCCTTTGCAGCTGCAGTGTGCCCGGAGCCCTGGCCCTTTTAGTTTGCATAAGCCTGACCCCTAGGCGTAACCCTAACCCTAACCCCAACCCTAACCCTAACCCTAGGCTGGGCAGCCAATCAGCCTAGGGTTAGGGCAGGGGCCAAGGAGAAAGCCCTCGAGGAGGCCAGCTTGTGGCAGTTTTGCGATGCCCCTGGGATGCCCTTTGCAGCTGCAGTGTGCCCGGAGCCCTGGCCCTTTTAGTTTGCGGAAGCCTGACCCCTAGGCGTAACCCTAACCCTAACCCTAGGCAGGGCAGCCAATCAGCCTAGGGTTAGGGCAGGGGCCAAAGAGAAAGCCCTCGAGGAGGCCAGCTTGTGGCAGTTTTGCGATGCCCCTGGAATGCCCTTTGCAGCTGCAGTGTGCCCGGAGCCCTGGCCCTTTTAGTTTGCGGAAGCCTGACCCCTAGGCGTAACCCTAACCCTAACCCTAGGCAGGGCAGCCAATCAGCCTAGGGTTAGGGCAGGGGCCAAGGAGAAAGCCCTCGAGGAGGCCAGCTTGTGGCAGTTTTGCGATGCCCCTGGGATGCCCTTTGCAGCTGCTGTGTGCCCGGAGCCCTGGCCCTTTTAGTTTGCGGAAGCCTGACCCCTAGGCGTAACCCTAACCCTAACCCTAGGCAGGGCAGCCAATCAGCCTAGGGTTAGGGCAGGGGCCAAGGAGAAAGCCCTCGAGGAGGCCAGCTTGTGGCAGTTTTGCGATGCCCCTGGGATGCCCTTTGCAGCTGCAGTGTGCCCGGAGCCCTGGGCCTTTTAGTTTGCGGAAGCCTGACCCCTAGGCGTAACCCTAACCCTAACCCTAACCCTAACCCTAGGCAGGGCAGCCAATCAGCCTAGGGTTAGGGCAGGGGCCAAGGAGAAAGCCCTCGAGGAGGCCAGCTTGTGGCAGTTTTGCGATGCCCCTGGGATGCCCTTTGCAGCTGCAGTGTGCCCGGAGCCCTGGGCCTTTTAGTTTGCGGAAGCCTGACCCCTAGGCGTAACCCTAACCCTAACCCTAACCCTAGGCAGGGCAGCCAATCAGCCTAGGGTTAGGGCAGGGGCCAAGGAGAAAGCCCTCGAGGAGGCCAGCTTGTGGCAGTTTTGCGATGCCCCTGGGATGCCCTTTGCAGCTGCAGTGTGCCCGGAGCCCTGGCCCTTTTAGTTTGCGGAAGCCTGACCCCTAGGCGTAACCCTAACCCTAACCCTAACCCTAACCCTAACCCTAACCCTAGGCAGGGCAGCCAATCAGCCTAGGGTTAGGGCAGGGGCTAAGGAGAAAGCCCTCGAGGAGGCCAGCTTGTGGCAGTTTTGTGATGCCCGTGGGATGCCCTTTGCAGCTGCAGTGTGCCCGGAGCCCTGGCCCTTTTAGTTCGCATAGGCCTGACCCCTAGGCATAACCCTAACCCTAACCCCAACCCTAACCCTAACCCTAGGCTGGGCAGCCAATCAGCCTAGGGTTAGGGCAGGGGCCAAGGAGAAAGCCCTCGAGGAGGCCAGCTTGTGGCAGTTTTGCGATGCCCCTGGGATGCCCTTTGCAGCTGCAGTGTGCCCGGAGCCCTGGCCCTTTTAGTTTGCGGAAGCCTGACCCCTAGGCGTAACCCTAACCCTAACCCTAACCCTAGGCAGGGCAGCCAATCAGCCTAGGGTTAGGGCAGGGGCCAAGGAGAAAGCCCTCGAGGAGGCCAGCTTGTGGCAGTTTTGCGATGCCCCTGGGATGCCCTTTGCAGCTGCAGTGTGCCCGGAGCCCTGGGCCTTTTAGTTTGCGGAAGCCTGACCTCTAGGCGTAACCCTAACCCCAACCCTAACCCTAGGCAGGGCAGCCAATCAGCCTAGGGTTAGGGCAGGGGCCAAGGAGAAAGCCCTCGAGGAGGCCAGCTTGTGGCAGTTTTGCGATGCCCCTGGGATGCCCTTTGCAGCTGCAGTGTGCCCGGAGCCCTGGCCTCTTTGGTTTGCGGAAGCCTGACCCCTAGGCGTAACCCTGACCCTAACCCTAGGCAGGGCAGCCAATCAGCCTAGGGTTAGGGCAGGGGCCAAGGAGAAAGCCCTCGAGGAGGCCAGCTTGTGGCAGTATTGCGATGCCCCTGGGATGCCCTTTGCAGCTGCAGTGTGCCCGGAGCCCTGGCCCTTTTAGTTTGCGGAAGCCTGACCCCTAGGCGTAACCCTAACCCTAACCCGAGGCAGGGCAGCCAATCAGCCTAGGGTTAGGGCAGGGGCCAAGGAGAAAGCCCTCGAGGAGGCCAGCTTGTGGCAGTTTTGCGATGCCCCTGGGATGCCCTTTGCAGCTGCAGTGTGCCCGGAGCCCTGGCCCTATTAGTTTGCGGAAGCCTGACCCCTAGGCGTAACCCTAACCCTAACCCTAACCCTAGGCAGGGCAGCCAATCAGCCTAGGGTTAGGGCAGGGGCCAAGGAGAAAGCCCTCGAGGAGGCCAGCTTGTGGCAGTTTTGCGATGCCCCTGGGATGCCCTTTGCAGCTGCAGTGTGCCCGGAGCCCTGGGCCTTTTAGTTTGCGGAAGCCTGACCCCTAGGCGTAACCCTAACCCTAACCCTAACCCTAGGCAGGGCAACCAATCAGCCTAGGGTTAGGGCAGGGGCCAAGGAGAAAGCCCTCGAGGAGGCCAGCTTGTGGCAGTTTTGCGATGCCCCTGGGATGCCCTTTGCAGCTGCAGTGTGCCCGGAGCCCTGGCCCTTTTAGTTTGCGGAAGCCTGACCCCTAGGCGTAACCCTAACCCTAACCCTAACCCAAACCCTAACCCTAGGCAGGGCAGCCAATCAGCCTAGGGTTAGGGCAGGGGCTAAGGAGAAAGCCCTCGAGGAGGCCAGCTTGTGGCAGTTTTGTGATGCCCCTGGGATGCCCTTTGCAGCTGCAGTGTGCCCGGAGCCCTGGCCCTTTTAGTTTGCATAAGCCTGACCCCTAGGCATAACCCTAACCCTAACCCCAACCCTAACCCTAACCCTAGGCTGGGCAGCCAATCAGCCTAGGGTTAGGGCAGGGGCCAAGGAGAAAGCCCTCGAGGAGGCCAGCTTGTGGCAGTTTTGCGATGCCCCTGGGATGCCCTTTGCAGCTGCAGTGTGCCCAGAGCCCTGGCCCTTTTAGTTTGCGGAAGCCTGACACCTAGGCGTAACCCTAACCCTAACCCTAACCCTAGGCAGGGCAGCCAATCAGCCTAGGATTAGGGAAGGGGCCAAGGAGAAAGCCCTCGAGGAGGCCAGCTTTTGGCAGTTTTGCGATGCCCCTGGGATGCCCTTTGCAGCTGCAGTGTGCCCGGAGCCCTGGGCCTTTTAGTTTGCGGAAGCCTGACCCCTAGGCGTAACCCTAACCCCAACCCTAACCCTAGGCAGGGCAGCCAATCAGCCTAGGGTTAGGGCAGGGGCCAAGGAGAAAGCCCTCGAGGAGGCCAGCTTGTGGCAGTTTTGCGATGCCCCTGGGATGCCCTTTGCAGCTGCAGTGTGCCCGGAGCCCTGGCCCTTTTAGTTTGCGGAAGCCTGACCCCTAGGCGTAACCCTAACCCTAACCCTAGGCAGGGCAGCCAATCAGCCTAGGGTTAGGGCAGGGGCCAAGGAGAAAGCCCTCGAGGAGGCCAGCTTGTGGCAGTTTTGCGATGCCCCTGGGATGCCCTTTGCAGCTGCAGTGTGCCCGGAGCCCTGGCCCTTTTAGTTTGCGGAAGCCTGACCCCTAGGCGTAACCCTAACCCTAACCCTAGGCAGGGCAGCCAATCAGCCTAGGGTTAGGGCAGGGGCCAAGGAGAAAGCCCTCGAGGAGGCCAGCTTGTGGCAGTTTTGTGATGCCCCTGGGATGCCCTTTGCAGCTGCAGTGTGCCCGGAGCCCTGGCCCTTTTAGTTTGCATAAGCCTGACCCCTAGGCGTAACCCTAACCCTAACCCCAACCCTAACCCTAACCCTAGGCTGGGCAGCCAATCAGCCTAGGGTTAGGGCAGGGGCCAAGGAGAAAGCCCTCGAGGAGGCCAGCTTGTGGCAGTTTTGCGATGCCCCTGGGATGCCCTTTGCAGCTGCAGTGTGCCCGGAGCCCTGGCCCTTTTAGTTTGCGGAAGCCTGACCCCTAGGCGTAACCCTAACCCTAACCCTAGGCAGGGCAGCCAATCAGCCTAGGGTTAGGGCAGGGGCCAAAGAGAAAGCCCTCGAGGAGGCCAGCTTGTGGCAGTTTTGCGATGCCCCTGGGATGCCCTTTGCAGCTGCAGTGTGCCCGGAGCCCTGGCCCTTTTAGTTTGCGGAAGCCTGACCCCTAGGCGTAACCCTAACCCTAACCCTAGGCAGGGCAGCCAATCAGCCTAGGGTTAGGGCAGGGGCCAAGGAGAAAGCCCTCGAGGAGGCCAGCTTGTGGCAGTTTTGCGATGCCCCTGGGATGCCCTTTGCAGCTGCTGTGTGCCCGGAGCCCTGGCCCTTTTAGTTTGCGGAAGCCTGACCCCTAGGCGTAACCCTAACCCTAACCCTAGGCAGGGCAGCCAATCAGCCTAGGGTTAGGGCAGGGGCCAAGGAGAAAGCCCTCGAGGAGGCCAGCTTGTGGCAGTTTTGCGATGCCCCTGGGATGCCCTTTGCAGCTGCAGTGTGCCCAGAGCCCTGGCCCTTTTAGTTTGCGGAAGCCTGACACCTAGGCGTAACCCTAACCCTAACCCTAACCCTAGGCAGGGCAGCCAATCAGCCTAGGATTAGGGAAGGGGCCAAGGAGAAAGCCCTCGAGGAGGCCAGCTTTTGGCAGTTTTGCGATGCCCCTGGGATGCCCTTTGCAGCTGCAGTGTGCCCGGAGCCCTGGGCCTTTTAGTTTGCGGAAGCCTGACCCCTAGGCGTAACCCTAACCCCAACCCTAACCCTAGGCAGGGCAGCCAATCAGCCTAGGGTTAGGGCAGGGGCCAAGGAGAAAGCCCTCGAGGAGGCCAGCTTGTGGCAGTTTTGCGATGCCCCTGGGATGCCCTTTGCAGCTGCAGTGTGCCCGGAGCCCTGGCCCTTTTAGTTTGCGGAAGCCTGACCCCTAGGCGTAACCCTAACCCTAACCCTAGGCAGGGCAGCCAATCAGCCTAGGGTTAGGGCAGGGGCCAAGGAGAAAGCCCTCGAGGAGGCCAGCTTGTGGCAGTTTTGCGATGCCCCTGGGATGCCCTTTGCAGCTGCAGTGTGCCCGGAGCCCTGGCCCTTTTAGTTTGCGGAAGCCTGACCCCTAGGCGTAACCCTAACCCTAACCCTAGGCAGGGCAGCCAATCAGCCTAGGGTTAGGGCAGGGGCCAAGGAGAAAGCCCTCGAGGAGGCCAGCTTGTGGCAGTTTTGTGATGCCCCTGGGATGCCCTTTGCAGCTGCAGTGTGCCCGGAGCCCTGGCCCTTTTAGTTTGCATAAGCCTGACCCCTAGGCGTAACCCTAACCCTAACCCCAACCCTAACCCTAACCCTAGGCTGGGCAGCCAATCAGCCTAGGGTTAGGGCAGGGGCCAAGGAGAAAGCCCTCGAGGAGGCCAGCTTGTGGCAGTTTTGCGATGCCCCTGGGATGCCCTTTGCAGCTGCAGTGTGCCCGGAGCCCTGGCCCTTTTAGTTTGCGGAAGCCTGACCCCTAGGCGTAACCCTAACCCTAACCCTAGGCAGGGCAGCCAATCAGCCTAGGGTTAGGGCAGGGGCCAAAGAGAAAGCCCTCGAGGAGGCCAGCTTGTGGCAGTTTTGCGATGCCCCTGGGATGCCCTTTGCAGCTGCAGTGTGCCCGGAGCCCTGGCCCTTTTAGTTTGCGGAAGCCTGACCCCTAGGCGTAACCCTAACCCTAACCCTAGGCAGGGCAGCCAATCAGCCTAGGGTTAGGGCAGGGGCCAAGGAGAAAGCCCTCGAGGAGGCCAGCTTGTGGCAGTTTTGCGATGCCCCTGGGATGCCCTTTGCAGCTGCTGTGTGCCCGGAGCCCTGGCCCTTTTAGTTTGCGGAAGCCTGACCCCTAGGCGTAACCCTAACCCTAACCCTAGGCAGGGCAGCCAATCAGCCTAGGGTTAGGGCAGGGGCCAAGGAGAAAGCCCTCGAGGAGGCCAGCTTGTGGCAGTTTTGCGATGCCCCTGGGATGCCCTTTGCAGCTGCAGTGTGCCCGGAGCCCTGGGCCTTTTAGTTTGCGGAAGCCTGACCCCTAGGCGTAACCCTAACCCTAACCCTAACCCTAACCCTAACCCTAGGCAGGGCAGCCAATCAGCCTAGGGTTAGGGCAGGGGCCAAGGAGAAAGCCCTCGAGGAGGCCAGCTTGTGGCAGTTTTGCGATGCCCCTGGGATGCCCTTTGCAGCTGCAGTGTGCCCGGAGGCCTGGGCCTTTTAGTTTGCGGAAGCCTGACCCCTAGGCGTAACCCTAACCCTAACCCTAACCCTAGGCAGGGCAGCCAATCAGCCTAGGGTTAGGGCAGGGGCCAAGGAGAAAGCCCTCGAGGAGGCCAGCTTGTGGCAGTTTTGCGATGCCCCTGGGATGCCCTTTGCAGCTGCAGTGTGCCCGGAGCCCTGGGCCTTTTAGTTTGCGGAAGCCTGACCCCTAGGCGTAACCCTAACCCTAACCCTAACCCTAACCCTAGGCAGGGCAGCCAATCAGCCTAGGGTTAGGGCAGGGGCCAAGGAGAAAGCCCTCGAGGAGGCCAGCTTGTGGCAGTTTTGCGATGCCCCTGGGATGCCCTTTGCAGCTGCAGTGTGCCCGGAGCCCTGGGCCTTTTAGTTTGCGGAAGCCTGACCCCTAGGCGTAACCCTAACCCTAACCCTAACCCTAGGCAGGGCAGCCAATCAGCCTAGGGTTAGGGCAGGGGCCAAGGAGAAAGCCCTCGAGGAGGCCAGCTTGTGGCAGTTTTGCGATGCCCCTGGGATGCCCTTTGCAGCTGCAGTGTGCCCGGAGCCCTGGCCCTTTTAGTTTGCGGAAGCCTGACCCCTAGGCGTAACCCTAACCCTAACCCTAACCCTAACCCTAACCCTAGGCAGGGCAGCCAATCAGCCTAGGGTTAGGGCAGGGGCTAAGGAGAAAGCCCTCGAGGAGGCCAGCTTGTGGCAGTTTTGTGATGCCCGTGGGATGCCCTTTGCAGCTGCAGTGTGCCCGGAGCCCTGGCCCTTTTAGTTTGCATAAGCCTGACCCCTAGGCATAACCCTAACCCTAACCCCAACCCTAACCCTAACCCTAGGCTGGGCAGCCAATCAGCCTAGGGTTAGGGCAGGGGCCAAGGAGAAAGCCCTCGAGGAGGCCAGCTTGTGGCAGTTTTGCGATGCCCCTGGGATGCCCTTTGCAGCTGCAGTGTGCCCGGAGCCCTGGCCCTTTTAGTTTGCGGAAGCCTGACCCCTAGGCGTAACCCTAACCCTAACCCTAACCCTAGGCAGGGCAGCCAATCAGCCTAGGGTTAGGGCAGGGGCCAAGGAGAAAGCCCTCGAGGAGGCCAGCTTGTGGCAGTTTTGCGATGCCCCTGGGATGCCCTTTGCAGCTGCAGTGTGCCCGGAGCCCTGGGCCTTTTAGTTTGCGGAAGCCTGACCTCTAGGCGTAACCCTAACCCCAACCCTAACCCTAGGCAGGGCAGCCAATCAGCCTAGGGTTAGGGCAGGGGCCAAGGAGAAAGCCCTCGAGGAGGCCAGCTTGTGGCAGTTTTGCGATGCCCCTGGGATGCCCTTTGCAGCTGCAGTGTGCCCGGAGCCCTGGCCTCTTTGGTTTGCGGAAGCCTGACCCCTAGGCGTAACCCTGACCCTAACCCTAGGCAGGGCAGCCAATCAGCCTAGGGTTAGGGCAGGGGCCAAGGAGAAAGCCCTCGAGGAGGCCAGCTTGTGGCAGTATTGCGATGCCCCTGGGATGCCCTTTGCAGCTGCAGTGTGCCCGGAGCCCTGGGCCTTTTAGTTTGCGGAAGCCTGACCCCTAGGCGTAACCCTAACCCTAACCCTAGGCAGGGCAGCCAATCAGCCTAGGGTTAGGGCAGGGGCCAAGGAGAAAGCCCTCGAGGAGGCCAGCTTGTGGCAGTTTTGCGATGCCCCTGGGATGCCCTTTGCAGCTGCAGTGTGCCCGGAGCCCTGGGCCTTTTAGTTTGCGGAAGCCTGACCCCTAGGCGTAACCCTAACCCTAAACCTAACCCAAACCCTAACCCTAGGCAGGGCAGCCAATCAGCCTAGGGTTAGGGCAGGGGCCAAGGAGAAAGCCCTCGAGGAGGCCAGCATGTAGCAGTTTTGTGATGCCCCTGGGATGCCCTTTGCAGCTGCAGTGTGCCCGGAGCCCTGGCCCTTTTAGTTTGCATAAGCCTGACCCCTAGGCGTAACCCTAACCCTAACCCCAACCCTAACCCTAACCCTAGGCTGGGCAGCCAATCAGCCTAGGGTTAGGGCAGGGGCCAAGGAGAAAGCCCTCGAGGAGGCCAGCTTGTGGCAGTTTTGCGATGCCCCTGGGATGCCCTTTGCAGCTGCAGTGTGCCCGGAGCCCTGGCCCTTTTAGTTTGCGGAAGCCTGACCCCTAGGCGTAACCCTAACCCTAACCCTAGGCAGGGCAGCCAATCAGCCTAGGGTTAGGGCAGGGGCCAAGGAGAAAGCCCTCGAGGAGGCCAGCTTGTGGCAGTTTTGCGATGCCCCTGGGATGCCCTTTGCAGCTGCCGTGTGCCCGGAGCCCTGGCCCTTTTAGTTTGCGGAAGCCTGACCCCTAGGCGTAACCCTAACCCTAACCCTAGGCAGGGCAGCCAATCAGCCTAGGGTTAGGGCAGGGGCCAAGGAGAAAGCCCTCGAGGAGGCCAGCTTGTGGCAGTTTTGCGATGCCCCTGGGATGCCCTTTGCAGCTGCAGTGTGCCCGGAGCCCTGGCCCTTTTAGTTTGCGGAAGCCTGACCCCTAGGCGTAACCCTAACCCTAACCCTAGGCAGGGCAGCCAATCAGCCTAGGGTTAGGGCAGGGGCCAAGGAGAAAGCCCTCGAGGAGGCCAGCTTGTGGCAGTTTTGCGATGCCCCTGGGATGCCCTTTGCAGCTGCAGTGTGCCCGGAGCCCTGGGCCTTTTAGTTTGCGGAAGCCTGACCCCTAGGCGTAACCCTAACCCTAACCCTAACCCTAGGCAGGGCAGCCAATCAGCCTAGGGTTAGGGCAGGGGCCAAGGAGAAAGCCCTCGAGGAGGCCAGCTTGTGGCAGTTTTGCGATGCCCCTGGGATGCCCTTTGCAGCTGCAGTGTGCCCGGAGCCCTGGGCCTTTTAGTTTGCGGAAGCCTGACCCCTAGGCGTAACCCTAACCCTAACCCTAACCCTAGGCAGGGCAGCCAATCAGCCTAGGGTTAGGGCAGGGGCCAAGGAGAAAGCCCTCGAGGAGGCCAGCTTGTGGCAGTTTTGCGATGCCCCTGGGATGCCCTTTGCAGCTGCAGTGTGCCCGGAGCCCTGGGCCTTTTAGTTTGCGGAAGCCTGACCCCTAGGCGTAACCCTAACCCTAACCCTAACCCTAACCCTAGGCAGGGCAGCCAATCAGCCTAGGGTTAGGGCAGGGGCCAAGGAGAAAGCCCTCGAGGAGGCCAGCTTGTGGCAGTTTTGCGATGCCCCTGGGATGCCCTTTGCAGCTGCAGTGTGCCCGGAGGCCTGGGCCTTTTAGTTTGCGGAAGCCTGACCCCTAGGCGTAACCCTAACCCTAACCCTAGGCAGGGCAGCCAATCAGCCTAGGGTTAGGGCAGGGGCCAAGGAGAAAGCCCTCGAGGAGGCCAGCTTGTGGCAGTTTTGCGATGCCCCTGGGATGCCCTTTGCAGCTGCAGTGTGCCCGGAGCCCTGGCCCTTTTAGTTTGCGGAAGCCTGACCCCTAGGCGTAACCCTAACCCTAACCCCAACCCTAACCCTAACCCTAGGCAGGGCAGCCAATCAGCCTAGGGTTAGGGCAGGGGCTAAGGAGAAAGCCCTCGAGGAGGCCAGCTTGTGGCAGTTTTGTGATGCCCGTGGGATGCCCTTTGCAGCTGCAGTGTGCCCGGAGCCCTGGCCCTTTTAGTTTGCATAAGCCTGACCCCTAGGCATAACCCTAACCCTAACCCCAACCCTAAACCTAACCCTAGGCTGGGCAGCCAATCAGCCTAGGGTTAGGGCAGGGGCCAAGGAGAAAGCCCTCGAGGAGGCCAGCTTGTGGCAGTTTTGCGATGCCCCTGGGATGCCCTTTGCAGCTGCAGTGTGCCCGGAGCCCTGGCCCTTTTAGTTTGCGGAAGCCTGACCCCTAGGTGTAACCCTAACCCTAACCCTAACCCTAGGCAGGGCAGCCAATCAGCCTAGGGTTAGGGCAGGGGCCAAGGAGAAAGCCCTCGAGGAGGCCAGCTTGTGGCAGTTTTGCGATGCCCCTGGGATGCCCTTTGCAGCTGCAGTGTGCCCGGAGCCCTGGCCTTTTTAGTTTGCGGAAGCCTGACCCCTAGGAGTAACCCTGACCCTAACCCTAGGCAGGGCAGCCAATCAGCTTAGGGTTAGGGCAGGGGCCAAGGAGAAAGCCCTCGAGGAGGCCAGCTTGTGGCAGTTTTGCGATGCCCCTGGGATGCCCTTTGCAGCTGCAGTGTGCCCGGAGCCCTGGGCCTTTTAGTTTGCGGAAGCCTGACCCCTAGGCGTAACCCTAACCCTAACCCTAGGCAGGGCAGCCAATCAGCCTAGGGTTAGGGCAGGGGCCAAGGAGAAAGCCCTCGAGGAGGCCAGCTTGTGGCAGTTTTGCGATGCCCCTGGGATGCCCTTTGCAGCTGCAGTGTGCCCGGAGCCCTGGCCTCTTTGGTTTGCGGAAGCCTGACCCCTAGGCGTAACCCTGACCCTAACCCTAGGCAGGGCAGCCAATCAGCCTAGGGTTAGGGCAGGGGCCAAGGAGAAAGCCCTCGAGGAGGCCAGCTTGTGGCAGTATTGCGATGCCCCTGGGATGCCCTTTGCAGCTGCAGTGTGCCCGGAGCCCTGGGCCTTTTAGTTTGCGGAAGCCTGACCCCTAGGCGTAACCCTAACCCTAACCCTAGGCAGGGCAGCCAATCAGCCTAGGGTTAGGGCAGGGGCCAAGGAGAAAGCCCTCGAGGAGGCCAGCATGTAGCAGTTTTGTGATGCCCCTGGGATGCCCTTTGCAGCTGCAGTGTGCCCGGAGCCCTGGCCCTTTTAGTTTGCATAAGCCTGACCCCTAGGCGTAACCCTAACCCTAACCCCAACCCTAACCCTAACCCTCGGCTGGGCAGCCAATCAGCCTAGGGTTAGGGCAGGGGCCAAGGAGAAAGCCCTCGAGGAGGCCAGCTTGTGGCAGTTTTGCGATGCCCCTGGGATGCCCTTTGCAGCTGCAGTGTGCCCGGAGCCCTGGCCCTTTTAGTTTGCGGAAGCCTGACCCCTAGGCGTAACCCTAACCCTAACCCTAGGCAGGGCAGCCAATCAGCCTAGGGTTAGGGCAGGGGCCAAGGAGAAAGCCCTCGAGGAGGCCAGCTTGTGGCAGTTTTGCGATGCCCCTGGGATGCCCTTTGCAGCTGCCGTGTGCCCGGAGCCCTGGCCCTTTTAGTTTGCGGAAGCCTGACCCCTAGGCGTAACCCTAACCCTAACCCTAGGCAGGGCAGCCAATCAGCCTAGGGTTAGGGCAGGGGCCAAGGAGAAAGCCCTCGAGGAGGCCAGCTTGTGGCAGTTTTGCGATGCCCCTGGGATGCCCTTTGCAGCTGCAGTGTGCCCGGAGCCCTGGCCCTTTTAGTTTGCGGAAGCCTGACCCCTAGGCGTAACCCTAACCCTAACCCTAGGCAGGGCAGCCAATCAGCCTAGGGTTAGGGCAGGGGCCAAGGAGAAAGCCCTCGAGGAGGCCAGCTTGTGGCAGTTTTGCGATGCCCCTGGGATGCCCTTTGCAGCTGCAGTGTGCCCGGAGCCCTGGGCCTTTTAGTTTGCGGAAGCCTGACCCCTAGGCGTAACCCTAACCCTAACCCTAACCCTAGGCAGGGCAGCCAATCAGCCTAGGGTTAGGGCAGGGGCCAAGGAGAAAGCCCTCGAGGAGGCCAGCTTGTGGCAGTTTTGCGATGCCCCTGGGATGCCCTTTGCAGCTGCAGTGTGCCCGGAGCCCTGGGCCTTTTAGTTTGCGGAAGCCTGACCCCTAGGCGTAACCCTAACCCTAACCCTAACCCTAGGCAGGGCAGCCAATCAGCCTAGGGTTAGGGCAGGGGCCAAGGAGAAAGCCCTCGAGGAGGCCAGCTTGTGGCAGTTTTGCGATGCCCCTGGGATGCCCTTTGCAGCTGCAGTGTGCCCGGAGCCCTGGGCCTTTTAGTTTGCGGAAGCCTGACCCCTAGGCGTAACCCTAACCCTAACCCTAACCCTAACCCTAGGCAGGGCAGCCAATCAGCCTAGGGTTAGGGCAGGGGCCAAGGAGAAAGCCCTCGAGGAGGCCAGCTTGTGGCAGTTTTGCGATGCCCCTGGGATGCCCTTTGCAGCTGCAGTGTGCCCGGAGGCCTGGGCCTTTTAGTTTGCGGAAGCCTGACCCCTAGGCGTAACCCTAACCCTAACCCTAGGCAGGGCAGCCAATCAGCCTAGGGTTAGGGCAGGGGCCAAGGAGAAAGCCCTCGAGGAGGCCAGCTTGTGGCAGTTTTGCGATGCCCCTGGGATGCCCTTTGCAGCTGCAGTGTGCCCGGAGCCCTGGCCCTTTTAGTTTGCGGAAGCCTGACCCCTAGGCGTAACCCTAACCCTAACCCTAACCCTAACCCTAACCCTAGGCAGGGCAGCCAATCAGCCTAGGGTTAGGGCAGGGGCTAAGGAGAAAGCCCTCGAGGAGGCCAGCTTGTGGCAGTTTTGTGATGCCCGTGGGATGCCCTTTGCAGCTGCAGTGTGCCCGGAGCCCTGGCCCTTTTAGTTTGCATAAGCCTGACCCCTAGGCATAACCCTAACCCTAACCCCAACCCTAAACCTAACCCTAGGCTGGGCAGCCAATCAGCCTAGGGTTAGGGCAGGGGCCAAGGAGAAAGCCCTCGAGGAGGCCAGCTTGTGGCAGTTTTGCGATGCCCCTGGGATGCCCTTTGCAGCTGCAGTGTGCCCGGAGCCCTGGCCCTTTTAGTTTGCGGAAGCCTGACCCCTAGGTGTAACCCTAACCCTAACCCTAACCCTAGGCAGGGCAGCCAATCAGCCTAGGGTTAGGGCAGGGGCCAAGGAGAAAGCCCTCGAGGAGGCCAGCTTGTGGCAGTTTTGCGATGCCCCTGGGATGCCCTTTGCAGCTGCAGTGTGCCCGGAGCCCTGGCCTTTTTAGTTTGCGGAAGCCTGACCCCTAGGAGTAACCCTGACCCTAACCCTAGGCAGGGCAGCCAATCAGCTTAGGGTTAGGGCAGGGGCCAAGGAGAAAGCCCTCGAGGAGGCCAGCTTGTGGCAGTTTTGCGATGCCCCTGGGATGCCCTTTGCAGCTGCAGTGTGCCCGGAGCCCTGGGCCTTTTAGTTTGCGGAAGCCTGACCCCTAGGCGTAACCCTAACCCTAACCCTAGGCAGGGCAGCCAATCAGCCTAGGGTTAGGGCAGGGGCCAAGGAGAAAGCCCTCGAGGAGGCCAGCTTGTGGCAGTTTTGCGATGCCCCTGGGATGCCCTTTGCAGCTGCAGTGTGCCCGGAGCCCTGGCCTCTTTGGTTTGCGGAAGCCTGACCCCTAGGCGTAACCCTGACCCTAACCCTAGGCAGGGCAGCCAATCAGCCTAGGGTTAGGGCAGGGGCCAAGGAGAAAGCCCTCGAGGAGGCCAGCTTGTGGCAGTATTGCGATGCCCCTGGGATGCCCTTTGCAGCTGCAGTGTGCCCGGAGCCCTGGGCCTTTTAGTTTGCGGAAGCCTGACCCCTAGGCGTAACCCTAACCCTAACCCTAGGCAGGGCAGCCAATCAGCCTAGGGTTAGGGCAGGGGCCAAGGAGAAAGCCCTCGAGGAGGCCAGCTTGTGGCAGTTTTGCGATGCCCCTGGGATGCCCTTTGCAGCTGCAGTGTGCCCGGAGCCCTGGGCCTTTTAGTTTGCGGAAGCCAGACCCCTAGGCGTAACCCTAACCCTAAACCTAACCCAAACCCTAACCCTAGGCAGGGCAGCCAATCAGCCTAGGGTTAGGGCAGGGGCCAAGGAGAAAGCCCTCGAGGAGGCCAGCATGTGGCAGTTTTGTGATGCCCCTGGGATGCCCTTTGCAGCTGCAGTGTGCCCGGAGCCCTGGCCCTTTTAGTTTGCATAAGCCTGACCCCTAGGCGTAACCCTAACCCTAACCCCAACCCTAACCCTAACCCTAGGCTGGGCAGCCAATCAGCCTAGGGTTAGGGCAGGGGCCAAGGAGAAAGCCCTCGAGGAGGCCAGCTTGTGGCAGTTTTGCGATGCCCCTGGGATGCCCTTTGCAGCTGCAGTGTGCCCGGAGCCCTGGCCCTTTTAGTTTGCGGAAGCCTGACCCCTAGGCGTAACCCTAACCCTAACCCTAGGCAGGGCAGCCAATCAGCCTAGGGTTAGGGCAGGGGCCAAGGAGAAAGCCCTCGAGGAGGCCAGCTTGTGGCAGTTTTGCGATGCCCCTGGGATGCCCTTTGCAGCTGCAGTGTGCCCGGAGCCCTGGCCCTTTTAGTTTGCGGAAGCCTGACCCCTAGGCGTAACCCTAACCCTAACCCTAGGCAGGGCAGCCAATCAGCCTAGGGTTAGGGCAGGGGCCAAGGAGAAAGCCCTCGAGGAGGCCAGCTTGTGGCAGTTTTGCGATGCCCCTGGGATGCCCTTTGCAGCTGCAGTGTGCCCGGAGCCCTGGCCCTTTTAGTTTGCGGAAGCCTGACCCCTAGGCGTAACCCTAACCCTAACCCTAGGCAGGGCAGCCAATCAGCCTAGGG
The DNA here is from genome assembly GCF_963513975.1 of Fringilla coelebs. NCBI lineage: Eukaryota > Metazoa > Chordata > Aves > Passeriformes > Fringillidae > Fringilla > Fringilla coelebs. Next base: position 81,657 of record NW_028167583.1, read on the forward strand.
TTAGGGCAGGGGCCAAGGAGAAAGCCCTCGAGGAGGCCAGCTTGTGGCAGTTTTGCGATGCCCCTGGGATGCCCTTTGCAGCTGCAGTGTGCCCGGAGCCCTGGGCCTTTTAGTTTGCGGAAGCCTGAACCCAAGGCGTAACCCTAACCCTAACCCTAACCCTAGGCAGGGCAGCCAATCAGCCTAGGGTTAGGGCAGGGGCCAAGGAGAAAGCCCTCGAGGAGGCCAGCTTGTGGCAGTTTTGCGATGCCCCTGGGATGCCCTTTGCAGCTGCAGTGTGCCCGGAGCCCTGGGCCTTTTAGTTTGCGGAAGCCTGACCCCTAGGCGTAACCCTAACCCTAACCCTAACCCTAGGCAGGGCAGCCAATCAGCCTAGGGTTAGGGCAGGGGCCAAGGAGAAAGCCCTCGAGGAGGCCAGCTTGTGGCAGTTTTGCGATGCCCCTGGGATGCCCTTTGCAGCTGCAGTGTGCCCGGAGCCCTGGGCCTTTTAGTTTGCGGAAGCCTGACCCCTAGGCGTAACCCTAACCCTAACCCTAACCCTAACCCTAGGCAGGGCAGCCAATCAGCCTAGGGTTAGGGCAGGGGCCAAGGAGAAAGCCCTCGAGGAGGCCAGCTTGTGGCAGTTTTGCGATGCCCCTGGGATGCCCTTTGCAGCTGCAGTGTGCCCGGAGCCCTGGGCCTTTTAGTTTGCGGAAGCCTGACCCCTAGGCGTAACCCTAACCCTAACCCTAGGCAGGGCAGCCAATCAGCCTAGGGTTAGGGCAGGGGCCAAGGAGAAAGCCCTCGAGGAGGCCAGCTTGTGGCAGTTTTGCGATGCCCCTGGGATGCCCTTTGCAGCTGCAGTGTGCCCGGAGCCCTGGCCCTTTTAGTTTGCGGAAGCCTGACCCCTAGGCGTAACCCTAACCCTAACCCTAACCCTAACCCTAACCCTAGGCAGGGCAGCCAATCAGCCTAGGGTTAGGGCAGGGGCTAAGGAGAAAGCCCTCGAGGAGGCCAGCTTGTGGCAGTTTTGTGATGCCCGTGGGATGCCCTTTGCAGCTGCAGTGTGCCCGGAGCCCTGGCCCTTTTAGTTTGCATAAGCCTGACCCCTAGGCATAACCCTAACCCTAACCCCAACCCTAAACCTAACCCTAGGCTGGGCAGCCAATCAGCCTAGGGTTAGGGCAGGGGCCAAGGAGAAAGCCCTCGAGGAGGCCAGCTTGTGGCAGTTTTGCGATGCCCCTGGGATGCCCTTTGCAGCTGCAGTGTGCCCGGAGCCCTGGCCCTTTTAGTTTGCGGAAGCCTGACCCCTAGGCGTAACCCTAACCCTAACCCTAACCCTAGGCAGGGCAGCCAATCAGCCTAGGGTTAGGGCAGGGGCCAAGGAGAAAGCCCTCGAGGAGGCCAGCTTGTGGCAGTTTTGCGATGCCCCTGGGATGCCCTTTGCAGCTGCAGTGTGCCCGGAGCCCTGGCCTTTTTAGTTTGCGGAAGCCTGACCCCTAGGAGTAACCCTGACCCTAACCCTAGGCAGGGCAGCCAATCAGCCTAGGGTTAGGGCAGGGGCCAAGGAGAAAGCCCTCGAGGAGGCCAGCTTGTGGCAGTTTTGCGATGCCCCTGGGATGCCCTTTGCAGCTGCAGTGTGCCCGGAGCCCTGGGCCTTTTAGTTTGCGGAAGCCTGACCCCTAGGCGTAACCCTAACCCTAACCCTAGGCAGGGCAGCCAATCAGCCTAGGGTTAGGGCAGGGGCCAAGGAGAAAGCCCTCGAGGAGGCCAGCTTGTGGCAGTTTTGCGATGCCCCTGGGATGCCCTTTGCAGCTGCAGTGTGCCCGGAGCCCTGGGCCTTTTAGTTTGCGGAAGCCTGACCCCTAGGCGTAACCCTAACCCTAACCCTAACCCAAACCCTAACCCTAGGCAGGGCAGCCAATCAGCCTAGGGTTAGGGCAGGGGCCAAGGAGAAAGCCCTCGAGGAGGCCAGCTTGTGGCAGTTTTGTGATGCCCCTGGGATGCCCTTTGCAGCTGCAGTGTGCCCGGAGCCCTGGCCCTTTTAGTTTGCATAAGCCTGACCCCTAGGCGTAACCCTAACCCTAACCCCAACCCTAACCCTAACCCTAGGCTGGGCAGCCAATCAGCCTAGGGTTAGGGCAGGGGCCAAGGAGAAAGCCCTCGAGGAGGCCAGCTTGTGGCAGTTTTGCAATGCCCCTGGGATGCCCTTTGCAGCTGCAGTGTGCCCGGAGCCCTGGCCCTTTTAGTTTGCGGAAGCCTGACCCCTAGGCGTAACCCTAACCCTAACCCTAGGCAGGGCAGCCAATCAGCCTAGGGTTAGGGCAGGGGCCAAAGAGAAAGCCCTCGAGGAGGCCAGCTTGTGGCAGTTTTGCGATGCCCCTGGGATGCCCTTTGCAGCTGCAGTGTGCCCAGAGCCCTGGCCCTTTTAGTTTGCGGAAGCCTGACCCCTAGGCGTAACCCTAACCCTAACCCTAGGCAGGGCAGCCAATCAGCCTAGGGTTAGGGCAGGGGCCAAGGAGAAAGCCCTCGAGGAGGCCAGCTTGTGGCAGTTTTGCGATGCCCCTGGGATGCCCTTTGCAGCTGCTGTGTGCCCGGAGCCCTGGGCCTTTTAGTTTGCGGAAGCCTGACCCCTAGGCGTAACCCTAACCCTAACCCTAACCCTAGGCAGGGCAGCCAATCAGCCTAGGGTTAGGGCAGGGGCCAAGGAGAAAGCCCTCGAGGAGGCCAGCTTGTGGCAGTTTTGCGATGCCCCTGGGATGCCCTTTGCAGCTGCAGTGTGCCCGGAGCCCTGGGCCTTTTAGTTTGCGGAAGCCTGACCCCTAGGCGTAACCCTAACCCTAACCCTAACCCTAACCCTAGGCAGGGCAGCCAATCAGCCTAGGGTTAGGGCAGGGGCCAAGGAGAAAGCCCTCGAGGAGGCCAGCTTGTGGCAGTTTTGCGATGCCCCTGGGATGCCCTTTGCAGCTGCAGTGTGCCCGGAGCCCTGGGCCTTTTAGTTTGCGGAAGCCTGACCCCTAGGCGTAACCCTAACCCTAACCCTAGGCAGGGCAGCCAATCAGCCTAGGGTTAGGGCAGGGGCCAAGGAGAAAGCCCTCGAGGAGGCCAGCTTGTGGCAGTTTTGCGATGCCCCTGGGATGCCCTTTGCAGCTGCAGTGTGCCCGGAGCCCTGGCCCTTTTAGTTTGCGGAAGCCTGACCCCTAGGCGTAACCCTAACCCTAACCCTAACCCTAACCCTAACCCTAGGCAGGGCAGCCAATCAGCCTAGGGTTAGGGCAGGGGCTAAGGAGAAAGCCCTCGAGGAGGCCAGCTTGTGGCAGTTTTGCGATGCCCCTGGGATGCCCTTTGCAGCTGCAGTGTGCCCGGAGCCCTGGCCCTTTTAGTTTGCATAAGCCTGACCCCTAGGCATAACCCTAACCCTAACCCCAACCCTAAACCTAACCCTAGGCAGGGCAGCCAATCAGCCTAGGGTTAGGGCAGGGGCCAAGGAGAAAGCCCTCGAGGAGGCCAGCTTGTGGCAGTTTTGCGATGCCCCTGGGATGCCCTTTGCAGCTGCAGTGTGCCCGGAGCCCTGGCCCTTTTAGTTTGCGGAAGCCTGACCCCTAGGCGTAACCCTAACCCTAACCCTAACCCTAGGCAGGGCAGCCAATCAGCCTAGGGTTAGGGCAGGGGCCAAGGAGAAAGCCCTCGAGGAGGCCAGCTTGTGGCAGTTTTGCGATGCCCCTGGGATGCCCTTTGCAGCTGCAGTGTGCCCGGAGCCCTGGGCCTTTTAGTTTGCGGAAGCCTGACCCCTAGGCGTAACCCTAACCCCAACCCTAACCCTAGGCAGGGCAGCCAATCAGCCTAGGGTTAGGGCAGGGGCCAAGGAGAAAGCCCTCGAGGAGGCCAGCTTGTGGCAGTTTTGCGATGCCCCTGGGATGCCCTTTGCAGCTGCAGTGTGCCCGGAGCCCTGGCCTTTTTAGTTTGCGGAAGCCTGACCCCTAGGAGTAACCCTGACCCTAACCCTAGGCAGGGCAGCCAATCAGCCTAGGGTTAGGGCAGGGGCCAAGGAGAAAGCCCTCGAGGAGGCCAGCTTGTGGCAGTTTTGCGATGCCCCTGGGATGCCCTTTGCAGCTGCAGTGTGCCCGGAGCCCTGGCCCTTTTAGTTTGCGGAAGCCTGACCCCTAGGCGTAACCCTAACCCTAACCCTAGGCAGGGCAGCCAATCAGCCTAGGGTTAGGGCAGGGGCCAAGGAGAAAGCCCTCGAGGAGGCCAGCTTGTGGCAGTTTTGCGATGCCCCTGGGATGCCCTTTGCAGCTGCAGTGTGCCCGGAGCCCTGGGCCTTTTAGTTTGCGGAAGCCTGACCCCTAGGCGTAACCCTAACCCTAACCCTAACCCAAACCCTAACCCTAGGCAGGGCAGCCAATCAGCCTAGGGTTAGGGCAGGGGCCAAGGAGAAAGCCCTCGAGGAGGCCAGCTTGTGGCAGTTTTGTGATGCCCCTGGGATGCCCTTTGCAGCTGCAGTGTGCCCGGAGCCCTGGCCCTTTTAGTTTGCATAAGCCTGACCCCTAGGCGTAACCCTAACCCTAACCCCAACCCTAACCCTAACCCTAGGCTGGGCAGCCAATCAGCCTAGGGTTAGGGCAGGGGCCAAGGAGAAAGCCCTCGAGGAGGCCAGCTTGTGGCAGTTTTGCAATGCCCCTGGGATGCCCTTTGCAGCTGCAGTGTGCCCGGAGCCCTGGCCCTTTTAGTTTGCGGAAGCCTGACCCCTAGGCGTAACCCTAACCCTAACCCTAGGCAGGGCAGCCAATCAGCCTAGGGTTAGGGCAGGGGCCAAAGAGAAAGCCCTCGAGGAGGCCAGCTTGTGGCAGTTTTGCGATGCCCCTGGGATGCCCTTTGCAGCTGCAGTGTGCCCAGAGCCCTGGCCCTTTTAGTTTGCGGAAGCCTGACCCCTAGGCGTAACCCTAACCCTAACCCTAGGCAGGGCAGCCAATCAGCCTAGGGTTAGGGCAGGGGCCAAGGAGAAAGCCCTCGAGGAGGCCAGCTTGTGGCAGTTTTGCGATGCCCCTGGGATGCCCTTTGCAGCTGCTGTGTGCCCGGAGCCCTGGCCCTTTTAGTTTGCGGAAGCCTGACCCCTAGGCGTAACCCTAACCCTAACCCTAGGCAGGGCAGCCAATCAGCCTAGGGTTAGGGCAGGGGCCAAGGAGAAAGCCCTCGAGGAGGCCAGCTTGTGGCAGTTTTGCGATGCCCCTGGGATGCCCTTTGCAGCTGCAGTGTGCCCGGAGCCCTGGGCCTTTTAGTTTGCGGAAGCCTGACCCCTAGGCGTAACCCTAACCCTAACCCTAACCCTAGGCAGGGCAGCCAATCAGCCTAGGGTTAGGGCAGGGGCCGAGGAGAAAGCCCTCGAGGAGGCCAGCTTGTGGCAGTTTTGCGATGCCCCTGGGATGCCCTTTGCAGCTGCAGTGTGCCCGGAGCCCTGGCCCTTTTAGTTTGCGGAAGCCTGACCCCTAGGCGTAACCCTAACCCTAACCCTAACCCTAGGCAGGGCAGCCAATCAGCCTAGGGTTAGGGCAGGGGCCAAGGAGAAAGCCCTCGAGGAGGCCAGCTTGTGGCAGTTTTGCGATGCCCCTGGGATGCCCTTTGCAGCTGCAGCGTGCCCGGAGCCCTGGGCCTTTTAGTTTGCGGAAGCCTGACCCCTAGGCGTAACCCTAACCCTAACCCTAACCCTAACCCTAGGCAGGGCAGCCAATCAGCCTAGGGTTAGGGCAGGGGCCAAGGAGAAAGCCCTCGAGGAGGCCAGCTTGTGGCAGTTTTGCGATGCCCCTGGGATGCCCTTTGCAGCTGCAGTGTGCCCGGAGCCCTGGCCCTTTTAGTTTGCATAAGCCTGACCCCTAGGCATAACCCTAACCCTAACCCTAGGCAGGGCAGCCAATCAGCCTAGGGTTAGGGCAGGGGCCAAGGAGAAAGCCCTCGAGGAGGCCAGCTTGTGGCAGTTTTGCGATGCCCCTGGGATGCCCTTTGCAGCTGCAGTGTGCCCGGAGCCCTGGCCCTTTTAGTTTGCGGAAGCCTGACCCCTAGGCGTAACCCTAACCCTAACCCTAACCCTAACCCTAACGCTAGGCAGGGCAGCCAATCAGCCTAGGGTTAGGGCAGGGGCTAAGGAGAAAGCCCTCGAGGAGGCCAGCTTGTGGCAGTTTTGTGATGCCCGTGGGATGCCCTTTGCAGCTGCAGTGTGCCCGGAGCCCTGGCCCTTTTAGTTTGCATAAGCCTGACCCCTAGGCATAACCCTAACCCTAACCCCAACCCTAACCCTAACCCTAGGCAGGGCAGCCAATCAGCCTAGGGTTAGGGCAGGGGCCAAGGAGAAAGCCCTCGAGGAGGCCAGCTTGTGGCAGTTTTGCGATGCCCCTGGGATGCCCTTTGCAGCTGCAGTGTGCCCGGAGCCCTGGCCTTTTTAGTTTGCGGAAGCCTGACCCCTAGGAGTAACCCTGACCCTCACCCTAGGCTGGGCAGCCAATCAGCCTAGGGTTAGGGCAGGGGCCAAGGAGAAAGCCCTCGAGGAGGCCAGCTTGTGGCAGTTTTGCGATGCCCCTGGGATGCCCTTTGCAGCTGCAGTGTGCCCGGAGCCCTGGGCCTTTTAGTTTGCGGAAGCCTGACCCCTAGGCGTAACCCTAACCCTAACCCTAACCCTAGGCAGGGCAGCCAATCAGCCTAGGGTTAGGGCAGGGGCCAAGGAGAAAGCCCTCGAGGAGGCCAGCTTGTGGCAGTTTTGCGATGCCCCTGGGATGCCCTTTGCAGCTGCAGTGTGCCCGGAGCCCTGGGCCTTTTAGTTTGCGGAAGCCTGACCCCTAGGCGTAACCCTAACCCTAACCCTAACCCTAGGCAGGGCAGCCAATCAGCCTAGGGTTAGGGCAGGGGCCAAGGAGAAAGCCCTCGAGGAGGCCAGCTTGTGGCAGTTTTGCGATGCCCCTGGGATGCCCTTTGCAGCTGCAGTGTGCCCGGAGCCCTGGCCCTTTTAGTTTGCGGAAGCCTGACCCCTAGGCGTAACCCTAACCCTAACCCTAACCCTAACCCTAACCCTAGGCAGGGCAGCCAATCAGCCTAGGGTTAGGGCAGGGGCTAAGGAGAAAGCCCTCGAGGAGGCCAGCTTGTGGCAGTTTTGTGATGCCCGTGGGATGCCCTTTGCAGCTGCAGTGTGCCCGGAGCCCTGGCCCTTTTAGTTTGCATAAGCCTGACCCCTAGGCATAACCCTAACCCTAACCCCAACCCTAAACCTAACCCTAGGCTGGGCAGCCAATCAGCCTAGGGTTAGGGCAGGGGCCAAGGAGAAAGCCCTCGAGGAGGCCAGCTTGTGGCAGTTTTGCGATGCCCCTGGGATGCCCTTTGCAGCTGCAGTGTGCCCGGAGCCCTGGGCCTTTTAGTTTGCGGAAGCCTGACCCCTAGGCGTAACCCTAACCCTAACCCTAACCCTAGGCAGGGCAGCCAATCAGCCTAGGGTTAGGGCAGGGGCCAAGGAGAAAGCCCTCGAGGAGGCCAGCTTGTGGCAGTTTTGCGATGCCCGTGGGATGCCCTTTGCAGCTGCAGTGTGCCCGGAGCCCTGGGCCTTTTAGTTTGCGGAAGCCTGACCCCTAGGCGTAACCCTAACCCCAACCCTAACCCTAGGCAGGGCAGCCAATCAGCCTAGGGTTAGGGCAGGGGCCAAGGAGAAAGCCCTCGAGGAGGCCAGCTTGTGGCAGTTTTGCGATGCCCCTGGGATGCCCTTTGCAGCTGCAGTGTGCCCGGAGCCCTGGCCTTTTTAGTTTGCGGAAGCCTGACCCCTAGGAGTAACCCTGACCCTAACCCTAGGCAGGGCAGCCAATCAGCCTAGGGTTAGGGCAGGGGCCAAGGAGAAAGCCCTCGAGGAGGCCAGCTTGTGGCAGTTTTGCGATGCCCCTGGGATGCCCTTTGCAGCTGCAGTGTGCCCGGAGCCCTGGGCCTTTTAGTTTGCGGAAGCCTGACCCCTAGGCGTAACCCTAACCCTAACCCTAACCCAAACCCTAACCCTAGGCAGGGCAGCCAATGAGCCTAGGGTTAGGGCAGGGGCCAAGGAGAAAGCCCTCGAGGAGGCCAGCTTGTGGCAGTTTTGTGATGCCCCTGGGATGCCCTTTGCAGCTGCAGTGTGCCCGGAGCCCTGGCCCTTTTAGTTTGCATAAGCCTGACCCCTAGGCGTAACCCTAACCCTAACCCCAACCCTAACCCTAAACCTAGGCTGGGCAGCCAATCAGCCTAGGGTTAGGGCAGGGGCCAAGGAGAAAGCCCTCGAGGAGGCCAGCTTGTGGCAGTTTTGCGATGCCCCTGGGATGCCCTTTGCAGCTGCAGTGTGCCCGGAGCCCTGGCCCTTTTAGTTTGCGGAAGCCTGACCCCTAGGCGTAACCCTAACCCTAACCCTAGGCAGGGCAGCCAATCAGCCTAGGGTTAGGGCAGGGGCCAAAGAGAAAGCCCTCGAGGAGGCCAGCTTGTGGCAGTTTTGCGATGCCCCTGGGATGCCCTTTGCAGCTGCAGTGTGCCCGGAGCCCTGGCCCTTTTAGTTTGCGGAAGCCTGACCCCTAGGCGTAACCCTAACCCTAACCCTAGGCAGGGCAGCCAATCAGCCTAGGGTTAGGGCAGGGGCCAAGGAGAAAGCCCTCGAGGAGGCCAGCTTGTGGCAGTTTTGCGATGCCCCTGGGATGCCCTTTGCAGCTGCTGTGTGCCCGGAGCCCTGGCCCTTTTAGTTTGCGGAAGCCTGACCCCTAGGCGTAACCCTAACCCTAACCCTAGGCAGGGCAGCCAATCAGCCTAGGGTTAGGGCAGGGGCCAAGGAGAAAGCCCTCGAGGAGGCCAGCTTGTGGCAGTTTTGCGATGCCCCTGGGATGCCCTTTGCAGCTGCAGTGTGCCCGGAGCCCTGGGCCTTTTAGTTTGCGGAAGCCTGACCCCTAGGCGTAACCCTAACCCTAACCCTAACCCTAGGCAGGGCAGCCAATCAGCCTAGGGTTAGGGCAGGGGCCAAGGAGAAAGCCCTCGAGGAGGCCAGCTTGTGGCAGTTTTGCGATGCCCCTGGGATGCCCTTTGCAGCTGCAGTGTGCCCGGAGCCCTGGGCCTTTTAGTTTGCGGAAGCCTGACCCCTAGGCGTAACCCTAACCCTAACCCTAACCCTAGGCAGGGCAGCCAATCAGCCTAGGGTTAGGGCAGGGGCCAAGGAGAAAGCCCTCGAGGAGGCCAGCTTGTGGCAGTTTTGCGATGCCCCTGGGATGCCCTTTGCAGCTGCAGCGTGCCCGGAGCCCTGGGCCTTTTAGTTTGCGGAAGCCTGACCCCTAGGCGTAACCCTAACCCTAACCCTAACCCTAACCCTAGGCAGGGCAGCCAATCAGCCTAGGGTTAGGGCAGGGGCCAAGGAGAAAGCCCTCGAGGAGGCCAGCTTGTGGCAGTTTTGCGATGCCCCTGGGATGCCCTTTGCAGCTGCAGTGTGCCCGGAGCCCTGGCCCTTTTAGTTTGCATAAGCCTGACCCCTAGGCGTAACCCTAACCCTAACCCTAGGCAGGGCAGCCAATCAGCCTAGGGTTAGGGCAGGGGCCAAGGAGAAAGCCCTCGAGGAGGCCAGCTTGTGGCAGTTTTGCGATGCCCCTGGGATGCCCTTTGCAGCTGCAGTGTGCCCGGAGCCCTGGCCCTTTTAGTTTGCGGAAGCCTGACCCCTAGGCGTAACCCTAACCCTAACCCTAACCCTAACCCTAACCCTAGGCAGGGCAGCCAATCAGCCTAGGGTTAGGGCAGGGGCCAAGGAGAAAGCCCTCGAGGAGGCCAGCTTGTGGCAGTTTTGTGATGCCCCTGGGATGCCCTTTGCAGCTGCAGTGTGCCCGGAGCCCTGGCCCTTTTAGTTTGCATAAGCCTGACCCCTAGGCATAACCCTAACCCTAACCCCAACCCTAACCCTAACCCTAGGCAGGGCAGCCAATCAGCCTAGGGTTAGGGCAGGGGCCAAGGAGAAAGCCCTCGAGGAGGCCAGCTTGTGGCAGTTTTGCGATGCCCCTGGGATGCCCTTTGCAGCTGCAGTGTGCCCGTAGCCCTGGCCTTTTTAGTTTGCGGAAGCCTGACCCCTAGGAGTAACCCTGACCCTAACGCTAGGCAGGGCAGCCAATCAGCCTAGGGTTAGGGCAGGGGCCAAGGAGAAAGCCCTCGAGGAGGCCAGCTTGTGGCAGTTTTGCGATGCCCCTGGGATGCCCTTTGCAGCTGCAGTGTGCCCGGAGCCCTGGCCCTTTTAGTTTGCGGAAGCCTGACCCCTAGGCGTAACCCTAACCCTAACCCTAGGCAGGGCAGCCAATCAGCCTAGGGTTAGGGCAGGGGCCAAGGAGAAAGCCCTCGAGGAGGCCAGCTTGTGGCAGTTTTGCGATGCCCCTGGGATGCCCTTTGCAGCTGCAGTGTGCCCGGAGCCCTGGGCCTTTTAGTTTGCGGAAGCCTGACCCCTAGGCGTAACCCTAACCCTAACCCTAACCCTAGGCAGGGCAGCCAATCAGCCTAGGGTTAGGGCAGGGGCCAAGGAGAAAGCCCTCGAGGAGGCCAGCTTGTGGCAGTTTTGCGATGCCCCTGGGATGCCCTTTGCAGCTGCAGTGTGCCCGGAGCCCTGGGCCTTTTAGTTTGCGGAAGCCTGACCCCTAGGCGTAACCCTAACCCTAACCCTAACCCTAGGCAGGGCAGCCAATCAGCCTAGGGTTAGGGCAGGGGCCAAGGAGAAAGCCCTCGAGGAGGCCAGCTTGTGGCAGTTTTGCGATGCCCCTGGGATGCCCTTTGCAGCTGCAGCGTGCCCGGAGCCCTGGGCCTTTTAGTTTGCGGAAACCTGACCCCTAGGCGTAACCCTAACCCTAACCCTAACCCTAACCCTAGGCAGGGCAGCCAATCAGCCTAGGGTTAGGGCAGGGGCCAAGGAGAAAGCCCTCGAGGAGGCCAGCTTGTGGCAGTTTTGCGATGCCCCTGGGATGCCCTTTGCAGCTGCAGTGTGCCCGGAGCCCTGGCCCTTTTAGTTTGCATAAGCCTGACCCCTAGGCGTAACCCTAACCCTAACCCTAGGCAGGGCAGCCAATCAGCCTAGGGTTAGGGCAGGGGCCAAGGAGAAAGCCCTCGAGGAGGCCAGCTTGTGGCAGTTTTGCGATGCCCCTGGGATGCCCTTTGCAGCTGCAGTGTGCCCGGAGCCCTGGCCCTTTTAGTTTGCGGAAGCCTGACCCCTAGGCGTAACCCTAACCCTAACCCTAACCCTAACCCTAACCCTAGGCAGGGCAGCCAATCAGCCTAGGGTTAGGGCAGGGGCTAAGGAGAAAGCCCTCGAGGAGGCCAGCTTGTGGCAGTTTTGTGATGCCCGTGGGATGCCCTTTGCAGCTGCAGTGTGCCCGGAGCCCTGGCCCTTTTAGTTTGCATAAGCCTGACCCCTAGGCATAACCCTAACCCTAACCCCAACCCTAACCCTAACCCTAGGCAGGGCAGCCAATCAGCCTAGGGTTAGGGCAGGGGCCAAGGAGAAAGCCCTCGAGGAGGCCAGCTTGTGGCAGTTTTGCGATGCCCCTGGGATGCCCTTTGCAGCTGCAGTGTGCCCGGAGCCCTGGCCTTTTTAGTTTGCGGAAGCCTGACCCCTAGGAGTAACCCTGACCCTAACCCTAGGCAGGGCAGCCAATGAGCCTAGGGTTAGGGCAGGGGCCAAGGAGAAAGCCCTCGAGGAGGCCAGCTTGTGGCAGTTTTGCGATGCCCCTGGGATGCCCTTTGCAGCTGCAGTGTGCCCGGAGCCCTGGGCCTTTTAGTTTGCGGAAGCCTGACCCCTAGGCGTAACCCTAACCCTAACCCTAGGCAGGGCAGCCAATCAGCCTAGGGTTAGGGCAGGGGCCAAGGAGAAAGCCCTCGAGGAGGCCAGCTTGTGGCAGTTTTGCGATGCCCCTGGGATGCCCTTTGCAGCTGCAGTGTGCCCGGAGCCCTGGCCCTTTTAGTTTGCGGAAGCCTGACCCCTAGGCGTAACCCTAACCCTAACCCTAGGCAGGGCAGCCAATCAGCCTAGGGTTAGGGCAGGGGCCAAAGAGAAAGCCCTCGAGGAGGCCAGCTTGTGGCAGTTTTGCGATGCCCCTGGGATGCCCTTTGCAGCTGCAGTGTGCCCGGAGCCCTGGGCCTTTTAGTTTGCATAAGCCTGACCCCTAGGCGTAACCCTAACCCTAACCCCAACCCTAACCCTAACCCTAGGCTGGGCAGCCAATCAGCCTAGGGTTAGGGCAGGGGCCAAGGAGAAAGCCCTCGAGGAGGCCAGCTTGTGGCAGTTTTGCGATGCCCCTGGGATGCCCTTTGCAGCTGCAGTGTGCCCGGAGCCCTGGCCCTTTTAGTTTGCGGAAGCCTGACCCCTAGGCGTAACCCTAACCCTAACCCTAGGCAGGGCAGCCAATCAGCCTAGGGTTAGGGCAGGGGCCAAAGAGAAAGCCCTCGAGGAGGCCAGCTTGTGGCAGTTTTGCGATGCCCCTGGGATGCCCTTTGCAGCTGCAGTGTGCCCGGAGCCCTGGCCCTTTTAGTTTGCGGAAGCCTGACCCCTAGGCGTAACCCTAACCCTAACCCTAGGCAGGGCAGCCAATCAGCCTAGGGTTAGGGCAGGGGCCAAGGAGAAAGCCCTCGAGGAGGCCAGCTTGTGGCAGTTTTGCGATGCCCCTGGGATGCCCTTTGCAGCTGCAGTGTGCCCGGAGCCCTGGGCCTTTTAGTTTGCGGAAGCCTGACCCCTAGGCGTAACCCTAACCCTAACCCTAGGCAGGGCAGCCAATCAGCCTAGGGTTAGGGCAGGGGCCAAGGAGAAAGCCCTCGAGGAGGCCAGCTTGTGGCAGTTTTGCGATGCCCCTGGGATGCCCTTTGCAGCTGCAGTGTGCCCGGAGCCCTGGGCCTTTTAGTTTGCGGAAGCCTGACCCCTAGGCGTAACCCTAACCCTAACCCTAACCCTAGGCAGGGCAGCCAATCAGCCTAGGGTTAGGGCAGGGGCCAAGGAGAAAGCCCTTGAGGAGGCCAGCTTGTGGCAGTTTTGCGATGCCCCTGGGATGCCCTTTGCAGCTGCAATGTGCCAGGAGCCCTGTGCCTTTTAGTTTGCGGAAGCCTGACCCCTAGGCGTAACCCTGACCCTAACCCTAGGCAGGGCAGCCAATCAGCCTAGGGTTAGGGCAGGGGCCAAGGAGAAAGCCCTCGAGGAGGCCAGCTTGTGGCAGTTTTGCGATGCCCCTGGGATGCCCTTTGCAGCTGCAGTGTGCCCGGAGCCCTGGCCCTTTTAGTTTGTGAAAGCCTGACCCCTAGGCGTAACCCTAACCCTAACCCTAGGCAGGGCAGCCAATCAGCCTAGGGTTAGGGCAGGGGCCAAGGAGAAAGCCCTCGAGGAGGCCAGCTTGTGGCAGTTTTGCGATGCCCCTGGGATGCCCTTTGCAGCTGCAGTGTGCCCGGAGCCCTGGCCCTTTTAGTTTGCGGAAGCCTGACCCCTAGGCGTAACCCTAACCCTAACCCTAACCCTAACCCTAGGCAGGGCAGCCAATCAGCCTAGGGTTAGGGCAGGGGCCAAGGAGAAAGCCCTCGAGGAGGCCAGCTTGTGGCAGTTTTGCGATGCCCGTGGGATGCCCTTTGCAGCTGCAGTGTGCCCGGAGCCCTGGGCCTTTTAGTTTGCGGAAGCCTGACCCCTAGGCGTAACCCTAACCCTAACCCTAACCCTAGGCAGGGCATCCAATCAGCCTAGGGTTAGGGCAGGGACCAAGGAGAAAGCCCTCGAGGAGGCCAGCTTGTGGCAGTTTTGCGATGCCCCTGGGATGCCCTTTGCAGCTGCAGTGTGCCCGGAGCCCTGGCCCTTTTAGTTTGCGGAAGCCTGACCCCTAGGCGTAACCCTAACCCTAACCCTAACCCTAGGCAGGGCAGCCAATCAGCCTAGGGTTAGGGCTGGGGCCAAGGAGAAAGCCCTCGAGGAGGCCAGCTTGTGGCAGTTTTGCGATGCCCCTGGGATGCCCTTTGCAGCTGCAGTGTGCCTGGAGCCCTGGGCCTTTTAGTTTGCGGAAGCCTGACCCCTAGGCGTAACCCTAACCCTAACCCTAACCCTAACCCTAGGCAGGGCAGCCAATCAGCCTAGGGTTAGGGCAGGGGCCAAGGAGAAAGCCCTCGAGGAGGCCAGCTTGTGGCAGTTTTGCGATGCCCCTGGGATGCCCTTTGCAGCTGCAGTGTGCCCGGAGCCCTGGGCCTTTTAGTTTGCGGAAGCCTGACCCCTAGGCGTAACCCTAACCCTAACCCTAACCCTAGGCAGGGCAGCCAATCAGCCTAGGGTTAGGGCAGGGGCCAAGGAGAAAGCCCTCGAGGAGGCCAGCTTGTGGCAGTTTTGCGATGCCCCTGGGATGCCCTTTGCAGCTGCAGCGTGCCCGGAGCCCTGGGCCTTTTAGTTTGCGGAAACCTGACCCCTAGGCGTAACCCTAACCCTAACCCTAACCCTAACCCTAACCCTAGGCAGGGCAGCCAATCAGCCTAGGGTTAGGGCAGGGGCCAAGGAGAAAGCCCTCGAGGAGGCCAGCTTGTGGCAGTTTTGCGATGCCCCTGGGATGCCCTTTGCAGCTGCAGTGTGCCCGGAGCCCTGGCCCTTTTAGTTTGCATAAGCCTGACCCCTAGGCGTAACCCTAACCCTAACCCTAGGCAGGGCAGCCAATCAGCCTAGGGTTAGGGCAGGGGCCAAGGAGAAAGCCCTCGAGGAGGCCAGCTTGTGGCAGTTTTGCGATGCCCCTGGGATGCCCTTTGCAGCTGCAGTGTGCCCGGAGCCCTGGCCCTTTTAGTTTGCGGAAGCCTGACCCCTAGGCGTAACCCTAACCCTAACCCTAACCCTAACCCTAACCCTAGGCAGGGCAGCCAATCAGCCTAGGGTTAGGGCAGGGGCTAAGGAGAAAGCCCTCGAGGAGGCCAGCTTGTGGCAGTTTTGTGATGCCCGTGGGATGCCCTTTGCAGCTGCAGTGTGCCCGGAGCCCTGGCCCTTTTAGTTTGCATAAGCCTGACCCCTAGGCATAACCCTAACCCTAACCCCAACCCTAACCCTAACCCTAGGCAGGGCAGCCAATCAGCCTAGGGTTAGGGCAGGGGCCAAGGAGAAAGCCCTCGAGGAGGCCAGCTTGTGGCAGTTTTGCGATGCCCCTGGGATGCCCTTTGCAGCTGCAGTGTGCCCGGAGCCCTGGCCTTTTTAGTTTGCGGAAGCCTGACCCCTAGGAGTAACCCTGACCCTAACCCTAGGCAGGGCAGCCAATGAGCCTAGGGTTAGGGCAGGGGCCAAGGAGAAAGCCCTCGAGGAGGCCAGCTTGTGGCAGTTTTGCGATGCCCCTGGGATGCCCTTTGCAGCTGCAGTGTGCCCGGAGCCCTGGGCCTTTTAGTTTGCGGAAGCCTGACCCCTAGGCGTAACCCTAACCCTAACCCTAGGCAGGGCAGCCAATCAGCCTAGGGTTAGGGCAGGGGCCAAGGAGAAAGCCCTCGAGGAGGCCAGCTTGTGGCAGTTTTGCGATGCCCCTGGGATGCCCTTTGCAGCTGCAGTGTGCCCGGAGCCCTGGCCCTTTTAGTTTGCATAAGCCTGACCCCTAGGCGTAACCCTAACCCTAACCCTAGGCAGGGCAGCCAATCAGCCTAGGGTTAGGGCAGGGGCCAAAGAGAAAGCCCTCGAGGAGGCCAGCTTGTGGCAGTTTTGCGATGCCCCTGGGATGCCCTTTGCAGCTGCAGTGTGCCCGGAGCCCTGGGCCTTTTAGTTTGCATAAGCCTGACCCCTAGGCGTAACCCTAACCCTAACCCCAACCCTAACCCTAACCCTAGGCTGGGCAGCCAATCAGCCTAGGGTTAGGGCAGGGGCCAAGGAGAAAGCCCTCGAGGAGGCCAGCTTGTGGCAGTTTTGCGATGCCCCTGGGATGCCCTTTGCAGCTGCAGTGTGCCCGGAGCCCTGGCCCTTTTAGTTTGCGGAAGCCTGACCCCTAGGCGTAACCCTAACCCTAACCCTAGGCAGGGCAGCCAATCAGCCTAGGGTTAGGGCAGGGGCCAAAGAGAAAGCCCTCGAGGAGGCCAGCTTGTGGCAGTTTTGCGATGCCCCTGGGATGCCCTTTGCAGCTGCAGTGTGCCCGGAGCCCTGGCCCTTTTAGTTTGCGGAAGCCTGACCCCTAGGCGTAACCCTAACCCTAACCCTAGGCAGGGCAGCCAATCAGCCTAGGGTTAGGGCAGGGGCCAAGGAGAAAGCCCTCGAGGAGGCCAGCTTGTGGCAGTTTTGCGATGCCCCTGGGATGCCCTTTGCAGCTGCAGTGTGCCCGGAGCCCTGGGCCTTTTAGTTTGCGGAAGCCTGACCCCTAGGCGTAACCCTAACCCTAACCCTAGGCAGGGCAGCCAATCAGCCTAGGGTTAGGGCAGGGGCCAAGGAGAAAGCCCTCGAGGAGGCCAGCTTGTGGCAGTTTTGCGATGCCCCTGGGATGCCCTTTGCAGCTGCAGTGTGCCCGGAGCCCTGGGCCTTTTAGTTTGCGGAAGCCTGACCCCTAGGCGTAACCCTAACCCTAACCCTAACCCTAGGCAGGGCAGCCAATCAGCCTAGGGTTAGGGCAGGGGCCAAGGAGAAAGCCCTTGAGGAGGCCAGCTTGTGGCAGTTTTGCGATGCCCCTGGGATGCCCTTTGCAGCTGCAATGTGCCAGGAGCCCTGTGCCTTTTAGTTTGCGGAAGCCTGACCCCTAGGCGTAACCCTGACCCTAACCCTAGGCAGGGCAGCCAATCAGCCTAGGGTTAGGGCAGGGGCCAAGGAGAAAGCCCTCGAGGAGGCCAGCTTGTGGCAGTTTTGCGATGCCCCTGGGATGCCCTTTGCAGCTGCAGTGTGCCCGGAGCCCTGGCCCTTTTAGTTTGTGAAAGCCTGACCCCTAGGCGTAACCCTAACCCTAACCCTAGGCAGGGCAGCCAATCAGCCTAGGGTTAGGGCAGGGGCCAAGGAGAAAGCCCTCGAGGAGGCCAGCTTGTGGCAGTTTTGCGATGCCCCTGGGATGCCCTTTGCAGCTGCAGTGTGCCCGGAGCCCTGGCCCTTTTAGTTTGCGGAAGCCTGACCCCTAGGCGTAACCCTAACCCTAACCCTAACCCTAACCCTAGGCAGGGCAGCCAATCAGCCTAGGGTTAGGGCAGGGGCCAAGGAGAAAGCCCTCGAGGAGGCCAGCTTGTGGCAGTTTTGCGATGCCCGTGGGATGCCCTTTGCAGCTGCAGTGTGCCCGGAGCCCTGGGCCTTTTAGTTTGCGGAAGCCTGACCCCTAGGCGTAACCCTAACCCTAACCCTAACCCTAGGCAGGGCATCCAATCAGCCTAGGGTTAGGGCAGGGACCAAGGAGAAAGCCCTCGAGGAGGCCAGCTTGTGGCAGTTTTGCGATGCCCCTGGGATGCCCTTTGCAGCTGCAGTGTGCCCGGAGCCCTGGCCCTTTTAGTTTGCGGAAGCCTGACCCCTAGGCGTAACCCTAACCCTAACCCTAACCCTAGGCAGGGCAGCCAATCAGCCTAGGGTTAGGGCTGGGGCCAAGGAGAAAGCCCTCGAGGAGGCCAGCTTGTGGCAGTTTTGCGATGCCCCTGGGATGCCCTTTGCAGCTGCAGTGTGCCTGGAGCCCTGGGCCTTTTAGTTTGCGGAAGCCTGACCCCTAGGCGTAACCCTAACCCTAACCCTAACCCTAACCCTAGGCAGGGCAGCCAATCAGCCTAGGGTTAGGGCAGGGGCCAAGGAGAAAGCCCTCGAGGAGGCCAGCTTGTGGCAGTTTTGCGATGCCCCTGGGATGCCCTTTGCAGCTGCAGTGTGCCCGGAGCCCTGGCCCTTTTAGTTTGCGGAAGCCTGACCCCTAGGCGTAACTCTAACCCTAACCCTAGGCAGGGCAGCCAATCAGCCTAGGGTTAGGGCAGGGGCCAAGGAGAAAGCCCTCGAGGAGGCCAGCTTGTGGCAGTTTTGCGATGCCCCTGGGATGCCCTTTGCAGCTGCAGTGTGCCAGGAGCCCTGGGCCTTTTAGTTTGCGGAAGCCTGACCCCTAGGCCGGGCCCGGCTGGGGAAACTGCTTTGCCCCCAGGGCCACCAGGACCAGCCCTGGGCCAGGCCCAGCTGGGAACACCACTGTCCCCCCAGGACCACCAGGGCCAGCCCTGGCCAAGCTCTGCTCTCCTTCCCCAGGCCGGCATGGAGGGCAGTGGTGTGGTCTGTGCTGGGGTGAGTCCTGCACCCGGGGGCACCAGGCTGGGACCTGGGGGGCACTGGGGGCACCCCCAGCCTTTCCTGGGGCTGGGGGCGCCCTAGTGACTGGGGACATTTTGTGCTTTCTCCACAGCAAGCTGGTGGCAGTGGCGACAACAAGGTGGGGACCTGAGTTCTGCTGCTGGGCCCAGAGCCCCCCTGCCATGGCCTCAGCCCTGCAGGGCACCCCAGAGCTTCCCAGTAAAACCCAGGGCATCCCAGTAAAACCCAGGGCATCCCAGTTCATCCCAGTGCCCCCCAGTCCATCCCAGTCCATCTCAGTGCCCCCCAGAGCTCCCCAAGGCCGCCCCTTCCTAGGGTCCTTCTGCATTCCCCCCCATGCCAGTATACCCCAGTCCATCCCAGTATATCCCAGTGCCCCCCAGTGCTCCCCCTGCCCTTCCATCTCCTGTCCCCTCTCCCTCTCTCACTCTCCAGGACAGGGGTGTCCCCAAATCCCCCCCTTGTCCGCCCCTCCCAAAGCCCCCCCCCCAATCCCATCCCTTCTGCTCCCCCTCCCCCCTTTCTCCTGCCTCCCCCCCCCCACCCTGCAGCCCCCATGCCCCCCCCCGATTGCGATTCCTGCCTCCCCGCCCCCATTCCCCAATTTCCGCTCCTCCAGCCCCCCCAGCCCCCTCCCAGGGGCCCCCAGCCTTCCCAGCTCGGGGGCTCTGAGTCCCCTCGTGCCCCCGTCCCCCCCTCGGCTCCCTGTGCTCCCCTCCCTCTGCTCGGCTCCATCCCCCCTGTGCTCTCTGCGGGAACGGGGCTGGGGGAAACCGCCCCGGGGGCCTGGGGGGAGCAGGGGGAATTGTCCCCCTCAATCCAGGGGCAGCCGTGGGGCTGGGGGACTCTGTGACCCCCTGAGTCCCCCGAGGGCCGGCCCGGACTGAACCTTTGCTCTGCTCCTGCAGTCGGGCATCGTGGGCAGTATCGGCGGGTGCGTCTCGGTGAGTGCTGGAATTGGGGCACCGGGCTGGGAAATGGGGGCCAGTTGGGTGGCCCCGCACCTCGCTGGGGACATCCCGGTGGCCCCAGGGACATCTGACCATCTCTCTGCAGAAACCAAAAAACTTCCCACGAGGGAAGCGGTCTGAGGTGGATACCCGGAGTTCTGCGGGGCCCAGAGCTTCCTCTGTCCTGGTGATGGCACTCCAGGGCATCCCAGTGCATCCCAGTAAAACCCAGGACATCCCAGTGCATCCCAGTTAAACCCAGGGATCCCAGGGCATCCCAGTGCATCCCAGTAAGACCCAGGGCATCCCAGGGCATCCCAGTGCATCCCAGTAATACCCAGTGCATCCCAGGGCATCCCAGTGCATTCCAGTTAAACCCAGGGCATCCCAGTGCATCCCAGTAATACCCAGTGCATCCCAGGGCATCCCAGTGCATCCCAGGGCATCCCAGGGCATTCCAGTTAAACCCACGGCATCCCAGTGCATCCCAGTAAAACCCAGTACATCCCAGGGCATCCCCAGCCTGCCCCAGTATCCCCCAACATGCCCCAGTATCTCCCAGTTTTCCCCTGTACCCCCAGCCTGCCCCAGTACCCCCAGTGTGCCACAGTACCCCCAGTTTCCCCAGTACCCTCCAGTGTGGCTCTCACCTCCCAGTACCCCCCAGTCCCCCCCAGTTTTCCCCAGTACCCCCAGTTCAGTCTCACCCCTCTCTCCTGGCTCTCAGGTGCAGCTGCTCCAGGAGTGATGCCCAGCTGCCCCTCGGGACCCCCAGTGAGAAACCCTGGGGGGTTCCAGCCCCAGCCGAGATCACGGAGGGCCCGGGGGATCCCTGAGCCCCCGGGGGTGGCAGGGGCACATGGAGGGGCTGTCCCCGGGGGGATCCCTGAGCCCCCGGGGGTGGCAGGGGCACACGGAGGGGCTGTCCCTGTCCCTGTGCCGGGCTGGGAGCACAGAGCTGTCCCCGAGGCTGGGCTGGCCCTGGGGGGCTCTGGAAACACCCGGGGTCCCTGTGGGAGCAGGGGGGGCTCGGGGAGGGGCTGGGGTGTCCCAGCTGAGGGGTTCTGGGGTCTCAGAAGCCGAGTCCTGTCCCGGGTGTGTCCCCAAATCCCCTCTGCTGGCCCAGGGCCCTGCAGGGGGAGGGACAGGGACAGGGGACACTGGGGTCACAGGCTTGGTTCTGCCTTTCAGGGCTGGCACTGCTGGGGACACTCAGCTCCTGTCCCTGTGCAGCGGCTCGAGGAGATAATCATCCCTGGAGAGCCCCCCAGATCCCTGGGAGCCCTGGGAATTGCCTGGAGTAATCAATAATCAATAGATAATTATCAATAATCAATAAATCCCTTCAGCAAAACAACTCTCGGTATTCATGGGTGTGTTCTGATATCCATGGGTGTGTCCCCTGTCCCCTGTGTGTCCCATGTCCCTATGTCTGTCCCCTGTCCCTGTGTGTCCCCTGTCCCCTGTCCCTGTGTGTCTCCCCTGTGTGTGTCTCATGTCCCTGTGTGCCTCTGTCCCTGTGTGCCCCTGTCCCTGTGTCTGTCCCCTGTCCCTGTTTCCCATGTCCCTCTGTCCATACCCCATGTCCCCCAGTGTCCTCATGGTGTCCCCCATCCCTCTGTCCCCAAGGGTGACCCCTGAATGTGCCAAATGTCCCCCCCAACCTGCTGGAGAACCAGATGCTGCCCTGGGTGAACATCTGGCTGATGGCCTCCATCCATCCTCTGTCCCCACCATGTCACCCCCGTGATGACCTCCCAGTCTGTCACCACGGTGATCCCCAATGTCCCCATGTCCCCAGTGTGTCCCCATGATGATCCCCAATGTCCCCATGTCCCCATGGTGATCCCCAATGTCCCAATGTCCCCCAGGGTCTGTCACAGGCCTGGATGCCACCCCAGATGAACATCTGGCTGATGGGCTGCATCTTCATCTTCTGCTCATCATCCTCCCCATCGACCTGTCAGAGGGGAGCAGGGGACACAGGAGAGACATGGGGCTGGTGGCCACCAGGATGGTGGTGGCCATGGGGCTGGTGGCCATCAGGATGGTGACCTTGGGGCATGGTGGCCATGGGGCTGGTGGCCGTGGTGTCGGGGACCATGGGGTTGGTGGTCATCAGGATGGTGACCATGGGACTGGTGGCCATGGGACTGGTGGCCATGAGGATGGTGACCATGGGGCATGGTGGCCATGGGGTTGGTGGCCATCAGGTTGGTGGCCATGAGACTGGAGGCCATCAGGTTGGTGGCCATGGTGTTGGTGCCATCAGGATGGTGGCCATGGGGCTGATGGCCATAGGGTTGGTGCCATCATGATGGTGGCCATGGGGCTGATGGCCATAGGGTTGGTGCCATCAGGATGGTGGCCATGGGGAGATTGATGGCCTTGGGGGAGCTGGTGGCCAACAATGTTCTGGTCATAGAGGTTGGTATGACGGCCATGGGGTTGGTGGCCATGGGGGTGGTGGCCATGGGGGTGGTGGCCATGTGGCCATCAGTGTTATGGTCGTAGGGGTTGGTGGTCACCGAGATGGTGGCCATGGTGTTGGTGCCATCAGGATGGTGGCCATGGGGCTGGTGGCCATGGGGAGATTGATGGCCTTGTTGGGGCTGGTGGCCACCAATGTTACGGTCATAGGGGTTGGGGGCCACCGAGATGGTGGCCATGGGGTTGGTGGCCTTCAGGGTGGTCATCATGGTTCTGGTGGCCATCCAGATGTGGCTCTGGTGGCCACGGGGGTTTGGTGGCTGTAGGGATCGGGGTGGTGGCCATCAAGAGGTTAGTGCCATCTGAGTTGGGGGCAGTGGAGTTGGTGGCCATAAGGCTGGTGGCCCTGGGCTCTGGTGGCCATGGCAGAGGGGTTGGTGGCCATGGGCTCTAGGGGCCATAGCAGAGGGGTCTGGTGGCCATGACAGAGGGGGTTGGTGGCCATGGCCACGGGGGTTGGTGGCCATGGCAGAGGGGTTGGTGGCAATGGCAATGCTGAACAAGGCTATGGTGGCCCTGGCAGGGTGTTGGTGACCATGGCAATGCTGAATGTGGCTCTGGTGCCCATGGCAGAGAGGGTTGGTGGCCATGGCAAGGGTTTGGTGACCATGGCAGGGGTTTGGGGGCCATGGCAGAGGAGTTGGTGGCCATGGCAATGCTGAACGTGGCTCTGGTGGCCATGGCAGGGGGTTGGTGGCCATGGCAGGGGTCTGGTGGCCATGGCAGGGGGGTTGGTGGCCATGGCAATGCTGAACATGACTCTGGTGACCATGGCAGAGGGATTGGTGGCCATGGCAGGGTTGGTGGCCATGGCAGGGGGTTGGTGGCCATGGCAATGCTGACCATCGTTCTGGTAGCCATGAGTGTGGACTCTGTGGCCCTAGACATTGGCGTGGTGGCCGTGAGGAGCACGGCCCTCTGGAAAGTGGCTGTTTGGTTTGGTGGCCATGGGAGAGTTGATGTTCCCTTTGCCCCCCAGTGTCCCCCAATGACGCTCGAGGTGATGTCATCACCGATGGTGCTCAAGGCCTCCTTGCCCACCATCCTCTTGGGCAAGACCCTCAAGACTATCCTAAAATCACCCAAAATCCCCAAAAATCCCAGCCAAAATCACCCAAATCTGAGAACCCCAAAATCAGCCCCAAATAAGCCCAAATTAACCCCAAATCAGCCCCCAAATCACCACAAATCTGCTCAAAAATCCCAGCCAAAATCACCTGGAATGACCCAAATTGGAGAAACCCCAAATCTCCCAAATTCACCCTAAAATCATTCAAATTTATGCCAAAATCACCTCAAAAATCCCAGCCAAAACCACCCAAATCTGAGAAACCCAAAATCTCCCCAAATCAGCCCAAATTAACCCAAAATTAGCTCCAAAATCACCCAAATCCCCCAAAATCCCAAATCACTGCCAGGAACCACCTGGAGATAGAGGCGGGGCAGGACGTGTCCCCATGTCCATCTGTCCCTCTGTCCCCCTGTCCCCATATCCCTCTGTCCTTCTGTCCCCATGTCCCTCTGTCCCTCTGCTCAGGGCTCTCCTCTGTGTCACCTTCGTGGTCCACGGTCACCTCCAACTCCTCCCTGTCCCCTTCCTGTCCTGTCCGGTGTCCCTTGGACCATCTCCAGGTGGTCTTGACCATCTCCCTGTCCCCTCCCCATGTCCTGGTCACCCTGACCCTCTCCCTGTCCCCTCCCCAGGTGCCACCACCATCTCTGTGTCACCTCACCCACCTGATCCCCCTTCCCACCACTGTCCCCACATCCCCACCATCACTTCTAGGTGACACTGGCCATCTCTCTGTCACCTCTTCAGTCTGATGTCACCTTGGCTATCCCGTCCTGGCTGCCACCCCCATCCTCATGACGCTACCACCACTTCTGTGTCCTCTCTGTGTCCCCAACCCCAGCTCTGCGTCCCCTCTTGTCCTTGTCACCACCCCAGGAGCACCCCTGGCACTGTCACCACCCCTGGCACTGTCACTGTCACCACTGCTGGCACTGTCACCGCCCCTGGCACTGCACCCTCCCCAGGTGACACTGATGGGGTGGGCAGGGTCTGAACTGGGGGACAGATCTGAATGGGGGTGGGGTCTGATTTGGGGGCGGGGCCTGTTTTGGGAGCAGGGTCTTAATTGGGGTGGGGCCTGAATTGGGGTGGGGTCTCAATTGGGGCAGGGTCTCAATTGGTTCTGAATGGGGCCTGAGTTTGGGGGTGGGGTCTGAATGGGGGCATGGCCTCAATTGGGGACAGGTCTGAGTTGAAGGGGTGGGGTCTGAATGGGGGGGTGGGGTTTGGATTGGGGGCGGGGTCTGAAGGGGGTGGGGCCTGAATCAAGGGAATAGAGTCTGAATTGGGGTGGGGTCTGAATTGGGGGCGGGGTCTGAGTTGATGGGGCGCGGTCGGAATTGGGGGCTGGGTCTGAATTGGGGGTGGGGTCTGAACTGGGGGCGTGGCCGGAATGGGGGCAGGGGGCCTCCCCCGCTGTTCCCCCCGGTGCCACCCGGGTGTCCCCAATGTCCCCTCCCCACCTTTATTGTCACTAACGCCATTTCCCCTCTCCCAACCCGAACCACACGGTGGTTTTTTTGGGGGCGTGGGGCAGCCAATCAGAGCCCGAGATTTGGCCACGCCCTCCCAGGTAAGAACCCACCCGCTCCACCCCGGAGTTTCAGTCGCCTCCGGCTCCCGCCAGGTGAGTGGGGGAGGGGAGGGAGGGGCGGGGCGAGTGACGTGGCCTCCCCGGGCCGGACTTTGGACCCCCAAGATTTGGGGAAAAAAGGGCAAAAACCGGCCCCGAATTGCCCCAAAATCCCAAAACCAAAACAAAACAAAAGGCAAAAACGGACCCAAAATCAGCCCAAAAGTGCTGAAAACCGTCCTGAAATCACCCAAAATGATCCCAAAATCCCCCTCAAAATCCCAGCCAAAACCACCCAAATCTGAGAAACCCAAAATTGCCCCAAATCAGCCCCGAATAAGCCCAAATTAACCCCAAATCAGCCCCCAAATAATTAAAAATCTCTCCCAAATCCCCCCAAAATCACCTGGAATGATCCAAATCGGAGAAAACCCAAATTCCCCAAATTCACCCTAAAATCACCCAAAATTATTCCAAAATCACCTCAAAATCCCAGCCAAAACCACCCAAATCTCAGAAACCCCCAAATCGCCCAAAATCAGCCCCAAATAAACCAAAATTAACCCCAAATCAGCCCCCAAATCTCCCCAAAAACCCCAGCTGAGATCACCTGGAATTCCCCAAATTGGAGAAACTCAAAATCCCCTAATTCACCCTAAAATCACCCAAAATTATCCCCAAATCCCCCCATAATCCCCGGCCAAATCGCCCAAAATCAGCCCCAAATAAACCCAAATTCACCCAAAATCACCAAAAATCTGCCCCAAAACACCCCCAAAATCCCAGTGAAAATCACCTGGAGTTCCCCAAATTGGAGAAACCCCAAAATTCTCCAAATTCACCCCAAAATCAGCCCCAAATCAGCCGGGGAGCTGAGGGGGTGGGGGGGGGGGGGTGGGGGGGAGGGGGCAGTGAGGGATGCAAATTTGGGGGGTGGGACCCAAATTTGGGGGGCAGGACCCAGATTTGGGGTGCCCAAGGCAGGAGAGGGACCCCAAAATTTGACACTTGATTTCCTTTCTGAAACCCCAAATCAACCCCGGGACCCCGAAAATCCCCCCAATGCCCCCCAAAATCTTCTCCAAAGTCCCCTTGGGATGCCAAAATCCTCTCAAGGACTCTCCTGGGAACCTCAAAACTCCTGAAGACCCCAAAAAATTCCCCCCAAACCAACCCCCAAATAATCTCTGAGACAAAATATCTCCCAAAATCCCCTCCAGGACCCCCCTGGAACCCCAAAATTCCCCTCCACGCCCCCTCCCCATGACCCAAATATCCCCCAAAGACCACCCCGAATTTCCTCTTCAGCACTCCCAAATCCCCTCCAGACCCAAATATCTCCCTGAAAATCCTCCCTGGACCCCCCAATCCCCTCCAGGACCCCCCTAGGACCCTCAAAACCCCCCAAAATCCCCCCGAGGACCCCAAAATCTCCCCAAGACCACCCCAAATTTCCCCTTCAGCACCTCAGTGACCCCCAAATCCCCCCCAGACCCAAAAATCTCTCCCAAAATCCCACCGGGCACACCATAAACCCCTCCAAGCCCCCACCCCATGACCCCAACATTCCCCAAATACCACCCCAAATTTCCTCTTCACCACCCCCAAATCCCCTCCAGACCCAAATATCTTGCTAAAACTCCTCCCTGGATCCCAAAATCCCCTCCAGGACCCCCCTGGGACCCTCAAAACCCCTGAAGAACCCACAAAATCCCCCCAAGCACCCCCAAGCCCCCCAAATCCAACCCCCAGATAATCCCTGAGCTGAAATATCTCCCAAAATCCCCTCCAGGACCCTCCTGGGACCCCCAAAACCCCCCCAAGGACGGCAATATCCTCTCCAGGACCCTCCTAGGACCCCAAAATCCCCTCCAAGACGCCCCCCCCATGACCCCAACATCCCCCAAACCCCTCAAGACCACCCCAAATTTCTCCTTCAGCACCTCAATAACCCCCAAGGACCCCCCCAATAATCTCCAAATCCCCTCCAGACCCAAAAATCTCCCCAAGGACCCCAAAATCCCCTCCAGGACCCCTCCCCATGACCCCAATATGCCCCAAGCCTCCCAAAGACCACCCCAAATTTCCTCTTCAGCACTCCCAAATCCCCTCCAGACCCAAAAATCTCCCTGAAAATCATCCCTGAACCCCAAAATCCTCTCAAGGACCCTCCTGGGACCCTAAAAACCCCCAAAGACCCCAAAAAATCCCCCCAGGGACCCCAAAATCCCCCCAAGACCACCGCAAATTTCCTCTTCAGTACCTCAATAACCCCCAAATCCCCTCCAGACCCAAATATCTCCCCAAAAATCCCACCAGGGACCCCAAAATTCCCCCAAGGACCCCCCTAGGCCCCCAATATCCCCTCCAAGCCCCCTCCCCATGCCCCCAAATCCTCCCCATGACCCCAATATCCCCCAATCGCCACCCCAAATTTCCTCTTCAGCACTCCCAAAACCCCTCCAGACCCAAAAATCTCCCTAAAAATCCCCCTGCAAACCCCAAAATCCTCTCAAGGACCCTCCTGGGACCCCAAACCCCCAGCATCCCCCTGCAAATCTCCCCAAAGACCCCCAAGCCCCCCCAAACCAAACCCCAAATAATCTCTGATCCAAAATATCTCCCAAAATCCCCTCCAGGACCCTCCTGGGAATCTCAAAACCCCCCAAAATCCCCCCCAAATCCATCCAGGGACCCCAATATCCCCTCCAGGACTCCCCTGACACCCCAAAATCCCCTCAAAGACCCCTCTCCATGACCCCAATATCCCCCAAAACTTTCAAGACCACCTCAGATTTCCTCTCCAGCACCTCAATTACCCCCAAGGACCCCAAATAACCCCCCCAATAATCTCCAAATCCCCTCCAGACCCAAAAATCTCCCCAAAAATCCCAGCAGGGACCCCAAAATCCCCTCCCAAGACCCCCCCTAGGACCCTCAAAACCCTTCAAAATTCCCCTGAGGACCCCAAATCACCCCAAATTTCCTCTTCAGCGCCCTCAGACCATCTCCAGACCCAAAAATCCCCCTGCAGACCCCAGTATCCCCTCAAGGATCCACCTGGGACCCCCAACATCCCCTCCAGGACCCCCCTAGGACCCTCAAAACCCCTCAAAATTCCCCTGAGGACCCCCAAGCCCCCCAAAGACCACCCCAAATTTCCCCTTCAGCACCTCAGTGACCCCCAAATCCCCTCCAGACCCGAATATCTCTCCCAAAATCCCCCTGCAGACCCCACAAACCCCTCCAAGCCCGCTCCCCACGCCCCCAAACCCCCCCAGGTGACCGCCCCGTCACTGTCCCCACCTCTCCCCCAGCATGTCCCGCTCGCCCCCCGCCCTCTGGAGCCCCGCACCGGCCCCGCACCGCCTGCGCTCCCTGGCGCGCTCCTGGCTGGACGGGGACGCGCCCCGGCCGGACCCGGCCCTGGTGGCCGCGGGTGACACCGCGACCCGCGCGGAGCTGCTCAGCAAAAGCGGGGCGGGGGTCCCGGGGGGGGTCCTAGCGGGGTCCCCCTTCGCCGAGGCCGTTTTTGGGGTGTCGGGGTGCAGCTTGAGCAGGAGGATCCCCGAAGGGTCCCCGCTGCACCCCGGCAGGGCGGTGGTGGCCGAGATGGAGGGTCCGGCCGCGGGGGTGCTGGGGGGGAGAGGGTGGCCCTGAATATTTTGGGGCGCTGCAGCGGGGTGGCCTCGATGGCCGCCAGGGCCGTGGGGGTGGCGCGGGCGCGGGGGTGGGCGGGGGTCGTGGCGGGGACCCGCAAAACCACGCCGGGCTTTCGGCTGGCCGAGAAATATGGGCTGGGGGTGGGGGGCGCCGACCCCCATCGGACGGGTTTGGGGGGGCTCCTCCTGCTCAAGGACAATCACCGAGCGCTGGCGGCGGCGGCAGGGGGGCTCCGGCAGGTGGGGACCCCCAATTTGGGGGGAGAAGGGGGGGAGGGGGACTCCGAATTTGGGGGGGTTTTGGTTGTGGGGGGGTGGGGCTCCAGATTTTGGGGGGGGCGGGTTTCGTTGTGGGGGGGGGGGCTCCAGAGTTTAGGGGGGTTTTGGTTGTGGGGCCCCGAATTTGGGGGGTTTTGGTCGGGGGGAACCCCAGAATTGGGGCGGGACCCCAAATTTGGGAGGTAAGCGGAGCCTGGGGAGGCAGGACCCCGGTTTTGGGGGGAAATGGGTGGAGAGACCCCGAATTTGGGGGGGATCCCAGTTTGGGGGGATCATCCCTGAATTGGGGGGGATCATGTGTTGGTTAGCTCTAAATTTGGGGGTTTTTAGGTGGGGGAACCCCAGTTTTGGGGTGGGGGACACCCCTGGATTGGGGGATCGGGGGAGAGGGACCCCAACTGGGGGGGGGGGTGATCAACCCCGGGGGGGATCCCCCATTTTACCGCCCCCATTTGGGTCTGGGGGATTTGGTGTCAATTTTGGGGTCCCCCCTGTCCTCCCAGATGATTTTGCGGTGCGCCGGGCCGGGGGTTTCACCCGGAAATTGAAGGTGGAGTGCTCGAGTGTGGAGGAGGCGCTGGAGGTGGCGGGGGCCGGGGCTGACATCGTCCTGCTGGACAACTTGGCCCCGCAGGTGAGCCCCAAAATCGGGGAACCCCAAAAAAATCCGGGCTCGGGCTTACACCATTTTGGGGCTAAGTGTCGAAATTTTGGGGATAAACCCCAAAAAAATTCCACAAAACTGAGGTGGTGATGGCAGAGATTTGAGCTCTGCCCGCACCAGGAGAGTTCCCAAAATCTGCCAGGGGTCCCCAAAATCTGCCAGGGCCCCCCAAAATCTGGTGGGATGAGTCCCAGGTGGGAAGCTGAACCCCAAAAATGGGGGGTCCGGACCCTTCAAAATGGGGAGAAACCCCAAAAATGTGGATAAACCTCAAAAATGGGGGGTTAGATTTTCCAAATGGGGATAGACCCCAAAAATGGGGTGCCAGTCTCCCCAAAATTGGTGTAGTGATGGCCGAGATTTGAGCTCTGCCCCCACCAGGTGAGTTCCCAAAATCTGGCAGAGGACCTCAAAATCTGCCAGGGGTCCCCAAAATCTGGCAGGACGACTCCCAGGTGTGAAGCTGCACCCCAAAAATGGGGGTCTGGACCCTCCAAAATGGGTTGAAGATCCCAAAAATTGGGGGGTGACCATACAGATCCAGATTCTGCTCTCCCCAGCTGAGCCCCCAAAATCGAGGGGAGCAGCAAAAACGGGGGACACCCATTTTTGGGGGGGTTAAATTTGGTCAATTTTGGGGGGTCAGAGCATTGGGTAATCCCCATTTGTGGGGTTCTGGGTGGGGGTACCCTCGATTTGGGGAGTTTTGGGTGGGGGGACCCAAATTTGGGTGGCCAGTGTGTTGGAAAACCCAAATCTGGGTTTTTTCTCGGTGGGTGGGGCCCCTAAATTGGGTGGAAAACCCCGATTTTATTGAAGTTTCTGGTTTAAGGGCGATAACCCTGGATTTGGGAGATTTGGGGGTGGACACCCCAATTTTGGAGCTCCATGGGTGGAGCAATCCCAGAATTGGTGATTTCTTGTGAGTGGGACCCAAACTGGGCAGATTTTGGGCTGGAAACCCCAATTCTTTGGGGAAGGTTCTGATTTAAGGGGTATAACCCCGGATTTGGGGGTGGACACCCCAATTTTGGAGCTCTGTGGGTGAAGCAATTCCAGAATTGGTGTTTTTTTGTGTGAGGACCCAAATCGGGCGGGTTTTGGGTGGAAAACCCTGATTTTGGGGGAGAATTCTGCCCAACCCAGACGGGTCGGACACTCAGGTGTCCGGTGAACCCCCAAATTTTGGGGATGCTCCCGGCTGACGGGGTGTTCCCCCCCCAGGAGCTGCACGCGGCGGCGGCGCGGGTCAAGGCTGCGCACCCCGGGGTGATGGTGGAGGCCAGCGGGGGCATCGTCCTGGAGACCCTGCCCCACTTCCTGGGGCCCCACATCGATGTTGTGTCCATGGGGTGCCTGACCCACGGTGCCCCCGCCCTGGACTTTGCCCTGAAGGTGCTGGAACCCTGAAATCCAGCCTGGAATGCCCCAAATCCAACCTGGAACCCTGAAATCCAGCCTGGAACGCCCCAAATCCAACCTGGAACCCTGAAACCCAGCCTGGAACCCCCTGAATCCAACCTGAAACCCCAAAATCCAGTCCAGGACTCCTGAAAACCCAGCCCAGAACCCCCCAAAACCCAGCCTGGAACCCCCAAAATCCAAACTGGGACCTAGAAACACCTGGAACCCCAAAACCCACCTAGAACCCCCAAAAATCCTACCTGGGACCCTGAAATCCATCCCAGGACCCAGGAACACCAGCCTAGAACCCCCAAAATCTAATCTGGGACATAGAAACACCTGGAACCCCAAAATCCATCCCAGGACCCTGGAAACCCACCCTAGAACCCCCAAAATCCAAACCGGGACCCTGGAAAATTAACAGCCTAGAACCCCCAAAATCCAGCCTAGAACCCCCAAATCAAACCTGGGACCTAAAAAACCTGGAACCCTAAAATCCATCCCAGGTGTTTTCCCAGAGATTTTCCCAGAGGTTTTCTGGGCTTTATTGGATTTTTTCCAGGGGTTTTTCCAGATGTTTTCCCGAGGTTTTTCTAGAATTTTCCCAGCGTTTTCCAGGGAGTTTTCCAGGATTTTTCCAGGGGCTTTTCCAGGGTTTCTCTAGAGTTTTTCTGGGATTTAATGCGTTTTCCCCAGGGGTTGTCCCAGAGGTTTTTCAGAGTGTTCCCAGGGGCTTTTCCAGGGTTTTCCCCGTGGTTTTCCAGGGGGTTTTCTTAGGATTTCCAGGATTTTTTCCAGGGTTTTCCAGAGCTTTTTCAAGGGCTATTTCCAGGGTTTTTTCCTGGGGTTTTTCCAGATATTTTTGCTGGAGTTTTCAGGGCTTTTCCCAGCCTAGAACCCGGGACATACAAAAACCTGGAACCCAAAAATCCATCCCAG
Source organism: Fringilla coelebs (assembly GCF_963513975.1). Taxonomy (NCBI): domain Eukaryota; kingdom Metazoa; phylum Chordata; class Aves; order Passeriformes; family Fringillidae; genus Fringilla; species Fringilla coelebs. The sequence continues at coordinate 112,886 of NW_028167583.1, forward strand.
GACCCCCCCAAATCCATCCCAAGACCCGAAAATTCATCCCAAGACCCCAGACACCCAGCCTAGAACCGCCAAATCAAACCTGGGACCTACAAAAACTGGAACCCTAAAACTTTGGGACCCCAAAAATCCACCCTGGGACCCCTGAATCTCCCCCTAGACCCCCCAAAATCCCACCCCGGGCTCCCCCCTCCTCCCTTTTATCTCTGTACCCCCAAATAAACCCTAACCTCCCCTCCTCCACGAGTCCCCCCCGTTTTTTCACCCCCAACCCCCCCAAGTTTTGCACTGGATGCAAAATCAACAACTTTATACCCAAAAAAAGGGGAGGTTGGGACCACTGACCCCTGGACCCCCCAGTCCAAACCAGTTTAGGGGTCCCAGAATCCAGTTTGAGGGGCTCAAACTCCAGGTGGGGGAGGTCCAGACCCAGTTTAAGGATTCCAGAGCCCAGTTTGAAAGGCCCAGCTCCCAGTTTAGGGGTCCCAGATCCCAGTTTAAAGAACCCAGATCCCACTTTGGGGATCCCAAGCCCCAGTTTAGGGGTCCCAGATCCCAGTTTAAAGAATCCAGATCCCAGTTTGAGGGGCCCTGACTTCAGTTTAGGGGTCCAGGACCTGAACCCTTAATTTGAGGGACCCAAGCCCCAGTTTAGGGGGTCCCAGATCCCAGTTTACGGGTTCCAGATCCCAGTTAAGGCACCCCTCATCCCAGTTTGAGGGTCCCAGATGCTGCTGGAGGGCTGCAGACCCAGTTTAGGTGTCCCAGTTGCCAGTCTGAGGGTCCCACACCCAGTTTAGGGGTCCCAGATCCCAGTTCGGGGTCCCTGACCCCAGTTTAGGAATCCAGGACCTGAACCCTTTAATTTGAGGGACCCAAACCCCAGTTTAGGGGTCCCTGACCCAGTTTAGGGGTTCCAGGTCCCAGTTTGAGAGTCCCAGATCCCAGTTTGAGGGGGGCACATATCCCAGTTTGAGGGGGGGCCCTGATCCCAATTTAGGCGTCCCAGATCCCAGTTTAAAGGATCCAGATCCCAGTTTGGGGGGTCCCTGATCCCAGTTTAGGAGTCCAGAACCTGAACCCTTAAATTTGAGGGACCCAAATCCCAGTTTGGGGGGTTTGGGTCCCTCAAATTCCTCCAGCTGCCCTGGAGGCTCAGAGACCTCGGCACGGAGTCAAAAACTTCTATTTTAGCCTATGGAAAAAAACAATTCCCAACTTTGTATGAGGAGTTACAGCCACAGGGGTTTGAGTAGAATGACAGACAATTTATCACAAGGTGAAAATGGAGAATTTTGGGGTTTTAGAATGGGGGTTCAGGAGGCAGGATGGAGGAATCTGGGTGTGTCCTGTCCTTCTTCTCCTTCTTCTTGTCCTCCTCCTCTTCCTCCTTCTTCTTCCTCTTCTCCTTCTTCTTCCCCTTCTACTCCTTCTTCCTCTCCTTCTTCTTCTCCTTTTTTTTGTCCTCCTCCTCCTTCTTCTTCTATTTTTGAAACAAAAAATGAAATTTATTTACAAAACTATAATTGGTTGGCAGCCATAATCCTCAGAACAAAGTGATGTCCAGGCTCAACGATGCCTGTAGGACATCATTTAATTTCTGATGAAATCCTCTCTTCTATTCTTTTAGTATAGCTTTAATAGATCATTCTCTTTTAATAGAATATAAATAATAAAATAATAAATCAGCCTTCTGAAACACAGAGTCAAGATTCTCATCTCTTCCCTCATCCTGGGACCCCTGTGAACACCACTGTGGATTCTTATTAAGGTTTCTTAAATAGCCAATGGTGATGATGTCATTATTAAAGGACCAATTAGGTCCAGGTGTGAGTGTATAAAAGCAATGGGTTCCTTAATAATGATTTATTTAATAAAGATATTGATCAGCCTTCTGTGAATCATGGAGTCAACGCTAATTATCCCCAGTTGTGGTGATAATTTAATAATTAGCCCTGCTGTGACACCAACAGGACACCAGGCACCCCCAAATCCACTCTGTCCCTGCCCTGGTTTATCCAGCTGGGGCTGTACAGTTTGTCCTGAAGGATCCTGGCAGGCACAGCCTGGAAAGCTTTGCTGGAATCCCAAAAGATTCCAAATTCTGGGATTCTTAACTTGGGCCACCTTGTCTTAAAAGGAAATGGACAAGCTATTATTTAAATAAAAAATTAAATTTATTTACAAAACTATAATTGATTTGCCAGCCATAATACTCAGAACAAAGCGATGTCCAGGCTCAATGATGCCTGTGTGACCCTTCAGACACGAAGGGCTCACCAAGCCTGGGATCCAGCCCCACCCAGAACCTTCTCAGGGAAAGACCTCAGGGAAGTCAGGGAGTCCTTCCTGGACCTTGTGGATCAGCAGGAGGGTGTCCCTGACCAGCCTTGCCAGAATGTTCCACTCTGGGCACAACCTTCCCCCAGCCAGTGCCACAGAGGACACCGGGACCCCGCCGGTGCTCGCTGCTCCCTCGAGCCCCTCAGGATCAAGCTGGTCTGAGTCAGCTTGTCTTAAAAATTTAACAAGCCACTATTTAAACAAAAATTTGAAAAATTGACAAGCCATTATTTAAATAAAAAATTAAATTTATTTACAAAACTATAATTGATTTGCCAGCCATAATATTCAGAACAAAGCGATGTCCAGGCTCAATGATGCCTGTGTGACCCTTCAGACACGAAGGGCTCACCAAGCCTGGGATCCAGCCCCACCCAGAACCTTCTCAGGGAAAGACCTCAGGGAAGTCAGGGAGTCCTTCCTGCACCTTGTGCATCAGCAGGAGGGTGTCCCTGACCAGCCTTGCTGGAATGTTCCACTCTGGGCACCTCAGGCCCCAGCTCAGTGGTGCCAGCGCCACAGAGCACGTCGGGACCCCGCCGGCGCTCGCTGCTCCCTCGAGCTCCTCAGGATCAGGCTGGTCTGAGTCAACTTGGCTTAAAAGGAGATTGACAAGCTATTTTTTAAACAAAAAATTAAATTTATTTACAAAATATAATTGGCTTGCCAGCCATAATCCTCAGAACACAGCGATGTCCAGGCTCAACCGTGACCCTTCAGACACAAAGTGCTCCCCAAGCCCGGGCTGGGCTTGGATCCAGCCACATCCAGAACCTTCTCAGGGAAGGACCTCAGGAAGTCAGGAAGTCCTTCCTGGACCTTGTGGATCAGCAGGAGGGTGTCCCTGACCAGCCTTGCCGGAATGTTCCACTCTTGGCACCTCATGCCTCAGCTCAGCAGCGCCAGTGCCACAGAGGACAGCGGGATCCCGCTGGCGCTCGCTGCTCCCTCGAGCTCCTCAAGATCAGGCTGGTCTGAGCTGCCTGGCAGTGGATGAACTCACAGCCATCTTCCTCCCAGGCCTGAAGTTCTGTGACCAAAACAGAGCCCAGATCAGTTCCAGTGGATTTGCCTTTACAAACAAGCTGTGGGGCTGCTGGGAGATAAAACCAGCACTGAGAGATAAGATAAAACCAGTGCTGGGAGATAAGACCAGCCTTGCGGGGATAAAAGAAACAGTGAGAAGGGTTCCACTGATTGATGACTGGAAAAAGAGATTTTGCTTTTGCAAATAAACTTTAGGTTTGCTGAGAAATTAAATTAGACATTGAGAGATGAAAGAAACAGTGCGGAAAAAGTCCTAAATTCAGTAACAATTAAAGATTAAAAGGGAGGGTTGTACATTAGAGGGAAATCTTTGGTATCTGGTGTTTTGGGAAGTCCGAACCTCTCAAGTACCTCAGCAAATGGGAAAACCCCTGAAATTCTGTAAGAATTAACAATTAAAAGTGAGGGTTGTACATTAGAGGGGAATCTCTGGTATCAGGTGTATCTGGAAGTCTGAACCCCTCAAGTACCTCAGAAATGGGGAAAACCCCCTAAATTCCACAAGAAATAAAAATGAAAAGGAAGGGTTATACATTAGAGGGAAATCTTTGGGATGAGGTGTTCTGGGAAGTCTGAACCTCTCAAGTACCTCAGAAATGGGGAAAAAGCCCTAAATTCTGTAAGAATTAAAAATTAAAAGGGAGGGTTGTACATTAGAGGGAAATCTTTGGTATCAGGCAGTTTGGGAAGTCTGAACCTCTCAAGTACCTCAGCCAGTGGGGGAAGAGAGAGGGAAATGTGGCCGGGAAATTGGGATAAAAAGGGAGGCTACGTCCTCCAAAAATCTGAGAGACCCCAGGAGAATGCCCCATGGCCTCTCCCTGTATTCAAATAAAGTCAAAGGACTCCTCTGTCTCCTTTTTGGACATAAACCTCTGGTGGTTGTGGATTAATTTTCCCAACCCCGTGTTTCCAGAGAGCCCCCCGCTCTCCAAGCCCTCACTCACTGCTGAGAACCAGAGCGGGCAGCTCCCGGCTTTGGTCCTTGAGGTGCCTCGCCAGGGTCCCTGGGCACAGAGCTCTGTCAGCCCCTGCTGCTCCCCAGCATGGTCCCAGCAACCAGGAGCCTGGGGGTGGCCCTGGGCAGGGGCTGGAGGGCACAGGAGCTGCCCTGCTGATCCCAGCAGCCAGGTACCACCAGGAGCCTGGGGGTGGCCTGGGCAGGGCCTGGGGGGCACAGGAGCTGCCCAAAGCAGGACCCTGGGCTGGGGCTCACCGATGAACCTGATGCTCCAGTCTCGCACACATTCCTGAGGGTCCCTCAGGTACTGCAGGCTCTGCCAGAGGTATTGTCCAGTCCTGCTGCTCTCCTTCTCCACCTAGAGAGTCCACAAGGGTATGAGCGCTGTCACACACCCTCCAGGTGGCTGTAGCAGCTCCTCCTGCCAGCACCTCCATCACCAAGAGCCCTCTCCCTCCCGCTGGGTGCAGGGAGGGGAGATGGGCCTGGAGAGGAGCCCTGGGGCTCTGTTCCTGAGCCAGGAACAAGGGTGCAGCTCCAGGCTCGGGGGTCTCTGCCCCAGGCCCAGCTGCCGCCCCTGGAGCTCATCCTCACCAAGCAGTCAGCCATCCTCCAGGTCTGCCACGTCTCCACCACGTGCTCCATCTCCTTCCACCCAAGGAGCTCCGCAATGGCGAGGAGGGCATTCCTGGAGGCCTGGGGGACAGCAGAAGCTGGGAGGTGGCTGCAGGGGCTGGGAAAGGTGACTCTGCCTTGAAGGAGCTGGGACAGGCCCCTGGGGACAGGGATTGGGGCTGAAATCATGCTCTCCATCACCTTTGGGGTGACACCCCTGGAGACAGGGATTCAGGCTGAAATCCTGCTCTCCAACACCCATGGGGACAAGGATTGATTGAGGCTTAAATCCTGCTCTCCACATCACCTTTGGGGACAGGGATTGGGGCTCAAATCCTGCTCTCCATCACCTTTGGGGACAGGAATTGGGGCTCAAATCCTACTCTCCAACACCTCTGGGGACACTCTGACCACAGCTCGGTGGTGCTGGGCTCTGCTGGAGGAGGCAGGGCAGGGGTTGGAAATGGCCCTGCCAGCTGTTCCAGCCCCGTGCTGGTTCTGCAGGGACCCTTCTGTCACAGAGATATTTTCTGAAAAAGCCTTTTGCCAGGATTTTTTCTCCTGAGAAGCTGGGAAGTTTCAGCTTCTCCATGTTTTGCTGCTTTGGAATGGGATTTGGAGAATTGTTTACCCAGCATGTGAAATTGCTTTTAATTAATGACCAATCACAGGTCCAGCTGTGTCAAGGCTGTGAACAGCCACAAGATTATTTTATTATTCATTCCATTCCTTTCCAGCCTTCTAATGAAATATTTTCTTTAGTACAGTTTTAATATCTCATTTTCTTTTAATATAATATATAACATAAAATAATAAATCAGCCTTCTGAAACATGGAGTCAAGATTCTCATCTCTTCCCTCACTGGAGTTGCCTGCAAATTCCACACCCTGCCCAGGGGCTGGGCTGGGGGAGTGACCCTCTCTGGGATCCTCCCCAGGGGCTGCCCAATGCCCCTGGGGTCCCAGGGGGTGTCACCCACCCCTCTCTGGGACCCTCCCCATAGGCTGTGCTGCCCAGTGAATGCCCTGGAGCCCCAGGGGGTGTCAGACACCCCTCTCTGTGTCCCTTCCCAATGTTCCCAATGCCCCAGGGAGTGTCACCCACCCCTCCCTGTGTCTCTGCCCAGGTCTGACATCAGTGCCTGGCCCACCCTGGGGTCCTCGTCATTCATGCGGAGGATGAGCGGAGTCAGCATGGTGTGCGTGTATTTCTCCATCCACCTCTTCTCCTTCCCCACCACCATCCTCAGCAGGTCTCTGAAGAAGCTGATGCAGCTCTCCCGCACCCAGCTCTCCTCCTGGGAGGGACAAGGAGAGATGAGCTACGGAAACAGCAGCAGCTCCCATTTCCTCCCAAAATGAGAGGAAATATCAAAATTAGGGAAATCTGAAATTGGGGAACCAAAACTACTGCAGGTGAGCTTGGGGAGCAGCAGCAGCTCCCACCCAAAATGAGAGGAAATCTCAAAATCAGGGAAATCTCAATATTAGGGAACCAAAACCACTGCAGGTAAGCTTGGGAAGCAGCAGCTTCCACCCCAAATCAGGGAAATCTCAAAATTAGGGAAATCTGAAATTGGGGAACCAATACCACTGCAGGTAAGCTTGGGAAGCAGAAGCAGCTCCCACCTATAATGCATCAGCCTGTTCCATATTCATGAGCAATTATGCATAGTAAACTTTTCCTAAATCTCATTTACATACTTGTCATGGACACATTTTATGAAAAATCCTTTTGTTAGGATTTTTTCTCCTGAGAAGCTGAGAGGCCTCTGAGGGAAAGAAAAACAATTATCTGCTGCTGTGGAATGCAACGGGTGCATCTTTGATTGCTCCAGGTCGGTTGTTTCTAATTAATGGTATATCTTTAATTGGTCCATGTTGGTTGTTTCTAATTAATGGTGCATCTTTGATTGGTCCTTGTTGGTTGTTTCTAATTAATGGCCAACAGGGGCATCTTTAATTGGCCCATGTTGGTTGTTTCTAATTATTGGTGAATCTTTGATTGGTCCATATGGTTGTTTTTAATTAATGGCCCATCACAATCAGCTGGCTCGGACTCTCTGAAAGTCACAAGCTTTTGTTATCATTGCTTTCCTTTCAAGCCTTCTGAAGAAATCCTTTCTTCTAGTCTTTTAGTATAGCTTTAATATATCAATTTAATGTAATGTATTGTAATGTAATGTAATAGTATATATTACAATGTAATGTAATGTAATACAGTATAATACAATATAATACAATACAATAAAACAATAAATCAGCCTTCTGAAACACGGAGCCAAGATTCTTGTCTCTTTCCACCTCGGGTCCGCCTGCAAACTCCCACACCAATCCCAAGAACAGTTCAGCCCCACCCAGTGCCCACCCCAGCCTCACCTCATCAAAGCGGTGCCACAGGGCCTGGGCCATGCTGACGGCGATGGCGCTGGCCTGGCTCCTCTCCAGGTGCCACAGAACATTCTGGAGAACCAGCAGGGCCTTCATGGCTAGGGAGACGCAGCTGTGCCCCAGCAGGGCCACCAGGTCTGGCAGCAGGACCTTCATCTTCCTCGCCTGCAGGACAGAGAGATTCCATTTACTGAGAAGGACAGACAGATTCCATTGTGTGAGACGGACAGACAGATTCCATTGTGTGAGATGGACAGACAGATTCCATTGTGTGAGCAGGACAGACAGATTCAATTCTGTCAGCAGGATAGACAGACATTCCATTCTGTCAGACGGACAGACAAACAGTTTCCATTCTGTGAGCAGGACGGACAGATTCCATTCTGTGAGACAGACAGTTTCCATTCTATGAAATGGACAGACAGACAGTTTCCATTCTGAACCCCACGGACACATTCCCTGCTCACTGCTAACTCTGTCATCCCTCTGGGACAGCGTGACGAGGGCCCTGAGCAGCAGGGAGACTGTCTGTCTGTCCGTGCTGCTGCCTGAACACAGCAGAAACCTGCAGGTTTTGTGCAGTGGAGCGAATTCCTCCTCCTGCATGTCCTGGGAGGCCAGCAGCTGGAAAAGAAACCTGCCGTGAGCAAGGTTTGCCCCTGGCAGAGCCAGTGGGGCTCCTCTGGCACAGCCTCTGGGGCTGAAGGGCACCAGGGCTTCTCCTGCTCACTCACAGCCATGCAGGTGAGACAGTTGTTCCCGTGGGAAGTCTGGAAAACGCCGTTCCTCAGGCCCTGCAGTTGGACGTGCAGCTCCTTCAAGACCTTCTCCGGTGTTTGGGGCACGGAGAAGATCACCTCCCACAAGGTGAGGGTGTTCCTGCAAGGCAGAGTGCAGTCAGCAGGGCCTGGGGAGTATTGGAATAATTCCCAATAGATATCCAGATGGGGCTTGTCCAGCTTGAGCAGCCACTGCTGACTGACTGAAATGCGGTGTTTTCACCTCAGAGGCACCTCTGGCTAAGCTGGATGTGCAGCAGGCCCTAGAGACAAGCCCAGACATGCAGGAGCTCCGGTTTACCTCTGTTGGAGATGCTTTAAGGCAAGATGAAGGAAAAGGAGTGGGATTCTGCCAAAAAGTTTCGATCCAGAGTTTTATTCCAACTCTCAACCTTCTGAACCCTGTAACAGCTCTGACAGAACCTCTTGAACCGCATGGTTGCTGGCTCTTTTAACCCCAGGGAGAGGAGGAGGGAAGGAGTAGGGAATCCCACCCACCAGGTGCAGGGTGGGCAGGTCTCAGGTGAAAATGACACCTGGGCGGGCCAATGACCCTCCAGGGATGCGGGGCATCTTTTGAACTCTGCCAATCACTCGATGCCCCTCTGGAATGCCAGGATTGACAGACAGTGCTCAGCAGGGGTCAGGGCAGGGAGAGGAGAGGAGAGGTGATTGACACCTGGGAAAGGACAGGGGTACCTGAGACAAACTATGACCTCACGCTGGTACATGGGGGTGTGGGGTGACCCTGCAGGGTGGGGGGTACACCCAGGGGTCCTGCCCAGGAGGTGTCTGAGGAGCAGCTCTGGGCTGGAGGCTCTGGCTGGCCCAGCCAGCTCAGGACTGTGGGAATCTGTCGGGGTCTCTGCTGCTCACAGGGACCCCGAGATGTGTCACAAAGTCTCTTTGCCCAGCCCAGTGCTCGAAGAAGGAGTCAGAGCTCTTCATTTCTTGGTCTCAAGGTTGTTTATTGTCTCTTATCTATAAAATTCTTTCTCCTGTCCTGCCGAGGTCACCTCAGCAGGACAGTCAGAGGCACTCTGAGGTGTTATCTTTTTATACTAAAAACTACATGTACAATATTTACAATTCCTGCCCAATACCTGTCACCTGTGTTAGACAGTGAGCTTCTACTCTAAACCAATCCAAAAGTGCCACCATCACCCAGAAGATGGAGGCCAAGAATGTTGCAGTACATTTTAAGTTTTAGAGAGAATATTGTGTATTAGGAGTAGTTATGCTAAGGAACATAACTTAAGTAGGCCTTTTGGCACTCTGTATGTGAATTAGTAGCTTGTGTTGCAAGAAATCAGTAAAACATGCTGGGGAGGTAGAAAATGTTTATCTAAAGAATGTTCTGTTAAAGATTCAATGTAACCGTTAATCAAAAGTAGCTTAGGGATGTCACGTAGAGCTAGTGAAACAAAAGATCAAAGGATGAAGTAATCTTTCTGTTGAAAGATATAAACCCTGTGATTCTGTCTGCTCGGGGGCTCTGACTTTGGATGCAAGTCCTCAGGTCCCCAGGGCCCTCAATAAAGCACCATATAAAACAACTCCGTTGTTTTGTGTTTCGCTATATCGGCTCGGGCAGCCTTTTTCTGGTGACCGCGGCAGGACTCCGAGGGTGGCTGGCGTGGTTCACGTCCTGATCCACTCCACGCCGGCACCGAGTGATTCTCGGGGAGTCATCGGTTCGTGCCCGACCCCTGCGCCTGTCGGACGACTGTGAGGAGGTAAGCCCGAAGGTGCTTTATTCTTTGGTATTGGGATCCTGCTCAAAAGACCAGGTACGAATCCTCGCAGGGTTGGGCTAGAGACGTCTTGGTGGGAAGCCTAGGTGCCGGCTGTAAGACGCGGAGAAAGCCTCGCTGGACTGGCACTTGCCCCTCACAGCGACGAGTAGTGGCAAGATTGGGCCTGTTGGTCTATCTCTCCTCTCTTTTCTGACAATCTTTGCTCAGTACAACTTTCTGTTTTGATTTTCTGTTTTGATTTGCTTGTGACATGATGTCGTTTAAAACCTTTAAAGGGTTGGTTCGATCTAATGAGAAAATACCAGGAAATACCCCATTGGGTCGCTTAATAAGTAGGTGGGGGAGTGCAGGATTTTATCAGGACCTGAGTAAAAACAGGATGATTGATTATTGTAATCATTGGTGGCCCCAATATGCAGCCAAAGGGGGGCCAGCCTGGCCCCTAAACGGTACTATGGATACAGGAATTATAACTCCCCTGATGCAGTATCTGAAAGATAATGAGAAATGGGATGAGGTACCCTATCTGGACTTGTTTTATTACTTGGGAAAGAAAACAGAATGGCTAAAAGAGTGTGGTATTCTTGTGTTGGAGGCTGGGAATGAGTGTATTGAATGTAAGGGAGAGGAGAATGAATGTGCTGGGTGTAAGAAAAGAGATGTGTGTACGAAATGCTCAGGGAAAAGTTCTGGTCAAGAGGAGGATTTGTCTTTGCTCATTGCCCGTCCCCCGCCTTCTGCCCCTCCGCTTATATCGGAGAAGGATGAAAGGGATTCGGATGAGGAGGATGGGGACGATGAGGGAGAGATGACGGGATCCATGGGGAACCCCGACATCTCCCGGACTTCGGTCACTCTCCGTCCTCAGACTCCCTCCCCGAATACCTCTTGCAATGTACAGAGAACTCCAACAGCCGCTCGCACTAGGCAGGGAAGGAAAAATCTGGAGGAACCCCCTATGATAGCCCCTCTCAGGGAGGCTATGGGACCCCAAGGGGAGAAGGTGTACATAAGGGTTCCTTTTTCTCCGGGAGACTTGGCAATTTGGAAACAGTTGGCTGGAAGTTATAGGGAGAACCCGGAACGGGTGGCGCGGGTGGTGAAGATGGTGATTAAGACTCAGAATCCAGATTGGAATGATTTGCAAGTATTATTAGATACGATAATGGATTCAACAGAAAAGGAGATGGTTTTGCGTGCAGCTAGGGAAAGGGCAAGGGAAGAAATAAGATTGCATCTGGCTACTGGAATGGTAGATGAATTGGTGCCGAGTGATGATCCTGAATGGGATCCGAACAGCACAGGAGGGTATCGGGCTTTAAGAAAATATCAGGATTTGATATTGGAAGGGGTCAAAACTGGGATGCCCAAAACTCTAAATTGGTCTAAGTTGTATTCGGTTAGGCAGGAAAAGAGTGAATCTCCATTGACGTTTTTAGAGAGGCTGAAGGAGACTGCGCGGCGTTTGACTAATTTGGATGTTGAGGGTGAAGCGGGGCAATTACAATTAGCTCTGCTGTTTATGGGTCAATCACAGGATGATATCCGGAAGAAGCTGCAAAAGTTGGAAGGGGATGATACTAGGAGATTAGATAAGATGTTGGAGGTAGCCTGGAAGGTATACAATAATAGGGAAAAGGAGACCGCAAGGCGGCAACAGGCCAGTATCTTGGCAGTGATGCAGCAACCGGTAGGAGGACAACGGGGCAGAGGAAGGGGAGGAAGAGGACGTGGACGGGGTGGTTTCGGTAGGGGTAGAGGATTCTTTCCAAATACAGGAATGAATACGGGAGGGTTTGGTAATGGTTTTACTCAAGGAGGGTTGAGCTCGAATCAGTGTGCGTTCTGTCGGCAAATAGGGCATTGGAAAAATGAATGCCCTATGAGAAATGGGAATGGAGGAATGAGCCCTATGGGAAATTACCCAATAGCGCCAGCAGATGTCGCTCGAGCTCAAGTTATGATGTTAGGGAACTCAGAATCAGAACTGACTAGACCGGGATCTTAAGGTCAGGATAGAGATTGAGGGCAAAGAGCAGGAGTTTATGGTTGATACGGGAGCTACCTATTCAGTGCTTAACAAGCGATTAGGGCCAATTAGTGATACCGTCATACAGGTGGTCGGAGCTACCGGACAATTAGAAGAAAGACCCTTTTTAAAACCTCTTAGTTTGAGATTTGGTGGGAAGGAACTGGATCATCAATTTCTATATATGCCTAATTGTCCGAAACCATTGTTCAGTAGACATTTATTATCCCTATTGAATGCAAAAATTATTTTTGAGGATGGAAGGGCTAAATTGGAAATTCCACATGAAGAAATTGGGAAAATATTTATATTGAAAGAAGCTGATCCGGTGCCGATCCCACCCAAAGTTGAACAGGCAGTGGTCCCTTGGGTATGGGAAACAGGGGTCCCAGGGAAATCTAAAGCAGCACAGCCTGTTGTGGTAGAATTGAAAGAGGGGGCACGACCAGTAAGGATAAAGCAATACCCCATTAAAACAGAGGCAAGACGAGGGGTGGCTCCCACAATGGCTCAGTTTATTGCCTTAGGGTTATTACAAGAATATGAATCAGAATATAATACTCCCATATTCCCAGTACGAAAACCAGATAGTAAAAATAGGCTTGTGCAAGACCTCAGAGCAATTAATTATTGGAATAATATTCCAATATTACCGGATAGCACGTGTCTGGGCTCGTCCAGCCCTCGCCGCTCGGCCAAAGGCAGCTGCTGTGGTTTTTCACCACAGAGATCCCTCTGGCTAGCTAAGACTTGCAGCTAGACACTGAGAACAAGTCCAGGCTGGTAGAAACTCAGCTTTACCTCGGGTGAAAGTCCTTAGGCTAGGTGAAGAGTGAAAGGAGTGGATTCTACCGCAGGGTTTAATCCAGAGTTTTATTCCAGGATCACAGATGTCTGAATATGGTAACAGCTACAGTAGAATCTGGCCGCATGGTCCCCAGGTCCTTTTAAGCTCAGGGGGAGGGGGAGGGAGAGGATAGGTGAGCTACCAACCAGGTGGGAGAGGGCAAGTCTCAGGGGACAATGACACTTGGACAGGCCAATGGCCCAGGGCTGAGAGGCATCTTTTGAACTTCTGCCAATCACACGACGCTCTTACTGGAATGTTAAGTTTTATGGACATCACTTAGGAAGAGAAAGGGGGAGGAGAACAGGAAAGCTATACCTGGGAAAGGCTTGGTGAATCTAGAACAGGGAATTGCGACACACTACAACAATTAATGAGATAGTTAAAGACATTCATCCGGTGGTTTCCAATCCTTATACTTTGTTAACATCTGTCTCAGAACGTTTTAAATGGTTTACTGTGATTGATTTGAAAGATGCCTTCTTCTGCATCCCCCTGGCTGTGGAAAGCATGAAGTATTTTGCCTTCGAATGGGAGGACCCCAACACAGGACGAAAGAAGCAGCTGACGTGGACCCGTTTACCCCAGGGATTCAAAAATAGTCCCACGATTTTCGGTAATCAGTTGGCTAAAGAACTGGAAGAGTGGAAGACGATGCAGGTGAGAGAATCCCCATTTATATATGTACTTTTGCAGTATGTGGATGACATTCTACTAGCCACTGAAGAAAAAGGGGTATGCTTGACATTAACAATTGCATTGTTGAATATGTTGGGACAATCAGGATACCAGGTATCAAAGGAAAAAGCACAGCTCATTCAGGAAAAGGTGTTATATCTAGGATGTGAGTTAAGCCAGGGACAGCGAAAGCTGGGGACGAATCGTATTGAGGCAATCTGCTCTATACCCCTCTCTAGGAATCATCAAGAACTGAGAGCCTTTTTAGGCGTGGTGGGCTGGTGTAGGTTATGGATACTAAATTTTGGACTGCTTGCAAAACCTCTGTATGAAGCGTTGAAGGAACCTCATCTAGAATGGACCGCAGCCGGGCAACAGGCATTTAAAGGGTTGAAGCAAGCTCTGAAAGAAGCTCCTGCCCTAGGTTTACCAGATTTAAATAAAGACTTTCAACTTTATGTGAATGAAAGACAGCAGTTGGCATTAGGGGTGCTCACCCAACGATTGGGGTCATGGAAAAGGCCAGTGGAGTACTTTTCTAAGCAATTGGATACTGTCAGTAAGGGGTGGCCATCTTGCTTGCGGGCTGTAGCAGCCACTGTCATACTGATACAGGAAGCTCGAAAGCTAACCTTAGGGAGAAAAATAGATGTGTTTGTTCCTCATATGGTACCGACAGTGCTAGAACAAAAAGGAGGTCATTGGTTGTCATCTAGCCGGATGTTGCAGTACCAGGCAATTCTGAGAGAATAGGATGATGTAGAACTGAAAACCACTAATCATATCAATCCTGCCGAGTTTCTCCGCAGCGAAGTGACTGAAGGAGAGTTGACAGATGACTGTGTGGAAGTAATTGAGCAGGTGTACTCCAGCCGGGCGGACCTGAAGGACACACCACTGGAAAATCCGGATTGGGAATTATTCACTGATGGATCAAGTTTTGTAGAGAATGGAACCAGGTATGTATGCCGGGTATTCTGTTGTCTCTGTAACTCAGGTTATAGAAGCCAGAGCCTTACCTCCAGGAACCTCGGCTCAGAAAGCGGAAATCATAGGCCTTACCCGGGCCTTAGTCCTCAGTGCGGAAAAGAAAGTGAACATTTGGACAGATTCAAAGTATGCCTTTGGAGTGGTGCACGTACATGGAGCCCTCTGGAAGGAGAGGGGATTACTTAGTGCCCAGGGGACCATGATCAAACACCGCACAGAAGTTTTGGCTTTACTAGAAGCCATCCATAAGCCAAAGGAGATAGCTGTCATGCACGTACGCGGACACCAGAAGGAGGAAGGGAAGATCTTCCAAGGGAATCGCATGGCAGACTTGGCAGCTAGAGAGGCCGCGCGATTGGTATGGACTCAGATGGCTTTAGTTCCTACAAAGGTAACACCTATTGCCTCTTATTTAAACAATCCACCTCACTACTCGTCAGAAGATGAGAAGCTAGCTAATTTGTTAAAAGCTCAGAAGAACGCAACTGGATGGTATGTCACAGCAACAGGGCAAGTGGTAGTTCCAAAGCAGATAATGAATGCTATACTTACTACTGAACACAATAAATGTCATTGGGGAGCAGAAGTATTGGTAAAATTTTTGAAAAACAAAATGGTTTCTAACCAGATGTTAACAATGGCAAAACTGGGTGAATGCAATGTGTCCAGTGTGTTTGAAAAATAATCCTGTAGTCAGGAAGCAGATTCAGTTAGGCAAACTTCAGGTTGGGGTCGAACCCAGAGACTATTGGCAACTAGACTTCTCAGAATTACCGAGGGCTCAAGGGTACAAATATCTGTTAGTGTATGTGTGTACCTTCTCAGGGTGGCCAGAAGCCTTTCCTTGCCGTACCAACCAAGCTAAGGAAGTAGTCAGGGACTTATTGAAAGAGATTATTCCGAGATTTGGGGTACCATTGGGGCTGTCGTCGGATCGAGGACCTCATATTATTGCTAACATTGTACAGGAGGTAGCTAGGATGCTCGACATTACCTGGAATCTCCACACTCCTTGGAGACCCCAGTCAAGTGGTCAGGTTGAAAGAATGAATCAGACACTGAAAAATCAAGTGAAGAAAATATGTCAGGAAGCTAAGTTACATTGGCCTCAAGCTTTACCGATAGCCTTGTTAAGAGTCCAAATAAAACCCAGGGAAAGAGTAGGAGTTAGTCCTTTCGAGATTCTATATGGTAAACCGTACCATGCCACCACATTGAAGGGTGATCCACATGTGTTTGGAGATCAGGTGATTTTCAATTATGTTTTATCCCTTCACAGAGTCCTTAGCGCTTTGCGGGGAGTACTGCAGTGGAATCGACCGCTGCCCCTAGAAAACCCTGTGCATGATATCCAACCAGGAGACCAGGTGTACATAAAGAATTGGCAAACTGACCCTCTGAGGGAATCCTGAGATAGACCGCATCAGGTGATACTGACTACCTTTACAGCTGTTAAGGTTGCAGGAGTCAACACCTGGATTCATTATACAAGGATCAAGAAAGCTGCGGTGAAATGGGAAACTCATGTAATATCCCCAACCCGAATGGTGATTCGGGCAAAATCACACTCACAATAATTGTGTTTTTGATTAAAATAAGATGTGTGCCTGTGAATGGATATGTTGTTGTTACAGTCCCTGAGCCGGTCGTGGGAGCAATGGAAGGGATGAACGTGAATCTGACCTGTGTCATTACCGATGACCAGAGAGCTGGAGCTGAGGAGGTAAATGTCTACTGGAAAAAGGGAAATAGTAGCAAGAACATCAGTGCTATCACGTTCTGGGATAAGGATGCACAAATTGGCAATACTACGGCAACCCTCAAAAATATGACTATAAGTGATTCTGGCAAGTTCATGTGTTTAGTCAAAATATGAGAGAGCTTTGATTATCAATATTTACAGTTGAGAGTTAGGAATTGGGAAGAGAATAGTACGGAAGTAATGGTTATTCCTTTCTCTGTTACAGTTGACATGTGGAATGGGTCTCCGTTATGAATTAATTGCTCTTTTGTGGCTCAAGATCCCTGTGGATCAATCTATTCAGTCACATGGTGGAAATGGAATGATTCAGGGTTGTGGGATAAACCGAGGGGACAAAGCAACACCTGGTTTGACAATCAAAGAGGAATAGGATGGCTAAATAACACACAACCACGATTGGGGAAGTCAGAATCAGAAGGAAAGTATATCTGTGTAATGGTCTGTGGAATGTACTCTTCATATGGGATTAGGGAAGTCGAAGGGCAAGCACATGCTAGGACAGCCGTTTCTTTGACTAAGGGAAGAGTGTTTAATCTGAGAATTAGGGACATCAGGAATAAAAATAGAACTTTTAGTTTCCTAAGGGGGGAAGGACAAGAGAATTTGATAGTAGGATTAATTAGAGATTTTGGAATGGTGCAAAATGTAACTAGAATCACAGCATGTTTACCTTTACCCTGGGCAGCAGGAGAGCCAATTCCTTGGGGAATAATTCCAATTGGAGCCTTGCCCCCGGCAACAAAGAATGTAGTGCAAACCTGTACTAAGGAACACCGAGGTAAAGTTAAAAGGGAAAACAAAACTATCCGAGTTCGAGAATCATGGTCCACACCAGGAAAGAGGGAAGATTGTGTGAAACTGTTAAATTTTCAATTTACAGAAATTGGAAGATTTAAAGAGATAGGTTGGTGTTCCTTCGATGTGCTAAAGAAGAAAAGCAGTTTAAAAGCTATACAGTATCATGAAATAGTGTGCCAAGATGTTACTCGGGACAAATCATTAGAAGACGAGTGGGAAACAATATGGGGACCTAGTTTACTAGAAACATATAGCTACTTAGGAAAAGTTAATTGGTGCATTCAATGGACAGGAACAAAGAATCAGACACATACCGGGGTTATAGCCTTGCATACCACCTGGAGACAGGAAAAAGACCAGAAAGAGATATGGAATTGTACTAAGGTGTTTACTTGTGATACCCCCGAAGCGCAGATAGGGCTAGTACCAGTAAGAGTTTTGTTAAAATGGAGATGCGAGTGTCGGGGATATAATCACACCATTACAGAAAAGGTTAAAGGAGAAGAACAACGATTTGTTAGCTGTAAAATCACTACCATTAGAAGTCCAGGAAATCTAGTGTGGGTAATGGGACATGGACAATGGACAACTCATATGCCAATAGATGGGCCAGTCACTCAGGTCACACTAGGGATACCCACATTATGTCTGTTTTGGAAACAGTCGAAATTAGAAAATAGATTCAAAAGGGCTAGAAGAAACATAGAAGATAAGGATGAGTGGCATGAGCCAGACAGTGGGGTTAAATTTGGATGGGCCCTAGAATCCTTCTTTGCACCTATTGCAGCTTACCGGAATAGGGACATGATTTACCGTCTGATGGGACAAACTGAAAGGCTTGCAGCAGCTACCAAAAAAGGGTTTAAAGATTTAAACTTAGAATTGCAAGCTACCACGAGGATGACTCTACAGAATAGGATGGCCCTTGATATGTTACTATTGAAAGAACATGGAGTTTGTGGTTACCTGAATAAGAAAATAGATCATTGTTGCATCCACATCCCAAATGTGACCATTGATGTAGAAAAAGACATTTCACAATTAGAGAATATAAAAGAAAAGACCAAAGAATTAGAAAAAGAAGCAGAACATCATTGGATTGGAGCATTATTTGATTCTTTAGGGCTCCAGGTCTCTGATTGGTTATCATAATAATACAATATGCTTTGATGCGTCTGATTTTGATTCTGATCATTTTTAGAGTGTATAAGTGTGTCATAGGGATTATCAGCCAGGAGCGGATGCGCACCTGACGGCTGGTGAATGCCATGACCCGAACTCCAACAACACCACCACCCCCACACAAAAAAAATAGACATCCGAATGAAGCTGAAACAAGACCTTGAGCATCCCTGCAAGTCTGAAGATTGAGGAATGCGCAAAAGGGGGGACTTGTTGCAGTAGATTTTCAGTTTTAGAGAGAATATTGTGTATTAGGAGTAGGTATGCTAAGGATCGTAACTTAAGTAGGCCTTTTGGCACTCTGTATGTAAATTAGTAGCTTGTGTTGCAAGAAATCAGAAAAACATGCTGGGGAGGTAGAAAATGTTTATCTAAAGAATGTTCTGTTGAAGATTCAATGTAACCGTTAATACAAAAGTAGCTTAGAGAGGTCACGTAGAGCCAGTGAAACAAAAAGATCAAAGAATGAAGTAATCTTTCTGTTGAAAGATATAAACCCTGTGATTCTGTCTGCTCGGGGGGCTCTGACTTTGTACGCGAGTCCTCAGGTCCCCAGGGCCCTCAAAAAAGCACCTCATAAAACAACTCCGTTGTTTTGTGTTTCGCT
Source organism: Fringilla coelebs (assembly GCF_963513975.1). Lineage (NCBI taxonomy): Eukaryota > Metazoa > Chordata > Aves > Passeriformes > Fringillidae > Fringilla > Fringilla coelebs. Next base: position 131,669 of record NW_028167583.1, read on the forward strand.
ATATCGGCTCGGGCAGCACTCCTGCCCGTGAGCTGCTGGCTGCCTTGCTGAGGGCTCCGAGGTGCCTCTGGATGGGGCTGCTCCGGAGCTGCTGTGGGGCTGCGGCGCTGCTGCCGGGCAGCTTGAGCGGGCTGGGGGAGACCCTGAGGGGCTGGGGCACTGGGAGGCCCTGAGCAATTGGGTGTCAGAGGCCATAAGCACCCCCCCTGGCAGCTGCCTTGTTCCTGCCAGAGTTGACTGATCCGGACAGATCCCGGGCACTCTGGAACTAACAGCATCAGTGTCGTTGGAAACCGAAATGCAGGGAGTTCTCAGATCTTTGGGCCTGTAAGCCAAGGCCTGCAATTAAACACAGCATTGGATCCGAGACTTTGGAAAGGGCTTCCAAACTTGGGTGCTAGAAGCGAGAATGTGGATTTCTATTATAAAGCAGAGACACCTTAAGCTGAGTGGAGGAAAGTTTAGCATTTTGGAGTTGAAGATATAGAAAAAATAAAAGTAGTTACAACGGTAAATACAATGTTTAGAAGCAGTGCTCTAGGTTTGTGTGTCATAACATTATTGGCTAAGAAAGCTTACAATGTAGCACCAGACCATGGGATGCAGTATTGAAGGATTGGGTCAGAAACGTACATATAGTTTTTGGCAGTGTTTTATTGGCCAATAAATCCTTAAAAGGTCTTGTAACCACAAGTCTTGTGACCTTGTGAGCCATGCGGTGGAGATGTGAGCCAAACTCACCCTTCCTCTCCATGTAGAAGATAAGGAAGAGAAATGGCATCATCTAAAAAACTCAGAGGTCTGCTCTGTAACTCATTCCAAACTCCTTCAAATCCCCCAAAGTGTGATTTAGCTACAAACAGATGACAAGGACTCTTCATGCTGGCTCTTGGACTCCAAAGCAGCTGCTTTAGAAACTTTCCCATAACCCTGTGTAGCAATGTGCTAGAAATGTATCATTTGAAGAAACTTTCCCAAGGGACTACTTGAAGAGAGCTTGGTTTGAAGGGTATTAGATGAGAAAGCCTCCCAGCAGAGGTCTGGGCTTCGGCCTAGCTGTGTCCAAGCTGATTGTGAAGTGTGCCATCAGTTGCAGGGGTTTCTGGGCTAAAAATATCATCAAGTCGCTCGGACTTGCTCTTTTTGGCCTATAAAAGCTGGAGCCACTTTCCGGGCAAATTTGGAGACCTCATCAATGGGTGGATGGACCATCTAGGATTTTCCCAATTGCTGGCAATGGTTCTCCAGGTCCCCGGTGTCAAACAGGGCTCCCCAGCAACTGCGCATCTGCAAGATGAGAAACAATTGTCTTGCTTTGAAAAGACAGGTGGCTGCTAAGGAAGGCAGAAGCCTGCTCTGAAATAGAAAATGTAAATGCCCTGCCTTCAAATGATTCTAATTTAGACATGAAAATGCTCTCAGAAAAAAGAGATGGGAATAGGAATGAGCGTGCAGAGCAGGGCGGCGTTTGCTGATGGTCTGAGCCCTCCCTAAAGAGCCTGTTGGGCTTTCTTAGACACCTGGGGCCAGGGATTCCTTCCAAGCTGGGCAACTTTGGGTGGGCTGGGGGCGGCCCCAGGGCAGGTGGCAGCGTGTGCAAGGGCCCTGGCTGGCACGCTGCAGCACGGTCAGCGCGGCGTGCAACGGAAGCCGGTGTCCAAGGGCCCTTTGTGACACGTGGGGAATAGAAGCTTGTCCGGGTGCTTGGAACACCCAACGGCGCAGGACGGGACAGAGCGGTGCCGTGAGGAGCCCCCGCACAGCGCACTCGTTCCCGTCTGAGCCGGAGCTTCTTCGTGGCCTTGTTTCTGCGGCTGAGCTCGAGGCCAGAGCACAGCACTCGGTGACCCGTGGCCTGCCAAGGCTTCTATTCTGCAGCTGCCCTCAAGGGCAGAGGCCTGGGACTTGGTGCCCCGGAAGTTTTGCCAGGCCATCTCTCCTGCAAGTAGCTCCAGTCAGTGACATGGAGCGGAGGCCCCCAAGAGTGCCCAAGCTGGCTTGGGTGAAGGAGGAGGAGGAAGAAGGCCCTGGAGCTGCCCCAGCACAGGAGACAGAAGAGGTGGTGCCGTTCCAGCCACTGCAGGAGGGTGAGTGGCAGAGCTGGGCCGCAGGGCTGGAGCCTGCAGCCAACTTGGCCCCATCCCATGCCACGCCATCCCCTGGGGACATGCCCACAAACAGGACAGAAGAGGGGCCGGGCAGACACCCCACAGAGGCCGTTCTCCATGCCCCTGGGGCATCTTGGGGCTCTCCCTGCCTAGGCAGCGTAAGGCTGGCCTGTGTTCTCTGGCCTCTCCCGCAGCCCCTCAGCTCTGCCAGCGTTCTATCTTTGCCAGAAGCAGCCGTGGAGCGCACGCAAGAGCAGGAATCCAGCCATGGCCGCTTCCGCACCACAGCGCAGGTACCTGAAACCACCCCCGGCTGGGCTGGGCCTGCTGTCCCTGCTCAGCCGAGCACCGTGTGTGGAGCAGTCCGTGCAACATGCCCGGCTTCTTGCCCTTCTCCTACAGCTCGTTCTCAGCTTCATCCAGGGCATTCAGCAGGAAGAGACCAGCAGCACGGGCACTGGGCTCAGAGCTCACTCGCAGCTCCTCGGACGTGAGACCAGTGCCGCCCTGCTGGATTTGCTCCTGGAGAAGGGTGTTTCCAGGCCAGAACAAGTAAGCAGCCTGTGGCCAGGCTTCAATTCCCCCACGAGTGACGTGGCTTCCCAAGCCACACCTGCTGGTCCCTGGGAGCCTTTGACGCCATGGCAGTGCGCTGGCAAAGGGAAGCTCTTCTCTGGGGACGCCAGGAACATTGCTCCCTCTGGCACCTTTCTGAGTCTCCCTGTGCCTTCTCCAGGTGCCTGCCATGGTGAGGTACATTCACCGATGGCTCCTGGCCAATGATGCTGACGAGCACAGGCTGGACAAGACCCTGCTTCATCTCACCAAAGCACACCCGGGTGACGTAGTCGTGACGCTCCTGCGTGTGGCCCCGTCCTGTGACAGGTATGGGGTCCACCTGCCCACAGGGCTCAGGGCTCCCCAGCCCATCACCCTGTACCGCCTGTGCCAGGTGTCCAGAGAGTTGCAGGGCCCTCTGGCTGCTGCCTTTGCCAGCCCTGGCATGTAAACCCCTGAGCCTGCTGCCATGCTCCCCTGCTGCCCCTCAGGGCTCTGTCCCCACCGGCCTGGACTGCCTGGGTGCTGCTGGCGAGGGCCAGTGGGCAGAGGCAAAGCTGGCCGTCAGCCCGGGCCCCTAGGGATGCCCAGGCCACGGTGCTGCGTCTGAGACCCCCCCTGAGACGGAGCTCTAACCCCGCAGAGCTGCCATCACCGTATAGAAGACCGTCATGTGCTCGCCCAGGACTGTGGAGCCAGTGCTGCGCATACTCCTGGATGTGCTGGGGAGCTGGCCAGAGCACATCACGCGCACCTCCGATGGGGACACAACGCGTGTCTTTGCCACAGCTGTGAGTTTCTGCAAGTGGCCTTTGCTGCCTCCAAGGCCGCCTCTCCAGCAGCTCTCCATCCTCCTTCCCCCACTGCATCTCCCTGCCTCAAGCGCTGGCCTGAAACCTGGCCCAGGGGCAGCTTCAGACCCACCAGGCCCCGTGCTCCCCCTGCGTCTCACCGGGCCGCTCCCTGCCACACTCGGGCCCTGCCACAGGGACGCCTCGGCACTGAGCGCTGTCTCGGGGCGGGACTTTGTCCTTTGCAGGCAACCCTGGTGGTGTGGAAGATCCTCCAGGAGCCCCGCATCCCACATGTAGCCAAGTCTTATTTTCCCCGCCTATTTGTGCATCTCCTCTTTCAAGTCTTCTTCAGCGCACAAGAGATGCCAGTGGAGGTCGACAGCTTCTGGAACCAATGTCAGGAAGAGCACGGCCTTGCCACCAGCCCCAACAGGTGCTCCATCCCAGTCCTGCTGTCCCTGCCACGTGGCCTGGCAAGGAGCCAGCGCTGCCAGCGTCACCTGGGCTTTGCTCTGCACACAGGTTTCCAGTGCGCACCCTGAAGTCCCTGCTCTGCCTTCTGCGCTGTGAGCATGTGGTGGTGGCAATGGAACGCAGGTGTGGCTGGGACACGCTGCTCTCTCCTGACACCCACCACTTTGCCGTGGCTCTGCTGGCAAGGTGAGACCCCCTTCACCCCGCTGCCTCTGACATTTGTGCTCTGTGCCCAGGTGCCCCACACAGTCCCTCCCTGTGCTCGTGGGCCAGAGGGCCTTGTCACTGAGGGACGGCCGAGCACACTGCAAAAGGCTGGCAGAGGCGGGTGCTCACGAGCAACCAACTCCCACATGGCCCAGCTCCCATTGCTGCAAGGCTGGTGGGGGAAGATGAGAACTCCGTGAGGCACTCCTGCCAGAGGCTTGCCCACTGGCTCAGGCTCTTGTTTCTTTTTTCCTCTTGTCAGAGAAATTTGCCATTCAGCCGTACACTTTTCTCTCGGGGTTGCATTCTACCTGCTCAGCCTGCTCAGCCAAGAGATGCCATCCTGGGATTTCCCTGCCCTGGCATTCCTGGTGGAGGTGAGCCTGAAGGCCAGTGCTGCCTCACTCAGCTGCCTCCCACCTCTCTGCCCCCTTGTAGCCGCAGCTGCCAGGACGGTGCCCACGCCCTGTGCCGCTGCCTGGGCCCAGCCCTGTGCAATTCTGGGCTGCTGCCGGACAGGTCCCCTCTCACTGTCCTGTGCCTTTCAGGTGCTCGAGTGCCTGGACATGAGGGAATGCAGTGACAGTCTTCTGGACATCATGTCACAGAACCTGCAGAGCGAGCACAGGGCCAGGCGTTACTTGGCACTCAGAGGCCTCGTAGTGCTGGGCAAGAACCCCTTGATGGTGAGAAGGGGGCAGCGGCTGAAGGCCTGCAAGCTGCGTGGGGCTGGGCAACGCAGTCCCTTGGCCTTGCCCGGGCTTCAGGTGCTGGGGCAGCTGCTCACAGCTCTCCTGCCTCCCGCTTCAGCTGCCCCAGTGCTTGGAGACAGGCCTTTGGCCTCTGGGCCCTGCGGCAGCAGGCTGGTGTTTCACAAACTTGTCTTCCACACAGGCTGAAAAAATGTGGAGCCTGTGTGGAAGTCTTGTGGAGCTCCTGGGGGAAAATGACAGCAACATGGTCAGGATGACCATTCTTCTACTGAGACATTTGCTCCCGGATAATGGTGCCCCGATAGCCACCCCCTTCGCCCTGCAGCTGGCTGAGGCGCTCCTGCCACTCTTTGACTGCGTAAGGCTCTGTGCCCACAGCCACGGCCACTGGGTGCTGCGGGGACCCTGGGTGCCCTGTGCAGATGCCGGCTTGTGCCCTGGGTGCCTGAAGCAGCTGATGCTGAGGTGTTTTGCCCGTCCTTTCATACAGGATGATAGCCAGGTACAGCTGAGCTCCATGTGTATCTTTCACGAGATGCTGCACTTATTAACGCAAGAGGGAAGAAAGGTCCTGAAGTGCCACGTGTGCCAGAGCCTGCTGCCACTCTACTTCCACTGCCATGATGAGAATCAGTTTGTTGCTGAGGTGAGGACTTGCGGCCGGCTGCTGTCCCCCTGGCAGGGGGCTGGGCTGCCTCCTGCCCTGGCAGCTTGCGGGCTGCAGCCTCCTCCAGGCTGCGGCACAGGGATGCTCCTGTGCCCTGGCCTGTGGGGCCATCTGTGTGTCTCTGCTGCTCTCCAGGCCTCCCGGGAAATGCTGTATTCTTCAGCACGATTCCTCGAGAGGAGGGACCTCCAACACCTGCTACAGGTGGATCGCACATGGAGGTTCGGCGAGAGCCTGGTAAGGACTGCCAAGAATCCCCAGCCTCAGCCTGGAGAAGGCCCCCGAGGGTGTGCTCAGGGTGCGGGGCTGGCAGCTGTGCCCCTGCCCGCTGCTGCACCCAGAGGCCACGCGGGCTCTTCTCCAGGCTGGCATGGGCCCTAACCGGTAGCCCGCGGGGCTGCGGGGCAGCACCGCGGCTCCCCGAGCAGCAGCCGGCCCTCTGCCCCCTCCCCTCGGGAGCCCGGCGCCAGCGGCTGCTGGCCGCGCCTCAGGGCTCTGCGGGCAGTGCTTGGCCGGGGCTGGGCGCAGGCAGCGTCCGGCCGAGGGGCTGAGCCCGCGCCAACCCTTCCCTCCTGCCGCTCTCTCCAGCTGGCAGAGGACAGGAGAGGAGCGGCCGAGCACCTGCGCCGGGCCCTGCGCTACCTGCAGAGCCCACAGGACGCCCTGCGAGAGGAGGCCGTCATCTTCATGAGTAAGCCACTCCCTGGCAGTCCCTCCCTGGCCCCGCCGCGGCTCGGCCCCAGCCCCGCCTGCTGCCCCGGCGGCTCCACCCGGGCCCGGCGCCGTGGAGCCCCGCCCGGCGTCGGCGCCGCTGCCGCCCCTCTGGCAGCCGTGCCCTTGGGCGGCAGCGTGCGGCAAGGGCCCGGGCTGAGCCCTGCCGGGCCAGCAGGCCGTGTGGCCACAGCGCCGGCAGCGCCGCTGGCAGGGAGCTGTGCCGCTGGGACCGTGACAGGCTCTGTGTTCCCAGGGATGGCCGGGCAGCATCTGAGGGGGCAGCAGCAAGAGCTCCAGCTGATCTGCAGCGGTGAGTCAGGGCAAGGGGCTGACAGCAGGGGCTGGCGGGGGGAGCTGCAAGCCCTGCCCCGGCTCTGGAGGGCTCTGCTCCCGTGGCCAGAGCACACTGACATTTCAGGGCTACGTGGGGGATTCCTGGCCAGCAGCTTCGGCCTGATCCCCTGGCTCCCTGCTCCCTCCTAGCTGTGGCAAGAGCCCGCTGGGCCGGCCCTTGCAAGGGGCTCTCCTCGGCTCCCCACAGATGCAGCTTCTGACCGTGCCTCTGTTCCTCTCCCTTGCAGCCCTGGAAGGCCTGACGGAGGACACGAGCAGTGCCGTCTCCGAGCTGGCACTGGAAACACTGCGTGTCCTCCGGACAATAGAGCGGGGCCCTAATTCCATCATCCGGAGGCTGCAAGATCAGCTGCGCAGGGCACGCAGGACCTGGCCTCGTCTCTTGGGGCTCGGCTGGCTGCACTGCAGGAGCTCTGGGGAGAGCTGATCTAGGAAGGAGGATCTCTTTGCTGGGGCAACCGGAGCCAGGGGCAATTTTCCTTTCCTTTAAGATTTTTCTTTTCCTCTTTTCCCCTTTTTTTTTCTTTGTAAATAATTCAATATTATAGTATCTATTATTACATCTATTACTATAGATTATAGATTATTGTAAATAAATAAATGTTAGAGTACATATTATTCTTTATTATAGGATAACGTAAATAAATTAATTATAGGAGGTATTATGATACACAGACTGCTAGGAACTTTTCTTTTCTGCCCGGGGTCTGCAGGGCAAGAGGCAAGAAAGGGTGAAAAGGGTGCTTGTGCTCAGCAGCACAGCAGGCTGAGGGGTCCTGAGGCCCTGAAGGGGGCAAAAGGGTGCTTCTGCTCAGCCGGCTGCCCAGGCGTGCAGTGCCGCAGGCAAAATGGCCAGAAGCCCCTTGGCCTTTGGTGGTTCTGCCGAAGCCTTTGTGCTGCCCACAGAAGAGCGGCTGGGCAGGGGCCGGAGCTGCGGGGATCCCTGCCAGAGCGGTGCCTGGAGATGGCCACAAAGGCCCGTGCCAGGCAGGAAGCGCCATCCGTGTCCTCCTGCCCGTGAGCTGCTGGCTGCCTTGCTGAGGGCTCCGAGGTGCCTCTGGATGGGGCTGCTCCGGAGCTGCTGTGGGGCTGCGGCGCTGCTGCCGGGCAGTTTGAGCGGGCTGGGGGAGACCCTGAGGGGCTGGGGCACTGGGAGGCCCTGAGCAATTGGGTGTCAGAGGCCATAAGCACCCCCCCTGGCAGCTGCCTTGTTCCTGCCAGAGTTGACTGATCCGGACAGATCCTGGGCACTCGGGAACTAACAGCATCAGTGTCATTGGAAACCGAAATGCAGGGAGTTCTCAGATCTTTGGCCCTGTAAGCCAAGGCCTGCAATTAAACGCAGCATTGGATCCGAGGCTTTGGAAAGGGCTTCCAAACTTGGGTGCTAGAAGCGAGAATGTGGATTTCTATTATAAAGCAGAGACACCTTAAGCTGAGTGGAGGAAAGTTTAGCATTTTGGAGTTGAAGATATAGAAAAAATAAAAGTAGTTACAACGGTAAACACGATGTTTAGAAGCAGTGCTCTAGGTTTGTGTGTCATAACATTATTGGCTAAGAAAGCTTCCAATGTAGCATGAGACCATGGGATGATATATCGAAGGATTGGGTCAGAAACGTACATATAGTTTTTGGCAGTGTTTTATTGGCCAATAAATCCTTAAAAGGTCTTGTAACCACAAGTCTTGTGACCTTGTGAGCCATGCGGTGGAGATGTGAGCCAAACTCACCCTTCCTCTCCATGTAGAAGATAAGGAAGAGAAATGGCATCATCTAAAAAACTCAGAGGTCTGCTCTGTAACTCATTCCAAACTCCTTCAAATCCCCCAAAGTGTGATTTAGCTACAAACAGATGACAAGGACTCTTCATGCTGGCTCTTGGACTCCAAAGCAGCTGCTTTAGAAACTTTCCCATAACCCTATGTAGCAATGTGCTAGAAATGTATCATTTGAAGAAACTTTCCCAAGGGACTACTTGAAGAGAGCTTGGTTTGAAGGGTATTGGAGGAGAAAGCCTCCCGGCAGAGGTCTGGGCTTTGGCCTAGCTGTGTCCCTGCTGATTGTGAAGTGTGCCATCAGCTGCAGGGGTTTCTGGGCTAAAAATATCATCAAGTCACTCGGACTTGTTCTTTTTGGCCTATAAAAGCTGGAGCCACTTTTGGGGCAAATTTGGAGACCTCATCAATGGGTGGATGGACCATCTAGGATTTTCCCAATTGCTGGCAATGGTTCTCCAGGTCCCCGGTGTCAAACAGGGCTCCCCAGCAACTGCGCATCTGCAAGATGAGAAACAATTGTCTTGCTTTGAAAAGACAGGTGGCTGCTAAGGAAGGCAGAAGCCTGCTCTGAAATAGAAAATGTAAATGCCCTGCCTTCAAATGATTCTAATTTAGACATGAAAACGCTCTCAGAGAAAGAGATGGGAATAGGACTGAGCGTGCAGAGCAGGGCAGCGTTTGCTGATGGTCTGAGCCCTCCCTAAAGAGCCTGTTGGGCTTTCTTAGACACCTGGGGCCAGGGATTCCTTCCAAGCTGGGCAACTTTGGGTGGGCTGGGGGCGGCCCCAGGGCAGGTGGCAGCGTGTGCAAGGGCCCTGGCTGGCACGCTGCAGCACGGTCAGCGCGGCGTGCAACGGAAGCCGGTGTCCAAGGGCCCTTTGTGACACGTGGGGAATAGAAGCTTGTCCGGGTGCTTGGAACACCCAACGGCGCAGGACGGGACAGAGCGGTGCCGTGAGGAGCCCCCGCACAGCGCACTCGTTCCCGTCTGAGCCGGAGCTTCTCTGCGGCCTTGTTTCTGCGGCTGAGCTCGAGGCCAGAGCACAGCACTCGGTGATCCGTGGCCTGCCGAGGCTTCTATTCTGCAGCTGCCCTCAAGGGCAGAGGCCTGGGACTTGGTGCCCCGGAAGCTTTGCCAGGCCATCTCTCCTGCAAGTAACTCCAGTCATGGACATGGAGCGGAGACCCCCGAGAGTGCCCAAGCTGGCCTGGGTGGAGGAGGAGGAGGAGGAAGAAGGCCTTGGAGCTGCCCCAGCACAGGAGACGGAAGAGGTGGTGCCATTCCATCCACCGCAGGAGGGTGAGTGGCAGAGCTGGGCTGCAGGGTTGGGGCCTGCAGCCCATTTGTCCCGATCCCATGCCATGCCATCCCCTAGGGACATGCCCACGGACAGGACGGAAGAGGGGACGGGCAGACACCCTGCAGTGGCCGTGCTCCATCCCCCTGGGGCATCCTGGGGCTCTCCTGCCTGGGGAGTGCACGGCTGGGCTGTGTTCTCCAGCCTCTCCTGCAGCCCCTCAGCTCTGGCTGTGCTCTCTCTTTGCCAGATGCAGCTGTGGAGCGCACGCCAGAGCAGGAATCCAGCCATGGCTGCTTCCGCAGAACAGCGCAGGTACCTGCAACCACCCCCAGCCGGGCTGGGCCTGCTGTCCCTGCTCAGCCGAGCACCGTGTGTGGAGCAGTCCATGCAACATCCCCGGCTTCTTGCCCTTCTCCTACAGTTTGTTATCAGCTTCATCCCGCGCATCCGGCAGGGAAAGACCAGCAGCACGGGCACTGGGCTCAGAGCTCACTCGGAGCTCCTCGGACATGAGACCAGTGCCACCCTGCTGGATTTGCTCCTGGCTTCAATTCCCCCGTGAGTCACGTGGCTTCCCAAGCCACGCCTGCTGGTCCCTGGGAGCCTTTGAGGCCACGGCAGTGCACTGGGAAGGGAAGCACTTCTCTGCAGATGCTGGGGACATGGCTCCCTCTGGCAGCTTTCTGAGTCTCGCCGTGCCTTCTCCAGGTGCCCGCCGTGGTGAGCTACATTCACCGATGGCTCACGGCCAATGGTTCTGCCGAGCACAGGCTGGACAAGACCCTGCTGAATGTCACCAGAGAACACCCGGATGACACGGTCGTGACGCTCCTGCGTGTGGCCCTGTCCTGTGACAGGTATGGGGCCCACCTGCCCAGAGGGCTCAGGGCTCCCCAGCCTGTCACCCTGTACAGCCAGTGCCAGGTGTCTCACCAACAGAGAGTTCCAGGGCCCTCTGGCTGCTGCCTTTCCCAGCCCTGGCATGTCAGCCCCCAAGCCTTCTGCCATGCTCCCTCGCTGCCCCTCAGGGCTCTGTCCCCACAGGGCTGGGCTGCCTGGGTGCTGCCGGCGAGGGCCAGTGGGCAGAGGCAGAGCCAGCGGTCAGCCCGGGCCCCTATGGATGCCCAGGCCACGGTGCTGAGACCTGCCCTGAGACAGAGCTCTAACACCACAGAGCTGCCACAGCCATGTGGAAGACCATCATGTGCTCGCCCAGGACTGCGGAGCCAGTGCTGCTGATCCTCCTGGATGTGCTGGGGAGCTGGCCAGAGCGCACCATGTGCACCTCTGCTGGGGACAAAACGCCTGTCTTTGTCCTGGCTGTGAGTTTCTGCAACTGGCATTTGCTGGCCCCAAGGCCGCCTCTCCAGCAGCTCTCCATCCTCCTTCCCCCACTGCAACTCCCTGCCTCAGGCGCTGGACAGAAACCTGGCCAAGGGGCAGCTTCAGGCCCGCCAGGCTCCGTGCTCCCCCTGCACGGTCTCTCTGAGCCTCTCCCTGCCACACTCGGGCCCTGCAACACGGACACCTCAGCACTGAGTGCTGTCTCGGGGGGACTTTGTCCTTTGCAGGCATCCGTGGTGATGTGGAAGATCTTGCAGGAGCCCCGCGTCCCACGTGCGGTGAAGGCGTATTTCCCTCGCGTATTTGTACATCTGCTCTTCCAAGTGTTCTTCAGCACAGAAGAGATGCCAGAGGAGGTCGACACCTTCTGGAAAGAAGGCCAGGAAGAGCACGGCCTTGCCACCCGCCCCAACAGGTGCTCCATCCCAGTCCTCCTGTCCCTGCCACGTGGCCTGCGAAGGAGCCAGTGCTGCCAGTGTGACCTGGGCTTTTCTCTGCACACAGGTTTGCAGTGCAGATCCTGAAGTCCCTGCTCTGCTGCCGAAAGCAGCACAAGGATGTGGTGGTGTCCATGGAACACAAGCGTTGCTGGGACACGCTGCTCTGTGCTGACACCCGCCACTGGGCGGAGGCAGCGCCCGGCCGAGGGGCTGAGCCCGCGCCAACCCTTCTTTCCCTCCCGCCGCTCTCTCCAGCTGGCAGAGGACAGGAGCAGAGCGGCCGAGCACCTGCGCGGGGCCCTGCGCTCCCTGCAGAGCCCACAGGAGCCCCTGCGAGAGGCGGCCATCAGGTTCATGGGTGAGCCACGAGCACGGGCTCCGTCCCCGGCCCGCCACAGCTTGGCCCCAGCCCCGCCTGCTGCCCCGGCAGCACCACCGGGGCCTGGCGCCGTGGAGCCCCGCCCGGCCTCGGCGCCGCTACCGCCCTCTGGCAGCCGTGCCCTGGGGCAGCAGCGTGCGGCAAGGGCCGGGCTGAGCCCTGCCGGGCCAGCAGGGCGTGTGGCTGCAGCGCCGGCAGCGCCGCTGGCAGGGAGCTGTGCCGCTGGGGCCGTGACAGGCTCTCTGTTCACAGGGATCGCCGGGCAGAGCTTGAGGGGGCAGCAGCAAGAGCTCCTGATGATCTGCCGTGGTGAGTCAGGGCAGCGGGCTGACAGTGGGGCTGGCAGGGGGAGAGCTGCGAGCCCTGTCCCGGCTGCGGAGGGCTCTGCTCCCGTGGGCAGAGCACACTGAGATATCAGATCCATGTGTGCCATTCGTGGCCAGCAGCTTCAGGCTGATCCCCTGGGTCCCTGCTTCCTCCTGACCATGACAAGAGCCAGCTGGGATGGCCTTGGCCAGGGGCTCTCCTGGCATCTCCGAAGATCTGGGATCTGACCGTGGCTCTCTCTTGCAGCCCTTGAAGACAAAACAAATGATGTCAGCCTTGCCGTCGGGAGCCTGGCAATTCAAACACTCTGCATCCTCAAGTCCCTGGACCTGGCTCCGATCCTCATGTTCCAGTGGTTCTGAAATCACCTGCGCAGGGCATGGAAGACACGGCCTCGCCTGTCACAGCTCGGCTGCCTGCCCTGCCGGAGCTCTGTGGAGAGCTGATAAGAGAGGCTCTTTTTGCTTAGGCCTCCTGAGTCAGGAGGCATTTTCTTTCCCTTCAAGAATGTTCTTTTATTTTCTTTTTTTTTTGTTTTCCTTTGCAATGTAAATATAGACTGTGTTATACTACACAGGCTCCCAGGATCTTTCTTTTGCTGCCCAGGGTCTGCAGGGGAGGAGGGGGAAAAGGGTGCTTGTGCTCAATCAGCTGCCCAGGCGTGCAGTGCCGCAGGGAAAAGGGCCAGAAGCCCCTTGGCCTTTGGTGGTTCTGCTGAAGCCTTTGTGCTGCCCACAGAGCGGCTGGGCAGGGGCTGGAGCTGCAGGGATCCCTGCCAGAGCGGTGCCTGGAGATGGCCACAAGCCCCGTGCCAGGCAGGAAGCGCCACCCGTGTCCTCCTGCCCGTGAGCTGCTGGCTGCCTTGCTGAGGGCTCCGAGGTGCCTCTGGCTGGGGCTGCTCCAGAGCTGCTGTGGGGCTGCAGCGCTGCTGCCGGGCAGCTTGGCCGGGCTGGGGGAGACCTTGATGGGCTGGGGCACTGGGAAGCCGTGAGCAATCGCGGGTCCGAGGCCATAAGCAGCCCCCTGGCAGCTGCCTTGTTCCTGTAGGAGCTGACTTGCAAGGCGGATCCTGGGCACTCTGGAACCATCAGCATCGGTGTTGTTGGAAACCGAAAGGCGGGCAATTCTCAGACCTGTAGGAAATTTGCCATTTGTAGGATCGGCAGGAGAAATGCAGGACTTCAATATGATGTGGTCAGCAGATCTCGTTTATTGATCGGTAATCACATACATTTATATTAGATTTAATGAAGTTCATACATATTGCAAAGCTGAGCTCAGGATTGGTTAGTTTACTTATCATCCAGTTACACCTACTTCTACATTCTTTTAGGTTTTTCTTTGCTACAATTGAAACTATTCTTCCTATTCTGGCAAGGCACTACCCTCCTACTTCCTCATGTTGCAGCAAGGTTAATATAGCCTAACTTTGTCATTGGACACTGACTGCTGACTCTTGTTAAAACTTTAGGCCTGTGTCCTTCTCAGTTTGGTAATGATATTGTGTCTACGTGACCTCTTTTAGCTAACCAAATGTCTACAAAGCTCTCTACACAGACCTTTGGTCTTGCCAGCAAAGCTTAGAATTAAAGACAGGATTTGATCTGAGACCTTGGAAAGGGCTTCCAAACTTAGGTGCTAGAAGCGAGAACGTGGATTTTTAGTTGATAGCAGAGACACGTGGAAGAAAGTTGAAGGGGAGGAAAGTTTAGACTTTCAGGGTTTTCAAGATCTCGAAAAAATGAAAGTAGTTACAATGGTAAACAAGAAGCTTAGGATGCAGTGCTGTCGGTTTCTTTTTCATAACATGGTTGGCTAAGGAAGCTTACACTGTAGTATGAGTCCAATAAGATAAAATCTTGAAGGATTGGGTCCAAAACATTGACGTCCTTGTTGGCAGTGTCTTATTGGCCAACAAATTGTAATAAATTATCAAATCGGCAGCCAAATTATAAAAAAATTTACCAAAGATTTATGAGATCAATAGCAAAATATAATTTCGAAAAACCCACCACACCACAGCCAAGGCAGCGTCAATTTTGGAATTTGGCTCTGGGTGATTCTGGATCTGACTGACAGAGTGCCAGGGTATCCTCTGTGGTTCACCCCGACTGTTTCATGCATCCAGCTTATATCCCATTCATTCTGCCTGAGGCAGAAATGACAGAAGGTCCTTTTGTGTCCCTTCACATGTATAACTGGGACCATACGGATACAAAAGCCAGTCCAGGTGTCCTGATGACTGTCTGAGCTTCTTCTGGGTAGTCTTCTTTCACATGTAACAGAGTGGTGCTGTTACTCAAGATGGTAGATGCAATCTCCTCCAGGTGCAGGTTCCTGTGAAGGGTTCAAACATTCCTGGGAAGTCGACACTCATGGCCCAAGAAGGCTTCATTCTTAAGTTAATGGACTTGATAAAATCTTAACATTGTCCGGGAACTAACTGAATAGACATAGGACTTTGCTCCCAGACAGGGTGGTCAAAGACATGAGTTGGATTTTACAATATTTTCTATACACACATATATACAGCATGAATTAACTCTAATATATAACATGATCCTTTCCAATGAACTGTTACAGGTCCCGCACTGTATCCCCACCCGCGGGGATACAGCTGGGAAATTCTCAGCTCCAAGCTGTGATCCCGACTGCTGTTTTCCCTCCAGCAGCAAATGAGACAGGCTTCAAGGACTCTGAGCAATCTGTCTGTGCTTCCACAGAAACTTTTCTGAGCTCTGCTGCCTCCACTCCATGCATCTCTCTGGGCAGAGCCGTCCTGGCCCCGCTGGGCCCCTGGCTGCCACCCGCCACCTCTGTCCTCCCCCTGCCCGCTCCTCTGCAGGCAGAGCCAAATCCAAAGCCCCCCCACCACCTGTATCTGGAGGCTGGGCAACTAAAACCAGCGAAAACCCTGAGAGAGGCTTGGGGGAGGAATTTATAGGGAAAGAATTCTCAGTTCTGCAAAGCAAACTGCCCTCCTGAGCCCGATCTGAGGGGGTGTCTTCCCGGGAAGGGGAAGCAGTGGCAGGAGTGACCCCCGCCGCCCCTCGGCCAGGCAGAGCTGATCCAGAGCCTGCCTCGGCAGACCCTGCCTGCACAGCCTCAGCATAAGATCCAGCCGCAATTTGTTTGGGAGAGGGACAGGGCACAGAAACAGCAGCCCCTGATTTGCAAAGCCTCCCCAAACTCTCATTTCCCGGACCCTCGCGACTCTCATCCTCCCCAGAACATGACCCCGGATCCCCCACAGTCTTGGAACGCAATGAAAATCCCGAATGCTTTCCTGGGAATTCTGGGGGTGGAGGATTCTGTGGAGGAATGGGAGGACGACCTGTCACAGCATCAGTGACGCAGGGAATCCCGGAAGAAACATAGGACACAACTGAAACTGGAAGCTGATCCGATTCCCCTTTCCCGGGGATCAGGGTGCTGTCCACACTGCCTGGAGAAACCCCGGATGCTCTAGAATGGAGGGAACCCCGAACAAAACCTGTCGGGACGAAGGGAGACCGGACATCATTTGATCATCTTTGTCTAGATTTATTAGGTGAATACAGCAGCTTAAATACATTTCTTAATAAGCCTCATACATATTGCAAAAGCTGAGCTCAGGATTGGTTAGTTTACTTATCATCCAGTTACACCTACTTCTACATTCTTCTAGGTTTTTATTGTAAACTATTGAAACTGATCTCACTATTCTGACAAGGCACTATCCTCCTACATCTTCATGTTGCAGCAAGGTCACTACGACCCAGCTTTATCATTGTACACTGACTGATGACTGTCAGGCCTGTATCCTTGTCAGTTTGTTAATGGTATTGTGTTTACGTGCTCTCTGTCAGCTAGTTCTCCCTGCTGTGTCCCTTGCTCGCAAGCCAGTCCTGTACAAAATCCTCTACAAAAACCCGAGATCCCCCCAGAAGAGGACAATGGCCCAGCACCACTCAGAATTAAAGTCTCAGAACCAGGTGTTCTGTTTTGGCATTCGAGAAAGTCTCTATTACGGTCATTCTGTTTAAAACTCTCCATTAAACCTCTAGAGACAGGCATTAGTTTGGCCACAGTCTCTTCCTTTTTGAGAGTGAATAGATTATAAATTTCCCAATTTATCTGGTCCCAAAAATCAAAGGTAAAAGCAGACTGCAAGTCTATTTTTGAATATTTGCTTTCACCCAGATTAATAAGTCTTTCAGTTCATGTTTTGAGATGTCTGAACGTCCTTTATCCTGTAAAATTTTCTCAAGCCAGTAAAAAACGTCCCATTCTGTTTTAGATAAATGATTTCCCATCTCGTTGCCCAGGAGCCCCTAAAATAGCTGCTTATTACTTACAAGGACATCGGGTGCAGACGACGGCGAAGGGGATGATCTATTCCTCCTGTTAACAGCCTGGGCCTCCGGCGACCGAGTTGTCCACGATTTTCTTTTTTAGTCCTCTAGTCTAACCAAGCTCCTCACAGAGGAGCACCATTTATTGCTGGCCGGGGGGCTGTGTACAAATCACAAACGGGACGGGACTGCTGTGGAATGTGTCTTGAGCTGTTTTATTTTTCAGCATCAGTCTCATTACATGGGTATGACAATGGGAAGATGCCAGGGGCTCACATCCCGGGCAGCAGATGAAGAACTTAATGTTACAACTTACTTTATAAGTTTTTTGACCAATCACACAAAGCAGAATCAGATGGACAGTGGTTCTATCTAACTGCTATAAGCACACGTATCTTTGGTTGAAACAATGCTTGCTTATTTCCAATACAATACCTGAGTGTAAGCCTTAAAACACAATGCACAGAGCTCCATTATTGAGCTTCAAACTTCCTAATATCTTGCCAGATAAACTTTTCTGTAGGTTAGGGAGATATCTTAGTCAAGCGTTAATACACAGACCATTGTTCTATTTGTCCTTGCCTTTCTGCTTTTTAAATAATTTTTCTGCTGACCTATCTCATGGCTACTGCTTAGATCTAATCACAGTTCTGTTGTCTCTGAGGCCTGCCTTTTGCAGCTTTCCCAAAACCCTCTGATTTTGTGAGTTCCCACACACAAATGCTAAGTAATCAATTCCTAAGGGATTGGGGATGCATAAGAATTTTCAGAATAGCTAAGTGAGTAATTGAATGTTGTGTGATATGTCAACAAGTGAATAAGAAAATCATGAGGAAAACACCCAGAGGAGGGCGAGAACTAGCCTTATGGCCCTTCTAAAACATCCAAGTAGACTTTACTGAACTTCCCCAGGTACAATGGTGGAAATTTTTGCTAGTGATAGTAGATCACGTGACTCATTGGGTAGAGGTGGTACCCACTGTGAAAACCAGTGCCAATGTTGTAAAACACTTCTAGAATCAATCATTTCCCAATATGGGATGGCAAACAAGATTGATTCAGACTGGGGAACTTATTTGACATTGAAGATACTGCAGAAAGTTGTTCAGGCCCTGGGAGTAAAATGGGAATTACACACTCCATGGCATCCACACAGTTTTCCAGTCGGGTTGAGAGAATGAATCAAACTCTTAAAAGAGCTCTAGTTAGCTAATGATTGAACCCCAAATGTCATGGATAAAATGTCTCCCTTTGGCCTTATAAGGAATTAGAACCCCATCCCAGTCAGATCTGGGGGTGTCACCCTATGAAATGATGTTTGGGTTACCCTTCCTGACCTCACCCCAGAAGGTTGCCACCTATGAGGAAGGGGAAGCCAATGCCAAGAAATAAGTTATGTCTGTAGCACAAACCATAGAAGGGCTAAGACATCAAGGGGCAATTTCTCAAACTACCACCCTGGATTTCAGAATCCATAATATTAATCCTGGGAATTGGCTGATGTTTAGGTTATGGATAGATCAGCCTCTAACTCCTCAGTGGGAAGGTCCCTTTCAGGTACTGCTCACCACCGAATTGGCCATGCAAACTGCAGAGCAGGGATGGACTCATGCCAACAGAGTCAAAGGCCCAGTAGAAGAACCCAAAGAGTGGACTATAATATCCAGGCCAGGTGAAACAAGATTGACTCTCAAGCAGAGACTGAGAGACAACCAGAAAAACACCAAAATGCCCAAAACTTAGAGTCAAGCTTCCACCAACCAGCTCAAGCACTGTCTTCCTGTTTTAATGGGTGAGAATTACCAGCATCTGTCGAGGAGAAGTACACAAGGAACTGTAAAAGGTAATGGGACAGCTTTTTTTCCTTTTTTTTTTTTAAAAAAAAAAAAAAAAAAAAAAAGGAAGGCAGGACCAGGTTGGCCCCTTTGTTTGCTACCGAGAAGGCTCCATAGCCCTGCTGTGAGTACCAACCCCCTAGGCATGGTAAGGTGGGAACAAAAGGCCATACCAGACCTCTATCATTCCTCACTTGTCTCTTAATTCCACAGGGACTGGAGGGCAGGACCAAGTTGGCCTCTGTACTCACCCCTAAGATATACCAACTATGGGTAGCAACCACACAGGCACAGTAGGTGGGAGTCAAAGCCATAGTGGACCTCTGTGATGCCCTTTTTTGTCCATTCCAAATAAGTGTGTCTAAGGAAAACCTGAGATTTTTTCTCCTGTTCCCACTGTCCTTGCCCATATCAACAGATGCTGGTATGACTTATTCAAGAGAGAGAAATTTTTGACTTAATTGTTCAAGCAAAATGACTTATAGAAAAAGAAAATGAGGGAGTGTTATAGATGAGTAATCCTACGGTTGACTCTCATAATTAAGGGGTGAATATTAAGTATATGTTAAGAGAAGTTTTGTAGATGTATAGTTATATTTCCCCTCCCCCTTGCATTGTTATCACAAGATGGCCTCAGTAGTCAGGGCATTTAGGGGGGTTGGCTTCTTACAGTGCCAGCACCTGACCTCCAATCAAGGTGTGAGAAAATGATCTCCACCACTGGACAGCAAAGAAGGAATTGATTGAGAAGATTTTGGAAGAGGCTAGAGGTATAAAAGACAGAACATCCATTTTGTAAATAAGCACACGGTGCCTGAATTATTTGTTCCCAGCGCTGTCTTCTTTTCTTTATTCAGTGTTCTGTTGTATTTTGATAAGGTCTAAAAAAACCATTTAAATTTTTGAAAGTGAAAATCGTTTCTCACATGGTACTGGGGAATGTGGGGCAAAGTTGTCCACACTGTCTCAGTTCTCAAGGTACAACTTCACTGACCTGGCCAAAACACCTTAGGAGAGACCCTGGATCACTATCACTCACAGAATGCTGCAATCGCCAATTGTATTATGAGAAAAGCAATAAAAGAAACACTTCATAAAACATATGAATACATATTTCTTAGAAGTGCATTGAAAAATTTCTCCATAACTGTAAAAGGAAACCATCCTAATGAACTGCACTAGAGCAGAGGGAAATCAAGGCAGAGCCATGGTTTGTCAGGACTTGCTTGATCCCAATGAGCTCTGTGGTGCATTTGGAGCTGAGCCCTTGAACCTCAGGGCCTGAGAGGAGATTGCACAAACCTTTCCAGGAGTCAGAGTCAGAAGAAAACCCGAAAGTGTTTCAAAGCCTGAATGGGTCTAAATGAGGTCCATCCCCAACACAGGCTCCTCATGGAGCCTTTGGAGGAGAGAATTGGAGGCCAGGATGGCAGAAAAACCTCTCAGAGACTCAGTGTGGAAAGGAAAGTCCAAAGTACTTTAAAAACCTTGAGTACCTCAAAGCATTAATGAGCCCCACTGAGTGTCAATACAAAGCTCTCAAGGGACTCATTAAAGCAGATAATTGGGGCCACGATTGCACAAACCTCTCCCAGAGTCTGGATCAAAAGGGAAACACCAAGTACCTTAAAATAAGTGAAGTACCTTGAAGCATTAATGAGCCCCACTAAGTGTTGTTACTGACAAAGCCTCTCCAGGGACTAATTACAGCAGATCATTGGAGGCCATGATTGCACAAACCTCTCAGAAACTCCAAGGCCGAAGCCAAACCTAAAGTCCTTTGAAAAACCTGCAGTCCCTGGGAGCATTGAGGAGCCCCCAGGGCCATTCCTGAGCAAGGCTCCCCAGGGACTCCTTCCAGCAGATCCCTGAAGCCACTGTGATGTGGGCTAGGGGGGCATGCAGAGGGCAGGACAAGGGGCTGACAGTGCCCAGCCTGGCTGGGGCTGTGCCAGGAGGCCCCAGTGCCTCAGGACAAGGTGTCTCCTCTCAGCCCTTGGTGGCACAGACCCTGCTGTGGCCCAGGGAACCAAGATTTGGCTTCTCTTTGTCCCCACCTGTCAGCACTGCTCCAGTTCTCTGCTCTGCCTGGGGCCTGGGGACACTTTCTCAGTTGTTTCCCTCAGTGGGACCCATTAAAAGTCCAAGAAACTTTGGAGTTGGATTCTGACTTGGAGTTCTGGAGAGATTTATTCAGCCCCCTCTCAGGGACTGATGTTCAGGGCCTGAGCACAAAGCCCCAGAAGCTATTAAAGTCCTTGTGCTGTGTCTGTGCTGCTGAGCTAGGCTGGGCTCTTGTCCCAGAGGCAGCTCCTGGTAACCAAGAAGAGCTTCAAAAGCACATTTCTCTTGATAAGCAGCTCTTCTCTCAGCCCAGTAGGGCTGGGGCACTGCCTGCAGCCACCCTGGGCACAGCACAGAGGCACAGAGAGCTTCAATCAGTCAGGGCTGTGAAGGTGCTGAGAATTGCCTAGGGCACAATCACTGCCAGCCCTTGGCACAGGAACCTCTGGCTGCAGCTCCTGGAGCCATCTCCTAAAGCTGGAACATCCCAATGCTTACAGACCCTGTGAGTACAACTCTGGGTATTTCTGGTGCAGGGAAGTGAATTGTTCATGAAGCTCTGACATGCTGAGGGGTTCTTATCCGTCATAGAATATTTCCAAGACAAGGATTTTGACAAAAATGAGGAAATATCATAAGACTAGGTATTCAGTTTCCTTTTATTGGAGAATGGCAGGGAAGTGGGATAAATATTAAAGGATGATTATGATTTATTAATTATGAATTTTGACAAGTGTCTGAGATATCCAGCTGTTACTTTTAGTGATCAATAGGTTCACAGGCAATCCCTAACGGGCTTTCAGCCACTCTGCCTGTGGACACCACCAGCATCACTTTTGCTGGAGCCATCAGGCTCAGTCTGAGCTGTCCTTTCTCCCAGCTGCAAACAGAACCTGCCTCCAGCCAGTGCCATGCAAACAGGCAGGGTTCTGTCAGGCCAAGGACAGTACTCAGAGATTTGGGGTCTGTGAGTGCTGGCAGGGAGAGATCAGGCACAGGGCAACACCTGCAGGAGGAAAATCTCCAGGATGCAGAGACAGGATCAGGAAATGAGAGAAAACAAAACCCAGAAATTCTGTGGCAGGGAGAATTGAGACATCACAGGATCGCCTCCAGTGCAGCCCCTCCCTCTGAACAAGCCCCCTCTCTGTGGGAGCTGTGGTGGATCCACCTGCTCTCAGCAGTGCCTGGTGACATTTTAGGGGAAGCATGGGAAGGTAATCCTGCTCCACCTGAGAAAGGTTAAAACCCAGAGAAAGTGTGAACAGGTCAGAATGACAGATCATCTCCTCTCGTCTTCACTTATCACTTTGCCTCACAGAACTTACTCTATTCTTCCTGAGGGCAGCAGGAATGCTGAGGGTTTCTGATACCTAAGAATACCAGGAGTGACATGGGGGAGCTTATAAGAAAACCCCAGAACTCTTGAACACAGAAGTATGTCTGTGTGTGTTCCAGGGGAAGGTGTATGGGAAATGGCTTTGATTTTGATTACAGGTATCTCTTCTGACTCTTCAATGTCTTTGCATCCATGAACAGGTCCTCATGTGCAGCCCCAGCAAATGTCCAACAGCAGCTCCATCAGCCACTTCCTCCTGCTGGCATTGGCAGACACGCGGCAGCTGCAGCTCCTGCACTTCTGCCTCTTGCTGGGCATCTCCCTGGCTGCCCTCCTGGGCAACGGCCTCATCATCAGCGCCATAGCCTGCGGCCACCACCTGCACAGGCCCATGTTTTTCTTCCTGCTCCACCTGGCTCTCGCTGACCTGGGCTCCATCTGCACCACTGTCCCCAAAGCCATGCACAATTCCCTCTGGGACACCAGGAACATCTCCTACACAGGATGTGCCACACAGCTCTTTTTCTTCCTGTTCTTCATTGTAGCAGAGTATTTCCTCCTCACCGTCATGTGCTACGACCGCTACGTGTCCATCTGCAAACCCCTGCACTACGGGACCCTCCTGGGCAGCAGAGCTTGTGCCCACATGGCAGCAGCTGCCTGGGCCAGTGCCTTTCTCTATTCCCTGCTGCACACAGCCAATACATTTTCCCTGCCCCTGTGCCATGGCAATGCCCTGGGCCAGTTCTTCTGTGAAATCCCACAGATCCTCAAGCTCTCCTGCTCCAAATCCTACCTCAGGGAACTTGGGCCCATTGCACTTAGTGTCTGTTTGGTACTTGGTTGTTTTGTGTTCATTGTTTTCTCCTATGTGCAGATCTTCAGGGCTGTGCTGAGGATCCCCTCTGAGCAGGGACGGCACAAAGCCTTTTCCACCTGCCTCCCTCACCTGGCTGTGGTCTCCCTGTTTGTCAGCACTGCCACATTTGCTCACCTGAAGCCCCCCTCCATGTCCTCCCCATCCCTGGATCTGGCCCTGTCACTTCTGTACTCGGTGGTGCCTCCAGCCCTGAACCCCCTCATCTACAGCCTGAGGAACCAGGAGCTAAAGGCTGCAGTGTTGAGACTGATGACTTGTTGGTTTCAGAAACATTAAACTGATGTCAGTTACTGCCAGTAACTTGTAATATAAATTATCTTTATAGGTCTTTTGGGTTTGGTTGTGGATTTGTTCTTATTTTCTTGTGTTTTGGTTTTTTTATCTTGTCCACAAAGTAAGGCCATTGGTTTTGCTATTTTTCATTTTGTTTTTCTCTACCTTCCCTGAGGCCACAGACTGTGTCAGTGAGGGGCTGCTCTCTCAGTGGCTTTAAAGGAACTAAAGGATCTCTTACGCTCCCCCAAATCCACACTTACACCCAGCTTGGTGTCATCTGCAAAAATGTCCTTGGTTCCATGGGGCCCCTCAGTGTCACAATGGCCCTGTGGCCACACCAGGCCCTGCACTGTCACACTGATCTCCTTGGTTCCATGAGACCATGCAGAGCAACAATGGTCTCCTTGGTTCCATGGGGTTTCACAGTGTCACAATGTTCTCCTTGGTGCTGCACTTTCACAGTGGCCCCTTGTTTCCATGGGGCCCCCTTGTGTCACAGTGGCCCCTTGGTTACAGAGGATCCTGCAGTGTCACAGTGTCCCCTTGGTTCCATGAGGCCCCGCAGTGTCAGAACAGCCTCTTTGTTCCACTGGGCCCTGTAGTCTCCCAATGGTCTCCTTGGTTTTGCAGTGTCAAAATGGTGAAACCCCTTGGTTACACAAGGCCCTGCAGTGTCCCAGTCATCACAGAATAACAGAATCAAATAGGCTGGAAAAGATCTTTGAAATCATCAAGTCCAACCAATGCTCTAATACCACCTTGTCACCCAGACCATGCCACTGAGTGCCACTGGAGAGGGACAGTGACTCTGCCACCTCCCCCCTGGCCAGGCCATTCCAGTGCCCACTCACCCTTTCTGTGACGAACTTCTTCCTATTGTCCAGCCTTAACCCCCCCCACCCATGCCCCACTGCAGCTTAAGGCTGTCTTCTTCTCTTGCCCTTCAGCAGATCCACACTCACACCCAGCTTGGTGCCATCTGCAATTTGTGAATAGTGGACTTGATCCCCTCACCCAGAACATCAGTGAAAATATTAAACAGGACTGGGCCCAACACAGATCCCTGGGGGACACCACCAGTGCCTGACACCAGCTGGGTGCAGCACCATGCCCACTACTCTCTGTGCCCAGCCTCTAGCCAGCCCTTAAAACTCCCAGCAGGGAGAGAACCTGCCCAAGCCGTGGGCTGCAGCTTTTCCAGGGAATGCTGTCAGAGACAGTGTCAAAGGCTTTGCTGAAGTCCAGGCACACAACATCCACAGCCTTTCCCACATCCACAGGTGGGTCACCTGGTCATAACAGGAGAGACCAGGTTGTTCAGGCAGGACCTGCCACCCCTAAATCCACACTGGCTGGCTCTGATCCCTCAGCCATCCTGTGGGTGCCCTGGGATGGCACTCAAGGTGATCTGTTCCATTTCCTTGCCAGGCACCCAGGTCAGGCTGACAGGCCTGGAGCTCCCCAGATCCTCTTTCCAGCCCTTCTTGGGGATGGGGTCACACTGGCACCTCCAGTGCTCTGGGACCTCCCCCCTGTGCCAGGAGTGATGGTAAATGATGGAGAGCAGCTTGGGGAGCTCATCCACCAGCTCCCTCATTCCCCTAGGATGGAGCCCATCTGATCCCATACACCTGTGAGCATCTGAGTGTCTCAGCAGGTCACCAGCTGCTTCCTCCTGGATTACAGGGGGCTGTTCTGCTCCCTGTGCCCATCTACCAGCTCAGGAGAACACTTGTCCTGAGGACAACCTGTCCTAGTATTGAAAATAGAGACAAAGAAGATGTTAAGTAGCTTATCTTTTTCCTTATCTTTAGTTACTATATTGCCCACTGCATAAAGAGTAAAGGTTCTCCTCATTCCACATTTTGCTATTAATTTATTTATATAAACTTTTTCTGTTATATTTCACAGAAGTGGCCAGGTTAAGCTCTAATTGAGCTTTCACCTCTCAACCTTTTTTTCTGCATGACCTAACAGCATCTTTAAACACTTCCTAACTTGCCAGGGCTACTGTCCAAAGTTGATGCACCCTTTTTTTTTTCTTGAGTGTGTTCCAACAAAAGCTCCATGGGCAGCCAGGCCAGTCATTTTCCTCACTAGCTCATCTTTTGCCACACTGGGACAGGCTGCTCCTTCCCCCTTAAGTTTATTTTCTTGAAATGTGTCCATCCTTCCTTGACCCCTTTGTTTTTAAGGGCTGTTTCCCTTAAAAAAATCTGCATCCTAAACAGGCCAAAGTCTGCCCTTCCTAATTCCAGTGTAGAAATTCTGTTGCTGCCCCTCCTTCTTTCACAGAACACTGTAAACTTGACTATTTCATGGTCACTGTATCCCCGGCAGCCTCTGACCCCCACATCTGCCAGCAGCCCTTCTCTGTGTGTGAACAGCAGGAGACAGAGCTTTCCTTGGGAGTGGGAGTGTTACCAAAAATTTGGTAAAACAGAAAAGTCCCTAACACCAATGCAGCATTAAGAAGGAGCATTCTTTATTCAACTGGATGCATAGGGGATGGCTCCTCCCAAAGTCATGCAGGCTGAGCACAGGAAAGTTTCTGTTTCTATTCTGCATTTTGCACACATATTCATTGATTGTCCTGGACTAAATACACAGATGATAATCATTTCCCCAAAATCATTAACATGTTTCCCCTCCGTTTTTCATGCTCTCTTCTGTCCTGGGGTCTCTCTGGTGGTCCCTGTGGTTGTGGACCCCAATGTTCCAGGGGGCCTGGCTGAGCTGGCAGGACACTGAGGCTGGTGAATTTCCAGTTCCCCTTCTCACACAATGGGCATTGTGTGGTTTCCATAAGCCTGGGGTTTTGGAGAACAAGCTCCAGGTGTCTGCTCATCTGGTGTAGGCAATTTATCATCTGGTAACATGAGGTCACAGAGAGGGCTATGACAACACAGAGTGGGTTAAGTGAGGTCATTGATAAGCTATGATATCATAGACTGCCTCTCTGACATCACAGGGCAGAGGTCTGACATCACAGAGCAGACTATGACATCACAGAGTTGGCTGTGACATCAGAGACCAGATGTGTGACATTAGAGAATAGGCTGTGACATCCCAGAGGGGCTGTGTGACATCCCAGCAGGGCTGTTTGAGGTCACTGGGTTGGTCACTCCGCCCCAGCTCCCCCTCAGAGTTTCTCCCAACAAGTCCAATGCTGTTCATGCCCAGCAAGGTCCCTGTCTCCTGGTATCCCCCCAGCCCACCTGGAGCCACAGCCTCCACCAAAGGATGTTCCACAGGATCCACCCCAGAGCCTGACATGTGGACAAAGGGCCAGGGCTGTGTGACCAGGACATCAAGGACATGGATTATCCAGGTGACTGTGGCCTGCTTTGGGTTCCCCTGGGCAGGAAAGATGTCTGGCAGCTGGAGCAGGCTCTGGGAAGAGCCTCCAAGGTGGGGCTGGAGCCCTTGGGCTGTGAGCAGAGGCTGAGGGAGCTGGGCTTGTCCAGCCTGAAGCTGGGAAGGCTGAGGGGCTCCTCATCCCAGCCTGGCAGTGCCAGTGAGGAAGTGATGGAGAACACAGAGCCAGGCTCTTCACTGGGGGGAGCATGGTGGGAGACAAAAGCCAATGGGTGGGAGGGGAAAGAGGGGAGAACAGACAGGACAGGAGGAATGAAATGAGTCAGGCTGGTTTCATCATTTCCTCAAAACCAAGAGCAGCCTGACCTCCCTTCTCCATCCACCACTGACAGCTTTGCAAATCAGGAAATGTTGGAGCTGTTTTGCTTCCACTCTAGGATGAGCATCCTGATAGAAGAACTTAATTGTGTTCATATTTATCACAGAACCATGTTTGTCTAAAATCAGTTTTAGTATGGAAATCACTTGTGGATGGTGGACTCATCAGATGCTGCTGGGACATTGCACATAGCTCAGGGAAGACTCTGACTGGTATTAAATTGTATCCTGTTCAACTGTGGTCTGTTGGTCATAAAGAGAAACTTTCTGTGCCTCTGAGTCCCACCAGTTCCTGGTCAATCAAAGGACACAAACCTGATGAGTTGTGGGTCCCACTCCAGTGGTGGCACTTGCACCTCCCTCCATCGCGAGACCAGAGCTCCCTTGTCCCAGAAAGTCCCTGGCAAAGGAGGGATGAATGAAACAGGACAGACTGTGGGGATCGGGGGCAGGGAAGAGCCAGGGAGGAGAATGACTTTTGCATTTGATGGAGCTGTGCCTTCCCTTGGCTTTGTTGGCTGACAAGAAATGAACATCCCTCTGTGTCTCAGGCAGCTCCTTCTGCAGTGAAAGCAGGTGGGAGTTGGAGCCAAGGAGCTGAAAGCTGCAGGTGCAACCTGGGCTGAAGGCAGCTCAGATTTGCACAAGGCTGCTCTGAGTGCCAGGGCTTGGATGGGGGAAATGGTGGGGAGAGGGTTGGGGCAGAGTCTGACTGATTGTCAGCCATGTAGGGTCTTGATTTTCATGTCCATTCAAACAGCATGAGGAGGTACTTGGATTCAGTGTCAATTGGAGATTGCACATATTAATGTATTAACAGGAAAAAAAAACCCAAACAGGAGCTCAAAAATGGTTTCTTACTGTCTTTGTAAAAATAATATATTTACTTTGAATACACTACTTAAATCTGTTGAATTAACAACAAAATATTTGAAAAGTTAAATCAAATTATTCCTTGAGGCTTGGCTTGTTAAGGTCTTCTGAATGTTAATGAGCCCTGGGACACTGAATTTCTGCACTGAAGAGCTGAAGGCTGAACAACCCTCTGGAGCAGTGAAATTCAGCAGCAGCCTCCAAGTTGCTGAGGATGTCAGCTGCCCCCACTGAGGCCATCCCTGCCCAGAGCCCATAGGGGAATGGGCAGACAAGGAGAGCATCCCTGAGGCTGGGGCAGCACTACTCAGAGGCACCAGCGTCTCCAGCTGGGAAATGGAGTGTGGAATGTGGCTGGGAAAGCCCTGCCTGGGCTGTGCCAAGCACAACAGAAAAGCACTGACTCCCATCCCCCAAATGACTCTCTCAAAGAGAGATTTAAAAGGAATTACAATTGTTTGTGTCCTCTGAGTTGGATGCACTGGAGAAATACTGACAAGAGATTCCCAGGGGCTCAAAACAACAAAATAGCCTTTAATAGCTACTTCATAAAATTAGAGAAACTTGGCAAAAGGTTTAATACAACATTCACTAACCAAAAAATACTTCTCAAAGCATTAAGTTTGCCCATTCAACTTCGCAAACTCTAAGCCTGTTCAATTTTAAAGTTAATCAAAATTTGCAACAGGAGAGAATTAGAAGAAGACACAGAAAGAGAGAAAGACCAAAAAGATACATAGAAGCACACACACAGCTACCAACTCCTTGATTCCAGCAGTGTTCAGATGGAAATTCCAAGAGGAGGTAGGGTCAAGATGTGTTCTTGCCTCATGGTCAGCCTTAAATACCCCTTGGTCTTCCTGGGCCCTTCCCCCAGGTGGGACTTGGGCTCATTTGGTCACTCAGGTGTTGGGCTGGGGGCTCCAAAGGTGGCTGTGGAGCATTGCCTGTGCTGTGCCAGGGACTGGCAGACACTGCTGGGCTGGGATAGAGGCTCTGGGGGGATTGGGGTTCCAGGGCAGGGCAGTGCTGGGGTTGCAGGGCAGGGCAAGGCTGGACCTGCCCCTTCCTCCCCCACACATGAAATGTTTAGAGCCAACAATCTCCTCCAGTCTGACACAATAGGGAATGTTGGAGGTCAACCCCAAATTTCATGGGCATTTGTAGAAGGACAGTTCTTTTCCATAGGAAGGAAAGCCCCAGTTCACAGTTCATTTCTGGTTTGATTGCCTGGATTTTGTTTGGTTTTGTTGTTGCTTTGTTTCTTTGGTGTGCCTGAAGTGTCCAGTCAAGAGCAGAGTGACTCTTGCTAAGGAACTTTGTGCTGCTGTCCCTTAATATTAAATCTGTCACAGAGACAGCCTGTGATGACAGAATCCATTCTATGATGTCCTGCCTATGAAGACACAGAGCCTACTCTGTGATATCACAGGAGACTCTGTGATCACACACAGCTGCTCTGTGATGTCACAGCCTGCTCAGTGATGTCACAAAGCTTCTTCATTATATCATAGGATCTGTGCTGGGATATAACTCTGTGATGTCATACAGCTGGTCTGTGATGCCACAAAGTCATCCTGTAACATCACAGTCTGTTCTGTGATTTTATAAGCCTGCTCTATGATGTTACACAGCCACCCACTGATGTCACAAACCACTCTCTGATGTCACAAAGCCACCCTCTATGATGGCAGAGTCTGCTCTATGGCTCTACCCTATTTTGTCACAGTCAGCAGTGTGATGTCATAACCCCCTCAGTGATGTCACAAAGCGCTCTCTGTGTTGTCATACTCCCACTCTGAAACAGCACAGCACACACTTTCATCTCACAGCCTGCTCTATGATGTAATGCAGCCATGCCATGATGTCACAGCCTGTACTGTGATGTCACAGAATCCCATCTATGATTGTGTAGCTGCTCCATGACCTGTCACAACAACCTTTGTGATGTCATAGCCCAATCTGTGACCTCACACAACCCACTCTGTGCTGGCCTTGGCCTCCTGGCGGCCACCTCTCATCTGCTTTCAAAACACTGGGGGCCTCTGCTTTTCTTCTCATGGAAAAAATCATGTTGCAAGTCCAGGCATTCATGGCCAAAATTGAGAATCCGCCTCTGAAAATCCTTATATTCAAGGATAGCTCCCAGACAAAAGCTGCCAGGACTGTCCAGGTTCCCTTGGCTTCCTCAGGGCCAGCTCTCATCTCCCTTTGAAACTCTAGGAATCCGCACTTTCCTTCCTATGGAAAAGAACTGTCCTTCTTGTATAGATGCTCAGAGACAAAAGTGGGGTTTGGCCTCCCAAATTCTGTTTATCCAAAAAATCCTCCCTGACAACAGGTCTGGCTGGCCTTGGCCTCCTTGGGGCTGCCCCTAATCAGCCTTTGAAACACTGGGGCTCCACCCTTTCCTTCCTATGGAGAACTGTCATTCCAGTCCAGGAACCCATGGCTGAAATGGAATTCCACCCCCAAAACTCTCCATATATCCAAAGGTATTTTTCAGACAAAAGCTGCAAGGACAGAAAGATCTGGCTTGCCTTGGCCTCTGGTGACTGCCTCTCATCTGCCTTTAAACCCGGGGATTCTGTGGTTTCCTTCCTGTGGAAAAGAACTGTCCCTCTTGTCCAGGTGCTCTTGGCCTCAAGCACTTGACCACTGTATAGGGACACAGGAGCTCTGTGCTCAGTGGGGTGGAGACTGAGGACAGCAGAGGAGAGCCCTGGGAGGGATTGAAGGGTTGTTTCAGAGATGGTGGATCCTTTTGACATAGTAGAGAACAGCCAGACAAAGAAAAAATTAGTGCCAAGGGCAGCTGGGGAGGCCCAGACTGGGAGCAAAGAGAAAGGAATTTCCCTGCCAGGGCAGGGTTGTCGTGCAACACGTCCCCCAGAAGAAGCCTGGAGCAGCCTAAGGCTTTGTGTGGGCAGGCAGAGGCAGGCAGGAGGCAGAGCTGTCAGCAAAGGAAGGGGCCAGCCAGGTGAGGCAGCCGGGGGATGCCGACAGCCTGCAGGGACAGAGGGACAGGGCAGGGACACCGTAGGACAGCCTGGGCTGCACAGGGCACAGGGATGGGCAGCAGCTGCAAGGCCTCGACAGAGCCGACTTGTGCAGCACTTTGGCCATGGCTGCTGGCCCTGGGACCACGAAGGGACAGGTGACACTTGCAGCCCTGGGGCCTCATTGCTTCCTTGTCCCTGCTCAGCAGCCTGGCAGGGTCCACCCCACAGTCCTGCCCTTGGCATTGCACATCCCCACATCCCAGTGCCCATCCTGGGAAGAGCCCTGATCAAGGAGGGAGGGACAGGATGTGCCTTGCCAGGGACTGGGGCTCAGGCCTTGGCCCTTTGCATTCCTAAAACACATCCAGGTTTGCTCAGCACCAGAGACACCTTGGCCTTGCTTGTCCCCACCTGTCATCACTGCCTCCACTGTTCTGCTCTAGCTGGAACCTGGGGACATATTGTCAGTCTTGTCCCTCAGAAGAATCTATTTTATGTATGAGAAACTTCAGTGTTTCAACCACACTTTGAATTCTTGAGAAGTTCTTTGAGCGCACTCTGAGGGACTGAGTCTGATGCAAAGAGCACCAAAGCCCCAGAGGGTGATTACAGTCCTTGTGCTGTGTCTGTGCTGCTGAGCTGGGCCGGGCTCCTGGCCCAGAGGCAGCTCCTGGCAAGGGCAGCGCTGCAGAGAGACAGCTCTGGCCAGGAGCAGCTCCTGTGCACAGCCCAGCAGGGCTGGGGCACTGCCAGGGCACCTCAGGGACACCAGCAGGGCACAGACAGAGCTCACAGGGGCTCAGCATTGGCAGGGGCTGTGGGATGTCCCAGAGGGGGCTGTGTCACAGCAGCACCTCTGTGGCTGTGTCATAGAGGCACAGAGCAGCTGTGATGTCAGCAAGGGGCGGTGTGACAGCCCAGAGTGGGCTGTGTGAGGTCACAGATTGGGCTATGACATCACAGAGAGTTTGTTGCGTGAGGTCACTGAGCAGCTACAGCATCATAGAGGGGAATGTGTGACATCCCAGAGCAGGCTGTGGCATCATAGCATGGCTGTATGACACCATAGAGCTGGCTGTGAGGTCAAAGTGTGTGCTGTGACATTACAAAGTGGCAGTATGACATTACAGAGAGGGTTTTGTGACATCACTGAGGAGGTTGTGACATCACAGAGCTCCCTGTGACATCATAGAGTAGGGTGTAAGGCCAGAGAGCAGATCCTGCCATCATAAAGGGCAGCCCAGTGAAATTAGAGAGTGGGTTGTGACATCAGTGGGTGGCTGTATAACATCATAGAGCAGGCTGTGACATCACAGAACAGACAGTGACATCACAGGGTGACTTTGTGGCATCACAGAGTCTTCTGTGACATCACAGAGGAGCTGTATGACATTCCAGGGTGACATCCCAGAATTGGCTCTGTGACATCAGAAGGGTGCTGTGTGATGTCCCAGAGTGGTCTGTGACATCACAGGAGGGCAGTGTGTCATCACAGGGACTGTGTGACATCACAAGGGAAACTAAAAGAAACTTAGCATCAGCCTAGGTGAGGTAGACCTTGTGATTTAACCTCACTTAGAGGCCTGACTGACTCAGCTATCCAAGGCACTCAAACCCCTCAGAGAGCAGCATTTCTGCCACAATTCCCCAGCACAGGCACTCCTGTGTGCACACAGACACAAAGAGTCAGTGCAAGGCACCTGGGAGAAATTCCCCTGAGGGCAGGGAATGCTCACTGCTGATGCTTTGGCATCTCCCCAGCGGGTGAAGGGCTGAGCCTGGAGGAGTGGGGGGATCGGCCCAGGCTCTGTCGTTGTTTGGGATCCCCGAGTGCAGCAAACGGGAGAGTTCCCGGCTGGGAGAGGCCCCACTCAGAGGGAGTCGCTGGCCCAGGAGAGCTCCAAGGGCTCCTTTTGGAGCGCTGTTTGCAGGGCCCCACGAGAGGGGCTTCAGTCCCAGCAATGGTTCATCCTGGCCACACTTGGCATCAGCAGCTTTCTCTGGCAGGGTGAGAACAGGGATGTTGTGCCACTGAGGGAACAGAAACAGCTCCCAGGGCTGCTCCTAAAGGAGCCAGGAGCTGTTTGGGCAGCAGCAGTGCCTGGAGCAGACAGTGTTTGTGATGAGCTGCAGAGGAGCTGAGCCCAGGGGCTGTTGGCCAAGGCCGAGGCCCAAGGAGCATTTCTCAGCTGGCAGGGCGGCCTGAGAAGGGGAGGGGGGAATGCAGCAGCACAGGGCCATGGAACCAATGGGAGATTGTAGCACTCCAGGGCCCTGTGAGACCAAGGGACCTTTGTGACACCGGGGGGGCCTGTGAGACCAAGGGACTCTTGTGACTCTGTGGGGCCCCATGGACTGATGAAGACCACTGTGACATTGCTGGGCCTCATGGAACCAAGGGGACTGTACTGATGCTGTGTGACTCCATGGAATGTAGGGATCATTGTGACACTGAGAGGCCCCATCAAACCAAGGGTCCGTTGTGACACTGTGGGGCTTCATGGAACTGGGGAGA
Organism: Fringilla coelebs; assembly: GCF_963513975.1. Classification (NCBI taxonomy): domain Eukaryota; kingdom Metazoa; phylum Chordata; class Aves; order Passeriformes; family Fringillidae; genus Fringilla; species Fringilla coelebs. The sequence continues at coordinate 164,642 of NW_028167583.1, forward strand.
ACATTATGGCACTTTGGGGTGTCATGGAACCAAGGGGACATTGTGACACTGTGAGACCCCCATGGAACCAAAGGTCCACTGTGACATTACAAAGCCTCATGCAATCTCAGAATCAGGGAAAGAGCATTAAGACTCTTCACAGCCTCATGGAACCAGGGAGCCATTGTGATACTGAGGGGACACATGGAATCATGGAGACCATTGTGACACTACGAGGCCCCAAGGAATAAGCAAAGCATTGTGACACTGTGCAGCACCATGGAACCAAGGAGACCATTGTGACACTGTGAGGCCTTCTGTCATCAGGGGTCGATTGTGACACTGAGAAACCAAGGGGGACCACTGTGACACTGCCGGGCTTCATGCAACAAAAGCTCCAGGGGGACACAGAGAGGCCACCTGTCATCAATGGTCCATTGTGACACTGTGGAGCCAAAGGAGACCATTGTGACACCTCAAACCCCCATGGTCCAAAGGTCCATTGTGACATAGCTGGGCTCATGGAACAGAGGAATCATGTGACACTGTGGGGCCTGTGGAACCACAGAGACCATTCTGACACTGCAAGGCCTCATGGAATTTTTTGGACCTTTGTGACACTGAGGGGCCTTATGACACCTGGGGGCTACTGGGACATTGTGGGAGCCCATGGCAGCAAGGCACCCTTGTGACACCTCAGGGCCCCATAAAACCAAGGGAACAAAGAACAGGTCTGGCTGGTTTGGCCTCCCGTGGGGGCAGCTGACTGGTTCAGCTGACTTTGGCATGTTGAGGGTCTCTTCTCATCTGCTGCTGAAACACTGGGGCTCTGTGCTTTCCTTCCTATTGAAAAGACCTGTTCTTCACGGCCAGGCACCCATGAGCAGAACTGGGATTTCACTACCAAATTTCCTTATATCCAGGCATTGTTCCCATAGCAATATTGCCAGGACAAATCTGTCTGGAAGTGCTTTCACAAGGGTCACCTCTCATGTGTCCCCAAAACCCTGAGGAAGGCTCCGTGCTTTCCTTTCAATGGAATGGAACTGTCCTTCTCAGCCAGGTGCCCATGGCCAAATTTCAGTTCCATCTCCAAAACCGCCTATAGTTACAGACTGGAGGAGATTTTTGGCTTGAATCATTTCAGGTGTGGGGGAGGAAGGGTGTCCTGGTTTAGGGCAAATTTGGGAGAGAATCCCCAAAGAGGGGCCCCTCCAGAAAGCAAACCCACACGGCCCCTCCCTCCAACCGGTTTGGAAATAACTCCTCAGAGAGAAGTGGAAAGAACCTGTTTATCTAACAGGCAAAGCACTCCCCAGCACACAAAATGAACAATACTGGATGACAGCACTCTTTCACTGCTCTGAAAAAGATGACAAATTCAGAAAGTCTCTCTTGGGGTGGTTCCTCTGTTATCATTCCCTCTGGCACTGGGGCAGCTGCTGCAGCCATGGGGGCAAACTCTTGGTGTTCCCAGGTCCCAGTCCAGAGCAGGCTCGAGTAGATCCAAAACAGGAAAGGAGAAACAGTCCAGGAAGAAATTTGAACTGTTTAGCTAATCTAACTAATGAGAAGAAGCAAGACCATGCAGAAGCAAAAGCAGGCAGAAGCAAGAAGCAAAGCCAAACGCCAAGCAAAAAGCAGAAGCAGCACTATGTACTGTCCCGTTTGTATGTCCCATCAGCCGTGGTGGAGCGGCTTAAAAGGAGCCAAAACAAAACATTCCCGTTTCAGAGCAAGTCTTGAAAACACAGAACATAATATCCAGCACAAACAGCACACACGAATGGGGATACAAGCATCCTAACGTAAGCCTAAGACAAAGGGGCAGGTCCATCCTTTCCCAGCCCTGTGACCCCAGCACTGCCCTGCCCTTGAACCCCAATCCCCCCAGAGTCTCCATCCCAGCCCAGCAGTGTCTGCCAGCCCCTGGCACACCCCAGGCAATGCCTCACACCCATCTCTGGAGCCCCCAGCCCAGCTCCTGAGTGACCAAATGAGCCCAAGTCCCAGCCAGGGAGAAGGGCCCAGGAAGACCAAGGGGTATTTCAGGCTGATTACAAGGCAAGAACAGATCTTGACCCTACCTTCTCTTGAAATTTCCACCTGATCAACACTGGAATCCAGGTACAGGTTGTTCTGAGCTCCTGAGAATCTATTGTAGGTATTTCTCTAGTACATCTAACTCAGAAGACAGAAATTATTGTAATTCCTGTAAAATGTCTTGTTGAGAGAATTGTTTGGGGGATGGGAGTCAGAGCTTGTCTGTGCTGCTTGGCACAGCCCAGGCAGGGCTTTCCCAGCCGCATTCCACACTCCATTTCCCAGCTGGAGCCACTGGTGCCTCTGAGTGCTGCTTGCCCACCCCAGAAGTGCTCTCCTTGTCTGCCCATTCCCCTATGGGCTCTGGGCAGGGATGGCCTCAGTGGGGGCTGCTGACATCCTCAGCAACTTGCAGAGGCTGCTGCTGAATTTTACTGCTCCAGAGGCTTGAAGTGTATTCAAACTGAATTTATAATATTTAAAATGACAGTGAGAAAAGAATTTTAGGCCCTGCTTAGGTTTTTCTTCCTGTTAATACATGGATATGTGCAGTCTCCAATTGACACTGAATCCAAGTACCTCCTCATGCTGTTTGAATGGATATGAAAATCAAGACCCTTCATGGCTGACAATCAGTCATACTCTGCCTCTACCCCCACCCCACTATTTCCTCCATCCAAGCCCTGGCACTCAGAGCAGACTTGTGCAAATCTGAGCTGCCTCCAGCCCAGGCTGAAACTGCAGATTTCAGCTCCTTGGCTCCAACTCCCACCTGCTTTCCCTGCAGAAGGAGCTGCCCGAGACACAGAGGGATGTTCATTTCTTGTCAGCCAACAAAGCCAAGGGAAGGCACAGCTCCATCAAATGCAAAAGTCATTCTTCTCCCTGGCTCTGCTCTGACCCTGATCCCCACAGCCTCTCCTGTTTTCTTCACCCCTCCAGTGGCAGGGCCTTTCTGGGACAAGGGAGCTCTGCTCTGGCTAGGGAGAGAGGTCCAAGTGCAGCCACAGGAGTGGGAACCACAGCTCATCAGATTTGTGTCATTTGAGGAACTGATGAGGCTCAGAGGCACAGAAAGGTTTTTCTTCTTGGCCAACAGAAAAAAAAAGTGAAAATGATAAATTTTAATAGACATCCAGACCTTTCCCTCAGCTCCTTTGACATCCCAGCTGCATCTGGCATGTCTGCCATCCACATGGGATTGCCATTCAGGAAGGATTTGAGACAAAGGCATAATAAGAAGTGATAAAAAAGATAAAAATATACCTAGGATGCTGAGTAAGGAGATATTTAAACTTCTGAAAGCTCAAAGCATGAATCAATTCAAGGAAGATGCGTTGGAATGACCAATGAACTGCTGCAGGAGGAAATCACGGAGAAACGGGAAGGACTTAGATGCAGCTGATCTAAATGAAGAGATGTCCTTGGACATGGCCATTTAACCAGGAGAGCTGGAAGCACCTGAAGGAAGAAAGGAATGAAATATTAGACTGAATGTTGGTGGTGAAGTTAGAAGGGTGTTGAGGATTTCCTGCAGATTGAGGAGTTTTTGCAGGACACTGGGCATATTCAGAAAATGCACTATCCAGCCTGCTTGGGATAATGGACAATGGACATGTTCACAAACAATAATGGACATATTCAGAAAATGGGGTTGGGATATCCTTGAAAAAGATACAAGAAGAGTCATCTGGACTCAGCAAGTTTGTCAGTGAGCTTGGGAAAGTAAGAAAGAAGACAGTTCATGGGTGGGACAGAAAACTACAGCCAGACGCATGAAAAGATGATCCAATCAGCATCCTCTTTTAGACATGTGAACAGTTCAGTCTAGTCAATCCTGTATTAGCTAGAGACGTGTGGACAGTAGAGAATGATTATAAATATAGTCTTTATAGGGACAATAATTTGGCTTCACTGGATCATATTAGTTATGGTGTGATGTCCCTGAACTTCCACATCCCGCTATTTTCCCCCCACATTTCTGGTGGAGATCGTGGGCAACCCTGAGAGGGACTCCAGGATGGCAATTTCGCCTCTGTGCAGAGGATCTGAGGCAGCCTTGGAGGAGCGGAGAAGCCGGTCAAAAGTATCCTCACTGCCCCGGTGAGAGGAAAAGGTTACTGGAGCTCCAGTTGTAGATGATTTGAATCTCGCCCTGATCAAGGTGAGCGGCCAGGGAGGAGATGGGGTCTGAACATGAAAGGGAAGGTGTTCAGAAACTCCTCCAACATATCCTCTCTAAGAGAGAACATAAGTATGATGCTTCCAGTTTGAAGGGATTGTTACACTGGGCTTGGGAACATCATCTCATGGCAGGAGCACAGGCTGCTTTTGAGATTTTGACATGGGAAGCTGTGAGGCGAAGGTTGTGGGACTGCATTGCATCCGGGGGGAATGAGACAAAAGAGGCATCTAAGTAGGCTACTTTGTGGAAAATCGTCATGGAAGTTTTACAGGCCTTAAAGGCAGAAAGGAAAGCTGCTGCTGCAGCTTGTGCTGCCCTGTCCTCTGAGCCAGATAAGCCTCAGGCATTCCTGGTGTCCTGAATTCAGCCACTGTTTTCTACAGCCTTTGATATTCCCTCGCACAGCCCGCAACCCCTCAGCTCAAAATTGAGCACTACACCAACTGCTCCTCCATCTCCTAGTGAGAAAGAGGAAGCTGCTGCCTCTTCAGAGATGTTAGTCTGCAGGCTGAAGGACACTAGCACTCGCAGTGAAAAAGCCTCTTCAGGCTTGTTAGTCTGCAGAACAAAGGACAGTTGTACTCAAGGTGAAAAAATTGCTGATAAGAGTAACTTAGAGACTGAACATGCTGGAAAGGATAAGAAAGGAGATGTTGTTATGAATAAGATTTCTGTTGAAGAGGATTTAAGATCTCTAGTGGAAAATTTGCAAAAATTGGTAATTCAACAAAAGGATCCACTTGTCCCCAAAAGAGACTATTCTTTTGAAAAAATGGATCTACCGATGACTGTGGGTTTGGACAGACAATCAGGAAAGCGGTTACCACCCTCTCATTTTGTCTTTGAGCCAGCATCCGAGCCGGTTAAACGAAATCTTCCCTCTCATGCTGTAAAGAATGTGGACTTAGAATTGGAATGTGACTCTGAAATAGAAGCAGCACAGAAACACAAGTGGCAGGGAGTTATTAGAGAAGCTATTGTAGAAGGGACTTTTCTCACAAATGATATACAGGCTTTTCCTGTAGTAACTAATGCTGCAGGTAGAGTTTGGCAACCTTTTGATTGGAAGATTTTAGAGAGGGTAAGAAATACAATCTCACAATTTGGTTTAAAATCCCAGCTTGCACAGTCACTGCTGCACTATATTTTTACCTCTAACACATTTATTCCAGCAGATGTGCATACCCTAATAAGACTTATAATGCCACCCCACCAGCAGCTGATGTTCCATAAAAGCTGGGAGGAAAAGTGTGTCCAGGAAGCAGCAAAACCTCGGGCACAGGGTGGTCCTCTGTATGGTTTAACAGCTGACAGTTACTTGGCAAAGGGCCCTGGGCAGGCTAGGAGCATTGATGAAGTTTTACAGAAGAGCCAACAACTAGCCTAGAAGGCTATCCTTGCACTTCCAGATGGGTTACACACCAAGGCTTTTACACAAATTCACCAAGGAGAGAATGAGGACTTTGATAAATTTGTGGACAGATTGCATGAAGCCATTAATGATCATCCTGATTTGGATCCAGACACAAAGGTGAAAATGTTTAATATGCTGGCTTTTGACAATGCTAATGATAAAACTCGGCAGATTTGGGGTACATTAAAGAAGGGAGCTGATGTCACAGAAATGCTGGAACTGATGGCTAGGACTACAGAAAGGCAAAGAGCAGCCTATGTAGCTGCTGCAGTACAGGATGCAGTAAAACCACTGCTTTCTAAACTGGAAAAAGGAGCAGAAGGAAAGAACATTAAGTGCTTTGGATGTAGTAAAATCAGACATGTTAGGAGTCCGTGTTGCTTTGCAGCTATGAAAAAATTTTGTTCTATCTGCAAAAAAGATAACCACAATACTAAAGAATGTTGTTTCCAGGGAAATGGCCTTGCCAACACATTTTCTCCTCATGTGCAAAAACAAGTAAGGAGAGCTGCCTGGATAGCTCAGCCTCCCACCATGGAGGAGGAGGGGGACTTTACTCACTCAGATCATCAACAGCTAGAAGTGACAGAGTGGACATGGAAACCACAGTAGACGTGACCACCACGGACTCTGCTGTGCACCTGATAGACACTAATGTAAAAGGACCCTTGGGGGGTGGGCTTAGTGCTTTTCTGTTAGGGAGATCATCTGCCAGTAGAAAGGGATTGGATGGAATCCCTGGGGGTATTGATGCGGACTATCAAGGGGTTGTTAAAATTATGGTTAGAACATTTTTCCCTCCTGTATCTGTTCCTAAAGGTTCACAAATTGCTCAGCTTGTTCCTTTTAAGTCTTGTCTCCCCTGTACAGGCAACAAAGAGTGGGGAACAGGAAGCTTTGGTTCCGCAGGTAACCCAGAAGTATATTGGGCCATGGACATCACAAGATCTAAACCAGACAAACAGGTAATCCTGACACATCCTAATGGCAATTCTATTACTGAAAAACTCACATGCGACACTGGAGCAGATGTAACCATCATTTCAAACACAATATGGCCAAAAGATTGGGTATTGGTCAACCCTACTTAGGCATTGCAGGTATTGGGGGGACTCAGGCAACTCAAATGAGCAAAGATGTAATTACCTTTACTTTCCTAGATGGAGTAAATGCATCTACAAGGCCTTATGTCATGCCACCCCTGGTACTTTACTAGGTTTGTTTGGTAGGGATCTGTTAAGCCAGTTAAAAGCTACCATTGTCACACAGCCTTTTTAGCAGCGGCCACTGGGGGGTAGCCAATCCTCAAAATTAGCTAGACCACTGATCAGCCTGCGTGGATTGAGCAGTGGCCGCTATCAAAGGAAAAGCTGCCCAGAGTTCAACAATTAGTGCAAGAACAGCTAGAGGAAGGGCACATAAAACCCTCCACTAGAGTGTGGAGCACTCAAATTTTTGTCATCCCGAAAAAGAGTGGGAAATGGAGGTTGCTACATGGCTTAACGTGCTGTTAATGCAGTAATGTTATAGGTACCTTGCAACCTGGTCTTCCATCTCCTACTATGATACCTGACCCATGGAATCTATTGATCATTGATCTCAAAGACTGTTTTTTCAGCATTCCCTTCCATCTCAATGACACAAGCCATTTTCCTTTTTCTGTTCAATAAGGCAGAAGCCTACAAAAGGTATGAATGGACCTGTCTTCCCCAAGGCATGAGAAATTCCCCTGTGATATGACAAATTTATGTCGCTTGGGCATTAGAACCTGTTTGGCAGCAATTTCCTGAGTATATCATCTATCACTACATGGATGATATATTGGTGGCTGAAAACAATTAGACTCTGTAACTGTTCTAAAAACATGACAGTTTTGCTAGAGGAGAGGGCGTTAAAAATTGCTTTTGATAAGGTGCAGCATTCTGCTCCTTGGAAATATCTCGGGTGGCAGATTGATCATTCTGTAGTAAAACCACCGAAACTCACCATTACCACTGAAATTAAAACTGTACATGATGTCCAGAAATTAGCTGGAGATATTCAATGGATTAGAACTACTTGTGGGATAACTAATGCCAAACTTGAACCATTAACACAGTTACTAAGTACTTAATCTCGGGCAGATGAACGCCAGACCCTGGATAAGAGACAACAGTGGGCCTTGGATCACATTGCCACAAAGGTTGCTGCATCACATGCACATCGTCTGATCGAGGATGCTCCAGTTCAATTGATGATCATCAATCAGAGCAAGGGGGATGACAATTTTTCCCAGCATCCTTTTGCCCTAATTTGTCACTGGGTTAAAACTCTGACTAATCCTTTAGTTATTTTAGAATGGGTGTTTTTACCTGTAAAACAGCCTAGAACTATTACCACTCGATTGGAAATTTTTGCCTATTTGATTATGAAGGGTAGAGGGAGAATTTTGGAAACCTGAGGACATGAACTGTATGCAATTGTAGTACTACTGGCTAACTGGTATCTTGAATGGGGAATTAGACATTCTGTGTCTTTTCAGATAGCTTTGGCTGGTTATGATGGTAAAGTTCACAAAACTTACCCACGACAGCTCGAGTTAAATTCATTGGAGCAACAGTGTCTGGAGGACGGACCCTGAAGATCTGACTGTCTGGTATCTGGGCAGACAGTATTTACAGATGCAGGTAAAAGGTCAAAAAAGGCTTCCTGCACTTGGCAGCAAGATAAAGTATGGAAAAAGCATGTCATTTTTGGAGAGGTGAAAGATACATTCCAAATATTGGAACTGAAAGCTGTGATTTGGGCTTTTGAAAATTGGTATAATGAGGCCATTAACATTGTTTCTGATTCGCTTTATGTAGTTGGCTGTGTCCAATGCCTTGAAAGAGCAATACTTAAGGAGGTGAGTAATAAGCATTTGTATTCCCTTTTAAGCCGATTGCTTAAAACCCTAAATCAACGATGGCAGGAATACTTTATTACTCATATTTAAAGTCATCAAGCTCTCCTTGGTCTGTCTGGAGGTAACACTTGAGCTGATCAGTTGGTAACCACTGTCTGGCTGATGCCAAACCCTGATAAATTTGAGCAGGCTAAAACTTCCCATGCCTTTCTTCACCAATCTGCTAAAATGTTAGTTAAACAATTTGGTGTTCCCTTTGATGATGCTTCTGGTATTGTGCGATCCTGTCCTGATTGTCAACAAGATGGCATTGGTTTAGGCACTGGTGTTAACCCTAGGGGTACTCAACCCTTGCAATTGTGGCAAATAGATGTAACTCATGTAGCAGAATTTGATCAGAAAAAGTTTGCACATGGTTTCATTGATACCTATTCTTGCGTTATATGGGCTACTCCCTTAACAAGTGAGGCAGCATGTCCTGATGAGAAGCATTTGTACAATTGCTTTGCCATATTAGGTGTCCCCTTAGCAATTAAGAGTGACAATGGTCCTGCTGACTGTTCCTTAAGATTCAAGCGTTTCTGTAATTTATGGGGTATTCAACATGACACTGGTATTCCTCACAATCCTACTGGTCAGGCAATTACTGAGTGTGCTCATCAGACGTTCAAGGGCATGCTGCAAAAACAAAAAGGGGGAACTACAGGGTTATCCCCTGAGGAAAAAAAAAGCTTAAGCCATATTTGTGCTTAATTACCTTAGAAAACAGGAGACAGAGAAGATCTGCCTATTCTTGTGCATCATGACCTCACACGTAATCCAAGGGAGGAATTGCCTGATGGTATTCAGGTCATGTTCAAAAGCCCAGAAACAGGGTGTGGGAAGGACCAGCAACAGTAAAACTAATAGGCAGAGGTTATATGTGCTTACTTACAGATAAAGGCATTTGTTGGATCCCAGCCAAGTGGGTAAAGCCCTATCTGAAACCACCGTCATCAACGCATGCTGTGTGCAGAGGTGGAGAGTCGGTGAAAATGCCGATTCCAGACAGCCCTGAATCCACTTCTTGAACCCTGACAGATGAACAACAATCAGAATATCTACCAAGTTTGCTGGAGTATGCTGGGGGATTACTGGCAACTCAAGATAGGCTCAATAGACACAACAGACTCCATTTACCTTCACTTCCATCACAAGCTGAAAATCAGAACGAAAAGGCTTGTTATCTACATGGTTAGGCATGCAAGCCGTGGCTTAATGTTCATTGTATAAAGCGTAACTTTAAAACTTGGCGACAAGTTTGTCAAGAACATAATTTAGCCTTGGTTCAAGAGAAAAAGCAAAAATTTAGGCCTATTAACCAAATATGCAATAGATGCTCTAACTGCCTTTACACTCTTACCCTAAGAATAGCATTAACTAAACTTTTAGGGTAAAACTCAGGGGAATATCAGAGTTTTCTCCAGCATGTATCTTTAATAGAAACATACGAGCAGAGATTGTTACTGTGGGTGCAATTTAGACTTGCTTTCATTGCTCTAGTAAACCAAATTGTACTAGGGAGCAAGATAATAGCTACTGAATGTGGAGTAGGAATAGCAATACCACAAATACATCACGTTAGTGATAGGGAGTGAGAACAGGCCAAAGCAGATTGGGCAAAGCGCAGGCGTGATCGTAGACAACTGCAAAAACGGCATTAGTCTGGCAGATATTAACAATGTTGCTTAGTGCGGTGATTAAGGAAAAACAGGGAATATACAATATAGAGCAGTGGGCTAACATGTGGGTTACATGGGCTAACAGAACAGGGCAAGAATCCTTTTGCTTATCACTAGCCACACCTTCAGATCCATTTCACACCTGTTTAATTGGAGTTCCCTTAGACTCAATGGAAGATTTCAGAACATGGACCAGAGATCAAATTTATGGTAACTTAAGCAAGGCCTGGTCAAATTAGTGTACTAATCAAAATGGAATAATTACAGAAAATTGGTGTGAAAAACAAAAAGTCCATAGAAATCCTTTGGGAGCTCAGGTATTTACAATCACTCAGAATTTAAATATTACAAGTCAGGAACCACAGGAATTGGATATTCTGGGATCAGTGCGAGGAAATTATTGTTTGTTCTTTGAGTGCTACAAGGGCAAGGAGCTGATTAGGGAGAGGTCAGGAAAGCCCGGAGACGATAGCTCTTGGATATCTCCTGTTTCTTCGTGGTATTACAATACCATGGCACACTGTGCCAACTGGACACGGTCTGTGCCCCTAAAACAAAAATCAGCAAGCATGTTGCCTCCTGGAGTATTTCACATTTGTGGAGATAAAGCTTGGCCTGCAATTCCTCAGAAAGCATTAGGAAAACCATGCTATTTTGGGAAACTATCACTGTTTGTCCCAAGCATTCAACAGATGCTTGACAACAGGCACAAATACCAACGTCAAAAACATAGTGTGCATTCATTAGGCTCAGGCTGTAAGGATAATGTAGAATTGTGGAATAGGCCTTCAGTTAAACTGGCATCACTTTTTACACCAGGTGTAGCTTCTTCACAGGCCCTTACACAATTAAAACGATTGGCTTGCTGGACAGGAAAACAAATTAACATTACATCTGCAATACTGAATGAGCTTACCACTGATGTAGGTAGCACGCACCACGCTGTGCAACAAGACAGGGCTGCTATAGAATTTTTGTTGCTAGCACAAGGACATAGGTGTGAGGATTTTGAAGGGATGTGTTGCATGAATCTCTCTGACACTCTGAATCTATTCACAAGCAGCTGTCACTGCTTAAGGAGAATATGAGAAAGCTCACAGTTGTTGAGAATTCCTTTGACGAGTGGCTAAAATCCTGGGGCATAACAGGCTGGCTCAAGGACTTTGTACGCTTAGGCATTATGATACTTTGTAGTCTTTTTTCAAGTCTGCCTATAGTGCCTTGCTTACTATGTTGCCTGCAGAAACTAATTGACGGTGCTTTTAAACCAGTCTGGCCTGTGCAAAAACAAAGCCAGGGAAATGTCAAGGATTTTTTGCAGATAGAGGAGTTTTTGTAGGACAATGGCCATATTCAGCTGATGTACAATCCAGCCTGCTTTTGATAATGGGCAATGGACACATTCAAAAACAATGGATAGTGGACATATTCAGAAACGGGGTCAGTATATCCTTGAAAAAGATACAAGAAGAAGATTCATCAGAACTCAGCAAGTTTGTCAGTGAGCTTGGGAAAGTAAGAAAGAAGAAAAGTCATGGGTGGGCCAAGATGACTACAGAGATGCATGAAAAAATTAGATGATCCAATCAGCATTCTATTTTAGACACGTGAACAGCTAGGTTTAACCAATCATGTATTAGCTAGAGATGCGTGGACAGTAGAGATTTATTATAAATATAATCTTTATAGGGATAATAAATTTGGTTTCACTGGATCATATTAATTATGGTGTGATGTCCCTGAACCTCTGCATCCCACAGGAGAAGTGAGAGAGAGAGGGGAGAGATTCTGGCAGGAGGGCAGGACTCTGGGAGAGTAGAGGAATCCTACAAGAGGGAGAAGCCACTGGGGAGAAGGGGGAGATCCCAAGAAGGAGGGAGAGTCCGAGAGAGAGGGGGCAGCTCTCGGGAGAGAGGGGAGGGCCCAGGGAGATGGGCCAGAGCTCGGGAGAGGAGAGACTGGGAGCGGGGAGAGCCTGGGGGCAGAGAGAGAGCACGGGAGCCGGGAGATCCCCGGGAAGGGGTGAGCCAGGGAGAGGGGGGACAGGCTGGGAGGAGGGAGAGACTAAGAGAGGGGAGATGCCAGGAACGGGAATAGAGCTCTGGGAGAAGGGCAAGAGTCCAGGACACAGGGAGGAGAGCCTGGGTTAGGGGGCATGCCGGGAGAGAGGAGACAGCCCTTGGAGAGAGGGGAGAACCCGGGGATGGGGTGAGCCTTGGAAAGAGGGGAGATCCCCGGCTCAGGGAGTCCTGCAGCCGGGCCGAGAATGGGTGCGGGTCAGTGTGTTCCGGGAGAGCGCGGCTGCGGGGCTGGCTCCGGAGCCGGAGGCACGTGGAAAGCGCTGCTCGGCAGCCCCGGCGGCGCTGAGAGCACAGCCCTGCCCGGGGAGGCAGCGCCATGGGCGCCGCTCGGGTTCCCAGCGAGGCCGTGGCACCGCTCGGGTTCGCCGCCGTATCCGCGGCAGCTCGGAGCATCGGCCCCTGCCCGGGCCAGGGGGTCACCTGCGCCAGGTGCACCAGAGCATCGCCTGTGCCTTGACAACCCGCAGCGAGCAGTGCCGGGCAGGGACTGCAGATCCCCATTGGTGGCAGAGAAAAAAGAGCAAGGAATCTTCTATGGGAGAATATAGGGAATAGGATATTGCCTATATGAACAAAACCATTTGTAACCAATAGCATTGATAAACAGAAGGTGCCTTTCAAATCCTGGTTTAAACTGCACACAGAAATACATTAAGGCAACATTATTGAGGTTACACAGTCAAGGTCTTGGAAGTGAGGAAAGGCCAGCATTAAGGCTGCAGCCACCACCTTAATTCAGGCCCCTTGTGCATGCATGCCAGGATAATATCTTTAATTACATGATCCCATGCTCCTGTTTCCCTAGACAAAATGGAAGGTGTTCAGGCAATAGGATCAGGTGTCACTGTGTCCTATTGTGAAAAGGAAATGAGTTTTTTGGGAGTTTGGTGTAAGTGCTGATACTTGAATATTGTCAGCTGGTGTGGCCACTGAGGACATGGATACGCCTCGGAGAACAGAGCAGGTGAAAAGCAGAGAACTCCCAGGGGAAGCTCTTTTGCTTCTGGTGGGTGAAAGAGGTCAGATCTCCCCTGCCCAGCTGTGGGGGAAGCCATGCGGCCGGGTGAGGTAGGCCGGGGCCTTGGACAGAGAAGGGAGGTGAAGGCCCCTGCAGGATGGAAGGGTGGAGGAACATTGAGAGGATTTGGGCAGCCCCAGCCAACACCCCCGGGAGAGAGAGGAGGGGGGAGAGAGAGAGAGAGAGAGAGAGAGAGAGCCTGTGCTTGTGCCACCTTGAAATTTGGTAACTTTTGCTGGCAGCACAGCCCGGCTGAGAATGAGAAGGGGGAAAATGTGTTGAGAAGGTGCCCGTGCCCAGCAGGGCAGTCGTGGGAGTTCTGGGCAGGCTGAGCCGAAGATTTTAACCCTTTTCTTGGATGACGGAAACCTTACAAATACTGATCCTCCTGGATCTGCATGAGAAGAGAGATAGAGATGGAATAGCAGGAAATGGGCAAGCGTGATGAAAGTTCATACTGTGAAAGATGTGAAGATATCAGAAGAGTTGAGACGAATTCTAGGTGGGAGGAGATGATGGAGTGGCCTTTGGCTGGACTCTTTTTGTATAGCCATGGACAGAACCATTTTTCCTGTGGCACAGAGACTGCATTTAGGGGGAGGCAATGGCTTGGAGCCAAGAGAGTGCAGTGATGTTATGTGAAGGAGTGTGTGAACAGAGACGACGGGTGAGGAGGGTGGTGGTGCCCTCGATCTTCAGTGAAGAAGATCTCTGTTCTCAAGACCCCTCACCCACAGGGGGTGAATTTGGGGGGGGTCAGGGGTCCCAAAAGTGAGAGACTGTGCATTGTTTTTGGAACTGGGCAAAGCATCATTGAAATGGGAAACCTAGAATCAGCTCTGGTCCATGTGCAGTGCTGAGAGCACTGGGCTTGGAAGGAAGATGTCACAATGGCAAATGTTCTCCAGGCGGTGCCACATGTGACATGGAAACACAAGAAGTTTCAACTGCATTTCCTGGGGAAGCCTATGGTACAAGAGGGACTTCTCTCTTCTTGATGAACTAAGAACTGATTATCTGAAAGGTGGTGCTGGACTGAGAGTTGGTGATCTGAGGGGTGGTGACTTGATTTAAAATCTAAGGTTTTGTCTCACTGCTGTGTTGGAAATTTTGGGGGGGGAGGAGGAATGTTTTGGAAGGTTTTCATTCTGAGCTCTGTGTGTTTCTTTTATATATTGTAGTTAATAAAGATTTTTTTTCCCCTTTATTCCTAAGCTGGAGCCTGCTTTGCTCTATTTCTGATCACATCTCACAGTAGACACCAGGGTAAATATATTTTCATGGGGGCACTGGATTGCGCCAGCGTCAAACCATGGCACACTGTCAAATGTGTTCAGATGCACTCACAAGGATACTATTGCTCTTGGCTCAACTTGCTCTTAGTTTTGCAGAACATGGAAAAGAAGTGGGCAGACACAAATCACAAGCTGGTTGCAATGTCCAGGGACCCCTTATCTGGATAAAATGCCACGCAACTGCTGGAAAGCTGGGTGCATGACTATAAACCGCTTGCTAAGTAATCTGGACTTGTTAGGGGCAGCATAGTTATCTCCCAAAAATGACTCGGGAACCATGACTGAGAAAATTCTGAAGAAAGGCTCACAGACCCACATTTCAATGCAGTTGCTGTGGGTTTGATAAATGGAATCTGCTTTTATGCCATGATTCTCCTGAAGGTTTGAATTGTAGGATGTTTTTGCATGCAGGCATGCATGCAAAATTTGGGGATCTAAGATAAAGTCCTTTGATAAGGGATATGGAAGAGATCAGCCTTGGGTAAGCAATATGGCAGTGAGAGACAGCTAAGCCATTAGTACTGAGAGGAAGAACAGCCCTGCAACACAGGTGTGAGCCCTGGCTGATATTCAGTAGAAGCAGAACTTAGGCAGGATCACTTAGAAGGTCCTCAAGAGAGAAGGGTCTAATCCTTTGGTGCAGTATTGTATGGACTTTGGGATCACTACTCCATTCCAAATGGCTTTCCCTTCAGGCACAAGAGGCTTCCATCTCTTCCAAAAATTGCCTACTGAAACTCTTCTGCTCCCTTCCAAATCAGTTCACTACTCCAGCATAACCCTTGAAGCACAGACAGAGGACTCTTCAACTAATTATAGTAGAAAAGAAGGGTATTTATTGCAGCACTGGACACATGTGAACTAGTTTCCAAAGATACATGCAAGGAGTTGCAGACTCCTGCTCTCTATTTCTACAGAAAAGGTTTTACATTAGGTTTCTAAGGACCCATAACACTAATTATTATCTGCCTACTTTGTATTTTTATCAGCTGAATATCTATTACACCTGCACAATTGTACTTACTCCGTGAACTGGGTCAGTGGGATTTTGAAATGAGGGAGTGGTCATATGGGAGGAAGAAAGCCGTCTTCCTCATGGGGAACTCTTCACCCATGGCCAATTGGCAGGACCTTTTGACCTGCTGGTCACAATCCAAGCCTCTTCCAACTGTTTGATTACTCTTAAGGCAAGGTATTTCTAAAGTCTATGCTCCTTCACAATTGCTTCATCTATCCCGGTCACTCCTAGCTTTACATTCCTAACATATTTGGTTCTCTTTAACTAAGGCACCTTCTGCTAGCTATATTACTAACTTAGCTTCTTACCTCATTTTAAAATCATAACTAAAATATGTAATCTTCTACTATCCCAATTATATTCCCAGCTGGCCCCTCGACTCATCTGCATTTTTTAATTATCCTAATTACATTTTCAGCTAACCCCTTGACTCACCTCAGGTACATCCCCGATTCCCTCTCTGACAGCAGCTCAGAGCTGCATTGCACAGCGCTTGCTGTGCACAGACAGCACAAAGCAGGCAGGCCTGGCGGCCCTGAATATTTCTGCAAAACACTCTGCATCTCCCCCCTTTGCTGTGGCTCAGTGCACAACTGCAGGATTGCAGGCGCTTCCTCCCAGAGCTGTGTGAGGCACTGGCTCCTGCAGATGTGACCGGCCGAGCTGTCCCTGCCTCCCGCTGGCCTCGCTTCCCCGGGCAGAAGTGCCGTGCCTGAAGGAGGCCGCCCTGTGCTCCAGCCTGCCGAGCAGCCCGGCTCCCTGCCCCGGTGCCCAGAGTGAGCACACACTGCTGACCTTGCCCAGCACTTACAGGGCAGCCGGCAGAAGAGGAGGAATCGTCAGCCAGCCCACGGCCCTCGGCTGCCCTTGGCCTTTCTCTGCTCCCGGGCACGCTCCAGACGGCCGATGCCTCCAGTGCGGGCTGTGCCCAGCACGGCTGCGCTTCCCCTCGGCAGCAGCCAGCTGCCGCCGGGCTCTGAGAGCAGAGGATTCGCCTGCTCCCAGCAAGAGGCACCCAGGGCCCGGCTGCTGCCTCTCGCAGCTACAAGGGCCTCCTTCCAGCCTGCCTCTGCCCGGGCTCAGGCTGCTCCGGCCTCTGCCGGGCTCTGCTGCGGCTCCGCCCCGGCCAAGGCCGGGCCCGCTCTCCCCTCACAGGCGCTGACAGCTCCGCGCCACAGGAGACCTTCCCGAGCACCCTCTCTGATCTTTCTGCTCTCTCACTTCAGCAAGGCTCTCCTTCCATCAAAGAGACTTCACTTAGGGATACAATTCCAAGTGGCAGGAACCGAAATGATCTCCAGTCAAAATGAATGCACATGGTGTTTTGGTTGTGCCTGCAAGCAGAAGTGCCACAGCTGTGCCAAAAGGGGCCAGTGGCCCATATTTTAAAGGCAGTGTGGTCTGGAGAGAATTAATGAAGAGGAGCTGTCCCCACTTTTAAACTGTACCAAAGATGCCATAAATCATCTGACATCTGGCAATTCAGAAGGACTGCAGAGCTTATTCACAGGGTGAAAAGGAAAGGAATCTTCCTGATAAGCCAAAGTTTCAGAAACTTTATTTTTAGTCCTAATCGATAATCCTAATCTACAATCCTACTCTACAAAAGTATTCTTCAGTCATACTCTAAGCTGCTTATGGAGTAAATGGCCCTGATGTGATTAGCACAGCGTTTGCTTCACTTTCTTTCTCTTCACTGAATGGTAAGTAGGGCCAGGGTGTACACTGGCATGTCTGATTCGAATGGATGCTACTCACAGGAAAAAAAGACAACAAAAACCAATGAACCATGACTTTCCATGCTCAGTGCTTCACAGACTCAATCAGGATTCCTCTGGTTCCTCGAAAGACCCAGAAAGTAGAACGATGGGACCATCTGCTCCCCACTTGTCATTGTGCAGGACCTTGCCATCACAGGCAAACGTGGCCCAGAATCCCACTCATCTCTTAATTGTGATGTCTTCATCTAAGTGGGATTTCTGCCCTGCCAGTGCTCTAGAAATGATGCTTTCTGTCCCTGGCGTTTCTTCCTTTCAGGAAACTCCAATGACTCACATAGGTCCCTGTCTTTGAAAGACAGGCACTGTGCGGATTTCCACAGAGACAGAAAGCAGTGTCTGCCTTTCCATGCCCTGCCCCTCCTGTGCTGGGTGGCACCTTCCTTCCCAGCAGGGCCAGCCCAGTGGCTATTCCCGGGGTGCCCCCTCCCCGGCTCAGTTGGGACCCGTGCCCCGGGGTGGCAGCCCGCCGTTCCCGGGACGGGCCGGTCCCCGCTGACACCACCCGTGGGGGCTCCCCCGGCCCCCCCGGGACCCGCGCTGGGGAGGGGCCGCTCCCCCGCTCCCGCATCATCCCCGGCCCGAGCGGGCCCGCGCCGAAGGTGGGAGTCGGGCCCCACCACTCCCATGCAGCCTAGCAGCTACTGAGAACCGGTAATTAAAAGTATACTGTTAACAGAACATTACAACATGAAATTATAAACCATAAATAGTTAGGACTCCCACTTGGCAGTTATTGGTTTCAGTTGTGAATTTTGCAGTCTAAAAAAAATGGATAACCTTTATTTTTGTTCATAACAGGGGTTGCGAGGGGTTCGGCTGGAGCAGCTTTTTATCCCGGGGCACTGGGGGCATTGCCGCGGGGCTGGGGTGCCTGGGAAAGCGCAGCAGGACAGGGTGGTAGTGGTTGGTTTGTGGATTTGTTGTTGGGATGTTTTGTTGGCGGCCCCGGGCGGACTGTGAGAGCCGGGAGCGGCCGGCCGGGCCCGGAGCCGCCCCTCGGGCCGGAAGCCCCCGGGCAGAGCTCTGTGCTCGGGGCCGAGGCCCGGGCGGCCCGGGCAGCGCTCGGCGGCCCGTGGGCCCCCGGCGCAGGCGGGTCCGTGTGGCCGGGCCGGCCCAGCCGTGTCCGCAGCGGGCTCCGAGGGGAGCGGGCCGGCCCGGCCGTGGCCGTGCGGGGCCTGCCGGGGCTCGGGGGGCCGGGCCGGGCCGGGCAAAGGCTGAGCGAGAGCGGGGGAAGCGCTGGCACAGAGGCCCCGGGCTCGCCGTGCCCCCCGGCCACGCAGCCGGCCTCGGGGGCCGCCTCGCTCAGAGCCGGCCCTTGCTTCGGGGGTCCCCGGGGCTCCCTGGGCAGGGGGCGGCGGGGGCTACCGGAGCTCTGTGCCCGGGGCTGGGCGCGGCTGCCGAGGCAGCGGAGGATGCAGGGTCCCCCCGTGCTGGGGCTGACTATGCCCGGGCCAGGGCCTGCCCTGTCAGCCCACAACCACGTGGGGATCGCCCGGCACCGGCAGGGCTGGCAGGGAAACCGGCAATGGGGGAGCAGAAACGGGCAATACTTGAGCTGGGGATGCTCCAGAAGCATGTACATGTTGGGAGCATGGACGAGGGGGGCACGTGGATACCCCAGGACCCTGAAACAGGGACCTCGGACAGTGCTGAGCCCTGGGACACCTGGGATGCCCAAGTGGTGAGCCCAGAGAAGGGGAACCTGCGGGATTGGCAGGAGCAGCAGCAGCCCAGAGAGGGGGAGCACCAATACAAACTTGACCCGCAGTGACCCAGACAGGGGGGCCTCCATGAGCCCAGAGAAGAGAGACCAGAGAGGGGAAACTCAGGGTTGGATGGTTTTGCTGCATCTTGGTCATTTGTGTATTTTGGGGATTGAATCTTGGTGTTTTGGAGGTTTATATGGGCGGCAGATTCCCAGTGACTTCCAGGGATGGACTTGGGCAGGAGGAACCCCCTAAGCCAATGTGCTCATATACTGTATTTTTCCCCAAACCAGGATTTCTCTTTCCCAAACCTTGGCTGGATGGGGAAGGAGGCTGTGAGGAAGATGTCCCGGGACACCCGGGCAGGTGAGGTGGGAGTCAGTGCCCCTTTCCCCCTCTCTTCTGATCCATCTCCCAGCCCAGCATGGCCCCTGGCTGCAGGACAATCCTGCTGCCGGTGCTGTCCTGCCGGGGACACATTGGGAGGATCTCCTTCCCCTTCTTTGTGGCATGGAGGGAAATCCCATCCTTGCCTTGTCCTTTCTCCCCCAGACAAGGAGCTGAGGATGGAGACCAGCGAGGACAGATCCCCACGGCAGCAGAACCTCATAGAAGAGGCTGTTTTGAGCAACTCCACAGCACAGGAATTGAACAGGGAGGAAAATATCCAGAGATTCCACACAAGGTGGGGCTGCAAACCCAGCCTAGGGTGCTCTGAGGAGGAAAGAGCCACCCTGTGCCAGGAAGGTGGCCAGAGCTTCAGCCAGAGCTCAGAGCTGGTGATCTGTGGAGCAGCTTCAAGATTGGGAGAATCCCTGCAAATGCTTGCAGTGTGGGAAGAGCTTCAGGCAGAGCAACAACCTGATCTGCCACCAGATGATCCACACTTTGGAATGGCCCTACGAGTGTGGGGAGTGTGGGAAGGGCTTCAGCTGCAGCTCCAACCTCATCATCCACCAAATGATCCACACTGGGGACAGGCCCTACCCGTGTCCTAAGAGTCAGAAGAGGTTTCAGACCAGCTCCTGTCTCCTCCTGCATCAGCGGATTCACAGGGAGGAGAGACCCTCCTGCGGCCCCAACTGCAAGAAGGGCTTCAAGCAGAACGCCACCCTTGTCATCCACTGGGGCATCCACACTGGGGAGAGGCCCTGTGAGTGTCCCCAGTGTGGGAAAAGCTCCTCAGTCAGCTCTAACTTCAGCAATCACCAACGGAGGGACCCGTAAGGGAAGCCCTGCGAGTGCCCCAGCTGCAGGAAGGGCTTTGTGCACTGCTCCAACTCCATCCTCCATTGGAGGACCCACATTGGTCAGAGCCCTTCAGACCCATGTTCCCAGTGATCTGAGTTGGGAAGACACTTGGCTACTTATCCTTTTGTTTTGGCCCTAATTTTCTTTTGAGTTATCTTCATCCCTTAAACCAGACAAAACTGGGGGAAAAAACAAATTCATTGAAGGCATCTAAAGCCCTACTGATTTTTTACAAGTGTTACAGGAGAATCTGGGATTCAGAGAGATACTTGGGGGGGGGGTTGGGGGTATTTGATATAATGGTCTCCATTTCTTGGCACTGAAAGAGATGAGAGGGTTCAATCTGTCACCTCAAAACCGCTCAATGCCACTGGAAACTCCTCAATCCCAGCCCAAAATGCCTCAATTCCACAGCCCTTCAGGGTGGAATGGGGTTGGAAGGGGATTGGGTGCAGTGTGCTGCTAATCAGGAGGGGTGAGATGGGCATGGGGTGGGGCAGGATGGGTGGGATGGGGTTTGGGTGGTTTGAAATGGGGGAAATAGGTCTTGGGAAAGGCGGTCTTGATGTCCAGCAGGGGTGGGATGGGTTGGGTTGGGACTGGGGAGGTGAGGTCGGGTCTGGAACGAGACAGCCAAAGTTTAAGAATGATGAAGGGAGGGGGAGCCCGTTACTGAATGAGTTTTTGGATATGGAAACAATGACAGATCCCACAGCCCTGGAGCTCAGAGCAGCTGAGATGGCACTGGATCCAAGGCTGACTGTGGGTCTCTCTTTCCTTCTGACTCTTCCCCTGATTTCCTCTTCTCAAAATCCACTCCTTCTCTGGGCAAACTGTTCCAGGAGGGTCTTTTCTCTGAAACCCTACCTAAACCATTTGGATCTCTTTCCATTTGGATCCATTCTCCCTTGTCCTGTCCCTGCCTGCCCTCGTACAAAGTCCCTGTCCTGCTTTCTTGTAGGTTGCCCTCAGGTACTGGAAGGCCAGGGCTCAATCAAGTCCAAGTCTCTTTCCCAGGCTGAAGGAGCCAAGCTGTGTCAGCCATTCCTTGCAGGAGAGGAGCTGCAGCCCTCACATCATCTCGGTGTCCCTCCTGGGCACCTGCTGCAGCGTGTCCACGTCCTTGCCGTCCGTGCTGGGGAGCCCGGCAGAGGCGGACGCAGCACTGCAGGTGCAGGGTCAGCGGCGGGGAGGAGACACGGCCCTGACAGTGGCAGCATTTTCTCCTCTGAGAGCGCCTCTGAGTTGAGTGAGCTAGTGAAGGCTGTGGAGCAAATGAGACCCGGGAGTGAGGGAAAGGCTGGCTGGGAAGGTGTCAGATAAAGCCCGTGTGGGCATTTCTCTTTCCAAGGGGCTCCTGGGGAGACAAAGGAGACTAGAAAGATGCCCCATCCCACGACATTTCCTGGGATATGCTTTCCTGATGGTCTTGGCAGTGTCAGCGGTCTCAGGTTATTGGGAGGACTCCATGATCTTAAAGGTCTTTTCCAATGGAAACAGTTGTGCAATTCTAAATCTCAATTCCTGCTTTTGAAGGATGCAGTCTCCAATAGACCCACATTTGTGTTTTAAAGGAATTTAGCATCTACCTTTCCTTGAATCAGTCTTTAAATGCCCTTGAAACACTTGAATTCCTTGATCCTAAGCTGTGTTTCAGTTGAGGTGCTTTTGTACAGAAAGGTTGGACCATGGGATAAATGCAGGCAATTCATCCACAATGGCACCTGTTTCATCTGCTTTTCTTCTTCCTTTCCCTATGGGTGGGAGTATTTGGGAGTACTTGTCTTGTAATTTGAGTTCCGGCTCAGACTTGCTTATGCATGTGCTGTAAAATCTTATTTACTCCTTTCTACTGAAAAATGCTTGCAGACTGGTGGGAATTGCAAGAGACAAGGCTTACAAACCAGTCCCCAGTAGGATTAGCCCAGTGTTCCTGCTTAAATCCAGGTAGGCTTGTATTAAAAAGAGCAAACTATTCTAACTCACTTGCCCCCTCCCCCACGCCCCTTTTAATTATTTTTTTGTAGCTCTTGGGGCAGTCCTGTGTGCCATTCCAACTCTTTGTTATCAAATGTGTGAAGGCATGATGCTGCTGTAGCAGCAGCCTGAGTTCAGTGTGAACAAGTCCAAAGCACTGGGTCCCACAGCAGTGGGCACGGTGAGAGACTCGCCTCTGCTGCCATGGCCATGCAGCCATGGGGAGAGCAGCTGCTGGGGCTTCCCCCATTCTGCCAAGAGCAGTCTGCCTCCAGCATGTGGCCTGTATGGCCATGATTTTGCCAGAATGTGGAAAATGCAACGTTTGAAGGTATTTTGATGGTGTCTGACATCACCTGACTGGAGCAGTTTGGTAGGCAGGACGCCCTGTGGGCAGGACCATGGCAGGGATGGGCGGCTGGCACTGGCATTGTTATTTTCCCTGGCAGGCTCCTGATCCAGCTGTGGGGGAGGGCACCAGCAGCTGTATCAGCCCAGCGAGCAGCAGCACATGGAGGAGACCCTCATCTGCAAAGAGCCCGTCACCCCCTTTGCTCCCCCCATGGCAGCGCAAGATGATTCCGCCTCAGGTGAAGGGCTGCAGCAGACTGGAGACTCCTTCATCCAGGCCCTGCTGCAATCTCCTTGCTGCAGCTGTGCCTGGAGGATGCTGGCCTGCAGTGGCACTGCCGATGCCCAGGAATGCTGCTGGGCTCAGAGAGGCAGAGTGTGTACAAAAGCTGCACTCAAAGCGCTGACCGCGAGACCCCAGAGCCACTGGCAAGGGCAGCAGCTCTTCTTCATTCTGTGCAGGTGAGAGCCCAGCCTTGGAGCCTGTCCCTGGGGACAGGGAAATGCTCTGAGTATAGTTTTGAATTTTCAGGGTGTCTTGGTTTGGAAAGACAGGTGCCTGCTATTGGAGACAGGAGCCTCCCCTGAAATGGAGAATGCAATCCCTCCTTATCTCTCCGAATTGCTATGAATTTTAAATAAGGGGTTCTCAGGCAAAAATATGGGAGCAGAAAATAACAGCTCTTTAATAGGGGAAAAAAAAAAAGATGAAATACAACAATGCAATACCCTAAAACAACACTGACAGAGTCAGAACACAACCTGACACCCTGCTGATCAGGGTGTTGGTAGCAGTCCGGGTGAAAAAAAGGGGCTGCAGTCCTCCTGGAGTGTCAGCTGTGGTTCTGTTGGAGCAAGGGAGTCCTGTAGGAAAGGGGTGTATTTTTCCTCCGCAGATCCGTGGAAGTAGTAGCTGATGTTCCTTTGGGGAGTCCAGTGGAGGAAAAAAGCTGTGTCAGTGTGTCGGAATCTTCCAGGTTATATTGGGGTAGGAATGCTTGGCTCCTCCCTCTGGGCAAAGCATCTCACAATGGGATGTTATAGTTCTTATCAGTCATGTGGTGACATTCAATAGCTTTTTGTCAGCAGATGTTCCCTGCTGAGGGACCCTGATTATGATCATTTAGGAAGAGAGATAAGGAGAATTGCTCACTTGACACCAGACAACTGCCATACAGATGGCAATAGAAAACATCTTGCCTTGCAATCTGGAACACTGGGACAGTCCAAATGAGAATTGTTCTCAGGCAGATGTTGCAATGTTGGGTTTGGGTGTGTCTGCAGGAAAGAAAGCGGGAATAAACCCCTGCCACAACAAAGGAGAACTCTGCATGGCAAATTTACACCCTACAGATACACTGATCATATCAGCCCCCTGAATACTGGGGGCATCTAGTGCAGAGTGCAAAGCTTTTTGAATAGATAGGAGAGAGGAGACTTGAAGAAATGATTTTGCAGATGCAGAAAAAGGGATCAGACCCACGGGTCCCATGGCTCAGGCTTAGTTCTGCCAAATCAAGCATGATTCATTTTATCCATTTTGTTGGAGAGTATTTCAGAATGACCTGCCTATTGTGCTATTTCCATTAAGAAAATTTTGAATTGTCAGGAAGTGCCAAGATCAGAAATGTTTTGAGGCAGATGATGTTTATGTTGGGTTTGGTTGTCTGTGCAATAAAGAAAACAGGGAATAAACCCTTGGAACAAGGGTTCCTGAAGTAGAGCAAAAGTGGAACGTTTGGATGGTCAATTTATTCCCTACAGCTATTGGCCAACTGAATTGTGGGCTCATCTACTGGGGAATGCAAAGCTTCTTTTACTTCCACCACCTGGTGCCATTGTTTGTGCCCCACCACTTGGTTTGATGTGTAGAGAAATAAACAAAATCCCACACCAACAAGCTGCAACCCAGAACTGTGTGGGAATTACAGAAATAATTACTTGAAAAGTAATTACAGAATTACTTGAAAAGTAGCTTTGGAAAGGGTCTCCTTCTTAGACAGTGTGAAACGCTAAGGCCTGGCCTGGCTGGGCTAAGGGCTGGCTGTCCTTAGGAAGGGAAGGGAAAGGGATGGAGTTGGGGTGAGGTTTTGCAGCCATGGAAATGAGAGAACCACGGGCGAGCATGTCACAAAGGGGCAGCCCCACGCTGGGGTGGTGAAGGCTGTGGTTGACACGGCCACAGCGGCAGCAGACGCGTCTGGCTCTGCCTCTCTGTGCCGACCGCTGGCAACTGGAGTCAGCCGACCTTGTTCAAAGGCTGGGACCAAGCTCCTGTCGCTGTCTGCTCTGAGAGCGTTCCCAAATTCAAACCCAGACTCTTCTGCCAGGCAGAAGCACGGGTTCTAACATGGATTTTACCGGAAAAGGAAAGACCCCTGAAGGAAAAGGTGAGGGTAGAAAGGAGCTGAAAGGCCAGAGCCAAATGGAAAATAATCCCCCCAGATTTCAGAGAAAACTGGTTTGTGGTAGTCAGTGCTGGCTCTGTGTCAGACTAGGTGGCTGATTCCGCAAGCTACAGATGATCCTGCAAGGACACACATGGCATCAAAACATTCTATCATTAGTTTACTCTGCTTTCTCCTTTTTGACAGTAGCCAAATCACAGTAGCCACAGTAGCCACAGCTGGCCACAGATTGGACATGGTCATGAGATGCAAGTCCTGTTGCTTTCTTTGCCATCAATGTCTGGTCTCACTACAGATAAATTTCCCTTTCTTCCTCTGCTTACTGATTGGGTCCAACCCTGAGGACGGTATTACAGTGCTGTAGAAACACCAGAAAGGCCAGCCAGCTTGCTGAGACGTCTTTGTGGTTTCCAGAATTAGCAGTCACAGCTGTGTGGGTCTTTCCTAGGGATTCACAGAAGGCCAGCCTCAAGAAGGAATCTTTTTTCCCCCTCCTATTGCAGCCTTCCACCTTTTCATTCAGACATGCTAACTCAATATTGTTCCGAGGAATTAAATGCAGCCTAGTTCCATGAAAAATAAAAACAGAAACATTTTCTAAAGAATTAAGAATTATTCCCCTTGAGTGCCACACTTATTAGATGTATTAATGATAAATGTGGGAGTTTGCATAACTCAATTCTTCTCTTGTGAGCATGGCTCAGCCTCACACAGAGGTGAGGGGGGAGCTGGGCCAATCTCTGTTAGGAGGAAGTGTCTTGTGGCAGCACAGGGAGCCTGTGCACATTGCCAGGGAACAGCTGTGCCCTGCGTGTGCCCCCTGCAATGAGCTGTGCTGCTGCCAGTGCCCCGTGGAGCTGTAGGGCTGCTGAGCTGTGGGGCAGGGAGAGGAGCAGGAGGGTGCATGTGCAGCTGAGCCATTCCTGGAGAGCACAGGGCTCTGGGCTCCCTGCTGTCCCAGGGCAGCCCAGAGGGGCCAGGGTGCTCCTGTGGTAGCTCTGTGCAAGTGGGGCAGGGTTTTCCTCTGGCCTGCTCCAAGTGTCTGCTAGCAGGGGCATGTTTCCCTGTGCAGCTAATTACAAGCTGGCAGGAAATGTGTCCCATGAAAAATATAACTTCAGGTGCTTTAGGTTTGCATTGAGGCCTCTGTTCTATTTTGTGTCTCCACTTTGCAGGCCTGACTGGCTACCCTCTTGCCAAAAGGTTTTCCCTGGCAACTCCCTCTGTGCTCCTTCCCTCCAAGCCGTTGCCACCCATCCTGAAGAGCTCTCCTTCTTCCATGCTGAGTCAGACGCCCAGCGGAGAGAAGGAGAATGGGAAAAATGGCAGCAGCTGGTATGAGTACAGGGCAAAAAAAGAGGAGCTGACTTCAGAGGGAAAAGGACCTAAGGTAAGGAGAAAAAGCAAAGACCTGTGTGGTAAATTTTCAGTTTATGTGCTGTAGGCAGAGCTCTGGGACCTTTTCCCTGACAGGAACTGACCCTCTCACTGACCTGGCTTTGGTCCTGATCTGGCTCTTTAGCTGGGCCAGAAATGATGGGATATGAAGGAAGGGTGTGCATCTGCCCCTGCTGCCTCCAGCTCCATTCCTGGCCATGGCATGGGGGCCCTGGAGCAACTTGGGCCAGCAGAGAGCTGGCAGAGAGCAGCAGGGCAGGGAGCTCTGCTGAACTTCCTAATTGCCAGGGAGCCAGAGATGATGGATGTGTGGGAGCTGGAGAGCAGCGAGCATCCTGAGAGCTGAGCAGCCTCTGGGCTCAAAGGCTGCTGGGGAAGTGTAGGAGGGAAGGGCAGCAGCAGAAGAAATGAGGGGCCTGAGAAAAGCAGGTTTTGACATCCTGCAGGATGGCATTGTGGGGACTTGGCTGGAGATCAGCACTGGCTGTTGGGTACCTTAAGGGCAGGCAGAGAACAGTGATCTAAAGCTACTGCCATGCCATCCACAAGGCCACTGGAGGCAGTGGCACCTCAGAACATCTTGATGTCAAACACATGGATGCCAGATGGGAATGTAGCCACACTTAGAGAAAAGTGAGCATGAGGGCAGAGGTGGCAAATGTGGGACAAGGTCTCTCCCTCAGCTCCTCCTTTTTTTTTCCCCATCCTGGTCCAAGCTGCTCCATCAGTTTGGCTTTTCCTGCCAGGTCCCAGTTGAGGGCATATCTAAATGTCTTTAGGCATGAGTGGAGGCAAGGCTGGCTGCTTGATCTGAGCACTGTGTTCTACTCTTTCCAGACTTCCTTGCTGTATTCCAGTGGTGGTGAAATGAAGAAGGGGTCACTGGGACTGCCTTTGATCCCCCCCATACGCAGGGCAGGCAGTCCCCCTCTTGGCAGTGCTGCAGAGTCCCTGTCAAGCTCTCCAGAGCTGGAATTCCAGGAGTGCCAAGAGTTGAGGTAAGCCAAGGTGTCTGCTGCTGCAGTGTGCTGTTCACCTCTCTCTTCCCTTCTTGTGAGCTTATTTTGCCCAGTCAGGTGTCCCATGAATTTAGGCAAACTTCTGCGTATTCACCATTTTGCCCACCTATAATGATTTAGGAGTATGTCATACCCAAAGGCTTTTGATCAGATCCTTCTTCTTGAGAAAACAAGGAGGTGTAATATTCTAAGGAGACAGCAGTGCCCTGACCACATGTAGCACAAGACTGTCACCAGTGTAAGGCACAAGCAGGCAAAGTCAAGCTTTGGCAGCAGCACAAAAGTAGCTGCCCTCCTTACAGACTCGTGCCTCAGCTCAGCAGCTCTTGCTGCTTCAGATAGGCTGTAGGAGCCACTTGGCTCTAAAAGGAGAGGCAGCAGAATTGGGGAGTTCTGATGCAAGTTGAAGAATGACTGCTGTGTTTCAGCCAGAGCTTGGCCAGCTCTGTGTGACTGCAGCAATGGCAAACTTAGGGACAGTTAATCAGCTTTGCATCTTGTTGGGTTTGTGTGTTGCATTTTCCCCTTCATCATAGTGACCATGTTTAAAAGCTTTGCCTCCTTTCATGGTATGCCCTTTCCCTCCCTTCTCTTTCTACCTCCTCATATGTTCTTTTGTCCTCCATTTTCTCCAGGCCAAGACCCAGCAGCAGAAGCAAAGAGAATTCTGAAGATGCAGGTAGGTAGACAGCATGTCTGTCCTAGAATGACATTGTATTCTTGACACAGAGGTGACATTTGGAGAGCTTGGTTAAAAGCTATTTTTTTTAAGATTTCTTTAAATTCATTTTCATTTCTTGATGGGCTCTGCGGACTTTCCCAGAGCCAAGTCACTGGGAGTGTGCTCTGGTGGTGCAGTGAAAATTCCTCCACTTTGCAGGCAGGAATAGCTTCATTTCCTTCAAGTCTTTCCAGCCATGTCACTCTTCACTGCTTCCCTCCAAGCCATTGCCTCCCATCCGGCAGAGCTCTCCATCCTCTAACACAAATGAAATGTACAGCATGGAGAAAGAGAACAAAAGAAATGGCCCTGGCTATGATGATGAGAGAAGAAGAAACCAGGAGCAGAGTTCAGAAGGAAAAAGTTATAAGGTAAAGAGACCAAACTAAGATCTGTTCAGTGGATTTTCAGATGATTTGTTGTTGGCAGAGCTTGGAGAACTTTTCCTGTGCTGTGAGCCCAGGGAAGCAGCTGAGTCAAGGAAGAGCTCAGCTGGACACTGCTGCTTCAGGCTGTCTCTGCAATGGGTGTGTAGTGGAAAGTTCGTATCCTCAGCGTGGATCAATAGCAGGAGAGGTCTTTGAATAGTTTCTGGGCTCTGTCATGGTTCCTTCTCTGTCTTATGGCTGAGAAAACACCAACAAGCAGTCAGAGCAGCTATAGTTTTCCACTCTGGAGAAGCTATCCTTCTAGACTGAGTAAACTATGGGTATCTGTGAGCTATCACTATGTCTTGGTGGTGTTTTCTGTCAGCTGTGTCTGCTTTGGGAGCAAAAAGGTGTTGGTTGGAAAAGGCAGTCCTGCAGTCAGTTCCAGGTTGGCTCAGCTTTTGAGTTGTACAGCCATGCCCTCTGCACAGTTGTCTCTGCTGCTATTTCTAGAGTTCATCAGCCTCTGGGCAGCTGTGTGCTCTGGCATGGCTTTGTCCAGAGGGAAGGGAAGGGAGGTGGCCATGGGGAGAGCAGCCCAAAGCCCAGAGCCACGACTGCCTTGGCAGCAGGGTCAGGACCAGCAGTTGTTTTGGGTTTGCCGTGGGGTGCAGGAGGAGGGAGATGAACAACAGCTTTGGCAGACAGAATGTCCAATCCAAGGCTTGGGTACTTGATTTCAGCCTTGCAGAGAAAGGGCCCAGTGTAGCCCTGACAGGAACTGACCCTCTCACTGAAGTTTGAACAGGTCCTGATTTGGCTCTTTAGCTGGGCCAGAAATGATGGGATATGAAGGAAGGGTGTGCATCTGCCCCTGCTGCCTCCAGCTCCATTCCTGGCCATGGCATGGGGGCCCTGGAGCAACTTGGGCCAGCAGAGAGCTGGCAGAGAGCAGCAGGGCAGGGAGCTCTGCTGAACTTCCTAATTGCCAGGGAGCCAGAGATGATGGATGTGTGGGAGCTGGAGAGCAGCGAGCATCCTGAGAGCTGAGCAGCCTCTGGGCTCAAAGGCTGCTGGGGAAGTGTAGGAGGGAAGGGCAGCAGCAGAAGAAATGAGGGGCCTGAGAAAAGCAGGTTTTGAAATCCTGCAGAATGGCTTTGTAGGGACTTGGCTGGAGATCAGCACTGGCTGTTGGGTGCCTAATGACACCAAGAGAACAGTGATCTAAAGCCACTGCCATGCCATCCAAAGGGCCAGTGGAGGCAGTGGCACCCCGGAACATCTTGATGTCAACCACGTGGATGCCAGATGGGAATGCAGCCACATTTGCAGAAAAGTGAGCATGAGGGCAGAGGTGGCAAATGTGGGACATGGTCTGTCCCTCACCACTTCCCTTTCCTAGGTGAAGTTTCCCTGTCCTGGTCCAAGCTGCTCCATCAGTTTGGCTTTTCCTGGCAGGTTGCAGTCAAATACATGGCTAAATGTCTTGAGGCATGAATGGAGGCAAGGCTGGATGCTTGATCTGAGCACTGTGTTCTTCTCTTTCAAGGGTTCCCTGCTGTATTCCATTGGTGGGGGTATGAAGAAGGGATCATTGGGACTGCCTTTGATCCCCCCCATACGCAGGGCAGTCAGTCCCCCTCTTGGCAGTTCTGCAGGGTCCCTGTCAAGCTCTCCAGAGCTGGAATTCCAGGAGTGCCAGGAGATGAGGTAAGCCAAGGTGTCTGTTACTCCAGTGTGCTGTTCACCTCTCTCTTCCCTTCTTGTGAGCTTATTTTGCCCAGTCAGGTGTCCCATGAATTTAGGCAAACTTCTGTGTATTCAATATTTTACCCACCAGTGATGATCCAGCACAATGTCAAAGGCAACAGCAATGTCCCTAGAGCAGAGGTGGTGGTGGGGAAGTGGAGGCAGGGCTTCAAAGAACCTCAAGATGGGTCCTCTGCTGGACTTGACTATTGATTCCCTCTGTAATTGTTGTGGTGACGTTTGGGAACTGTGCTGCATGGGATAGGGACCTGCAGGTCTTTCAATGCTGTTATCCTTGACTGTCAAATTCTGCAACCAGGAGAATATGCTTGGGCAAATATTGGCTACTGGGGAGGTGTGTGCAAATTCAGGTGCTGTTTCTGTAAACATCAGGTGTAACTTCACTGTGCCTTGGGCTCCACAGTGAAATGAGATGCCGGATAAATTTTGCAGTATAGATGTAAAATCTGATGTATAATCCAACTGATGTTTAATATTTTGATCTGGGCTTAAGATCAAAGAGGGCAATGTGCTAGAGAAGAGGAATAGGACTGTACCTGATGGAAAAATATTGGCTTGGATATGGAAGAGAAAATGTAGCTATTACGCTTATCCAAGTGCTGACAATAAAGACGGAGTCACAGAGGGATCATGCCAATTGCAAATCTTCAGTGGGGCTTTTAAAGTGTGAATATCCTTCCCTAGCAGCTGAGTTGGAAACAGCCTTTGTTTTCTGGAAAGAACCAGAAGGTGTAATACTCAGGAGACAGCAGTGCTCTGACCACATGTAGCACAAGACTGTCACCAGTGTAAGGCACGAGCAGGCAAAGTCAAGCTTTGGCAGCAGCACAAAAGTAGCTGCCCTCCTTACAGACTCGTGCCTCAGCTCAGCAGCTCTTGCTGCTTCAGATAGGCTGTAGGAGCCACTTGGCTCTAAAAGGAGAGGCAGCAGAATTGGGGAGTTCTGATGCAAGTTGAAGAATGACTGCTGTGTTTCAGCCAGAGCTTGGCTAGCTCTGTGTGACTGCAGCAATGGCAAACTTAAGGACAGTTAATCAGCTTTGCATCTTGTTGGGTTTGTGTGTTGCATTTCCCCCTTCATCACAGTGACCATGTTTAAAAGCTTTGCCTCCTTTCATGGTATGCCCTTTCCCTCCCTTCTCTTTCTACCTCCTCATATGTTCTTTTGTCCTCCATTTTCTCCAGGCCAAGACCCAGCAGCAGAAGAAAAGAGAGTTCTGAAGATGCAGGTAGGTAGACAGCATGTCTGTCCTAAAATGACTTTGTATTCTTGACTCAGAGGTGGCATTTGGAGAGCTTGGTTAAAACCAATTATTTTTAAAATTTCTTTAAATTCGTTTCCATTCTTTGGTGGGCTCAGTGGACTCTCCCAGAGCCCAGCTCCTGCGAGTGTGCTCAGTTGGTGCAGTGTAAATTCCTCCAGTGTGAAGTGTTGAGTGGTACCTGGGGGCCCCTGAAATGCCCTGCTGGAAGAGGATACCTTCCTCTCCATCCTGCTCATTCTTTCTTTCTCCCTGCAGCCTTTTTCGTGTCACAATTAGTAGGGAAAAAGAAGGCACTAAGCATGAAATGAGAGATGTTCCCACTCCTTCCTCCTGCTTTTGAAGCAGAAAACCTTTCCTTGGGGCACTTTCTGAGCTGAACCCTTTGAGATCTGAAAGAGGTTCATGGACATTGCCTGGTTTGGTATTGGCAGGAATATGGAAACCTCTTATGATAGAAAGTCCTTTTGAATTTTCCTATGAAGGAGAAGAAGGCTTCCAAATAGATGCAGCCTAGGCAGGGTGTGAGTTTGCCATCCTCTGACAGCACAAGCCCAAAGCCACCTATGGCAGGTTCAATCTCTTGCCCGGCTCTCTCTGCCTGTGTCAGTGTTGCAGGCTGAGGCTGGGGGAGGAGATGCCTTCTGCCTTGTCCCTGTGCCTGCCTTGCCTGACCCCTGAGAAGTGAAATTGTGCCAGACAAAATGCAGTCTCTGGTGCATCTGGGTCAGCCAATGCTTTCAAGCTGAAAGCCTCATTGACACTGTTGTTGTTCCTTTGCCATCTCTGGGTGTGTAATGATAGGAGAGATGAGACTTGAAGAAGTCTCTGATGCAGAAGAAGGGATCAGATGCCCTGGTCCCTTTGGGGATCAGGGTTAGTTCTGCCAAATCCTGGCTATGGCCTCTTTGGAATGACTCCTTGCTTGCTGATGTGCCTCTGGAATGCTTAATGTAGCTAGCCAGTAGTATTGCTCAGTAAGTAAGGTGGCATTTTTGCTGGATCAATTCTGGACTAGAAATGACCTATCTCATTAAACCTTACCTGTGTCACTTTTATTACTGAGCCCAGCATTCTACAGGGTGAAGGAATCCAGGTTTAAGACACTCATCGTGCTTGGCTACAATCTGATTTTATTCTCTGTGCAGCCATGTAAAGAACTAGTTCTCTTAATTCCAACTGCTCTGTTGGAGAGTATTTCAAAATGACCTACCCTCTGCTATTTCCATTGGGGGCATTTTGGATTAACAGTATTAGCCAAGATCAGAAATGTTTTGAGGCAGGTCATGTTTATGTTGGGTTTGGGTGTCTCTGCTGAAAAGACAGCAGGGAATAAACCCCTGGAAGAGGTAAGTAGAGCAAAAGTGTAACTTCTGGATGAGCACTTTGTTCCCTACAAAGACAGGCTCACAGAATACTGGGCACATCTAGTGGAGAAAGCAAAGCTTCTTTTGCATCTAAAACCTGGTGGCATTGTTTGTGTCCCAGCACTTGTTTTGTTGTAAAGAGTAATATAAAAATCCCAAAAATGCACTTAGATTTGAGTGGGACCTACAGAAACAAAGACCTTGAAACCTGCTTTTGGAAACAATTCCTTCCTTGACAGTGTCATATTCTAGAGAGCACTGTGAATTCCCAAGTGTTTGGAAGGAAAGGGATCCTGTAGTAGTGGGGAGGCAAGGGGCACCACAGGAAATAGTAGAGCCCTTCTCTCTTGGCTTGCCAGCTCCATATTGTTCAGAGAAATTAAACTGATGCTCATTTCATGAAAAATAAAAAACCAAGCAATCTTTTCAGTAACTAAAATACACTTTGAATTCCTCAGCCATTAGATGGGTTGATTGTAAAGGTGTGAGTTCAATTAACTCATTTCTTCTCTTGCTCCTGAATGTCAGCTTCTTCTGAGCCTAGAGCAAAAACCCAGAGGAAGAAGGGAAAGAGCTCTTGGTGTAAGATAGGACCTGGGATGCCTCTGTTCCCAAGGAAACTGGCTGAGCTGTTCGGCTTGGAGACTCATGTGCCGAACCCTGGCCTTGGGAATGGAGGTCTGGGCTCCCGGCCGGCTCAGGGGGCCTTGGCCCAGGAGCCCCAGGAGGATGGCTCAGCCTCACACAGAGGTAAGCAGGGAGCTGGGCCACTCTCAGGTGGGTGGAAGGGTCTTGTGGCAGCCCAGGGAGCCTGTGCACATTGCCAGGGAACAGCTGTGCCCTGCGTGTGCCCCCTGCAATGAGCTGTGCTGCTGCCAGTGCCCCGTGGAGCTGTAGGGCTGCTGAGCTGTGGGGCAGGGAGAGGAGCAGGAGGGTGCATGTGCAGCTGAGCCATTCCTGGAGAGCACAGGGCTCTGGGCTCCCTGCTGTCCCAGGGCAGCCCAGAGGGGCCAGGGTGCTCCTGTGGTAGCTCTGTGCAAGTGGGGCAGGGTTCTGCCCTGGCCTGCCTCAAGTGTCTGCCAGCAGGGGTATGTTTCCCTGTGCAGCTGTTTAGACATTTCCAGGAAATGTGTCCCAAGAAATATGGAGCTTCAGATGCTTTAGATTGCATTGCTGCCGCTGTTACGTTTTGTGTGTCCATTTTGCAGGCCTGACTGACAGCAGTGGTGCCAAGGAGGTTACCTTGGGATCTGTAGTTTCCCTGCCAACATCCCAAATGCTTTTACCTTCCAAGGCCCCTCTTTCACAGAGCTGCTATCAAAGTCTCCTTTTTTATTATTATGCTGACCATTCTGCAGGGGCAAAAAATCATGATTTAGCACACTGTTTTTTTTCTACTGCGTTGCCACTTAATTTATCCTCTGTGAAGCTGTTCTATAGAATTGCAGCTAGAAAATCAGCCTTTAGTCAGGCTGGCCTGAAAGGGGCCCAATCTCAAACAGTTTAGAATGAAAATCCTTGGGGAAAATGAAATAACTAGTGTCAAGAAGACAGTTAACATTTGGTTAACACTCCTGCACTTTTGCAATGCTCAGATTTTCTTTGAATATCCTCTAATATGTTCCAACAAAGAGAAGACAATCTTGATATAAATGCACACAGGTATTAGAACCTGGGACTTCTAGGAACCAAAAGAAGATGTTTACTACAATCAGCATGAATAAGGGCAGATAAGAATCTCTGTCAAGAGCAATCTCCATCTCTGCCCTTCTTTACCAGACACAGAGACTCTCCAGCATCCAGGGCCTGAGCCCTGCCTCATGCAGCAGGTTTCAGTCTGCTGGCCACCAGAGTCATGTCATGTCTGCTGCCAGTAGCCCATCCCTTGGGAGAGGGTCTAGGCATTGTACCTTGCTGTTCTCAGTCCCAATCACTGTGTCTTAGGAGAGCTCTGCAATCTGGAACCTGTCTTGCCTGTTGCCCAGCACTGTGTTTTTGGGGGCTTGAAGTCTGCCAGAGATTTACACAAACCTTTGCTTCCATTCCCAGGCCTCCCACTGAGCCAGGCCAAGGAGATGGATCATCCCAGCACTGCTGGTCTTATGAGGGACAAAGAGCTGAGGGATGGCTTTGGAAAGGTAAGGGATAAGGACAGGGATGAGCAGACGTCCTTTCCAGTGGCTGTTTAGTGCTTGGCCCAAAATGTCACTGAAAATCATCATCTTCCCCTCCTGGCTGATGGGGATTCTCCAGGGAATGTATTTGACAACTACAGGGCAATTGCTTGGCCATTTCCAGTGGTGCCATGGTCTTGGTTTGGAGATGGTGCTAAGGTCATGCCAGAAGCAATCTTGATGTGCAAAGGCTGTTTTAGAGAAGTTCTGAAAGACAGAGCAACCTACACATCAGTGAACATGGGCAAAGTGCACCCTCGGAAGCAGAGAAGCAAAGATTCTAATGTTGAGTGTAACCAAGGCTGCAAAATCAAATGGGAGAGTTTGATTTTTCTTGGTTATTGTTGTGGCTGTATCTCACAGCCCTCTCATTCTCAAGTTTTCTGCTCATGAACATCAGTGTTTGTGCAACTTGTTTTCACAAGTCTCCTCCTATTGGTCTCATGGTCTCAGAGACCAAGTCCTTCAGAGTCCTTCAGAAGCCAGGAAGTGAGAAACAGCTGCAATTCCTGGCCATGAGTGTTAAGCAACAGCTCATTACCCCTCCTTGCTGGGTATTGCACATGGTTTTTATTCTCCTGCCATGGCCTGTAGGAACTGAACTGCCTGCTCACTGGCCATGTCAGCTCTTCCTCTGTCTTGGAGCACTCCTATGATTTTCATGCTTCAAGCAGGGCTTCCTGACATAGATTGCAGTTGCAGCAGTGGAAAGTTTGTGGCACTACAGCGTTCCACCTCACTGTGTGTAATTGCCAAGATGAGGACTGGAGACATTCCTCTGAAACCATTGGAAAGTGGATGGAGCTGCATTGAAGCCTATGGCACTCTGTGGACTCTGTGCTCCTGATGAGATGTTGTGTGTGGGTTGTGTGTCTCTGCTGACAGTCTGTGATGTATTTCCATTGCACCTAGATCCGTGATGCTTTGTGCATGTTGGCCCAAAAGAACTTAGGGCAGAAGGATGCAGAGCTTTTGGAGAGAGAGATGATGAAAAGGAGACAAAGGGAAACATCCTTGCAGCTTATTCCTGACAGAGTGGAGCCTGGGGATGCAGCTGAAGCAAGTAAGTGGTGGCTACACTTGTGGTGGTCCTTTATGACCACTTGCTTGCCCTTTGCACAGTGTTGCAATCAGACTGGGGAGCTGTTCAGTTTGCATCTGAGTGGAAGCTTGCTTGGGATTTAATTCTGTTTCCCAAAGAAAAATACAGAGGCATGAAGTGTCTTGCCCATGGCCTCACTGAGTCGGTAACAGAAGATCAGCTTCCCCCCTTCACCTCTAAAGTTTTTCAGAGTAGAAAATTCTGTCTTGCAAGGTACACTGGAGCTTCAGACTCTCTCCTGGAGAGCAGCCTGCAGGGAAGGGAAGTCCGAAAGAATGCTTTTCAACCAGGGTGCAACCTGGAAGAAGCAAAATTCAGCTCCTTCTGATGAAAACACCAGAGATCCTTCTCCTGCCACTCCCTGCTGAGGAGCTGGCACTGTAGAGCTGTGCTGAAGCCCCAGCCAGGGCTTCTGTTGTAGCCCCAGGAGCAAGCAGCGTTCCCACTGAATCCCAGCTGAGGGGCTCTGCCTGCAGGGCTGTGAGCGCTGCCCGAGGGTGGCAGTGGGGCCCTGAGGAGGCAGCACTCAGCCCAAGGGCATCACACAAGGTTATCTGCACTTTCCTTTGGGAACTGCCCCTGCCAGCCTCTGGAACAGGAAAACAAAAGCAAAGCACTACTGGCTTTTCCTTGTTTCTTAGGGGAAGCATCACTGCAATTTGGTTTGAAGCTAGAATAGGGTAAATTTAGATTAGATAAAAGTGATTTTTTTTTCCTGAATTTTATAATGAAGTGGATGAAAAGCTGGAAGGGTTTGCCCAGAGAAGCTGTTGTTGGTCTGTCCTTGAAGGTGTTCAAGGCCAGTTTGCATGGGGCTCTGAGGAACCTGATCAGGATGCAGATGTCCCTGCTCACAGGGGTTGGACTAGATGGTGCTTAAAGGTGCCTTCCAACCCAAACTCTTCTAGGATTCTGTGATTCTGTGATCACTGTCCCATGTTAGTGTGCCATTGTTATACTTGAAGTTCTTGGGATAACAAAGAGATGTTACCCAGCTCCAGCACATTTTCTGGCCCTTTCCATCATCACCAACACTCTCCACTTACAAGCTCCTCTTTTTTGTCCGTGCAGCCTTTAGCCTACCACCTGTTGATGGCACAGCTTCTAGAGTGCAGAGAAAACACCCTGGTAGTGCCTTGAAGGAGAAGGTCTTGAGAAAGCAGGACAACGTGCCCTTACTGCCTAATAAGCCCATGGTGCATGGGGATGGCAGCTTCCCACACAGCTCCTCAGGTAAGCCAGCTCCGTGGCAGCTTTTTCCACTCGGGTTTTTCCTTGCACAAGGAGCACAAACTGCCTCCTGCCTCAGCCAGCACAGCTGGGATCTTGGCTCCATAGTCTGTCCTG
This sequence comes from Fringilla coelebs, assembly GCF_963513975.1. Lineage (NCBI taxonomy): Eukaryota > Metazoa > Chordata > Aves > Passeriformes > Fringillidae > Fringilla > Fringilla coelebs. Next base: position 202,282 of record NW_028167583.1, read on the forward strand.
AGAATGAACAGCAAATCTACTTTTGAGTCACTCCAGCTTAGTAGTAGTGGAGCAGTTAGTTCTTAGAGATCCATTGGAAAGCTGAACTGAATAAAGTAGTGGTAGAGGCCTAAGCTCTGGATTTTGCCCATCCTGTGAGTCCTAACTACAGCACTGGTTCCAGGAGGCAGCTGGGACTGCAGGGAGGAGCTGCAGGGCAGTCTGCCAGGCTGTGCTGACCGTGCACCTACAGGAACCACCACAATCAGTTGTTCACTCACCATCTGGGTCCTCTGCCTCTGCTGCTGTCCAGTTCTGCAGCCAGCTGTTCTGCTATCCAGCAAGGGTTGTCTCTGCAGGGCAGTCAGTGGCTTGGTGCAGTCGTGCTGCTGCTGCTCCCAGAAGAGCCCGATGGCTCCTGGCTGCCACCATCCCACAGCCTGCAGTGCCAAGAGGGAACAAGCAGTGCCTCCTGTGTCACCCAGCAAATACAGCACCCCTGTGCAGCAGATGACAGCCAGGAGGGGCTGCCTGCTGCTCCCAGGCTGTTTGCTGCCTGCAGCAAATAGGCAGCAGATAGTCCCCAGTGGCTCTTGTCTCTCCTTTGTGGGCAGCCTGCCTGTGCTGTGATCCCAAGTAGGGTGAGATAAGAAGGAGGGAGCTAGGAATGATACTTGAATGCTCTTTTCTAGTGATGCTACTTCTATGTTCAGAATTGACCAGAACTAGCCTGGCTTAGCTCTCCTTTCATAGTTTATCTAGATGTGTATGTCTGCATACTTCTGCAGTGACATCACTGGTGTCAGAGCCTGAGGTATCTCAGTGACATCCAGATTAGCTCCCCTCTGAATATTTTTCATGTTATACCTCCATACTTTGTGAGAGCATGCAAGGTTGCACTAAAACCCTACAGAGTCTAGAGCAGTTCATCTGGACTCTGAGCAATATTTATACTCCATCATTTTTGACAGTGCAAATGTTGTCATCTACACATTAGAAAATAAGCTTTTGAGTGCACAACATGAAATTTTTGATTGACAGTGCTTTTGATGACAAATGGGTTTCATAAGGAATGCATTTATCATCAGATTTTTCTCATACCTTGTAAATTTCTTCCTTACCAAAAAATTCAATTAAGGCAAACCCAGGTCAACTGATTAAAAAGAGAGTGCGTCTGCCAACAATGTGCATCTGTATTTGCATCTTTTTATCCTCAGAGTGCCTTTGGAAGGCTTTTTAATCAACTGTCTAGTCTGAAAATTGCATTTTTCCACAAGAGAAAGCTTAGAAACTGCTGAGTTTGCAAACACATCCATTAGATGGCAAATAAATTACACCTCAGCATCCTTGAAATACAGGCAGTGTGTACCTCTGAAAGAGGAAAGATTCCTGATGCTTGGAAAGAACACAATCTATAAAGTACTCCCTTCCCAATAGCAGGCTAAATGGATGTGCACTCAGCTGCCTGCTGTCTAGAATATTTGCAGTCAGTGGGAACAGAGGCGCTGTCAGGTGGGGAGGGTCAGGTATGGCTGTTCCCTGGTAGCTGCTCCAAGGGGATTGAGCCGGGCCCAGCAGGGCTGGGTTGTTCAGGCTTGGCTTGGTGCTGTCTGCAGGCAGCTGCAGGTCTCTCCTCAGGGAGTTGCAGAGTGCCCCTGTCCTCAGGGCTGGGGGAAATCAGGGCGCTGAGACAAGAGGGGCACCTGAGGGGTTCCCTCCTGGGTAGCAAGTGCTGCTGTCAGCGCTGTCTCACAGGGAGCGGGAGCTCTGCGGCCGCAGGAACCTGCCGCTAGCTGCGGCACCTGTGGCACTCGGGAGCTGGCGCTGCGGGGGCAATGGTCAGGTTTAGGCTGGAGCTGGGCCCAGCTGGGGGAGGCTGGGAGCAAGCAAGGAGCCCCAGGAGCCAGAGAGCAGGGAAGCCACTGAGCCAGTGGCAGCGTGTGCCACAGGGAGCCCTGGCTGGGAGATGGGGCTGCAGGCCGCTCCATGGCGGGGCCTTGCCCGGGGCTGCAGCGCCCATGGCCGACCCTCTCCTCACAGTGACCTCGCAGACAGCCACTGCTGCCAAGCGCCGAGAGGAGCCGCTCCGTGGGAACGGGCAGAAGGACAGAGCCTCTTCAGACCCACAGCAGTCCTTGCAGGAGGCACTCTCCATGCTGGGCAGCGATGACTGGTAAGAAAGGCCCTGTTCACTCTGTGTCCCTCTGGGCATTAGGGCAGGTCGGAAGCGTGTCTTGCTCGTGCCTCTGAGCCCCCAGAGCCCAGAGGGCCAAAGGGCACTGGTGAAACCACTGCAGAGCAGGGAGAGGATGAAGATGTGAGAGCAGCCTTTCCTTGGCCTTGCTCTGCAGCAGTGCTCCAGCTGCAGCAGGTCCGTGCTGTTTCCTCGCTTTGCCTGCTGCTCCATGGAGCTGCAAAGGAAACCTTGAGGGAAGAGAGAAAGCTCTGGGAGGAGATGATATGCTGGCTGAAGGCAGAAGCAGGATGGCAGAAGTTTTGAGTGTAGAGATTTGGCTGCCTTGGGCCACTTGCCCAGTGGGAATGAGTAAGATTCCTCTCTGCTCCCACTGCTGACATCAATGGCAGGTGACAGGGTCTCCCTGTGACCTCCTGCATGAGAATCCCAGAAGGAGCTCCAGGGAGTTACTTTTTCTGAGAAATGGAATGAGTTGTGCTTTCCCTCAGCCTGTCATTACTCTCGAAGGGCTGATGGCAGAAGAGAAGGAAAAAGAAAAGAAAATCCTCTAGGAATCTTGCACTTTTGGAATTCAACTTTTTCCTTCTCACTGCTTCATATGGGCCTGAGATGTTTTCTCAATACTCCCAATGTGTCCCAAAATGATACACAGGCAGAAGGAGGCCCAAAGGTGATAACCCTACAAACGTTAGGTGATAGTAGTTCTCTTTTTGATGTCTTTTTGATCACTCCCTGCTGGCTGCTTCATTCACACAGGGGTAAGGGCTCCATTCACACTGGGATAAACAGGAAAAATCTGCCACGATGCATCTCCTTGTGCAGTCACCTATGTTTTGCCCTTTCTCTTGTGCTTTCTCTTCCCTATTTCTCTTTGGTGCCCTGTGAGGTGCTTAGAGCTTCTGCAAGTGTAGTGGGTCCGGATGACACTCAGGGGTGCCCGTGGGATCGGCCACCAGCCCTGTGCTGCAGCCCTGATGCCTCCCATACCTTCCTGTAGCTGAGGGCCTGCACAAAGCAAGTGCTCAAAGACAGAGTTGTTTGCACCTTGTAAATAACATGTTGCTGTTGTGGGGGTTGTTTTAGGCAGGGGGTTTTGGGGAAAAGCCACAGTTTCAACAGTTCTTGCCCAGGGGTGGAATCTCCTGAGACATCCTGCTGCATTTTTGAGGAATGTGTGAGGTGGAGTGGAGGGGGTGACAGACAGGCCTAGATCGTAGAGTGGAAACTCAGCTCCAGAGTGGCAGTGCAGACTCTCCCTGCTGAACTGCCTGCTGGGGCTGACAAAGAAGGAAAATGTCCCAGTAACAGCCCAGTGGCACTGTGTCTCAGGGACAGGTAGAGGGAGGTGACAAGAAACAGCAGCATGGCCCGGTCTCACAGCTTCTAGGAAGCAGTGACACAGGAGCCTCATGTGCCAGAGATTTCAGAAAGACTGTCTTCTTAAATGGCCACTGAAACCCTACACTTTGCCTCTTGGGTTTGTCTATGCTTTTGACAGCCACAGCATCCTGGGGCAATGTGTTCCATGATTTCATTAAGTACTCCTTGAAAAGCACCTCCCATTGTTCAACTGAGCTGCCAGCCTGGTAATGGCAGAGGGTGCTGCCTTGGTGGAGAGAAAAATCAATCTTCTGCCTTTCAGGGAGCTGAAAGAGAAGGGACTCTTCAGCATCAAACACCTGGCTGGGTCCCATTCAGAGGTCCTGCTTTGCAGACTTCATGAGATTTGCTTGGCAGTTACCAGTGAGGTGAGCTCATTGTTCTGAATTGTCCCCCACACTTCACACACGGTGTGTAGAGTAGGTATGTGCTTGTTCATCTCCATGTGTGCTCAGGGACTGCCTTCATTTCTGGTTTTAGACCACCTATTTCTAATGTCTGTCAGCTGTCTGTAGGATCTGTGGGTACATGGAGCTGTATTTACTGGCAGGTCGAGTATCTGACACTCAGCTTTGAGCGTGGTGCCTTTATAATGCAATGTGCAAATGCACAAACTGAGACACTAATGACGTTATTTGCCAGAGTCCCCATCTCTGCCCGAGCCGTAATTCAACACTGCAGATTAGTCTGTAGACCTGAGCCTGTGTTTTCTGTATCCTGGCTGAGTGCTTCAATTGCTGGTGTTGCTTTCTGGAACAGGAGCACCTTGACTCTTTTATCTTTAGGACTTGGGCCTTTATGATTTGAAAGCAGCTCTTGCTTTAATTTTCTAGTAAAAGGGCCTAAAATCAAAGCTGTGGACATTTTAGAAGGGTTAAGTAGAACACTTTGGTGAAATTTCTTTTTTTTTAGTCCTGCAGTAAGCAGGTCTGAGGCCAGAATTGTGCCAGAATAAGTGCCTTCCTGTGCTTGTGCTCTCTGGCTCTTCTTGGACTTGTATGTTCCTCTGGACACAGTGGGACATGTTGTCATTGCCTGGGACTTCTGTTGAAGGCAACTGGTTTTCTTTTCAAGGTGATTCTTATGTTTCCCCTCATGACTTCCCCAGGTGCCCAACCTCCGTTCCAAGGTGTCCTACTCTGCAATTGTCACTCTGGGAGAGCTCTTTGTGACCTTGAAGAAGGACATGGACTCTGAGGTGGATGAGGTTGCTTGGGTCCTTCTCCAGATGGTGTCCAGCTCCCCAGAATTTGTTCAGAAAGCAGCCAGTCAGAGCCTGGGGCTCATGGTGGAGAATGTGACTCCTGCACGAGCAATGACTGCCCTCATGGACATGGGAGTCAAGTAGGTTCTTCTTCTTTTAGTGATATTCTTCCCCTTCTAGTGTGTGGGAGGGAGAAGGGATGAGAGAGAGAATGGGAATGGTGGAAGGGAAGGGTCCTGTATCCTGCATCTTCTGTGGACTCAGTGACTTGATTCTCCCATCAACCTCATTTCTTTCCTCTTGTCACCTGTTTCTGCCCTCCTGCAGCCTATTAGTGTTTAGAATCACAGAACTGTAGAATATGGGGTGTGGAAGGGGCCCATCAGGACCACCGAGCCCAGCTCCTGGCCTTGCACAGAACAGCCCAAGGGTCACACCAAGGGCCTGAGATTGTTGTCCAAATACTTCTTCAACTCTGTCACAGACTTGGTGCTGTGACCACTGCCCTGGGGAGCCTGTTCCAGTGCCCAAACACCCTCTGGGTGAAAAACCTTTTTCCTGATATCCAAACTAAACCTCCTCTGACTCAGCTTGCTGCTGCTTCCTGGAGTTCTCTCGGTCTGTCAGATTTTCCTAGATGTGGTGAATGGTGGGGGGAAGTGAAAGTACCTGCAAAGGCTGAGGATAGAACCTTGTGCTTTTGTGGGAAGAAGAACAATTGCAGTTGCAGCTGTGAGCAGTGTTTGGTATTTCACAGGGCTAACCCCAGAGGCCCTGGGAAAACCGTGTCTCCTCATGATGCCATTAACCTGAGACATGAGGAGGGTCCTTGCTGGGGCGTGGAGCACATGGGGGACAATCTGCTGGCTGTGGCACAGCCTGCACAGCAGGGGCAGCTCCTGCCAAAAGGAGTCTTGTATGACTGTCCTGGCCATTGAAACTCTACATTCTATTCAAACTGATGTTTCATGTTAGTCCTGAGATGATGAATCACTTTACAGGCACCTTCACAGGCTGTGTGCCATGGGACAGCTGAAGCAAATGGTGACCAAAGTGTTGGTTCTGGGCCTGAGAGTTCCCAAGAGACACTCTGTAGAATAGGAGAACCTGGCTAAACTGCCTGCCACCCTTTCCTCAACTTTGGAATTGGGTAAAGCATTCAGATGTATCCCTTGCCAAGCCCCACAGAAGAAACAGGCTGCATTGCTGGATCTTCTGCAACTTCATGGCCCACACCGTGTTTTCCCTACATTTGTTTTTTTCCAAAGGTCTGCAGATTTGGGGATAAATGGGTGGAAAGAGCCTCAGTCCTGCTGCAGCTCTGTATAGTGGGTGCTCTCTGATGGGTCAGCATAAATTGTTCTTAATTTCTAAACTATTCATAAGTCATCTATTTCTTTAATCTTTCTCAGAGTAAATACTGTGAAAGAAACTGAGTATCAGACAGTGCAGGGAGACTGAATTCCTCCCCCTTGCTTGCAGACAGCCCTTCTGTACAATGCTAACTTTTGTTTACCTGAGGACAGAACCTTCTACAGGTGTCTAAAGCTGCAGGGAGAGCCCAGGCCTCCTTCCCCCAGCAAGGCCAGGGAGCAGGGTCTGGCCAAGGCCTGTGCTGCTGCTGCTCCTTCTCCCTGTGCCCAGGGTTTGGTCTCTCCTTCCCAGGAGCTGCCACGCCCAGGTGCGGAAGTGTGCGGCCGAACTCCTCCTGTCACTGATGGAGAGAATTGGAGTCACCAAGCTCGCAGGCACACCCAGGGCTGAGAGTCTGGCACACGTGGCAGGGAAGCTTGCTCAGGACTGTCACAAGGACACCAGGTAATGATCTTCATTTCACCTCCTAAAACAGGAAACCCATTTGGTGTCTGGCTATAAAGGTGAAACCACAAAAGAGTGGAAACTAAAGGAATATGAAGTGACCTCACGGTGTGAATAAGGGCCATAGAATAATGGAATATGCTGAGTTGGAAGGGACCCATCAGGGCCATTGAGTCCATCTCCTGGCCATGTGCAGTGACCCCAAGAGTCACTCCATGTGCTTGAGAGCATTGTCCAAATGCTTCTTGAGCTCTGTCAGCCTTGGTGCTGTGACCACTGCTCTGGGTTGCCTGGGCAAATGGCTGTAACTGGGTAACTTGACGTTGGCCAGCAAAAAGGAACATTGCCAACTTTCTCCTGTGGCTTGAAGGATTCTTTACTGAGATCAAAAGCGCTCAGATGAGCCAGTCCAACAGTTTTGTTTGGCCTTAGATGCACAACACAAAGACAAAGCATTGGCTAATGTTTATCACTGAGGAATCCCAAACATCCATTTCTCATTAACTTCAGACTTTCCTAGAAATATTTGAGGGGTCTTTAGCCAACATATTCAGTCTTTCTGAACCTGTTCTGCAGATTTCTAGAATGCTGTTATCTGTGGCTCAGTGAGCTCCACATTCCTTCTTGAAGAAAACTGTGGTTTCCTAGTGGCAAAATCAATCCAAACCACCAAAATCCCCTTTCTTTGGTGATTAAATTCCCATTAATAGCTGCCAAGAACGCCAGAGCAACTAAGTACCCATGTGCATATATATATAGTATAGAATAATCAAGAGGATGCACGAGGTGTTTTGTCCTGGCTTCCCTGCCAGTTAAAGAAAGGCAAATTATTGTGCAATGGCAGCAAGACACTGCTAATAGGCTCTGACAACAAAGCAGATGTGTTTTTCTTGTTCCCTGGGATCCTTTGATGCCACAGAAGCACACTTGCAGTTTCAGAGTGAAATGGTATTTTTCTGTTGCCCCACATTCTCCTCTTGCCTCTTGTGTTCAGCTGACAGCACTGTGTGGTGTCAAGTGGAGGTAAATCTCCCTTTTTGCTGAGTAGGTGATGCCTTCTCGTGCAAGGATTGCACCTGATGAGTTTAAGGTATCAGCCTCTTCTGTTAACACTCTTCCTTTGTTTGTTCACTTTTCTTTCATTTCCTTCCTCCCTTCCTCCCTTCCTTCCTTTCTTCCTTCCTTCCTTCCTTCCTTCCTTCCCTCCTTAGGCATTATGGACAGGAGATGGTGAAGATGTTGCTCACTGATCAACAATTTAAAATGCTTCTGGAACAATCTCTTTCCACCTTTGACCTGGAAGATATTCTGACAAGAATTAAGAGGAAAGTAAGTGCTTGGCAGGAGAAATGTCTCCTTTGTGCAAGTATTGCCACTGCTAATAGGCAATCAAAACATACCCAATGTGTCTTTAGCTCAATCCTCTTCTGCTGAATCATTTTGCTCTTGGGAATGAGCTGTTAATCCTCAGCCTGTTCATCTGCAGACCACAAAGGAACTGATATTATTAGGGAAAAAGTGGGGTTTTGAATATTTTCAATATCGGTCACAAAGAGGAAAGGGAAAGAGGAGAAAATGGGATTACATTTAAGCATAAGCCCCCACCATGCTCTCCCTACTCTGCCCCCAGTAAAGCAATGAAGTGAGAATAGTGCTTCTGAAGATAACAGAGTCTTTGCAAAAGACACTGGAAGTAGTGGTACCAAGAAAATTTCCAGATTTACAAAAGATGTCCAAGTCAATCCTAGTTACTACAATTAGTCTGTGTTTTGGAAATCTGCCCAGCTGTCAAGCCCTGTGGAGCTGGAAGAAGCTTGATGAATTCAGCAGCATCCAGTGGAAAATCCTTTGTTTGTTTGGGGGGGAGGATTTTATTTTTTTAATCAACATTTTAGAAGGCAGCGTGCCTTTGTGCAGGCACAGGGAGAGTGAGCGTTGAACCAAATCGACTTCCAACACAATGGGCCAACCCCCAAAGAGTCCAATTTTTTCTGTTGCTTCCTTCACAAACACTCGCTGCCTACCAGTTTGCATTATTCCCATTTATGCTCCAGACTAATGAATTTGGGATTTTAGACTGCTGCTCAGTCTTGTAGCACCGATACCCTGCCTTAGGCTTTTGAAAACAAAGAGTTGGCATCACTGAATCTCTGGTCTGTTTCCTTCTGTATGTTAGGAACTGTTTCCCTAAGCCTTGGTAGCAGTGATCCTGGTTCTAACTTGTGTTTTAAAGAGGGAATTTCCTATTTTATACTCCAAAGATTGATGGGGTTTCTCTATGTCCTTGTAGGGGACGGAAAACCAGAAGGCTGAAAGCCCATCTGTCAAGGAGCCGGTGCAGGAGAGGAACGATGGCTCCAAGAAGCCCCAGGCCACATTGCCTTCTAGCAAACGGTACTGAGCACTTTTGCCAGATGTGACAAAGCACATGGCAAGCTTTACATGTCTCTTCCTCAGGAAAATCTTTCTGGAAGGGATGACCAGTGCCAGAGATGGTTTCCTTTCCCTACAAATGCTCTAGGATAAAAAATGTCTACTTCTGCATTGTGTTGAACACAAGTTCTCTGGAGGGGTTTCCACAAAAATTGAGAGACAAAAAGACATCCATTGGTTGCAGCTCAGATGATCCAGTACAGTGGCAAGGGCAGTGTTGTGGAGGCTAGGAGAGGGCCAGTTCTCTGCTGCCTTACTTGGGACAAGTAAATTCAACCAGGGCTTTTTTTGTCACCTGAGTGGAGTCTTTTTCAGATGGGTGTTTTGATGAGAAGTCCCAGTCTAGAAGCAAGATGCCCATCCACAAAGTTGCAGTTCTCATCCACGTGGTTTGGCCTGGCTGAATCATGGTTTTCTTACCCTCAAACTGTACCATGTTTGAGTAGTAAGTAGCAAGGCAATTCCTGAACAACTTCTGTTAACAGGTGGACTAAATGTGGGCTTTTTGTCTCAACATTCCTGTCCTTCATATGATTTTCTTGATGGACGGCATGTTTGGTTTATTTTCTGCTGCAATCAGCATTTAGGACAGGAATTTGCTCCTTGCTGTCTCTTCATGGCAGTTGCAGAGCTACTTGTACCTGTTCTCCTCTGATAAAAGAGGGGATTTATTTAGCTCTGTCATGGTCAGCATATTGGAATAATTACCAATATTGCCGGATGGGACGTGTCTGGGCTTGACTGGCCTCTGCCTCTTGACCAAAAGGCGGCAGCTGCGGTGTTTTCACCTCTGAGACACCTTTGGCTATGCTGGATGCTGCAGCTGGGTGCTAGAGACAGGTCCAGACATGCAGGGGCTCCGGTTTACCTCTGTTGGAGAAGCTTTGAGGCGAGGTGAAGGAAAAGGAGTCGGGATCTGCTACAGGGTTTCGATGCAGAGCTTTATTCCGGCCCAACTGCCTCTGAATCCCGTAACAGCTCTAACAGAACCTCCCGAACCACGTGGTTGCTGGCTCTTTAAACCCCAGGGAGAGGGGCAGGGAAGGGGTAGGGATCCCACCCACCAGGTGCAGGGCGGGCAGGTCCCAGGAGAAAGGGACACCTGGATGGGCCAATGGCCCCCAGGGATGCAGAGCATCTCTTGAACTCTGCCAATCACTCAATGCCCTTCTAGAATGCCAGGATTGACAGGGAGCAGTCAGCAGGGGTCAGGGTGGAGGAAAGGAGAGGTGATTGGCACCTGGGAAAGGACCAGGATACCTGAGACAAACTATGACATCACACCACAACATCAGCGGTGGCAGGAAAGTGACCACATGCCTCAGTAGCATAGCTAGCATCTTCCTGTGCTCATGGAAGAGACAGGTTGATCCAGGAGAATTGTTCCCAGTGGGGTTATTAGGCTGTGCATCTAGTCTCTAGAGAAGCAAATGAAATGTGAGTGTAGTTCTGGGATGTCTGGCTTCTGTTTTTATCTCTCTTACTGATTTTCTGAATCCTTCAAATATGGCCCTGTTTATCTGTTGAGATGCATCTGAGCTACTTGTCATGCCTGGTTGTCATGCCTGATTGCCATGCCCAGTTGTAGAGACACTTCACCAGAGAGATGAGTTTCCTTATTGTAAGACACACACGTCCCATCTGAGGAGGCATTTAAACTTGGAAGTAGTGTCTCTCTTTCTCCACAAAGCAATGTGACCTGTGTGCCTTGGCAGCCATCTGAAGATAGATCAGAGGCATCTCATCCTTGGTTTTCCTGAGTGAGCACTGGCGAGAATGTCACTTGCAGATTGTCTCCCATAATGATTGTCATGAGGTCCACATTGTTCTTCAGAGCCTCGTGATTTTCCAGCTTGAAATCACATCATTAGGAAAGCTGCTCAAGATGTTTTGATCACAATTACCTGAAGGTATTACCTGTGGCTGCAGCTCTCTCCACAGAGAGCAGCAGGCACAACTTTCCCAGGCATTGTCCTGGGGGAGGCTGTGAGAAAATCAGAGAAAAGAATGATAAACAATTCTTATCTTCACTTGCTGCACCTATTGTTGTGAACATGTGGAAAGTGTTATGGAGATTTGTCTACCAAAGGGTAATTTCTTAATTGGCCACTGGTAATGGTGTTTTGGATCCAATTGACCAATCTGTTCTGTCTGTATCAGACTGTCTGTAAGGGCGATGAGTTTCAGTCTAGTATAGTATAGTATAGTATAGTATAGTATAGTATAGTATAGTATAGTATAGTATAGTATAGTATAGTATAGTATAGTACAGTATAGTATAGTACAGTACAATAAAGCAATTGATCAGCCTTCTGGAATCATGGAGTCAATGCTAATTATTTCCACAATGGGGATGCCATGCTACGATAATTATCACCAACAGGTCCTCATTTGGTTTTATTTTCCAGGGTGACATCTACATCTGATGGACACCTCCTACACCCTGAAAAAGCCCAGGTCACGTTACCTCCAGCTGTGGATGAAACAGAGCTGCTCCAGAAGCTTTACCATCTCCTGGAAGCCAAGGGGTTTCAGACACGGATGGAAGGAGTGGCACTCCTCAGAGACCTGTGCAAAACCAGCCCCCAGCTGATCTGCACTGACATTGTCCAAGTATGTAGGGGATCTTCATTGCTCCTTTCCTTTACCTCCTTTCCTAAGCCTGTAGCAGTAAAATTAATTCAGTGTGTCTTGGCACTCCGTCCTGGCTGTTTGGGGCATACTGGTCCCTCTTACCCAGACAAATGTAATTCAGGTCCAGGCTTCAGGACAAGTTATTTCAGTCCAGCTGTATTTGTCTGACAGGTGCCTATTGCTGCTGTTCATCAGATGATGGCAGAATTTTCTGTTGGTGTAACTGCTGCTGTCTCCTGCTCCCAGTTGTGTTAAGTGAAGGGAATCCAGCCACTGAAAGCATGGCAATTATTCTCTAGACCAAAGATGGGTTTGCATATGGAAGAGAAGTATCAGGCTGGGTTGGCTTAAACCCAGTTGTTTTTTTAAAGAATACTTTTATATGCTCTGTCTTGTCTTGCACAGGCACAACTCTGGCTACTCATTTCCATCCTCTTGGTAAAGACAGGGCTCACCCTTGTTGGGGGGCCTTTTATTCTCTTTGGAAAAGGAGGAAAACAGCTAAGGACTCATCTCTGCCTTTTTCTCCCAGTAGCTGCTTTTTCCCTTTTTCCAGGAAAAGGTGCCTGAAAATGTGGCTGTCAAGGGACTGAACCTGCTCTAATGAGAGCGTACAGCACAATAAATTTCAGAAGTCTACCTGTTACTTAGAGAAATGATCTGGCTCCTGAAAGAGTTGATCAGAGCCCTGCACTTCTCCAGACACTGGCTCTGAGACAAACAAAAGAAAACTTACATCTTCTCCAGCCATAGTTTTGGCAAAATCATAATTGCCCTGAGTGCCTGAGGCAACTGTATAGAAAACCAGGCATTGTAAACATCTGCTTCCATCCAAAGCAAAGGTGGTCTTTAGCATTAATAAATGGAATTGATTTAATGATTTTCTAGATGGAGAGAAATACCATAGGAACTATTGTGTCCCCAGCCAAACCTCTTAAAAACAGAAGAAAATCTTTCAACCAGTGTGAGGTTGTGCCACCATTCCAGTGAGTGGCCCACAGGAAAACAGTGAAATTGTGCAAGCAAAGCTGACTTGACAGAAAGGATCACTTTCATCTTTCACAGCTGAATGCTACATCCACTCTTCAAACAAGGACATTTGAATCCAGCTTTCATGTTGTTCTCTTCACAGATTTTTGATTATTTTGTCCTGAGACTATCAGACAGCCACAAGAGAGTGAAGCAGAAGGCGCTGGACGTGCTGGCTGAAATCACAGGCGTCCTGAAAGATGCCTTGAACCCAGTGATCATTGTTTTGGTGGAAGGAATAACAAAGAACCTGAATTCAAAGGATCCCAGGGTTCGTGCTGCAGCTGTGAAAGCACTGGAAGAATCCATTGCTCATTTGGGTAAGGCTGAGCCCTGGCAGGGACTCTCCTCAACTGCATCTCTGTCTCTCCTGCACAAGAGAACGCTGAGTGCCTTGGGAGCTGCTCTTGTCTGTGGAATGCTCCAGCTGACACCCACCAGAAGCTGTGCAGGTGCAGTCCTTATGCACCAGTCTCCCAGCAGGCTTGAATGTGATCAGCATTTCCCAAAAGTCCCAGGACCCCTTGGCTCTGTGCTGCTTGTCTGAAGAGCAAGTCCCAGACTACAGCTTTGCTACAGTTCAGAGGCAAAGGGGCTTTTGGAGTTTGCTTGGGCCCTGTCTGACTTCCCAAGTGAAGAGCTTTGCTGTTGGCATGAAGGGACACTGGCCCATCAGAGCTTCTGCAGAGCAGCCACCTGGAAGGCTCTACATTAGAGCCATTAGCTGCCTATTTTCCACTTTTCTTCTTTGTCTTCTATGTTCAAAGGGGAACTTGTGATTTGCCAAGTTCATTTCTTTATAACAAACAGGGATAACCCAGCTGTCAATGATGCCTTGTTCCATGTGCTGTTCTGCATGGGGCAAGATGGCTACAGTAATTAACTACATAGGCAGGGACTGCCCTGTATTCCTTTGCCTCACAGATTTATTTCAGCTCTGCACTGGGGAAATATGTCTGATAAAAGAAGTGTTGAAGAGGCAGGTCTTTAAGGGGAGTTTCCACTTTGTCCTCCCCAGCTGCTCTGTGAACTCACAAACTGCCTGACTCAGTGACTTTCTGTGTCCCAAGTATGGGCTTCTTCCTTTTTGCTCTGGGATGCAAAACCTTTTCACTTCAGTACATGTGACTGAACTCTTGAGGTCCCTGATGTGAAATGTTTTAACATAGCTCCTGGTACAGCAGACAAGTTTGGATTTACAAATGTGAAAGGAGAGGTTTCTTCTGGAATTTTAAATCCTGCCAAGTTGGCTGGAAGGAAAGGAGAAAAGGATTCAAAAATCAGCAGAAATTGAGTTGATTTTATAAAATGGGGTTGGCCTTGCCCTTTCCCTCCCCACTGTTCTTTCTGCTGTGACCTCAGAAAAGTGAGCGGAAACATGTGTTTCACTTGTAGATAAAGTATCACTGCTGAAACAGTTCAGCTACCAATGGAATCAACTGAGTGGCCAGGCTCTGCTGGATGTCGCCGAGCGTATCACAGGTATGGCCTCCCCTTCTAAGCCAAGAGCTCTTCCCAGGGAGTATTTACAGGCAATGCCTGTGAACAGACAGTAGAGTAGCTCCTCCAAATCAGGAGGTGCTGAGCTTCTCCCTCCTGCCCAATACCCATGGCAGGTGTATTTGGCAGCCTTTCCCTGGCTGCTGCAGGGCTGTGCAGCATCTCAGATGGGAGCGGCCTCTCACTGGGGCATCTCAGAACCCACCTCCAGGAGAGGGATGGGCTGAACATACCCCAGCTGGCTCCTCTCTGGGAAGCTCAGGGACATCTGTGATCCTTTAGGGAAAATGGTGGCAAATGCTGTTTCAGGGCTTCAGTTTGTTTTGTCCTCCAGAATTCTTGTTTGTCTCTTGGAAAGTTCTGTGGCTGAACCGTGCAGAGCCTGGGGGTCACAGCTTAGGTCAAAACTCACCAGACCTATTAGAGGCATGGGTTTAGTGCAAGGCAGCCTCTGGGGGCAGAGGGGCAGAGGCAGAGTGCTGGGGCTCCCTGCCTGTGCTGTCCAAGTGGCACTGGACTGAGCCTTTCAGGGTGTGCAAACAGTGTCTGCCTGTGTCAGCGCTGTCCAAAAGGCTACAAATGCAGCTGGAAATTGATTCCTCAGAGGAGCTTGCTATGTCAGCAGTAGTCAAGGAATGGGAAAATGATAATCTCAATATATAGTAGAGAAGATGATTGATAGCCTTGCTTTAACTGAGGCTAAATGCACTGCTGATTATGCCAACATCTTTGAATGCAAGGTTTAATACACTTTGTGTCTTCATTAGGAATCTCAAAAGGGCATGTTCAGCAATTGGGAATGTCAAAAGCCCTTTTAAGAGCATTTGAATAAAGTAGATCTCCAGCAACAGGGAATTTAGTTTAGCAGATCTTTTGATCTCTTTTTCAAAAAAAAAAAAAAAGGAATTAACTATAAATTAGGACTACTTTAGAAAATGCAAATGTTCTCTCTGAGATATAGTAGGAACAGACAGCTGTTCCTCACATTCAATAGTCACCAATTGTCTTTAGTTGCATTTAAACTCAAATGAATTCCCATTTTAAAATGGGTACCATAGCCCTTTCCTGCTTAGCAGAATTGGTTTTGGGTACTTTCAGGAGCTGTTTCAATGTTGATGGCTGCTGGTGGATTAACAGCATAGAGAAAATGAAGTCTCTTCCACCACAGAATATTAAATGGCTACTAGATAACATTTTGCCTGGTCAGAAAATAAGAATGGTCTCCAGAGCATCTCAGGTTTTGATGTCTCAGCCACATCTGCCTGTTGCAAGGAGCCTGTTGATAGTAAATTTTTGTCTGTGTTTGATACATTCAGTTCATAAAATGGGCAGCAAGCAGATTTCAGAGCCAATATGAGAAAACATTCATGTTTTGGTTAAATTTCAGTCCCCTGTGCAGCATTTTTCTCTCTCTATGCCCCTATTTCAGTGCACATTAGAAGAAAAAATGCCATTAACACTGGGAGGGGAAATGGCATTAAAATGTGGAGATGCTCTAATGCCACAGCAATGGGGTCTGGGTAATTAAGGCACCCTGAGGCTAGAAACAGCTGTTTGTTGGAAGCCACAAAAGCCTTCTGCCAAAGACACCAGCTAGTCACTGATGTTTCTAATCCAACTGTCAGGCAGCATCCATCTCTGGTGGGCTGGAGTTTTGAGGTGTGTTCTAATACTGCCCTTTGCAGTGTGGCACTGAGCAAAAGAAATAGCCAGATTAGACATTTGTCACTTGACATCAAAGGTACAAAAATGGAATCATCCTTTTATTAGAAAACTCTCAATTTCCTCTCTATAGTGCATTTCCAAATCTTCAGTGTGGGTTTAGACAACTTCGTAATGGAAGTAAAAGGCAATTGGACATTTCATTCATTATTTATGCAGAAAGAGATTGTGAAATAATTTCGTAAAGGTACGAAGTCTGCCATAGGGACAAGGCTCTAGTTGGAGAAATTAGTTCTGAGGGGTTGGTGGTTCTGTTTCCAGGACGATCAGCTGCTTTGCCCATTTCTGGATCATGGGGCTCTGTGTGCTATTTCACTGATCTTGGCCAGAGAGGCTTGCAAGAAGCAAAAGCAGAGGTAGATCCTTGTTTGCATTGAGGTTGGTGGGTAAGAAGCTGTGTCTCTGTGCCTGCAGTGCTTGTGGAGTGGGTTTATGCCAGGAGCCCTGACGTCGTCCAGCATGAAGCCCTGCCCGTGCTCTGGTCCTTCCTGGGGAACAAGGCGCTGCCTGTCCGAAGCGCCAACGTCCGCACCGTGGTCACCAAGCTTGCCTGTGCCCTCTACAAGGTGATGGGCACCCAGCTGAAGAAATGTGCTGACAGCAAGCCTCCACATGTGCAAAATAACCTCTCCAAAATGTTGGGCTGGTGAAGGCGTTATGTTCTCCGGAAAGCTGACCAAGTGCTGAGTTGGACACCTCCGGATTTGCCTTTGTAGCTGTGCCAAAAATGACAAAACACAAAGGAAGGGTGTGCATCTGCCCTGCTCTCTCCATCGCCCTTCCCAGTCATGGTGTGGGGGGCCTGAAGCAACTCCAGATGGAGGACAAGGTGAAGGGCAAGCATGGCTCAGCCTCACACCAAGGTGAGGGGGGAGCTGGGCCACTCTCAGGTGGGAGGAAGGGTCTTGTGGCAGCCCAGGGAGCCTGTGCACATTGCCAGGGAACAGCTGTGCCCTGCGTTTTCCCCCCTGCAATGAGCTGTGCTGCTGCCAGTGCCCCATGGAGCTGTAGGGCTGCTGAGCTGTGGGGCAGGGAGAGGAGCAGGAGGGTGCATGTGCAGCTGAGCCATTCCTGGAGAGCACAGGGCTCTGGGCTCCCTGCTGTCCCAGGGCAGCCCAGAGGGGCCAGGGTGCTCCTGTGGTAGCTCTGTGCAAGTGGGGCAGGGTTTTCCTCTGGCCTGCTCCAAGTGTCTGCTAGCAGGGGCATGTTTCCCTGTGCAGCTAATTAGAAGTTGGCAGGAAATGTGTCCATTGAAATATGGAGCTTCAGGTGCTTTAGGTTTGCATTGAGGCCTCTGTTCTATTTTGTGTCTCCCTTTTGCAGATCTGCTGCTTACAGTCTTACCGAGAAGTTTTCTCTGGACAGTCATGATGTTCCCTTACCCACAGAGTCCTTGCCTCCTGTCCAGAAGAGCTCTCTTTCCTCCAAGCTCAGGAAGAAGCTGCCGCCTGCCAGAAGAGTTTTTGAAGAATAGGATTTATGTGTTAGGCTTGATAGTTACAGATGTATATATGTTCTGATATTTAGATGTAGTTTTGAATTAATGTGTTTTGATTCTATCTTTAAATTTTGATGACATATTTTTAATTGTGCGATGAATAAAAAGACCTGCTCAATTTTTCAAAAAGTGTCAAAGTTCAAAAGTTGGGCCAGTTGCTGCCAGGATGGAGTTCTGACTATTTCTTGTTAATAATTTCATGTTGTAATCTCCTGTTAACAGTTTCCTTTTCATTACCTGTTCTTCATAGTGCCCCGAGCCAGCCCCACCGCTGCCGGGCCGCCTGGCAGTGCTGGGGCCCAACCCCACCTTTGGGCGCGGGCCCGCCCGTGCCGGGGGTGCCCCGGGAGCGGTGGAGCGCCCCGTACCCCAGCGCGGGTCCTGGCGGGGCCGGGGGAGCCCTGCGGGGGCAGCCCGGGGGTCCCAGGGGTGGGGACCGGCCCGGGGGTCCCAGGGGTGGGGACCGGCCCGGGTCACCGTGTCCCGCAAAGGCAGCTGCTGGGCGTCACCCTGCTGTTTCCTGGGAGATGGCACCCCGATGGTGAAAGGACTGGATTGACATGCAAATGACATCAGATCCAGCATGCCATGGGAAAGACCCCGTCACCAAAGCTGGACAAAAACCCCTAAACCAACGATCCAATACGGAATTAAGAGATCAAAGTGGTGTCTGGACGTCAGGAGCAGGGTCCAGAGCCTGCAGAGATGCTGAGGGCCTTTTTTGCCCCTCGCCCAGGCCAGAGGACTCGGCTGGAGCCAGGGACCCTGAAGGGTAAACCAAAATAAGGAACAATGGCGATATCCCCAGTGCTCTGGTGAGGACGGAACCCCCAGCTCTGCCGCTTGGTGCACAGAGCTGCACTTTCCTCCTGCTCCGAGCCACTCCTGGGAGCTGCCGCAGGGAACCGCAGACCTGTCAGGCCTTCCCACCTGAGCTGATCACTTTTAATAAAGGCATTGAAAAGGAGAAAGATCTCCTGCCCTATTTATTTCATTTGTATATATTTTGTTTTGATGATGAAAAAAATTAAATAAATATATAAAATTTAAATAAACTAAGAGGAGAATGGGAGACCAGGACCTGCTAGCCTAGAGATTATGGGAGTGCAGCTCACTCAATGTGCCATTGTCTTGCCACATCCTTTCCTCACTGCACATCTCCTCTTCCTCTTTGGCCATGTTTTCTTTGTGGCATTTGTGCTGCTCTTTGTTACTTGGCATTACAATGGGGCCACCTGTTGACCTCTTTGGGGGACAATGGACCCAAAAGATCCAGTCCAAAAGTTTTCTACCTAGGTGTGTTCTGTGCTCACAAAAGGCCTGAGCAAAGAAACAAAGAGAAGTGGGCCCAAATGCCAAAGCTTTGTTCCTTTGCAATCTCCCACAGATCTGGCTCACAGGTGTCTTCAATCACAATTCCATAGGTAAGAAGAGGTTGTGTATTTCACTGGGAAAAGATGCACTGCTTTGGAAAAGTCACCTGTATGTATGTTTACCCAGGACAGCAGTCCAGCTGTGTTGTTTGCACCTTGTTTGCAGAAGGATGAGTGCACTGGGAGGCCAATAACAAATGACAAGGGTTCCTCAAATCTGTACTGCAGCCTGGGTGCCATTCAGCCCAGAGCTAGGGAACCATTTGTTCCCATGGAGCAGTGCTTGCCTGTGTAATGAATTCCTGCACAGCTGGAAGAAGCAATTCTGGATTCAGCTCCAGCTCTTGGTGGGCTGCATGATCATTGACAATGCTGCCCTTCCAGAAATTATTGTACAGATTCCTTTCATAGTCATTTGAAGCTTTTAAACTTCCCATTTCAATTTGCTTTGCCTTAGGGAAAAACACTTCTGGGCCCAGTGCAAACTGTAACCTTTTGACAGCAAAGTCCTCATGGTTGCCAGCGTCTGCTCGGGACGCGGCTCTCGGACGGCGCCGCGGTGAGCGGCGGGGCCGGCGGCGGCCGCAGGAGGAGGAGGAGGATGGAGCTCGGCAGGGCGGGCGGCGAGCTCAGCCCTCTGCTGCCCTTGGCTTGCAGGTGGCCCTCAAAAGGGTGCTGCGGAACCGCATCCGGCACTGGGGCGAGCTGGTGAGTGAGTGGGGCCAGCGGCAGAAGCCGGGGCTGCCGGGCGGGGATGAGCCGAGGCCCGGCAGGGCGGGAGCCGCCAGAACGGCTCGAGAGGGAGCGGGCGTCGGGCCAGCGCAGGGCGCAGAGCATCCCGGGCTGGGTGAGGGCTTCCCCAGGCCTGGCACGGCATCAGCCCCACCGACGGCATCGTGGGCCTCCCGCAGCCCGATGGTACCAGCACACCACTGGAGATCGTGCTGCTGGACAGGGTGTCCACCGGCTTCCCTGGTGTGGTGCAGCTGCTGGAGTGGCTTGAGCTCCCCAACAACACTGTGGTGGTGCTGGAGTGCCTGGAGCGCTCTCAGGACCTGCAGCATTTCATTCTGGCACGGGGGTTCCTGCCCAAGGAGGCGGCGCGGGAGCTGTTCCTGCAGGTGCTGGAGGCCGTGCAGCACTACACCTGCTGCGGGGTCCTGCACAGGGACATCAAACCAGAGAACCTCCTGGGGTACCTGGCCACTGGCCAGGCCAAATTGGCTGATTTTGGCTTTGGCACCTACCTGCAAGACACAGCCTACACTCACTTTGCAGGTGAGTGCATGAGGGGTAGGCTTCCGGTCTCAGCATCTCATGTCCCAGAATCTTATGGCCCAACCTGGGTGTGGCAGCAGGGATTCTCCCTTTTGCTGCCAGACACAAGATTTGAGTCTTCAGCCGAGTTGCTTTTGAATGGGGGTGGGTGGGGAGCCATCTTCCAGCCCTGCTGGCAGCCTTTGTCCACCACTCTGCCCAGGACTGATGCTGGGGCTGGGGCAGCCAGCCTGACAAAAACACCTGTGGTGGGGGTAGTTGGGGGGGGACAGAACCTCTGCCCTAGCTGGTTTGATGTGCAGGTGAGGAAGGGCTTTGGAGCAATGCAGGGAGAACAAGGGCATGGTTTTTCCCCAGCACTGAGTGGGTTTTTCCTTTGGGAATCATGGTCAGCCTAGCCAGGGCTTTCGCTGCCTTCTTCTGACACCAGTGGCTTCTTTTCCAACCCTATGTTTGTACACAAGTCCCAGGTGCTGGTGAGAGGGCAGTGGTCACCCTGTGTGCCACTGGTGCAGCCCCCGCACGCCCAGGGATGCTGGGGCCAGGCTGTGGGAGCAGCAGCATCCCTCTGCTGAACTCCATCTGTATTCCACAGGAACACCGTCATACAGCCCCCCAGAATGGAACCACTTTGGCTGGTACCATGGCAAAGCAGCAACGGTCTGGTCCCTGGGCATCCTGCTGCACCAGATGGTCTGCGGGGAGCACCCTTTCAGGAGGGGCTGGAACATCTGCTGGGGCCAGCTCTCGCTGCCACAGAGGCTCTCTCAAGGTGGATCCTCTTCTCTGGGCACGGGGGTAATACCAGTGCTGGGAGCCAGCAGCGGGCCCATGAGCATCCC
Organism: Fringilla coelebs; assembly: GCF_963513975.1. Taxonomy (NCBI): domain Eukaryota; kingdom Metazoa; phylum Chordata; class Aves; order Passeriformes; family Fringillidae; genus Fringilla; species Fringilla coelebs. The sequence continues at coordinate 223,169 of NW_028167583.1, forward strand.
ACTCTGGCAGCTGCTGAGGAGGTGGCACATGTCCTGCTCTCCTGCTCTCCTGCTCTCCTCCAAAACAAAGAATTGATGGGAAGGGTTAGGCCCTGCTCTGAGCACGAGCAGCACGGCCTGGGTGTGGGAATAGTGGGACAGGAGCCTCGTCCAACTGACTGGTGGTTTCTGGTTTGTCTCCCCAGAGTGCCAAGTTCTTCTCAGGTGGTGTTTATCCGTGCACTTCTTGGACAGACCCACATTAGAAGACCTATTCTGTGATCCTTGGGTGCTGGTCACACAAGCCCTGACTGAGGCCTGAACAGCAGGACCTGAGGCAAAGCTGAGCTCCAGATGAACCTTCCAAGCAAAGGTTATATTGGTATCTGCTCATTAATGAATCATTGTCAGAAATATGATCTCTGTATGTGTTCATTGCTGAAATGTGGATTTACCTTCCTGTGTTTGGAAACCAGACCAGGCCCCATCTGGCTTTGTTTGGGGCTGAAGGATCAAAGTCACCTCCCTTGGTTCCTCCTTGAGCCCTGGCCAGGCTTTGGGAGAAGCCAATCAGGCAAATGAAACCAGGTGTTCCCACAGTAGCAGTGATGTCAGCTTGTTTGTTTAACACTGTAAAAGCTGGGCCCTCTCACAGCGAGGTTGGAGCCTCATTGTCTGCAAAGGTGGGTGCACCTGCAGGAATTCCCAGTGTCCAGGAGTGGCTCTGCAGTCCTTGGCTGTGAAAGGGTTAAAAGCACTGTGCCTAGGCATACCTGGGCAAGAATAAGAGACACTGCACCCAATATGGAAGCTTGCAAAAATTCAGCCACAAGCTCAAGAGGCAGGATGAAACTTGGCAAGAGCTAGGGAACAAAACTGGCAGAAATGGACGGCAGAGCTTGCTAAAACCAGTGAGGAAATTGCTGAAACAGCCAACAAGAGACTGCCCATGCCTAGAGGAGAAAGGGGAAAAGGGCACGGTGATGAAGAGGTCTAGCCTTCATCAGGAGACCCCCGAGGAAGACGCGGAGCCTTCCTCAGTGCCAGCACCAGTGTGCACTGCACCTGCGCCTCGCGTATGCTAATGAGAGTAATGAGTACTGAGAGATCATTTGCATAACCACACCTTTTCTAAGGCACACCATGAATATGCATAGAGTATAACCATCCATTGTAATCTGCTGTGTGCCCCTGTGTGCTGTTAGGAGGAGATATCCCCGCGCACCCGGCGCTGAATAAAGCAAATCCCCCTCCCTGGGCTTTGTCTTGGAAGTGTCTCTGGGCCCGTTTGGGGCCATTCACGTCCAGGGGGTTCTGTCAAGTCACAGTGGAACCTTGGTGCCACCTTGTTCCACAGCCTCACAATGCTCTCCTGCTGCCATGAGGTCCCTCCCTCTGTGACACACTGCAGCCCTGGCTCCATGAGGGTCTCTGGGGTGCCATGGTGCACGCCTTTCTCCCATCTGAGCCTTGCTTCCATGGGTTCCATGGACTGACAGTGGCCCTCTGCATTCCATGCGGCCCAGCTAGATCACAGCAGAGCCTGGCTTTCATCAGGTTCTGGTACGTGTTCTGCCAGCTGACAGGGGTGATTTAAAGAGCACAGAAACCAATGGGAAGAATGGTCTTATTTTACTCTGAGTGTTAAGGCAACACAAGAGTAAAATTATACATTCGATACAGCTATGTGCTTGGCTTTAGCAACAAGGAAAAAGAAGCAAGGTAATGCACCTAATCATTACTATAGGAGAGAAAGAATAGGGATTGAGAAAGACACATCCCCAATTGCCTGAATACTTTACCATCATCCAGAGTCTGCAGTCACTGGGGAGCCCCATTTCACAGCGATGACCTGGAGAACTCTTCCAAGCACTTGGGGAAATCCCACGTGGTGCATCCACCACTAGGTGAGGTCTCCAAATTTGCTCCAAAAGTGGGTTCAGTTTTATAGGCCCAAATCAGCAAGTTAAAGTGACTTCATGATATTTTTAGCACATATACTCCTGGGTCTCATGGCACTTTTCCTGGCCAGGAGAGACCAGGGATTGGCCAGAGCCCACTCCTTGGCTTGGAGGGTTTCCCCTAAAATATCCTGTAAGCCTCTATTCACATCAGTTGGTAAAATGTCTTAGAATGATACATTTCTTGCAGGTAACTACACAAGAGTATGTGAAAGTCTCCAAAGCAGCTGGTTTGGTGTTAAACAGCTGGCAGAAGCACCTTGGCCATCTATTTTTAGCTAACTAAAACTGATGGTGTTAGTCACATAATGCCCAGGGTTTGTCCTGTAAGCCAGCTCTGGCTCAGGGCTGCCACTCAGGCCTGAGCACATCAGAAGCTGAAGTGACCACGAGTGGGAATGGCAAAAACTCCCCCCTGGGACTGGCCCAGAGGCCCTGGGACTCCCTGGCATGGATCACCTCAGGAGGCAGTATTTCAGGGAGCCCAAAGGACTTTTGGGAGAGCTGCTGTGGAGAATGAGGGAATTGCACAGCTGGATCCCTTGCCTGGGCTCCCAGAGGACCCTTCTGCTGTGGGGCTGCTGAGGCTGGAGGAACAGCAGGTACCCATGGCCACCCCAAAACAGGGCCCCGTTGGCAACACGGCCCCGACCGGGACAGTGGGACCCCATCCCTGGGATGGGTCAGGAGCTGCAGAGCTGGGAGTACTCAGCCAGACCCGCTGAGCCTTCAGCAGCCCCACAGGGCCAGAGCGTGAGCCCAGTGGGGAGTGGGCACTGACAGGGACTGTGGGGCCTGAACCAAATCCCAGCCCCACTGAGAGCGGCTGTGCCGGACATGCTGCAACTCCAGGGGCAGCTGAGCCCCAGGCAGCCAAGTGGTGCCACCATGGACGTTCCTTTCTTCCCCCTCAGAAAGGACACTGGGAAGCTGGGGAAGTGTCAAGGAAAGGAGTAGGGATGGTGGGAGCTGTGGACCAGCGCTAACACAAGAATCCCAAACTCTTCTGAGAAAGGAGGGCAGAAATCCCTGGTGTCCAGCATCCTGCCACAGAAACCCATTCCCAGAATTACCAACATAAAACCATCCTCCAATTCTCTGCATTGTGCTGCTCCTGACCCACTAACACCTTCCCCCCAGAGTGAAGCTCTGAAGTGGGATTGATGGAGGAAAGCTGAGCCCTGAGCCATGCCAGGGTCAGTGCCAGGAGCATCCCCTGGCGCTGTTTAACAGCGGCTCTGCAGGACCTGGGGATGCAAACAGGACAAACCTGAGCATCTCCCAGCATCAGATACCTCAGAGCTCACACAGCATCACAGCCATGGATCTCCCAAAGTGGATGTAGGAATGGCACACCTACTGCAGCCATTGGATCCTGATCTGCCCAGATCCCTTTGGGACTCCTGCTTTTGGTGTCTCTGCCTCTTCTCCCTGCCCCAAGGAGGCTCCTCTCTCCCCTCTCCCTGCCCTGACAAGAGAGTCACACAGATAAAGACGTGAAATTGCCAGGTGCTGAGGGGTTGTAGCAGGAGCCTTCTCCAGGTGTGGCCTGTTTCCAAAACCCACACAGTCTCCTGCATCCAGGAACCTCCTTGTTCACCCTCTCCAAGGGTGTCAGGCTCAGGAAGGGATTCCTGACACCCTGTCCAGCCAGGAGAGCTTCTCTGTCTCCATATCAGGGGATAAAAACAAACACAGGAACCCTGGGGGGACTGAGATTGTGGCATGGGGACATCTGCATTTATTTCCCAGTGACAAACAAAAATGTTGAATGGTGACAGGGCTTGTTTTGATCTACATCAACCTTTGATAAACGTCCCTCGTCCTGACAGCGACTCCTCTGCAGCTGCTCTGGGAGATCTCCTGGGCCCAGCCCAGTAAGAGGAGATTGCAGTGGTGCTGAGGTGCTCGAGGGGGCCCATTGCAATGCTCTGCTGAAGTCCAAGGACATTATGTTTCCCCAAGGAGCAACCTTCCTTTCTGGCACTCACATTATTTGGTTGCTGCCCTTGGGTGAGTTCCAGCCGCAGGGAGAGGGAGGAGGAGATGATCCCACCCATGGCTGCTGCTGGGCCCCGACATTTGGTGAGATAAAGCTCAGACAGAGCTTCAGCATCTCTCCCAAAATCACAGAATGGCTTGGCTTGGAAGATACCCCAAAATTCATCTCGTTCCACCCCCTGCTAAGGGCAGGGACACCTTGCACTATCCCAGGCTGCTCCAAGCCCCATCCAACCTGGCCTTGGACACAGCCAGTGATCCAGGGGCAGCCACAGCTTCTCTGGGCAAGCTCTGATCTCTCCCCAGGTGAGCAGGGACAGGACCCAAGGGAACGGCTGGAGCTGAGCGAGGGCAGGACTGGACTGGGGATCAGCAAAAGCTTCTTCCCCCAGAGGGGGCTCAGGCACTGGCCAGGCTCCCCAGGGAATGGACACAGCCCCGAGGCTGCCGGAGCTCCAGAGGCCTTTGGACGCCGCTCCCAGGGCTGCACAGGCTGCGATTGTTGGGTGGGTCTGTGCAGGGCCAGGGGCTGGACTGGCTGATCCCAATGGGCCCCTGCAGGCCCAGCCCCTTCTGCAATTCTCACCCTTTGGCTCAGCCTTTGTGTCCCCTTGAGGCACTGGCAGAGCTGTTGGGGCCAGGGCAGGAGCGGCGCAGCCCCAGCGTTCCCCTGTCTGTGACACCCCAGCAGTGACAGTCCCAGCGTTCCCCTGTCTGTGACACCCCAGCGGTGACAGCCCCAGCGTTCCCTCCCTGTGGTTGCTCCAAGGGAAGCGTCCAGAGCCGCGTCCAGTCCATGGAACTGAGCAGCCACTGCCCACCCCGGCCTGGGCTGATGTGGATTCCTCTGCACACAGCTCGGGGAAGGTCCCCCTGGCCACCTGCACAGTGCCACAGACAAGTGTCAGACACAGTGACAGAGCTCTGCCCAGAGCTGACATGGGGAGTTATTTCAAAAAGAAACCAAAAAATTAAAGAAAACTAAGAAAACCCAAACAAAAGCATGCAAAAAAAAAAAAAAAAAAATCATCACCTAAACAAGAAAAAAAAAAAAGAAAAAACCAAACAAAAAGACCTCAAAATCCAAAAAAAGCAAAACAAACAAATCAAAGCAAAATAAAGAACAAAAAACCAAAACCAACCAAACAAAAAACCAAAATAAGAAAAAGAGAACTTCCCCCAGCAGACCTGTTCCATCATTCACTTGTCAAACCTACACTCACACAAAACCTGGAGCTGCATAAAACAAGGATGCATTGGGCACATTTGCTGGAAAAGCAGGTTTAGGACAGGCTCGCAGCAGAGCTGTTCTCAGCTGAGCCAAAAAGGCCCCTTTGGCAGCTGCAGGGCCATTGGAAATGCAGAGCCTCAGCCCACAGGGCAGAAAAGGGCTCTGAGTTCCCCTCCCCTGACACTAAACCCTGTTCCCAGGCTGCTTCACACTCAGGATTCTTCGGGAGGACTGCGCAAAACTGAGAGTGGGCTCTGGCTTCTCTGTGTTGGGTGTCCTAAAGGTGCCTGGGAGAAGGAATTTCAGGTCAGCTCCACTGGCACAATCCCTCCTGGCGCAGGGCACAGAGCCGGGAAGGGCTTTGCGTGCCGAGGCTTTGCTGCAGCCAAGGAAAGCTCCTGGCTCAGGGTCACCTTTGCTGCTCAGCCAGAGCCCCGAGTGCCCCAGCAGCAGCAGCAGCAGAGAATGGCAGCATTGCCACAGGCTGGCACAGGAGGGGGAGATTTTCCCCCTGGAGAGAGGCTCCTGTTCCAGTTGTTGCATTCAGGCAGCTGCAGATCCCTCAGCTTTGGCTGCACAGCAGCTGGAAATGCAAGTCCAGGAGCTCTGTCCATGGCCAGCCCCGGCAGGTGACAGCAAGGACTGGGCCCTGGCAGCGGGACATTTGCAGGGAGCGCCTTCAGCAAGCGCTGGGGGCTGGGACTGGGTGCAGAAAACGACCTGGGCGTCTCTGCATCCAGGCAAAAGGAACAAAGTTTCAGTTTCAGAGCCTCCCTGCTCCAGAGCCGCAGCTGCGAGAGCGGGGCAGCTGCCGGGATCGGAGTGCCAGGGCTGGGCCGCAGGTGGGGGTTCCAAGGGGCTCGGCCGGAGCAGCTTTTTGTCCCGGGGCACTGGGGGCATTGTCGCGGGGTTGGGGTGCCTGGGAAGGCGCAGCAGGACAGGGTGGCGGTGGTTGGTTTGTGGATTTGTTGTTGGGATGTTTTGTTGGCGGCCCCGGGCGGGCTGTGGGAGCCGGGAGCGGCCGGGCGGGCCCGGAGCCGCCCCTCGGGCCGGGAGCCCCGGGCAGAGCTCTGTGCTCGGGGCCGAGGCCCGGGCGGCCCGGGCAGCGCTCGGCGGCCCGTGGGCCCCCGGCGCAGGCGGGTCCGTGTGGCCGGGCCGGCCCAGCCGTGTCCGCAGCGGGCTCCGAGGGGAGCGGCCCGGCCCGGCCGTGGCCGTGCGGGGCCTGCCGGGGCTCGGGAGGCCGGGCCGGGCAAAGGCTGAGCGAGAGCGGGGGAAGCGCCGGCACAGAGGCCCCGGGCTCGCCGTGCCCCCCTGGCCACGCAGCCGGGCTCGGGGGCCGCCTCGCTCGGAGCCAGCCCCGGCTGCGGGGGTCCCCGGGGCTCCCTGGGCAGGGGGCGGCGGGGGCTGCCGGAGCTCTGTGCCCGGGGCTGGGCGCGGCTGCCGAGGCAGCGGAGGATGCAGGGTCCCCCCGTGCTGGGGCTGCCTCTGCCCGGCCCTGGGGCTGCACTGTCAGCCCAGAGCCACGTGGGCATCGCCCAGCACCGGCAGGGCTGGCAGGGAAACCGGCAACGGGGGGAGCAGAAACGGGCAATACGAGAGCTGGGGGTGCTCCAGAAGCCTGGATATGTTGGCAGCATGGACAGGGGGAAACCATGGATTTCCCAGGACCCTGAAACAGGGACCTCGGACAGTGCTGACCCCTGGGACTCCTGTGATGCCGACGTGGTGAGCCCAGAGAAGGGGAACCTGTGGGATTGCCAGGACCCCCAGCAGCCCAGACAGGGAACACCAATACAAACTTGACCCGCAGCTACCTAGACAGGGGTGTCCTCTAGGAGCCCAAAGTGGAGAGACCAGAGATGGGAAACCCAGGGTTGAGATTTTTTGCTGAATTTTGGTCAATAGTGTATTTTGGGGGACAGAATCTTGGTGTTTTGGAGGTTTCTATGGGCACCAGATTCCCGGTGAGTTCTAGAGTGTGGAGGTCCAGGTGCCCAGCATTGGAACTGCAGTACCTCAGGGTAAAGGTGACCATGGTCAAAGAGAGACATCCCTCTGAGTATAATTGTCTTGGCCATCAGCATTTCCAGGCTCATGTTAATGCAGCAGGCTTCATTGGTATCACCCAGTTCAATGCTGGTTTTTCCTTATATGTACTCCCCCTAGAATGTTCTCCTCTCTCTTGTTCCCTATTGGTCCTGGTTTTCTGCAGTACTCCCCCACTGTTACCTCGCTGGTTCCCCAGTTGGCTGCCCCTCCTCTGCACCACTTGTGCTCAGTTCCCATTGGCCCTTGACTCTCAGATCCGCCCCTTTCTCCCCATATAGAACCCTGTGTCCTCAGCCCCATTGTGTCTCTGTCCCTGTCCTCTATACATTGCACTGAACTGAGTTTGGAGCTCTGCACAGAGATCCATCTCTGGCCTTGTCCATCAGCAGGTTAAGCAAGTGTGCTCTGGGCTCTGGGAGTGCAGGTTGCCCACAGAAGCTCGTTGTGGATGTGCCACAACACTGAAGATGGACTTGGGCAGGAGGAACCCCCTAACTTAATGAGCTTATCCATTGTATTTTATCCTCAAACCAGGATTTCCCATTTCCTAACCTTGACGTGATGGAGGGGGAGGCTGCGAGGAAGAGGAAGATGCCCCGGGACACCCAGGCAGGTGAGGAGGAAGTCCGTGCCCCTTTTCCCCATCTGTCCTGCTCCATCTCCCAGCCCAGCACAGCCCCCAGCTGCAGGACAACCCTGCTGCCACTGCTGTTCTGTTGGGGATGCACTGGGGCGATTTCCTTCCCCTTCCCTCTGGCATGAAGGCAAATCCCATCCTCTCCTTGTCCTTCCTCCCCTAGACAAGGAGCTGAGGATGGAGACCAGGGAGGACAAATACCCACAGAAGAACCTCATGGAAGAGAAGCCCTACAAGTGCTTGGAGTGTGGGAAGAGCTTCAGGCAGAGCTCCCAACTGATCAGCCACCAGATGATCCACACGAGGGAATGGGCCTATGAGTGTGGGGAGTGTGGGAAGGGCTTCAGATGCAGCTCAGAATACGTCAGGCACCAACACGTCCACACTGGGGAGAGGCGCTATGAGTGTCCTGAGTGCCAGAAGAGGTTTCAGAGCAGCTCCAATCTCCTTCTTCATAAGCGGATTCACACGGATGAGAAGCCCTTCCGCTGCCTCGACTGCGGGAAGGGCTTCAAGTACAACTCCCACCTCGTCAGGCACCAGTGCATCCACACTGGGGAGAGACCCTATCAGTGCACCCAGTGTGGGAAGAGGTTTCACACCAGCTCCAATCTCCTTCTTCATGAGCGGATTCACACAGTGGAGAGCCCCTTTCGCTGCCCTGAGTGTGGGAAGGGCTTCAGGCACAACTCCTCCCTCGTCAGGCACCGGCGCATCTACACTGGGGAGAGGCCCTACGAGTGTCCCCAGTGTGGGAAAAGATTCACTTCTATCTCTTCCTTGACCAGACACCAACAGAGGCACCGATAAAGGAAACCCGGCAAATGCCCCCACTGCAGTGCACTACATACAGTGCTCCAGCTTCATCCCCCATATGAGGACCCACGTTAGGAAAAGCCCTGGTGATCCATGTTCCCCATGATCCTTGCTGGGAAGACACCTGCCCCTTTTCCTGCCCCTGACAGTGACATGATGTGGGATTGAAGAAGATGAGGGTCTGGCCATGACCGTGACATTGCATTCACTCCCACCTCAGGTCATTGCCAGGGACAGGAAAGGGACTCTCTCTCTCTCTCTCTCTCACTCCCCTGCTGCAGAGAAGGGTGTCCTTTCCAGGCAGGGGAAATGCTTTGCCAGGAAGAGCCAGTGTTTGATGTTGTAGTTTTCCCTGTAAATAGTTTTACTTACCCTTCTGTTATCAGTATTGTTTCTGTTCCTGTTTGTAGCTTATTTTGTTTCTGTTCCCAATAAATTGTTCTTATCCCAGCCCGGGATCTTTGCCTTTTGTGCTTTCCATGGGAGGCGGGAGGGCAGTGAGGGCAGTGCAGTTTTACTGTGAGCAGGAAATTGGAGAATCCCATTCCTGAACCCCTGCCCATAGAAACCAAACATCCCAGCTGGTCCCAGCCCTGGTGGCCATGGCAACAGCCTTGGGAGCGGGTCCCTGGCTGGGGCTGTGGGAACCTCTTCACTCTGGTGCCCAGGAACAGGAGTGGAGGGAACGGCTGCAGCTGAGTTGGGGCAGGCTGAGGTTGGATCTCAGGAAAAGGAATTTCCCCAGAGGCTGCTGGGGCCCTGCCCAGGCTCCCCAGGGAAGGGTCCCAGCTCCAGGGCTCTCTGAGCTCCAGCAGCGTTTGGACAGCGCTGCCAGGCCCAGGCTGGAATTGTTGGGGTGTCCTGTGCAGGGCCAGCACTTGGACTCGAGGATCCTGATGGGTGCCTCCCAGCTCAGCCAATTCTGTGGTTCTGGGATCCCATGAGTCCGGGGATGGGATGGCCAATTGTTGCCATGGCAACAGGCTCTGGCTGCAGGCCTGAGCTGGTGTCCATGGCAACAACCCCAGGCATGGGGTCTCCATGGAGCTTCTGAGGTATTGAGCATAGCAACAGGGGGCTTGTGATGGCTGCCATGGAAACTGACCATAGCAACAGGAGGCTGGTGATGGTTGCCTACTAGGGATCTGATTTTTCACAGGCCCTCAGAGGGGTTCCATGAGGGCTTTCCAAGAGTCTCCAGGCTGTTCAAGAGCTGGAATGTCACAGGCAGAGACAGGGTCTCCATGGAGACCTCCTAGGGCTTTCTGGGGATGGTAAAGAGCCGTGTGGTCACAGGCAGTCACAGCCATTCTGTGGTGACATCCCAGGGGACCTTGGGCTGCAAAGGCACCGATCTTTCACAGGCACTCACAGGGGCTCCACGGTGACATCCCAGGAGTCCCCAGGCTGCCAAGGAGCCGGGATGTCCCTGGCACTCACAGGGGTTCCTCTCATGGGTACCGTGGGAGCTTTAGGCAAAGTTTATTAGAGAAGCTCCTTTTGGGTCACAAGGGGCAGAAAGGATCCCCATGAGTCCCCACAGATTCCCCAAATGTCATCATTCAATCAGAGATGACACAGACTCAGATAAGAAGGCTAAGGGCTAAAAGCCACCCATTTATTCAGTCCTCTTCTTTTATATCTTGGTTTGCTTCAGCTGGACCTCACTGGTCATTTAATCAAGACATGATTGCCCAATTAAGACAACACTGTTCAGTAAACAACTTTATGGAAAAAAGCCAACTTACTACAAACATTGTTGGGACACCAGTTATTGATGTTTGTTTTATGCTGGGCCCTTCTGGGGGCTTCCTGGAACGGGCAAACCCTCCTGTAGCAGGACATCGATCTCATCCAGCCTCTGACAGCGACCACGGTGACACTACGGAACCTCATGGAGCCATGGGTCAGTTGTGACAATGCGGGTCCAAGGACACCATGGTGATGCTGCAGAACCTCATGGAACGAAGGGGCCATGGTGACACTGTGGAGCCTCACAGAACTGAGGAGTCCATTGTGGCTGATAGGCAAAATGTCCTTACAGATAATTTGATGGGTGAATGTAAAGGTGTTAATATCCTTGAATTGGGTCCTAATGTCTCTACTAACTTCCAGCAACAGGTTTATTACAGAGCCCTGACAGCTTGGCTTCTGAAACAGTGGGGTTTCTGAAACAGTCTGAAAAAAGTGGGTCTGCATGAGCTTGAGTTTATGAACTTTGGATTAAAATGACATATTCAAGAGGGGAATATGGGGTTGGGGGTTCAGGATGGCTGTACCTTCCTCGTACCTGAGCCAGTGAGGAAAGGAGGAGGGTAACATGTGACCGGGAGCTTAGGATAAAAGGAGGCTGTGCCCTTTGAAACCTCATAGAGAAAACCCTGTGGCAGGTGTCACCCCCAGTGCCAGTTGCCATGGAAACAGTGCCCAGCACTGCCCCTTTCTGTCTGGCTGACCTGGCCTTTGGCCCTGGCAGTGGCGTTGGCTGCTGGTTCCTGGTGCCTGCCCGGCCAGCGCGGCACAGGGCAGGTGGCCATGGCACGAGCCCCCAGCAAGGGATCCCCTCTGGCTCTGGGCACTGACACCAGCCCTGAGCAAGGGGCCCAGGGCAGGTTTCCATGGCCACCAACCACCACAGCGGGTCTGGGCATTGGTTGCCATGGCACCAAACCAAGGAACGGGTCCCCGTGGCCATTGCCATGGCACCTGGTGGCACCAAGGAGTGTCACTGCAATTGTACCTGGAACAGCCCTGGCACCGCTTTGTCCTGAGGGTTGCCATGGCAGCCCAGGGCAGCAACAGCTCTGCAGGCAAGTGGCCATGGAACCTGGCTGCAGCAATGGCTCCTTGGGCTGGTTTCCAAGGAAACCTGAACTGATGGGGGTTGCCATGGCACCCAAACCCAGCAGTGGGGTCACAGCAGTGTCCATGACAACAGTCCCTTGCAATGGCCCACTGCAGGCTGGGATGATGACCCACCCTCAGAGCTGGCCCAGGGCAGGTCTGGAGTGCTCTTGGTGGCACCTTGGGCTTGGCACACACTTGAGAAGGATGTCTGTTTGCAATGGGGAAACTCAGGAGTTTTAGATTGCTTCAAAACTCAAAGAAGGAAAATTCCTCTTTGGCTGTGTGCAGCCAGTTCTCCAAGCAAAGCAGGTCCCAGGTGAGTGAGGAGAGACATGATGGGCTTGGGGAATGTGGAGCAAGGTTGGTCACACTGGTTCAGACCTCAAGGCACAGCTGCTCTTAGCAGGCCAGAGCTCCTTAGGAGAGTCCCTGCATCAGTATCAGTCACTGAATGCTGCAATCACCTCTTGTGCAATAAGAACAGCAATTAAAAACACCCTTTAAAATAGGAATCCATATCTCCTAGAAGCTCTTTGAGCTATTTCTCCATAACTGTCAAAGGAAACCCTCCTGATGAACTGCATAAGAGCAGAGGGAAATCAAGGCAGAGCTATGGTTTGTCAGGACTTGCTTGATCCTAATGAGCCTCACTGTGCATTTGGAGCTGAGCCCTGGAACCTCAGGGCCTGGGAGGAGATTGCACAAACCTTTCCAGCAGTCAAAGTCAGAGGAAACAGCCAAAGTGTCTCAAGGCATTAATGGGTCCCACTGAGGTCCCTCTCCAACACAGGCTCCTCATGGACTCCTTGGAGGAGAGAATTGGTGGCCAGGATGGCACAGAAACCTCTCAGACACTCAGTGTGGAAAGGAAAATCTTTGGTGTCCTAAACACTTTGAGTGTTTCAAAGCATTAATGAGCCTCAGGTGGGACTTGGGCTCATTTGGTCCCTCAGGAGCTGGGCTGGGGGCTCCAGAGGTGGCTGTGGAGCATTGCCTGTGCTGTGCCAGGGACTGGCAGACACTGCTGGGCTGGGATAGAGGCTCTGGGGGGATTGAGGTTCCAGGGCAGGGCAGGGCTGGGGTTCCAGGGCAGGGCAGGGCAAGGCTGAACCTGCCCCTTCCTCTCCCCCCCACACAAAATGTTTCTAGCTAAGTCTCCTCCAGTCTCCCACAGTAAGGCAGTGTTTAAGGTGAAATCCCAATTCTGGCCATGGGCATCTGGAGGAGAAGGACAGTTCTTTTCCATAGGAAGGAAAGCACAGACCCCAATGTTTGGAAGGCAGCTGAGTGTCTCACTAGTCCAAGGCCAGCCAGACTTGTCAGCAAAGGAAGATTGTGTTCGGGAGCAGCTTTTGGATTTAGGAATTTCAGAGTTGAACCCAGTTTTGGCCATGGGCACCTGGAGAAGAAGAACAATTCTTTCCCATAGGAAGGAGAACATGGAGCCTTCCCCAGTGTTTTGGGGACAGATGAAAGGTGACCTTGGGAAACCATTGCAAGCCAGACTTGTCCTGGCAATATTCCTATGGGAATGATCCCTGGATATATGTCCGGGTTCGGGCTGTTATTTGTCTCTGCCCAGACAAGGGTGAGATGGGCTCGCTTTTCGGGCTCCAAAAAACAAGGCTGGACTCTCAGGTTCGGTCTTCAAGGTTGTTTATTATTTCTTATCTACAAAAATTTTCTTTCTGCCCAGCCGGGGTCTGACCAGCAAGGCAGCCAAAGGCACTCTGACCGCCCACAGGGCGGTCACCTCTTTTTATAACAAAGTTTACGTAAACTATATTTATCTTTTGTCTCCAATACTTATAATTTTTATTACTAAGTGTACCTTTACTATAAACCTATCAAAAATACCTACGTCACCCGGAAAATGGAAGACAAGAAGAAGGAGGAAGAACCATGTGGCAGGCCCTAACTCCCTCCATCTTGTTCTTTTCCAACCCCCCTGTACCAAATCTTAAAAACCGTGCTTAAGCTTATAAATGTTCTATTTCTATATCTTTTACACGCCAGTGATTCTTATGTCCCCACATATAGGTGGAACATCTCTTGCAGGGTCAAAGTTGAGCCACCAGGTACTTTTTGCAACATCCCAAGGCTCCCGAGCTCCCCAAGGGTTCTCTCGGTAGCTCTGGCCTTCAGGAGAAGTGCGCTGAGTTCCCACAGATATAAGGAAATTTGGAGGTGAAATCCCAGTCCTGGCCATGGGTGCCCTGGAGCAGGAGGACAGTTCTTTTCCTTTGGGAATGAAAGCACAGAGCCCCAGTGTTCCAGCAGCAGATGAGAAGAGACCCTCAACATGCCAAGGTCAGCTGGACCAGTCAGGCAGTCCATGGGACCCAAACCAGCCAGACCTGTTCTGTGTTCCCTTGGTTTTATGGGGCCCCAGAGTGTCACAATGGTGCCTTGGATCCATGGGGCCCCGCAGTGTCATAAAGGTGACTTGATTCCATGGGTTCCAACAGTGTCACAATGACCCCTGGATTACAAGAAGACCTGCAGTGTCACACTGGCCCCTAGGTTTGATGATGTCCCACAATGTCACAGTGGGACACAGGTGTCATAAAGCCCTCAGTGTCACAGTGGTCCCAATGTTTCCATGAGGCCTTCCAGTGTCACAATGGTCTCCATGGTTCCCCAGGCCCCACAATGTCATGTGACTCTTCTGTTCCATGAGCCCTTCAATGTCACAATGGACCTTTGGAACCTGGGGGTTTGCTGTGTCACAATGGTCTCCTTTGGCTCCACACTGTCACAATGGCCCATTGATTACAGGAAGCCACTCTGTGTCACCCTGGAGCTTTGGTTCCATGCAGCCCTGCAGTGTCACAAAGGCCTCTTGGTTTCACCAGGCCCCACAATATCACAATGGTCCTCTTGGTTCTGTGGGGACCCCCAGGGTCACAATGGTCTCACTGGTTCCATGAGGCCTCACAGTGTCACAATGTTTTGCTTATTCCATGGGGCCTCATAGTGTCACAATGGTCTCCATGATGCCATCAGTCCCCACAGTGTTACAGTGGTCTCCTTGATTCCATGAGGCTGTGAAGTGTCTTAATTGTCTTTGCATGGTTCCATGACGCCTTGCAATGTCACAATGGACGTTTGGTTCCATGGAGTCTCACAGTGTCACAATGGCCCCTTGGTTCCATGACACCCCAAAGTGTCACAAAGGTCTCCATGGTTCCATGAGGCCCCACAGTGTCACAATGGAGCCTTGGTTTGATAGGACCTTCTCAGTGCCACAATGATCCCTACATTCCATGGAGCCACACAGCGTTAGTACAGTCCCCTTGGTTCCATGAGACCAGCATTGTCACAGTGCTCTCCATGATTCCATGAGGCCCCACAGTGTCACAAGGGTCCCTTGGTTCCATGGCCCTGTGCTGCTGCATTCCCCCCTCCCCTTCTCAGGCCGCCCTGCCAGCTGAGAAATGCTCCTTGGGCCTCGGCCTTGGCCAACAGCCCCTGGGCTCAGCTCCTCTGCAGCTCATCACAAACACTGTCTGCTCCAGGCACTGCTGCTGCCCAAACAGCTCCTGGCTCCTTTAGGAGCAGCCCTGGGAGCTGTTTCTGTTCCCTCCGTGGCACAACATCCCTGTTCTCACACTGCCAAAGAAAGCTGCTGATGCCAAGTGTGGCCAGGATGAGCCATTGCTGGGACTGAAGCCCCTCTCGTGGGGCCCTGCAAACAGCGCTCCAAAAGGAGCCCTTGGAGCTCTCCTGGGCCAGCGACTCCCTCTGAGTGGGGCCTCTCCCAGCCGGGAACTCTCCCGTTTGCTGCACTTGGGGATCCCAAACAACCACAGAGCCTGGGCCGATCCCCCCACTCCTCCAGGCTCAGCCCTTTGCCTGCTGGGGAGATGCCAAAGCATCCTCAGGGAGTATTTCCTGCCCTCTGGGAATTTCCTCACAGGTGTCTTGCACTGACTCTTTGTGTCTGTGTGCACACAGGAGTGCCTGTGCTCAGGGAAATGTGGCAGAAATGCTTCTCTCTGAGAGGTTTGAGTGCCTTGGATAGGTGAGTCTGGCAGGCCTGTAAGTAAAGGTGAGTCACAAGTTGTAAGCTAAGTTAAATGCTTCTAAGAGTTCTTTTGCTACGTTGTTACATTTAATATAATCTAAGTTGAATATTTTTGTAATTCCACTTTTAAATCATTATTCATATGTTTTAAGTAAGGTTAAATACTGTTACGTGCTGTACATTTGCTAAATTCTGAAGTCTAAGGTATCAGTCAAGTCCTTTTAAGTTTGAGCTCAGTGTAGGTTTAGGGCTGTATACCTTTCATCGTTGCCCTCACTGTCTCTTTAGAACACACACAGGCACACAAACATGGATAGCTCTTGGTTCAGTTTTGGTTTGATTGCCTGGATTTTGTTGGGTTTTGTTGTTGCTTTGTTTCCTTGGTGTCCTTGAAGTGTCCAGTCAGGAGCTGAGTAAATCTTGCCAAGGAACTCTGCGGTGGTGTCGCTTTGTAATAAATCTGGTTTTGGATGTTTCCCTGCTGTGGATTTTTAAAGTGCTCTAAAGCCCTCATTTATAACAGGGCGAAGAAGCCCTGACCCAGGCTGTGGCCCTTGGGGACCCGGGGACACTGCCAGGGGTCCCTGTCCCCCTGTCCCTCTCTGCAGTGCTGCCCTTGCCAGGAGCTGCCTCTGGGCCAGAAGCCCGGCCCAGCTCAGCAGCACAGACAGAGCACTGTTTGCATCAGACTCACCACTCCCTCAGAGTGTGCTCAAAGCCTCCTCAAAACTCAAAACCAGATTCCAAGTCCAAACTTTCTTTTACTTTCAATGGGTCCCAGTGAGGGACTCAACTCATATGAAAGTGTCGCGGGTTGCAGGGAGGGCAGAACACTGGTGGCAGTGATGACAGGTGGGGACAAACAAGAGAAAGATGTCTCTGATGCTGAGCAAACCTGCACCTCTGTCCTTGCAGGCTGTTGTCATCTCCTAGCTGTCCCACCTGGCTGGCCCCTTCCTTTGCTGACAGCTCTGCCTCCTGCCTGCCTCTGCCTGCCCACACAAACCTTGGGCTGCTCCAGGCTCCTGCTGGGGGAGGGGTCGCACTACAGCCCTGCCCTGGCAGGGAAATTCTTTTCTGCTGGTGCCCAGTCTGGGCCTGCCCAGCTGCCCTTGGTGCCATGATTTCCTTCTCATGCTTCTATCCTCTAGGAAGAAAAGCTCCAGCCTCTCTGAAACCACCCTTCAGCCCCTCCCAGGCTATTCCTTTTCTGTCCTCTCTCCACCCCACTGAGCCCAGAGCCTGCAGCCTCTACCTGCTGGTTATATGATGAGGCCTCCAAACCCCATCTTGGGAGATGTTTGGGTCCTCTCCAAAGTGTGTGAAAATTGAAAAACAGTGGTCAAAGTTATTTTCTCCCAAATCTTGCAGTGGCAGAACAAGGGGCAATGTGTCTAAAGTGAATGAGGCTAGATTTACATTTGTTAGAAGGAGGAAATATTTTACAATGATGAGCGTGGAACAAAACTGCAACTGTTCTTCCAGAGAAGTGAATGCCCCATCCCAGGAATTGTCCAGGAGCAGGAGCTTTGTCACAGCCATTCCATGGTGTAATAACACAAAGAAACAGGAGATATCCAAGGGCAATTGTCTCCGGGCTTTCCTGACCTCTCCCTAATCAGCTCTCTGCCCCTGTAGTACTCAAAGAACAAACAATATTTTCCTGGCACTGATCCCAGAATATCCAGTTCCTGTGGTTCCTGACTTGTAGTATTTAAATTTTCCATGATTGTAAATGCTTGAACTCGTAAAGGATTTCCAGGGATTTTTTGGTTTTCACACCATATTTCTGTGATTTTTCCATTTTCATTAGTACACCAATTTGACCAGGCCTTCCTTAAGTTGCCATAAATTTGAGCTCTGGTCCATTTTCTGAATTCTTCCATTGAGTCTAAGGGAACTCCAATTAAGCAGATACGAAATGGGTCCAAAGGTGTGGCTAGTGATAAGCAAAAGGATTCTTGCCCTGTTCTGTTAGCCTATGTAATTCACATGTTAGCTCGCTGCTCTATATTGTATATTCCCTGTGTCTCCTTAATCACTGCACTAAGCAACATTGTTAATATCTGCCAGACTAATGCCGTTTTTGCAGTTGTCTATGATCATGCCTGCGCTTTGCCCAATGTTCTTTGGCCTGTTCCCACTCCCATTCACTAATGTGATGTATTTGCAGTATTGCTATTCCCACTCCACATTCAGTAGCTATTATCTTGCTCCCTAGTACAATTTGGTTTACTAGAGCAATGAAAGCAAGTCTAAACTGCACCCAGAGTAACAATCTCTGCTCATATGTTTCTATCAAGGATACATCCTGGAGAAAACTCTGATATCCCCCCCAGTTTTGCCCTAAAAATTTAGCTAATGTTTTTCTTGGGGTAAGAGTGTTAAGGCGGTTAGAGCATCTATTGCATATCAGGCTAATAGGACTAAATTTTTGCTTTTTCTCTCAAATCAAGGCTAAATTATGTTCTTGACGAAGTTGTCGCCAAGTTTTTAAGTTACACTTTATACAATGAACTTTAAGCCACGGCTTGCATGCATAACCATGCAGATAACAAGACTTTTCTATCTGATTTTCAACTTGTGATGGAAGTGAGGGTAAATGGAGTCTGTTTACATCCAACACGTGTCTGTTGAGCCTATTTGGAGTTGCTAGTAATCCCCCAGCATACTCCAGCAAACTTGGTAGATATTCCGACTGTTGTTCAGCTGTCAGGTGTTGAAGAAGTGGATTCAGGGCTGTCTGGAATCGGTGTTTTTACTGACTCTCCACCTCTGGACACAGCATGGGTTGATGATGGTGGTTTCAGATAGGGCTTCACCCACTTGGCTGGGATCCAACGAATGCCTTTATCTGTAAGTAAGCACATATAACCTCTGCCTATTAGTTTTACTGTGGCTGGTACTTCCCACACCCTGTTTCTGGGCTTTTGAACATGACCTGAATACCATCAGGCAATTCCTCCCTTGGATTATGTATGAGGGCATGATGCACAAAAATAGGCGGATCTTCCTATCTCCTGTTGTTCTAAGGCAATTAAGCACAAAGATGGCTTAAGCTGTTTTTTTCCGCAGGGGATAACCCTGTAGTTCCCCCTTTTTGTTTTTGCAGCATGCCCTTGAACATCTGATGAGCATGCTCAATAATTGGCTGACCAGTAGGATTGTGAGGAATGCCAGTGCCAGATGAATACCCCATAAATTACAGAAACGCTTGAATCTTAAGGAACGGTAAGCAGAACCATTGTCAGACTTAATTGCTAAGGGGACACCTAATATGGCAAAGCAATTGTACAAATGCTTCTCAACATGATGTGCTGCCTCACTTGTTAAGGGAGTAGCCCATATAACACAAGAATAGGTATCAATGCAAACATGTCTGTGGTTTCACTACAGAATGATCAATCTGCCACCTGAGATATTTCCAAGGAGCAGAATGCTGCACCTTATCAGGAGCAATTTTTAATCCTCTCTCCTCTATTACTGGATAGCACGTGTCTGGGCTCGTCCGGCCCTCGCTGCTTGGCCAAAGGCAGCTGCTGTAGTTTTTCACCACAGAGAGATCCCTCTGGCTAGCTAGGAGTTGCAGCTAGACACTGAGAACAAGTCCAGGCTGGTAGGAACTCAGCCTTACCTCGGGTGAAAGTCCTTAGGCTAGGTGAAGAACGAAAGGAGTGGATTCTACCGCAGGGTTTAATCCACAGCTTTATTCCAGGGTCTCTGATGTCTGAATATGGTAACAGCTACAGTAGAATCCGGCCGCATGGTCTCCAGGTCCTTTTAAGCTCAGGGGGAGGGGGAGGGGAGAGGATAGGTGAGCTACCAACCAGGTGGGAGAGGGCGAGTCTCAGGGGACACTGACACTTAGACAGGCCAATGGCCCAGGGCTGAGAGGCATCTTTTGAACTTCTGCCAATCACACGACGCCTTTACTGGGATGTTAAGCTTGATGGACATCACTTAGGAAGAGAAAGGGGGAGGGGAGCAGAGAAGCTCTTGCTACCTGGGAAAGGACTGGGAGTCTGAAACAGGAGATTGCAACACACTACAACACTCCTCTAGCAAAACTGTCATGGTTTTTAGAACAGTTACAGAGTCTAATTGTTTTCCAGCCACCAATATATCATGCATGTAGTGATAGATGATATACTCAGGAAATTGTTGCCAAACAGGTTCTAACGTGCAAGCGACATAAATTTGGCACATCACAGGGCAATTTCTCATGCCTTGGGGAAGACAGGTCCATTCATACCTTTTGTAGGATTCTGCCTTATTGATAGATGGAACAGAAAAAGGACAATGTCTTGTGTCATTGAGATGGAAGGGAATGCTGAAAAAACAATCTTTGAGATCAATGATCAATAGATTCCATGAGTCAAGTATCATAGTAGGAGATGGAAGACCAGATTGCAAGGCACCCATACGTAACATTATTGCATTAACAGCATACATAACATTACTGCATTAACAGCACGTTAAGCCATGTAGCAACCTCCATTTCCCACTCTTTTTCAGGATGACAAAAATTGGAGTGTTCCACGGGCTAGTGGATGGTTTTATGTGCCCTTCCTCAAGGTGTTCTTGCACTAATTGTTGAACTATGGGCAGCTTTTCCTTTGACAGCGGCCACTGCTCAATCCACGCAGGCTGATCAGTAGCCCAGCTAATTTTGAGGATTGGCTGCCCCCCAGTGGCCGCTGCTAAAAAGGCTGTGTGACAATGGTGGCTTTTAACTGGCTTAAAAGGTCCCTGCCAAGCAAACCTAGTAAAGTACCAGGGGTGGCATGACATAAGGCCTTGTAGATGAATTTACTCCATCCGGAAAAGTAAAGGTGATTACATTTTTGCTCATTTGAGTTGCCTGAGTCCCGCCAATACCTGCAATGCCTAAATTAGGGTTGACCAATGCCCAGTCTTTTGGCCATATTGTGTTTGAAATGATGGTTACATCTGCTCCAGGGTAAATTGTGAGTTTTTCAGTAACAGAATTGCCATTAGGATGTGTCAGGGTTACCTGTTTGTCTGGTTTACCTCTTGTGATGTCCATGGCCCAATATGCTTCTGTGTTACCTGCGGAACCAAAGCTTCGTGTTCCCCGCTCCTTGTTGCCTGCACAGGGAACACAAGACTTAAAAGGAACAAGCTGAGCAATCTGTGAACATTTGGGAATAGATACAGGAGGGAAAAATGTTCTAACCATAATTTTAACAACCCCTTGATAGTCCGCATCAATACCCCCAGGGATTACATCCAATCCCTTTCTACTGGCAGATGATCTCCCTAACAGAAAAGCACTAAGCCCACCCCCCAAGGGTCCTTTTACATTGGTGTCTATCAGGTGCACAGCAGAGTCCGTGGTGGTCATGTCTACTGCGGTTTCCATGTCCACTCTGTCACTTCCAGCTGTTGACAATTTGAGTGAGTAAAGTCCCCCTCCTCCTCCATGGTGGGAGGCTGAGCTACCCAGGCAGCTCTCCTTACTTGTTTTTGCACACGAGGAGAAAACGTGTTGGCAAGGCTGTTTCCCTGGAAACGGCATTCTTTAGTATTGTAGTTATCTTTTCTGCAGATAGAACAAAATTTTTTCATAGCTGCAAAGCAACACTGACTCCTAACATGTCCGATTTTACTACATCCAAAGCACTTAATGTTCTTTCCTTCTGCTCCTTTTTCCAGTTTAGAAAGCAGTGGTTTTACTGCATCCTGTACTGCATCAGCTACATAGGCTGCTCTTTGCCTTTCTGTAGTCCTAGCCATCAGTTCCAGCATTTCTGTGACATCAGCTCCCTTCTTTAATGTACCCCAAATCTGCCGAGTTTTATCGTTAGCATTGTCAAAAGCCAGCATATTAAACATTTTCACCTTTGTGTCTGGATCCAAATCAGGATGATCATTAATGGCTTCATGCAATCTGTCCACAAATTTATCAAAGTCCTCATTCTCTCCTTGGTGAATTTGTGTAAAAGCCTTGGTGTGTAACCCATCTGGAAGTGCAAGGATAGCCTTCTAGGCTAGTTGTTGGCTCTTCTGTAAAACTTCATCAATGCTCCTAGCCTGCCCAGGGCCCTTTGCCAAGTAACTGTCAGCTGTTAAACCATACAGAGGATCACCCTGTGCCCGAGGTTTTGCTGCTTCCTGGACACACTTTTCCTCCCAGCTTTTATGAAACATCAGCTGCTGGTGGGGTGGCATTATAAGTCTTATTAGGGCATGCACATCTGCTGGAATAAATGTGTTAGAGGTAAAAATATACTGCAGCAGTGACTGTGCAAGCTGGGATTTTAAACCAAATTGTGAGATTGCATTTCTTATCCTCTCTAAAATCTTCCAATCAAAAGGTTGCCAAACTCTACCTGCAGCATTAGTTACTACAGGAAAAGCCTGTATATCATTTGTGAGAAAAGTCCCTTCTACAATAGCTTCTCTAATAACTCCCTGCCACTTGTGTTTCTGTGCTGCTTCTATTTCTGGGTCACATTCCAATTCTAAGTCCACATTCTTTACAGCATGAGAGGGAAGATTTCGTTTAACCGGCTCGGATGCTGGCTCAAAGACAAAATGAGAGGGTGGTAACCGCTTTCCTGATTGTCCGAACCCACAATCATCAGTACATCCATTTTTTCAAAAGAATAGTCTCTTTTGGGGACAAGTGGATCCTTTTGTTGAATTACCAATTTTTGCAAATTGTCCACTAGAGATCTTAAATCCTCTTCAACAGAAATCTTATTCATAACAACATCTCCTTTCTTATCCTTTCCAGCATGTTCAGTCTCTAAGTTACTCTTATCAGCAATTTTTTCACCTTGAGTACAACTGTCCTTTGTTCTGCAGACTAACAAGCCTGAAGAGGCTTTTTCACTGCGAGTGCTAGTGTCCTTCAGCCTGCAGACTAACATCTCTGAAGAGGCAGCAGCTTCCTCTTTCTCACTAGGAGATGGAGGAGCAGTTGGTGTAGTGCTCAATTTTGAGCTGAGGGGTTGCGGGCTGTGTGAGGGAATATCAAAGGCTGTAGAAAACAGTGGCTGAATTCAGGACACCAGGAATGCCTGAGGCTTATCTGGCTCAGAGGCAAGGGCAGCACAAGCTGCAGCAGCAGCTTTCCTTTCTGCCTTTAAGGCCTGTAAAACTTCCATGACGATTTTCCACAAAGTAGCCTACTTAGATGCCTCTTTTGTCTCATTCCCCCCGGATGCAATGCAGTCCCCCAACCTTCGCCTCACAGCTTCCCATGTCAAAATCTCAAAAGCAGCCTGTGCTCCTGCCATGAGATGATGTTCCCAAGCCCAGTGTAACAGTCCCTTCAAATTGGAAGCATCATACTTATGTTCTCTCTTAGAGAGGATATGTTGGAGGAGTTTCTGAACACCTTCCCTTTCATGTTCAGACCCCATCTCCTCCCCGGCCGCTCACCTTGATCAGGGCGAGATTCAAATCATCTACAACTGGAGCTCCAGTAACCTTTTCCTCTCACCGGGGCAGTGAGGATACTTTTGACCAGCTTCTCTGCTCCTCCAAGGCTGCCTCAGATCCTCTGCACAGAGGCGAAATTGCCATCCTGGAGTCCCTCTCAGGGTTGCCCACGATCTCCACCAGAAATGTGGGGGGAAAATAGCGGGATGTGGAAGTTCAGGGACATCACACCATAACTAATATGATCCAGTGAAGCCAAATTATTGTCCCTATAAAGACTATATTTATAATCATTCTCTACTGTCCACACGTCTCTAGCTAATACAGGATTGATGAGACTGAACTGTTCATATGTCTAAAATAGGATGCTGATTGGATCATCTAATTTTTCATGTGTCTGGCTGTAGTTTTCTGTCCCACCCATGAACTGTCTTCTTTCTTACTTTCCCAAGCTCACTGACAAACTTGCTGAGTCCAGATGACTCTTCTTGTATCTTTTTCAAGGATATCCCGACCCCATTTTCTGAATATGTCCATTATTGTTTGTGAACATGTCCATTGTCCATTATCCCAAGCAGGCTGGATAGTGCATTTTCTGAATATGCCCAGTGTCCTGCAAAAACTCCTCAATCTGCAGGAAATCCTCAACACCCTTCTAACTTCACCACCAACATTCAGTCTAATATTTCATTCCCTTCTTCCTTCAGGTGCTTCCAGCTCCCCTGGTTAAATGGCCATGTCCAAGGACATCTCTTCATTTAGATCAGCTGCATCTAAGTCCTAATTCTCCCAGATTTCCTCCTGCAGCAGTTCATTGGTCATTCCAACCCATCTTCCTTGAATTGCTTCATGCTTTGAGCTTTCAGAAGTTTAAATATCTCCTTACACAGCATCCTAGGTATATTTTTATCTTTTTTATCACTTCTTATTATGCCTTTGTTTAAAATCCTTCCTGTATGGCATCCCATGTGGATGGCAGACATGTCAGATGCTGCTGGGATGTCAAAGGAGCTGAGGGAAGGGCTTGGATGACTATTAAATTTTATCATTTTCACATTTTCACCAAGAAGAGAAACCTTTCTGTGCCTCTGAGCCTCAGCAGTTCCTTAAAGGACACAAATCTAATGAGTTGTGGTTCCCACTCCCGTGGCTGCACTTGGACCTCTCTCCCTAGCCAGAGCAGAGCTCCCTTGTCCCAGAAAGGCCCTGCCACTGGAGGGGTGAAGAAAACAGGACAGGCTGTGGGGATCAGGGGCAGGGCAGAGCCAGGGAGAAGAATGACTTTTGCATTTGATGGAGCTGTGCCTTCCCTTGGCTTTGTTGGCTGACAATAAATGAACATCCCTCTGTGTCTCGGGCAGCCTCCTTCTGCAGGGAAAGCAGGTGGGAGTTGGAGCCAAGGAGCTGAAATCTGCAGGTGCAGCCTGGGCTGGAGGCAGCTCAGATTTGCACAAAGGCTGCTCTGAGTGCCAGGCCTTGGATGGGGGATATGGTGGGCTGGGGGTAGGGGCAGAGTCTGACTGATTGTCAGCCATGAAGGGTCTTGATTTTCATATCCATTCAAACGGCATGAGGAGGTACTTGGATTCAGTGTCAATTGGAGATTGCACATATTCATGTATTAACAGGAAGAAAAACCTAAGCAGGGCCTAAAATTCTTTTCTCACTGTCTTTTAAAATATGATCTGTTCAGTTTGAATACACTTCAAGCCTCTGGAGCAGTAAAATTCAGCAGCAGCCTCTGCAAGTTGCTGAGGATGTCAGGAGCCCCCACTGAGGCCATCCCTGCCCAGAGACCATAGGGGAATGGGCAGACAAGGAGAGCGTCCCTGGGGCTGTGCAAGCAGCACTCAGAGGCACCAGTGGCACCAGCTGGGAAATGGAGTGTGGAATGTGGCTGGGAAAGCCCTGCCTGGGCTGTGCCAAGCAGGACAGACAATCTCTGACTCCCATCCCCCAAACAATTCTCTCAACAAGACATTTTACAGGAATTACAATTATTTCTGTCTTCTGAGTTAGATGTACAAGAGAAATACCTACAAGAGATTCTCAGGAGCTCAGAACAACCTGTACCTGGATTCCAGTGTTGATCAGGTGGAAATTTCAAGAGAAGGTAGGGTCAAGATCTGTTCTTGCCTTGTAATCAGCCTGAAATACCCCTTGGTCTTCCTGGGCCCTTCTCCCTAGCTGGGACTTGGGCTCATTTGGTCACTCAGGAGCTGGGCTGGGGGCTCCAGAGATGGGTGTGAGGCATTGCCTGGGGTGTGCCAGGGGCTGGCAGACACTGATGGGCTGGGATGGAGACTCTGGGGGGATTGGGGTTCCAGGGCAGGGCAGTGCTGGGGTCACAGGGCTGGGAAAGGATGGACCTGCCCCTTTGTCTTAGGCTGACGTTAGGATGCTTGTATCCCCATTCGTGTGTGCTGTTTGTGCTGGATATTATGTTCTGTGTTTTCAAGACTTGCTCTGAAACGGGAATGTTTTGTTTTGGCTCCTTTTAAGCCGCTCCACCACGGCTGATGGGACATACAAACGGGACAGTACATAGTGCTGCTTCTGCTTTTTGCTTGGCATTTGGCTTTGCTTCTTGCTTCTGCCTGCTTTTGCTTCTGCATGCTCTTGCTTCTTCTCATTAGTTAGATTAGCTAAACAGTCCAAATTTCTTCCTGGACTGTTTCTCCTTTCCTGTTTTGGATCTACTTGAGCCTGGTCCGGACTGGGACCTGGGTACACCAAGAGTTTGCACCCTGTGGCTGCAGCAGCTGCCCCAGTGCCAGAGGGAATGATAACAGAGGAACCACCCCAAGAGAGACTTTCTGAATTTGTCATCTTTTTCAGAGCAGTGAAAGAGTGCTGTCATCCAGTATTGTTCATTTTGTGTGCTGGGGAGTGCTTTGCCTGTTAGATAAACAGGTTCTTTCCACTTCTCTCTGAGGAGTTATTTCCAAACCGGTTGGAGGGAGGGGCCGTGTGGGTTTGCTTTCTGGAGGGGCCCCTCTTTGGGGATTCTCTCCCAAATTTGCCCTAAACCAGGACACCCTTCCTCCCCCACACCTGAAATGATTCAAGCCAACAATCTCCTCCAGTCTGTAACTATAGGCGGTTTTGGAGATGGAAATGAAATTTGGCTATGGGCACCTGGCTGAGAAGGACAGTTCCATTCCATTGAAAGGAAAGCACGGAGCCTTCCTCAGGGTTTTGGGGACACATGAGAGGTGACCCTTGTGAAAGCACTGCCAGACAGATTTGTCCTGGCAATATTGCTATGGGAACAATGCCTGGATATAAGGAAATTTGGTTGTGAAATCCCAGTTCTGCTCATGGGTGCCTGGAGGTGAAGAACAGGTCTTTTCAATAGGAAGGAAAGCACGGAGCCCCAGTGTTCCAGCAGCAGATGAGAAGAGACCTTCATCATGCCAACGTCAGCTGAACCAATCAGCTGCCCCCACGGGAGGCCAAACCAGCCAGAGCTGTTCTGTGTTCCCTTGGTTTTATGGGGCCCTGAGGTGTCACAAGGGTGCCTTGCTGCCATGGGGTCCCACAATGTCCCAGTGGCCCCCAGGTGTCATAAGGCCCCTCAGTGTCACAAAGGTCCCAACAATTCCATGTGGCCTTGCAGTGTCACAATGGTCTCTGTGGTTCCACAGGCCCCACAATGTCACGTGACTCCTCTGTTCCATGAGCCCTGCAATGTCACAATGGACCTTTGGACCCTGGGGGTTTGCTGTGTCACAATGGTCTCCTTCGGCTCCACAGTGTCACAATGGACCACTGATTACAGGAAGCCACCCTGTGTCACCCTGGGGCTTTGGTTCTATGCAGCCCTGCAGTGTCACAATGGTCTCCTTTAGCTCCCCAGTGTCACAATGGAGCACTGATGACACGAGGCCTTGCAGTGTCACAAAGCTTTCTTGCTTTCATGAGGCCCCACAATATTACAATGATCCTCTTGATTCTGTGGGGACCCCCAGGGTCACAATGGTCTCCTTGGTTCCATGAGGCCTCCCAGTGTAACAATGCTTTGCTTATTCCATGGGCCTTCATAGTATCACAATGTTCTCCATATATCCATGAGTCCCCTGAGTGTCACAAGGGTCTCCTTGGTTCCATGAGGCTGTGAAGTCTCTCAATGGTATCTCCATGGCTCTCCAAGGCCTTGCAATATCACAAGGGACCTTTGGCTCCATGGAGACTCACAGTGTCACAAGGACCCCTTGGTTCCATGACCCCAAAGTGTCACAATGGTCTCCATGGTTCCATGAGGCCCCGTGGGGTTACAATGGACCCTTGGTTAGATGGGGCCTCTCAGTGTCACAATGATCCCTACATTCCATGGAGCCACACAGCGTCAGTACAGTCCCCTTGGTTCCATGAGCCCAGCAATGTCACAGTGCTCTCCATGATTCCATGAGACCCCACAATATCACAAGGGTCCCTTGGTCTCAGAAGGCCCCACAGTGTCACAAGGCTCCCTTGGTTCCCTGGCCCTGTGCTCCTGCATTCCTCCCTCCCCTTCTCAGGCCGCCCTGCCAGCTGAGAAATGCTCCTTGGGCCTCGGCCTTGGCCAACAGCCCCTGGGCTCAGCTCCTCTGCAGCTCATCACAAACACTGTCTGCTCCAGGCACTGCTGCTGCCCAAACAGCTCCTGGCTCCTTTAGGAGCAGCCCTGGGAACTGTTTCTGTTCCCTCCGTGGCACAACATCCCTGTTCTCCCACTGCCAAAGAAAGCTGCTGATGCCAAGTGTGGCCAGGATGAACCATTGCTGGGACTGAAGCCCCTCTCGTGGGGCCCTGCAAACAGCGCTCCAAAAGGAGCCCTTGGAGCTCTCCTGGGCCAGCGACTCCCTCTGAGTGGGGCCTCTCCCAGCCGGAAACTCTTCCGTTTGCTGCACTCGGGGATCCCAAACAACGACAGAGCCTGGGCCGATCCCCCCACTCCTCCAGGCTCAGCCCTTCACCCGCTGGGGAGATGCCAAAGCATCAGCAGTGAGCATTCCCTGCCCTCAGGGGAATTTCTCCCAGGTGCCTTGCACTGACTCTTTGTGTCTGTGTGCACACAGGAGTGCCTGTGCTGGGGAAATGTGGCAGAAATGCTGCTCTCTGAGGGGTTTGAGAGACTTGGATAGCTGAGCCAGTCAGGCCTGTAAGTAAGGGCAAGTCGCATGCATTAAGCTCAGATAATTGCTTCTAAGAGTGATTGTTTTGCTAAGTAGTGAAATTTAATATAAGGTATAAGCTAAGTTGAATATTGTTAAGCGTTATTCCACTGTTAAATCATTAAGTCCTCGGTTATTAGTAAGGTTAAATACTGTTAAGTGCTGTTCTTTTGCTAATGCTGAAGTCTAAGGTATCGGTCAGGTCCTGGTTAATTTTAGCTCAGTTTAGCCTTAGGGCCATATTCCTTTTATTCTTGCCCTCACTGTCTTTTAGGCACACACACAGGTGCACAAACACAGACAGTTATTAGTTCATTTCTGGTTTGATTGCTTGGATTTTTTTTTGTTTTGTTTTGTTTTGCTTTGTTTCCTTGGTGTGCCTGAAGCGTCCAGTCAGGAGCTGAGTGACTCTTGCCAAGGAACTCCGTTGAGCTGACGCCTAATATTAAATCTGGATTTTTCTGATCCCTTGCTGGGGATTTTTTACGCGCTTTCAGCCCCTTGTTTGTAACAGGGTGAAGAAGCCCTGGCCCAGGCTCTGGCCCAGGTGGACATGTGGACATGGGGACACTGCTGGGGGATCCCTCACCACCTGTATCACCCCCCACAGCTCTGGCCCCCTGTCCCCGTGTCAGGCTCTGGGGTCGATCTCGTGGAACATCCTCTGGGGGAGGCTGTGGTGCCGGGGGCAGGGAGAACCAGGGGGGGCAGGGGACCCCGCTGTGTACAAGCAGGATTGGACTACTCTGGGGGGAACTGTGAGGGGGGACAGGGCAGAGTGACCTCCCCAGTGACCTCACACAGCCCCTGTGATGTCACACAGCCTCCTGTGATGGCACAGCCCCCTCTGGGATGTCACAAAGTCCCCTTGTGATGTCACACAGCCCCCAGTTATGTCACACAGCCACCTTCGATGTCACACAGCCTCCTGTGATATCACAGTCCACGCTGGGATGACACAAATCCCCCTTGTGATGTCGCAGAGCCAATGCTGGGATATCATTTTGTGATGTCATACAGCTGCACTGTGATGTCAAAGAAGACACAGTGATGTCACAAACTCACCCCATGATGTCACAGTCTGTTCTGTGATGTCACTGCCTGTTCTGGGATGTTACTCAGACACCCAGTGATGTCACAACCGACTCTCTGATGTCACACAGCCACCCTCCATGATGGTAGAGTCTGCTCTATGGCATCACATCCTACCCTACATATCACAGCCACCTCTCTTAAGTCACAGCCCCCTCAGTGAAGTCACGCAATCCTCTCTGTGATGTCATACTGCCACTCTGGAATGTAACTGCACATACTTTGACCTCACGGCCTGCTCTGAGATGCCACACAGACCCCTCTATGATGCTATGGCTGCTCAGTGACCTCACATAATAAACACTGTGCTGTCATAGACCAGTCTGTGACCTCACGAAACCCACTCTGTGCCGTCACACAGCCCATTTCTGTCATCACAGCTTCTGTGTGCCTCTCTGACACAGCCACAGAGGTGTTGCTGTGACACAGCCCCCTCTGGGACATCCCACAGCCCCTGGCAGTGCTGAGCCCCTGTGAGCTCTGTCTGTGCCCTGCTGGTGTCCCAGAGGTGCCCTGGCAGTGCCCCAGCCCTGCTGGGCTGTGCACAGGAGCTGCTCCTGGCCAGAGCTGTCTCTCTGCAGCGCTGCCCTTGCCAGGAGCTGCCTCTGGGCCAGGAGCCCGGCCCAGCTCAGCAGCACAGACACAGCACAAGGACTTGAATGACCCTCTCAGGCCTTTGGTGCTCTTTGCATCTGACTTATCAGTGCCTCACAGTGTGCTCAAAACCTCCTCAAAAACTCAAAGTCAGATTGAAACACAGAAGTTTTCTTGAAGGGTTAATTGGTCCCAGTGAAGGACAGCACTGAGAAAGTGTTCCCAGGTTCCAGCTAGAGCAGCACACTGGTGGCAGGGATGAGAGGTGGGGATGACTGTTGGGAAAGATGAAACAGGAAAGCCTTATAAATATGATTGCCTGGCAAAAGATTTTGAGAATATAGAAACTATAAGCAAGATTGAAATGAAAGCAAGCTTTGAGATACCTTCGTTACTGAACACCTGGAAAACAACGGTGTGGCCAGCTGAAGGTAATCCTCCTTTGATGAAACAATACCCTCTGCTTGCAGACAGGTCCAAGGGTCAGAGCACACACTGCTAGCTTAGCAGAAGGGGTCCAAAGAGTAGTTTTTAGGGTTTAAAATGTAAGACAGTATGGTAATGACTGTTACAGGCTGTATGTAAATGCTATTAGATTGTTAGTGAGAACTAGAATATTCAACCCAGAAGATTTATTGTATCATAATTAAAACCTCGCTCTCTCATCCTCTTTACCATGCTCTTGCCTTCTCCCTCTTTATCCCTTTCTTTACTTCTCTCAGGCCTGTTCCTAGCTGCGGCTGGCAGCTCCAAGCAGGGCCCCTGCACCCACGCCAGTTACAATAAACCACAAGTTGCACGACCTGGCTTCAGAGATCTCTCATCTCCATCTGTCCTGACCCTCCTACCCCCTGTTGCTCATACAGAAAATCAATAGAAAGATGTCTCTGATGCTGAGCAAACCTGCACCTCTGTCCCTGCAGGCTGTCATCATCCCCCAGCTGCCCCACCTGGCTGGCCCCTTTGCTGACAGCTCTGCCTCCTGCCTGCCTCTGCCTGCCCACACAAAGCCTTGGGCTGCTCCAGGCTCCTGCTGGGGACGTGCTGCACCACAGCCCTGCCCTGGCAGGGAAATTCCTTTCTCCTGGTGCCCAGTCTGGGCCTCCCCAGCTGCCCTTGGTGCCATTATTTCCTTCTCATGCTTATATCCTCTAGGAAGAAAAGCTCCAGCCTCTCTGAAACCACCCTTCAGCCCCTCCCAGGCTACTCCTGTTCTGACCTCAATCTCCACACCTCTGAGCCCAGAGCCTGCAGCCTCTACCTGCTGGTTACGTGAAGAGGCCTCCAAACCCCATCTTGGGGGACTCTTGTGTCCTCTCCAGGTCTGTGAAATAGAGAAAATAGTGACCAAAATTATTTTCAGCCCGATCTTACTGTGGCAGAACAAGGGTCAATATGCCTAAAGTGAATGAGGCTGGATTTACATTTGTTGGAAGGAGGAAATATTTTACAGTGGTGACAGTGGAAAAAAACTGCAACTGTTTTTCCAGACAAGTGAATGCCCCATCCCAGGAATTGTCCAGGAGCAGGAGTGCAAGCTGACATAGGAAAATCCCATCCCCTTCCCAAGGATGGAATTCCTGTTGTGTGGGTTCTCTGCTGTGCTGGGTGAGCTCACAAGGCTTCTGGCCAGAATGTCTGCTAAGGGCAGCCAGGCTGCTGCAGGGGCAGTGACCTCACAGCCATCACCATGGCAGCCCTGTTCCCTGGGCCTGGCTCTCCCCTTTCCTCTGCCCCTGCCTTGTCTCTGCTGGCATGAAGAGTTTTGTCTTTAATATCTTGTCCACAAGGTGCTGGGGCCAATGGCTTCCCAGTCAGGCTCCAGGAGCACAAGTGGCTTTTCAGAGCCCAGCCAGAAATGAGCCCTGAGGCAGCAGCTCTGCAGTGGTGGCCACCAGGCCGGGTTGCCAAGGGAGGCTTCTGGCCATGCCCTGCAAGCAGCTGCTGCTGCCAAGGTGCCTTTGGTGCCCCAGGCTCTCCCTGGCACAGCTCCCAGCACGGCACTCTGCCCTTGTGCCCGAGGCCTTCCCTGTGCTGGGGCTGGCCTGGGGCTTTTCCTGCAGCGGGACCTGCCCTGCTCATGGCACAGGAAAGGCAGTTCCTGCTGGAGCAGGAGGCTCTGCCTGCAATGGGCTCCAACAACTCTACGAGGGTCTTGTTGACTTCAAAATTGCTCTCTAGAGCAGAATATTCTACTAATTGTTATAGCTCCTGTACTCCTGTGGAATAAATAACTTTGGTTAAGATCTTTCTTACTAATAATTATCAGAATCAATCAGAGCTGTATTTGCATAAATCTATCTGGTATTCTATCATTAATCCTGTGGGACAAATGGCATTAAGGTTCAATTCCACCTATCCAATCTTTGAAACCTTCAAAAAGTCTGGGGCTGGGATTGAAACCAGCCACTCCCAGTCTCCTCTCTTAGAAAGAATTGAGGAAGTCTAGGGGTCCTGCAGGGGTTAAACGATCCGTGGTGGCTGTTGGATGTCATTTCTACACCTCACGTCTCAGCAGGAACTTCTCTAATAAAGAAATAAAGCTTTTGCCTGAAGCTCCCACTCTGCCCATGACAGAAACCCCTGTGAGTGTCTGGGACATCCCGGCTCTTTGGCAGCCTGGGGACTCCTGGGATGTCACCGTAGAGCCCCCGTGAGTGCCTGTGACAGATCGGCAATCATTGGCAGTCCCATCCCCAGGCTCACGGGATCCCAGATCCACAGAATTGGCTGAGCTGGGAGGGACCCATCAGGATCCTCGAATCCAACTGCTGGCCCGGCACAGGACACCCCAACAATGCCAGCCTGGGCCTGGCAGTGCTGTCCAAACGCTGCTGGAGCTCAGAGAGCCCTGGAGCTGGGACCCTTCCCTGGGGAACCTGGGCAGGGCCCCAGCAGCCTCTGGGCAAAAACCTTTTCCTGACATCCAACCTAAGCCTGCCCCGACTCAGCTGCAGCCGTTCCCTCCAGTCCTGTCCCTGGGCACCAGAGGGAAGAGGTTCCCACAGCCCCAGCCAGGGACCTGCTCCCAAGGCTGTTGCCATGGCCACCAGGTCTGGGACCAGCTGGGATGCTCGGTTTCAACAGGCCAGGGTTCAGGAATGGGATTCCCCAATTTCCTGCTCCTGCAAAGACCGCCCTGCCCTCACTGCCCTCCCGCCTCCCATGGAAAGCAAAGATCCTGGGCTAGGATAAGAACAATTTATTGGGAACAGCAATGAAATAAGGAACAAAGAGAAACAGAAACAATATTGGTAACAGAAGGGATAAGAAAAAAGGAAAACTACGACCCAGCTGACTGGCTCTTCCCAGCGACAATTTCCTCCTGCCTGGAAAGGACACCCTTCTCCTCAGGGAGAAAGAGTCCTGTGCCTGTCCCTGGCAATGACCTGAGGTGGGAGTGAATGTAATGACATGGCCAGGGTCAGACCCTCATCTTCTTCAATCCCACATCATGCCACTGTCAGGGGCAGGAAAAGGGACAGGTGTCTTCCCAGCATGGATCCCGGGGAACATGGATAACCACGGCTCTAATGTGGGACCTCCAATGGGGGATGAAGCAGGAGCAGTGCACAAAGCTCTTCTGCAGGTGGGGCACTCACAGGGTTTCCCTGACCGATGCCTCCGTTGGTGTCTGGTCAAGTTGGAGCTCCAGGTGAAGCTCTTCCCACACTGGGGACACTTGTAGGGCCTCTCCCCAGTGTGGATGCACCGGTGGGTGATGAGGGTGGAGTTGCGGTTGAAGCCCTTCCCGCACTCAGGGCAGCAGAAAGGCCTCTCGTCCGTGTGGATCCGCTCATGCAGGAGGAGATTGGAGCTGGTCTGAAACCTCTTCCCACACTGGCTACACTCATAGGGCCTCTCCCCAGTGTGGATGCGCTGGTGCCTGACGAGGTTGGAGTTTATCTTGAAGCCCTTCCCACAGTCAGGACAGTGGAAGGGCCTCTCCTCTGAGTGAATCCGCTGGTGCTGGAGAAGATGGGAGCTTGTCTGAAACCTCTTCTTACACTCAGTACACTCGTAAGGCCTCTCCCCCGTGTGGATGCGTTGGTGGATCACAAGGGTGGATCTGTAGACGAAGCCCTTCCCACACTCCCCACACTCGTAGGCCCATTCCCCGGTGTGGATCATCTGGTGGCGGATCAGGTGGGAGCTGTGCCTGAAGCTCTTCCCACACTCCAAGCACTTGTAGGGCTTTTCTTCCACGAGGTTCTTCAGTGGGGCTTTGTCCTCCCTGGTCTCCCTCCTCAGCTCCTTGTCTGGGGGAGGAAGGACAAAGAGAGGATGGGATTTGCCTCCATGCCAGAGGCAAGGGGAAGGAAATCGCCTCAGTGCATCCCCAGCAGGACGGTGTTGGCAGCAGGGTTGTCCTGCAGCTGCGGGCCCTGCTGGGCTGGGAGATGGAGCAGGAGAGAGGGGGAAAGGGGCACTGACTTCATCCTCACCTGCATGAGTGTCCCGGGGCATCTTTCTCTCAGCCTCCCCCTCCATCACGTCAAGGTTAGGGAATGGGAAATTCTGATTTGGGAAAAAAAATACATTGGATGAGCACAGTGGGTTAGGGGGTTCCTCCTGCCCAAGTCCATCTCTAGTTTTGCAGCACATCCACAGCGAGCCTCTGTGAGCGACCTACACACCCAGAGCCCGGAGCACGCTTGCTTAACCTGCTAACAGAAAAGTCCAATAATGGATCTTTGTGCAGAGCTCCAAACACAGTTTATAGCAATGAAGAGGGTCCAGGGCCAAAGACAAAATGGGGCTGAGGACACAGGGTTCGATATGGGGAGAAAGGGGCAGAGCTGAGGGTCAAGGACCAATGGGAACTGAGCACAAGTGGTGCAGAGGAGGGGCAGCCAACTGGGGAACCAATGAGGTAACAGGGGCGGAGCATTGCAGTAAACCAGGACCAATAGGGGACAAGAAAGCAGAGAACATTCTAGGGGGAATACATATAGGGAGAAACCAGCATTGAACTGGGTGATACCAATGAAGTCTGCTGCATTACCATGAGCCTGGAGATGCTGATGGCTGAGACCATTATACTCAGAGGGGGGTCTCTCTTTGACCCTGCTCACCTTTGCCCTGAGGTATTGCAGCTTTGCAGTGTTGGGCACCTGGACCTTCACACTCTAGAACTCATTGGGAATCTGGTGCCCATAGAAACCTCCAAAACACCAAGATTCTGTCCCCCAAAATACACTATTGACCAAAATTCAGCAAAAAAACTCAACCCTGGGTTTCCCATCTCTGATCTCTCCACTTTGGGCTCCTGGAGGACACCCCTGTCTGGGTGGCTGCGGGTCAAGTTTGTATTGCTGTTCCCCTCTCTGGTCTGCTGGGGCTCCTTGCAATCCCACAGGTTCCCCTTCTCTGGGCTCACCACGTCGGCATCACAGGCGTCCCAGGGGTCAGCACTGTCCGAGGTCCCTGTTTCAGGGTCCTGGGTTATCCATGGGTCCCCCCTGTCCATGTTGCCAACATGTCCAGGCTTCTGGAGCACCCGCAGCTCTCGTATTGCCTGTTTCTGCTCCCCCCACTGCCAGTTTCCCTGCCAGCCCTGCCTGTGCCGGGCGATCCCCACGTGGCTCTGGGCTGACAGTGCAGCCCCAGGGCCGGGCAGAGGCAGCCCCAGCGCGGGGGGACCCTGCATCCTCCGCTGCCTCGGCAGCCGCGCCCAGCCCCGGGCACAGAGCTCCGGCAGCCCCCGCCGCCCCCTGCCCAGGGAGCCCCGGGGACCCCCGCAGCCGGGGCTGGCTCCGAGCGAGGCGGCCCCCGAGCCCGGCTGCGTGGCCAGGGGGGCACGGCGAGCCCGGGGCCTCTGTGCCGGCGCTTCCCCCGCTCTCGCTCAGCCTTTGCCCGGCCCGGGCCCCGAGCCCCGGCAGGCCCCGCACGGCCACGGCCGGGCCGGGCCGCTCCCCTCGGAGCCCGCTGCGGACACGGCTGGGCCGGCCCGGCCACACGGACCCGCCTGCTCCGGGTGCCCACGGGCCGCCGAGCGCTGCCCGGGCCGCCCGGGCCTCGGCCCCGAGCACAGAGCTCTGCCCGGGGCTCCCGGCCCGAGGGGCGGCTCCGGGCCCGCCCGGCCGCTCCCGGCTCCCACAGCCCGCCCGGGGCCGCCAACAAAACATCCCAACAACAAATCCACAAATCAACCACTGCCACCCTGTCCTGCTGTGCCTTCCCAGGCACCCCAACCCCGCGACAATGCCCCCAGTGCCCCGGGACAAAAAGCTGCTCCGGCCGAGCCCCTTGGAACCCCCACCTGCGGCCCGTCCCTGGCACTCCGATCCCGGCAGCTGCCCCGCTCTCGCAGCTGCGGCTCTGGAGCAGGGAGGCTCTGAAACTGAAACTTTGTTCCTTTTGTCTGGCTGCAGAGACCCCCAGGGCGTTTTCTGCACCCAGTCCCAGCCCCCAGCGCTTCCTGAAGGCGCTCCCTGCAAATGTCCCGCTGTCAGGGCCCTGTCCTTGCTGTCACCTGCTGGGGCTGGCCATGGACAGAGCTCCTGGACTTGCATTTCCAGCTGCTGTGCAGCCAAAGCTGCAGCTGCCTGAATGCAACAACTGGAACAGGAGCCTCTCTCCATGGGGAAATCTCCCCTCCTGTGCCAGCCCGTGGCAATGCTGCCATTCTCTGCTGCTGCTGCTGCTGGGGCACTCGGGGCTCTGGCTGAGCAGCAAAGGTGACCCTGAGCCAGGAGCTTTCCTTGGCTGCAGCAAAGCCTCGGCACACAAAGCCCTTCCCGGTGCTCTGCCCTGCGCCAGGAGGGATTGTGCCAGCGGAGCTGACCTGAAATTTCTTCTCCCAGGCACCTTTAGGACATGCAACAGGGAGAAACCAGAGCCCACTCACAGCTTTGTGCAGTCCTCCAGAAGAATCCTGAGTGTGAAGCAGCCTGGGAACAGGGTTTAGTGTCAGGGGAGGGGAACTCAGAGCCCTTTTCTGCCCTGTGGGCTGAGGCTCTGCATTTCCAATGGCCCTGCATTTCCAAAGGGGCCTTTTTGGCTCAGCTGAGAACAGTTCTGCTGAGAGCCTGTCCTAAACCTGCTCTTCCTGCAAATATGCCAAATGAATCCTCATTTTTTGCAGCCCCAGATGTTGTGTGAGTGTAGGTGTGACAAGTTATGGATGTAACAGCTCTGCTGGGGGGAGTTCTCCATGTCTTCTTTTGGTTTTTCTTTTATTTGTTTTGGTTTGGGTTTTGTTTTTTGTTTTTGTTTTTGTTTTTGTTTTTTTTTTTTGTTCTTTTTGGTTGTTTTTTTTTGTTTTACTGTTTTCTTTCTTTTTTTATGATTGGTTGGGGTTTTTTTGTTTCGGTGGGGGGGGGGGACGGTTTTGTTTCGTATGGTTTTGTTTGGTTTTTTATTGGGCTTTTTTCTTGTCTTTTGTTTTGTTTTGTTTTTTAATGAACTCTCCCTGTAAGCTCTGGGCAGAGCTCTGTAACTGTGTCTGACACTTGTCTTTGGCACTGTGCAGGTGGCCAGGGGGAACTTCCCCAAGCTCTGTGCAGAGGAATCCACATCAGCCCAGGCCGGGCCCAGCTCCAGCCATTCCCTCAGGTCCTGTCCCTGCTCACCCAGGCCCAGAGAAGCTGTGGCTGCCTTTGGATCCCTGGCTGTGTCCAAGGCCAGGTTGGATGGGGCTTGGAGCAGCCTGGGATAGTGGAAGGTGTCACTGCCCATGGTAGAGAGTGGAACAAGATGAATTTTAGGGTCTCTTCCAAGCCAAGCCATTCTGTGATTTTGGGAGAGATGCTGAAGCTCTGTCTCAGCTTTATCTCACCAAACGTCTCGACCCAGCAGCAGCCATGGGTGGGATCATCTCCTTTTCCCTCTCCCTGTGGCTGGAACTCACACAGCAGCAGCAACTGAATAATGTCCCTCATGGGCAGTGAGTGCCAGAAAGGAACGTTGCTCCTCGGGGAAACACAATGTCCTTGGACTTCAGCAGAGCATTGCAATGGGCCCCCTCGAGCACCTCAGCACCACTGCAATCTCCTCTTACTGGGCTCGGCCCAGGAGATCTCCCAGAGCAGCTGCAGACGAGTCGCTGTCAGGATGAGGGACATTTATCAAAGGTTGATGTAGATCAAAACAAGCTCTGGCACCATTCCACATTTTTGTTTGTCACTGGGAAATAAATGCAGATGTCCCCATGCCACAATCTCAGTCTCCCCAGGGTTCCTGTGTTTGGTTTTATCCCCTGATATGGAGACACAGGAGCTCTCCTGGCTGGACAGGGTGTCAGGAATCCCTTCCTGAGCTTGACACCCTTGGAGAGGGTGAACAAAGAGGTTCCTGGCTGCAGGAGATGGTGTGGGTTTTGGAAACAGGCCAGACCTGGAGAAGGCTCCATCTACAACCCCTCAGCACCCGGCAATCCCACGTCTTTATTTGTGTGACTCTCTTGTCAGGGCAGGGAGAAGGGAGAGAGGAGCCTCCTTGGGGTAGGGAGAGGAGGCAGAGACACCAAAAGCAGAAGTCCCACAGGGATCTGGGCAGATCTGGATCCAATGGCTGCAGTAGGTGTGCCATTCCTAAATCTAGTTTGGGAGAGCCATGGCCGTGTTGCTGTGTGAGCTCTGAGGTATCTGATGCTGGGAGATGCTCAGGTTTGTCCTGTTTGCATCCCCAGGTCCTGCAGAGCCACTGTTAAACAGCGCCAGGGGATGCTCCTGGCACTGACCCTGGCATGGCTCAGGGCTCAGCTTTCCTCCATCAATCCCACTTCAGAGCTTCACTCTGGGGGGAAGGTGTTAGTGGGTCAGGAGCAGCACAATCCAGAGAACTGGAGGATGGTTTTATGTTGGTAATTCTGGGAATTACAGGTTTCTGTGGCAGGATGCTGGACACCAGGGATTTCTGCCCTCCTTTCTCAGAAGAGTTTGGGATTCTCGTGTTAGCCCTGTTCCACAGCTCCCACCATCCCTACTCCTTTCCTTGACACTTCCCCAGCTTCCCAGTGTCCTTTCTGAGGGGGAAGAAAGGAACGTCCATGGTGGCACCACTTGGCTGCCTGGGGCTCAGCTGCTCCTGGAGTTGCAGCATGTCCGGCACAGCCGCTCTCAGTGGGGCTGGGACTTGGTTCAGGCCCCACAGTCCCTGTCAGTGCCCACTCCCCACTGGGCTCACGCTCTGGCCGTGTGGGGCCGCTGAAGGCTCAGCGGGTCTGGCTGAGCACTCAGTGGGGCTGGGACTTGGTTCAGGCCCCACAGTCCCTGTCAGTGCCCACTCCCCACTGGGCTCACGCTCTGGCCGTGTGGGGCCGCTGAAGGCTCAGCGGGTCTGGCTGAGCACTCCCAGCTCTGCAGCTCCTGACCCATCCCAGGGATGGGGTCCCGCAGTCCCGCTCGGGGCCGTGTTGCCAACGGGGCCCTGTTTTGGGGTGGCCATGGGTACCTGCTGTTCCTCCACCCTCAGCAGCCCCACAGCAGAAGGGTCCTCTGGGAGCCCAGGCAAGGGATCCAGCTGTGCAATTCTCTCTGTCTCCACAGCAGCTCTCCCCAAAGTCCTTTGGGCTCCCTGAAATACTGCCTCCTGAGGTGATCCATGCCAGGGAGTCCCAGGGCCTCTGGGCCAGTCCCAGGGGGGAGTTTTTGCCATTCCCAGTCGTGGTCACTTCAGCTTCTGATGTGCTCAGGCCTGAGTGGCAGCCCTGAGCCAGAGCTGGCTTACAGGACAAACCCTGGGCATTATGTGACTAACACCATCAGTTTCACTGAGCTAGAAGTAGATGACCAAGGTGCTTCTGCCAGCTGTTTAACACCAAACCAGCTGCTTTGGAGACTTTCACATAATCTTGTGTAGTTGCCTGCAAGAAATGTATCATTCTAAGAAATTTTCCCAACTGCTGTGAATAGAGGCATGTAGGATATTTTAAGGGAAACTCTCCAAGCCAAGGACTGGGCTCTGGCCAATCCCTGGTCCCTCCTGGACAGGAAAAGTGCCATGAGATCCAGGAGTTTATGTGCCAAAAATATCATGAAGCCATTTTACTTTGCTGATTTGGGCCTATAAACTGAACCCACTTTTGGAGCAAATTCTGAGACCTTACCTACAGGTGGATGCACCACGTCGGATTGTCCCAAGTGCTTGGAAGAGTTCTCCAGGTCCTCGCATTGAAATGGGGCTCCCCAGTGACTGCAGACTCTGGATGATGGTAAAGTATTTAGGCAACTGGGGATGTGTCTTTCTCAATCCCTATTCTTTCTCTCCTATAATAATGATTAGGTGCATTACCTTGCTTCTTTTTGCTTGTTGTTAATGCCAAGCAAGAATGTATAATTTTACTCTTGTGTTGCCTTAACACTCACAGTAAAATAGACCATTCTTCCCATTGCTTTCTGTGTTCTTTATATCACCCCTGTCAGCTGGCAGAGCAGGTACCAGATGATGAAAGCCAGGCTCTGCTGTCATCTAGCTGGGCCCATGGAATGCAGAGGGCCACTGTCAGTCCATGGAACCCATGGAAGCAAGGCTCAGATGGGAGAAAGGCGTGCACCATGGCACCCCAGAGACCCTCATGGAGCCAGGGCTGCAGTGTGTCACAGAGGGAGGGACCTCATGGCAGCAGGAGAGCATTGTGAGGCTGTGGAACAAGGCAGCACCAAGGTTGCACTGTGACTTGACAGAACCCCCTGGACGTGAATGGCCCCAAACGGGCCCAGAGACACTTCCGAGACAAAGCCCAGGGAGGGGGATTTGCTTTATTCAGCGCTGGGTGCGCGGGGATATCTCCTCCTAACAGCGCGCAGGGGCACACAGCAGATTACAATGGATGGTTATACTCTATGAATATTCATGGTCTGCTTAGAAAAGGTGTGGTTATGCAAATGACCTCTCAGTACTCATTACTCTCATTAGCATACGCGAGGCGCAGGCGCAGTGCACACTGGTGCTGGCACTGAGGAAGGCTCCGCGTCTTCCTCGGGGGTCTCCTGATGAAGGCTGGATGTCTTCATCACCGTGCCCTTTTCACCTTTCTCCTCTAGGCATGGGCAGTCTCTTGTTGGCTGTTTCAGCAATTTCCTCACTGGTTTTAGCAAACTCAGCCCTTCATTTCTGCCAGTTTTGTTCCCTAGTTCTTGCCAAGTTTCATCCTGCCTCTTGAGCTTGTGGCTGAATTTTTGCAAGCTTCCATATTGGGTACAGTGTCTCTTATTCATGCCCAAGTATGCCTAGGCACAGTGCTTTTAACCCTTTCACAGCCAAGGTCTGCAGAGCCACTCCTGGGCACTGGAAATTCCTGCAGGTGCCTCCACTTTTGCAGACAATGAGGCTCCAACTTCGCTGTGAGAGGACACAGCTTTTACAGTGTTAAACAAACAAGCTGACATCACTGCTACTGTGGGAACACCTGGTGTCATTCTCCTCATTGGCTTCTCCCAAAGCCTGGCCAGGGCTCAAGGAGGAACCAAGGGAATTTGATCCTACAGCCCCAAACAAAGCCAGATGGGGCCTGCTCTGGTTTCCAAACACAGGAAGGTAAATCCATATTTCACCAATGAACACATACAGAGATCATATTGCTGACAATGATTCATTAATGAGCAGATACAAATATAACCTTTGGTTGGAAGGTTCATCTGGAGCTCAGCTTTGCCTCAGGTCCTGCTGTTCGGTCTCAGTCAGGGCGTGGTGAGACCTCAGTACTTCAATCAGTGCTTTGACCTACAGATGAACTGTAACCTTTACAACAATTCTTTGGCTAACACAGTTTAGATTTAGGTATTAGGCACAAAGGCATTACCTCTTGTTCTTGAATTAAGTGCTGTTCAAGTTCATTACTCAGAGATTTAATTTTCATTCCTTTTAAAACATGCCTAATTAGTTGCTATTCTCTGTTCTTTATCAAATGCCCCTTTTTTCTTGAGACTGTGCCTCATTTTAGACAAGTCTCAGTACTCCATTTCCAGCACAAGGTGTCACAGCAACTCGAACATGGAATCATAACACACCAAGTGCTCACACTGCAATGATTACAGTGACTGCCACGAATGCATTTCACAGCAGCCTCCAGTCTGGGAGCCAATCCCACCATGAAGAATCTTCTTCTTTCTGCCTCTCTTCTCCTCATCTTTCTATTGAGGTGATTCTTGATTGTTGGACCTCAAACCCAGCACTGACAGACATTCCTGCATCATTCCTGTCCTGGAATAGCCCAGGCCACTCCCTGGCCAGCAAGCAGATAATCCAAGGCCGTGCAGTTCTGCAGAGCCCCATTTGTGTTTGTTGGAGCTCCGGATGTGCTATTGCATTTTTAACAGCATCACTTCTTATTTCTTCTAATAATTGATTTACCTCGTTAATGTAAATTGGGTGCAGCCGTGCACAGCCAGGGGGTTTCCATTTCCCCAAGGGGCCATTGTTAAGGGCATGGAGCACATCCTGGACATGGGTTCCCCATGGGCACAGGTTCCCATCTCCTCATTTTTTCAACTGCTCTTTTAACACCCCCTTCACCCATTCAACCAATCCTGCAGCCTGTGGATATTCTGGGACATGAAAAACCCTGCAATCTTAATCACTGTATTTTTCACAGGAAATGACAAAGCACTCTGCATCACAGTACCAGCAAACCCTGTAAAAACAGCCAATTTCATCCCTTCCTCCTTTTTTCATTGTAGACAATCTCACAAACTTGACCACTGACATTAGG
The DNA here is from genome assembly GCF_963513975.1 of Fringilla coelebs. NCBI lineage: Eukaryota > Metazoa > Chordata > Aves > Passeriformes > Fringillidae > Fringilla > Fringilla coelebs. The sequence continues at coordinate 265,624 of NW_028167583.1, forward strand.
GTCCTGGCCAATCCTGTTCTGTAGGGTATTTAGTGTTACGTCCCTGAGCAGCCAAAGCTTCAAATTAGTAATGTCAGCACTATTTCACATTGTTATTATTTTATATGTAGACAGTGATATAGAAATATAGACATAGATATATATAAATATATATATATAAAAATATATGTATAAATATACATATAGAAATAGATATTCTAAGGTCTTATTATAGTATAAATACATATATGATCATTTGTTATATTAATATTTAACTTGCAGAAATGTCTCTGAGCTCAAGATTAAGACCTTCTTCTGTTGCTCGATGTGTGAGCATTCCAACAATAATTGTTCCTTCTGAAGGTGCTGTTTCCAATGTGCTCTTAACAAATTCATCCTTGTCTGCCCAAACCCACAAGTTCATTTCCATATGCAATTTTTGGAGGCATTTCAAGACATCCAGGGGTTCAGATCCTTTTAACTGACTGCCCCATTGCTCACATGGTGCTCCCACCTCAGCCCACTCCAGAGCCAGGGAACTCCAGGGAAGGGCTTCCCATCTGGGAATTCCTGATGGGACTGATTCCTCACATTTACACTGAAAAAGTGACATTTTGTTGTCATCTGGCCAGACTGGGCAAGTTTTGTTTTACCCGTGGGCAGGGTCAGCACCAAAGACACAGACTCCAACTGAAGGAATCAGTGTCATTTACTGCAGCTCAGAGCAGCAAAGAATCACAAAAGGACCAGCTCAGCAATGCACCCAATCATCCCCACCAAATATTGCCTGCAGTGATTAACAAAGATCCAGCAGCATTTACCCTCAGCCTTTCCCATCCCCCAGATCCACCCAGCAGCTGGGGGAAGCTGTCACAGCCCAGGGCTGCAGAGCCACTCCTGGGCACTGGGAATTCCTGCAGGTGCCTCCAGCCACAGGTGAGGCTCCAACCCCGCTGGGAGAGGGCCCAGCTCTGACAGTGCTGAATGAACAAACTGACAGCACTTCCAGTGCGGGAACATCTGGGTTCATCCTCCTCTTGGATCCCTCCCAAAGCCTGGCCAGGGCTCAAGGAGGAACCAAGGCAGCTGACTTTGATCTTTCAGCCCCAAACCAGGCCAGATGTCAGATTTCATGGCCTTGTCTGCCTTCTAAATACACAAAGGTTAATACATGTTTCACTAAGGAGTGCCTACATCTATCACAGTGCTAATGACCATGCACATTCCATTAGGGAGCAGATACAAAGATAACCTTTGGCTGGAAGGTTCATCCAGAGGCACCTTTGGCTCAGGGCTGCTGTCCAGGCCTCACTCAGGGCTCTTGTCCAGGCCTTGGCACTTCAGGGACGTGGTTTAGTGCTGGCCTTGGCACTGCTGGCTGACCGGCTGCACTGGGGGAGCTCAGAGGTCTTTTCCAACTGAAAGGATTCTGTGATTCCATGATTATATCCCCTGCATTCAGCTGGGTCTGTTTTAGCAGCATGACTTTGCTCAGAAAGTTCCCTCTTGCCCAGCTCCTGTGGCCTGAGGCTTCAGCTCCTTCAGCTCCTGGTGCTGAGCTGCTCATGCTGAACGAGACGACTCGCAGAGACGAATACAGTCCATCCAATTCCTGCTGGGACACGGAGAGGGGAGGCTGTGCAAACAGGAGCATTGTTTGCTGTGGCCTCCTCTCTGCCCCTCACACATTTCAGCACTTTGAACCAGCCAAGAGCTTTCTCCAAGAGTGCAATGGAGCAGCTGTTCCTGCTCCCGGGCCTGGCTCTTCCCAGATTCTGACCTTGCTTGCTTCTGTCCCTCTTGCTGTGCCCTCTGTTCCCCCAGGGCTCGCTGCCTGCTGCCCAGGACTGTGGGACTGGCACAGATCCAGTGCTCCAGACCCTCCTTGCTGTGCCCTTGGAGCTGCCTGGGCACAGCAGCCTTTGCCATCTGGAAGCTCCACATGGACAGGGAGTCCCCAGCTTCGTTCCCTGCACATCCTCCAGGAGCCCAGGGCTGCCATCTCAAGTCCCTGCTGGCACTGGGGGCTCCCAGGTGCCTCAGGCTGCTGTGACACCGCTGCACACGGCAGGGAAGAGGGGCAGGGGCTGTGCTCAAAGTCAGCTCCATCTGCTGCTGCTGCTGCTGCTGTGGGGTCATTTGTGCAGCCCTGGCCCAGAGGCAGGGATCAGATCCAAACCCTGCTGCTGCTCCCTCGGGATCAGCCCCACTTGGGGTGTTGCTCTCAGGGCGGGCAGAAGCACTGGCTGGAGCAGCAGGTGCTGACAGTGCCCCAAGCCCCGGAGCACCTGCGCCGGGCCCTGCGCTACCTGCAGAGCCCACAGGAGCCCTTGCGAGAGGCGGCCGTCCGGTTCATGGGTGAGCCACAACCCGCACTCCCTCCCCGGCCCGCCGCCGCTCGGCCCCAGCCCCGCCTGCTGCCCCGGCAGCGCCACCCGGGCCGGGCCCAGTACCGTGGAGCCCCGCCCGGCCTCGGCTGTGCTGCCACCCTCTGGCAGCCGTGCCCTGGGGCGGCAGCGTGCGGCAGGGGCCGGTCTGAGCCCTACCGGGCCAGCAGGGCCTGTGGCCGCAGCACGGGCAGCGCCACTGTCTGGGAGCTGTGCCGCTGGGGCCGTGACAGGCTCTGTGTTCCCAGGGATCGCCGGGCAGAGCTTGAGGGGGCAGCAGCAAGAGCTCCTGATGATCTGCAGTGGTGAGTGAGGGCAGCGGGCTGAACGCGGGGGCCGGCAGGGGGAGCTGCAAGCCCTGCCCCGGCTGCGGAGGCCTCTGCTCCCGTGGGCAGAGCACACTGAGATATCAGGGCCACGTGTGCCATTCGTGGCCAGCAGCTTCTGGTTGATCCCCTGGGTCTCTGTTCCCTCCTGGCCATGGCAAGAGCTGGTTGGGATGGCCTTGGCCAGGGGCTCTCCTGGAAGATCTGAAATCTGACCGTGGCTCTCTCTTGCAGCCCTCGAAGAAAAAACAAATGACGTCAGCCTTGCCGTAGGAAGCCTGGCAATTCAAACACTGTGCGTCCTCAAGTCAGGAGAGCCAGCTCCAATCTCCGTGTTCCAGTGGCTCCGAAACCACCTGCACAGGGCGTGGAAGACACGGCCTCGACTGTCACAGCTCAGCTGCCTGCCCTGCCAGAGCTCTGTGCAGAGCTGATCCCAGAGGCTCTTTTTCCTGGGGCCTCCTGAGTCAGGAGGCATTTTCTTTTTCTTCAAGAATGTTCTTTTCTATTTTTTTTTCCTTTACGATGTAAATATAGACTGTTATAATACACAAGCTCTCAGGATCTTTCTTTTGCTGCCCAGGGTCTGCAGAGCATAGGGGAGGAGGGGGAAAAGTGTGCTTGTGCTCAGCCGGCTGCCCAGGTGTGCAGTGCCGCAGGGAAAAGGGCCAGAAGCCCCTTGGCCTTTGGTGGTTCCACTGAAGCCTTTGTGCTGCTGACAGAGTGGCTGGGCAGGGGCCGGAGCTGCAGGGATCCCTGCCAGAGCGGTGCCTGGAGATGGCCACAAGCCCTGTGCCAGGCAGGAAGCGCCATCCGTGTCCTCCTGCCCGTGAGCTGCTGGCTGCCTTGCTGAGGGCCCCGAGGTGCCTCTGGCTGGGGCTGCTCCGGAGCTGCTGTGGGGCTGTGGCGCTGCTGCCGGGCAGCTTGGCTGGGCTGGGGGAGATCCTGAGGGGCTGGGGCACTGGGAAGCCCTGAGCAATTGGCTGTCAGAGGCCATAAGCAGCCCCCTGGCAGCTGCCTTGTTCCTGCCAGAATTGACTGATCCAGACGGATCCTGGGCACTCTGGAACTAACAGCATCAGTGTTGTTGGAAACCGAAAGGCAGGGAATTCTCAGACCTTTGGTCTTGCCAGCAAAGCTTAGAATTAAAGACAGGATTTGATCTGAGACTTCAGAAAGGGCTTCCAAACTTAAATGCTGGAAGCAAGAATGTGGATTTATAGTTCATAGCAGAGAAACGTGGAGGAAAGTCAAAGTGGAGGAAAGTTTCAAGTTGTAGGGTTCAAGATCTAGAAAAAATTAGAGTAGTTACAATGGTAAACAAGAAGCCTAGGACGCAGTGCCGTAGGTTTGTGTGCCATAACATGATTGGCTAAGGAAGCTTACATGGCAGCATGAGTCCAATAAGACAAAATCTTGAAGGATTGGGTCCAAAACATAGACATCCTTATTGGCAGTGTCTTACTGGCCAAGAAATCCTTAAAAGCTCTTGTAACTACAAGTCTTGGCGGCCTTGTGAGCCATGCGGTGGAAATGGGAGCCAAACTCACCCTTCCTGTCTGTGTAGAAGATAAGGAAAAGAAATGGCATCATCTAAAAAACTCAGTGGTCTGCTCTCTAGCTCGTTCCAAACTCCTTCAAATCCCCCGAAGTGTGATTTAGCTACAAACAGATGACAAGGACTCGTAATGCTGGCTCTTTGACTCCAAAGCAGCTGCTTTAGAATCTTTCACATAACCCTGTGTAGTTATGTACCAGAAATGTATCATTTTAAGCAACTTTCCCAACTGACTTGAATGGAGGTTTGTTTGAAGGGTATTTGAGGAGAAAGCCTCCCAGCAGAGGTCTGGACTTTGGCCTAGCTGTGTCTCTGCTGATTGTGAAATGTGCCATCAGCAGCAGGGGTTTCTGGGCTAAAAATATCACCAAGTCAATTGGACTTGCTCTTTTTGGCCTATAAAAGCTGGACCCACTTTTGGGGCAAATTTGGAGACCTCACCTATGGGTGGATGGACCATTTAGGATTTTCCCAATTGCTGGGGATGGTTCTCCAGGTCCCCAGTGTAAAAACGGGGCTCCCCAGCAGCTCTGCATCTGCAAGATGAGAAACAATTGTCTTGCTTTGAAAAGCTGGGTGTCTGCTAAGGGAGGCAGAAGCCTTCTATGAAATGAAAAATGTAAATCCCCTCCCTTCAAATGATTATCATTTAGACATTGAAATGCTCTCAGGGAAACATATGGGAATAGGACTGAGCCCGCAGAGGAGGGCAGCGTTTGCTGATGGTCTGAGCCCTTCCTAAAGAGCCTGTCGGGCTGTCTTAGACCCCCGAGGCCAGGGATTCCCTCCAACCTGGGCTACTTTGGGTGGGCTGGGGGCGGCCCCAGGGCAGAAGGCAGCGTGTGCAAGGGGCCTGGGTGGCACGCTGCAGCACGGTCACCGTGGCATGCAACGGAAGCCGGTGTCCAAGGGCCCTTTGTGACACATGGGGAATAGAAGCCTGTGCAGGTGCACGGAACAGGCAACGGTGTAGAACGGGACAGAACGGTGCCGTGAGGAGTCCCCGCACAGCGCACTCGTTCCCGTCTGAGCCGGAGCTTTTCCGCGGCCTTGTTCCTGCGGCTGAGCTCGAGGCCAGAGCACAGGAATTGCTGACCCGTGGCCTTCCGAGGCTTCTATTCTGCAACTGCCCTCAAGGGCAGAGCGTGGGACTTGGTGCCTTGGAGCTTTTCCAAGGCATCTCTCCTGCAAGTAACTCCAGTCATGGACATGGAGCGTAGACCCCCAAGAGTGCCCAAGCTGGCCTGGGTGGAGGAGGAGGAGGAGGAAGAAGGCCTTGGAGCTGCCCCAGCACAGGAGGCAGAAGAGGTGGTGCCATTCCATCCACCGCAGGAGGGTGAGTGGCAGAGCTGGGCTGCAGGGTTGGGGCCTGCAGCCAATTTGGCCCCATCCCATGCCATGCCATCCCCTGGGGACATGCCCATGGACAGGACGGAAGAGGGGACGGGCAGACACCCTGCAGTGGCCGTGCTCCATCCCCCTGGGGCATCCTGGGGCTCTCCCTGCCTGGGGAGCGCAGGGCTGGGCTGTGTTCTCCAGCCTCTCCCGCAGCCCCTCAGCTCTGTCTGTGCTCTCTCTTTGCCAGATGCAGCTGTGGAGCGCACGCCAGAGCAGGAATCCAGCCATGGCTGCTTCCGCAGAACAGCGCAGGTACCTGCAACCACCCCCAGCCGGGCTGGGCCTGCTGTCCCTGCTCAGCTGAGCACCGTGTGTGGAGCAGTCCATGCAACATCCCCGGCTTCTTGCCCCTCTCCTACAGTTTGTTATCAGTTTCATCCCGCGCATCCGGCAGGGAAAGACCAGCACCACGGGCACTGGGCTCAGAGCTCACTCGGAGCTCCTCGGACATGAGACCAGTGCCACGCTGCTGGATTTGCTCCTGGCTTCAATTCCCCCGTGAGTCACGTGGCTTCCCAAGCCATGCCTGCTGGTCCCTGGGAGCCTTTGAGGCCACGGCAGTGCACTGGGAAGGGAAGCACTTCTCTGCAGATGCTGGGGACATTGCTCCCTCTGGCAGCTTTCTGAGTCTCGCCGTGCCTTCTCCAGGTGCCCGCCGTGGTGAGCTACATTCACCAATGGCTCACGGCCAATGGTTCTGCCGAGCACAGGCTGGACAAGACCCTGCTGAATGTCACCAGAGAACACCCGGATGACACGGTCGTGACGCTCCTGCGTGTGGCCCCGTCCTGTGACAGGTATGGGGCCCACCTGCCCACAGGGCTCAGGGCTCCCCAGCCTGTCACCCTGTACAGCCAGTGCCAGGTGTCTCACCAACAGAGAGTTCCAGGGCCCTCTGGCTGCTGCCTTTCCCAGCCCTGGCATGTCAGCCCCCGAGCCTTCTGCCATGCTCCCTCGCTGCCCCTCAGGGCTCTGTCCCCACAGGGCTGGGCTGCCTGGGTGCTGCCGGCGAGGGCCAGTGGGCAGAGGCAGAGCCAGCGGTCAGCCCGGGCCCCTATGGATGCCCAGGCCACGGTGCTGAGACCCGCCCTGAGACAGAGCTCTAACCCCACAGAGCTGCCACAGCCATGTGGAAGACCATCATGTGCTCGCCCAGGACTGCGGAGCCAGTGCTGCTGATCCTCCTGAATGTGCTGGGGAGCTGGCCAGAGCGCACCATGTGCACCTCTGCTGGGGACAAAACGCCTGTCTTTATCCTGGCTGTGAGTTTCTGCAACTGGCATTTGCTGGCCCCAAGGCCGCCTCTCCAGCACCTCTCCATCCTCCTTCCCCCACTGCAACTCCCTTCCTCAGGCACTGGACAGAAACCTGGCCAAGGGGCAGCTTCAGGCCCGCCAGGCCCCGTGCTCCCCCTGCACGGTCTCTCTGGGCCTCTCCCTGCCACACTCAGGCCCTGCCACACGGACACCTCAGCACTGAGGGCTGTCTCGGGGGGACTTTGTCCTTGGCAGGCATCCGTGGTGATGTGGAAGATCTTGCAGGAGCCCCGCGTCCCACGTGCGGTGAAGGCCTATTTCCCCCGCCTATTTGTACATCTGCTCTTCCAAGTGTTCTTCAGCACAGAAGAGATGCCAGAGAAGGTCAACACCTTCTGGAAAGAATGCCAGGAAGAGCACGGCCTTGCCACCAGCCCTAACAGGTGCTCCATCCCAGTCCTCTTGTCCCTGCCACGTGGCCTGCGAAGGAGCCAGTGCTGCCAGCGTGACCTGGGCTTTTCTCTGCACACAAGTTTGCAGTGCAGACCCTGAAATCCCTGCTCTGCTGCCGAAAGCAGCACAAGGATGTGGTGGTGTCCATGAAACGCAAGTGTTGCTGGGACACGCTGCTCTGTGCTGACCCCCGCCACTGTGCGGAGGCAGCGCCTGGTCGAGGGGCTGAGCCCGCGCCAACCCTTCTTTCCCTCCCGCCGCTCTCTCCAGCTGGCAGAGGACAGGAGCAGAGCGGCCGAGCACCTGCGCCGGGCCCTGCGCTACCTGCAGAGCCCACAGGAGCCCCTGCGAGAGGCGGCCGTCCGGTTCATGGGTGAGCCACAAACCCGCAGTCCCTCCCTGGCCCGCCGCGGCTCGGCCCCAGCCCTGCCTGCTGCCCCGGCAGCGCCACCCGAGCCGGGCCCAGTACCGTGGAGCCCCGCCCGGCCTCAGTGCTGCTGCCGCCCTCTGGCAGCCGTGCCCTGGGGCGGCAGCGTGCGGCAAGGGCCGGGCTGAGCCCTGCCGGGCCAGCAGGGCCTGTGACCACAGCGCCGGCAGCGCCGCTGGCAGGGAGCTGTGCCACTGGGGCCGTGACAGGCTCTGTGTTCACAGGGATGGCTGGGCGGCACCTGAGGGGGCAGCAGCAAGAGCTCCAGCTGATCTGCAGTGGTGAGTGAGGGCAGCGGGCTGACAGTAGTGGCTGGCTGGTGGAGCTGCAAGCTGCCCTGGCTGTGGACGCCTCTGCTCCTGTGGGCAGAGCACACTGAGATTTCAGGACCACGTGGGGGATTTATGGCCAGCACCTTCGGGCTGATCCCCGTGGTCCCTGCCCCCTCCTGGCCATGGCAAGAGCCGGCTGGGCTGGCCCTTGCAAGGGGCTCTTCTCGGCTCCCTGCAGATTCAGCATCTGACCTTGGCTCTGTTCCTCTCTCTTGCAGCCCTGCAACGCCTGACTGAGGACACAAGCAGTGCCGTGTCAGAGCTGGCACTGGAAACACTGCGTGTCCTCCGAGCAACAGCGAGTGGGCGATATTCCATCTTCCAGAGGCTGCAAGATCAGATGCGCTGGGCATGGATGACTCGGCCTCGGCCTCGGCCTCGTCTGTTGCAGCTAAGCTGGCTGCGCTGCTGGAGCTCTGTAGAGAGCTGATCAGGAGGCTCTCTTCACTGGGGCAACCTTAGCCAGTGGGGATTTTCTTTTTATTTATGATTTTTCTTTTCTTCTATTGCATTTTTTATCTTAAGTAAATATAGAATGTGTTATAATATACAGACTCTCAGGAGCTTTTCTTTGCTGCCAGGGGTCCGTACAGGATAGGGGAGGAGGGGGAAAAGGGTGCTTGTACTTAGCATCCTGCCCAGGCGTGCAGTGCTGCAGGGAAAAGGGCCAGAAGCCCCTTGGCCTTTGTTGGTTCTGCCGAAGCCTTTGTGCTGCCCACAGAGTGGCTGGGCAGGGGCCGGAGCTGTGGGGATCCCTGCCAGAGCAGTGCCTGGAGATGGCCACAAGCTCCGTGCCAGGCAGGAAGCGCCGCCCGTGTCCTCCTGCCCGTGAGCTGCTGGCTGCCTTGCTGAGGGCTCCAAGGTGCCTCTGGATGAGGCTGCTCCGGAGCTGCTGCGGGGCTGCGACGCTGCTGCCGGGCAGCTTTACCGAGGTGGGGGGCTGCTGCCTTGATCCTGACAGCCAGCTGCTCTTGCACTTTCTCAGGGGGTGGTTGGAGGGACCCCCTGGAATCAGGTGTGGAACCCTGCTTCCCAGCCTTTCAGGGCTGTGAGGCCAGGAGTTGTGGGTCTGGGCGTGTGCCCTCCCTGTACTCGAGACTGGAGCCTCCAGCCCCTCAGCCTTAGGCATGGAGCTCCACTGCCTGCTTGCTGAGTCTTGTTCCTGTTGCCATGGTGGAGGCTGAGCTCTGTGGCTGTAGGCAGCATTGAGCCAGAAGAGCAGCAGCTTTGAGCCTGGTGGGGGGGGCACAGAAAGGTCCTCTGGACAAAGGGCATTCCTGGCACTCCCAGGGCAGGGACACATGAGAATGTGGCGGGCACCTTCAGGGTGCCCTGCTGGCTTTGCACTGGGCCACCTCCCTGTGTGTGCAGGGCTGGCTCTTTGCTTTGCTGTCCTCAGCCTTTTGCCGTCATGCTCCTTTGGCTGCCTGCAGAGAGGGGCAGCCCTACAAGGAGGGTGAAAGGCCCTGTCTCCAATATCTCAAGGGGAAATGGAGCACTCCCGGCCCTCAGCCCACGCTGTAAGCAGAGAAGAGCCTTTTCCCCAGCCCTCATGGCTTTCTGCCTGCTGCTGACCCCTGGCCACCATGACCCACTGCACTCGCTCTGAGTCACCTACAGGATGGCTGGTGCCTCTTGATTTGCTGACAGGACGTGAGGGTCACTGAGGGAAAGGTGGGTGTCCTTAATGCTGAGGGCACATGTGGGTCACTGAGCAGACTTGAGGCTTCCCAAGCAGGCTGCAGATGCCTTATGTGTCACTGAAGGGAAGGCAGATGCCCCGTGTGTGGCTGAGGTGTCATGATGGTCTCTGAATGGCCTGCAGATGCCCTGCATGCCACTGAGGGCACGTGAGGGTCCCTGAGGGGAGGCGGGTGTCTGTCTGTCCCTCAGGGTACATCGGTGTCACAGAGGGAACGTGAGCGTCACTTGAGGGGGACACGGGCACGCCGCGTGTCGCTGAGCACACATGCCGCTGGCTGAAGGGACGCCAGGGCCGCTGAGGGGACGTGGGCTCGCCCTGAGGGACACGGCAGGGCCGGGCCGGGCCCCGCTGCGCCGCCGCCGCCGCCCGCTCCCCGCCGCAGGGAGCGTTTCCCGCCCAGCGCGGGCGGCCCCGCCCCGCCGGTCCCCTCAGCCGCGGGCGGGAACTCCGACCCGCTGTGGCCGCCCCTCGGGACCGGGCGCCGGGCGGCCTTCCAGAAGCCATGGGGGAGCTGCCCTGGGGCTGCTCTGCGCTCATACACACCGAGGAGGATGGGGCAGTGTCGGCTCAGGAGCAGGGAGTGTTTCACTTTGTGAGGGGTAAAGCTGCAGTAGCTTAGAGCAAGAGAACTTCATAGCACAAGGAATGCTGGAATTACCTGGTGTCACCTGTAGGGCACAGAATGGACATTTGGGCTTTAAAGTGCAGGTAATCACTGGACTGTGAGAATAATGAAATCTGAGGTGATCGAGTACATGTAGTGGATATTTGTGCAGGAAGATTTGAGGTGATTTCTAGGGAACAAAATTACTTTTGAGGGAAAGTCTCTGCAATTTCTAGAGGGCACATAGAGATAATTTTGTGAGAAAACCTGAGGTAAATGTCAGGGCAAAGAAAGAACCTTTGGAGGGTAAAATCTCAGGTTCTCTGCCTTCCCACTACCTCATCCCATGCCCCACAGGGGAGCTTTGCCCTCCCTGTCCCCAGCCAGCCCAGCCTGGGCACCTCAGGGCTGCCCCCACCCTCCTGCTGAGGCCGGGCCTCGAGGGCTTCTGCCGCAGGCCCGGGAGACACTCTGGGGAAGCGCCCGAGCAGCCGGGGCCAGGGACAAGGCGGCTGCCCAGGGGCTGCTTGTGGCCTCTGGCACCCAATTGCTCAGGGCTTCCCAGTGCCCCGGCTCCTCAGGGGCCTCCTAATGATCTGCCAATTGACAGAGGCAATTTAAAGGACACAACACTTGAAATGATGTTCCTATTTCACTGTGAATATTAAGGAACCACAGTATACAATGATACATTCAGTAAAAATGTGGGTGTGCTTTTAGTAAGAAGCAAAACCAAACAAGGAAGTGCATCTAAATCAGTACTGTAAGAGAAAAATGAGAGCGATTTAGAAAGATGCATCACCAGTTGCCTAAACTGTTTATCATCTTGCAGATGCGCAGTTGCTTGGGAGCCCCATTTTATACCAAGGACCTGGAAAACCATTCCCAACAATTGGGAAAATCCTAGATGGTCCATCCACCCATAGGTGAGGTCTCCAAATTTGCCCCAAAAGTGGGTCCAGCTTTTATAGGCCAAAAAGAGCAAGTCCGACTGACTTGATGATATTTTTAGCCCAGAAACCCCTGCAGCTGGTGGCACACTTCACAATCAGCAGGGACACAGCTAAGCCAACGCCCAGACCTCTGCTGGGAGGCTTTCTCCTCCAATACCCTTCAAACAAACCTCTCTTCAAGTCACTGGGGAAAGTTTCTTAAAATGATACATTTCTGGCACATTGCTACAGAGGGTTATGTGAAAGTTTCTAAAGCAGCTGCTTTGGAGTCAAAGAGCCAGCATTAAGAGTCCTTGTCATCTGTTTGTAGCTAAATCACACTTCGGGGGATTTGAAGGAGCTTGGAACGAGCTCGAGAGCAGACCACTGAGTTTTTTAGATGATGCCTTATCTTGTGCATAGACAGGAAGGGTGAGTTTGGCTCACATCTCCACTGCATGGCTCACAAGGCCGCCAAGACTTCTAGTTACAAGAGCTTTTAAGGGTTTATTGCCAATAAGACACTGCCAAGATGGATATCTGTGTTTTAGACCCAATCCTTCAATATTTCATCAATACTTCATCAATATTTCATGGACTCATGCTACAGTGTAAGCTTCCTTAGCCAATCATGTTATGACACACAAACCTATGGCACTGCATCTTAAACTTCTTGTTTGCCATTGTAACTACTTTTATTTTTTCTAGGTCTTGAACTCAACGACTCAAAACTTTCCTCCACTTCGACTTTCCTCCACATGTCTCTGCTATAAACTATAAATCCACATTCTCGCTTCTAGCACCTACGTTTGGAAGCCCTTTCCAAAGTCTCAGATCAAATCCTGTCTTTAATTCTAAGCTTTGCTGGCAAGACCAAAGATCTGAGAACTCCCTGCATTTCAGTTTCCAACAACACCGATGCTGTCATTTCCAGAGTGCTCAGGATCCGTCTGGAACAGTCAACTCTGGCAGGAACAAGGCAGCTGCCAGGGGGCTGCTTATGGCCTCTGACCCCCGATTGCTCAGGGCTTCCCAGTGCCCCAGCCCCTCGGGGTCTCCCCCAGCCCGGCCAAGCTGCCCGGCAGCAGCCCCACAGCAGCTCCGGAGGAGCCCCAGCCAGAGGCACCTCGGGGCCCTCAGCAAGGCAGCTAGCAGCACACGGGCAGGAGGACACGGATGGCGCTTCCTGCCTGGCACGGGGCTTGTGGCCATCTCCAGGCACCGCTCTGGCAGGGATCCCTGCAGCTCCGGCCCCTGCCCAGCCACTCTGTCAGCAGCACAAAGGCTTCAGCGGAACCACCAAAGGCCAAGGGGCTTCTGGCCCTTTTCCCTGCAGCACTGCATGCCTGTGCAGCTGGCTGAGCAGAAGCACCCTTTTCCCTGCTTTTCCCTATGCCCTGCCGATCCTGGGCATTAAAAGAAAGATCCTGGGAGTCTCTCTATTGTAACACATCCTATATTTATATACAAAAAGGAAAACAAAAAGAAGAAATGAACAACCTTGAACACAAGGAAAATACCCGCTGGCTAAGGTGGCCCCAGCAGACAGAATCTCTGGCATCAGGTACCCATAGAGGTCCAGCAACACAGGCGGCCAAGCCCAGAGACACGAAGCCCTGTCTTCCACGCCCTGCGGAGCCGATCTTCCAAATTCTCTAAGATGGAATATGGAACTGCAGCTTGTGCCCTGAGAATGCGTAAAGTTTCAAGTGCCAGGCTTCTGACAGAAAGGCTGATGTCATTTGCCATTTCTTCAAGGGCTGCAAGAGAGAGGAACAGAGCCAAGGTCAGATCCCGGATCTGCAGGGAGCCGAGGAGAGCCCCAAGCCAGAGCAATCGCAGCTGGCTCTTGCCATGGCCTGGAGGGAGCAGGGACCAAGGGGATCAGCCCAAAGCTGCTGGCCACGAATGGCACACGTGGCCCTGAAATCTCAGTGTGCTCTGACCATGCCATCCACAGTCTGCACAGGGAGCAGAGCCCTCCGCAGCCGGGGCAGGGCTTGCTTCCCCCCCCAGCCCCCGCTGTCAGCCCACTGCCCTCACTCACCACTGCAGATCAGCTGGACCTGTTCCTGCTTCCCTCTAAAGCTCCGCCCGGCGATCCCTATGAACACAGAGCCTGTCATGGCAGAGCTCCCTGCCAGCGGCCCAAGGGCACGGCTGCCAGAGGGCGGCAGCGGAGCCGAGGCCGGGCGGGGCTCCACGGCGCCGGGCCCGGGTGGCGCTGCTGGGGCTGCAGGCGGGGCTGGGGCCGAGTCGCGGCGGGCCGGGGAGGGAGCCCGGGCTCGTGGCTCACCCATGAACATGACGGCCGCCTCTCGCAGGGGCTCCTGTGGGCTCTGCAGGTAGCGCAGGGCCCGGCGCAGGTGCTCGGCCGCTCTGCTCCTGCCTTCTGCCAGCTGGAGAGAGCGGGAAGGAGGGAAGGATTGGCGCTGCCTGTGCCCAGCCCCGGCCTCCCCTGCCCGCACAGCCCTGAGGCGCGGCCAGCAGCCGCTGGCGCCGGGCCCCCGAGGGGAGGGGGCAGAGGGCCGGCTGCTGCCCAGCTCGGGCACAGCTGCCAGCCCTGCACACTGAGCACCGCACTCAGGTGCCTTCTCCAGGCTGAGCCTGTGGTTTCCAAGCAGTCCTTACCAGGCTGTCTGCAAACATCCATAGCTTCTTCTTCTTCACTATTTTGTCTAGGTCCCTCCTCTTCAGGAACTCGGCCACACAAAGCAGCGTTTCCAAAGAAGCCTGGAGAGCAGCAGAGATGCAGAGATGACTACAAAGCACAGGGCACAGGACCCATATCCCTGTGCCAAGGCCTGGAGGAGACTGCAGCCCAGGAGGTGACCAGGGCAGGAGGCAGCCGAATCTCCTTCCAGGGGGACAGCAGCAGCCCATGAGTCCTCACCTGTGCCACACGCCGATTCTCATCATGGCAGTGGAAGAAGAGTGGTAGAAGGGTGTGGCGTACTTGTGTCTCCAGGGCCTTTCTTTTCTTTTCCAATGGAAGAGTCAGCAATGTTCGTAAGAGCAATATGGAGAGCAGCTGCACCTGGCTATTATTCTATATGAAGAGAAGAAAAGAAGACCTTAGCGTGGGCTGTGGGGTGCTCAGGTGGGTGCAGGCCTGGAAATCCACAGGGCACTGAGTGTCCGGGCAGCACGCAGTGGCTGTGGCTGGGGGCAAAGAGACTTACATGGTCAAAGAGTGGCAGGAGCGCCTCAGCCAGCTTCAGGGCAATGGGGGTGGGTATTGGCGTGTCCTTGTCCAAGATTATAAAGCTGAGTACCATGATTGTCATCTTAACTATCTCTCCATCTTCATCCCCCAGGAACTCCACAAGACTTTCAGTCAGGCTCCACATTTTTTCAGCCTGCATGGAATGCAACTCTGTGAAACACCAGCCTGCTGCCGCAGGGCCCAGAGGCCAAAGGCTTGTCCTGAAGCACACGGGCAGCTGAAGTGGGAGGCAGGAGAGCTGGGAGCAGCTGCCCCAGCGCCCCAAGAGCAGGGAAGGCCAAGCAACTGCATTCCCCAGTGCAGATTCAGCTGCTGCCCCCTTCTCACCATCAAAGGATCATCAGTGAGCTTGAGAAGGGCCCTGAGTATCAGGCGACGCCTCTCCTTGCACTCGCTCTGCAGGTACCTCGAGCAGATTTGCAGGACTCTGTCAGCATCGCGTTCTCTCAAGTCCAGGCACTCGAGCACCTGAAAGGCACAGGGCAGTGACAGGGGACCCGGCTGGCAGGAGCCCGGAACCACACAGGGCTGGGCCCAGGCAGCGGCACTGGGCGCGGGCACCGTCCTGGCAGCTGTGGCTATGAGAGGGCAGAGAGCTGGGAGGCTGCTCAGCGAGGCACTGCTGGTCTTCAGGCTCACCTCCACAAGGAATGCCAGGGCAGGCAGATCCCAGTGTGGCTCCTGTGTGCTGAGCAGCCGGAGCAGGTAGCGAAAGATCCGGAAACAGGAGGGCATGGAGATGCAGGACATCTCTCTGGCAGGAGAAAAAGGCAGCAAGACTGTGAGCCAGGAGAATAAACCTCTCCCAGGACTGACTCACACAGGTCAGGCCTTTCCCCAGCATTCTACAAGGGGACTTGGGCCATGTGGGAGTTGGTTGCCCATGAGCACCCTCCTCTCCCAGCCTTTTCCAGTGTGCTTGGCCATCCCTCAGTGACAAGACCCTCTGGCCCATGACCACAGGGACTGTGTGGGGCACCTGGGCACAGAGCAAAAATATCAGAGGCAGTGGGGAGGAGGGGGTCTCACCTGGCCAGCAGACCTACGGCATAGTGGTGGGTGTCAACAGAGAGCAGCATGTCCCAGCCACACCTGCGTTCCATGGCCACCACAACATCCTTGTAGTGCTTTTGGCAGAGCAGGGACTTCAGGGTCTGCACTGCAAACCTGTGTGCAGAGCAAAGCCCAGGTCACTCTGGCAGCACTCGCTCCTTCCCAAGCCACGTGGCAGGGACAGGAGGACTGGGATGGAGCACCTGTTAGGGCTGGTGGCAAGGCCGTGCTCTTCCTGGCATCCCTTCCAGAATGTATTGACCTTCTCTGGCATCTCTTCTGTGCTGAAGAACACTTGGAATAGCAGATGCACAAATAGGCGGGAGAAACACACCTTCAATATACGTGGGATACAGGGCACCTGGAGGATCTTCCACATCACCATGGTTGCCTGCAAAGGACAAAGCCCCCCAAGACAGCACTCAGTGCCGAGGTGTCCGTGTGGCAGGGCCCGAGCGTAGCACAGCCTGGAGAGACGCAGGGGGAGCACGGAGCCTGGTGGACCTGAAGCTGCCCATGGGCCAGGATTCAGGGCAGCGCCTGAGGCAGAGAGATGCAGTAGGGGAAGGAGGATGGAGAGGTGCTGGAGAGGCAGCCTTGGGGCCAGCAAAGGCCAGTTGCAGAAACTCACAGCCAGGGCAAAGACACGGGTTTTGTCCCCATCGGAGGTGCATGTGCTGTGCTCTGGCCAGCTCCCCAGCACATTCAGGAGTCTCAACTGCACCGGCTTTGCAGTCCTGGGCGAGCACAGGATGGTCTTCCACATGGGCGTGGCAGCTCTGTGGGGTTAGAGCTCTGACTCAGGTGGGTCTCAGATACAGCACCATGTCCTGGGCAGCTGCAGCGACCAGAGCTGGCTGCCAGTTCTGCCTCTGCCTGCTGCCCCTTGCCAGCAGCACCCAGGCAGCCCAGCCTGGTGGGAAAAGACCCCTAAGGGGCAGGGAGGGAGCATGGCAGCAGGCTCAGGAGCTGACATGCCAGGGCTGGCAAAGGCAGCAGCCAGAGGGCCCTGGAACTCTCTGTTGGTTGGACACCTGGGGCAGGTTGAACAGGATGATGGGCGGGGAGCCCTGAGCCCTCTGGGCAGGTGGGCCCCATACCTGTCACAGGACGGGGCCACACGCAGGAGCGTCATGACTACGTCAGCTGGGTGTTCTTTGGTAAGATCCAGCAGGGTCTTGTCCAGCCTGTGCTTGTCAGAATCATTTGCCATGAGCCACTGGTGGATGTGTCTCACCATGGCGGGCACCTGGAGAAGGCACAGGGAGACTTGGAAAGCTGCCAGAGGGAGCAATGATCCCAACTTCCCCAGAGAAGTGCTTCCCTTCCCACCATACTGCCATGAGGCCTCAATGGCTCACAGCAATTAGCATACGTGGCTTGGGAGGCCAAGCAATTCCTGGGAGGATCCTTGTCCACAGGCTGCTTACTTGCTTTGGATTGGAAAAATCTTTCTCTCCAAGCATATACAGGAGGGCAGCACTGGTCTTGGTTTGGAAGATGGGATTGTGTGGTCTGAGCCTAGTGCGCATGGCGATGGTCTCTTCCTCCTGAATTCTCTTGATGAATTTGCAAACGAGTATTAGGAGAAGGGCAGGAAGCCAGGGATGTTGCATGGACTGCTCCACACATGGTGCTCAGCTGAGCAGGGACAGCAGGCCCAGCCCAGGTGGGGGTGGCTGCAGGTACCTGCGCTGTGCTGCGGAAGCGGCCACGGCTGGATTCCTGCACTTGCATGCGCTCCACGGCTGCATCTGACAAAGAGAGAGCGCAGCCAGAGTTGAGGGGCTGCGGGAGAGGCCGGAGAACAGAGCCCAGCCCTGTGCTCCCCAGGCAGGGTGAGCCCCGGGATGCCCCAAGAGGATGGAGCACGGCCACTGCAGGGTGTCTGCCCGGCCCCTCTTCCATCCTGTGGGCATGTCCCCAGGGCATGGGATGGGGCCAATGTGGCTGCAGGCACAAGTCCTGCAGCCGAGCTCTGCCACTCACCCCGCTGTTGCAGCCTGAATGGCACTGCCTTTTGAGTCTCCTGTGCTGGGGTAGCTCCAGGGCTCTCTTCTTCCTCCTCCCAGGCCAGTTCGGGCACTTTTAGGGATTTCTGCTCCATGTCTCTGACTTGATTTGGTGGTACTTGCAGAAGAGATGCTTCGGAAAAGCTCCGGGGCACCAAGTCCCACGCTCTGCCTTCAAGGGTCCCTGCAGAATAGAAGCCTCAGGAAGGCCACGGGTCAGCAAGTCCTGTGGTCTGGCCTCGAGCTCAGCTGCAGGAACAATGCCTCAGAGAGGCTCTGGGTCAGACACGAACGAGCGCGCTGTGCAGGGGCTCCTCACAGCACCGCTCTGTCCTGTCCTGTCCCGTCACGTGCTCTGAGCACTGTGGCGTGCACTTGTCATTGCCAGCTCCTATGTCACCACATGTCACAAAGGGCCCTTGGACACCCGTTCTATGCCACAGTGACCGTGCTGCACCGTGTCACAAAGGGCCCCTGCACACACTGCCCTCTGCCCTGGGGCCACCCCCAAGCCACTCAAAGTGGCCCAGGGTGGAAGGAATCACTCACCCCAAGTGTCTAAGACATCCCAACAGGATCTTAAGGAATGGCTCAAACCATCAGCAAACACTGCCCTGCTCTGTGGGCTCAGGGCAGCAGAAAGAGCCCCCAGGGCTCCGCTAGGAAGGGCACGGGGCCTTCCACAGAAGCTGGCTCAGCCTCCTTGGGAAACATCCTGGCTAGTGGCTATCCTAAACCCACGGGTGTGACATGGACAGGGAACATGTGGGTCCAGGCACGAATGCTGCTCTGACCCCTGGGGCTCAGGGAGCACTGACATTAGCAGCTGTGGCAAAGTTCCCACCCAAGCAGACCTGCCACCTCCCAAGCCCTGGCAGCACTGGTGCCCATCTCCTGCCTCAGAGACCTCTGTCCCCAGACGGCTTCTGTGCCAGAGGAAACCAAAGCCCACGTGCATTGGGGGCTCTGCTCCTTCCTGCAGGGGCTGATGGCAGGAGCACCTGGAGCAACTGCTGGCACAACTTGGTATCTGTCAGATGATGTTCCTCCTTCCTGGAATGACTTTTTCCATAGCAGGCATTAGCAGCAGCACAAAAGCACCAATAGCTACTGCATTTCACAGGACAGAGGGACTCTAAAGAGACACAATCATGACTGCATGGAGTTTTCTGCACATTTTTCATGCTTTCTGCAATAAAAAAACGGTGGAGTTTAAAGTTTAGTGCAACACTATTTGTGTTGACTGAGACCAGCAGCTAATATCTAGTGCATTGGCAAAGTACAGAAGACAGGGAAAACTCTCAGAGGAGAAAGAGAAGGTGTTCTGTGTCTCTGAGTATGGTGTGAGCACCCTAAAGGAGCAGCCAATGCAAGTGCTGAAAGTAGACTTGCTGTTTTTGTGCTCGTTCCTGAGCCCGCTCTGGTGCTGTTTCTGTGGGGTCCAGAGCTGCTGGGGCAGCAGTGACTCCGCAGCCCTGCTGGAGGAGACATGGCCGCCCACCCCATGGTGACAGCATCTCTGTGGGCCCAGAGCTCTGGGTCAGGGGGGCCTCGGTCACGGCACCATGGCCTGGGCAGCTGCCAGGGCCCGGGCTGGCCACCAGCCCTGCCTCTGCCCCTGCTCCTTATTGGCAGCACCCAGTGGCTGTGCCCAGGCAGCAGCTCCCTGCCCTCCCTGTCCCCAGCCAGCCCAGCCTGGGCACCTCGGGGGTGTTCCCACCCTCCTGCTGGAGTGGAGGCCCGGCGTCGAGGGCTTCTGCCGAGGGTGTGGGACACACACTTTGGGGATGAGCCAGAGCAGCTGAGTGCCAGGAGCAAGGCGGCTGCCGGGGTGCTGCTTGTGGCCTCTGACACCCAATTGCTTAGGGCTTCCCTCTGCCCCAGCTCCTCAGGGGGCTCCTGTCCCCTTGTAGCCACCTGCCACCCACTCCCTCACACATCGCCCTGTTCCTTGCCATTGCCTCATCAGGGTCAGGGCCTCCACAGCACCTCATCTCTTTGTGGCCTCAGCCCCTCAGGGTCTCCCCCAGCTTGGTCTCCCCCAGCAGCGCCGCAGCCCCACAGCAGCTCCGGAGCAGCCCCAGCCAGAGGCACCTCCAAGCCCTCAGCAATGCAGCCAGCAGCTCACGGGCAGGAGGACACGGATGGCGCTTCCTGCCTCGAACAGAGCTTGTGGCCATCTCCAGGCACCGCTCTGGCAGGGATCCCGCAGATCCGGCCCCTGTCCAGCCACTCTGTGGGCAGCACAAAGGCTTCAGCGGAGCCACCAAAGGCCAAGGGGCTTCTGGCCATTTTCCCTGCAGCACTGCACGCCTGTGCAGGATGCTAAGTACAAGCACCCTTTTCCCCCTCCTCCCCTATGCTGTACGGACCCCTGGCAGCAAAGAAAAGCTTCTGAGAGTCTGTATATTATAACACATTTTATATTTACATAAGATAAAAAATGCAATGGAAGAAAAATCATAAAGAAAAAGAAAATCCCCACTGGCTAATGTTGCCCCAGCAAAGAGAGCCTTCTGGATCAGCTCTCTACAGAGCTCCAGCAGTGCAGCCAGCGGAGCCGTGACAGACGAGGCCGAGGCCGAGTCATCCATGCCCTGCGCATCTGATCTTGCAGCCTCTGGAAGATGGAATATCGCCCACTCGCTGTTGCTCGGAGGACATGCAGTGTTTCCAGTGCCAGCTCTGACACAGCACTGCTCATGTCCTCCCTCAGGCGTTCCAGGGCTGCAAGAGAGAGGAACAGAGCCAAGGTCAGATGCCAGATCTGCAGGGAGCCCAGGAGAGCCCCCTGCCAGGGCCATCATGTGAAATACAAAGCTGTGTTTCCTGTCTGGTATGGACAGGCAATGTGTGTATTTGTGATTTGGATATGTGTGGACACCAATCATGGGACAGCTGTGAATTCTAATAATAACCAAGGAATGTAAAGCATGGAAGAAGGCCTTTGAACCTATCTTTTGTTTGCAATTAACCTTGGTAGATTCAGGAGCATTTGAATTAAAGCGTTAAGGATTTTGCTTCTTGCTTGTAGTCAGGCCTTAAAGAGTGCTGCAATAATAACCTTTTGAAATATAATTTTAGAATATTGCTTGTATCCTTGAAACTATAGCTTTGGAATATATATAAAGGAAATATGCTTATCTCACACCTTAACAAAACAGAGAAAAACAGCTTGAGAAAGGAAGATGAACATCATCTCAAGGATTTATAATTTTGACCAAGGGAAGCTGGACATCACTGTTATGAGATTTATAGTCATTGTAATTAAAAAGGTGGACCCACATCTGGGGAGCTGGATTCACCAGATGGGATTCATCTTTATTCTTGCGGAAACTGGACCAACATCTTGGAAACTACCACCACCATCTGGGGATCCTCCTTTTTGGGACGCATACTGAAGAAAAACTAAATCACAATAGTGTATAGAATTGTGATGTAAAAACTGGAAATAGAAACTGCTGATGAGTAAAAAAATTAGAATAGAAACTGCTAAGAAAGCTTATGAGTACCCCTAAAAATACCTGTAAGCCCCAAATATCAGCGTGCAGTTGGAGGGAAAACTGCCTCCACTGTACCCAGCACTGTTTTGCTCATACTTTACCATAATTAGTTATTAAATTGATTGTTGCTTGAGTATTGGCCTAGTCAAGCTTCTCATTTATAACATGAACAATGTTAACTATGGTGTCATACCATTTTTACAAATCCAATATGAAAAAAACTCTCCAGATCAGCTTGACAATCTCAAAAGCTGGTTCCTCAACTCTTCCTCCCCAGTTCCCTAATTGGTGACATTCAGCAGTGATATCAAATGAGCACAGAAAACAAATGGAAGAGGAAATGCAGATAGTCAGCAGCCACCACCTACAAAAATACCTTTTAAATACAGCCATGCTTTGCTTTGATTCTGTCATTACATCCTGCTGCAAAAAGGTTAAATTCTGTTCTCAACACCCTGTAACATCAGCTGTTACACTTACAGCTCACCACAGAGCTCTAAACAGGAGGCAAAGATCTACACCAGTTTGTCTTTCAGAACTTCCCACACATCTATTACCTGTCTGTGGGCAGCTTCAGAAAATGGGGGCAAAACCATTCCAGAGAACAGTGAAAATCCAGACAACCAAGGAAATCACACAGCACTATGGACTTTTTCCAGGTGTGAAATTTTTAATGGATTATGTGAAATAACACAGAAGCAATTCCTGTCCACAGAAAAGACGTAAAATGTTTTTGTTTCAAGGGCAATCACTGGATGTTTAAATTGTTTTGAGCTGAAAGTTACATTAGGTCCTCAACATTGGGTAATCGCAATCCCCACAACCTAAACTGTGAAATTGTGAAATTACTACTTCCCCAAGGAGAAAATATTGGGGATTTGCAACTCATCTCAAAACCTCAGTAAAATGAAACCAGCAGAATTTCCCTGAGATGACAGCGTGTCCTATTACCCTTTAATTACTCATGAAAACAGACTTGCTTCCACTAGGACAGCTATTCATGAAAACTGGGGTAAAACCTGTAAGAAATGGCAACGTGCACAAATGTTCCTTTCCACAGCAGGCACAATCCAGTGCTCCTTGGAGAGGCTAAAAGCAGAGCAGCACTCGTTGGCACAGCCTCTCCTCCCACACCCAGCGAGTGACCAACACGGCAGCGCCAGCCTTCCCAGGGATGGGCGAGGACACCAGAGAGCAGATGCCAACAAGGGTTGAACTGTGCCAAGAGAGGTTTACACTGGACATTAGGGAGCACTTTGGCCCAGACAGGGGCATTAGATATGGGGATGCTCTGCCCTGGGGGTGCTGGTGGAGTCACCATGGTGGGAGGAGTTTGAGGGAAACGTGGCGGCAGCACTCCGGGCTCCGGCCTGCTGGCCATGGTGGTAATGGGTCACAGGTGGCCACGGGCTGGACTTGGCCTCACAGGGCTTTTCCAAGCCAGTGCATTCTGTGATTTGTGACATCACAGCCTCTGGGGACAGCACGGTGGCTGGCAACTGTCCCCAGCCGTTCTGTGCCCAGACCCCGGGCAGACCTCGGCAAGGAGCGACGTCCAGAGTCCGTGTGGTGGTGGCAGCTCCTTGTGCAGGGCACCATGGCTGGCCAGGGCTTCTCCTGGACACTGCAGGTGTACCTGCTGATGCTCCTGGTGCATCCACTTGACCCTTCCAGCCGTCCTGAGCAGGACATGGGCACCTCGGGTCTGCGTCCCGAGGACCTGGAGCTGCAGGACCTGGGCCCTGAGAACGGCCCCTGGCTGGACATGGCGCTGGTGGGCTGGACGTGCTTCCTGCTGGAGCTGCTGACCATGGGCGTTGTCCTGGCTTGGTACCTCAGCAGAAGGCTCTGGAGATGCTGGAGACAGGTGAGGGAGGGGGCCGGCTGGCAGCATGGGGCAGAGCCCGAGGCTGCTGGGCCTGCTGGGCAGCCCCTTGGCCAAGGCCCCGCCTCAGAGGGGAGCGGAGCCTCTGGGCAGGAATGGGGCCCAGGGCTGAGCCCAGGGACGGCACCGGGCAGAGGCGGCTGGAGCTCTGCTCGCTGCAACCTCTGCCCCGGGCAGCCCAGCCCGGCCCCAGCCTCTCGGGCAGAGGCCTGGGCCCCGCTCCACCCATCGGGATCCCGGTGCTTTGCCTTGCAGGAGAAGCTCCGGAGCCGCTCGGCCCGGGCAGGGCCCCGCTGCTGCTGCCGGGGCCGCGGCTGCCCCAGGAAGCCGCTCCAGCTGCTGAGGCACAACCGCGCCCTGCTGCGGCTCTGCCTGAGGCACCGCCCTGGGCAGAGACCCAGAGCCAGGAGGGCAGCACAGAGCGCTGTGTGAGAGCGGAGGAGACTCCGGCCGCCCTCAGTACCAGGGGCCAGCTGAGAGAGGAGGAGACTCCGGCCGCCCTCAGCACCAGGGGCCGGCTGAGAGAGGAGGATCCCGGCCTCCGTCAGCGCTGACCTCCAGCCCCAGCGCTATGCAGAGCCTTGTGGGGATGTGTGACCAGCGCCCAGCCCTGGCGCTGTGACATCCCCAAATCAGGAGGTAGAGATACCCCATCATTAGTCATAGCCTTCCCTGACACTTTTTTCAGTAGTTGAGATTTCCCTCGGTTTTCCCTTTTTCAATGTTGAAGCATTTTAGACATAAGTTTCTTACCCCGTAGTCTTTTAGTAGTGACCCTGTAAGTGTAGATTTTGCGAGTAGTCAAGTTAGGTTCAAGTAGTCAAGAATAAAGTTCACGTTTTCTACGCAGTGCTGTGTCCTTTCCTTGACATTCCATCCCAGAGGGCACACGGCGAGTGCTGGGTTAGCACGGGAGCTCCGGCCTGCCTGGAATGGAGAGCCTGAGTGCCCCAGCAAAGGCTGCACCAGTGTGGAGGGCAGCTGCAGAGAAGAATGTTCTCCTGCCTCCACCTTCCAAGGAAGCTTGGAGTCCATCCCTGTCTGCACTGTGCAGGCTGGACCAGGAGGTGTCTGGGTGGCCC
Organism: Fringilla coelebs; assembly: GCF_963513975.1. Classification (NCBI taxonomy): domain Eukaryota; kingdom Metazoa; phylum Chordata; class Aves; order Passeriformes; family Fringillidae; genus Fringilla; species Fringilla coelebs. The sequence continues at coordinate 289,742 of NW_028167583.1, forward strand.
CAGAAGGTGCTTGCAGGACCCTGGGGCACCAGGGAAGGAGCAGGATCATCCCTGGAATGCTGTGAGAGATACCCAGAGCAGCCCACCCTGGGGCCCAGGCAAGGGGTGAATTCAGGCAGGCCAAGACATCCAGGAGCTGCTGGGCTGTGGCAGCAGTCATCAGTCTGGTGAGGCCCAGTCCTGTTTCCTGTCTTTCTTGCGTTTTTGTATTTATCTGTATTTAGTTCTTTGAATTTATCCTGTTGATCCTGAAAATGGGATTGGATTTCATTTTCCTACAAAACAAGACCTTAGTCACTTTATTTCTAGGAATCATCTATGGGTAATCCCAGCTTAAATGACTTCTCATTGATTTATTCCGCTTCTTGTTCCTTTACAGTGCTGTTATAAATGATCCAATCTGCAGCCAAATTAAGAAAAAAAAATTTAACAAAGATTTATTAGATCAATAACAATATATAATTTAAAAATTTCCACCACAGCCAAGACAGCATCAACTCTGGAATATGGTGCTGGGTGAACCAGGATCAAACTGACAGAGTGCCAGCATTTGCCTGGTGGTTCCCCCAAACTGTCTCATACAGCCAGCTTATATCCCATATATTCCACCTGGGGCTGGAATGACAGAGTGTCCTTTGTGTGCCTTCACATGTAGAGCTGGATCATACAGATACAAAGCAAGTCCACGTGTCCCAATGACTGTCTGGGCTTCTCCAGAATAGCCTTCTTTTACATGTATCACAGGGTCCATAGGGATGGAAAAGCCAGTATTCCAGATCACAGATGCAATCTGCTCCCGGTGCAGGTCCTTGTCAGAGGCTTAAGCATTTCTGGGAAGTCGATGTTCATGGTCCTGGAAGGCTTCATTCTTAAGCGAATGGACTTGATATTATCTTTAGCGTTTTCCAGGAACTAATTGAATAGAAATAGGACTCTGCTCCCAGCCAGGGTGGTCAAGGACATGAGTTGGATTTTTACAATATTTTATACACATATATATACAAATAGCATGAATTAAGTTTATATATTTAACAGCACCATCAAACACCTCTGTTAAAATACAGATCCCTCACTGCAAGGAGGACAATCTTGCTGTTTTCTGAACAATGTTAACTTTGGTGACATACCCATTTTTACAAGTCCAATATGAAAAAAACCTCTCCACATCAGCTTGACAATCTTAAAAGCTGGTTCCTCAGCTCTTCCTCACCAGTTCCCTTATTGGTGACATTCAGCAGTGATATCAAACGAGCACAGAAAACAAATGGAAGAGGAAGGAAATGCAGATAGTCAGCAGCTACCACCTACCAAAATACCTTTTAAATACAGTTCAAAGGTCTCTAAGAGCAAGCTCGAGGTGTAAATGGAGACACTCCCACAGAAGTACTGCCAGCTGGTAGTTTCGACATTCCCTCTGAGTTTGCTTTTCATTTTTTTCATATCTCACCTAAACAAGATAAAAAGCCCAAACAAATGTGACCTTTCAGGCAGACAAAAGACGTGGTTGGTCCTTATGAAAGCATTTTATTCTGCCTGTATGATAACCTGTTGGGAAAAATAGGAGCTTTAGCAAAACGTCCCTGTGCTGTTGCAGGTGTTCTGCCACTGTGAGAAATCACAGGCACGGCTGCAAGGCTCCTGCAGCTCACCCTGGTGAGGGTCAGTGACCACTCATCCCTGCAGGGATCACTGGCAAGAATGACAGCGGGAAACGTGCAGGGAGCTTGATAAATCAATGTTTGCCATTTCCTTAGCAAACAAAAACCCCTTCAAAACAAAGCCATAAAAATAGTTTGTCTCAATTAGAAAAATCTGAATTAACTATTTTAGGCCTGCTTTTCGTTCAGCATTCAGCAATCTGAATTTGAATATGCATAGAGTAAGTAATTAAAGGTAGCTGAAACTTAAAGAATAAATGTCTATTTCCTTGTGCATAACCTACACTGAAACACACTAAAAACAGTGTTTTGCTTCAGATCTGCTTGGCATTGACTTCACTCAGTCTTATACTCATCAGGTTAATAAAAACATAGGGAAATACATACTTTGTTGCATTAAGAATGCATTATTAACTAGAAGGGCATAGCTTTATCAGAATCACTGCTGTGACCAAGATTACTTGGGTAAATTCAAAGTACTCACACAAAAACATCACAATAAAAGCAATGTTCAACAGAGCCTCAAAAATAAAGACATAGTTCCAAGTTTCTCAGATGTCCCACACTTGCTAAGATTTCTCCAGGAAGAGGAGCAAACTGAAAATTGCATAGGAAATTTTAGACCCATTTCTCTTTTTTTTCCTTAACTTCCTTGTGGGGAAGAGAAAACTCCTAATACAGGGAATGAAATCGAGTTTTTATACCTCAGTCATGAGTCACCCCCTCAGTTTCAACCAGATCCAATGTTCAGTCCAGTCTTGGAAAGAGTCAAATCATCAGTATGAAATTGAAATTGTATTCAGGAAATTAGGTTTTTTTTTCTCGATTCCCCTCCCTCCCCAACACAAGTGAGACAGTGTTGCTATCTTACTGCAAAGCTCTCATACTTTCTCAGTGATTTCTCATGGGCAGCTCCTCCCAGCACTGACTCCTTCTTCTTCACAGCACAGCTAACACAGCTAACAAACTCCATCTCTATTCACAGCACAACTAACAAACCCCATCTCTCCTCTCACCCAGCTCACTTCCTCTCCTGTGGCACTCTTTTTCTTATTGGACACAGCTGTGGCCTATTAAGGGCAGGCCTGTTCTTAATGTTTGGTCATTAGTACAGCTGCAACTCCTCAGGTGTGAGATTACCTTCTGCACTTTGTTTTCTTATATTCTATCCCTCCACAAGAAAGGCTCAATTTGAAAAATCATCTTTATAAAATTGTACTTGGACAAAATAAGTTTGCTACAAGTTGCAGCAGAAAGAGAAAGGAGAGCAGAATCAGAGGTTTTCAAACTCAGTATAAAATCCAGCTCATGCTTTCCCCAAAAGCCTCATTTCATTTATGCAGGTTTAAAAAAAATAAATCACATAATAAAAATGTCACATATTATGTTAAATACTATCATTTCTATCTGAAATATTAATCATTTTCATGCTTTTCAGAAGTGAACTACCAAGTCTTCTGCACCCATCTTCACCAAATCTGATTCTAACTGCTTGCCAGTTTAATCCCTTAGGAAGCAAAAGTAGCCCCATGTGTCTCAGGATCAATAGAAACTAAACCACAAAGCTTGACAAAGTATATTAAATTGTTAGTAAAGTCAATAAATATTTTCCACTCTAGGGATAGCTATCACCAGCCTGTGAATTTTCCTAGGGCAGGTTTAGTGAAGAAAGAACGAGGTCTTTATTGCCCAATCAGCCAGGAGCTGTTCTCCTTTACTGCCAGTATGATGTGAGCATAAACACCACATTCTTCACACTATCATCCACAAAGAATTCCTCTTGAGAATGAAGGCTGGTTTTGAGTTTGACCAAAGAGATGAAAACTCACTGGTGCAGCATGGCCAGGCTCTGCAGTGGAAAGCTGAGAAGCAGCAGCAGATTCCTGACCAGATCTCCAAGGCTGTGTGTGCAGGGCTGCTGTGGTGGCCTGGCCCTCGCTGGCTGCACACTTCCAGCCACCATCACTTCCTCCCCGAAGGACAGGGGAGAAAATAAGAAAAGCAGGAACTGGAAAGCTCAGGCTAAAGTCAGAGAGATCACTGATGAAAGAGATTAACTTGAAAAATTTAATTTATCATCAATTAAAATGAATACTTAATTATATTATTATGCACTTTTATTAGACTGACAGCCAGCCGGACCCAAAGCATCCTGAGCATCAGGGCAAGGCCGTGTCCATCTCCCAGGAGCTGATTTACCCAATGTTCCCAAGGGAATTTTCTGTACACACTTCCACAGTAGAGCTGCCAGGCTGCCAATAAAAATATCTCTGGCTGAGAGCCAACCCGAATACAAAAACCATATTAAAGGAAGAATGGCACCTGCAGCATTTGATTGACCTTCAATGCCGTGAGAAGATTACAAATTTCCCAAGATTAAGGAGTTCCCAAAATACAAAGCAAAGGATTGATTTTTATGGATCAAATGTTAAATAGGCCTGTAAAATTGGAGTTCTTAGATTGCACATGTGTCCTGTTTAGGGCAAACTGGGGCAGCTGCTGCAGCCACAAGGTGCAAACTCTCGGAGTTCCCAGGTCCCAGTCTGGAGCAGGTTTGAGTAGGTCCAAACAGGAAAGCAGTAGCAGTCCAGGAATAAATTTGGACTGTTTAACTACACTAACTAATGAGAAGAACCAAGAAGCAAGTGTAAGCAGAAGCGAAGCAGAAGCAAGAAGCAAAGCCAAAAGCCATGCAAAAAGCAGAAGCAGCACTATGTACTGTCCTGTCTGTATGCCCCACCAGCCATGGGGGAGCGGCTGATAAGGAGCCAAAACAAAACATTCCCTCTTCAGAGCCAGTCTTGAAGGCACAGAACATAATATCCAGCATAAACTGCACACACAAATGGGGATAAAGCATCCTAACGTCAGCCTAGGACAAGGCCCTTGAGCCCCACCAGCTAAGAGGAGGGAGAAGGCAACATGTCCACCTTCAGGCAGAGTTTCAGCCATGCCCTGAGTTTTAGCAGGAGCTGGGCTGTAGATAGGAATAGGAATGGTTTTGTATAGTGCTCAGTTTAGGTGATAGGTTAGGTTAGCTTAGGTTAGGTTAGTTTAGGTGTCAGTTAGGTTCAATTTTAAGCTCTGTTGGTTTTTTTTTTTTCTCCAAAAGATAAAATTTTCAAAACTTTAGGACATGTAGGGAGCGAGTTTTAAGGACTATAGAAGGTAGGTAGCTCAGATAATAGAGGATTGTTTAGCTTAGACCAGAGTATTGTTAATTGCAGGAAGCTCTGAGGTATCTTTTAAGCAGAAATGGACGAATTGTCACAATAAGAACTAAGCTGTGAGAGGAAGAGCTGGGCTGCAGCAGAACTGGAGCCTGCAGGTGCTCCAAGCTGTCAGCCTGAGCAGGCCACCTGCAGGACAGAATGCTGAAGAGGTAGAAGTAGCCAGGGGACACTTTGTTTCAGCCGGGAGTGACACTAAAACTCTAAACTATGCACAGCGTTGTAAGACTCCCTTCCTTGCCATGCTGGAGCTGAGTGGCCAGCCCCTTTGAGAAGCCCAAAGAACACACTGAGCCAAGCAGCTTTGCTTGCCTTACCTGGGCAAAGCAAGTGCAGGAAGAGTGGAGAGGAGATGCCTGCGGCTGAGGAGGCCCTTGTGCCCCGCCAGCTGAGAGCAGGCGTAGCCATGATCTTTTCTGAAACATCCCTTTGCCAGGATTTTCCTCCTGAGAGGCTGAGAGGCCTCAGGAACACAGTGTAAACAAGAATTTGCTGCTGTAAACAAGAATATCTGCTGCTGTGGAATGCAACAGGTGCATCTTGGATTGGTCTCATGTGCTTGTTTCTAATGAATGGCCAATCCCAGCCCAGCTGTCTGGGACTGTCTGGTCAGTCACAAGATTTTAGTCTCATCCCATTCTTTCCCTTTCCTTGCAAACCTTCTGATGAAATCCTTCCTTCTATTCTTTTACTATACTTCGAATCTATCATTTTATTATAATATATATCATCAAAGAATAAATCAGCCTTCTGAACCTTGGAATCAAGATTCTTTCTTCCCTTGTCCTGGGACCCCTCTGAACACCAGCACAAGGAGGGGAAAAGGGGATGGATCATCCTGAGGTAGAGCTTCAGCCATCCGCTCAGTTTGAAGAGGAGCTGTGCCATAGCTGGGACATGGAATGTTTGGAGGTTTTCTTGGCAAGGCTTTCTTTAGTTAGGACTATAGAGCATAGAAAGCTCCCGTCATGATGCATTGCTTAGATAAGAGAAGAGTATGGTTGATGTGGGGAAGCTGAGAATTCTCCTTGAAGGAGAAGTGAATGGGTGGTCATAAGAAGAATGAAGCCAGCACAGAAGAAGCTGGCATTCAGCAGATGTCCTGTGAGCTGTCAGCCTGACCTGGGCCACCTGGAGGACAGAATGATGAAGATGGGGAAGATGGTGAAGTAAGCAGAAGATTCTCTGTTCCAGCCCTTGGTTTCAGCAGGACTGGCAATACAGACTCCAAAGCCTGCGCAGGCCTGGAATGTTCCCTGCCGTGTCCCGCCGTGCCTCAGCCGCCCGGTGCCTTGGGAGCCGTGCGCTGCGGCCGGGCCGTCCCGTTGATGGCTTTGCGCTGCCTGCCAGCGGCCCAAGGCTCTCCCCCTTGCCAGAGGGGCCCTGCCCCTGGCCCAGGCACCCCCTGGCAGCTGCCCCGCAGCGCCCCAGCTGCCTGGCAGAGATGGTATTCCCGTGTGCCCTGGTGTCCCTCAGTGCCAGCTGCAGCTCCCAGCGGGGCAGCAGGAGGGGCCAGGCCCTGCTTGTCCCCCCTTGCTGCCAATCCCTTGGTATTGAAAAGCAAAGGAAGGCTCAAATGGCACATCTTCCTAACAGTGCCCTCTCTTCAACATTTGGGGCACCAAAGGGCTCTGCTCAAGGGGCTCTGAGAGCCAACGCCCGGCTTTCCAAGCTGAGGCGTCATGCTTTCTTCTCTAAGCCCTCCAGTTGGCTGGGTAATGGCAGCTGACTTGGAAATGGGGAAAATGAGATGCTTTCAAATGGAGGGAACCCTTCTGGGTAACAATGCAGTGTTTCAGCAAGAGAATTTCAAAGTAGTTCAGGGCCGTTCAACAATTGCCTTGATTTTCAAATGCCACCCTCAGCATGCCAAGTGTGGAGAGCCCAGGCAAAAGCTCCTGTCAAGGCACTGTGCTGTCTGTTATCAGAGGACATGTCTGTGCTGAGTCACAAGCAAGGAAAGCCCAAGGAAAGCAAGCTAAGCCGTGCATCATGATTCCACGGATGAACAGAGTTGATTTGCAGAGGAGCTGTGTGCACTTTTTGCCCCCTCCCAGCCAGTATTTTGTTCCGCTTTCAAGATGCCTCCTGGGTCTGTCTCAGGATTTTGACAGAGAAGGGAATGACTGCATCTCATTTGTATTGGGATGTGGCTGCCCAAATCTCTGCATGGAATCTTACAGGGAGCATGGAGCTCGGGCAAACATGCGTCCCACTGCAGCTTTGGGCTGTTCCAAAGGTGCCTCCTTTTGGGGCCTCCTTTAGGTTTCTTTTTACGTGAACCTAAATGGGGAATTGCGGGAATCCACAAAATCAGAGGGTTGTGGGAGAGCTGCAAAAGGCAGGCATCAGAGACAACAGAACTGTCATTAGAGCTAAGCAGTAGCTATGAAGTAGGTAAGCAGACAAATTATTTAAATGGTAGGAAAGCAAGGACACATAGAACAATGGCCTGTGTATTAATGCTTGTCTAGAATAACTCCCTAAGATACAGAAAAGTTTATCTAACAAGATATTAGGAAGTTTGAAGCTTAATAATGGAGCTCTGTTCATTGTGTTTTAAGGCTCACAAGCAGGTATTGTATTGGAAATAAGCAAGCATTGTTTTAACCAAAGGTACGTGTGCTTATAGCGGTTCGATGGAACCGCTGTCAATGCGTCTCTGCTTTGTGTGATTGGTCAAAAAACTTATAAAGTAAGTTGTAACATAAAGTTCTTTGTCTGCTGCCTGGGATGTGAGCTGCTGGCATCTTCCCATTGTCATCACCATGTAATGAGACTAATGCTGAAAAATAAAACAGCTCAAGACACGTTCCACAGCAGTCCCGTCCCGTTTGTGATTTGTACACAGCCCCCCAGCCGGTGATAAATGGTGCTCCTCTGTGAGGAGGTTGGTTAGACTAGAGGACTAAAAAAGAAGATCATGGACAACTCGGTCGCCAGAAACCCAGGCTGTTAACAGGAGGAATAGATCATCCCCTTCGCAGTCGTCAGCACCCGGTGTCCTTGTAAGTAATAAGCAGCTATTTTAGGGGCTCCTGGGCAACCAGATGGGAAATCATTTATCTAAAACAGAATGGGGTGTTTTTTACTGGCTTGAGAATATTTTACAGGATAAAGGACGTTCAGACATCTCAAAACATAAACTGAAAGACTTATTAATCTGGGTGAAAGCAAATAGTCAAAATATAGACTTGCAGTCTGCCTTTACCTTTGATTTTTAGGACCAGATAAACTGGAAAATTTATAATCTAGTCACTCTCAAAAAGGAAGAGACTGCAGCCAAACTAATGCCTGCCTCTAGAGCATTAATGAAGAGCGTTAATGAAGAGTTTTAAACAGAATGACTGTAATAGAGACTTTCTCAAAAGCCAAAACAGAACACCTGGTTCTGAGACTTTAATTCTGAGTGGTGTTGGGCCGTCGTCCTCTTCTGGGGGGATCTCAGGTTTTTTTCAGGGTTCCTTCCCTTCTGGCGCGTCCGGGGTTTCTCCAGGCAGTGTGGACAGCACCCCGATCCCTGGGAAAGGGGAATCGGATCAGCTTCCAGCTTCGGTTGTGTCCTCTGTTTCTTCCGGGATTCCCTGCGTCACTGATGCTGTGACAGATCATCCTCTCATTCCTCCATGGAATCCTCCACCCCCGGAGTTCCCGGGAAAGCGTTCAGGATTTTCGTTGCGTTCCAAGACTGTGGGGGGTCAGGGGTCGTGTTCTGGGGAGGATGAGAGTCGCGCAGGTCCAGGAAATGAGAGTTTGGGGAGGCTTTGCAAATCAGGGGCTGCTGTTTCTGTGCCCTGTCCCTCTCCCAAACAAATTGCGGCTGGGTCTTATGCTGAGGCTGTGCAGGCAGGGTCTGCCGAGGTGGGCTCTGGATCAGCTCTGCCTGGCCGAGGGGTGGCGGGGGTCACTCCTGCCACTGCTTCCCCTTCCCAGGAAGACACCCCCTCAGATCGGGCTCAGGCGGGCAGATTGCTTTGCAGACCTGAGAATTCTATCCCTATAAATTCCTCCCCCAAGCCTCTCCCAGGGTTTTTGCCGGTTTTAGTTCCCCAGCCTCCGGATACAGGCGGTGGGGGGGGTTTGGATTTGGCTCTGCCTGCAGAGGAGCGGACAGGGGGAGGACAGAGGCGGCGAGTGGCAGCTAGGGGCCGAGCGGGGCCAGGACGGCTCTGCCCAGAGAGATGCATGGAGTGGAGGCAGGAGAGCTCAGAAAAGTTTCTGTGGAAACACAGACAGATTGCTCAGAGTCCTTGAAGCCTGTCTCATTCGCTGCTGGGGGGGAAACCAGCATGTCGGGATCACAGCTTGGAGCTGAGAATTTCCCAGCTGTATCCCCGTGGGTGGGGATACGGTACAGAACCTGTAACAGTTCATTGGAAAGGGTCATGTTATATATTAGAGTTAATTCATGCTGTATATATGTGTGTGTGTATATAAAATTTTGTAAAATCTAACTCATGTCTTTGACCAGCCTGGCTGGGAGCAGAGTCTTATTTCTATTCAATTAGTTCCCGAACACGTTAAGATAATATTAAGTTTGTTAACTTAAGAATGAAGCCTTCCCGGGCCAAACATTCCTATTTCCCAGGAATGTTTGAGCCCTTCACAGGAACCTGCACCTGGAGGAGATTGCATCTACCATCTTGAGTACCGGCACCTCTCTGTTACATGCGAAAGAAGACTACCCAGAAGAAGCTCAGTCAGCCACTCGGACACCTGGTCTGGCTTTTGTATCCGTATGGTCCCATGTGAAGGGACACAAAAGGACCTTCTGTCATTTCTGCCTCAGGGAGAATAAATGGGATATAAGCTGGATGCATGAAAGAGTCGGGGTGAATCTCCAATACCCGTGCACTCAGTCAGATCCAGGTTCACCCAGCGCCAAATTCCAAAATTGACACTGCCTTGGCTGTGGTGGGTTTTTCAAAATTATATTTTGGTATTGATCTAAGAAATCATTGTTAAATTTTTTTAATGCTTTGGCTGCCAGTTTGATCATTTATAACAATTTGTTGGCCAACAAGACATTGCCAACAAGGATGTTTATGTTTTGGACCCAATCCTTCAGGATTTCGTCTTATTAGACTCATGCTACAGGGTAAGCTTCCTTAGCCAATCGTGTTGTGACACACAAACCTACAGCACTGCATCCTAAGCTTCTTGTTTACCATTGTTAACTACTTTCATTTTTTCCAGATCTTGAAAACCCTGAAACTCTTTCCTGCACTTCAACTTTCCTCCATGTGTCTCTGCTATCAACTATAAATCCACATTCTCACTTCTAGCACCTAAGTTTGGAAGCCCTTTCCAAGGTCTTTGATCAAATCCTGTCTTTAATTCTAAGCTTTGCTGGCAAGAACAAAGGTCTGAGAATTGCCTGCCTTTCGGTTTCCAACAACACCGATGCTGTTAGTTCCAGGGTGTCCAGGATCCACCTTGCAAGTCAGCTCTGGCAAGAACAAGGCAGCTGTCAGGGGGCTCCTTATGGCCTCTGACACCCAATTGCTCAGGGCTTCCCAGTGCCCCAGCCCCTCAGGGTCTCCCCCAGCCCGGCCAAGCTGCCCGGCAGCAGCGCCGCAGCCCCACAGCAGCTCCGGAGGAGCCCCAGCCAGAGGCACCTTGGAGCCCTCAGCAAGGCAGCCAGCAGCACAGGGGCAGGAGGACACGGATGGCGCTTCCTGCCTGGCACAGGGCTTGTGGCCATCTCCAGGCACCGCTCTGGCAGGGATCCCTGCAGCTCCGGCCCCTGCCCAGCCGCTCTGTGGGCAGCACAAAGGCTTCAGCAGAACCACCAAAGGCCAAAGGGCTTCTGGCCCTTCTCCCTGTGGCACTGCACCCCTGAGCAGCTGGCTGAGCAGAAGCACCCTTTTCCCCCTCCTCCCCTATGCCCTGCGGACCCTGGGCAGCAAAAGAAAGATACTGGGATCTTGTGTAGTATACCACAGTCTATATTTACATTGCAAAGGAAAACAAAAAAACCCAGAAAATAAAAACATTCTTGAAGGGAAAGAAAATGCCTCCTGACTCAGGTGGCCTAAGCAAAAAGAGCCTCTCTTATCAGCTCTCCACAGAGCTCCGGCAGGACAGGCAGCCGAGCTGTGACAGCCGAGGCCGTGCCTTCCATGTCCTGCGCAGGTGATTTCGGAACCGCTGTAACATGGAGATCGGAGCCGGGTCAAGGGACTTGAGGATGCAGAGTGTTTGAATTGCCAGGCTCCCTGTGGTGAGGCTGACATCATTTGTTTTGTCTTCAAGGGCTGCAAGGGAGAGTCACGGTCAGATCCCAGATCTTCGGAGATGCCAGGAGAGCCCCTGGCCAAGGCCATCCCAGCTGGCTCTTGCCATGGCCAGGAGGGAGCAGGGACCCAGGGGATCAGCCTGAAGCTGCTGGCCACGAATGGCACACGTGGATCTGATATCTCAGTGTGCTCTGCCCACAGGAGCACAGGCCTCCGCAGCCGGGGCAGGGCTCGCAGCTTTCCCCCACCAGCCCCCACTGTCAGCCCGCTGCCCTCACTCACCACTGCAGATCATCAGGAGCTCTTGCTGCTGCCCCCTCAAGCTCTGCCCGGCCATCCCTGTGAACACAGAGCCTGTCACGGCCCCAGCGGCACAGCTCCCTGCCAGCGGCGCTGCCGGCGCTGTGGCCACAGGCCCTGCTGGCCCGGCAGGGCTCAGCCCGGCCCTTACCGCACGCTGCCGCCCAAGGGCACAGCGGCCAGAGGGCGGCAGCAGCGCCGAGGCCGGGTGGGGCTCCACGGCGCCGGGTCCGACCCGGGTGGCGCTGCCGGGGCAGCAGGCGGGGCTGAGGCCGAGCCGGGGAGGGAGGCGGGCTCGTGGCTCACCCATGAACCTGACGGCCGCCTCTCACAGGGGCTCCTGTGGGCTCTGCAGGTAGCGCAGGGCCCCGCGCAGGTGCTCGGCCGCTCTGCTCCTGTCCTCTGCCAGCTGGAGAGAGTGGCGGGACGGAAAGAAGGGTTGGCGCGGGCTCAGCCCCTCGACCGGGCGCTGCCTCCGCCCAGTGGCGGGGGTCAGCCCAGAGCAGCGTGTCCCAGCAAGGCTTGCGTTCCATGGACACCACCACATCCTTGTGCTGCTTTCGGCAGCAGAGCAGGGACTTCAGGGTCTGCACTGCAAACTTGTGTGCAGAGAAAAGCCCAGGTCACGCTGGCAGCACTGGCTCCTTCGCAGGCCACGTGGCAGGGACAAGGGGACTGGGAGGGATCACCTGTTGGGGCTGGTGGCAAGGCCGTGCTCTTCCTGGCATTCTTTCCAGAAGGTGTTGACCTTCTCTGGCATCTCTTCTGTGCTGAAATACACTTGGAAGAGCAGATGTACAAATAAGCGGGGGAAATACGCTTTCACCGCACGTGGGACGCGGGGCTCCTGCAGGATCTTCCACATCACCACGGATGCCTGCAAAGGACAAAGTCCCCCCGAGACAGCACTCAGTGCTGAGGTGTCCGTGTGGCAGGGCTCGAGCGTGGCAGGGAGAGGCCCAGAGAGACTGTGCAGGGGGAGCACAGAGCCTGGCGGGCCTGAAGCTGCCCCTGGGCCAGGTTTCTGTCCAGCACCTGAGGAAGGGAGTTGCAGTGGGGGAAGGAGGATGGAGAGGTGCTGGAGAGGTGGCCTTGGGGCCAGCAAAGGCCAGTTGCAGAAACTCACAGCCAGGACAAAGACAGGCGTTTTGTCCCCAGCAGAGGTGCACATGGTGCGCTCTGGCCAGCTCCCCAGCACATCCAGGAGGATCAGCAGCACTGGCTCCACAGTCCTGACGAGCACATGATGGTCTTCCACATGGCTGTGGCAGCTCTGTGGGGTTAGAGCTCTGTCTCAGGGCGGGTCTCAGCACCGTGGCCTGGGCATCCATAGGGGCCCGGGCTGACCGCTGGCTCTGCCTCTGCCCACTGGCCCTCGCCGGTGGCACCCAGGCAGCCCTGCCCTGTGGGTACAGAGTTCTGAGGGGCGGCAAGGGAGCATGGCAGCAGGCTCGGGGGCTGACATGCCAGGGCTGGGAAAGGCAGCAGCCAGAGGGCCCTGGAACTCTCTGTTGGTCAGACACCTGGCACAGGCGGTACAGGGTGACAGGCTGGGGAGCCCTGAGCCCTCTGGTCAGGTGGGCCCCATACCTGTCACAGGACAGGGCCACACGCAGGAGCGTCACGACCGTGTCATCCGGGTGTTCTCTGGTGACATTCAGCAGGGTCTTGTCCAGCCTGTGCTCGGCAGAACCATTGGCCGTGAGCCATTGGTGAATGTAGCTCACCACGGCGGGCACCTGGAGAAGGCACGGCGAGACTCAGAAAGCTGCCAGAGGGAGCAATGTCCCCAGCGTCTGCAGAGAAGTGCTTCCCTTCCCAGCGCACTGCCGTGGCCTCAAAGGCTCCCAGGGACCAGCAGGTGTGGCTTGGGAAGCCACAGGACTCACAGGGGAATTGAAGCCAGGAGCAAATCCAGCAGGGTGGCACTGGTCTCATGTCCGAGGAGCTCCGAGTGAGCTCTGAGCCCAGTGCCCGTGGTGCTGGTCTTTCCGTGCCGGATGCGCGGGATGAAGCTGATAACAAACTGTAGGAGAAGGGCAAGAAGCCGGGGATGTTGCATGGACTGCTCTACACACGGTGCTCGGCTGAGCAGGGACAGCAGGCCCAGCCCGGCTGGGGGTGGCTGCAGGTACCTGCGCTGTTCTGCGGAAGCGGCCATGGCTGGATTCCTGCTCTGGCGTGCGCTCCACGGCTTCATCTGGCAAAGAGAGAGCACAGCCAGAGCTGAGGGGCTGCGGGAGAGGCTGGAGAACAGAGCCCAGCCCTGCGCTCCCCAGGCAGGGTGAGCCCCAGGATGCCCCAGGGGGATGGAGCACGGCCACTGCAGGGTGTCTGCCCGGCCCCTCTTCCGTCCTGTCCGTGGGCATGTCCCCAGGGGATAGCATGGCATGGGATGGGGCCAAATTGGCTGCAGGCCCCAACCCTGCAGCCCAGCTCTGCCACTCACCCTCCTGCGGTGGATGGAATGGCACCACCTCTTCCGTCTGTGCTGGGGCAGCTCCAAGGCCTTCTTCCTCCTCCTCCTCCTCCACCCAGGCCAGCTTGGACACTCTGGGGGGTCTTTGCTCCATGTCCATGACTGGAGTTACTTGCAGGAGAGATGCCTTGGAAAAGCTCCAAGGCACCAAGTCCCACTCTCTGCCGGTGAGGGCAGCTGCAGAATAGAAGCCTCAGAAGGCCACGGGTCAGCAATTCCTGTGCTCTGGCCTCGAGCTCAGCCGCAGGAACAAGGCCGCAGAAAAGCTCCGGCTCAGACGGGAACAAGTGCGCTGTGCGGGGACTCCTCACGGCACCGCTCTGTCCCGTTCTGCGCCATTGCCTGTTCCGTGCACCCGGGCAAGCTTCTATTCCCCACATGTCACAAAGGGCCCTTGGACACCAGCTTCCGTTGCATGCCACGGTGACCGTGCTGCAGCGTGCCAGCCAGGGCCCTTGCACACGCTGCCACCTGTCCTGGGGCCGCCCCCAGCCCACCCAAAGTAGCCCAGTTTGGAGGGAATCCCTGGCCTCAGGGGTCTAAGACAGCCCGACAGGCTCTTTAGGAAGGGCTCAGACCATCAGCAAAAGCTGCCCTCCTCTGCGGGCTCAGTCCTATTCCCATATGTTTCCCTGAGAGCATTTCAATGTCTAAATGATAATCATTTGAAGGGAGGGGATTTACATTTTCCATTTCAGAGAAGGCTTCTGCCTTCCTTAACAGACACTTGTCTTTTCAAACCAAGACAATTGTTTCTCATCTTGCAGATGCACAGCTGCTGGGGAGCCCCATTTTTACACTGGGGACCTGGAGAACCATCCCCAGCAATTGGGAAAATCCTGGGTGCTCCATCCACCCATGGATGAGGTCTCCAAATTTGCCCCAAAAGTGGGTCCAGCTTTTATAGTCCAAAAAGAGCAAGTCCAATTGACTCAATGGTATTTTTAGCCCAGAAAGCCCTGCAGCTGGTGGCACATTTCACAATCAGCAGAGACACAGCTAGGCCAAAGCCCAGACCTCTGCTGGGAGGCTTTCTCTTCAAATACCCTTCAAACAAACTTCCATTCAAGTCAGTTGGGAAAGTTGCTTAAAATGATACATTTCTGGCACATAACTACACAGGGTTATGTGAAAGATTCTAAAGCAGCTGCTTTGGAGTCAAAGAGCCAGCATTACGAGTCCTTGTCATCTGTTTGTAGCTAAATCACGCTTCGGGGGATTTGAAGGAGTTTGGAACGAGCTAGAGAGCAGACCACTGAGTTTTTTAGATGATGCCATTTCTTTTCCTTATCTTCTACATAGACAGGAAGGGTGAGTTTGGCTCCCATCTCCACCGCATGGCTCACAAGGCTGCCAAGATTTCTACTTACAAGAGCTTTTAAGGATTTGTTGGCCAATAAGACACTGCCAACTAGGATATCTAGGTTTTCAACCCAATCCTTCAAGATTTTGTCTTATTGGACTCATGCTACAGTGTAAGCTTCCTTAGCCAACCATGTTATGACACACAAACCACGGCGCTGCATCCTCAGCTTCTTCCCAGGGGGCTGCTTATGGCCTCTGGCACCCAATTGCTCAGGGCTTCCCAGTGCCCCAGCCCATCAAGGTCTCCCCCAGCCCGGCCAAGCTGCCCGGCAGCAGCGCCATAGCCCCACAGCAGCTCCGGAGCAGCCCCATCCAGAGGCACCTCAGGGCCCTCAGCAAGGCAGGCAGCAGCTCACGGGCAGGAGGACATGGGTGGCGCTTCCTGCCTGGCACGGGCCTTTGTGGCCATCTCCAGGCACCGCTCTGGCAGGGATCCCCGCAGCTCCGGCCCCTGCCCAGCCGCTCTGTGGGCAGCACAAAGGCTTCAGCGGAACCACCAAAGGCCAAGGGGCTTCTGGCCATTTTGCCTGTGGCACTGCACACCTGGGCAGCCAGCTGAGCACAAGCACCCTTTTCCCCCTTCAGGGCCTCAGGACCCCTCAGCCTGCTGTTCTGCCAAGCACAAGCACCCTTTTCTCCCTTTCCTGCCTCTTGCCCTGCAGACCCTCGGCAGGAAAGAAAAGTCCTAGTAGTCTGTGTATCATAACACATTCTGTAATTAATTTATTTACAATAATCTATAAGATAGAATCATATATATACACTGTATAATTCATTTATTTACTAAATAATCCATAATTTATAATAATTTATATGATAATAGATAGTCTATAATTTAATTATTCACAATATATAAAAAAGGGAAAAGAAAAAAGAAAAATCTTAAAGAAAAGGAAAATTGCCCCTGGCTCAGGTTGCCCCAGCAAAGAGAGCCTCCCCAGATCAGCTCTCCCCAGAGCTCCTGCAGTGCAGCCAGCCGAGCCCGAACAGATGAGGCCGAGTGCTCTGTGCCCTGCCCAGCTGATCTCACAACCTCTGGATGATATAATATGGGCCTGGCTCTATTGCCTGGAGGCCACGCAGTGTTTCCAGTGCCAGCTCTGACACGACACTGCTCATGTCCTCCATCAGGCCTTCCAGGGCTGCAAGAGAGAGGAACAGAACCATGGTCAGAAGCTGCATCTGCGGGGAGCCGAGGAGAGCCCTCTGCAAGGGCCATCCCAGGCAACTCTTGCCATGGCCACGAGGGAGCAGGGACCCAGGGGATCAGCCCTGTGAAAAATGCATATTTTATGATTGGCTTTTCACAAATATTGAAATGAAAATGACATATGTTGTGTTAGAAAGTAATGCTGTATTAATTCTCTTAAGCACTGTGTTCAATGTAGTTTTAGGTTATAAAAAAATGTTAAGATGGAAACTATGCTATGTAGGATACTTTTTTTAAAGAAAGGACTTGCAGCGAGATAGCAGCCACAGGACACCTAAATCTTTCAGAGAAAAAGAATTTATTGCCCTCTTAGAAGAAACAAACTTCTTCCTGCCTAAAAGGCACTGTTAGGATTAGGAGGAAGAAGGTGATGATGACGAGACCGAATCCTTTATTTGAATGGCATTTATGCATCATGTATGAAGTGTATGAATCTGCAACAGGCTGTTATTTTTAAGGATGAATCATTTGTTAACAGGTGCCCTTTTTCGGGCTTGTGTTGCCCAGAAAAAGGTACCCAGACCTCCATAGCTCTTTGTTTCTATTGTCTCATATAGTCTTAATTAAAATTGTCTAAATTATTATTACTGTAGTTGTATTACTATTTTTAAATCCACCTTTTTACTATTAAACCTTTAAAATTTAAAAACACCCAAGTGATTGGCGTTTTTCACAATTGGTAGCAGAGGATGGTTAAAACACCTCGCTGATGGTGCTTTAGGAGAGTCAGAGTGGGGAGGCGCACCCGGCCCGATTTGGCAGCCTCGCTCTGTTTCCCCTGGGGTGACCCACAGACGCAGGTTACGATCGTGGACAAAAGGAGGCAATAAAACAAAGAGAAGGGAAAAAGGCTCCCTACAACCTCGGTAATTGGCCTCCTAAGACTAGTAGTGCACACGAAGAACCTGGGAAGGAAAAGGGACTGGTAAGCATTTCTCGGGGGGCCGTGGGGGAAATGAATGTGTGTGAATGAGAGGCGGGCTGGTTGTCCCAGACCTGCCCAGTGAGTGCTGGAGTCTCCCATACTGCAGTTCCGACTTTTAGCGAGAAAAACAGCCAGTAAAGAGATGAGTGAGTGATAAAAGGAGTGAAAGAATCCCCCAGGGTAACTGGGACTGGGTCTCAGGGAGGGGTTGGACCCCTTGGAGGCAGGGAGCAATGTTTCCTAGCCCAATCTACTAGGAAACAGGACAGGAGGGACCCCTAAAAACCTGCTGGGTTGAGGGATTTACATTCCAATAGCATCCAAGAGCAGGGTTGAGCAGAATTCTGCCGGAGTGAGGATATACCCAAGAGCATCCAGGGTTGGACCACACAGCTAGATTGAGGGATGAAAATTTTGCCCAATAGCATCCTAGGTTGAACAACACAGCTAGATTGAGGGATAAAAAAGCTGCCCTAAGAACATCCAGGGTTGGACAACACAGCCAAATAAATGCCCAAGAGCATCTGTAGTTGTACCACACCGCTGGCTTAATTAATAAATGCCCAAGAGCATCTGGGGTTGAACAACACAGCTGGATTGAGGGAAAAATACCCAAGAGCATCTGGGGTTGGATAACACAGCTGGATGGAGGGATATCCAATAGCACCGGGATTGGCCAGAAACACCTAAACGTGTAATAGGAGATGTGAAAGTAAAAGTTACCTTATTGTTGTCTTGTGTGTGTGAGAGTGAGTCACACACAAAGTCAGCCTCAACTTCCCGGGTGGGTGGGAGGTGGGGGGCAATGGAAAAAGGCTGCAAATCAGGCTGCAGTCCCCAGACAGGTGGGGGCTCTATAGAAGGGTTTGTGTGTGACCTGTGCATCAGGCTGCTGTCCCCGGACAGGTAGTGGCTTTAGCCGAAGGGTTTGTGTGTGACCTGTGCATCAGGCTGCTGTCCCTGGACAGGTAGGGGCTTTAGCCGAAGCTGAAGAGTGTGAGTGACACGCAGAAAGCCTCACAGGTGAACAGGCACTGGAGGCGACCAGAGTCAGGGCCCTGCCAGAAGGCCTGGAGATACTGAGACCTTGAGTCCAACCCCAAAGCCAGAGGGGCTACAGGGACCTGTGATTTTCTGGTGATAAGGATCCACTTTGTGTCTGGAGGGTGTGAAGGAATGTGTGAAGGTGAATGAGAAATAAAAGTGAGTGAATGTAGACAAATGAAAGTATGGGTAATGTGAATTGTGCATTTTAAGCTTTACCACATCTCCTTGGAGGGAGGTGTATTGTGTTGAAAAGTAGTGTGGGGGAAAAGGTTTGTTTTGGGTGTAAGTGGTTGAAAGAAAAGTGGTATTTAAGCTGTTAGTGAAAGTGAGAAACAGAGCCAAGGGATGAATAGATAAGGGCTTGAAAATGGAACAGAAAATCAGTAAATTGGTGTGATAATCTGTCTGAATTTTCTCTCATTTGTCTCATGATTTTCGTCATGAAAAAGGACAGAAACTGAGACCACTGAAAGATCCTGTTTTATATCCGGGTTTGATGAAGTCTGCCAGGCTTACAAGGCCGAGACATAACTCCCAGCCTGCCAAGTAATTGTGCAAAGGAGCACCTTGAGCCGTTTTGCAACAAGAAGGCTTGGAATTTCCCTGCCTCTCAGTTTGGATGGATTCTTTCCTGGAATAACCTTTAGGTGGTCCCCACAGAAGACCCTTGATCTGTTCTGCAACCACTGTGACTGACTGACTGAAATGGGAGAAGCCTCTTCTCCAAGGACTGAGACATGAAACCCTCACAAACAGAAAACTCCTTTTCTTCCCAAGGATTGAGACTGAAACCTGGGGGGAACTGGCGGGAGGAACAGTACAGAATGTGATGTTTGCTTGCGGGTACAGACTGTGATGTTTGCTTGCGGGTAGTGATTATTGGGACTATTGGACCAAGAAGACCATGGCTTCTGCCCACAGCTGATTTGAAACTATTGCATTTTTTTCCCCGCTTCTTTCACAATCCTCCATAGGATAAAAACCCCCAGGTTAGCTAGCCCAATTCGAAGATGTTCCCCGTGCGTGGAACAACTCCTCAACTCATGGAACCTCGGCTGGACCCCAAAGGACCCCGTCGCTCCCACGGGTGGTAGCTATAGCCTCCTCTTTTATCTTTACCCCCCTACTTTTCCATATGGTTTCCCGCTTTCCCTCTTTTCCCTCACATGCATTTTTGCTGTAATCATTCAATAAAGTACACTGTTTTGATTGTTACTGCAAACCCCCTTTTCCATGTTGGTATTTTGTACTGAGAAATCCTTTGGAAACGAATCATCACGAAATCCGTCAATAAGGACGGTTCGTGACAGGGCTGCTTATGGCCTCTGACACCCAATTCCTCAGGGCTTCCCACCAGCCTGTGTTCCTAGCCACTTCTGTCCCCTTGGTGCCTCCTGCCCCCCACTCTCTCCCACAGGGCCCTCGTGCCTTCCCACTGCCTTGTCCCGTCATGGCCTGCACAGCACCTCATCCCTTCACGGCCTCCCACCGCCCCTCAGGCTCCCCTCAGGGTCTCCCGCAGCCCGACCAACCTGCCCGGCAGCGGCACAGCCCCGAGGGAGCTCCTGAGGAGCCGGATCAAGAGGAACCTCAGAGCCCTCAGCAATGCAGCCAGCAACACACGGGCAGGAGGGCACAGATGACCCTTCCTGCCTGGGCAGGGGGGCTTGTGGCCATCTCCAAGCACCAGTCTGGCTGGGGTCCCCACAGCTCCGGCCCCTGCCCAGCCGCTCTGTCGCCAGCACAAAGGCTTCAGCAGAACCATCAAAGGCCAAGGGCCTTCTGGCCATTTCCCCTTCCCTACTACATGTCTGGGCAACTTGCTTGGCACAAGGACCCGTTTTCTCTTTCTTTCCTGCTGCCCTGCGGATGCTGGGCACCAAAGAAAGCTCCTGGGAGTCAGGGTACTAGAACACATTCTATATTTATAGTCAAAGTACAACTAAAAAGAAGGAAAAACCCCAATCTTAAAGCAAAGAAAAATCCCCCCTGGCTCAGATGGCCCGAGCAGACAGAGAGCCTCTCAAATCAGTGTTCCTGAGAGCTCCAGCAGCACAACCAGCTGTGGCCCCAGAGACAAGGCTGTTTCTTGCGTGTCCTGAGAAATCGATCTTGCAGCTTCTGCAGGATGGAGCCTGGAGCTCTCTCCACAGTCCGGAGGACAAAGGCTGTTTCGAGAGCCAGGCTTCTGGTGAAAGGGCTGGTGTCCTCTGCCTTGTCTTCAAGGACTGCAAGAGAGGGAACAGAGCCACGGTCAGATCCCGGATCTGTGGAAACCCGAGGAGACACCCCCCATGCCAGGGCCATGCCAGCCGGCTCTGGCCATGGCCAGGAGGGAGCAGGGAGCAAGGGGATCAGCCCAAAGCTGCCGGACACTATTGCCCCACGTGGGCCTGAAATCGGTACGTGTGCTCCAGCCACGCCAGCCCTGCTCCGCACAGGGAGCAGAGCCCTCAGCAGCAGCGGGGCAGGGATTGCAGCTCCCCCCGGCAGCGGGGGCCGGCAGCCCTGTGCCCTCACTCACCCTGACAGATGCGCCGGAGCTCTCGCTTATGGCCCCTGAGATGCCGCCCGGCCATCCCTGAGAACACAGAGCCTGTCACGGCGCCAGCGGCACAGCTCCCTGCCAGCGGCGCTGCCAGCCCTGTGGCCACACGCCCTCCTGGCCCCGGCAGGGCTCGGGCCGGGCCCTTGCCGCACGCTGCCGCCCCAGGGCACGGCTGCCAGAGGGCGGCAGCAGCCCCGAGGGCAGGCGGGGCTCGTCGGGGCTGGGCACGGATGGCACCAGGGCCGGGGCAGTCGCCGGGGCTGGAATCGAGCTGCGGTGGGCCGAGGTGGGGAAGGGAAGGGAAGGTCAGCCCAGGCTGGTGGCTCACCGATGAACCTGATGGCCGCCTGTCGCAGGGACTCCTGTGGGCTCTCCAGGTACTGCAGGGCGTGGCGCACGTGCTCGGCCGCTCGGCTCCTGTCCTCTGCCAGCTGCGGAGAGCGCCAGGAGGGTGCACTTGGTGCAGGCACTGCCCCTTGGCCGGGCACTCCGTGCGGCCAGCACTGGTCTCCCCTGCCCACAGAGCTCTGTCCGACGGCCATCAGCCGCTGGCGCCGGGCTCTGGAGGGGGCAGCAGGCCGGCTGCTGCTCAGGGAGCCGCCCTGCAGCCCAGCTGGGCCGTGCTCCATCGGCACCCGGCTCAGGGCCGCAGGAGCCTGGAGCAGAGCCCGCGCGGCCCAGGGAAGGCAGCAGCGTGTGGGGCCCAGCTGCCAGCCGCACGCAGTGAGCAGAGTGCTCAGGGGGCTTTCTCCAGCCTGAGGCTGGGGCTTGCGGGCCATCCTTACCAGGCCCTCGCCGAACCTCCAGGTCTGATCCAGCCGCAGCATGTGTTGGAGATGCCTCCTGTGCAGGAATGTGGCTGAACAATTCAGCGTTTCCCAGGAGGCCTGGAGAGCAGCAGAGACACGGAGATGGCACCACAGCCCAGGGCACAGCACCTGCACAGGCCCGTGTGCCAAGGCCAGGAGGAGGCTGCAGCCCGCCAGGCGCCAGAGCAGGAGGCAGCCCAGCCCCCTGACAGGGGGCCAGCAACAGCTGCTGAGTCCTCACCTCTGCCACACGCTGGTTCTCGTCGTGGCAGTGGAAGGAGAGAGGGAGCAGGCTCTGGCGCACGTGTGACTTCAGGGCCTTTCTTTCTCCTTCCGGTAAAAGATGCAGCATCTCTCGGAAGATGAACATGGAGCACAACTGCACCTGGCTATCATCCTGTATGAAAGGAAAGAAAGACCTCAGCATTGGCTGCTTCACGCCCACCTGGGCACAGGCCTGAAAATGCACAAGGCACAAAGTGTGCGGGCAGCAGCAGGTGGCCGTGGCTGGAGGCACAGAGCCTTACGTTGTCAAAGAGCGGAAGGAGCGCCTCAGCCAGCTGCAGGGCCAGGGGGCTGGCTATCGGGGCACCACTGCACAGGAACAAACCGCTGAGGAGGACCATGGTCATCCTGAGCATGTCGCTGTCATTTTCCTGCAGGAGCTCCACGAGCCTTTCATGCAGGCTCCACATTCTTACAGCCTGTGTGGAAGACGAGTGTGTGAAATGCCACCCTGCTGCCAC
Organism: Fringilla coelebs; assembly: GCF_963513975.1. Lineage (NCBI taxonomy): Eukaryota > Metazoa > Chordata > Aves > Passeriformes > Fringillidae > Fringilla > Fringilla coelebs. The sequence continues at coordinate 312,298 of NW_028167583.1, forward strand.
AGGGCCCAGAGGCCAAAGGCCTGTGCCAGAGCACTGGGGCAGCTGGAGCAGGAGGCAGGAGAGCTGGGAGCAGCTGCCTCAGCGCCCAAAGGCCAGCCAAGCCCAAGCCACTGCCTTCCCCAGCCCCATGCTGGCAGCGTGGCTCCAGCTGCTGCCCTCTTCTCACCGAGACACTGGTGCCGAGCACCAGGAGGCCTCTTAGTGCCAAGCGACGCATCTCCCTGCACTCGCTCTGCAGGTGCTTGGACATGACCTGCAGGACGCTGTCACGGCATTCACTCAAGTCCAGGCACGCCAGGATCTGAAAGGCGCAAGGCCGGTGATGGGGGAGTTGGCCGGCAGGAGCCCGGAAACGCACAGGGCCGGGCCCAGGCAGCAGAACAGGGCGTGGGCACCGTCCTGGGCAGCTGCAGCCACGAGAGGGCAGAGAGCCGGGAGGCAGCTGAGCGAGGCAGCGCCGGCCTTCAGGCTCACCTCCACAAGAAACGCCATGGCGGCCAAATCCCGGGATGGCATGTCTTTGCCGAGCAGCCCGAGCAGGTAGAATGCAATCGTGGAACACAAGGCTTCGGATGCACGGTGCATTTCTCTGGCAGGGGCAAATTGCAAGCAAAACCCTGAGCCAACCTCTCCCAGGACTGACTCACAGAGGTCGGGCCTTTCTCCACTACCCAGCAAGGGGGAGCCAGACCCTCTGGGAGGTGGCTGCTCTTGGGCACACTCCTCTCCCAGCCTTTTGCAGTCTCCTTGGCTGTCCCTTGGTGACAAGGCCCTCTGGCCCACAACCACGGGGACTGTGTGGGGCACCCCAGGCACAGGGCACAGATGCCGGGGCAGTTGGGGAGCAGGGGGTCTCACCTGGCCAGCATGCCCACAGCACAGTGGTGGGTGTCAGCACAGAGCAGTGTGTCCCAGCCACGCTTGACTTCCATTGCTACCACTACATCCTCATAGTGCAGTCGGCAGAGCAGGGCCTTCAGGGTCTGCTCTGCAAAGCTGTGTGCAGAGCAAAGCCCAGGTCACACTGGGAGCACTGGCTCCTGCCCTGGGCACATGGCAGGGACAGGAGGACTGGCATGGAGCACCTGTTGGGGTCAGTGGCAAGGCCATGTTGCTGCTGGCATCCCGTCCAGAAGGTATCGACCGCCTCTGGCATATCCAACGCGCTGAAGAGCACTTGGAAGAGCAGATGCACAAAGAGGCGGGGGAAATACACGGTCACTACATGTGGGACACAGGGCATCTGGAGGATCTTCCATATCACCACAGTTGCCTGCAAAGGACAGAGCAGCCCAAGCTCAGTGCCAAGGTGTCCGTGTGGCAGGGCCCGAGCGTGGCAGGGAGAGGCCTGGAGACACAGAGGGAGCACCGGGCCTGGTGGCTCTGAAGCTGCCCCTAGGCCAGGTTTCAGCCCAGTGCCTGAGGCAGGGAGATCCCACGGGGAAGGGAGGATGGAGACTTGATGGAGAGATGAGCTTGGGGTGAGCAAAGGCCGGTTGCAAAAACTCACAGCCAGGGCGAGGGCAGGCGTGTGGTCCCCATCGGAGGTGCACGTGCTGTGCTCTGGCCAGTTGTCCAGCACGTCAAGGAGTATGAGCATGGCTGGCTCTGCAGTCCTGCACGTGCACATGATGGTCTTCCACATGGTGGTAGCAGCTCTGTGGGGTCAGAGCCCTGTCTCAGGGCGGGTCTGGGACACAGCACCGTGGCCTGGGTGGCAGCGGGGAGCTGAGCTTGCTGCCAGCCCTGCCTCTGCCCTCTGCCCCTCAGCACACAGGCAGCCCAGCCCAGTGGGGACTGGCCCCTGAGGAGCAGGGAGGGAGCATGGCAGCACTCTGGGGGCTGACATGCCAGGGGTGGCAAAGGGAGGAGCCAGAAGGCCCTGGAATTCTCTGTCTGTCAGACACATGAGACAGGCTGTACAGGGTGATGGGCTGCTGAGCCCTGAGCCTTGTGGGCACGTGGGCCCTGTACCTGTCACATGATGGGGCCACACGCAGGAGAGCCATCACCACATCAGTGGGCTGTGCCTCTGCCAGATCCAGAAGGGGCCTGTACAGGTTGTACTCAGGAAACTCATTGGCCGTGAGCCACTGGTGGATGTACCTCACCATGGCGGGCACCTGGGGAAAGCAGGGGAGACTTGGAAAGCTGCCAGAGGGAGTCATGTGCCCAGCTGCCCCAGAAAAGTACTTTCCTTGCCACCACTGCCATGGCCTCAAGGCTTACAGTGAGCAGCAGGTGTGGCCTGGGAGGCCAAGCAATTGCTGGGAGGATGGAAGCCAGGCCACAGGCTGCTTACTTGTTTTGGACTGGAGGGACCCTCCTCCACAAGCATATCCAGCAGGGCAGCACTGGTCTTGGTTCTGAAGATGGGAGGGTACGCTCTGACCACCGTGCCCATGACGCTGGTCTCTTCCTCCCGCAGCCTCTTCAGGAATTTGCCAACCATCTGTAGCAGAAGGGCAAGAAGTGAGGGATGTTGCATGGAGTGCTCCAAGCACGGTGCTGGGCTGAGCAGTGACAACAGGCCCAGCCTGGCTGGGCATGGCTGCAGGTACCTGCGCTGTTCTGCGGAAGAGGCCGCGGGTGCGTTCCTGCTCTGGCGTGCGCTCCACAGCTGGCCCTGGCAAAGAGGGAGCGCAGCCAGAGCTGAGGGGCTGCGGGAGAGGTCGGAGAACACAGCCCAGCCCTGCACTCCCCAGGCAGGGAGAGCCCCGGGATGCCCCAGGGCATGGAGCACGGCTGCGGGGCGTCTGCCCTGGCCCCTGTTCTGTCCTGTCCATGGGCGTGTCCCCATGGGATGGGATGGGATGGGATGGGATGGGATGGGATGGGATGGGATGGGATGGGATGGGATGGGATGGGATGGGATGGGATGGGATGGGATGGGACCAAGCTGGCTGCAGGCAGCAGCCCTGCAGCCCAGCTCTGCCACTCACCCTTCTGGAGTAACTGCAACTGTTCCACCTCTTCAGGCTGCTGTGCTAGAGCTATTCCAGAGCCGTCTTTCTCCTCCTTCCCCCAGGCCAACTTGGGCTTGCTGGCAGGTCTCTGCTCTATGTCACTGCCTGGATTCATGGCTACTTGCAGGAGACGATGGCTCAGAAAAAAGTCTTGAGTCAGCAAGTGCTGCACTTGTGCCTTGAAGGCACCTGCAAGAGTGAAGTCTGGGCAATGTTGCAGGACAGCAAGTCCTACACTCTGGTCTCGAGGGCTCCAGCCACAAAGACAGGAGAGTCCTCATCAAGGACCGTGGTCAGTGAAGGCCACGCTTTGCCCTCAAGGGCACCTGCAGAAGAGAAACCTCGGGAAGGCCAGAGGTCACCAAGTCCTGTGGTCTGGCCACGAGGTCACCTGCAGGAGTAACGCCTCGGGAAAGCTCTGGGTCAGCAAGGAACAAATGCGCTGCGCTCTGTCCCGTCCTGTCCCGTCGCCTGCACCGAGCACTGTGGTGTGGCCACGTCACTGCCAATACCTATGTCACTGCATGTCACAAAGGGCCCTTTGACACGTAGTCCCATCCCATGCCACGGTGACCATGCTGCACTGTGTCACAAAGGGCCCTTGGAAATTCTGCAACCTGCCCTGGGGCCACCCCCAGCCCCTCCAAAGTGGTTGGAAGGAATGCCTTGCCCCAAGTGTCTCAGACAGCCCGACAGGATCTTTAGGAACAGCTCAAACCATGGGCAAACACTGCCCTGCTGTGCGGGCTCAGTCTCCCCCGTGGCTGCCAACGCAGCCGCAGCGGGAAGGGCACGGGGCCTTCCACAGAGGCTGGCACGGCCTCCTCGGGACATGTCCTGCTCGGTGGCCACATTCAGCGCGGCCGTGTGACAGAGATAGGGAACGTGTGGGCCAGGGCACCAATGCTGCTCTGAGCCCTGGGGCCTGTGGAGCATCAGCCCATGTGGCAGAGTCCCTGCAGAAGCAGAGTCTCCCCAAGCCCTTGTGCAGCACACGTGCCCATCTCCTGCCCCAAAGACCTGTGCCTCCAGAGGGCTTCTCTGCCAGGGGGCTTCTCTGCCAGACGGCAGCCAAAGCCAACCTGCACTGGGGGCTGTGCTGCATCCTACAGGGGCTCTTGCTGGGAGCACCTGGAGCACCTGGAGGCAACATTTGGTATGTGCCAGATGATGTTGCTCCTTCCTGGAATGATTTTTTCAAGGAAAGGATTAGCAGTAGCACAGAAACACCAACAGCTACTGAATTGCACATGACAAAGAGACTCCACCAAAATGCTGTCATGTTTCCTTGTGCTTTTCTGTCCTTCTTGCACTCTGCAAGAAAAAGAATTGGCCCAGACTCTGCTATTCAACTGTCCACTTACTGTGTGTCTTCCTGTGGCAGCTCAAGTGCAAACACAACTGGCTGCCTGCTGAGCACGGCCATGGACGGCCACAAACAGGGAAGTCCCTGGTGAACATAAGGGCAGACACCTGGGGAAGTGCAGAGGATAGGGATAACTCTGGCAGGAGAAGCTGTTCTGTGTCTCTGATGATGGTGCCAGCCCCCTGAAGGAGCGGCCAAGACAAGTGCTGGAAGCAGCCATGCCCTGCTCTTTTCTGCTCCCAGATGCACATAGGACAGACTTGTTACCCACTGGTTCACCAGACTTGATCCAGGAACAACGGAAGCCCATGCATTGGTAGGGAATGAGCTCCAGCAAGAGCAAAACAGATCTTCTAGCAGCAAAGCCTGAGCTTGTGAAGCCAGCCATGTCCTCAGCAGATACCAAAGCGCTTCCCTACAAGCCTGAATGTTGGCCTCAAGTGCCTGCCTTTCTTCAGCGCATGCTGCTGCTTCTTCCTTTGTTCCAAGCCAGTCCATGATTTAGGTTGGAAGCTCATGCACATCTTTTTAAGGTGTCTGCACGGAGGAGAGGGATGGCAGCTGCAGCGCAGGGCTCGTGCTGCTTGTCACAATGGCACCAATGCTGTTGCCTGGGGATGCCAACCAGTGGAAGACCAGTCTGCCATCAAGTGTGGCCACTGAAGTCAGTCAGGGGCACAGGCTGCAGCTGCAGCTGCCAAGCATTGCTGTGAGGCTGGCAAGCCAAGAGAAAGCCATTGTCGCCAAGTGTGCTGAAACCTTTTGCTAAATCACATGCAACGGTGCCCACAGTATCGCCCCCTTTTGAATGGAGGCTGGTGCAGACACCTCCTGGAGCAGGGTTCGGGGTGCTGCTGTTCCTGTGCGTGCTCTGGTGCTGTTTTTGTGGTGTCAGGAGCCGATTTGGCAGCAGCGACTCAGCAGCTCTGGTTGAGGAGAAATTGCCGCCCTCGCCACAGAGGCAGAAGCTCTGCGGGCCCAGAGCTCTGTGTCAGCAGGGCCTCATCCTCAGCACCGTGCCCTGGGCAGCTGCAGGGGCCCGGGCTGGCCACCAGCCCTGCTCTGCCCACTGCCCTGGCAGCACCCAGGGACCGTGCCCCAACAGGGTCCCCTTGCCCTCCTTGTCCTCAGCCAGCCCAGCTTGGCCACCTCGGGGCTGTCCCCACCCTCCTGCTGAGGCCCGGCCTCCAGGGCTTCTGCCCCAGACCTGGGAGCCTCTCTGGGGAAGCGCCAGAGCAGCCGGGTGCCAGGGACTAGGTGGCAGCCTGGGCGCTGCTGATGGCCTCTGACACCCAATTCCTCAGGGCTTCCCACCAGCCTGTGTTCCCAGCCCCTCCTGTCCCCTTGGTGCCTCCTGCCCCCCACTCTCTCCCACAGGGCCCTCGTGCCTTCCCACCACCTTGTCCCGTTAGGGCCTGCGCAGCACCTCATCCCTTCACGGCCTCCCGCTGCCCCTCAGGCTCCCCTCAGGTCTCCCCCCAGCCCGACCAACCTGCCCGGCAGCGGCGCAGCCCCGAGGGAGCTCCAGAGGAGCCGGATCAAGAGGAACCTCAGAGCCCTCAGCAATGCAGCCAGCAACACACGGGCAGGAGGACACAGATGACCCTTCCTGCCTGGGCAGGAGGGCTTGTGGCCATCTCCAGGCACCGCTCTGGCAGGGATCCCCACAGCTCCAGCCCCTGCCCAGCCGCTCTGTCGTCAGCACAAAGGCTTCAGCAGAACCATCAAAGGTCAAGGGCCTTCTGGCCATTTCCCCTTCCCCACTGCATGTCTGGGCAGCTTGCTTGGCACAAGAACCCGTTTTACCTTTCGTTCACGCTGCTCTGCCGACGCTGGGCACCAAAGAAAGCTCCTGGGAGTCTGGGGATTAGAACACATTCTATATTTGTAGCCTAAATTGCAACTAAAAAGAAGGAAAAAAACCAATCTGAAAGAAAAGAAAAATCCCCCCTGGCTCAGATGGCCCTAGCAGACAGAGAGCCTCTCCAATCAGCGCTCCTCAGAGCTCCAGCAGCACAACCAGCTGTGGCCCCAGAGACAAGGCCGTTTCTCGCGTGCCCTGAGAAAGCGATCTTGCAGATTCTGCAAGATGGGGCCTGGAGCTCTCTCCACAGCCCGGAGGACAAAGGCTGTTTCGAGAGCCAGGCTTCTGGTGAAAGGGCTGGTGTCCTCTGCCTTGTCTTCAAGGACTGCAAGAGAGGGGAACAGAGCCACGGTCAGATCCCGGATCTGTGGGAACCCGAGGAGACACCCGCCCATGCCAGGGCAATGCTGGTTGGCTCTGGCCATGGCCAGGAGGGAGCAGGGAGCAAGGGGATCAGCCCAAAGCTGCCGGACACTATTGCCCCACGTGGGCCTGAAATCAGCACGTGTGCTCCGGCCACGCCAGCCCTGCTCCGCACAGGGAGCAGAGCCCTCGGCAGCAGGGCAGGGATTGCAGCTCCCACTGGCAGCCAGGGCAGGCAGCCCTGTGCCCTCACTCACCCTGACAGATGTGCCGGAGCTCTCGCTTGTGGCCCCTGAGATGCCGCCCGGCCATCCCTGTGAACACAGAGCCTGTCACGGCCCCAGCGGCACAGCTCCCTGCCAGCAGCGCTGCCAGCCCTGGGGCCACACGGCCTGCTGGCCCGGCAGGGCTCGGGCCGGGCCCTTGCTGCACGCTGCCGCCCCAGGGCACGGCTGCCAGAGGGCGGCAGCAGCCCCGAGGGCAGGCGGGGCTCCCCAGGGCAGGGCACGGATGGCACCGCCGGGGCAGCGGCCAGGGCTGGGGCAGAGCTGCGGCGGGCCGAGGTGGGGAAGGGAAGGGAAGGTCAGCCCAGGCTGGTGGCTCACCGATGAACCTGATGGCCGCCTGTCGCAGGGACTCCTGTGGGCTCTCCAGGTACTGCAGGGCGTGGCGCACATGCTCGGCCGCTCAGCTCCTGTCCTCTGCCAGCTGCGGAGAGCGCCAGGAGGGTGCACTTGGTGCAGGCTCTGCCCCTTGGCCGGGTGCTCCGTGCGGCCAGCACTGGTCTCCCCTGCCCACAGAGCCCTGTCTGGCGGCCAGCAGCCGCTGGCGCCGGGCATCTGGGCCAGGCTCCATCGGCACCCGACTCGGGGCCGCAGGAGCCTGGAGCAGAGCCCGTGAGGCCCAGGGAAGGCAGCGGCGTGTGGGGCACTGGGCTGGCGGCCCTGACTGCAGCCCTGAGCAGGGGCGCAGCTGCCAGTCGCACGCACTGAGCAGAGCGCTCAGGGGGCTTCTCCAGCCTGAGGCTGGGGCTTGCAGGCCGTCCTTACCAGGCCCTCACCGAACCTCCAGGTCTGATCCAGCCGCAGCATGTGTTGGAGATCCCTCCTGTGCAGGAATGTGGCTGAGCAATGCAGCGTTTCCCGCGAGGCCTGGAGAGCAGCAGAGACACAGAGATGGCACCACAGCCGAGGGCACAGGACTCGCCCAGGTCACTGTACCAAGGCCAGGAGGAGGCTGCAGCCCGCCAGGCGCCAGAGCCGGAGGCAGCCCAGCCCCCTGACAGGGGTGCAGCAATTTTCTGGCAAAGAAAGCCAAAATCTGGCAGCTTCCTGGTGCTGCCACCAGTATCGCCCATATCTGGTGTTTGCTGCCACTGCCTGTGCTCAGATCCAGACATTTCGTGGTTCCAGCCCAAATGCAGGAATTTCTTGGAAAAGAGAGACAAAACCCAGCAATTTTCTCATGCCAGGACTGTCACTGCCCCAGTCTCGGGTTTCCTGGAACTGCCAGTGCGCAGATGCAGAAACTTGGGCTGCTTGGAGAGCCCAAGAGTTGCAATTTGCTGGCACAGAGATCCAAAATCCAGCAAATACCTGGTGCCAGCACCACTCAGATCTGGTGTTTGCCAGCACTGCCAGTGCCCAGATCCAGCAATTTCCTGGTGCTGGTACAGTCCCAGTGCAGCAATTTGCTAGCAAAGAAAGCCAAAACCAGGCAAATACCTGGTACCTACAGGAACCCGATGTCGTGTTTGCTGGCACTGCCTCTGCCCAGATCTGGAAATTTCCCTATTCTGGCACAGCCCAAGTGCAGCAATTTGCTGGCACAGAAATCCCAAACCTGGCAGCTTCCTGTTACTGGCTTTGGCACCTCCCACATCTTGTATTTGCTGCGCCAGTTCACAGATTTAGAAATTTCCCGGTGCCAGCAGAGCCCAAATCTGGCAGATTTCTGTCACTGGCAATGACACGACCCAGATCTGGTGTTTGCTGGCAGCGCCAGTGCCCAGATCTGAAAACGTCCTGGTGCTGGCACAGCTCAGGTCCGGTGATTTGCTGGCACAGAAAGTCAAAATTTGGAAATTTCCAAGTTCTGGCTCCACCAGCACCATCCAGATCTGGTGTTTGCTAGCACCACCAGTGCCCAGATTTGGAAATTTCCCGGTGCCTCCACAGGCCAGGTCTAGCAATTTCTTTTTTAGCTAGCTTAGGCAGACAAGTTCCTTGGACTGTGACTTCCTTTTTTCTTGGAACTGTTTAAACCTGCTCTGGACTAAAAACCCAGGAAAACACTGGCAGCTCACACCTGTGCCCCACTGAGGTCTGGGACACTGCATTGCAGCATCAGAGAGACTTAGAAGAGACCGAGTGAGCCAACTACAACCCACAAAAAGGACTTTCTGAATGTGCAATCTCTTCAGAGGTTGAGAGGTTTCATTTAATATTATTCATTTCTCATGCTTGTGAATACTTTACTTGTCAAATAAACTGGTTTTTTCCACTTTTCTCCAGGCAAGTCTTTTCCTGAATTAGTAGGGGGAGGGGCCGCATGAACTTGCTTTCTAGACTGACCCTTTTTGGAGGTTTCCTCCCTAAATTTCCCCTAAACCAGCAAAAAAGTCACAATGAAAACTTCACCAGTGGCACAACTCCCCTGCCTACCAGGAAAAGAACGGACATGTAAAGTTCTCAAAACATTTGTCCTGCTTTCCTGCAAAAGTCCTGCTGCACACACAGTGCAGTGTGGAAGGCCAAGAGAAGCTGCAGCTGGTGGCAAATCTTGTGACAGAAGCTCGACCTTGTTCTCCACGAGAGGTTCTTGAGAAGAGCAGACAGGAGAAGATTCCTGGAAAACTGAAACAGCTTTCCAGAAGTGAAATGAAAACGAAAGAAAGAATCCAAGATGTTTTCCTCTATTTATTTGTATGCTCCCCTTTTCCATGTTGTACTACTTCTCAATCCCGTGAATTCCAGATGCACCTCACCTCCAAGATTGGTGACTTAGCCAGTTCTAGACACTAAAATACCATTAGCCACACACAGTTTTCCTTCCCCTGTTTTTACTGGAAAGCAACACTGGAGATGTAAGTACAGTGCTGGGGTCAGGTAGGAATCCTACACCAAGGGAAGGTGCCCCGACAGTGTTTGACCCTCAGCAAGGACAATGCACAGCAGCAAGCGAGGGGATTGCTCTGCCAGCGTACAGGAGTCAGGGCTCTGCATCTGGGCTCAACGCTGCAAAGTTCCCGTGTTTGGACAGACTCAGGGGCTGTCCCCGGGGGGCGCGGGGCTCGGCCGTGGGGCTCGTGGGGCGAGCGGGGAACGGACACGGGGACGAACGGCCCCGGTGCTTCAGTTGCAGCAGCGGCAGCGGCGGCAGCAGCAGCAGCAGCAGCAGCGGCAGCAGCGGTGGCAGAGGCGGCGGCAGCAGCAGCGGCGGCAGCGGCAGAAAAAAGACATTATCTTTCTCTTTCTTTCTTTCTTTCTTTCTTTCTTTCTTTCTCTTTCCCTTTCCCTTTCTCTTTCTCTCCCTTTCCCACCGTCGGGCGCCCTTTTCTCGGGGTCCGTTCCCGTCCTCCCTCTCTTCTCCCCGCCTCCCTCTCCCCTTGCCGGGCCGGGCCATGCCCCCGGCCCGCCCCCGGCCCCGGGCGGGGCTGCCCCGTGCCCGGCCCCGGGCGTCCCGCCGCGGTCTCGCCTCCGCCCGGCTCTGGCCGTGCTGGCGGCGGCGCCGCTGGGCGGGCATCAGTGCCTGGGGCTGGGGCGGCATCGCAGCCCTTTACCTCCGCCTGGCCCGGCCCCAGCCCCGACCCCGACCCCAACCCCGGTCCCGGTCCCGGCTCCTCCCGGGGCCCGCGGAGGACACAGGCGGCGCGGCCGCTCCCGCCGCCTCCCCTGCGGCTTCCCCGGCCCGAGCTCCGCCGCTCGGCAGCGCGGCCGCCGGCCCCGAGCCTCCCGTGCTGCGTTCCACAGAGCGAACGCCTGGGCATGGCCGGCCCGGGGCGGGTGAGGGGCGCTCGGGGGCCGTTGCTGGCCCCGGGCCGAGCGCTGACAGCCGCGTCCCGCCCGCAGGGAAGGCGCAGGAGGCCCTGCAGGAGCGGTACCGGCTGGGTTCGCTGCTGGGGCGCGGCGGCTTCGGCAGCGTCTTCGCGGCCACGCGGCTCTCGGACGGCGCCAAGGTGAGGGGTGGGGGCCGCGGCGGGTGCAGGAGGAGGAGGAGGATTGGGATGGAGAGGATGGGCAGGGCAGGGCAGACTTGGAGCTCATCCCGCTGCTCCCCTTGGCTTGCAGGTGGCCATCAAAAGGGTGCCACGGAACCGCGTCCGGCACTGGGGCGAGCTGGTGAGTGAGCGGGGCCAGCGGCAGAAGCCGGGGCTGCCGGGTGGGGAAGAGCCGAGGCCCGGCAGGGTGGAAGCCGCCAGGAGGGCTCGAGGGGGAGCGGGCGTGGGGCCAGCGCAGGGCGCAGAGCATCCCGGGCTGGGTGAGGGCCTCCCCAGGCCTGGCACGGCATCGGCCCCCACTGAGAGCATCGTGCTCCTCCCGCAGCCCGACGGCACCAGCGCACCGCTGGAGGTGGTGCTGCTGGCCAAGGTGTCCACCGGCTTCCCTGGTGTGGTCCAGCTGCTGGAATGGCTGGAGCTCCCCAACTCCATCGTGATGGTGCTGGAGCGGCCAGAGCGGTGTCAGGACCTGTGGCGTTTTATTCGGGCACGGGGGTTCCTGCCCGAGGAGGAGGCGCGGGAGCTGTTCCGCCAGGTGCTGGAGGCCGTGCGGCACTGCACCAGCTGCGGGGTCCTGCACCGTGACATCAAGCCAGGGAACATCCTGGTTGACCTGGGCACCAGGCAGGCCAAACTGATTGACTTTGGCTGTGGCACCTACCTGCAGGACACTGTTTACACTCACTTTGCAGGTGAGCCTACACAGGGGTGTGCTCCCTGTGCTAGCATCTCATGGCCCATCATCTCCCACCCCAAGGGTGCTGTGGCAGCAGGGATTCTCCCTTTTGCTGCCAGTCAGGGGCCAGAGTCTTCAGCTGAGTTGCTTTAGAGCGGGGCTGGGTGGGGAGCCATCTTTCAGCCCTGCTGGCAGCCTTTGGCAGCCACTCTGCCCAGGACTGGGGCTGGGCTGGGGCAGCCAGCCTGACAAAACCCCCCGTGGGTGGGGTAGCAGAGCAGGGGGGCCAGAACCTGTGCCCCAGCCAGTTTAGTGTGCAGGTGAGAGGAAGGGCTTGGACTGTTCCACTCACCCTCTTTGCCTTGGCTTCATAATATTTTTGGGGCAATGCAGGCAGGGAGGATAAGGGCATGTTTTTTCCCCAGCACAGAGGGGGTTTTTCCTTTGACTGTCATGGTCAGGCCTAGCCAGGACTGCCCTCTTCCGACACCAGTGGCTTCTTTTCCAAGCCTAAGTTTGTGCACAAGTCCCAGGTGCTGGCGAGAGGGCAGTGGTCACCCTGTGTGCCACTGAGGCAGCCCCCACACGCCCAGGGATGCTGGGGCCATGCTGTGGGAGCAGCAGCATCCCCCTGCTGAACTCCATCTGTATTCCATAGGAACACCGTCATACAGCCCCCCAGAATGGAACAACTTTGGCTGGTACCATGGCGAGCCAGCAACGATCTGGTCCCTTGGCATCCTGCTGCACCAGATGGTCTGCGGGGAGCATCCTTTCAGGAGGGGCTGGAACATCTGCTGGGGCCAGCTCTCGCTGCCACAGAGGCTCTCTCAAGGTGGATCCTCTTCTCTGGGCACGGGGGGAATACCAGCGCTGGGAGGCAGCAGTGGGCTCGTGAGCATCCTGCTCTGGCAGCTGCTGAGGAGGTGGCACATGTCCTGCTCTCCTCCAGAACAGGGAATGGATGGGAAAGTTCAGGCCCAGCTCTGAACGCATCCAGACTGGCCTGGGCATGGGAATAGTGGGGCAAAGCAGACAGGAGCCTTCTCTAGCTGACAGCAGTTTCTGCTTTCTCTCCGCAGAGTGCAAAGATCTGATCAGGTGGTGTTTATCCGTGCACTTCTTGGACAGACCCACATTAGAAGACCTGCTCTGTGATCCTTGGGTGCAGGATATTCCTCTGCCGTAGCAGAAGGGAGAGAGCCCACGCACACTTTGATGCAGGGCCAAGGTAAGTTCCAGCTCCACACATGCCTGGGCAATCAGAAGCAAAGAAACCCAGACTTTTTGTCTTGCCTGTGTCACTGCCCTGGGCTCATGGGATGGGAACACGCAGCCCTTGTGCTGTAGCTGAGCTGCTCTGCCCAGCACTGGTGGCCGCCATCCAAGCTGGTTTTGCTTGTCCTGGTTCCCTGACAGCTGGGGCCCTGGGCAGAGCCCTGAGAACCTGGTCTTACCAGGCTCTGGGGAGATTGACTGGGGTGGGTAGAAAATAGGAGCGCGCTCCTGGCCCTGCCAACAGCCCCCAGCACCCACCGTGGCCTGGGCTGGGGCAGCCAGCCCGACACACAGAAAGGCCCATGGTGGGAGCAGAGGTGGGACTCCAGAAGCTGTGCACAGCTGCTTTGATTTGAAGGCAAGGAAGGGCTTGAGCTGCTCCACTGCCCTTGTGTGCTTTGGGATCACCGTGATTTTGGGGGACAGAGATGGGGGGAAGAGAGAAAGTGTGGGCTTCCCTCCCCCATGGCTGGGTTTTTCCCTAGCGTGTCGGGGTTGGCCCTTCCTCAAGGCCCTGACAGACATAAGAGTTTTTACCTTGTTTCTTGTTTACCCTTTTTGTCTCTAATCTCTTTTCAATAATGTGTTGTTTGTTTTTCCAGAGGAAGCATTCTAGGTGGTCCAGTGTGGATGGGGAAGTGTTTGGGAGCAGCTGTGCCGTGGATGGGCCGTGCCCTAGGAGAAGGCTGAGGCCATGGTTTGGGAGCAGCTTTTCTTCCAGCCGTGGATGGCGTGAGGTGGGTCCCTGTGTGCTTGGCAGGGTGGGATCAGAGCTTTTGGGAGATGGCAGCGAGCACAGGAGCATCCCGCTCTGGGCAGCTGCTGAGGGCTGGGTGTGCTGTGGCTGGCTGCAGGCTGGGCACATGTCCTGCCCTCCTGCTCTGCTGCCAAAGGCAGCAGGGATGGGCAGCTCTGGGCACAGCTCTGGGCACAGCCAGCATGGCCTGGGCACCGCAGGCCTTGGCACAAGGGGACAGGAGCCCTCAGCTGACGGGCAGTTTCTGCTTTCTCTCTTTGCAGCCGGGCTCTGCGCGTGCTGAGGCTGCTCTGGGCTCTGCCAGGGCTCTGCTGGGCTCAGCCCTGGGCCCAGCTGGGCTGGCTCTGCCCTCACATTGCCATGACAGCTTTGCATCAGATGAGCCCCTTGCGAGCACAGCGCCTGAGATTCTGCTTTGGCAGGTGAGTGAGACTCTGCTGCAGGCCCAGAGATTGCAGCTGGGGACACACATCCAATTGGCAAGGACCCAGACTCTGCACAGTCCCAGCTGAATGCCTGGATCTGCACAGGGTGTTTTTGTCTGTCCCGTTCTTCGTTCTTTATTGGCTGGAATTGTACAGTTGCACTTTCTTCCTCCTCTAGAAGTGCCACGAGTGGGCCAAAGCTGGCGAGTGGGCCGTGTTCCTGAGGCAGTGCAGGTGGAGCTGATGGATGGAGAATTGCCCTTCTGCACTTCCCAACCAGAGCAAAAAGGCGTAAGTGGGACTTGGTGTCTTTAGAGAAATCCCTGACACTTTGAATGGGTATGTGCAGCTCATAACCAGGCAGAGAAGGAAGGGCATCTTCTAAAAGATTTGGGGTTTGACAGAGTTTCCATTCCGAGTCCTGCTTGGAGCTGTAAGGGCAAAAAGCAAATTCCTCTTGCTTTGACCACAATTTCAAATGCCAGTGTTGGAAATAAAGGCCAAAATCTTTTAAATGGCTGCTGAGGTCAATAAGATGGATCCATGCCACCAGCACATTTACAATGTAAATAACTGAGTTCTCTTTCTAAAAAGATCATTTACCTCTTAATGCAAAGTTACAGAAGTTTTTTCACTAACACTTGGGTTTTGTTTCTATCTTTCCCATGTTATATAGTTTTTTTTCTTTTCCCTTTTTTTCATTTAGATAGAAAACATTTTCTACAAGAGGAATGTCCTTTGCTCCTGTTTCCTGTGTGGAGCAGCTCCCTTCCTGCTGGCTGAGCTGCTCAGGCAGAGCCCGGCAGCTCCTGGCCCTGCAGGGCTGAGGCTTTTCCCCGTTGCTGGGCACAGACTGATGGAGCAGCACTGCTGAACACGGGCACACCCAGAGGGATCAGCAGCAGCTGCCTTTGGCCACCTGAGGCTCCAAGGCCCAAACTCTGAGCAGACAGGGCTGGAAGAGACTGGCAGGCTCCCTGTTGGCTGTGCTGCCCCATTTGTGCCCGGCCCAGCTTTGCTTGGGGCAGAGGGAGAACAAGGGGCAGCTCCCTGCCAGCCCCAGCCCAGGGACCCCTCCAGCCCAGGGGCTTGGGGCACTGTCAGCACCTGCTGCTCCAGCCAGGGCTTCTGCTGGCCCTGACAGCAACACCCAAAGTGGGGCTGATCCCGAGGGAGCAGCAGCAGGACCTGGATCTGATCCCTGCCTCTGGGCCAGGGCTGCACAAATGACCCCACAGCAGCAGCAGCAGCAGATGGAGCTGACTTTGAGCACAGCCCCTGCCCCTCTTCCCTGCCGTGTGCAGCGGTGTCACAGCAGCCTGAGGCACCTGGGAGCCCCCAGTGCCAGCAGGGACTTGAGATGGCAGCCCTGGGCTCCTGGAGGTTGTGCAGGGGGAACGGAGCTGGGGACTCCCTGTCCATGTGGAGCTTCCAGATGGAAAAGGCTGCTGTGCCCAGGCAGCTCCAAGGGCACAGAAAGGAGGGTCTGGAGCACTGGATCTGTGCCAGTCCTACAGTCCTGGGCAGCAGGCAGCGAGCCCTGGGGGAACAGAGGGCACAGCAAGAGGGACAGAAGCAGGCAAGGTCAGAGCCTGGAAAGAGCCAGGCCCGGGAGCAGGAACAGCTGCTCCATTGCACTCTTGGAGAAAGTTCTTGGCTGGTTCAAAGCGCTGAAAGGCGTGAGGGGCAGAGAGGAGGCCACAGCAAACAATGCTCCTGTTTGCACAGCCTCCCCTCTCCGTGTCCCAGCAGGAATTGGATGGACTGTATTCGTCTCTGTGAGTCGTCTCGTTCAGCATGAGCAGCTCAGCACCAGGAGCTGAAGGAGCTGAAGCCTCAGGCCACAGGAGCTGGGCAAGAGGGAACTTTGTGAGCAAAGTCATGCTGCTAAAATAGACCCAGCTGAATGCAGCGGATATAATCATGGAATCACAGAATCCTTTCTGTTGGAAAAGACCTCTGAGCTCCCCCAGTGCAGCCGGTCAGCCAGCAGTGCCAAGGCCAGCACTAAACCACGTCCCTGAAGTGCCAAGGCCTGGACAAGAGCCCTGAGTGAGGCCTGGACAGCAGCCCTGAGCCAAAGGTGCCTCTGGATGAACCTTCCAGCCAAAGGTTATCTTTGTATCTGCTCCCTAATGGAATGTGCATGGTCATTAGCACTGTGATAGATGTAGGCACTCCTTAGTGAAACATGTATTAACCTTTGTGTATTTAGAAGGCAGACAAGGCCATGAAATCTGACATCTGGCCTTGTTTGGGGCTGAAGGATCAAAGTCAGCTGCCTTGGTTCCTCCTGGAGCCCTGGCCAGGCTTTGGGAGGGAGCCAAGAGGAGGATGAACCCAGATGTTCCTGCACTGGAAGTGCTGTCAGTTTGTTCATTCAGCACTGTCAGAGCTGGGCCCTCTCCCAGCGGGGTTGGAGCCTCACCTGTGGCTGGAGGCACCTGCAGGAATTCCCAGTGCCCAGGAGTGGCTCTGCAGCCCTGGGCTGTGACAGCTTCCCCCAGCTGCTGGGTGGATCTGGGGGATGGGAAAGGCTGAGGGTAAATGCTGCTGGATCTTTGTGAATCCCTGCAGGCAATATTTGGTGGGGATGGTTGGGTGCATTGCTGAGCTGCTCCTTTTGTGATTCTTTGCTGCTCTGAGCTGCAGTAAATGACACTGATTCCTTCAGTTGGAGTCTGTGCCTTTGGTGCTGACCCTGCCTACTGGTGAAACAAAACTTGCCCAGTCTGGCCAGATGACAACAAAATGTCACTTGTTCAATGTAAATGTGAGGAATCAGTCCCATCAGGAATTCCCAGATGGGAAGGCCTTCCCTGGAGTTCCCTGGCTCTGGAGTGGGCTGAGGTTGGAGCACCGTGTGAACAGTGGGGCAGTCGGTTAAAAGAGGCTGACCCCCTGGATGGCTTAAAATGCATCCAAAAATTGCATATGGAAAAGAACTGGTGGGTTTGGGCAGACAAAGATGAATTTGTTAAGAGTACATTGGAAACAGAAACTTGAGAAGGAACAGTTATTGTTGGAATGCTCCCACATGGAGCAACAGAAGAAGGTTTTAATCTTGAGCTCAGAGGCATTTGGGCAAGTGAAATATTAATATAAAAAATAACTATACACATATTTATAGGATAATAAGACCTCAATTTATATATTTCTTTATATTATTGTGTGTAGGTCTATATCTATCTATATCAATATTAATATGTGTATCTACATATAAAATAATAATAATGTGAAATAGTGCTGACAATACTAATTTGGTAGCTTTGACTGCTCAGGGATGTAACACTAAATACCCTACAGAACAGGATTGGCCAGGACCCTAATGTCAGTGGTCAACTCTGTGAGATTGTATACAATGAGAAAAGGAGGAATGGATGAAATTGGCTATTTTTACAGGGTTTGCTGGTACTGTGATGCAGAGTGCTTTGTCTGTTCCTGTGAAAAATACAGTGATTAAGCCTGCAGGGCTTTTCAAGTAGCAGACTATCCACAAGATGCAGGATTGGTTGAACAGCTGAAGGGGTTGTTAAAAGAGCAGCTGAAAGAATGAGGAGATGGGAACCTGTGCCCATGGAGAAGCCATCTCCCAGATGTGCTCCATGCCATTAGCAATGGCCCACTGGGGAAATGGAAACCCCCTGGCTGTGCACAGCTGCACCCAATTTGCAAATCCAGCCATGGGCAGTGAGACTTGGACTGCCTGGGAAATTGTTGTGGCTGTGATGGCCCCTGGCAGGGCCAGCCCAGAGGCTGCAGGGCTTGGCCTTGATGCACTGGAATGGATTAGGATAAATTCAAAGCAAATGAGAGCTGTCAATACTGAAACAGGAATTCAGATTCCTCCAGGACACTTTGCTTTGGACACTGCTGGCTTGGAGCTTGGCCTTGCAAAGTGTTCATGTCATGGCAGGAGGAATTGATGCAGAATGTCAAGGAGAAATGACAGTAATTCTGTTAAACAATAGTGAACAAGATTGGATTATTCAACCCCATGACAGGGTAGCACAATTATTGATATTGCAATTTTAAGAACCATTGTGTAAAAAGGAGCTTCCCCTCCAATCACTACCATTTGTGGAGATAAAGGGTTTGGATCCAGCATTCCTAATAATGGAGCCAGAGTGTGGGTCCAGAGGCCAAAAGGCCCTCCCAAAGCAGCTGAAGGAACAGCTCCTAGGAAAGACAACTCTGAGTCCTGAAAGCTGGGCAGGAACAATGGGAATGTGTCCCTGCAGCCAAGTGTTCTGTGTGAGAACAAGTAGATCTGACAGGATATTGTTTTACACATCCTGCCAGACCAAATCTCCCTGTTTGCCCCAAGGGCCCCTTTGGAAAATGCTCTGATCTACAGGGCTCCATGTGAAGGCTGCTGTGACCCTGAGGGACTTGCACAGGAATTCCATCCAGGAGCCTGGGTGCCCCTCTGGGACTGGGACCCGGCCCCCTTCCAGCCAGAGGGGAAAGGGCCCCCAAGCCTTGTTAGGCACAGACAACATGGTAAAGCTGAACAGCAAAGGGCCTGGGGGCATTATTCTGGAATTAAAAAGGCACCAGCTCCATGGACAACAGAATTATTGTTCCTAACTCGAATGAGATTGAAAAAAAGAATGAAGAACAGTGTCACTAAAGTACTGCTGATGTCTGTAAGTTGTACCTTGATGGTCAGCCAGAATCTTTGTCTGCCACAAACACCTCTAGTGTTTGACCAAGGGGTTAGTGATCAAAATGGAATGATTAGTTATGAAACTGTAAAGCTCAGGGTGGCCAAAGTACTGCATGTCAGCAATTGCTGGGTGTGTTCTCAGCTGAAGTTGGGAGGAATGGGGTTCCCTTGGAGGGCCCACCCTGTGGGGTGGCCAGAACTCTGTCCATGGGCTCTGACTCGTCACTGTCAGTGAAGGGACAGTTAAAGAAAACACAGGAATACAGTGATCAGTGTGACAGGATTCCCTAAGATTTCCCTTCAGGAGAAACCAAATCCTGTTGTAGTTCTAGAGGCCACAGTGTGAGAGGATTTCTGTGCTTTCCCATCCCTGCCAGTGTCAGTAGAACTTGGGGTGCTGGAGCTGGTCGGTGTCAGTGTCACACCACTCTTGGCTGCAGGGCCACCATTTCGGGTCCTTCAGCCACAACCACAAGGAAGAGTTGGGGCCCAGAGAACATTTTCCCCCCAAGGAAAAAGCAAAAGATTCTGGTTCCTCCTGTGCCCCATGTGTGCTGCCCCATCCTGTGGAGTTTACATGAATCATGTGGATGGATTATTATCAGAATCAGCAAATGATGCTGTTAAAATGTGCAATAGCACATCCTGTGAGCTCCAACAAACACAAATGAGGACTGCACAGAACCGCATGGCCTTGGATTATCTGCTTGCTGGCCAAGGAGGAGCCTGGGCTGCCATGGGACAGGAATGTTGCACTGCTCTCAGGGATGGGTTTGAAGGCCAACAGTCAGGAATCCCCTTGACACAAAGAGCAGCAGAAGAGTGGCAGAAAGAAGAAAATTCTTCTTGGTGGGATTGGCTTCATGGCTGCCAAACTGGAGGCTGCTGTGAAATGCATTTGTGGCAGTGCCTGTCATCATTGCAGCGTGTGCACTTGGTGTGCACTCTGACATTCCATGTTAGAGTTGTTGTGATGCTTTGTGCTGGGAAGTGGAGTATTGAGACTTGTCTGAAAAGAAACAGTCTCAAGAAAAGAGAGGCATTTGATAAATAGCAGAGAATAACAGCAACTATTTAGGCACATTTTAAAAGGAAGGTGAATAGCTCAGAGTAAGGAAATTAACCCACACGTAATTGAAGCACAAGACGAGATGCCTTTATGCCTAATATGTAAATCTAAACTGTGTTATTGAAAGACTTGTTATGAATGTTGTAGTTCATTGTAGGTCTGAGGACCGATCAAAGCACCAAGGCCTGAACAGGCCCTGAGGCAAAGTTCACCTCTAGATGAACCTTCCAACCAAATGTTGTATTTGTATCCACTCCTTAAGGAAGCATTATTAACAACATCATCAGTGTATGTGCTCCTTGATCAAACATGAATTTATGTTTTTGTATTTAGAAACGAGACCAGGCCCCATCTGGCCTTGTTTGGGGCTGAAGGATCAAAGTCAGCTCCCTTGGTTCCTCCTTGAGCCCTGGCCAGGCTTTGGGAGAAAGCAATGAGGGGAATGAAACCAGATGTTCCCACAGGAGCAGTGATGTCAGCTTGCTTGTTTAGCAGTGTAAAAGCTGTGTCCTCTCCCAGCGGGCTTGGAGCCTCCTTGCCTGCAAAGGTGGAGGCACCTGCAGGAATTCCCAGTGTCTGGGAGTGGCTCTGCAGTCCTTGGCTTCCCCAGCTGATGTGTGGATCTGGCTGATGGTGAAGTCTGAGGGGAACTGCTGATGGATCTTTCTTTAATCACTGCAGGCAATCTTTGGTAGTAATGACTGGATGGATTGCTGAGCTTCTTTTGTAATTCTTTGCTAATGATGATGTGCTTTGCTGAGCTTATCCTCTTGTAATTCTTTGCAGCTGTGCATGATATAAATGACCCAATTCCTGAAGTTGGTGTCTGTGTCTTTGCTAGTGACCCTGCCCACTGGTGAAACAGGGCCCCCTCTTGCCTAAGTGTTACCTGGCAAGGCAAAAGCCCTCCCTCCAAAATTCCCCCTTCCTCCTTGTTCCCTCCTTCATACACTGAGCATGATGTCCTATGGTCTGGGGTATCCCCGGGCTCAGCTGGGGTCACCTGTCCTGGCTGTGTCCCCTGCCAAGCTGCCCCGCAGCCCCAGCCCCTCCCCAGCGTGGCTGGACGAGGGGCAGGACAGGCCTTGGCTCTGCTGCAGCTCAGCAAGAACAAAACCATCTCTGCGTGCTCAGCCCTGTGCTCAGCACCGGCCCAGCAGTGTCTCAGTGCCAGTGTCTGTGCCCTCAGTGCCTGCCAGGGGTTTCCATGGCAACTGCCAGCACAGGTGACCCAGGTGTCACCCCCAGTGCCGGTTGCCATGGAAACAGTGCCCAGCACTGCCCCTTTCTGTCTGGCTGACCTGGCCTTTGGCCCTGGCAGTGGCGTTGGCTGCTGGTTCCTGGTGCCTGCCCGGCCAGCGCGGCACAGGGCAGGTGGCCATGGCACGAGCCCCCAGCAAGGGATCCCCTCTGGCTCTGGGCACTGACACCAGCCCTGAGCAAGGGGCCCAGGGCAGGTTTCCATGGCCACCAACCACCACAGCGGGTCCGGGCATTGGTTGCCATGGCACCAAACCAAGGAACGGGTCCCCGTGGCCGTTGCCATGGCACCTGGTGGCACCAAGGAGTGTCACTGCAATTGTACCTGGAACAGCCCTGGCACCGCTTTGTCCTGAGGGTTGCCATGGCAGCCCAGGGCAGCAACAGCTCTGCAGGCAAGTGGCCATGGAACCTGGCTGCAGCAATGGCTCCTTGGGCTGGTTTCCGAGGAAACCTGAACTGATGGGGGTTGCCATGGCACCCAAAGCCAGCAGTGGGGTCACTGCAGTGTCCATGGCAACAGTCCCTTGCAATGGCCCACTGCAGGCTGGGATGATGATCCACCCTCACAGCTGGCCCAGGGCAGGTCTGGAGTGCTCTTGGTGGCACCTTGGGCTTGACACACTCTTGAGGAGGATGTCTGTTTGCAATGGGGAAACTCAGGAGTTTTAGATTGCTTCAAAAATAAAAGAAGGAAAATTCCTCTTTGGCTGTGTGCAGCCAGTTCTCCAAGCAAAGCAGGTCCCAGGTGAGTGAGGAGAGACACGATGGGCTTGGGGAATGTGGAGCAAGGTTGTCCACACTGGCTCAGACCTCAAGGCACAGCTGCTCTGAGCAGGCCAGACCTCCTTAGGAGAGTCCCTGCATCAGTATCAGTCGCTGAATGCTGCAATCACCTCTTGTGTAATTAGAGCAGCAATAAAAGATACTCTTTAAAATAGGATTCCATATTTCCTAGAAGCTCTTTGAACTATTTGTCCATAACTCCAAAGGAAACCCTCCTAATGAACTGCACTAGAGCAGAGGGAAATCAAGGCAGAGCCATGGTTTGTCAGGACTTGCTTGATCCTCATGAGCCTCACTGTGCATTTGGAGCTGAGCCCTGGAACCTCAGGGCCTGGGAGGAGATTGCACAAACCTTTCCAGGAGTCAGAGTCAGAGGAAACACCCAAATTGTCTCAAGGCATTAATGGGTCCCACTGAGGTCCCTCTCCAACACAGGCTCCTCATGGACTCCTTGGAGGAGAGAATTGGTGGCCAGGGTAGCACAAAAACCTCTCAGACACTCAGTGTGGAAAGGAAAATCCTTAGAGTATCCTAAACACCTTGAGTGTCTCAAAGCATTAATGAGCCTCAGGTGGGACTTGGGCTCATTTGGTCCCTCAGGAGCTGGGCTGGGGGCTCCAGAGGTGGCTGTGGAGCATTGCCTGTGCTGTGCCAGGGACTGGCAGGCACTGCTGGGCTGGGATAGAGGCTCTGGGGGTATTGGGGTTCCACGGCAGGGCAGGGATGGGGTTCCAGGGCAGGGTAGGGCTGGACCTGCCCCTTCCTCTCCCCCACACACAAAATGTTTGTAGCTAAGTCTCCTCCAGTCTCTCACAGTAAGGCAGTGTTGGAGGTGAAATCCCAGTTCTGGCCATGGGAATCTGGAGGAGAAGGACAGTTCTTTTCCATAGGTAGGAAAGCACAGACCCCAATGTTTGGAAGGCAGGTGAGTGTCTCACTAGTCCAAGGCCAGCCAGACTTGTCAGCAAAGGAAGGTTGTGTGCAGGAGCAGCCTTTGGATTTAGGAAATTTCGGAGCTGAACCCAGTTTTGGCCATGGGGCACCGGGAGAAGCAGGACAGTTCTTTCCAATAGGAAAGAGAGCATGGAGCCTTCCCCAGTGTTTTGGGGACAGATGAGAGCTAACCCTCATGAAACCATTGCAAGCCAGACTTGTCCTGGCAATATTCCTATGGGAATGATCTCTAGATATAAGAAAATTTGGAGGTGAAACCCCAATTCTGGCCATGGGTGCCTGCAGCAGAAGGACAGTTCTTTTCCATAGGAAGGAAAGACAGAGCCCCAGTGTTTCAGCAGCAGATAAGAAGAGACCCTCAACATGCAAACTTCAGTTTGACCAGTCTGGCAGTCCATGGGAGGCCAAACCAGCCAGACCTGTTCTGTGTTCCCTTGGTTTTATGGGGCTCCAGAGTGTCACAATGATTCCTTGATTCCATGGGGCCCCACAGTGTCACAAATGGTCCCAATTATTCCATGTGGGCTTGCAGTGTCACAATGGTCTCCATGGTTTCCCAGGCCCCACAATGTCACCTGACTCCTCAGTTCGATGACCCCTGCAATGTCACAATGGACCTTTGGACCCTGGGGGTTTGCTGTGTCACAATGGTCTCCTTTGGCTCCACAGTGTCACAATGGACCATGGATGACAGGAGGCCCCTCTGTGTCACCCTGGAGCTTTGGTTCCATGCAGCCCTGCAGTGTCACAAAGGCCTCTTGGTTTCACCAGGCCCCACAATATCACAATGGTCCTCTTGGTTCTGTGGGGACTCCCAGGGTCACAATGGTCTCACTGGTTCCATGAGGCCTCGCAGTGTCACAATGGTCTCCACGATTCCAGAGTGCCCTCCATGTCACAATGGTTTACTTGGTTCCATGAGGCTGTAAAGTGTCCTAATGATCTCTCCATGGTTCCATGAGGCCCTGCAATGTCACAATGGACCTTTGGCTCCATGGAGTCCCACAGTGTTGCAATGGCCCCTTGGTTCCATGACACCCCAAAGTGTCACAATGGTCTCCATGGTTCCATGAGGCCCCAAAGTGTCACACTGGACCCTTGGTTTTTATGGGGCCCCTCAGTGTCACAATGATCCCTACATTCCATGGAGTCACACAGCGTCAGTACAGTCCCCTTGCTTCCATGAGGCCCAGCAGTGTCACAGTGCTCTCCATGATTCCCTGAGGCCCCACAGTGTCACAAGGGTCCCTTGGTCTCACAGGGCCCCACAGTGTCACAAGGGTCCCTTGGTTCCATGGCCCTGTGCTGCTGCATTCCCCCCTCCCCTTCTCAGGCCGCCCTGCCAGCTGAGAAATGCTCCTTGGGCCTCGGCCTTGGCCAACAGCACCTGGGCTCAGCTCCTCTGCAGCTCATCACAAACACTGTCTGCTCCAGGCACTGCTGCTGCCCAAACAGCTCCTGGTTCCTGCAGGAGCAGCCCTGGGAACTGTTTCTGTTCCCTTCGTGGCACAACATCCCTGTTCTCACCCTGCCAAAGAAAGCTGCTGATGCCAAGTGTGGCCAGGATGAGCCATTGCTGGGACTGAAGCCCCTCTCGTGGGGCCCTGCAAACAGCGCTCCAAAAGGAGCCCTTGGAGCTCTCCTGGGCCAGCGACTCCCTCTGAGTGGGGCCTCTCCCAGCCGGGAACTCTCCCGTTTGCTGCACTCGGGGATCCCAAACAACCACAGAGCCTGGGCTGATCCCCCCACTCCTCCAGGCTCAGCCCTTCACCCGCTGGGGAGATGCCAAAGCATCAGCAGTGAGCATTCCCTGCCCTCAGGGGAATTTCTCCCAGGTGCCTTGCACTGACTCTTTGTGTCTGTGTGCACACAGGAGTGCCTGTGCTGGGGAAATGTGGCAGAAATGCTGCTCTCTGAGGGGCTTGAGTGCCTTGGATAGCTGAGTCAGTCAGATATCCAGATATCAGTAAGTAACATAAAGTCACAAGGTCTAAGCTAATTTAAATCTCTTAAGAGTTTTTCCTTTGCTAAGCTGTTATGTTTACTATAAGTTATAAGCCAAGTTAAATATTGTTATGCGTTATTCCACTGTTAAATCATTAAGTCATAGGTTGCAAGTTAGATTAAATAGAGTTAAATGCTGTTCTTTTGCTAAATTGTGAAGTTGAAGGTATCAGTTAAAGTTAAGGTGTAAGTTCAGTCCTGGTAAGTTTGAGCTCTGTTAAGTTTTTTGTCATATTCCTTTTATCCTTGCCCTCACTGTCCTTGTGTCACACACACATAGGGACAGTTCTTGGCTCATTTCTGCTTTGATTACCTAGACTTTGTTTGGTTTCGTTGTTGCTTTGTTTCCCTGGTGTGCCTGAAGTGTCCAGTCAGGAGCAGAGTGACTCTTGCCAAGGAACTTTGTGCTGATGTCACTTAATATTAAATCTGGGTTTTGCTGATCCCTTGCCAGGGATTTTTTCAGCGCTCTCAAGCCCTCGTTCAGAACAGGGTGAAGGAGCCTTGACCCAGGCTCTGGCCCTGGGGGACACGGGGACACTGCCGGGGGGTCCCTGTCCCCCTGTCCCACCCCCATGGCCCCTGCCCCCCATCCCCGTGTCAGGCTCTGGGGTCGATCTCGTGGAACATCCTCTCGGGGAGGCTGCGGTGCTGGGGGCGGGGGGACCCAGGGGGACAGGGGACCCTGCTGTGCACGAGAAGGGTTGGACTGCTCTGGGGGGAACTGTGAGGGGGGACAGGGCAGAGTGACCTCCCCAGTGACCTGACACAGCCCCTGTGATGTCACACAGCCACTGTGATGTCACACTGACCCTGTGATGTCACACAGCCCCCTGTAATGTCACAGCACACCCTTGTGATGTTATAGCCCACTGTGGGATGTCACACAGCACACTTGTGATGTCACAGAGCCAACTCTGGGATGTCACCCTGGATTGTAATACAGCTGCTCTATGATGTCAAAAAGTCACCCTCTGATGTCACTGTCTGTTCTGTGATGTCACAGCCTGCTCTATGATGTTACAGAGTCACCCAGTAATGTCACAACCCACTCTCTTATGTCACAGAGGCACCCTCTATCGTAGCAGGATCTGCTCTATGGCCTCACATCCTACTCTATGATGTCACAGACAGACCTGTGATGTCACAACCTCCTCAATGATGTTACAAACTGCTCTCTGTGATGTCATACTTCCATTCTGTAATGTCACAGCATGCACTTTGACCTCATAGCCTACTCTCTGATGTCATACAACCATGCCATGATGTCACAGCCTGCTCTGTGATGTCACAGAATCTCTTCTATGATGCTGTAGCTGCTCAGTGACCTCACACAACAAACTCTGGGATGTCACAGCCCAACCTGTGACCTCACACAGCCCACTCTGTGCTGTCACACAGCCCCTTGCTGACATCACAGCTGCTCTGTGCCTCTATGACACAGCCCCCTCTGGGACATGCCACAGCCCCTGCCAGTGCTGAGCCCCTGTGAGCTCTGTCTGTGCCCTGCTGGTGTCCCTGAGGTGCCCTGGCACTGCCCCAGCCCTGCTGGGCTGTGCACAGGAGCTGCTCCTGGCCAGAGCTGTCTCTCTGCAGCGCTGCCCTTGCCAGGAGCTGCCTCTGGGCCAGGAGCCCAGCTCAGCTCAGCAGCACAGACACAGCAAAAGGACTGTAATCACCCTCTGGGGCTTTGGTGCTCTTTGCATCAGATTCAGTCCCTCAGAGAGAGCTCGAAGAACTTCTCAAGAATTCAAAGAGATTGAAACACTGAAGTTTCTCATACATAAAATAGATCCTTCAGAGGGACAGGACTGAGAAAGTGTCCCCAGGTTCCAGCTAGAGCAGAACACTGGAGGCAGTGATGACAGGTGGGGACAAGCAAGGCAAAGGTGTCTCTGGTGCTGAGCAAAGCTGGATGTGTTTCAGGAATGCAAAAGGCCAAGAACAGAGCCCCAGCCCCTGGCAAGGCAGATCCTGTCCCTGCCTCATTGCTCAAGGCTCTTCCCAGGATGGGCACTGGGATGTGGGGATGGGCAATGCCTGGGGCAGGATTGTGGGGCGGCCCCTGCCAGGCTGCTGAGCAGGGACAAGGAGGCAATGAGGCCCCAGGGCTGCAAGGGTCACCTGTCCCCTCGTGGCCCCAGGGCCAGCAGCCATGGCCCAAGTGCTGCACAAGTCGGCTCTGTCAGGGCCTTGCAGCTGCTGCCCATCCCTGTGCCCTGTGCAGCCCAGGCTGTCCTACGGTGTCCCTGCCCTGCGCCTCTGTCCCTGCAGGCTGTCGTCATCCCCCGGCTGCCCCACCTGGCTGGCCCCTTCCTTTGCTGACAGCTCTGCCTCCTGCCTGCCTCTGCCTGCCCACACAAAGCCTTGGGCTGCTCCAGGCTCCTGCTGGGGAGATGTGCTGCACCACAGTCCTGCCCTGGCAGGGAAATTCCTTTCTCCTGGTGTCCAGACTGGGCCTCCCCAGGTGCCTTTGGCATTAATTTTTCCTTTGTCTGGCTGTTCTCTACTACATCCAAGGGATCCACCATCTCTGAAACCACCCTTCAATCCCTCCCAGGGCTCTCCTCTGCTGTCCTCAGCCTCCACCCCACTGAGCCCAGAGCTTCTGTGTCCCTATGGAGTGGTCAAGTGCTTGAGACCAAGACAAGAGGGACAGTTCTTTTCTACAGGAAGGAAACCACAGAACCCCAGGGTTTAAAGGCAGATGAGAGGCAGTCACCAGAGGCCAAGGCAAGCCAGATCTGTCTGTCCTTGCAGCTTTTGTCTGCAAGCAACCTTTGGATAAATGGAGAGTTTTGGGGGTTCTCCATAGGAAGGAAAGGGTGGAGCCCCAGTGTTTCCAAGGCTGATTAGAGGCAGCCCCACGGAGGCAAAGGCCAGCCAGACCTGTAGTCAGGGAGGAATTTTTGGATAAACAGAATTTGGGAGGCCAAACCCCACTTTTGTCTATGAGCATCTGGACAAGAAGGACAGTTCTTTTCCACAGGAAGGAAAGTACGCATTCCCAGAGTTTCAAAGGCAGATGAGAGCTTGCCCTCCGGAAGCCAAGGGAACCTGGACAGTCCTGGCAGCTTTTGTCTGGGAGCTATCCTTGGATATAAGGATTTTCAGAGGCGGATTCTCAATTTTGGCCATGAGTGCCTGAACTTGAAACATGATTTCTTCCATGAGAAGAAAAGCAGAGGCCCCCAGTGTTTTGAAAGCAGATGAGAGGTGGCCCCCAGGAGGCCAAGGGCAGCACAGAGTGGGTTGTGTGAGGTCACAGATTGGGCTATGACATCACAGAGGTTGTTGTGACAGGTCATGGAGCAGCTACACAATCATAGATGGGATTCTGTGACATCACAGTGCAGGCTGTGACATCATGGCATGGCTGCATTACATCATAGAGCAGGCTGTGAGATGAAAGTGTGTGCTGTGCCATTTCAGAGTGGGAGTATGACAACACAGAGAGAGCTTTGTGACATCACTGAGGGGGTTGTGACATCACACAGCTGACTGTGACAAAATACAGTAGAGCCATAGAGCAGGCTCTGCCATCATAGAGGGTGGCTCTGTGACATCAGAGAGTGGGTTGTGACATCAGTGGGTGGCGGTGTAACATCATAGAGCAGGCTATGAAATCACAGAACAGACTGTGATGTCACAGGGTGACTTTGTGACATCCCAGAGTCTTCTGTGGCACCACAGACCAGTTGTAGGACATCACAGAGTTATATCCCAGCACAGATCCTGTGATATCATGAAGGAGCTTTGTGACATCACTGAGCAGGCTGTGACATCACAGAGCAGCTGTGTGTGATCATGGAGTCTCCTGTGATATCACAGAGTAGGCTCTGTGACATCATAGGCAGGACATCATAGAATGGATTCTGTCATCACAGGCTATCTCTGTGACATCACAGAGGGGCTTTGACATCACAGACCAGGTTGTGACATCATATAATGGCTGTGTTACATCACAACATTAATTGTGACATCATAACAAGGGCTGTGAAATCACAGGAGGCTGTAAGACCTCACAGGGTGACTATATGGCATCATAGGGGGCAGTGTGACATCACAGGGGCAGTGTGACCTCACAGGTGGCTGTGTGAGGTCACAGAGATGGCTGTGTGAACTCACAGGGGGCTGTGTGACATCACAGGGGCTGTGTCAGGTCACTGGGGAGGTCACTCTGCCCTGTCCCCCCTCACAGTTCCCCCCAGAGCAGTCCAACCCTGCTCGTGCACAGCGGGGTCCCCTGTCCCCCCGGGCCCCCCCGCCCCCGGCGCCGCAGCCTCCCCCAGAGGATGTTCCACGAGATCGACCCCAGAGCCTGACACGGGGATGGGGGGCAGGGGCCATGGGGGTGGGACAGGGGGACAGGGACTCCCTGACAGCGTCCCCGTGTCCCCCAGGGCCAGAGCCTGGGCCAGGGCTCCTTCACCCTGTTACGAACAAGGGCTTGAGAGCACTGAAAAAATCCCCAGCAAGGGAGCAGCAAAAAGCAGATTTAATATTAAGGGACAGCAGCACAAAGTTCCTTGGCAAGAGTCACTCTGCTCCTGACTGGACACTTCAGGCACACCAGGGAAACAAAGCACCAACAAAACCAAACCAAATCCAGGATATCAAACCAGAAATGAACTGAGAACTGTGCCTGGGCACGTGTGTGACCCAAGGGCAGTGAGAGCAAGGATAAAAGGAATACAGCCTAAAAGCTTAACGGAGCTAAAGCTAAATAGGACTTAAATTATACGTTTGCCTTAACTGATACCTTCAACTTCACAATTTAGTAAACAGCATAGCATAACAGCATTTACCCTAACTTATAACCTATGACTTTGCAATTTAACAGAGGAATAACAATTAAGATTATTTAACTTAGATTATAACTTATATTAAAGGTAACAACTTAGAATTTAAAACAGCTCTTAATAGCATTTAACTTAACTTAGACCTTGTGATTTAACCTCACTTAGAGGCCTGACTGACTCAGCTATCCAAGGCACTCAAGCCCCTCAGAGAGCAGCATTTCTGCCACATTTCCCCAGCACAGGCACTCCTGTGTGCACACAGACACAAAGAGTCAGTGCAAGGCACCTGGGAGAAATTCCCCTGAGGGCAGGGAATGCTCACTGCTGATGCTTTGGCATCTCCCCAGCAGGTGAAGGGCTGAGCCTGGAGGAGTGGGGGGATCGGCTCAGGCTCTGTGGTTGTTTGGGATCCCCGAGTGCAGCAAACGGGAGAGTTCCCGGCTGGGAGAGGCCCCACTCAGAGGGAGTCGCTGGCCCAGGAGAGCTCCAAGGGCTCCTTTTGGAGCGCTGTTTGCAGGGCCCCACGAGAGGGGCTTCAGTCCCAGCAATGGCTCATCCTGGCCACACTTGGCATCAGCAGCTTTCTTTGGCAGTGTGAGAACAGGGATGTTGGGCCACTGAGGGAACAAAACCATTCCCAGGGCTGCTCCTGCAGGAACCAGGAGCTGTTTGGGCAGCAGCAGTGCCTGGAGCAGACAGTGTTTGTGATGAGCTGCAGAGGAGCTGAGCCCAGGTGCTGTTGGCCAAGGCCGAGGCCCAAGGAGCATTTCTCAGCTGGCAGGGCAGCCTGAGAAGGGGAGGGGGGAATGCAGCAGCACAGGGCCATGGAACCAAGGGAGCCTTGTGACACTGTGGGGCCCTGTGAGACCAAGGGACCCTTGTGACACTGTGGGGCCTCATGGAATCATGGAGAGCACTGTGACATTGCTGGGCTCATGGAACCAAGGGGACCTTACTGGTGCTGTGTGGCTCCATGGAATGTCCATTGTGACACCGCGGGGCCTCATGGAGCCGTGGAGATCATTGTGACACTTTGGGGTATCATGGGACTAGGGGGCCATTGTGACGCTGTGAGACTCCATGGAGCCAAAGGCCTATTGTGACATTGCAAGGCCTCGGAGAACCATGGAGAGACCATTAAGAGACTTCACAGCCTCATGGAACCATGGAGAGCATTGTGACCCTGTGCGGACTCATGGGATCATGGAGACCATTGTGACACTATGAGGCCCCATGGAATAAGCAAAGCATTGTGACACTGTGAGGCCTCATGGAACCAGTGAGACCATTGTGACCCTGGGGGTCCCCACAGAACCAAGAGGACTGTTGTGATATTGTGGGGCCCAGTGAAACCAAATGGCCTTTGTGACACCGCAGGGCTGCATGGAACCAAATCTCCAGGGCGACACAGAGTGGCCTCCTGTAATCAATGGTCTATTGTGACACTGGGCAACCAAAGGAGACCATTGTGACAGACCAAACCCCCAGGGTCCAAAGGTCCATTGTGACATTGCAGACTTCATTGAACAGAGGAGTCACGTGATATTGTGGGGCCTGGGGAACCACGGAGACCATTGTGACACTGCAAGGCCTCATGGAATCCTTGGGACCATTGTGACACTGAGGGGCCTTATGACACCTGGGGGCCACTGTGGCACTGTGGGACCCCATTGAACCTAGGGGCCAGTGTGACACTGCAGGTCTTCCTGTAATCAAGGGGCCATTGTGACACTGCTGGAACCCATGGAATCAAGTCACCATTTTGACACTGCAGGGCCCCATGGTTCCAAGGCACCATTGTGACACTTTGGAGCCCCATAAAACCAAGGGAACACAGACCGGATTTGGCTGGTTTGGCTTCCCAGGAGCCACCTGACTGGTCTGACTGCCCTTGGCATGTTGAGGGTCTCTTCTCATCTGCTGCTGAAACATTGGAGCTCCGTGCATTCCTTCCTATGGAAGAGAACAGTCCTTCTCCTCCAGGCACCCATGGACAGAATTGGGATTTCACCTCAACACTGCCTATTGTGACAGACTGGAGGAGATTGTTGGCTCTAAACATTTCATGTGTGGGGGTGGAAGGGGCAGGTCCAGCCTTGCCCTGTCCTGTGACCCCAGCACTGCCCTGCCCTGGAACCCCAGTCCCCCCAGAGCCTCTATCCCAGCCCAGCAGTGTCTACCAGTCCTTGGCACAGCACAGGCAATGCTCCACAGCCACCTCTGGAGCCCCCAGCCCAGCTCCTGAGCGACCAAATGACCCCAAGTCCAACCTGAGGGAAGGGCCCAGGAAGACCAAGGGGTATTGAAGGCTGACCATGAGGCAAGCACACATCTTGACCCTACCTCCTCTTGGAATTTCCATCTGAACACCACTGAAATCCAGGAGTTGGTAGCTGTGTGTGTGCTTCTTTAATTTTTTTTTTGTCTTTCTCTCTTTCTGTGTCTTCTTCTGATTCCCTCCTCTTTCAAATTTTGGTTAACTTAAAAGTGAACAGGCTACAAGTTTGTGAAGTTGAATGGGCCAAGTTAATGCTTTGAGAAGTGTTTTCTTTTGATTGGATATTTTATTAAACCATTTGCCAAGATCCTTTAATTTTCTCATGTTGCCAGTAAAGGCGGTTTGATTGTTTTGAGCTCCTGAAAATCTCTTGTCAGTATTTCTCCAGTACATCCAACTAAGAGGACACCAAAAATTGTGATTCCTTTTGAATATCTCCTTGAGAGAGTTTTTTAGTGGATGGGAGTCAGGGCTTGTTTGTCCTGCTTGGCAGAGCCCAGGCAGGGCTTTCCCAGCCACATTCCACACTCCATTTCCCAGCTGGAGCCACTGGTGCCTCTGAGCTGTGCATCCCCAGCCCCAGGGATGCTCTCCTTGTCTGACCATTCCCACATGGGCTCTGGGCAGGGATGGCCTCAGTGGGGGCTGCTGACATCCTCAGCAACTTGGAGGCTGCTGCTGAATTTTACTGCTGCAGAGGCTTGTTCAGCCTTCAGTTCTTCAGTTCAGGAATTCAGTGTCCCAGGGCTCATTAACATTCAGAACACCTTAATAAGCCAAGCCTTTGGGAATAATTTGATTTAAGTTTCCAAATCTGTTGTGGTTAGTTCGACAGATTTAAGTAAATAAATTATTTTTACAAAGACTGTAAAAAGCCATTTTTTAGGTCTTGATTGTTTTTTTTTTTCTGTTAATTCATTGCTATGTACAATCTCCAATTGACACTGAATCCAAGTACCTCCTTATACAGTTTGAGCAGATATAAAAATCAAGACCCTTCCTGGCTGACAATCAATCAGACTCTGTCCCTACCCCCAGCCCACCATTTCCCCCATCCAAGCCCTGGCACTCAGAGCAGCCTTGTGCAAAACTGAGCTCCCTCCAGCCCAGGCTGCACCTGCAGCTTTCAGCTCCTTGGCTCCAACTCCCACCTGCTTTCCTTGGAGAAGGATCTGCCTGAGACACAGAGGCATGTTCATTTATTGTCAGCCAACAGAATCAAGGGAAGGCACAGCTCCATCAAATGCAAAAGTCATTCTTCTCCCTGGCTCTGCCTTGCCTCTGATCCCCACAGCCTGTCCTGTTTCCTTCATCCCTGCATTTCCAGGGACTTTCTGGGACAAGGGACCTCTGCTCTGGCTATGGAGGGAGGTCCAAGTGCAGCCACTGGAGTGGGAACCACAACTCATCAGGTTTGTGTCCTTTGAGGGACCAGGAACTGGTGGGACTCAGAGGCATGGAAAGGTTTCTGTCATGGCCAACATAAAAAATGTGAACATGATAAAATTTAAGAAACATTAAAACACTTCCCTCAGCTCCTTGTGACATATCCACCGCTCACAAGGGATTGCCATACAGAAAGGATTTTAGACAAAGACAAAACAAGAGGTGATATAAAAGATAAAAATATAACTGTGATGATGACTAGGCAATTATTTAAACTTCTGAAAGATTGGGCAACTCCCTGAAGCTCAAAGCATGAAGCCAGTCAAGGGACACTCATTGGTATGATCAGAGAAAGCTGCAGGAGGAAATCTGGGAGCAACGGGAAAGACCTAGATCCAGCTGCTCTAAATGAAGTGATGTCCTTAGACACGGCCATTTAAACAGGAGAGCTGGAACAGGAGAGCGGGAAACACCTGAAGGCAGAGAGTCATGAAATATTATACAGAATATTGCTGGCAAATGTAGAAGGGAAGATCAGTATTTCTTCTCCTGCCATCATTAGAAGAATCCAGTAGATCCAGGTGATTCCAGTTTCTGGTGGGATACCATTGCTGTTTCTCAAAAGTACTCAAATGACCCAGATAAAAAAGATTTACTTGCATATTATGAAGTGTACATGTATTAACACCTGTGCCCCTTTACAGGCAGACATCAGTTGTGTGCCCATGAACAGGCAGTGCCACTTGTGCCCTAAAGGTGCCAGGCTGGGATTGGATATCTCTGTGAGGGAGAGCAGAGCACCTTGCAAGCTGCAGGTCCCATACATCCCTGCAGGGCTCCTGTCCCATCAACATCTCCTCTGCTCCAGTCTGGAACAGGGCCCAACATGGTGCCGGGATCATCAGAGAGCTGAGGTGTATGCTGGAATTCAATGCCCTCCCCATCCCGCAGCAGCCCTGCATTTGCCTGCTCCAGCCTTGGTCTGCAGCACAGCCATGGAGGCTCTTTGGGCTCTGGACTGTTCCTGCAGCCCCCAAGGGCAGCACAGCTCTGCCTTTGGCACACTCAGCCCTGGTCAGGCACTGGCCCTGCCCCACAAGGCCTGGCCTGAGTCCTGCCCCTGCACGCTCAGCCAGGCTGAGATGGACACTGATGGTTTCTGGGCCAGGCTCTCTGAGCCCAGCCCAGCTCCCTGCAAGCTCTGCCAGCTGCCCTGAGCTCTGGGCAGCACCAAGGGCCTCTGGCCAGCCCAGCCCAGGCACCTCTGGCCCCACAGCTCTGCTCAGGCCAGGCTGCTCTGGGCACTGGCCCCACGGCCTCAGCCCCTGGCAAGGGCACAGCAGCAGCTGCAGCTCCCACAGGACTCAGGCCCAGCCATGGGGAAGGGGCTTGGCCAAGGCCAAAAGAGCTCCCTGGGTGCCCTGCTCCCCTCTGGCTGAGGTGCTGAGAGCTCTGCAGCCCCTGCTGCCATCCCATCTGCCCAGGGCACCAGCCCCGGCCTTAGGGCCCTGCAGAGCTGCTCCTGCTCCAGACCCAGGGCCCATGCCAAAGCTGGGACAGTCACAAAGCTGTGCCCATTTCTGTTTCTTGCTGCTCTGGTGGGGATGGATCCTCAGCCACTTGGAGGCTGCTGATGAATTTTAATCCCACAGATGCCTCTTCTTTCTTGAGGTCTTCAGTTCAGGAATTCAGTTGGAAAAGCACAAAACATTTTTTCAAAACACCTGAACAAGAAAAGCCCCTGGGAATAATTTAAGTTTTCAATTCTTCTGTGGTTAATTAGACAGACTTCAGAAGTTAATTCAAAGTGAAGGCATTTTATTAGAAACAATGCAAAGTGAACTGTTATTTCCTGTTTTCTATTCCTATTTAAAGATTGGTATCAGCAATGACCTATTGATATTGACCCCCAGCACCTTCTAATGCAGTTTGAATAGATATGAAGATCAAGACCCTTCATAGCTGAAAATCAGTAACATTTTGTTATCACACCCTCCCCACCATTTCCCTCATCCAACCCCTGTCCCTCCTATGGATCAGGAATGCTGTGGCCAGCAGGAGCGGGGCAGTGATTCTTCCCCTGTGCTCAGCTCTGGTTGGGCAGCACAGTGTTAGGTCACAAGAACTGGCAGCCCAGGGAGGTGGGTGAGTCACCATCCCTGGAAGTGTTTAAGGAAAGACTGGATGTGGCACTTGTCACCTGGGTGACAAGGTGGTGTTGGGTCCCAGGTTGGGCTTGATGCTCTCCAAGGTCTTTTGCAGCCTGGATTGTGACACTTCAGGGCCCTGGGGAAGCCAGGGGCCATTGTGACACTGTGGGGCCTGGTGGCATTAAGAGGACCATGGCTCCATTGTGACAATAATGTAGGGCCCAAGGATCCAAGGGACTTTGTGTCACCAAAGGGGTCCCATGGAACCAAAGGGACATTGTCACACTGGGAGGCCTCATGGAATAATGGAGACCATTGGGACACTGGGGGGCATCATGGAACCATGGTGACACCATGCTGGGTGCAAGTGTGGATCTGCTGGAAGGTAGGGGGGCTCTGCACAGGGACCTGGACAGGCTGGATCCAGGGACTAAATCCAACAAGGTTTAACAAGTCCAAGTCTCGGGTCCTGCGCATTGGCCACAACAACCCCTGCAGTACTAGAGGCTGGGGACAGAGTGGCTGGACAGCAGCCAGGCAGAAAGGGACCTGCAGGGACTGATGGACAGCAGGCTGGACATGAGCCAGCAGTGTGCCTAGGTGGCTAAGAAGGCCAAAGGCTCCTGGTCTGGCTCAGGAATGGTGTGGCCAGCAGGAGCCTGGCAGTGATTCTTCCCCTGTGATGGGCATGCTTGGGCAGCACCTCAAGTGCTGTGTCCAGTTCTGGGCTCCCAATTCAGGAAGGACAGGGAGGGGCTGGAGCATGTAAAGAGAAAAGAAACAAGGCTGGTTAGGGGTCTGGAACACAAGTCTTGTGAGGAGCAGCTGAGGGAGCTGGGGTTGTTTATCCTGGAGAAGAGGAGGCGCAGGGGAGACACGGTGGTGTCAGGGCACAGGTTGGACTTGATGATCTCCAAGGACTTTTCCACCCTTGCTGATTCTGAGGTTCTCTGAAGCCACATTTGGAGCAGTTGCATGATGAGTACTGGGCCTCCTCTTGAGAAGCTCCAGCAGCCCAGGTCCCTCAGCTTCTCCTGCCAGCCCCAAAGCCCATCCTGTCAGTCCCGCAGAGCCTCTGCAGCTCCTCCTCATTGCCCAGAACAGGGAGCCCCAGAGGCAGACACAGCAGCCCAGATGTGTCCCCCTGGCCTGTGGTGCCTCTGGCATGGGAGCAGCAGGAGGCACTGCAGGAGCCTGCAGACAATTCCTGCAGCACTTGTAGGATGATCCTGCTGCCCAAGGGACGTTCCCATGGTGCCAAGTCAGGAACTGCAATGGGGAGTGGGGTCAGAGAGGAAAGGGCAAACAGGGATGGGCTGTTGCCAGGGGAGTGAACAGGGCTGGCGAAAAGGAATAAATTTGTAGCAGGAAGAGGAAAGAAATCAAAGGTGAAGCCAAGGAAATGCTAAGGGCAGTTTGGGGGTAGCTGCCAGGCAGCCCTGGCTCTGAGCAACAGTGTCTGCAGTGGGACAGGAAACTTCCAGCTCATGGGAACAAACTTTCTGGCTGACTGCAGAGGCCATGACAAAGCTGAGTGGTTTCCCTGGTGTCCCCCAGCCCTTGCTAACCCCAGGGGCTGATGGCATTTGTGCTCCCTCAGGTTCATGTCCCCACACAAACAGCATGGGGGTGTTCCTGCCTGCTCTGTGCAATGCAAACAGGGGCTCCTGAGCCAGTGCTGCCGTGTCTGTGCCTGCAAGGATGGAGCGCCTGTGTGATCTGGGGGAGACGCCAGGGCTGCAGAGGGGGGATTTTGTTGGTAGCCCCATGAGGACATTCTGGGACACTGCCCTGGGCTGTCGAGGGCACTGTGGATGGATCAGCCCCTGCTCTGC
Organism: Fringilla coelebs; assembly: GCF_963513975.1. Taxonomy (NCBI): domain Eukaryota; kingdom Metazoa; phylum Chordata; class Aves; order Passeriformes; family Fringillidae; genus Fringilla; species Fringilla coelebs. The sequence goes on from NW_028167583.1 coordinate 349,405, forward strand.
TGCTCCTTCCCATCTCCCCCAGGGCCCTTGCAGAGCACCAGCCATGCTGTTTGCCCCCAGCCTGTCCACAGCCACCCTGGGGCTGCTCACGGGGGTTTTCTTTTCTCTGCTGAGCATTGGTCTGGGCATGTTCTTGAGAGAGCCTGGGCAAGGAGCCTGGATCCCCTAGGGCCTGGCCTGAGGCGTCAGCGCTGCCCCAGCAGTGCCCATGGCCTGTCCCTGCTGCAGCCTTGGCACTGCCACCCCCAGGACTGTGCCAAGCCATGAGAGCACTCAGGCCCTCCAGAAACACCAGGGCCACCAGGGCAGCGGGGCAGGGCCACAGGAGCAGCACTGGCAACACCAAGTGCTGCTGCTCCTGGCCACAGCTGCTGTGCCAGCACTGATCTGCCCCAGCTCTGCACACAGACATTGCTGCTGTAGCTCCAGAGAAGGAAACAAAAGGGTATCTCTGCAGAAAACCTTTGCTGGGAGATCCTTTAGTTCCTTTTAACCCAGTGAGAACCCAGCCCCTCCTTGACACAACCTGTGGCTACAGGGAAGGTGGAGAGAAACAAAATGAGAAATGGCACAAGCATTGACATTTCTTTGTGGACAATATGAAAAAATTAAAACAAAGAAAAAGAACCTCCAAAACGAAACTAACAAGAAGTATCAAAGATGAGTTTTATTACATGCGATTTGCAGAAGTTGTCCAGCAGTTTAATATTTCTGATAGCATCCAGTCATCAGTGTCCACATTGCAGCCTTGAGCTCCTGGTTCCTCAGGCTGTAGAGATGAGGGGGTTCATGGTTGGAGGCACCACTGAGTACAGAACTGACAAGGCCAGATCCAGGGATGGGGAGGACATGGAGGGGGGCTTCAGGTAGGCAAATGCTGCAGTGCTGATGAACAGGGAGAGAACAGCCAGGTGAGGGAGGCAGGTAGAAAAGGCTTTCGTCCGTCCCTGCTCAGAGGGGATCCTCAGCACAACCCTGAAGATCTGCACATAGGAGAAAACAATGAACACAAAACACCCAAATGATAAACAGACAGTGACAGCAATGAGCCCAAGTTCCCTGAGGTTGGAGTCTGAGCAGGAGAGCTTGAGGATCTGTGGGATTTCACAAAAGAACTGGCCCAAGGCATTGCCATGGCACAGAGGCAGGGAAAATGTATTGGCTGTGTGCATGAGAGCACTGAGAAAGGCACTGACCCAGGCGGCTGCTGCCATGTGGGCACAAGCTCTGCTGCCCAGGAGGGTCCCGTAGTGCAGGGGTTTGCAGATGGACACGTAGCGGTCATAGCACATGATGGTCAGGAGATAAAACTCTGCTGAGATGAAGAACAGAAAGAAAAAGAGCTGAGCAGCACATCCTGAGTAGGAGATGTTCCTGGTGTCCAAGAGGGAATTGTGCATGGCTTTGGGGACAGTGGTGCAGATGAAACCCAGGTCAGTGAGGGCCAAGTTGAGCAGGAAGAAGTACATGGGCATGTACAGGTGGTGGCTGCAGGCTACAGTGCTGATGATGAGGCCGTTGCCCAGGAGGGCAGCCAGGGAGATGCCCAGCAAGAGGCAGAAATGCAGGAGCTGCAGCTGCTGCTTGTCTGCCCATGCCAGCAGGAGGAAGTGGCTGATGGAGCTGCTGTTAGACATTTGCTGTGGCTGGCCATGGGGACCTGTTCATGGAGAAAAGACAGTGAAGACTTAGAGGCGATACCTGAAACCAAAATCAAAGCGATTTCCCATACACCCTTCTCGGTCATGCTCATTGACTCGCTTCTATGTTTTTGAGTTCCAGGAGGTTTTTTGTATGTTTCCCTTTATCTCTGTCCCCAGGGAGAACACAGTAAGTTCAGTCAGGCAAAATGATGAGAAGAGAGGGAAGAGAGATGGTCTGTCATTCTCAACTGTTCACAGCCTCTCTGAGCTTTAACCTCTCTCAGGTGGAGGGGTATCACCTTCCCATGCTTCCCCTAAATGTCACCAGGCACTGCTGAGTGCAGATGGATCCACCACAACCCAGCTCCACATTGGTAACCAAGGACTCATGTTTCTCATTTCACCAATCCAGCAGCATTTTCAGTGTCAGAACACCTCTGCCTTTCCCCATCAATCTTACAACTCAGAGATGCTCTAGGACAGGTTGGCATCCTGGATTGAAGCTCCCAGATTGGACTGAAATCTCAGGGAGACTTCCAGTTGTGCTTATGCTGCTATTGGATTAAGGGAGATGCAGCTCCTTCCCTGGCTGCACTCACAGCATTTCCCACAGCCAGGCACTGGGGACAGCGTCACCCTGAGCCAGCTGTGCCCCCTGCCAGAGTCCCCAGGGCCAGGCAGCTGCTCCCAGTCCTGTGCTCTGCAGAGGGAACTGGGCCTGGGGCTGCAGAGCTGCCCCACTGCTCTGCTGCAGCTCTGCCTGCACAGGAGGGACGAGACCTTGCAGCCTCAGCCCTGAGGGCAGAGGCTTGGCTGGGGGCACAGGAGAGAGTGGGCTTGTTCAGAGGGAGGGGCTGCACTGCAGGGGATCCTGTGGACATCTTTAAACTCTTCCTGCCACCAGCATTTGTTGGTTTTGGGGTTTTTTTCTCTCATTCCCTGATCTTGTCTTGGCTTCCTGGAAATTTTCCTCCTGCAGATGTTTCCCTGTGCCTGATCTCTCTGTGTCAGCACTCACAGACCACAAATCTCTGGGCACTCTCCTTGGCCATACACAACCCTGCCTACTTGCAGGGCACTGGCTGAGGGCAGCTTCTCTTTGCAGCTTGGAGAAAGGACAGCTCAGACTGAGCCTGATGGGTCCAGCAAAGGTGATGCTGCTGCTGACCATGGGCAGAGTAGCTGACAGCACATTAGGGATCTCCTATGAACCTGCTGGTCACTAAAAAGAACAGTCTGGTTGTCTCAGGCACTTGTCAAAATTCATGATACCTTTAATATTTGTCACCCTCTCCCTGCCATTCTCCAAGAGTAGGAATCTGAATACAAAGTCTTAGGAAATTTCCTCATTGTAACTAAGTCCTTGACTTGGAAATATTCTATGACTGATCAGAAGCCCTCAGCATGTAAGAGCTTCATGAGCATTTCACCTCCCCTGCACCAGAAATACCCAGAGTTGTACTTACAGAATCTGCAGGCATTGGGGTGTTCCAGCTTCAGGAGATCACTGCAGGAGCTGCAGCTGCACTGTCCTGCAGCCAGAGGTTCCTGTGTTCAGGGCTGGCAGTGATTCTGCCTAAGGCACTTCTTAGCACCTTCCCAGCCCTGACTGATTGAAGCTCTCTGTGCCTCTGTGCTGTGCCTGGGGTGGCTGCAGGCAGTGCTCCAGCCCTGCTGGGCTTGGAGAAAAGCTGCTCATTAAGAGAAATGTGCTTTTGAAGCTTTTCTTGGTTACCAGGAGCTGCCTCGGTGCCAGGAGCCCAGCCCAGCTCGGCAGCACAGACACAGCACAGGGACTTTAATGAGCCTCTGGAGCTTTGTGCTCAGGCCCTGAACATCAGTCTCTGAGAGGGAAGTGAAGAAACCTCTCCAGAGCTCCAAGTCAGAATCCAACTCCAAAGTTTCTTGGACTTTTAATGGGTCCCACTGAGGGACTCAACAGAGAAAGTGTCCCCAGGCCCCAGGCAGAGCAGAGAACTGGAGGCACTGATGGAAGGTGGGGACAAAGAGAAGCCAAGTCTTGGTGCCCTGGGCCACAGCAGGGTCTGTGCCACCAAGGGCTGTGAGGAGATACCTTGTCCTGAGGCACTGGGGCCTCCTGCCACAGCCCCAGCCAGGCTGGCCACTGTCAGCCCCTTGTCCTGCCCTCTGCATCCTCCCTTAGCCCACATCCCAGTGGCCTCAAGGATCTGCTGGAAGGAGTCCCTGGGGAGCCTTGCTCAGGAATGGCCCTGGGGGCTCCTCAATGCTCCCAGGGACTGCAGGATTTTCAAAGGACTTTGGCTTTGTCTTTTGCCTTGGAGTCTTTGAGAGGTTTGTGCAATCATGGCCTCCAATGATCTGCTGTAATTAGTCCCTGGAGAGGCTTTGTCAGTAACAACACTCAGTGGGACTGATTAATGCTTCAGGGTACTTCAGTTCTTTTAAGGTACTTGGTGTTTCCCTTTTGATACAGACTCTGTGAGAGGTTTGTGCAATCATGGCCCCAATTATCTGCTTTAATGAGTCCCTTGAGAGCTTTGTACTGACACTCAGTGGGGCTCATTAATGTTTTGAGATACTCAAAGTTTTTAAGGTACTTTGGAATTTCCTTTCCTCACGGAGGCTTCCGAGAGGTTTTTGTGCCATCCTGGCCTCCAGTTCTCTCCTCCAAGGAGTTCATGAGGAGCCTGTGTTGGGCATGGACCTCAGTAGGACCCATTCATGCTTAGAGACACTTTGATTTTTTTTTCTGACTTTGAGTCCTGGAAAGGTTTGTGCAATCTCCTCTCAGACCCTGAGGTTCAAGGGCTGAGCTCCAAATGCACAGTGAGGCTCATTAGGATCAAGCAAGTCCCGACAAACCACGGCTCTGCCTTGATTTCCCTCTGCTCTAATGCAGTTCATTAGGAATGTTTCTGTAGTGGTTTTGGTTTCCCAATTTGAGATTTCTTGGAGAAGGCATCAATTAGTTTGGTGGTTTCAATATTGGCTAATTACCAGTGCACTCACTAGAATATACTGACTCATGTCCTACTGTGTGGTGGGATTAGGACAAAGGAAATGTAGGCACAGAAATTTTAAAGGGTACATTAAAAAGTTAATAGTAATATATATTAAGAGTGATAAGTATCAGAACAAAACTTTCAGAACACTTCTCCTCTCCCTACAACCTTTTCTTTCTTACTGGCAATATAAAGAGACAAAACCTAAAATTTTCAGTCAGTTTATCATCTCCAAAATAGTCTTTCTTCAGTTCACTTAGAGAGAGGAGTCTCTTTTTCATGCTATGGAGACTTTTCCAGAAGCAAACAGTTCTCTCATGGCTCTCAATTCCCACAAATAGCAGCCACCAAGAAAATCTGCAATCATGAAGTCCCTCCAATTTTTTCACAGCTTTTCCCACAGCTGTGTTTATGGGCCATGCCAACTCATGGGGTATTAGTTTAAAGAGGAGCTGTTTAAGAGCAAAGATTCTCTTCATCTATTTCTGAAATCATCTTCATCCTGAGAAGAGAGATCTTCTTCTCTCCCTGAGGGTGCAGAGTCCCATCATTCTACTCTCTTTCTCTGTTCAAACTTCACATCGGATAATAGCTACTTCAACATTTGCTTACTTTAGCATGGAGGCCTTTGCTGAACAAGTCATCTCTCCATACTTTTCAATGTGTTATACGGAAAAAGAGAGTCTACTGTATCAATTACATCCTTCTCCATAGCTTTACAAGAGGATTTCAGCCCCAAGATCAAGGCATTTCTTCATCCCTCCCATATGGGACTCAATTTCCTCTTCCCTGACCTTCATGTCATCATGTTGCTCCTCTATGTGCCTGCACTTTGTCCTTTTCTCTCACTCAAGGGAGGATGGAAGCACTGAAAGAGTGCATATCTCACCCGGGGCCTACAGATGGTTCCATGACCCCGGCCTGGCTCGGTGCTTGTGGCCAGAGCTGTTTTACGATGGAGGTTTCTGCAGTGGCTGTGCTGGGGCTGTGTCAGGATGGGCCGCGCTGGGGGAGGGCCAGGATCTCAGCAGCCAGGCCAGAACACAGCAGCAGCACAGCCGGGGACCGATGGCTTCTCCTCCCCCTGTCCGGGGGTTGCAGGCGAACCCCAATGGCGGCAGAATTTTGGTAAAGCCGGCCAGCTCGGGGCTGCTCCTGGGGCCCAGTGGATCCTGGCTCAGCCTGGCCTGGTGGCATGGCAGGGTTTAGCAATGCCCGGATGTTGGCACCTGCAGCCATGGTCCAGCCTGGCCTTGGCCCTGTGGCCTCCCCTGCCCTGCCTGGCAGCCGATGGGGCCTGGCGGGGTCCCTGGGAAGGGGCCCAGCCCCATGGCAGGATCTGCCTGGCCCGCCCCGGCTGAGATGGGGGCTGGGTCAGCCTTGTTACCTCTTTGCCAACCAGAAGGGAGAGAGACCCTCCCAGGCCTTCTCGTCTTTAATATATGTCTTCACAGAGGTGTGTACAGGTTCTTGAGTGGTTTAACAGACTGTCAATTCTCAAAGTTAATTACCGAGTGGTTTTTTGTCAGTCATGGTGTTAGCGTTCAGGAACACATAATCACAAGAATGATTATATGCAGGTGCTTTTATTGAAGAGCTCTGGGTGTCAGGGGTACAAACCCAAATCTGACTCCGACTATAAAGTCAAGATGAACATGTTTTTATATTCTATTGTTATATAACTTTCATGTTAATTATTAAACTTATATTGTTCTATTGTATACATAGATTTCAGCTAAGCAAAGCCCCCCCTTAAATTTCCAGCATAGTTTCTCATGATTCTTCTTATGGTTATATAATAATTATATTTAATTACTAAACAATCACCACATCTAACAATTATATCATTTATCATACTGCTTACACAGGTGCAGTTGACAAAGCCTAACATTTTCAGATTCTATCTTTAACATTTTCCAGGGTTCCACTATCATTCACAGTAACTGCTAGCAGCTTCTCTTAGGACATCACTTCCATGGTGCAAAACCACCACAACAGCACAGAGCACAGAGCTCCTTTGCCCATATGTAGTGGTCATGTGCCCAAGACCTCAAAAACCCTCCTTGGGAGATCTCTGGGCCCTCCCCAAGGTGTTTTCAAATGAAAACATTCAGCTCAGAGTCTAAGAAAATCAGCAGAGGACAGGGCCAGCCTGACCTGTCTGTCCTGGCTTCATTTGTCTGGGAGCAATCCTTGGATATATGGAATTTGGGAGGCCAAATTCTAATTTTAGCCATAGCCCTTGGACATGAAATCTGGTTCATTTCCATAGGAAAGAAGGAATAGAGCTCCAGTATTTCAGGGGACAGATGAGAGGTGACCACCAGGGGCCAAGGCCGGCCAGAGCAAGCAGGTTTTTTTCTGAAAAATACCCTTGCATGTAGGAAATGTTTTAGGGAGAGTACCAAGTTTTGCAATCGGCATCTGAAAAGAGGGACAGTTGTCTTCCATAGCAAGGAAAGCATGGAGCCCCAGTGCTCCCGGATGAGAGGCAGCCCTTGACATCCCAACATCAGCCAGACCTGTCAGGTGGCCTCTGGCAGGCCAAGACAGCCAGACCTGTTCCATGTTCCCTGGGTTCCATGAGGCCCCACAGCGTCCCAATGGTCCCTTGCTTCCAGGAGGCCCTGAGGTGCCATAATGCCCCCTTGGTGACACCAGGCCCTGAAGGGTCACAATGGTCTCCATGGTTCCATCAGGCCCCACAGAGCCACAGAGCCATAATGGTCTCTGGGTTCCATGAAGCCCCGCTGTGTCACCATGGCCCCTTGGTTCCATGGACTCCAGTGGTGCCACAACTATTCCCTTGGTTCTATGAGGTCCCCACAGTGTCCCAGTGATCTCCATGGGAAGGAAAGAACCCAGCCCCAGTGTTGCAGGGGCAGCCACCAGAGGCCAAAGCCAGCCAGACTTGATGGTACTGGCAGATTTTGCCTGGGAGCAACCCTTGCGTATACAGAATTTTAGAGGTGGAATCTCAATTTCAGACATGGACACCTGGAGGAGGACAGTTCTTTTCCATAAGAAGGGAAGCAAGGAACACTGGTGTTTGAGGGGCAGAGGAAAGGTGGCCATCAGAGGCTGAGGCCAGCCAGACCTCTCTGTCTTGGTAGCTTTTGTCTGAAAGCAACCCTTGGATATAGGGAATTTGGGAGGTGGAATCCCAGTTTCAGCTATTTCTCTGTAGATAAGAAGGACAGTTCTTTTCCATAGGAACGAAAGCACAGCACAGAGCCCAAGTGTTTCAAACGCAGACGAGGAGAGTGGTGGCTCCTGGGAGGCAAAGCCAGCCAGACCTGTTTGTTCTGGAAACTTTTGTCTTGGAGAAATCCTTGGATATATGTTATCTGGGAGGAGGAATCTCAGTTTTGACCATAGACACCTTGAGAAGAAAGAAGGTTCTTTTCCATTAGAAGGAAAAGCACCGAGTCCCAGTGTTTGGAAAGCAGGTGAGAGGCAACCCCCAAGAGGCCAAGGGCAGCCAGACCTGTCTATCCCGGCAGCTTTCACTTAGGAACAATCCTTGGATGTATGGAGTTTTGGAGGTAGAATCCCAGTTTTGTCCATGGACACCTGGTCAAGATAGTTGGTTTTTCCTACAGGAAAAAATAGTGTGAAGTCTAAGTGTTTTGGAAGAAGATGAGAGGTGGCCACCCTTAGGCCAAGCCAGCCAGACCTAACTCTCCTGGCACCTTTCATCTAGGGGCTGTCCTTGGACATAGGGCATTTTGGAGGCGGAATCTCAGTTTTGGCCATGGGTGCCTGGACAGGAAGAAGAGTTCTCTCATGAAGAAGGAAAGCACAGAGCCCCGGTGTTTCAAAGGAAGATGAGTGCCAGCCCTCAGGAAGGCAAGGCCAGCCAGACTTGTCAGTCCTAGCAGCTTTTTTCTGGGAGCTATCCTTGAATATAGGGAATTCTGGAGGCAGATGCCAAATTTTAGCCATGGGTTCCTGGTTGAGATGGATGTTTTTCCCCCATAAGAAAGAAAAGCACATGGTCCCAGTGTTTCAAAGGCAGATGAGAGGTGGCCCCTGGATGACCAAGGCAGCCAGATCTGTCTCTCCTGGCAGATTTCATCTGAGAACAATCTTTGCATATAAGGAAATTTGGAGGAGGAATCCCAGTTTTGGCCATGGGCCCCTGGGGGAGAAGGACAGTTCTCACCCATAGGAAGGAAAGCCCAGAGCCCCAATGCTTCAGGGGCAGATGAGAAGAAGCCCTCAACATGCCAAGGTCAGTTGGACCTGTCAGGCGGTCCCAGGAGGCCCAGCCAGCCAGACCTGTTCCATGTTCCCTTGGTTTATGGAACCCCCAGTGTCACAATGGTCTCCTTCGTTCCATAAGGATCTGGAGTGTCACAATGTTCCCCTTGCTTCTGCAGTGTCACAACAGTCCTGTGCTTCCCTGAGGCCTTGCAATGTCACCATGGCCCCTTGCTTCCATGCACCCCTGCTGTGCCACAATGGCTCCTTGGTTCCATGGGCCACACAGCTTCATCCCTGACCTTTGGTTCCATAGGGATCATGAGCGTCACAATGGTCTCCTTGATTCCGTGAGGCACCAAAGTGTCACAATGGTCTCTCTGCTTCCATGAGGTTCTGTAGTGTCACCATGGTGTCCTTGGATCTGCATTGTCCCAATAGCCCCTTGGTTCCATGAGTTCTGTACTGTCAGCAATGGTTTCTTTGTTCCAACGGGGCCTTGATGTGTCACAACAGCTCCTTGGTTCCGTGATGTTCCAGAGTGTCCTGTACGGAAAATCACACTATGAAAAGCCAGTGTCCATAATGGAGACACAGGAGTCCTTCAATTTTATTGGAATAAAGGGAGACAATCCATCAGGGCTCAACCCCATGGGGTTTTCTCTATGAGGTTTCAGAGGGCAAAGCCTCCTTTTATCCTAAGCTCCCGGTCACATGTTACCCTCTTCATTTCCCCACTGGCTGAGGTACAAGGAAGGTACAGCCATCCTGAACCCCCAACCCCATATTCCCCTCTTGAACCTGTCATTTTAACCCAAAGTTCATAAACTCAAGCTCATGCAGACCCACTTGTTTCAGACTTTTTCAGAAACCCCACTGTTTCAGAAGCCAAGCTGTCAGGGCTCTGTAATAAACCTGCTGCTGGAAGTTAGTAGAGACATTAAGACCCAATTCAAGGATATTAACACCTTTACATTCACCCATCAAATTGTCTGTAAGGACATTTTGCCTATCAGCCACAATGGACTCCTCAGTTCCGTGGGGCTCCACAGTGTCACCATGGGTTCCATGCAGTTCTGCAGCGTCACCGTGGTGGTGTTGGACCCGCATTGTCACAGTGACCCATGGCTCCATGAGGTTCCATAGTGTCACCGTGGTCGCTGTCAGAGGCTGGATGAGATCGATGTCCTGCTACAGGAAGGTTTGCCCCTTCCAGGGAGCCCCCAGAAGGGCCCAGCATAAAACAAACATCAATAACTGATGTCCCAAAAATGTTTGTAGTAAGTTGGCTTTTTTCCATAAAGTTGTTTACTGAACAGTGTTGTCTTAATTGGCCAATCATGTCTTGATTAAATGACCAGTGAGGTCCAGCTGAAGCAAACCAAGATATAAAAGAAGAGGACTGGATAAATGGGTGGCTTTTAGCCCTTAGCCTTCTGATCTGAGTCTGTGTCATCTCTGATTGAACGGTGACATTTGGGGAATCTGTGGGGACTCATGGGGATCCTTTCTGCCCCTTGTGACCCAACAGGAGCTTCTCTAATAAACTTTGCCTAAAGCTCCCACTGTGCCCATGAGAGGAACCCCTGTGAGTGTCAGGGACACCCTGGCTCCTTGGCAGCCTGGGGACTCCTGGGATGTCACTGTGGAGCCCCTGTGAGTGCCTGTGAAAGAGCAGTGCCTTTGCAGCCCAAGGTCCCCTGGGATGTCACCACGGAATGGCTGTAAATGCCTCTGACCACACGGCTCTTTACCATCCCCAGAAAGCCCTGGGAGGTCTCCATGGAGCCCCTGACTCTGCCTGTGACATTGCAGCTCTTGAACAGCCTGGAGACTCTTGGAAAATCCCCATGGAACTCCTCTGAGGGCCTGTAACAAATCTGATCCTTAGCAGGCAACCATCACCACTGCCCTGTTGTTATGGTCAGTTTCCATGGCAACCATCCACAGTCCCCCTGTTGCTATGCTCAGTCCCTTGGCAGCTCCATGGAGACCCCATTCCAGGGATGGTTGCCACGGACACCAGCTCAGGCCTGTAGCCAGAGCCTGGTGCCATGGCAACCAGTCCCATCCCCAGGCTCATGGGATCCCAGAACCACAGAACTGGCTGAGCTGGGAGGGGCTGGCCCTGCACAGGACACCCCAACAATGCCAGCCTGGGCCTGGCAGCGCTGTCCAAACGCTGCTGGAGCTCAGAGAGCCCTGGAGCTGGGACCCTTCCCTGGGGAGCCTGGGCAGGGCCCCAGCAGCCTCTGGGGAAAAGCCTTTTCCTGACATCCAACCTCAGCCTGCCCTGACTCAGCTGCAGCCATTCCCTCCACTCCTGTCCCTGGGCACCAGAGTGAAGAGTTCCCACAGCCCCAGCCAGGGACCTGCTCCCAAGGCTGTTGCCATGGCCACCAGGACTGGGACCAGCTGGGATGCTCGGTTTCTATGGGCTGGGGTTCAGGAATGGGATTCCCCAATTTCCTGCTCACAGTAAAACTGCGCTGCTCTCACTGCCCTCCCGCCTCCCATGGAAAGCACAAAAGGCAAAGATCCCGGGCTGGGATAAGAACAATTTATTGGCAACAGAAACAACATTAGGAACAAACAGAAACAAAAACAGTATTGGTAACAGAAGGATAAGTAAAACTATTTACAGGGAAAACTACAACAACAACAACTGGCTCTTCCTGGCAATGCATTTCCCCTGCCTGGAAAGGACACCCTTCTCTGTAGCGGGGGAGTGAGAGAGAGAGAGAGTCCCTTTCCTGTCCCTGGCAATGACCTGAGGTGGGAGTGAATGCAATGTCACGGTCATGGCCAGACCCTCATGTTCTTCAATTCCACATCATGTCACTGTCAGGGGCAGGAAAAGGGGCAGGTGTCTTCCCAGCACGGATCACGGGGAACATGGATAACCATGGCTTTTCCTAACGTGGGTCCTCATATGGGGGATGAAGCTGGAGCACTGTATGTAGTGCACTGCAGTGGGGGCATTTGCAGGGTTTCCTTTATCGGTGCCTCTGTTGGTGTCTGGTCAAGGAAGAGATTTAAGTGAATCTTTTCCCACACTGGGGACACTGGTAGGGCCTCTCCCCAGTGTGGATGCGCCGGTGCCTGACGAGGGAGGAGTTGTGCCTGAAGCCCTTCCCGCACTCAGGGCAGTGGAAGGGCCTCTCCACTGTGTGAATCCGCTCATGAAGAAGGAGATTGGAGCTGGTGTGAAACCTCTTCCCACACTGGGTGCACTCATAGGGCCTCTCCCCAGTGTGGATGCGCCGGTGGATGACGAGGTGGGAGTTGCACTTGAAGCCCTTCCCGCAGTCAGGGCAGCTGAAGGGCCTCTCCTATGAGTGAATCCGCTGATGGCAGAGGAGATGGGAGCTGGACTGAAACCTCTTCTGAACCTCAGGACACTCGTAAGGCCTCTCCCCAGTGTGGATGCGTTGGTGGGAGAGGAGGTGGGAGCTGCAGCTGAAGCCCTTCCCACACTCCCCACACTCACAGGCCCATTCCCCAGTGTGGATCATCTGGTGGCGGATCAGGTGGGAGCCGTGCCTGAAGCTCTTCCCACACTCCGCGCACTTGAAGGGCTTCTCTTCCACAAGGTTCTTCTGTGGGGATTTGTCCTCCCTGGTCTCCATCCTCAGCTCCTTGTCTGGGGGAGGAAGGACAAAGAGAGGATGGGATTTGCCTCCATGTAAGAAGGAAGGGGAAGGAAATCACCCCAGTGTCCCCAGCAGGATGGTGTTGGCAGCAAAATTGTCCTGCAGTCGGGGGCTGTGCTGGGCTGGGAGATGGAGCAGGAGAGAGGGGGAAAGGGGCACTGACTTCCTCCTCACCTGCCTGGGTGTCCCAGGGCATCTTCCTCTTCCTCGCAGCCTCCCCCTCCATCCAGCCAGGGTTTGGGAATGGGAAATCCTGGTTTGGGGAAAAATACAATGGATGAGCACATTGGGTTAGGTGGTTCCTCCTGCCCAAGTCCATGTCTAGTGTTGCAGCACATCCACAACGAGACTCTGTGAGCAACCCACACACCCAGAGCCCAGAGCACACTTGCTTAACCTGTTGACAGACAAGTCGAGAGATGGATCTTTGTGCAGAGCTCCAAACTCAGTTTAGTGCAATGAAGAAAAGCCAGGGACAGAGACAAAATGGGGCTGAGGACACAGGGTTTTAAAGGGGGGAAAGCGGCGGAGCTGAGGGTCCAGGGCCAGTGGGAACTGAGCACAAGTGGTGCAGAGGAGGGGCAGCCAACTGGGGAACCAATGAGGTAACAGGGGCGGAGCAACCCAGACAGCAACCCTGTCTTGGTTGCTACGGGTCAAGTTTGTATTGCTGTTCCCCTCTCCGGGTTGCTGGGGCTCCTGGCAATCCCACAGGTTCCCCTTCTCTGGGCTCACCACTTTGGCATCAAAGCCATCCCAGGGGTCAGCCCTGTCCGGGGTCCCTGTTTCAGGGTCCTGGGGTATCCATGGGTCCCCCTGTCCATGCTGCAACCACGTCCAGGCTTCTGGAGCACCCCCAGCTCTCGTATTGCCCGTTTCTGCTCCCCCCATTGCCGGTTTCCCTGCCAGCCCTGCCGGTGCCGGGCGATGCCCACGTGGCTCTGGGCTGACAGTGCAGCCCCGGGGCCGGGCAGAGGCAGCCCCAGCGCGGGGGGACCCTGCATCCTCCGCTGCCTCGGCAGCTGCGCCCAGCCCCGGGCACAGAGCTCCGGCAGCCCCCGCCGCCCCCTGCCCAGGGAGCCCCGGGGACCCCCGCAGCCGGGGCTGGCTCCGAGCGAGGCGGCCCCCGAGCCCGGCTGCGTGGCCAGGTGGGCACGGCGAGCCCGGGGCCTCTGTGCCAGCGCTTCCCCCGCTCTCGCTCAGCCTTTGCCCGGCCCCCCGAGCCCCGGCAGGCCCCGCACGGCCACGGCCGGGCCGGGCCGCTCCCCTCGGAGCCCGCTGCGGACACGGCTGGGCCGGCCCGGCCACACGGACCCGCCTGCGCCGGGGGCCCACGGGCCGCCGAGCGCTGCCCGGGCCGCCCGGGCCTTGGCCCCGAGCACAGAGCTCTGCCCGGGGGCTCCCGGCCCGAGGGGCGGCTCCGGGCCCGCCCGGCCGCTCCCGGCTCCCACAGCCCGCCCGGGGCCGCCAACAAAACATCCCAACAACAAATCCACAAACCAACCACCGCCACCCTGTCCTGCTGCGCCTTCCCAGGCACCCCAACCCCGCGGCAATGCCCCCAGTGCCCCGGGACAAAAAGCTGCTCCGGCCGAGCCCCTTGGAACCCCCACCTGCGGCCCGGCCCCGGCACACCGATCCCGGCAGCTGCCCCGCTCTCGCAGCTGCGGCTCTGGAGCAGGGAGGCTCCGAAACTGAAACTTTGTTCCTTTTGCCTGGCTGCAGAGACCCCCAGGGCGTTTTCTGCACAGTCCCAGCCCCCAGCGCTTGCTGAAGGCGCTCCCTGCAAATGTCCCGCTGTCAGGGCCCTGTCCTTGCTGTCACCTGCTGGGGCTGGCCATGGACAGAGCTCCTGGACTTGCATTTCCAGCTGCTGTGCAGCCAAAGCTGAGGGATCTGCAGCTGCCTGAATGCAACAACTGGAACAGGAGCCTCTCTTCAGGGGGAAATCTCCCCTCCTGTGCCAGCCCGTGGCAATGCTGCCATTCTCTGCTGCTGCTGCTGGGGCACTCGGGGCTCTGGCTGAGCAGCAAAGGTGACCCTGAGCCAGGACCTTTCCTTGCCTGCAGCAAAGCCTCGGCACGCAAAGCCCATCCCAGCACTGTGCCCTGTGCCAGGAGGGATTGTGCCAGTGGAGCTGACCCGAAATTCTTTCTCCCAGGCACCTTTTAGGACATGCAACAGGGAGAAGCCAGAGCCCACTCTCAGCTTTGCGCAGTCCTCCAGAAGAATCCTGAGTGTGAAGCAGCCTGGGAACAGGGTTTAGTGTCAGGGGAACGGAACTCAGCCCTTTTCTGCCCTGTGGTCTGAGGCTCTGCATTTCCAATGGCCCTGCAGCTGCCAAAGAGGCCTTTTTGGCTCAGCTGAGAACAGTTCTGCTGAGAGCCTGTCCTAAACCTGCTCTTCCTGCAAATGTGCCCAATGAATCCTCATTTTTTGCAGCCCCAGGTGTGGTGTGAGTGCCAGTGTGACATGTGAAGGATGGAACAGCTCTGCTGGGGGGAGTTCTTGTTTTCTGCTTTTGGTTTGGGTTTTTTTTCTTAGTTGGTTATGGTTTTTTGGGGGTTTTTTTTTGCATGCTTTTGTTTGGGTTTTCTTAGTTTTCTTTTTTTTTTTTTTTTTCTTTTTGAAATAACTCCCCCTGTCAGCTCTGGGCAGAGCTCTGTCACTGTGTCTGACACTTGTCTGTGGCACTGTGCAGGTGGCCAGGGGGACCTTCCCTGAGCTGCGTGCAGAGGAATCCACATCAGCCCAGGCCGGGGTGGGCAGTGGCTGGTCAGTTCCATGGACTGGACACGGCTCTGGACGCTTCCCTTGGAGTGACTGCAGGGAGGGAACGCTGGGGCTGTCACTGCTGGGGTGTCACACAGAGGGGAACGCTGGGGCTGTCACTGCTGGGGTGTCACAGACAGGGGAACTCTGGGGCTGTCACTGCTGGGGTGTCACACACAGGGGAATGCTGGGGCTGTCACTGCTGGGGTGTCACACACAGGGGAACGCTGGGGCTGTCACCGCTGGGTGTCACACACAGGGGAACGCTGGGGCTGTCACTGCTCCTGCCCTGTCCCCATCAGCTCTGCCAGTGCCTCAAGGGGACACAAAGGCTGAGCCAAAGGGTGAGAATTGCAGAAGGGGCTGGGCTGGCAGGGGCCCATTGGGATCAGCCAGTCCAGCCCCTGGCCCTGCACAGAACCCCCAACAATCGCAGCCTGTGAAGCCCTGGGAGCGGTGTCCAAAGGCCTCTGGAGCTCCAGCAGCCTCGGGGCTGTGCCCATTCCCTGGGGAGCCTGGGCAGTGCCTGAGCCCCCTCTGGGGGAAGAAGCTTTTGCTGATCCCTAGCCCAGTCCTTCCCTGGCCCAGCTCCAGCTGTTCCCTTGGGTCCTGTCCCTGCTCACCTGGGCAGAGATCAGAGCTTGCCCAGAGAGCCTGTGGCTGCTGCTGGATCACTGGCTGTGTCCAAGGCAAGGTTGGATGGGGCTTGGAGCAGCCTGGGATAGTGCAAGGTGTCCCTGCCCATAGCAGGGGGTGGAACGAGATGAATTTTGGGGTAACTTCCAAGCCAAGCCATTCTGTGATTTTGGGAGAGATGCTGAAGCTCTGTCTGAGCTTTATCTCACCAAATGTCCGGGTCCAGCAGCAGCCATGGGTGGGATCATCTCCTCCTCCCTCTCCTTGTGGCTGGAACTCACCCAAGGGCAGCAACTGAATAATGTCCTTCAAGGGCAGTGAGTGCCAGAAAGGAATGTTACTCCTTGGGGAAACACAATGTCCTTGGACTTCAGCAGAGCATTGGAATGGGCCCCCTCGAGCACCTCAGCACCACTGCAATCTCCTCTTACTGGGCTCGGCCCAGGAGATCTCCCAGAGCAGCTGCAGAGGAGTCGCTGTCAGGACGAGGGACATTTATCAAAGGTTGATGTAGATCAAAACAAGCTCTGGCACCATTCCACATTTTTGTTTGTCACTGAGAAATAAATGCAGATGTCCCCATGCCACAATCTCAGTCCCCCCAGGGTTCCTGTGTTCGGTTTCATCCCCTGATATGGAGACACAGGAGCTCTCCTGGCTGGACTGGGTGTCAGGAATCCCTTCCTGAGCTTTACACCCTTGGAGTGGGTGAATAAGGAGGTTCCTGGCTGCAGGAGATGGTGTGGGTTTTGGAAACAGGCCAGACCTGGAGAAGGCTCCATCTACAACCCCTCAGCACCCGGCAATCCCACGTCTTTATTTGTGTGACTCTCTTGTCAGGGCAGGGAGAGGGGAGAGGGGAGCCTCCTTGGGGCAGGGAGAGGAGGCAGAGACACCAAAAGCAAGAGTCCCAAAGGGGTCTGGGCAGATCTGGATCCAATGGCTGCAGTAGGTGTGCCATTCCTAAATCCAGTTTGGGAGAGCCATGGCTGTGTTGCTGTGTAAGCTCTGAGGTATCTGATGGTGGGAGATGCTCAGGTTTGTCCTGTTTGCATCCCCAGGTCCTGCAGAGCTGCTGTTAAACAGCGCCAGGGGATGCTCCTGGCACTGACCCTGGCATGGCTCAGGGCTCAGCTTTCCTCCATCAATCCCACTGCAGAGCTTCACTCTGGGGGGAAGGTGTTAGTGGGTCAGGAGCAGCACAATCCAGAGAATTGGAGAATAGTTTTATGTTGGTAATTCTGGGAATGGGTTTTTCTGGCAGGATGCTGGACACCAGGGATTTCTGCCCTCCTTTCTCAGAAGAGTTTGGGTTTCTCGTGTTAGCGCTGTTCCACAGCTCCCACCATCCCTACTCCTTTCCTTGACACTTCCCCAGCTTCCCAGTGTCCTTTCTGAGGGGGAAGAAAGGAACATCCATGGTGGCCCCACTTGGCTGCCTGGGGCTCCGCTGCTCCTGGAGTTGCAGCATGTCCGGCACAGCCGCTCTCAGTGGGGCTGGGACTTGGTTCAGGCCCCACAGTCCCTGTCAGTGGCCACTCCGCACTGGGCTCACGCTCTGGCCGTGTGGGGCCGCTGAAGGCTCAGCGGGTCTGGCTGAGCACTCAGTGGGGCTGGGACTTGGTTCAGGCCCCACAGTCCCTGTCAGTGCCCACTCCCCACTGGGCTCACGCTCTGGCCGTGTGGGGCCGCTGAAGGCTCAGCGGGTCTGGCTGAGCACTCCCAGCTCTGCAGCTCCTGACCCATGCCAGGGATGGGGTCCCGCAGTCCCGGTCGGGGCCGTGTTGCCAACGGGGCCCTGTTTTGGGGTGGCCATGGGTACCTGCTGTTTCTCCACCCTCAGCAGCCCCACAGCAGAAGGGTCCTCTGGGAGCCCAGGCAAGGGATCCAGCTGTGCAATTCCCTCATTCTCTACAGCAGCTCTCCCAAAAGTCCTTTGGGCTCCCTGAAATACTGCCTCCTGAGGTGATCCATGCCAGGGAGTCCCAGGGCCTCTGGGCCAGTCCCGGGGGGAGTTTTGGCCATTCCCAGTCGTGGTCACTTCAGCTTTGATGTGCTCAGGCCTGAGTGGCAGCCCTCAGCCAGATCTGGCTTACAGGACAAACCCTGGGCATTATGTGACTGACACCATCAGTTTTAGTTAGCTAGAAATAGATGGCCAAGGTGCTTCTGCCAGCTGTTCAACACCAAACCAGTTGCTTTGGAGACTTTCACATACTCTTGTGTAGTTTCCTGCAAGAAATGTATCATTCTAAGAAATTTTCCCAACTGACATGAATACAGTTTTGGAGGATGTTTTAGGGAACAGCCTCCAAGCCAAGGACTGGGCTCTGGCCAAGCCCTGAGCCCTCCTGGTCAGAAAAGTGGCATGATATCCAGGAGTTTATATGCTAAAAATATAATGAAGCTGCTTTACTTTGCTGATTTGGGCCTATAAAAGCTGAACCCACTTTTGGAGCAAATTTGGAGACCTTACCTACAGGTGGATGCAGTACGTGGGATTTTCCCAAGGGCTTGGAAGAGTTCTCCAGGTCCTCGCTGTGAAATGGCGCTCCCCAGTGACTGCAGACTCTGGATGATGGTAAAGTATTTAGGCAATTGGGGATGTGTCTTTCTCAATCCCTATTCTTTCTCTCCCATAATAATGATTAGGTGCATTACCTTGCTTTTTTTTCCTTGTTGCTAAAGCCAAGCATGTAGTTGTATTGAATGTAGAATTTTACTTTTGTGTTGCCTTAACACTCACAGTAAAACAAGACCATTCTTCCCATTGGTTTCTGTGCTCTTTAAATCGCCCCTGTCAGCTGGCAGAACAGGTATCAGAACCTGATGAAAGCCAGGCTCTGCTGTCATCTAGCTGGGCCCATGGAATGCAGAGGGCCACTGTCAGTCCATGGAACCCATGGAAGCAAGGCTCAGATGGGAAAAAGGCGTGCACCATGGCACCCCAGAGACCCTCACGGAGCCAGGGCTGCAGTGTGTCACAGAGGGAGGGACCTCATGGCAGCAGGAGAGCATTGTGAGGCTGTGGAACAAGGAGGCACCAAGGTTCCACTGTGACTTGACAGAACCCCCTGGACGTGAATGGCCCCAAACGGACCCAGAGACACTTCCGAGACAAAGCCCAGGGAGGGGGATTTGCTTTATTCAGCGCTGGGTGCGCGGGGATATCTCCTCCTAACAGCGCACAGGGGCACACAGCAGATTACAATGGATGGTTATACTCTATGCATATTCATGGTTTGCCTTAGAAAAGATGTAGTTATGCAAATGACCTCTCAGTACTCATTACTCTCATTAGCATACGCAAGGCGCAGGCGCAGGCGCAGTGCACACTGGTGCTGGCACTGAGGAAGGCTCCGCGTCTTCCTCGGGGGTCTCCTGATGAAGGCTGGATGTCTTCATCGCTGTGCCCTTTTCACCTTTCTCCTCTAGGCATGGGCAGTCTCTTGTTGGCTGTTTCAGCAATTTCCTCACTGGCTTTAGCAAGCTCTGCCCTTCATTTCTGCCAGTTTTGTTCCCTAGCTCTTGCCAAGTTTCATCCTGTGTTCTGAGCTTGTGGCTGAATTTTTGCAAGCTTCCATATCGGGTACAGTGTCTCTTATTCTTGCCCAGGTATGCCTAGGCACAGTTCTTTTAACCCTTTCACAGCCAAGGACTGCAGAGCCACTCCTGGACACTGGGAATTCCTGCAGGTGCACCCACCTTTGCAGACAATGAGGCTCCAACCTCGCTGTGAGAGGGCCCAGCTTTTACACTGTTAAACAAACAAGCTGACATCACTGCTACTGTGGGAACACCTGGTGTCATTCTCCTGATTGGCTTCTCCCAAAGCCTGGCCAGGGCTCAAGGAGGAACCAAGGGAGGTGACTTTGACCCTACAGCCCCAAACAAAGCCAGATGGGGCCTGGTCTGGTTTCCAGACACAGGAAGGTAAATCCATATTTCACCAATGAACACATACAGAGATCATATTGCTGATAATGATTCATTAATGAGCAGATACAAATATAACCTTTGGTGGAAGTTCCATCTGGAGCTCAGCTTTGCCTCAGGTCCTGCTGTTCAGGCCTCAGTCAGGGCCTGGTGAGGCCTCAGTACTTCAATCAGTGCTTTGACCTACAGATGAACTGCAACCTTCATAACAATTCTTTGGATAACAGAGTTTAGGTTTAGGTATTAGGCACAAAGGCATCACCTCTTGTTCTTCAATTAAGTGCTGTTCAAGTTCATTACTCAGAGCTATAATCTACATTCCTTTTAAAACAGCTCTAATTAGTTGCTATTTTCTGTTCTTTATCAAATGCCCCTTTTTTTCTTGAGACTGTGTCTCATTTTAGACAAGTCTCAGTACTCCATTTCCAGCACAAGGTGTCACAGCAACTCGAACATGGAATCATAACACACCAAGTGCTCACACTGCAATGATTACAGTGACTGCATGAATGCATTTCACAGCAGCCTCCAATTTGAGAGCAAATCCCACCATGAAGATTCTTCTTCTTTCTGCCTCTCTTTTCCTCATCTTTCTGTCGAGGTGAGTCCTGATTGTTGGACCTCAAGCCCAGCACTGACAGATATTCCTGCAACATTTCTGTCCTGGTTCCTCCCTGGCCAAGAAGCAGATCATCCAAGGCTGTGCAGTTCTGCAGAGTCGCATTTGTGTTTGTTGGAGCTCCTGGGATGTGCTATTGCATTTTTAACAGCATCACTTCTTATTTCTTCTGATAATCAATTTAGCTTGTTTATGTAAATTGGGTGCAGCTGTGCACAGCCAGGGGGCTTCTATTTCCCCAGTGGGCCATTGTTAAGGGCATGGAGCACATCTGGGAGATGGGTTCTCCATGGGCACAGGTTCCCATCTCCTCATTCTTTCAACTGCTCTTTTAACAACCCCTTCACCTGTTCAACCAATCCTGCAGCTTGTGGATAGTCTGGGACATGAAAAACCCTGCAGGCTCCATCACTGTATTTTTCACAGGAAAAGACAAAGAACTCTGCAGCACAGTATCAGCAAACCCTGTAAAAACAGCCAATTTCATCCCTTCCTCCTTTTTTCATTGTATACAATCTCCCAAAGCTGACCACTGACATGAGGGTCCTGGCCAATCCTGTTCTGTAGGGTATTTAGCGTTACATCCCTGAGCAGCCAAAGTTCAAAATTAGTAATGTCAGAACTATTTCACATTGTTATTATTTTATATGCAGACAGTGATATAGAAATATAGACATAGATATATATAAATATCTATATATAAAATAATGTATAAATATACATATAGAAATAGATCTTCTAAGGTTTTATTATAGTAAAAATACATATATGATCATTTGTTATAATAATATTTCACTTGCAGAAATGTCTCTGAGCTCAAGATTAAGACCTTCTTCTGTTACTCCATGTGGGAGCATTCCAACAATAATTGTTCCTTTTGAAGGTGCTGTTTCCAATGTACTCTTAACAAATTCATCTGTGTCTGCCCAAACCCACAAGTTCTTTCCCTTTTCCATATGCACTTTTTGGATGCATTTGAAGACATCCAGGGGTTCAGATCCTTTTAACCAACTGCCCCACTGCTCAAATGGTGCTCTGACCTCAGCCCACTCCAGAGCCAGGGAACACCAGGGAAGGGCTTCCCATCTGGGAATTCCTGATGGGACTGATTCCTCACATTTACACTGAACAAGTGACATTTTGTTGTCATCTGGCCAGACTGTGCCAGTTTTGTTTTACCAGTGGGCAGGGTAAGCACCAAAGACACAGACTCCAACTGGAAGAATCAGTGTCATTTACTGCAGCTCAAAGCAGCAAAGAATCACAAAAGGAGCAGCTCAGCAATGCACCCAATCATCCCCACCAAATATTGCCTGCAGTGATTCACAAAGATCCAGCAGCATTTACCCTCAGCCTTTCCCATCCCCCAGATCCACCCAGCAGCTGGGGGAAGCTGTCACAGCCCAGGGCTGCAGAGCCACTCCTGGGCACTGGGAATTCCTGCAGGTGCCTCCAGCCACAGGTGAGGCTCCAACCCCGCTGGGAGAGGGCCCAGCTCTGACAGTGCTGAATGAACAAACTGACAGCACTTCCAGTGCGGGAACATCTGGGTTCATCCTCCTCTTGGCTCCCTCCCAAAGCCTGGCCAGGGCTCCAGGAGGAGCCAAGGCAGCTGACTTTGATCCTTCAGCCGCAAACAAGGCCAGATGTCAGATTTCATGGCCTTGTCTGCCTTCCAAATACACAAAGGTCAATACATGTTTCACTAAGGAGTGCCTACATCTATCACAGTGCTAATGACCATGCACATTCCATTAGGGAGCAGATACAAAGATAACCTTTGGCTGGAAGGTTCATCCAGAGGCACCTTTGGCTCAGGGCTGCTGTCCAGGCCTCACTCAGGGCTCTTGTCCAGGCCTTGGCACTTCAGGGACGTGGTTTAGTGCTGGCCTTGGCACTGCTGGCTGACCGGCTGCACTGGGGGAGCTCAGAGGTCTTTTCCAACTGAAAGGATTCTGTGATTCCATGATTATATCCACTGCATTCAGCTGGGTCTGTTTTAGCAGCATGACTTTGCTCACAAAGTTCCCTCTTGCCCAGCTCCTGTGGCCTGAGGCTTCAGCTCCTTCAGCTCCTGGTGCTGAGCTGCTCATGCTGAACGAGACGACTCGCAGAGACCAATACAGTCCATCCAATTCCTGCTGGGACACGGAGAGGGGAGGCTGTGCAAACAGGAGCATTGTTTGCTGTGGCCTCCTCTCTGCCCCTCACGCCTTTCAGCGCTTTGAACCAGTGTGTGACCCCGTTCCCTGGAGTTCCCTGGCTCTGGAGTGGGCTGAGGTGGGAGCACCGTGTGAGCAGTGGGGCAGTTGGTTAAAAGAGACTGCACCCCTGGATGTCCTCAAATGCATCCAAAAATTGGATCTGGAAATGGAAAAGAACTTGTGGGTTTTGGCAGACAAAGATGAATTTGTTAAGAGTACATTAGAAACAGCACCTTCAGAAGGAGCAATTATTGTTGAAATGTTCCCACATGGAGCAATAGAAGGAGATTTTAATCTTGAGCTCAGATGCATTTGTGCAAGTGAAATATTAATATAACAAATAACTATATACATATTTGTAGGATAATAAGACCTTAATATATATATTTACAGATTTTTAGAATATATGTCTTTATCTATATCTGTATTTCTATATAAATATCTACATATAAAATAATAATAATGTGAAATAGTGCTGACATTACTAATTTGAAGCTTTGTTTGCTCAGGGATGTAACACTCAATACCCTACAGAGCAGGATTGGCCAGGACCCTAATTTCAGTGGCCAGCTTTGTGAGATTGTATACAATGAGAAAAAGAAGAAGGCATGAAATTGGCTATTTTTACAGGGTTTGCTGATACTGTGATGCAGAGTGCTTTGTCTGTTCCTGTGAAAAATACAGTGATGAAGCCTGCAGGGTTTTTCATGTCCCAGACTATCCACAAGCTGCAGGATTGGTTGAAGGGGTGAAGGGGTTGTTAAAAGAGCAGTTGAAAGAATGAGGAGATGGGAACCTGTGCCCATGGAGAACCCATCTCCCAGATGTGCTCCATGCCCTTAACAATGGCCCACTGGGGAAATGGAAACCCCCTGGCTGTGCACGGCTGCACCCACTTTGCAAATCCAGCCATGGGCAGTGAGACTTGGACTGCCTGGGAAATTGTTGTGGCTGTGATGGCCCCTGGCAGGGCCAGCCCAGAGGCTGCAGGGCTGGGCCTTCATGCATTGGAATGGATTAGGATAAATTCAAAGCAAATGAGAGCTGTCAATACTGAAACAGGAATTCAGATTCCTCCAGGACACTTTGCTTTGGACACTGCTGGCTTGGAGCTTGGCCTTGCAAAGTGTTCATGTCATGGCAGGAGGAATTGATGCAGAATGTCAAGGAGAAATTTCAACAATTCTGTTAAACAATAGTGAACAAGACTGGATTACTCAACCCCGTGACAGGGTAGCAAAATTATTGATATTGCAATTTTAAGAACAACGGTGAAAAAAGGAGCTCCACCTCCAATCCCCACCGTTTGTGGAGATAAAGGGTTTGGATCCAGCATTCCTAATAATGGAGCCAGAGTGTGGGTCAGGAGGCCAAAAGGCCCTCCCAAAGCAGCTGAAGGAACAGCTCCTAGGGAAAACAACTCTGAGTCCTGAAAGCTGGGCAGGAACAATGGGAATGTGTCCCTGCAGCCAAGTGTTCTGTGTGAGAACAAGTAGCTATGACAGGCTATTGTTTTACACATCCTGCCAGACCAAATCT
The DNA here is from genome assembly GCF_963513975.1 of Fringilla coelebs. NCBI lineage: Eukaryota > Metazoa > Chordata > Aves > Passeriformes > Fringillidae > Fringilla > Fringilla coelebs. The sequence continues at coordinate 373,594 of NW_028167583.1, forward strand.
CCCTGTTTGCCCCAAGGGCCCCTTTGGAAAATGCTCTGATCCACAGGGCTCCATGTGAAGGCTGCTGTGACCCTGAGGGACTTGCACAGGAATTCCATCCAGGAGCCTGGGTGCCCCTCAGGGACTGGGACCCGGCCCCCTTCCAGCCAGAGGGGAAAGGGCCCCCCAAGCCTTGTTAGGCACAGACAACATGGTAAAGCTGAACAGCAAAGGGCCTGGGGGCATTATTCTGGAATTAAAAAGGCACCAGCTCCATGGACAACAGAATTATTGTTCCTAAGTCGAATGAGATTGAGAAAAAAGAATGAATAACGGTGTCACTAAAGTACTGCTGATGTCTGTAAGTTGTACCTTGATGGTCAGCTAGAATCTTTGTCTGCCACAAACACCTCAAGTATTTGACCAAGGGGTTAGTGACCAAAATGGAATGATTAGTTATGAAAATGTAAAGCTCAGGGTAGCCAAAGTACTGCATGTCAGCAATTGCTGGGTGTGTTCTCAGCTGAAGTTGGGAGGAATGGGGTTCCCTTGGAGGGCCCAACCTGTGGGGTGGCCAGAACTCTGTCCATGGGCTCTGACTCGTCACTGTCAGTGAAGGGACAGTTAAAGAAAACACAGGAATACAGTGATCAATGTGACAGGATACCCTTAGATTTCCCTTCAGGAGAAACCAAACCCTGTTCTAGTTCTAGAGGCCGCTGTGTGAGAGGATTTCTGTGCTTTCCCATCCCTGCCAGTGTCAGTAGAACTTGGGGTGCTGGAGCTGGTCGGTGTCAGTGTCACACCACTCTTGGCTGCAGGGCCACCATTTCGGGTCCTTCAGCCACAACCACAAGGAAGAGTTGGGGCCCAGAGAACATTTTTCCCCCAAGGAGTGCCTTGGCTTTCAGAAAGCAAAAGATTCTGGTTCCTCCTGTGCCCCATGTGTGCTGCCCCGTTGTGTGGAGTTTACATGAATCATGTGGATGGATTATTATCAGAATCAGCAAATGATGCTGTTAAAATGTGCAATAGCACATCCTGTGAGCTCCTACAAACACAAATGGGGACTGCAAAGAACCGCATGGCCTTGGATTATCTGCTTGCTGGCCAAGGAGGAGCCTGGGCTGGCATGGGACAGGAATGTTGCACTGCTCTCAGGGATGGGTTTGCAGGCCAACAGTCAGGAATCACCTTGACACAAAGAGCAGCAGAAGAGTGGCAGAAAGAAGAAAATTCTTCTTGGTGGGATTGGCTTCATGGCTGCCAAATTGGAGGCTGCTGTGAAATGCATTTGTGGCAGTGCCTGTCATCATTGCAGCGTGTGCACTTGGTGTGTACTCTGACATTCCATGTTAGAGTTGTTGTGACACTTTGTGCTGGGCAGTGGAGTATTGAGACTTGTCTGAAAAGAGACAGTCTCAAGAAAAGAGAGGCATTTGATAAAGAGCAGAGAATAACAGCAGCTATTTAGGCACGTTTTAAAAGGAAGGTGAATAGCTCAGAGTAATCAAATTAACCAGCACTTAATTGATGCACAAGAAGAGATGCCTTTATGCCTAAAATGTAAATCTAAATTGTCTTATTGAAAGACTTATTATGATGGTTGTAGTTCATTGTGGGTCTGAGGACCGATCAAAGTCCCAAGGCCTGAACAGGCCCTGAGGCAAAGTTCACCTCTGGATGAACCTTCCAACCAAATGTTATATTTGTATCCACTTCTTAAGGAAGCATTATTAACAACATGATCAGTGTATGTGTTCCTTGATAAAACATGGATTTATCTTTTTGAATTTAGAAACAGACCAGGCCCCATCTGGCCTTGTTTGGGGATGAAGGATCAAAGTCACCTCCCTTGGTTCCTCCTTGAGCCCTGGCCAGGCTTTGGGAGAAAGCAATGAGGAGAAGGAAACCAGATGTTCCCACAGTGGCAGTGATGTCAGCTTGTTTGTTTAGCAGTGTAAAAGCTGTGTCCTCTCCCAGCGGTCTTGGAGCCTCCTTGGCTGCAAAGGTGGAGGCACCTGCAGGAATTCCCAGTGTCTGGGAGTGGCTCTGCAGTCCTTGGCTTCCCCAGCTGATGTGTGGATCTGGGTGATGGTGAAGTCTGAGGGGAACTGCTGATGGATCTTTCTTTAATCACTGCAGGCAATCTTTGGTAGTAATGACTGGATGGATTGCTGAGCTGCTTCTGTAATACTTTGTTAATGATGATGTGCTTTGCTGAGCTTATCCTTCTGTAATTCTTTGCATCTGTGCAATGATATAAATGACACAATTCCTTAAGTTGGTGTCTGTGTCTTTGGTAGTGACCCTGCCCACTGGTGAAACAGGGCCCCTTCTTGCCTAAGTGTTACCTGGCAAGGCAAAACCCCTCCCTCCAAAATTCCCCCTTCCTCCTTGTTCCCCCCCTTCATTCACTGAGCATGATGTCCTATGGTCTGGGGTATCCCCGGGCTCAGCTGGGGTCACCTGTCCTGGCTGTGTCCCTGCCAAGCTGCCCCGCAGCCCCAGCCCCTCCCCAGCGTGGCTGACGAGGGGCAGGACAGGCCTTGGCTCTGCTGCAGCTCAGCAAGAACAAAACCATCTCTGCGTGCTCAGCCCTGTGCTCAGCACCGGCCCAGCAGTGTCTCAGTGCCAGTGTCTGCCATGGCACCAAACCAAGGAACGGGTCCCCGTGGCCGTTGCCATGGCACCTGGTGGCACCAAGGAGTGTCACTGCAATTGTCCCTGGAACAGCCCTGGCACCGCTTTGTCCTGAGGGTTGCCATGGCAGCCCAGGGCAGCAACAGCTCTGCAGGCAAGTGGCCATGGAACCTGGCTGCAGCAATGGCTCCTTGGGCTGGTTTCCAAGGAAACCTGAACTGATGGGGGTTTCCATGGCACCCAAATCCAGCAGTGGGGTCACTGCAGTGTCCATGGCAACAGTCCCTTGCAATGGCCAACTGCAGGCTGGGATGATGATCCACCCTCACAGCTGGCCCAGGGCAGGTCTGGAGTGCTCTTGGTGGCACCTTGGGCTTGGCACACACTTGAGGGGGATGTCTGTTTGCAATGGGGAAACTGAGGAGTTTTAGATTGTATCAAAAACAAAAGAAGGAAAATTTCTCATTGGCTGTGTGCAGCCAGTTCTGCAAGCAAAGCAGGTCCCAGGTGAGTGAGGAGAGACACGATGGGCTTGGGGAATGTGGAGCAAGGTTGTCCACACTGGCTCAAGCAGGTCAGACCTCTTAGGAGAGTCCCTGTATCAATATCAGTCACTGAATGCTGCAATCACCTCTTCTGTAATAAGAGCAGCAATAAAAGACACCCTTTAAAATAGGATTCCATATTTCCTAGAAGCTCTTTGAATAATTTCTCCATAACTGTCAAAGGAAACCCTCCTAAAGAACTCCACTAGAGCAGAGGGAAATCAAGGCAGAGCCGTGGTTTGTCAGGACTTGCTTGATCCTAATGAGCCTCACTGTGCATTTGGAGCTGAGCCATTGAACCTCAGGGCCTGAGAGGAGATAGCACAAACCTTTCCAGGAGTCAAAGTCAGAGGAAACACCCAAAGTGTCTCCAGGCATTTTTGAGGTCCCTCTCCAACACAGGCTCCTCATGGACTTTTTGGAGGAGAGAATTGGTGGCCAGGATGGCACAAAAACCTCTCAGACACTCAGTGTGGAAAGGAAAATCCTTAAAGTATCCTAAACACCTTGAGTGTCTCATAGAATTAATGAGCCTCAGGTGGGACTTGGGGTCATTTGGTCGCCCAGGAGCTGGGCTGGGGGCTCCAGAGGTGGCTGTGGAGCATTGCCTGTGCTGTGCCAGGGACTGGCAGGCACTGCTGGGCTGGGATAGAGGCTCTGGGGGGATTGGGGTTCCAGAGCAGGGCAGGGCTGGGGTTCCAAGGCAGGGCAAGACTGGACCTTCCCCTTCCTCCCTTCACACATGAAATGCTTCCAGCCAACAATCTCCTACATTCTGTCACAACAGGGAATGCTGGAGGTGAAATCCCAATTTTGGCCATGGGCACCTGGACAAGAAGAACAATTCTTTCCCATAGGAAGGAAAGCGTGGAGCTTTCTCCAGTGTTTTGGGGATGGATGAGACCTGACCTGCTTGAAACCATTGCCAGCCAGACTTGTCCTTGCAGTATTCCTATGGGAACAATCCCTAGATATAAGGAAATCTGGAGGTGAAATCCCGATTCTGGCCATGGTGGCCTGGAGCAGAAGGACAGTTCTTTTCCACAGAAATGAAAGCATGGAGCCCCAGTGTTTCAGCAGCAGATGAGAAGAGACCCTCAACATGCCAAGGTCAACTTGACCATTCTGGTGGCCCCTGGGAGGCCAAACCAGCTAGGCCTGTTCTGTGTTCCCTTGGTTTTATGGGGCTCCAGAGTGTCACAATGGTGCCTTGGATCCACAGGGCCCCGCAGTGTCATAAAGGTGACTTGATTCCATGGGCTCCAGCAGTGTCACAATGGCCCCTTGATTACAGGAAGACCTGCAGTGTCACACTCGCCCCTAGGTTTGATGGGGTCCCACAATGTCCCAGTGGCCCCCGGGTGTCATAAGACCTTGCAGTGTCACAATGATCTCCATGGTTCCCCAAGCCCCACAATGTCACCTGACTCCTCTATACCATGAGCCCTGCAATGTCACAATGGACCTTTGGATCCTGGGGGTTTGCTGTGTCACAATGGTCTCCTTTGGTTCCCCAGTGTCACAATGGACCACTGATGACATGAGGCCCCCACAGTGTCACAATGGAGCTTTGGTTCCATGCAGCCCTGCAGTGTCACAAAGGCCTCTTGGTTTCACCAGGCCCTACAATATCACAATGGTCCTCTTGGTTCTGTGGGCACCCCCAGGGTCACAATGGTCTCACTGGTTCCATGAGGCCCCACAGTGTCACAATGCTTTGCTTATTCCATGTGGCCTCATAGTGTCACAATGGTCTCCATGATCCCATGAGTCCCCTGAGTGTCACAATGGTCTCCATGTTTCCATGTTGCCCCCAAATGTCACAATGGTCTCACTGGTTTCATGAGGCTGTAAAGTGTCCTAATGGTCTCTCCATCGTTCCATGAGGCCCTGCAATGTCACAATGGACCTTTGGCTCCATGGAGTCTCACAGTGTCACAATGGCCCCTTGGTTCCACCACACCCCAAAATGTCACAATGGTCTCCATGGTTCCATGAAGCCCCACGGTGTCACAATGGACCCTTGGTTTGATGGGGCCTCTCAGTGTCACAGTGATCCCTACATTCCATGGAGTCACACAGCATCAGTACAGTCCCCTTGGTCCCATGAGGCCCAGCAATGTCACAGTGCTCTCCATGATTCCATGAGGCCCCACAGTGTCACAAGGGTCCCTTGGTCTCACAGGACCCCACACTGTCACAAGGCTCCCTTGGTTCCATGGCCCTGTGCTGCTGCATTCCCCCCTCCCCTTCTCAGGCTGCCCTGCCAGCTGAGAAATGCTCCTTGGGCCTCGGCCTTGGCCAACAGCCCCTGGGCTCAGCTCCTCTGCAGCTCATCACAAACACTGTCTGCTCCAGGCACTGCTGCTGCCCAAACAGCTCCTGGCTCCTTTAGGAGCAGCCCTGGGAGCTGTTTCTGTTCCCTCCGTGGCACAACATCCCTGTTCTCACACTGCCAAAGAAAGCTGCTGATGCCAAGTGTGGCCAGGATGAACCATTGCTGGGACTGAAGCCCCTCTCGTGGGGCCCTGCAAACAGCGCTCCAAAAGGAGCCCTTGGAGCTCTCCTGGGCCAGCGACTCCCTCTGAGTGGGGCCTCTCCCAGCCGGGAACTCTCCCGTTTGCTGCACTCGGGGATCCCAAACAACCACAGAGCCTGGGCCGATCCCCCCACTCCTCCAGGCTCAGCCCTTCACCTGCTGGGGAGATGCCAAAGCATCAGCAGTGAGCATTCCCTGCCCTCAGGGGAATTTCTCCCAGGTGCCTTGCACTGACTCTTGGTGTCTGTGTGCACACAGGAGTGCCTGTGCTGGGGAAATGTGGCAGAAATGCTGCTCTCTGAGGGGTTTGAGTGCCTTGGGTAGCTGAGTCAGTCAGGCCTCTAAGTGAGGTTAGGTTATGAGGTCTAAGCAAAGTTAAATGCCGCTAAGAGTTGTACTTTTGCTAAGTTGTTAAGTTTAATTTAAGTTATTAGCTAAGTTAAATATTGTAAAGTGTTACTCCTCTGTTAATTTGCTAAGTCATAGGTTATAAGTTAGGTTAAATACTGTTAAATGCTGTTGTTTTGCTAAACTTTGATGTTTAAGTTATCAGTTAAGGTTAAGGTATCAGTAGATTCCTGTTAAGTTTGAGCTCTGTTAATCTTTAGGGCCGTATTCCTTTTATCCTTGCCCTCACTGTCCTTGTGTCACACACACACACAGAGGGACAGTTCTCGGCTCATTTCTGGTTTGATTGCTTGGATTCTGTTTGGTTTTCTTGGTGCTTTGCTTGCTGTGCCTGAAGTGTCCAGTCAGGAGCAGAGTGACTCTTGCCAAGGAACTTTGTGCTGCTGTCCCTTAAAATTAAATCTGGATTTTGCTGATCCTTTGCTGGGGATTTTTTCAGCGCTCTCAAGCCCTCGTTCATAACAAGGTGAAGGAGCCCTGGCCCAGGCTCTGGCCCTGGGGAACACGGGGACGCTGCCAGGGGGTCCCTGTCCCCCTCTCCCACCCCCAGGGCCCCGGCCCCCCGTCCCCGTGTCAGGCTCTGGGGTCGATCTCGTGGAACATCCTCTGGGGGAGGCTGCGGCGCCGGGGCGGGGGGACCCGGGGGGACAGGGGACCCTTCAGTGCATGAGCAGGTTTGGACTGCTCTGGGGGAAACTGTGAGTGGGGACAGGGCAGAGTGACCTCTCCAGTGACCTCACACTGCCCCTGTGATGTCACACAGCAACATGTGGTGTCACACAGCCCTCCTGTGATGTCACAACAAACTCTGGGATGTCACACAGTACCCTTCTGATGTCACAGAGCCAACTCTGGGATGTCACCCTAGAATCTCATACAGCTGCTATGTGATGTCACAGAAGACTCGTGATGTCACAAAGTCACCCTGTGATGTTACAACCCACTCTGTGATGTCACACAGCCACCCTTTATGATGGCAGGATCTGCCTTATCACTTCACACCCTACTCTATGATGTCACAGACAGCTCTGTGATGTCACAACCCCCCAGTGATGTCACAAAACCTTCTCTTTGATGTCATACTGCCACTCTGTTATGTCACAGCACACACTTTGACATCACAGCCTGCTCTATGAGGCCACACAGCCATGCCATGAAGTCACAGTCTGCTCTGTGATGTCACAGAAACTCCTCTGTGATGCTCTAGCTGCTCAGTGACTTCTCACAACAAACTCTGTGATTTCATAGACCAATCTGTGACCTCCCACAACCCACTCTGTTCTGTCACACACCCCCTTGCTGACATCACAGCTGCTCTGTGCCTCTCTGACACAGCCACAGAGGTGCTGCTGTGACACAGCCCCCTCTGGGACATCCCACAGCCCCTGCCAATGCTGAGCCCCTGTGAGCTAAGGTTCAATTCCACCTGTCCAATCTTTTATACACAAACCTTTGAGAAATTCTGGGGCTGGGATTGAAACCAGCCACTCCCAGTCTCCTCTCTTAGAAGGAATTTGAGAAGTCTAGGGGCTCTGCAGGGATTTGAGGATCCATGGTGGCTGTTGGATGCCATTTCTCCACCTCATGTCTCAGCAGGAGTTTCTCCAATAAAGAAATAAAGGTTTTGCCTGAAGCTCCCACTGTGCCCATGACAGGAACCCCTGGGAGTGTCTGGGACATCCCGTCTTTTGGCCATCTGGGGACTCCTGGGATGTCACCGTGGAGCCCCCGTGAATGCCTGTGACAGATCGGTGCCTTTGCAGCCCAAGGTTCCCTGGGATGTCACCATGGAATGACTGTGACTGCCTCTGACCACACGGCTCTTGACCATCCCCAAAAAGCCCTGGGAGGTCTCCATGGAGCGAGCCCCTGACTCTGCCTGTGACATTGCTGCTCTTGAACAGCCTGGAGACTCTTGGAAAGTCCCCATGGAGCCCCTCTGAGGTCCTGTGACAAACATGATTCTTAGTAGGCAACGATCACCAGCCCTCTGTTACTATGGTGAGTTTTTATGGGAACGATCACTAGCCCCCTGTTGCTATGCTCAGTTCCTCACCAGCTCCATGGAGACCCCATGCCAGGGGTGGTTGCCATCGACACCAGCTCAGGCCTGCAGCCAGAGCCCAATGCCATGGCAACCATTTACTATCCCATCCCAAGGATCATGGGACTCCAGAATAACAGAATTGGCTGAGCTGGGAGGGACCCATCAGGATCCTCGAGTCCAACTGCTGGCCCTGCACAGGACATCCCAACAATGCCAGCCTGGGCCTGGCAGCGCTGTCCAAACGCTGCTGGAGCTCAGAGAGCCCTGGAGCTGGGACCCTTCCCTGGGGAGCCTGGGCAGGGCCCCAGCAGCCTCTGGGCAAAAACCTTTCCCTGAGATCCAACCTAAGCCTGCCCCGACTCAGCTGCAGCCGTTCCCTCCACTCCTGTCCCTGGGCTCCAGAGTGAAGAGGTTCCCACAGCCCCAGCCAGGGACCCGCTCCCAAGGCTGTTGCCATGGCCACCTGGGCTGGAACCAGCTGGGATGCTCGGTTTCCTCAGGCCGGGGTTCAGGAATGGGATTCCCCAATTTCCTGCTCCTGCTAAAACCGCACTGCCCTCACTGCCCTTCCACCTCCCATGGAAAGCACAAAAGGCAAAGATCCTGGGCTGGGATAAGAACAATTTATTGGGAACAGAAATGAAATAAGTAACAAACAGGAACAGAAACAATACTGATAACAGAAGAGTAAGTAAAACTATTTGCAGGAAAAACTACAACATCAACAGCTGGTTCTTCCTGGCCACACATTTCCTCCTGCCTGGAAAGGACACCCTTCTCCTCAGGGAGAGAGAGAGTCTCTTTCCTGTCCCTGGCACTGACCTGAGGTGGGAGCGAATGTAATGTCTCAGCCATGGCCAGACCCTCATGTTCTTCAATTCCACACCATGTCATTGGCAGGGGCCCAAAAGGCACAGGTGTGTTCCCAGCATGGATAAAAGGCACCATGGATCATCAGGGCTCTTCCCAATTTGGGACCTCCAATGGGGGATGAAGCTGGAGCAGGGCACGAAGCTCTTCTTGCAGTTGGGGCAGAGTCAGGTTTTCCCTCACCGGTGTCTCTGTTGGTGTCTGCTCAAGTGAGAGCTCGTTGTGAAGCACTTCCCACACTGGGGACACTCGTAGGGCCTCTCCCCAGTGTGGATTCGCTGCTGGATGACGAGGTGGGAGTTGCGTTTGAAGCCCTTCCGACACTCAGGACAGCAAAAGGGCCTCTCATCTGTGTGGATCCGCTCATGCAGGAGGAGATTGGAGCTGGTGTGAAACCTCTTCCCACACTGGGTGCACTCATAGGGCCTCTCCCCAGTGTGGATGCGCTGGTGCCTGATGAGGTCAGAATTTTGCTTGAAGGCCTTCCCACACTCAGGGCAGTGGAAGGGCCTCTCATCCGTATGAATCCGCTGGTGCTGGAGGAGATTGGATCTGCTCTGAAACTTCTTCTGCAACTCGGGACACTCATAGGGCCTCTCCCCAGTGTGGATGCGTTTGTGCTTGATGAGATCTGAGCTGCAGCTGAAGCCCTTCCCACACTCCCCAGACTTATAGGCCCATTCCCCAGTGTGGATCATCCGGTGGCTGATCAGGTCAGAGCTCTGCCTGAAGCTCTTCCCACACTCCAAACACTTGTAGGGCTTTTCTTCCATGAAGTTCTTCTGTGGGGATTTGTCCTCCCTGGTCTCCATCCTCTGCTCTTTCCCTGGTGGAGGAAGGACAAAGAGAGGATGGGATTTGCCTCCATGCCAGAGGGAAGGGGAAGGAGATCCCCCCAGTGCATCCCCAGCAGGATGGTGTTGGCAGCATGGCTGTCCTGCAGCTGGGGGCTGTGCTGGTCTGGGAGATGGAGCAGGAGAGAGGGGGAAAGGGGCAGTTACTTCTTCCTCACCTCCCTGGGTGTCCTGGGACATTGTGTCAGTTTTAAAAGACAGGCGTCTGCTAAGGAAGGCAGGAGCCTCCTCTGAAATTGAAAATGTTAACTGTCTCCCTTGGAACTATAATTTTCAAAAGAAGGGGCTGTCAAGCAAAAGCTATGGGAATAGGAATCACAATTCTTTAGTAGGAAAATTAAAAATAGAAATGCAATAATACTACAAAACTACTTACAGAGTCAGAATACAACCTGACACGCTGTGGCTGAGGGTGTTGAAAGCACTCCCGTTAAATGGTGGCTGCCGTCCTCCTGCAGTGACAGATGTGGATTTGTTGGAGCAGTGATGCTGTAGAAGGGTGGAGTTTTCCTCTGAAGGTCCAGTGGTGGTGTCTATGGGCCTGGTCTTCCTTTGGGATCCAGTGGAGCTGAAACCTGCTCTTCTGGGAATCCTGTGGGAGAAGGCTGTCTCTGCTGTTCACATTCTCAGCTTATATCCAGGTAGGAATGCTTGGCTCCTCCCTCTGGGCGGAGCACCTCACAATGGGATGATGGAATTTTTATCAGTCCTGTAGTGACACTCAATGGCCCATTCACAGAAGATATCTCCCCAGAGGAAGGATTCACTGTGGAAGAGATAAAGTAAACTGCGCAATTAACAGATGATAACTGCCCCACCTTTAACAGATGGTAATTGTATACACACCCAGATAAACCTGAGACACTGTTCCAGCTGTGGAAAGCAAGATTTGGTACCAGGACTTGTTAGGGATTGCAGCCCTGACTGAAGGCAGAGATGGAATCTCCAGAGCATGCGGCCAGAAATGGGGAATTGAGTGATAATCATTTCAACATCTTCTCTTTTGGAATTATTTTCTAATGATTTCTTGCTTTGCCTATCTAATACTTTTGTAATTTTTGACAAATTCGCATTACCTATGTTACACTGTTCCTTAAGTTAAGTTGGTGTCTGTGTCTTTGGTGCTGACCCTGCCCACCAGCGAAACAGGGCCCCCTCCTGCCTAAGTGTTACCTGGGAAGACAAAAACCCTCACTCCAAATGTCCCTCCTTCCTCATTGTTCCCCCGCATTATACACTGAGCATGATGTCCTATGGTCTGGGGTATCCCTGGACTCAGTTGGGGTCACCTGTCCTGGCTGTGTCCCCTCACAACCTCCCCCACAGCCCCAGCCCCTCCCCAGCGTGGCCGGAAGAGGGGCAGGACAGGCCTTGGCTCAGTGCGAGCTCAGCAAGAACAAAACCATCTCTGCGTGCTCAGCCCTGTGCTCAGCACCGGCCCCCGCATTTCCTCCACTCCCAGCCCGGACCCCCCTTTCCCACCCCTCTGCCCCATGGCTGCCGCAGCACCGGCTGCTGGCTGGGGGGAGCCCCCGATCGGCCCCAGGGGTAGGCAGGGGGCTCGGGGACCCCCCCGGTGTGGATCCGTCCCCCCGGCCCGAGCCCCAAATTCCGCTCCGGGGGCCGCTGGGCTCCGCGGGTCCGCCTGGCAAGTGATGAGTCATTGTCGAGAAAAGCTCTGGTTGGCTGGAAATTGTTCAGCGGTTTCTCTGATTGCTGGAATTGTGAAATGCGCTGCACCCTGCGGGTGTCCCTGGGACCCGCAGTGTCCAGACCGGAGACTTTTCCTCTTTCTTTCTCTTCCTCTGAAAACTTTTTACAATTTCTTTCTCTCCCTCTGAGAACTTTTTCTGATTTCTTTCCCTCCATTTGAGATCTTTTTCCTATTTCTTTCTCCCCCCCATGATCTCCTTCCTATTTCTTTCTGTCCCTCTGAGACCTCTTCCCAATTTATTTCTCTCCCTTTATCTTCCCCATTTCTAGTTCAATTCAAGCCAAGTTCGAGCAGATACGCAGGTTGTGTTCCCACGCTCTCATTTGCACCTTCACTGGGGCAGAGGCGTCTCTCCCTCATGAGATCGTAACCCATGGGCAGGGTCCCTTCCCACCCCAATCGTTCCGGGATTCTGTCGGGGACTCATTTCCATTTTCTCCTTCCCTCTTGTTCCAGCGAAAAATGTGCTGAAAAATGTCAAGCAAAGCCACCTTTGCTGTGAGCTCTGGGAGCCCCCAGAGCTGCTGGACCTTGTCCCCTAGCCCTGCACAGATCCTTGGGAGGCACGGCAGGAGCAGCACCCTGGGAGCCTTAGGAATGCCTCTCTGGGATCCGTGGCACACACTCCCAGGGGCTGGAATTCCAGTTCCCAGCCAGGAAAAGATGTTCCTGCCCTTGAAGGCAAAGCTCTCAAGAAAGACCCAAAAGCCAAGTGGAGCAAGATCTTACAGTGACATTTCACTGACAGCCTTCATAACTTCACCCATCGTCGTTGTAGCTCCTAGATTGGGAATCAGATCAGGGCAGGGTCATTGTTGGGAGCTGCCCTGGGTCAGGAGAGACCCTGAAAGAGAAACAGAGCAGGCAGAGAAATGCAGGAGAGAAAGGAGGACACAAACACAATCAGCTGAGAAGGTGGCACTCTGAAAACAGAAATAGAACTGACTGAAAATGAATGGAACAGAAAGAAATAATTTTGGAACTTTATTTCCTATCAAAACACAATTTCCCCCCTTTCTCACAAACCTCCTCCCGGTGTCATTCAGCAGGGCTGTCAGAAAGTTTTTTGTTCTGAGTGGATGTTCCAGGCTGCAGCCACAAGGAAACAGGGAATGGGGATTTTTTTGCTCCTGGGGAGTTTGACATCCTCAGCTGAGGAGAGAAGGCACGAGAAGAAAAGGGCAGCTGGGCTTCATCCTTCCACAAGAATGAGGGAGGGGGAATCTCTCGTCCTCTCTGCAGCTGCTCCCACAGGGATGTGAGGGCTGATCCCAGAGCCCCAAGGGTCACAGTCAGGGCTGCCCTCAGGGAATGCTTGCCTGGTATTGAGGGGCAGGGTGGGAGCACCTGGATCTTGGAGCACCCAGCTGCACCCCGTGTTTGGAGGTGCCTGAGGAGGGCAGGGACGATGCCAGGGACATCCTGCAGTGACATCCCCTCTGTCGTGCTCTGGGTGAGCTCAGTTCCAAGGCTTACCCTGATCCTGGTCTCAATCTCCCTCCATGTTTAGACACACTCATAGTTCTGTATTTAATCCCATGCCAGTGCCAGACTTGTCTAGCTCCAGACCCAATCCCAACCCCAGCCCTAAAGCCTTAACCCCAATCCCAGCTCAAATTCAAATCTCAGCCCCAACTCCAACCCCAACCACAGTTCCAGCCCCTTCCTAGATCCTCAGCCCCTAACCAAATCCCAGGTTCAGCCCTTCCAGGAATTTGGGGGTGTCTCTGTCCCTCTGACCCCAATGATGTTTGGGTGGGGTCACACCAGGGCTGAGAGGGACAGAGACCCCCCTGGCCTCCCCAGGTGTGAGAAGGTCGGAGAGCCCCCCCAGCCCCGAGCACCCTCAGTGGTGAGAGGGACACAGAGCCCCTGGTCCCCAGCCCTGCACAGGCATTCCCTGAGGCCAGAGGGATGGAAACCACCCGAGCATCCCCCAGGGTGAGGGGACAGAGACCCCTGAGCATCCCCTGGTCTGAGAGGGACAGAGACTGCCCTGAGCACCCCCTGGCACAGGGGTGAGAGGGAGGGAGACCCCCCAGGCATTCCCTTCGGTGATAACAATGGAGAACCCCTGGGGAATGGCCTGGAGTGAGAGGGGCAGGGACACACGCTGGGAAATGCCCTGCAGTGACAGGGAAACCCCCTCCAAGCCCCTCCCAGGCATTCGCCAGGCCATGATGCACAGAGACCCCTTGAGCATCCCCTGGGCACTGGACAAAATAAACTTGGCAGAAATCACACTTAACCCTACATAAAATACTTTGATGAATATTTGATTTTCCTACAAGTCATATGTGATGAAGATAACAAACAAATCCCAAATATGAATAAACTACCAATAGAAGAAATTCTGTGGCAATTCCAAGTTCAGTCAGTTTTTGCACAGCTCCATCTCAGCTGCTGGAGGGTTCCAATAAAAGAAAACTGGAAATTTGTCCCAATACAGATTGTTAAAAGGGGAAGCTCTGTGTAGCTGTCACAAAGGTGTCAGGGACAAGGAGAATAATTAATCTCACATTTAGCAAAGCCCTCAAGCCTGTGAATTTGGGACTCACTCAAGAATTTAGCTACTTGAGCTGGGCTTCTTATGGGACTTCTAGCAGTCTTGTGTTTCTCACCTTGGGCTGAATGAACCTTGTCAGTCTTGCTGCTAACATTTGCTCCCTTACCTTCAGTGATTTTAACAAACTTTTTAAGGAAGGACAACAAAATATTTTCTTTACACTGGCCACCCACAACAGTCATTTTCCTCATCAGTTCTCCCATAAGTTTCTCAGAGGAAGCTGTGTCCAAGTTTCCAAGAGTTCCTCCAAAAAGAACCACAACCTCTTCAGAGGAGGGAACCATGCTGTTGTCCAAGGCACTTGGGGTCAGAGAACAGTGCCTAAACTCACTGTGCCAAAATAATGTTGCAATCTGGTTAAGAAAATTGCTCTGCCCAAATTAAGGTATCAATGAGACCAAATCCAATGTGGATTTTATTGAACAGTAAATCTGAGGTAGAGAGAGATATGGAAAGAAAAGAAAAGAGGGGAGAGCAAGGCAGTGAAAGGGACAGAGACCTCCTCTGGGGCAGGGCAAGTGTGACATTGTCCCCTGTGTATGTGGCCTTCCTGGGGTAGGGGTTTTACACCTGAACCAGTCCAGTCTGGGTAAAGGGGGGTGGTGTTCACCCCCCTGAGCAGGGATTACCGCACTGTTTCAGGTTGCAATGTAAGATGTAACCAAAAGCATGTTTTCAATCACCATCTTCAAAAACTGCTATAAACAGGCCAGGCAGTTTTCTTTATCTCTTCCATGACTCACCCCTGATAACGCCCTCCAGGGGCTATCTTCTGTGAATGGGCCATTGAGTGTCACTGCAGGGCTGATAAAATTACATCCTCCCATTGTGGGATGCTCCGCCCATGGGGAGGATCCAGGCATTCCTACCTGGATATAATCTGAGGCTGCAACACCAGGAGCACCTTGCCAACTGGATTCCCAGAGGACAAGAGCTCCATAACAGCCGCTGGACCTTCAGAAGAAGACCAGACCCTTCTACAGGATCACTGCTTTGACAGAATCACATTCATCACTCCAACAGGACTGCAGCCCCCATTTCATGGGACTGCTACCAGCACCCTGACCAACAGGGTGTCAGGTTATATCCTGACTCTGTCAGCTTAAGGCAGTGTTTCTGTATCATTGCCTTGATCTTAATTTTCTTATTGAATTGTGGTTCTGGTTTAGGTTTTCCCCCTGGTTTGCCTTCAATCCAGTATAAAACTCAATGTACTCATCTCTTGTTTTCTTCCCAAAGCAGGATAGTCCATACCCAAACCTTTGCCAGATAGAGGAGGAGGCTGCGAGGAAGAGGAAAATGCCCCAGAACACCCAAGAAAGTGAGGAAAAAATCAGTTCCCCTTTATCCTTCTCCCCTGCTCCATCTCCCAGACCAGCAGGGCCCTCGGCTGCAGGACAACCCCGGTGCCAATGTTGTCCTGTCAGGGATGCACTAGGGGGATCTCCTTCCCCTTTCCTCTGGCATGGAGGAAAATCCCATCCTCTCCTTGTCCTTCCTTCCCCAGACAAGGAGCTGAGGATGGTGATCAGGGAGAACAAATCCCCACAGCTGAACCTCGTGGAAGAAGTTTTGAGTGACTCCATGGGACAGGTATCCAACGGGGAGGAAAATCCCCAGAGATCCTGCAGGAGGAGGGGGTCCAAAGCAAGCCCTGGGTGCTCTGAGGAGGAAAGACCCACCCTGGGCCAGGAAGGTGGACAGAGCTTCAGCCGGAGCTCAAAGCTGATGGTCCATGAGCAGCTTCCTGGTGTGGAGAAGCCCTACAAGTGTTTGGAGTGTGGAAAGAGCTTCAGCAAGAGCAACCACCTGCTCAGCCACCAGATGATCCACACTGGGGAATGGCCCTATGAGTGTGGGGAGTGTGGGAAGGGCTTCGTCTACAGATCCACCCTTGTGATCCACCAACGCATCCACACGGGGGAGAGGCCTTACGAGTGTACTGAGTGTAAGAAGAGGTTTCAGACAAGCTCCCATCTTCTCCAGCACCAGCAAATTCACTCAGAAGAGAGGCCCTTCCGCTGTCCTGATTGCGGGAAGGGCTTCAAGCAAAACTCCAACCTTGTCAGGCACCAGCGCACCCACACTGGGGAGAGGGCCTATGAGTGTCCCCAGTGTGGGAAGAGGTTTCAGACCAGCTCCAATCTCCTCCTGCATGAGCGGATTCACACAGAGGAGAGGCCCTTCCGCTGCCCTGAGTGTGGGAAGGGCTTCAACCGAAACTCCAACCTCGTCACCCACCGGCGCATCCACACTGGGGAAAGGCCCTATGAGTGTCCCCAGTGTGGGAAGCACTTCACCCAGAGCTCTCACTTGACCAAACACCAACGGAGGCACCGGTAAGGGAAACCCTGTCACTGCCCCAACTGCAGGAAGAGCTTCGTGCCCTGCTCCAGCTTCATCCCCCATTGGAGGTCCTACGTTTGGAAGAGCCCTGATGATCCATGTTGCCTGTTATCCATGCTGGGAAAACACCTGTGCCTTTTGTTGCCCCTGCCAATGACATGATGTGGGATTGAAGAACATGAGGGTCTGGCCATGGCCATGACATTACATTCACTCCCACCTCAGGTCATTTCCAGGGACAGAAAAGGGACTCAAACTCTCTCTCTCCCTGAGGAGAAGGGTGCCCTTTCTGAGCAGGGGAAATGCGTTGGCAGGAAGAGCCAGATGTTGTTTTTTTCCTGTAAATAGTTTTACTTGCCCTTCTGTTATCAATATTGTTTCTGTTCCTGTTTGTTGCTTATTTCATTTCTGTTCCAAATAAATTGTTCTTATCCCAGCCCAGGATCTTTGCCTTTTGTGCTTTCCATGGGAGGTGGGAGGGCAGCAGGGGCAGTGCAGTTTTAGTGAGAGCAGGAAATTGGGGAATTCCATTACTGAACCCCAGCCTGTAGAAACCGAGCATCCCAGCTGGTTCCAGCCCTGGTGGCCATGGCAACAGCCTTGGGAGCGGGTCCCTGGCTGGGGCTGTGGGAACCTCTTCACTCTGGAGCCCAGGGACAGGAGTGGAGGGAACGGCTGCAGCTGAGTCGGGGCAGGCTTAGGTTGGATCTCAGGGAAAGGTTTTTGCCCAGAGGCTGCTGGGGCCCTGCCCAGGCTCCCCAGGGAAGGGTCCCAGCTCCAGGGCGCTCTGAGCTCCAGCAGCGTTTGGACAGCGCTGCCAGGCCCAGGCTGGCATTGTTGGGATGTCCTGTGCAGGGCCAGCAGTTGGACTCGAGGATCCTGATGGGTCCCTCCCAGCTCAGCCAATTCTGTGGTTCTGGGATCCTGTGACCCTGGGGATGGGAACTGCCAGTGGTTGCCATGGCAACGTGCTCTGGCTGCAGGCCTGAGCTGGTGTCCATGGCAACCACCCCTGGCATGGGGTCTCCATGGAGTTGCCAAGGGACTGAGCATAGCAACAGGGGGTGGGGGGGATGGTGGGAGGTGGGGGGGGTGATGGTTGCCATGGAAACAGAACATAGCAACAAGGGTCTGGTAATGGTTGCCATGGAAATGGATCCTGGCAACCTGGTGATGGTTGCCCTGGGAACTGAGCATAGCAACAAGGGCCTGGTAATGGTTGGCATAGAAACTTACCATAGCAACAGGGGGCTTGTGATGGTTTCCTGCTAAGGATCAGATTTCTCACAGGCCCTCAGAGGGGCTCCATGGGGACTTTCCAAGAGTCTCCAGACTGTTCAGGAGCTGGAATGTCACAGGCAGAGTCAGGAACTCCATGGAGACCTCCCAGGGCTTTCTGGGGATGGTCAAGAGCCGTTTGGTCAGAGGCAGTCACAGCCATTCCATGGTGACATCCCAGGGGACCTTGGACTGCAAAAGCACCGATCTGTCACAGGCACTTATGGGGACTCCACAGTGACATCCCAGGAGTCCCCAGGCTGCCCAAGAGCCGGGATGTCTCAGACACTCACAGCGGTTCTTGTCATGGGCACAGTGGGAGATTCAGGCAAAAGCTTTATTTCTTTATTGGAGAAACTCCTGCTGAGACATGAGGTGGAGAAATGACATCCAACAGCCACCATGGATCCTCAAACCCCTACAAGGCCCCTGGACTTCTAAAATTCCTTCTAAGAGAGGAGACTGGGAGTGGCTGGTTTCAATCCCAGCCCCAGAAATTCTCAAAGATTTATGTATAAAAGATTGGACAGGTGGAATTGAACCTTAGCTCACTGGGGCTCAGCACTAGCAGGGTCTGTGGGATATCCCAGAGGGGGCTGTGTCACAACAGCACCTCTGTGGCTGTGTCAGAGAGACACAGAGCAGCTGTGATGTCAGCAAGGGCCTGTGTGACAGAACAGAGTGGATTGTGTGAGGTCACAGATTGGTCTATGATATCACAGAGTTTGTTGTGAGATGTCACTGAACAGCCACAGCATCACAGAGGAGATTCTGTGACATCCCAGAGCAGGCTGTGACATCATGGCATGGCTGTGTGGCATCACAGAGCAGGGTGTGAGGTGTAAGTGTGTGCTGTGACATTACAGAGTGGCAGTATGACATAACAGAGAGGGTTTGGTGACATCACAGAGGGGGTTGTGACATCACAGAGCTGTCTGTGATATCATAGAGTAGGGTGTGAGGCAATAAGGCAGATCCTGCCATCATTAAGGGTCGTTCTGTGACATCACAGAGTGGGTTGTTACATCACTGTGTGGCTGTGTAACATCATAGAGAACGCTATGACATCATGGAAAAGACAGTGACATGACAGGGCCACTTTGTGACATCACAGATTCTTCTGTGACATCACATAGCAGCTGTATGACATTCCGGGGTGACATCCCCGAGTTGGCTCTGAGACATCACAAGGGTGCTGTGCGACATCCCAGAGTGGGCTGTGACATCACAGGAGGGCTGTGTGACATCCCAGGGGCAGTGTGAGGTCACTGAGGAGGTCACTCTGCCCTGTCCCCCCTCACAGTTCCCCCCAGAGCAGTCCAACCCTGCTCGTGCACAGCGGGGTCCCCTGTCCCCCCAGGTTCCCCCACCCCTGGCGCTGCAGCCTCCCCCAGAGGATGTTCCACGAGATCGACCCCAGAGCCTGACATGGAGACGGGAGCCGGGGCCCTGGGGGGTGGGACAGGGGGACAGGGACCCCCCAGCAGCGTCCCCGTGTCCCCCAGGGCCAGAGCCTGGGCCAGGGCTCCTTCACCCTGTTACGAACAAGGGCTTGAGAGTGCTGAAAAAATCCCTGGCAAGGGAACAGCAAAAAGCAGATTTAATATTAAGGGACAGGAGCACAAAGTTCTTTGGCAAGAGTCACTCTGCTCCTGACTGGACACTACAGGCACTCCAGGGAACCAGAGCAACAACAAAACCAAGCAAAATCCAGGTAATCAAACCAGAAATGAACTGAGAACTGTCTCTGTGTGTGTGTGTGTGTGTGACACAAGGGCAGTGAGGGCAAGGATAAAAGGAATACAGCTTACAAGCTCAACAGAACTCAAACATAAGAGGACTTATACCTTAACCTTGACTATCTTGACTGATACCTTAAACATCAAACTTTATCAAAACAACAGCACTTAAAAGTATTTAACCTAACTTATAACCTATAACTTTGTATTTTAACAGAGGAATAACACTTAATAATATTTAACTCCACTAATAAATTATATTAAAGGTAACAACTTAGCAAAAGAATAGCTCTTAGCAGCATTTAACTTTGTTTAGACCTCATAACCTAACCTCACTTACAGCTCTGACCGACTCAGCTATCCAAGGCACTCAAACCCCTCACAGAGCAGCATTTCTGCCACATTTCCCCAGCACAGGCACTCCTGTGTGCACACAGACACAAAGAGTCAGTGCAAGGCACCTGTGAGAAATTCCCCTGAGGGCAGGGAATGCTCACTGATGATGCTTTGGCATCTCCCCAGCGGGCAAAGGGCTGAGCCAGGAGGAGTGGGGGGATCAGCCCAGGCTCTGTGGTTGTTTGGGATCCCCGAGTGCAGCAAACGGGAGAGTTCCCGGCTGGGAGAGGCCCCACTCAGAGGGAGTCGCTGGCCCAGGAGAGCTCCAAGGGCTCCTTTTGGAGCGCTGTGTGCAGGGCCCCACGAGAGGGGCTTCAGTCCCAGCAATGGTTCATCCTGGCCACACTTGGCATCAGCAGCTTTCTTTGGCAGCGTGAGAACAGGGATGTTGTGCCACTGAGGGAACAGAAACAGTTCCCAGGGCTGCTCCTAAAGGAGCCAGGAGCTGTTTGGGCAGCAGCAGTGCCTGGAGCAGACAGTGTTTGTGATGAGCTGCAGAGGAGCTGAGCCCAGGGGCTGTTGGCCAAGGCCGAGGCCCAAGGAGCATTTCTCAGCTGGCAGGGCGGCCTGAGAAGGGGAGGGGGGAATGCAGCAGCACAGGGCCATGGAACCAAGGGAGCCTTGTGACACTGTGGGGCCCTGTGAGACCAAGGGACCCTTGTGACACTGTGGGGTCCCATGGAATCATGGAGAGCACTGTGACATTGCTGGGCCTCATGGAACCAAGGGGACTGTACTGACGCTGTGTGGCTCCATGGAATGTAGGGATCATTGGGACACTGAGAGGCCCCATCAAACCAAGGGTCCATTGTGACACCACGGGGCCTCATGGAACCATTGTGACACTTTGGGGTGTCATGGAACCAAGGGGCCATTGTGACACTGCAAGACTCCATGGAACCAAAGGTTCATGGTGACATTGCAAAGCCTCATGGAACCGTGAAGAGCCCATTAGGACACTTCACAGCCTCATGGAAGCAAGGGGCCATTGTGACGCTGAAGGGCACCATAGAATCACAGAGACCATTGTGACACTCAGGAGACTCATGGGCTCATGGAGACCATTGTGACACTATGAGGCCCCATGGAATAAGCAAAGCATTGTGACACTGTGAGGCCTCATGGAACCAGTGAGACCATTGTGACCCTGGGGGTCCCCACAGAACCAAGAGGACAATTGTGATATTGTGGGGCCTGGTGAAACCAAGATGGCTTTGTGCCACTGCAGGGCTGCATGGAACCAAAGGTCCATTGTGACACTGTGGAGCCAAAGGAGACCATTGTGACACAGCAATCCCCCAGGGTCCAAAGGTCCATTGTGACATTGCAGACCTCATGGAGCAGAGGAGTCACGTGACATTGTGGGGCCTTATGACACCTGGGGGCCACTGTGACATTGTGGGACCTCATCAAACCTAGGGGCCGGTGGGACACTGCAGGTCTTCTTGTAATTAAGGGGCCATTGTGACACTGCTGGAACCCATGGAATCAAGTCAGCATTATGACACTGTGGTGCCCCATGGATCCAAGGCACCATTGTGACACTCTGGAGCCCCATAAAGCCAAGGGAACACAGAACAGGTCTGGCTGGTTTGGGTCCTATGGACTGCCTGAGTGGTCCAGCTGACCCTGGCATGTTGAGGGTCACTTCTCATCTGCTGCTGAAACACTGGGGCTCTGTGCTTTCATTCCTAATGGAAAAGAACTCTCCTGCTCCAGGCACCAATGACCGGAACTGGGATTTCACCTCCAGATTTCCTTACATCCAGGGATTGTTCCCATAGCAATATTGCCAGGACAAGTCTGACTTGCAATGGTTTCATGAGGGTCACCTCTCATCTGTCCCCAAAACACTGGGAAAGGCTCCATGCTCTCTGTCCTATGGGAAAGAACTGTCCTGCTTCTCCAGGTGCCCATGGCAAAAACTGGGTTCAACTTTGAAATTTCCTAAATTCAAAGGCTGCTCCCAAATAGAATCTTCCTTTACTGATAAGTCTGGCTGGCCTTGGACTAGTGAGACACTCACCTGCCTTCCAAACATTGGTGTTTGTGCTTTCCTTCTTATGGAAAAGAACTGTCCTTCTCCTCCAGATGCCCATGGCCAGAACTGGGATTTCACCTCCAGCACTGCCTTACTGTGGGAGACTGGAGGAGACTTAGCTAGAAACATTTTGTGTGTGGGGGAGAGGAAGGGGCAGGTTCAGCACTGCGCTGCCCTGGAACCCAAATTCCCCCAGAGCCTCTATCCCAGTCCAGAGTGCCTGCCAGTCCCTGGCACAGCACAGGCAATGCTCCACAGCCACCTCTGGAGCCCCCAGCCCAGCTCCTGAGGGACCAAATGAGCCCAAGTCCCACCTGAGGCTCATTAATGCTTTGAGACCATCAAGGGGTTTAGGATACTCTAAGGATTTTCCTTTCCACACTGAGTGTCTCAGAGGTTTTTGTGCCATTCTGGCCACCAATTCTCTCCTCCAAGTAGTCCATGAGGAGCCTGTGTTGGAGAGGAACCTCAGTGGGACCCATGAATGCCTTGAGACACTTTGGGGGTTTCCTCTGACTCTGACTCCTGGAAAGGTTTGTGCAATCTCCTCCCAGGCCCTGAGGTTCAAGGGCTCAGCTCCAAATGCACAGTGAGGCTCATTAGGATCAAGCAAATCCTGACAAACCACGGGTCTGCCTTGATTTCCCTCTGCTCTATTGCAGTTAATTAGGAGGGTTTGCTTTTGCAGTTAAGGAGAAAGAGTTCAAAGAGCTTCTGGGAAATATGGAATCCTATTTTAAATGGTGTTTTTTATTGCTGTTCTTATTACACAAGAGGTGATTGCAGCATTCAGTGACTGATATTGATGCAGGGACTCTCCTAAGGAGGTCTGGCCTGCTCAGAGCAGCTGTGCCTTGAGGTCTCACCCAGTGTGGACAACTTTGCTCCACATTCCACAAGCCCATGGTGTCTCTCCTCACTCACCTGGGACCGGCTTTGCTTAGAGAACTAGCTGCACACAGACAAAGAGGAATTTTCCTTCTTTTATTTTTGAAGCCATCTAAAACTCCTGAGTTTCCCCATTGCAAACAGACATCCTCCTCAACTGTGTGCCAAGCCCAAGGTGCCACCAAGGGCACTCCAGACCTGCCCTGGGCCAGCTGTGAGGGTGGATCATCATTCCAGCCTGCAGTGGGCCATTGCAAGGGACTGTTGCCATGGACACTGCAGTGACCCCACTGCTGGGTTTGGGTGCCATGGCAACCCCCATCAGTTCAGGTTTCCTTGGAAACCAGCCCAAGGAGCCATTTCTGCAGCCAGGTTCCATGGCCACTTGCCTGCAGACCTGTTGCTGCCCTGGGCTGCCATGGCAACCCTCAGGACAAAGCGGTGCCAGGGCTGTTCCAGGTACAATTGCAGTGACACTCCTTGGTGCCACCAGGTGCCATGGCAACGGCCACGGGGACCCGTTCCTTGGTTTGGTGCCATGGCAACCAATGCCCAGACCCGCTGTGGTGGTTGGTGGCCATGGAAACCTGCCCTGGGCCCCTTGCTCAGGGCTGGTGTCAGTGCCCAGAGCCAGAAGGGATCCCTTGCTGGGGGCTCGTGCCATGGCCACCTGCCCTGTGCCGCGCTGGCCGGGCAGGCACCAGGAACCAGCAGCCAACGCCACTGCCAGGGCCAAAGGCCAGGTCAGCCAGACAGAAAGGGGCAGTGCTGGGCACTGTTTCCATGGCAACCGGCACTGGGGGTGACACCTGGGTCACCTGTGCTGGCAGTTGCCATGGAAACCCCTGGCAGGCACTGAGGGCACAGACACTGGCACTGAGACACTGCTGGGCCGGTGCTGAGCACAGGGCTGAGCACGCAGAGATGGTTTTGTTCTTGCTGAGCTGCAGCAGAGCCAAGGCCTGTCCTGCCCCTCGTCCAGCCACGCTGGGGAGGGGCTGGGGCTGCGGGGCAGCTTGGCAGGGACACAGCCAGGACAGGTGACCCCAGCTGAGCCCGGGGATACCCCAGACCATGGGACATCATGGTCAGTGTGTGAGGGGGGGAACAAGGAGGAAAAGGGAATTTTGGAGCGAGGGATTTTGCCTTCCCAGGTAACACTCAGGCAAGAGGGGGCCCTGTTTCACCAGTGGGCAGGGTCACTACCAAAGACACAGACACCAACTTCAGGAATTCTGCTATTTATATCATTGCACAGCTGCACAGAAGGATAAGCTCAGCAAAGCACATCATCGTTATCAAAGAATTACAAAAGAAGCTCAGCAATCCATCCAGTCATTGCTAACAAAGATTGCATGCAGTGATTAAAGAAAGATCCATCAGCAGTTCCCCTCAGACTTTACCATCACCCAGATCCACCCATCAGCTGGGGAAGCCAAGGACTGCAGAGCTACTCCCAGACACTGGAATTCCTGCAGGTGCCTCCACCTTTGCAGCCAAGGAGGCTCCAAGCCCGTTGGGAAAGGACACAGCTTTTACACTGCTAAACAAACAAGCTGACATCACTGCTACTGTGGGAACATCTGGTTTCATTCTCCTCATTGCTTCCTCCCAAAGCCTGGCCAGGGCTCAAGGAGGAACCAAGGGAGGAGACTTTGATCCTTCAGCCCCAAACAAGGCCAGATGTGGCCTGGTCTGGTTTCCAAATACAGAAACATAAATCCATGTTTTATCAAGGAACACATACACTGATCATGTTGTTAATAATGCTTCCTTAAGGAGTGGATACAAATATAACATTTGGTTGGAAGGTTCATGCAGAGGTGAACTTTGCCTCAGGGCCTGTTCAGGCCTTGGGACTTTGATCGGTCCTCAGACCTACAATGAACTACAACCATCATAACAATTCTTTCAATAACACAGTTTAGATTTACATATTAGGCATAAAGGCATCTCCTCTTGTGCTTCAATTAAGTGCTGTTTAATTTCATTACTCTGAGCTATTCACCTTCCTTTTAAAACAAGCCTAAATAGCTGCTGTTATTCTCTGTTATTTATCAAATGCCTTTCTTTTCTTGAGACTGTCCCTCCTTAGACAAGTCTCAATACTCCACTTCCCAGAACAAAGCATCACAACAACTCTAACATGGAATGTCAGAGTGCACACTGAGCGTACACGCTGCAATGATGACAGGCACTGCCACAAATGCATTTCACAGCAGCCTCCAGTTTGGCAGCCATGAAGCCAATCCCACCAAGAAGAATTTCCTTCTTTCTGCCACTCTTCTGCTGCTCTTTGTGTCAAGGGGATTCCTGACTGTTGGCCTTCAAACCCATCGCTGAGAGCAGTGCAACATTCCTGTCCCATGCCAGCCCAGGCTCCTCCTTGGCCAGCAAGCAGATAATCCAAGGCCATGCGGTTCTGTGCAGTCCCCATTTGTGTTTGTTGGAGCTCACAGGATGTGCTATTGCACATTTTAACAGCATCATTTGCTGCTTCTGCTGATAATCCATTCAGCTGATTCATGGAAACTCCATAGGACGGGGCAGGACACATGGGGCACAGGATGAACCACAATCTTTTGAATTTTGAAAGCCAAGGAACAACTTAGAGATATCAGCAGTACTTTAGTGACACCGTTCTTCATTCTTTTTTCTCAATCTCATTCGAGATAGGAACAATAATTCTGCTGTCCATGGAATTGGTGCCTTTTTAATTCCAGAATAATGCCCCCAGGCCCTTTGCTGTTCAGCTTTACCATGTTGTCTGTGCCTAACAAGGCTTGGGGGCCCTTTCCCCTCTGGCTGGAAGGGGGCCGGGTCCCAGTCCCTGAGGGGCACCCAGGCTCCTGGATGGAATTCCTGTGCAAGTCCCTCAGGGTCACAGCAGCCTTCACATGGAGCCCCATGGATCAGAGCATTTTCCAAAGGGGCCCTTGGGGCAAACAGGGAGATTTGGTCTGGCAGGATGTGTAAAACAATATCCTCTCAGATCTACTTGTTCTCACACAGAACACTTGGCTGCAGGGACACATTCCCATTGTTCCTGCCCAGGTTTCAGGACTCAGAGTTGTCTTTCCTAGGAGCTGCTCCTTCAGCTGCCTCGGGAGGGCCTTTTGGCCTCGGGACCCACACTCTGGCTCCATTATTAGGACTGCTGGATCCAAACCCTTTATCTCCACAAATGGTGGGGATTGGAGGTGAAGCTCCTTTTTTCACAATGGTTCTTAAAATTGCAATATCAATAATTGTGCTACCCTGTCACAGGGTTGAATAATCTAATCTTGTTCACTATTGTTTAACAGAATTACTGTCATTTCTCCTGGATATTCTGCATCAATTCCTCCTTTGCAAGGCCAAGCTCCAAGCCAGCAGTGTCCAAAGCAAAGTGTCCTGGAGGAATCTGAATTCCTGTTTCAGTATTGACAGCTCTCATTTGCTTTGAATTTATCCTAATTCATTCCAGCGCAGGAAGGCCCAGCCCTGCAGCCTCTGGGCTGGCCCTGCCAGGGGCCATCACAGCCACAACAATTTCCCAGGCAGTCCAAGTCTCACTGCCCATGGCTGCATTTGCAAATTGGGTGCAGCCGTGCACAGCCAGGGGGTTTCCATTTCCCCAGTGGGCCATTGTTAAGGGCATGGAGCACATTTGGGAGATGGGTTCTCCATGGGCACAGGTTCCCATCTCTTCATTCTTTCAACTGCTCTTTTAACAACCCCTTCACCCCTTCAACCAATCCTGCAGCTTGTGGATAGTCTGCTACATGAAAAACCCTGCAGGCTTCATCACTGTATTTTTCACAGGAACAGACAAAGCACTCTGCAGCACAGTATCAGCAAACCCTGTAAAAATAGCCAATTTCATCCCTTCCTCTTTTTCTCATTGTATACAATCTCCCAAAGTTGACCACTGACATTAGGGTCCTGGCCAATCCTGTTCTGTAGGGTATTTAGTGTTACATCCCTGAGCAGCCAAAGCTACCAAATTAGTATTGTCAACACTATTTCACATTGTTATTAGTTTACATGTACATATTGTTTTAGAAATAAAGATATAGATAGATATAGACATATACATATATAAAATATATATAAATATACAAATACATATAAAATACATTTTTAAGGCCTTATTATACTATAAATACGTATATAGTTATATATTATATTGATATTTCACTTGCAAAATGCATCTGTGCTCAAGATTAAGACCATTTTCTGTTGCTCCATGTGGGAGCATTCCAACAATAATTGTTCCTTCTGGAGGTGCTGTTTCCAATGTACTCTTAACGAATTCATCTTTGTCTGCCCAAACGCACAAGTTCATTTCCTTTCCCATATGCACTTTCTGGATGCATTTGAAGACATCCAGGGGTGCAGCCTCTTTTAACCGACTGCCCCACTGCTCACACGGTGCTCCAACCTCAGCCCACTCCAGAGCCAGGGAACTCCAGGGAAGGGCTTCCCATTTGGGAATTCCTGATGGGACTGATTCCTCACATTTACACTGAACAAGTGACATTTTGTTGTCATCTGGCCAGACTGTGCCACTTTTGTTTTACAAGTGGGCAGGGTCAGCACCAAAGACACAGACTCCAGCTGAAGGAATCAGTGTCATTTACTGCAGCTCAGAGCAGCAAAGAATCACAAAAGGAGCAGCTCAGCAATGCACCCAATCATCCCCACCAAATATTGCCTGCAGTGATTAACACAGATCCAGCAGCATTTACCCTCAGCCTTTCCCATCCCCCAGATCCACCCAGCAGCTGGGGGAAGCTGTCACAGCCCAGGGCTGCAGAGCCACTCCTGGGCACTGGGAATTCCTGCAGGTGCCTCCAGCCACAGGTGAGGCTCCAACCCCGCTGGGAGAGGGCCCAGCTCTGACAGGGCTGAATGAACAAACTGACAGCACTTCCAGTGCGGGAACATCTGGGTTCATCCTCCTCTTGGATCCCTCCCAAAGTCTGGCCAGGGCTCCAGGAGGAACCAAGGCAGCTGACTTTGATCCTTCAGCCCCAAACAAGGCCAGATGTCAGATTCCATGGCCTTGTCTGGCTCCTAAATACAGAAAGGTCAATACATGTTTCCCTAAGGAGTGCCTACATCTATCACAGTGCTAATGATCATGCACATTTCATTAGGGAGCAGATACAAAGATAACCTTTGGCTGGAAGGTTCATCCAGAGGCACCTTTGGCTCAGGGCTGCTGTCCAGGTCTCACTCAGGGCTCTTGTCCAGGCCTTGGCACTTCAGGGACGTGGTTTAGTGCTGGCCTTGGCACTGCTGGCTGACCGGCTGCACTGGGGGAGCTCAGAGGTCTTTTCCAACTGAAAGGATTCTGTGATTCCATGATTATATCCACTGCATTCAGCTGGGTCTGTTTTAGCAGCATGACTTTGCTCACAAAGTTCCCTCTTGCCCAGCTCCTGTGGCCTGAGGCTTCAGCTCCTTCAGCTCCTGGTGCTGAGCTGCTCATGCTGAACGAGACGACTCGCAGAGATGAATACAGTCCATCCAATTCCTGCTGGGACACGGAGAGGGGAGGCTGTGCAAACAGGAGCATTGTTTGCTGTGGCCTCCTCTCTGCCCCTCACGCCTTTCAGCGCTTTGAACCAGCCAAGAGCTTTCTCCAAGAGTGCAATGGAGCAGCTGTTCCTGCTCCCGGGCCTGGCTCTCTCCAGTCTCTGACCTTGCCTGCTTCTGTCCCTCTTGCTGTGCCCTCTGTTCCCCCAGGGCTCACTGCCTGCTGCCCAGGACTGTGGGACTGGCACAGATCCAGTGCTCCAGACCCTCCTTTCTGTGCCCTTGGAGCTGCCTGGGCACAGCAGCCTTTTCCATCTGGAAGCTCCACATGCACAGGGAGTCCCCAGCTCCGCTCCCTGCACAACCTCCAGGAGCCCAGGGCTGCCATCTCAAGTCCCTGCTGGCACTGGGGGCTCCCAGGTGCCTCAGGCTGCTGTGACACTGCTGCACACGGCAGGGAAGAGGGGCAGGGGCTGTGCTCAAAGTCAGCTCCATCTGCTGCTGCTGCTGCTGCTGCTGTGGGGTCATTTGTGCAGCCCTGGCCCAGAGTCAGGGATCAGATCCAGGCCCTGCTGCTGCTCCCTCGGGATCAGCCCCACTTTGGGTGTTGCTGTCAGGGCCAGCAGAAGCCCTGGCTGGAGCAGCAGGTGCTGACAGTGCCCCAAGCCCCGGGGCTGGAGGGGTCCCTGGGCTGGGGCTGGCAGGGAGCTGCCCCTTGTTCTCCCTCTGCCCCAAGCAAAGCTGGGCCGGGCACAAGTGGGGCAGCACAGCCAACAGGGAGCCTGCCAGTCTCTTCCAGCCCTGTCTGCTCAGAGTTTGGGCCTTGGAGCCTCAGGTGGCCAAAGGCAGCTGCTGCTGGTCCCTCTGGGTGTGCCCGTGTTCAGCAGTGCTGCTCCATCAGTCTGTGCCCAGCAACGGGGAAAAGCCTCAGCCCTGCAGGGCCAGGAGCTGCCGGGCTCTGCCTGAGCAGCTCATCCAGCAGGAAGGGAGCTGCTCCACACGGGAACCAGGAGCAAAGGACATTCCTCTTGTAGAAAATGTTTTCTATCTAAAGGAAAAAAAGGGAAAAGAAAAAAAAAAACTGTATAACATGGGAAAGATAAAAACAAAACCCAAGTGTTAGTGAAAAAACTTCTGTAACTTTGCATTAAGAGGTAAATGATCTTTTTAGAAAAAGAACTCAGTTATTTACATTGTAAATGTTCTGATGGTATGGATCCATCTTATTGACCTCAGCATCCTTTTAAAACATTTTGGCCTTTATTTCCAACACTGGCATTTGAAATTGTGGTGAAAGCAAGAGGAAATTGCTTTTTGCCCTTACAGCTCCAAGCAGGACTACGAATGGAAACTCTGTCAAACCCCAAATCCTTTAGAAGATGCCCTGCCTTCTCACCCTGGTAATGAGCTGCACATTCCCTTTGAAACTGTAAGGGATTTCTCTAAAGATACCAAGTCCCACTTACGGCTTTTTGTTCTGGTTGGGAAGTGCAGAAGGGCAATTCTCCATCCATCAGCTCCAGCCTGCACTGCCTCAGGAACACGGCCCACTCGCCAGCTTTGGCCCACTCGTGGCACTTCTGGAGGAGGAAGAAAGTGCAACTGCACAATTCCAGCCAATAAAGAAGGAAGAATGGGACACACAAAACACCCTGTGCAGATCCAGGCATTCAGCTGGGACTGTGCAGAGTCTGGGTCCTTGCCAATTGGATGTGTGTCCCCAGCTGCAATCTCTGGGCCTGCAGCAGAGTCTCACTCACCTGCCAAAGCAGAAAGCTCAGGCGCTGTGCTCGGAAGGGGCTCGTCTGATGCAAAGCTGTCAGAGCAATGTGAGGGCAGAGCCAGCCCAGCTGGGCCCAGGGCTGAGCCCAGCAGAGCCCTGGCAGGGCCCAGAGCAGCCTCAGCACCCACAGAGCCTGGCTGCAAGGAGAGAAAGCAGAAACTGCCCGTCAGCTGAGGGCTCCTGTCCCCTTGTGCCAAGGCCTGCGGTGCCCAGGCCATGCTGGCTGTGCCCAGAGCTGTGCCCAGAGCTGCCCATCCCTGCTGCCTTTGGCAGCAGAGCAGGAGGGCAGGACATGTGCCCAGCCTGCAGCCAGCCACGGCACATCCAGCCCTCAGCAGCTGCCCAGAGTGGGATGCTCCTGTGCTCGCTGCCATCTCCCAAAAGCTCTGATCCCACCCTGCCAAGCACACAGGGACCCACCTCACGCCATCCACAGCTGGAAGAAAAGCTGCTCCCAAACCATGGCCTCAGCCTTCTCCAAGGGCACGGCCCATCCACTCCACAGCTGCTCCCAAGCACTTCCCCATCCACACTGGACCACCTAGAATGCTTCTTTTGGAAAAACAAACAACACATTATTGAAAACAGATTAGAGACAAAAAGGGAAAACAAGAAACAAGGTAAAAATTCTTCTCTCTGTCAGGGCATTGAGGAAGGCCTAACCCCTACATGCTAGAGAAAAACCCAGCCATGGGGGAGGGAAGCCCACACTTTCTCTCTTGCCCTAATCTCTGCCCACCAAAATCATGGTGATCCCAAAGCAAACAAGGGCAGTGGAGCAGCCCAAGCCCTTCCTTGCCTGCAAAGCAAAGCAGCTGTGCACAGCTTCTGGAGTCCCACCTCTGCTCCCACCATGGGCCTTTCTTTGTGTCGGGCTGGCTGCCCCAGCCCCAGCCCAGGCCACGGTGGGTGCTGAAGGCTGTTGGCAGGGCCAGGAGCCCACTCCCATTTCCTACCCACCCCAGCCAATCTCCCCAGAGCCTGGTAAGACCAGGCTCTCAGGGCTCTGCCCAGGGCCCCAGCTGTCAGGGAACCAGGACAAGCAAAACCAGCTTGGATGGCGGCCACCAGGGCTGGGCAGAGCAGCTCAGCTCCAGCACAAGGGCTGCGTGTTCCCATCCCATGAGCCCGGGGCAGTGACACAGGCAGGACAAAAAGGTCTGGGTTCCTTTGCTTCTGATTGCCCAGGCATGTGTGGAGCTGGAACTTACCAGGGCCATGGATCAAAGTGTGCCTGGGGCTCTCTCCCTTCTGCTATGGTAGAGGAATATCCTGCACCCAAGGATCACAGAAAAGGTCTTCTAATGTGGGTCTGTCCAAGAAGTGCACGGATAAACACCACCTGATCAGATCTTTGCACTCTGCGGAGAAAAAGGAGAAACTGCCATCAGCTAGAGAAGGCTCCTGTCTGCTTTGCCCCACTATTCCCATGCCCAGGCCATTCTGGAGGCGCTCAGAACTGGGCCTGAACTTTCCCATCCATTCCCTGTTCTGGAGGAGAGCAGGACATGTGCCACCTCCTCAGCAGCTGCCAGAGCAGGATGCTCACGAGCCTGCTGCTGGCTCCCAGCACTGGTATTCTCCCTGTGCCCGGAGAAGAGGATCCACCTTGAGAGAGCCCTTCTGGCAGCGAGAGCTGGCCCCAGCAGATGTTCCAGCCCCTCCTGAAAGGGTGCTCCCCGCAGACCATCTGGTGCAGCAGGATGCCCAGGGACCAGATCGTTGCTGGCTCGCCGTGGTACCAGCCAAAGTTATTCCATTCCGGGGGGCTGTATGACGGTGTTCCTATGGAATACAGATGGAGTTCAGCAGAGGGATGCTGCTGCTCCCAGAGCCCTGCCCCAGCATCCCTGGGCGTGCAGGGGCTGCCCCAGTGGCACACAGGGTGACCACTGCCCTCTTGCCAGCATTTGGGACTTGTGCACAAACTTGGGGTTGGAAAAGAAGCCACTGAGGGCAGCCCTGTCTAGGCCTGACCATGAAATGCAAAGGAAAAACCCCCTCTGTGCTGGGGAAAAAACATGCCCTTATCCTCCCTGCCTGCATTGCCCCAAAAATATTATGAAGCCAAGGCAAACAGGGTGAGTGGAGCACTCCTGCACTCGCCTGCACACTAAACTGGCTGGGGCACAGGTTCCAGCCCCCCTCTCTGCCACCCCCACCCACGGGGGTTTTTATCGGGCTGGCTTCCCCAGCCCAGCCCCAGTCCTGTGCAGAGGGGCTGGCAAAGGCTGCCAGCAAGGCTGGATGATGGCGCCACACCCAGCCCCGCTCTAAAGCAACTCAGCTGAAGACTCTGGCCCCTGACTGGCAGCAAAAAGGAGAATCCCTGCTGCCACAGCCAGCAGGGCTGGGAGGTGCTGGGCCATGAGATGCCAGCACCTGGAGCACACGCCTGTGGAGGCTCACCTTCAAAGTGAGTGTAGGCTGTGTCTTGCAGGTAGGTGCCACAGCCAAAGTCAATCAATTTGGCCTGCCTGGTGGCCAGGTCAACCAGGATGTTCCCTGGTTTGATGTCGCGGTGCAGGACCCCGCAGCTGGTGCAGTGCCGCACGGCCTCCAGCACCTGGCGGAACAGCTCCCGCGCCTCCTCCTCGGGCAGGAACCCTCGTGACTGAATGAAATCCCGCAGGTCCTGACACCGCTCTGGCCGCTCCAGCACCATAACGATGTAGTTGGGGAGCTCCAGCCATTCCAGCAGCTGGACCACACCAGGGAAGCCGGTGGACACCTTGGCCAGCAGCACCACCTCCAGCGGTGCACTGGTGCCGTCGGGCTGCGGGAGGAGCACGATGCCGTCAGTGGGGGCCGATGCCGTGCCAGGCCTGGGGAAGCCCTCACCCAGCCCAGGCTGCTCTGCGCCCTGCGCTGGCCCCACTCCCACTCCCCCTCCAGCCGTCCTGGTGGCTTCCACCCTGCCGGGCCTCGGCTCATCCCTGCCCGGCAGCCCCGGCTTCTGCCGCTGGCCCCGCTCACTCACCAGTTCGCCCCAGTGCCGGACGCGGTTCCGTGGCACCTTTTTGATGGCCACCTGCAAGCCAAGGGCAGCAGCGGGATGAGCTCGCCGCCCGCCCTGCACAGCCCCAGCCCCATCCTCCTCCTCTGCCCGCCGCCGGCCCCGCCGCTCACCTTGGCGCCATCCGAGAGCCGCGTGGCCGCGAAGACGCTGCCGAAGCCGCCGCGCCCCAGCAGCGAACCCAGCCGGTACCGCTCCTGCAGGGCCTCCTGCGCCTTCCCTGCGGGCGGGACGCGGCTGTCAGCGCTCGGCCCGGGGCCAGCAACGGCCCCCGAGCGCCCCTCACCCGCCCCGGGCCGGCCATGCCCAGGCGTTCGGTCCTTGGAACGCGGCACGGGAGGCTCGGGGCCGGCGGCCGCGCTGCCGAGCGGCGGAGCTCGGGGCGGGGAAGCCGCAGCCGAGGCGGCGGGAGCGGCCGCGCCGCGTGGGTCCTCCGCGGGCCCCGGGAGGAGCCGGGGCCGGGGTCGGGGTCGGGGTCGGGGTCGGGCCCGGGGCTGAGGCCGGGTTCGGGGCCGGGGCCGGGCTCGGGCCAGGCGGAGGTAAAGGGCGGCAATGCCGCCCCAGCCCCAAGCATGGATGCCCGCCCAGCAGCGCCACCGCCAGCACGGCCAGAGCCGGGCGGAGGCGAGACCGCGGCGGGACGCCCGGGGCCGGGCACGGGGCAGCCCCGCCCGGGGCCGGGGGCGGGCCGGGGGCATGGCCCGGCCCAGCACGGGGAGAGGGAGGCGGCGAGAGGAGAGGGAGTCCGGGGAACAGAGCCCGAGGGAGGGGCGCCCGACAGTGGGAAAGGGAGAGAAAGAGAAAGGGAAAGAGAAAGAGAAAGAAAAGAGAGATAATCTCTTTTTGCTGCCGCTGTCGCCGCTGCTGCCGCCGCCGCCGCTGCCGCCGCTGTTGCTGCTGCTGCCGCCGCCGCTGCCGCTGCTGCAACTGAAGCACCGGGGCCGTTCGTCCCCGTGTCCGTTCCCCGCTCGCCCCACGAGCCCCACGGCCGAGCCCCGCGCGCCCCGGGGACAGCCCCTGAGTCTGTCCAAACACGGGAACTTTGCAGCGTTGAGCCCAGATCCAGAGCCCTGACTCCTGCACGCTGGCAAAGCAATCCCCTCGCTTGCTGCTGTGCATTGTCCTTGCTGAGGGTCAAACACTGCCGGGGCACCTTCCCTTGGTGTAGGATTCCTACCTGACCCCAGCACTGCACTTACATCTCCAGTGTTGCTTTCCAGTAAAAACAGGGGAAGGAAAACGGTGTGTGGCCCATGGTATTTTAGGGTGTCTAAAACTCACTAAGTCACCGGACTTAGAGGTGAGGTGCATTTGGAATAAATGGGATTGAGAAGTAGTGCAATATAGAAACGGGAAGCATAGAAATAAATAGAGGAAAACATCTAGGATTGTCTCATTTTCATTTCACTTCTGGAAAGCTGTTTCAGTTTTCCAGGAATCTTCTCCTCTCTGCTCTTCTGAAGAACCTCTCGTGGAGAACAAGGTCGAGCTTCTGTCACAAGATTTGCCACCAGCTGCAGCTTCTCTTGGCTTTCCACACTGCACTGTGTGTGCAGCAGGACTTTTGCAGCAAAGCAGGACAAATGTTTGGAGAACTTTACATGTCCTTTCTTTTCCTGGCTGGCTGGGGAGTTGTGCCACTGGTGAAGTTTTCATTGTGACTGTTTGTGCTGCTTTAGGGCAAATTTAGGGAGGAAACCTCCAAAAGGGGTCAGTCTAGAAAGCAAGTTCAAGCGACCCCTCCCCCTACTAGTTCAGGAAAAATCTTCCCTCGAGAAAAGTGGAAAAAACCCCAGTTTATTTGACAAGTAAAGTATTAACAAGCATGAAAAAGGAACAGTATTAAATAAAACCTCTCACAGATCTGAAGAGATGGCAAATTCAGAAATATGGCAAATTCAGAAAGTCCTTTGTGGGTTGTAGTTGGCTCACTCGGTCTCTTCTACGTCCTTCTGGCGCTGGAATGCAGCGTGCCAGTGCTCGGTGGGCCACAGCTGTGAGCTGCCGGTGTTTTTCTGGGGTTTCAGTCCAGGGCAGGTTTAAACAGTTCCAAGAAAAAGCAAAATCACAGTCTAAAGGAACTTCTTTGCCTAAGCTAGCTAAAACCAAATTCTAGACCTGGGAAGTGAAGGCACCGGGAAATTTCCAAATCTGGGCACTGGCGGTCCCAGCAAACACCAGATCTGGATGTGCTGGAGCCAGAACCTGGAAATTTCCAAATTTTGCCTTTCTGTGCCAGCAAATCACTGGACTTGGGCTGTGCTGGCAGCAGAAAGTTTTCAGATCTGAGCACTGGCACTGCCAGCAAACACCAGATCTGGGTCGTTTCGTTGCCAGCAACAGAAATCTGCTGGATTTGGGCTCTGCTGGTACCAGGAAATTTCCAAATCTGGGCACTGGTGTAGCAAACACAAGATGTGGGAGGTACCACACCCGGTAGCAGGAAGTTGCCGGGTTTTAGGTTTCTGTGCCAACAAATTGCTGCACTTGGGCTGTGCCAGAATAGGGAAATTTCCAGATCTGGGCACTGGCAGTGCCAGCAAACAGCCCATTTCAGGCTCCAGGCAGGACTGCATTGGGACCCCTTCCTCTTTTCCTTCATTCTTCACTTCCTTCCTTCCTGGGGTTCTGCTGCCAGCAAACAGCAGTTTGGGTGCTTTTGACCACAGGAAATTGCCAGGTTTTAGCTTTCTTTGCCAGCAAATTGCTGGACATGGGTGGTGCCAGAAAAGAGAATTTGCCAGATGTAGGCACTGGCAGTGCCAGTGTACTCCAGGTCTTGGCGGGGAATGTGCTGCCACTGGGAAATTGAGAAATGTTAACTTTCTGTGCCAGCAATTATTTGAAAAATTCCGGATCTGGGCGCTGGTGGTGTCAGCAAACATGAGATCGGGTTGCTGTAGGTACCAGCAATTTGCCTGGTTTTGGCTTTCTGTGCCAGCAAATTGCTGCACTTGGGCTGTGCCAGCACCAGGAAATTGCTGGATCTGAGTAGTGGCAGTGCCAGCAAACACCAGATCTGGGTGGTGCTGGCACCAGGTGTAAGAGTCTAAATGAGAGATGTGGGACTCCAGGGGCTCTTCAAAATGCAGTTTTTTGTATCCACAGTGTTACAGCTGTCCAGGGTCATGGGCAACAGAGCCTGTGCCTAAAGGTGTCAGCTCAGCTGCAGGCAGGCCTGGAGACCCCTTAGTTTAGGTTACAACACATTATATCTTTTCTTTGCTCAGCATCTTAATACAGTAGAACCAATCTATACCTTAACTATTATCTATAGCCTATCATAACTACTAGAGTTACCATATTCATGTTACTATTCTCCAATCACTAAAAGTTAGTACATTACAGTTTAAGCTAGAAGTTGTTTTTCAGTTTTCTTGCAGTGGAAAATTCTGAGACCTTTTTTCTACTTGTCACATTTGCTGACTTGTTTGCCTGTGCTATCTTTCTGCTTGGTAAAAACATCTTCTGTTTGAGGTGGGTTTATTTTTCCTCTAAGTCATAAAAAACCCCTTCTAACTAACATACCCTTTGCCTCCTTGGTTATCCAGTAAAACTGGCTCAGCAATTCTTTTCTTCTATATCAAAACTTGCTTTCATTTCTATTCCTTCTTCAGATTCTACATTAAAAAATCTTTCTGCTAAGCATACATATCTGTGAGATGTCCTTGTCAAACTTTCATCCTTCCCAGTACCTGGAGACACCCAGGCAGGTGAGGAGGAAGTCAGTGCCCCTTTGACTCTCTCTCCTGCTCCATTTCCCAGCCCAGCATGGCCCTCGGCTGCAGGACAGCCCTGCTGCCAACACCGTCCTTCTGGGGATGCACTGGGGGATCTCCTTCCCCTTCCCTCTGGCACGGAGGTAAATCCCATCCTCTTTTTGTCCTTCCTCCCCCAAGGAAGGAGCTGAGGATGGAGACCAGGGAGAACAAATCCCCAAGGCAGAACCTCATGTAAGAGGCTGTTTTGAGTGGTGCCATGATGCAGAATTCCAACAAGGAGGAAAAGTCATGGAGATCCCACAGGAGGAGGGGCTGCAAAGCCAGCCCAGGGTGCTCTGAGGAGGAAAGACCCACCCTGGGCCAGGAAGGTGGACAGAGCTTCAGCCAGAGCTCGGAGCTGGTGGCCCATGAGCAGTTTCATGAAGGGGAGAAGCCCCACAAGGGCTTGGAGTGTGGGAAGAGCTTCAGGCAGAGCAGCAACCTGATCAGCCACCAGATGATCCACACTGGGGAATGGCCCTAGCAGTGGGAGGAGTGTGGGAAGGGCTTCAGCTGCAGCTCTGCCCTTGTCATCCACCAGTGCATCCACACTGGAGAGAGGCCCTATGAGTGTCCTGAGTGTCAGAAGAGGTTTCAGACCAGCTCCAATCTCCTCCTGCACCAGCAGATTCACAGAGAGGAGAGGCCCTTCTGCGGCCCCGACTGCAGGAAGGGCTTCAAGCAAGGCTCCACCCTCAGCATCCACAGGCAAATCCACACCGGGGAGAGGCCCTATGAGTGTCCCCAGTGTGGGAAGAGCTTCTCCAGAAGCTCTCACTTGACCAGACACCAATGGAGGCACCAGTAAGGGAAGGCCTGTGAGTGCCCCAACTGCTGGAAGAGCTTTGTGCACTGCTCCAGCTTCATCCTCCATTGGAGGACCCACATTGGTCAGAGCCCTGGTGACCCGCATTCCCTGTGATCCATGCTGGGAAGACACCTAGCTGGGTATTCTTTTGGTTGGGCCCTAATATTTTTCTGATTTGTCTTTATCACTTTAAAACACTTGAAATAGGACTAAAAAGAAATTAATTGATCAAGGATGTCTAAAGTCCCACTTTTAACAGGCATTTGAGGTGGAATTTTTGGTTTTGGGACATGCTCTGTAGGACTTGTGGGCTCTTGGGGGATTTCAGGAAGTGCTCTCCATCTCTTTGCACTCCAGAATTCAAGATGGACTGGTCTGTCACCTCAAAATTATTCAATACCACGGAAAACACCTCAATCTTACCCCAAAAGGGCTCTATCCCATGTAAAAATGCCTTATTCCTACCTCAGAAAAACTCAGTCCCGTGCCAAAATTGCTCAGTTCAGCAGCCTACAGGGCAAGATGGGGTCGGAAGGAGATTGGGAGAAGTGGCATCCAAATTTGTGGGTATTGGGATCCGGATTGTATGGGGCTGGGTGGGTGTGATCTGTTTTGATGGTATATAAAACTTCCAGAATTATTGATTTCTGTCCCATTCATTTTCAGTCAGTTCCAATTTCTTTTTCAGAATGTCCCCTTCTCAGCTGATTGTGTTTGTGTCCTCCTTTCTCTCCCATCTCTCTTTGCCTGCTCTGTTTCCCTCTCAGTGTCTCTCTTGAGCCAGGGCAGCTCCCACCAATGACCCCGCCCTGGTTTAATTCCCAATCCACGAGCTACAGCAACCATGGGTGAAGTTATGAAGGCTGGAAGTAAAATGTAACTGTAAGATCTTGCTCCACTTGGCTTTTGGCTCCTTCTTCAGAGCTTTGCCTTCAAGGGCAGGACCATCTTTTCCTGGCTGAGAACTAGAATTCCAGCCCCTGGGAGTGTGTGCCATGGATCCCAGAGGGGCATTCCTGAGACTCCCAGGGTGCTGCTCCTTCTGTGCCTCCCAAGGAGCTGTGCAGGGCCAGGGGACAAGGTCCAGCAGCTCTGTTGGTTCTGCAGTGCCACAAGGGCCCCTGGTTCCATGAGTTTCCCTACTGCCAACAGAGGTTCCTTGGTTCCCATGATGCCCTGCTGTGTCACCATGGATATTTGGTGCCATGATGTTCTTCAGTGTCACAATGACCTCTCTCGCTCTATGAGCTTCTGCAGTGTCCCAGTGGCCTCCTTGGATGGGCAGTGTCACCATGGACCATTGGCTCCATGCAGTCCCGCTGTGTCACCATGCGCTCCTTTGTTCCATGAGGTTCTGGGGGTGTCTCCATGGTCTCCTTGGATCCACAGTGTCACAATGGACCACTGGATCCACGTGGCCCTGCTGTGTCACCATGGCCCCTTGGTTCCATGGCACCCCAGGGTCACAATTGATTCCTTCCTTCCACGTCACCCCCTCAGTGCCCAAAAAGGCCCCTTTGTTCCATGAGAAACATGGAAACTTGTAGAAACATGGAAAATTGTAGAAACATTGAGCAAATCCTACTTGACACATCTGGGAACATCTGTTTGCATTCAAGAGAGAGCTTAAAGGTGAGCCTGGCACCAGCAGCTTCCATCTGCAACAGAGATCCGGGGAAATGACAGGGACAGAAGAATTCAGCTGCAAGACTCAGAGAATTCTGCTTCCAGAGATCATTTCTGCTCACACTGTCCCTTGCAGAAAGGTGACACCATTCCAGGCAGCCTGGACTGAGCAGGTGGTTCCTGAGTAGGGTTTTTCTTCAGGAAGTCGACTCAGGCTTTTCCATTTGTTCTGGTTTGAAAGTAAAACCAGTGAGAGACTATAAATCAGAAATACAATTCATTTGGAAAAGAAAAAAAAACCCTAAACAAAATTCATGCAATAATATAAAAGAAAAGCCACTGACAAAGTCAGAATACAACCTGACACCCTGTTGGTCAGGGTGTTGGTAGCAGTCCAGTTGGAATGATGGCTGCAGAACTCCTGGAGTGGCAGATGCGGTTCTGTTGGAGCAGTGATTCTGTAGAAGGGTATAGTCTTCGTCTGAAGATCCAGTGGAAAAGGCGGCTGTTCCTCTGGGAAATCCAGCGCAAAAGCAGCTTGGTCTGTCCCAAATCCCAGATTATATCCAGATGGGATGCTTACCTCCTCCCCCCTGGGTGGAGCATCTCACAATGAGCCTATATCATTTTATGAGTCATGAGGTGTGTCCATGAAACAGAAATGGCTCCCGGAGGAAGTTATCTCTGAGTCATGTGGCAAGGCATTGATGGGCCCATTAACAGGAGATAAGGAAAAACAATGCCCCTCCTGCTTTCAATGGCTCTTGAGGATGGGAAGAGAATGCATCTTTATATTGTAGCCTAGGACATCTATCACCGATGGAAGGGTGGGATGGAACAACCTTACATTTTGTGTCATCACTCAGGGTCGTTCCATGCTCTGCTGGGAGTTTCCCCAGGGCTGGTTGTGTTGGCTTCAGGAACAGTTTGGGCAATAGCTGTGGGACTGAGGGTAAAAAACGGGACCGGTTAAAATTCTTGTATTTACAGTCTTTTGCTGCATGTCCAGGTTTCCCGCAGCTATAACAGCTTCCACTGCCTTTATTACATTCTGTATTGTGGGGAAGCACGGTTGCTGCAACCAGCGCTTCCATTGCACCCTGGCCAGTGGCCTTGGCTAGGCTGGAGTCACAGTCTGAGACTGCT
The DNA here is from genome assembly GCF_963513975.1 of Fringilla coelebs. Taxonomy (NCBI): domain Eukaryota; kingdom Metazoa; phylum Chordata; class Aves; order Passeriformes; family Fringillidae; genus Fringilla; species Fringilla coelebs. The sequence goes on from NW_028167583.1 coordinate 414,110, forward strand.
TGGCAAATGCAAGGGTCAACCATCTGAGCGATGGTCAGCTCAGGGTCAGGGAGAGGGCGTGCAGAACCTTTTTGCAGTCAATACTGGCATTAGAGAAAGCTAATTTGCTAATAAGATAATCCTGGACCTTTTGATTGCTTACCTGTTTTTCCAGCGCTTTCATAAGCTGATCTGCAAACTTGATATAGTTCTTGTCCAGGCCCTGCTGAATGTCAGTGAAGTCAATGTGGGATGTAGAAGCATCAGGTGTTTGGAGGAGGGCAGACCATGCAGCACCTTTGAGATCTTCCAGTATTGACCAGGGGAGGACTTCAGCCTGACATTGCATTCTAGTATAGTCTTCTCCCCTGGTAATGCAGTCCATTGTGAGGTGTTGTCGCCCTTTTTCCCTAACATAACCTTATGGTAACTCATTAAGTTTATTTATCTAAAGTATTTTCCACAAAATAAACTCAGCAGGTGACAATATAATTTTCATACACTGTTTTGAATTGTATGGCACCATTGTGTGGGTTGTAAATGTCGCATCCAGCAAATTGTTAAAATAGGGAGAACCCCTCCCATAATCCTTTGCATCCTTTCCTAAATCCTTCATTTCCCTGTGGGGAATAGATTCCCACTAAGGTTTTGGCCCCTGTTTATACTGCACTGATGCCACCTGAATCTTGGATACCATCTCCCAGTCCCCCTCCTTTGCAGCTTTTCTCCACATTCCCTGCCAAGAATCCTTGGGCTCATCCTCACTCTTGGGTAAGCTATTGCTCTCTTCCTCGCAGAGGAAGCGGGTGTGCTGGCAGAGGCATGGGCCTTTCTGCCGAATGGCAATGCCCGGTGTCAAAGGCCTTTGGTAGCCAAAATGGCTTCCTTCCAGTCGGCCCCACATCCAGTTCCATGATGTGGGAACCGGCAGTGGCTGGACTGGAGGAGGGACCCAGGAGTGGAGAGGTGAAGCCTGTGTTGGTGAGGAGCTTTCCAGTGACAGGGGATGGACCCGACATGGGGGCAGAACTCTATGTTAAGGTGGGACCCATCGCCGGGAAATGGGGAGGAAGGCAGGAGGGAATCTGAAATGGCAGTCTCTCTCACAGGAGTATTGCCATCTTGTGATTTATAGGAAGGAGGATTTGGACTAGAGGATGTGAGAATGTGGGCGAGGGAAGATCTCAGGGCAACATGGCCACTTACCACCCTGAGGAAAGGACAGAAAAGGAGGGGAGATGGCAGGTGGCAAATGGCTATTCTGTGCCAAAGCATGGGCTCCATCTCCCGTCCTGTTCTTTGGGAACTTGGGTTTGGGAACCTGGGGAGAGGATTGGATAAACCAGGACAAAGGGTTGGAACCATGAACTCATGAAACGATCCCATAAATTGACATAAATTGATCCCAACTGACATAAATTGAATGAAACAATGGATAAAATCTCCCAACTTTTAGCATCCCTTGTGTTTGTAAAATGTAAAGCTTTTCCCCAACAGCATCCCAAAACGATAACTGATAGATAGTATCAACAGAGATATCAGGAAACTCCTTAAACAACCAGTGAACAAAATGCTTTAAACTCCTCTCAGAGCACAAACTCCCCTCTAAATTCAAAACTCCCTGAAACTTTAAAAAACATCCTTTTCAGCTTGGGACTGATTATTTCCCATAGCTGCCCCCAGTGGAAGAGGGAGTGCCCACTCACAGGAACAGAAAATCAAAAGCCCGAGCCATTGGCAGCTCTCTGCCACTCAGTCACTCACTCTCAGTCTCACAGGCACAATCTTCAACCAAAGTGGTTTTGTGGGGCTGTCAGTGAAGTTGGTCCCACAGATGTTGAAGGGATTGTCGACTTCCACTTCACTGAGACTCGATAAAACTTGACTCTCACTTCAGTGTTGCTGATGACCCGAAGGCGTACAGCTTCCAGTGACGTCTGGCTGGGAGGATCACTGCTGGAGAAGCTCACAGGGAACTCAAAAAATCATGTCCTTGTTTGGGTGCCATGTGAACTGTTGTGGTGCTACTGAGGCCCCTGGAGCGTCCAGCACTCTTGAGCCCAAAGCTCACTGCTACCTCAGAAACCTGCCAGAAGAGGCAGGATGGGTTTTTGTATGATCTCCAGCACAATGGGTTTATTGGTACAGGAACAGGGTACAGAGAAAAAAAGGGTCCAGGGACGAACACACAGTGTAAGCTGAGGGCACAGGGTCTTATATGGGATACTGAGGGTGGAGTTGAGGGTCAGGGAGCCCCTGGTGCAGGGGAAAATGGGGCAGACAAGTGGTCCGAGGTCAGGTCTGCCAGTAGGGAATCAGGGGTGGAGGAATGCAGCAAACGAGAGCCAATGAAGGGACAGAGAGAGGAAAACATTCTAAGGACTAACCAAACATGGACAATAGGGGTTGAGCTAGGGTAATTGGGCTGCGGGCCAATCGGGTATCATAACTTTACATAAATCAGCATGTGCGTGTAAAGATCTATGAGAGAAGCAAGCTTCTCATGTTAGCATGAAAGCCTATTCCTCTTACTTGGGACCAGCCCTAAATGCCTGGGGGACTGAGACTACAATGGTAGGCCCCTGGGCCTCCACACACCCTCACAGCTGGCCCAGGGCAGGTCTGGAGTGCTCTTGGTGGCATCTAGGGCTTGGCACAAAATCGAGGAGGGTATCTGTTTTCAGTAGGGAACTTAAGAGTTTTAGACTGCTAACATAAAAGAAGAAAAAGCTCTCTTTGCCTTACTGCAGCCAGCAGTAAGGCAAAGAGAGCAAAGCTGGTCCCAGGTGACAGAGAAGAGACAGGATGGGGTTGGGGAACGTGGGCCAAGATTGTCCACACTGGGTCAGACCTCAAGGCACAGCTTCTCTGACCAGGCCAGACCTCCTCAGGAGAGTCCCTGGGTCAGTATCACTCCCAGAATGCTGCAATCTGCTCTAACAAGAAAAAGACACACAGTAAAATAGGAATTATTATTTTTATTAGAAGCTCTTTGAAATATTTTCCCATACCATAGAAAAAGAACTTCCTGATGAACTACACTGGAGCAGAGGGAAATCAAGGCAAAGCCATGGTTTGTCAGGACTTCTTTGATCCTAATGAGCCCCGTGGTACATTTGGAGCTGAACTCTGGAACCTCAGGGCCTGAGAGGAGATTGCACAACAAACCTTTCCAGAGTCAAAGTCAGAGGTAAATCCTGGAGTGTCTTAAAGCATGAATGGGGTCCACTGAGGTCCATCCCCAACACAGGCTCCTCATGGACTCCTTGGAGGAGAGAATTGGTGGCCAGGATGGCACAAAAATCTCTCGGCGATTCAGAGTAGAAAGGAAAATCCAAAGTACCTTAAAAACTTTTAGTATCTCAGAGCATTAATGAGCCCCACTGAGTGTCAGTACAAAGCTCTCAAGGGACTCGTTAAAGCAGATAATTGGGGCCATGATTGCACAAAGCTCTCACACAGTCTGTATCAAAAGGAAAACACCAAGTACCTTAAAATAAGAGAAGTACCTTGAAGCATTAATGAGCCCCACTGAGTGTTGTTACTGACAAAGCCCCTCCAGGGACTAATTACAGCAGAAAACTGGAGGCCATGATTGCACAAACCTCATAGAGACTCCAAGGCAAAAGCCAAACCCCAAAGTCCATCGAAAAACCTGCAGTCCCTGGAAGCATTGAGGAGCCCCCAGGGCCATTCCTGAGCAAGGCTCCCCAGGGACTCCTTCCTGCAGATCCTTGAGGCCACTGGGATGTGGGCTAGCGGGGCATGCAGAGGGCAGGACAAGGGACTGACAGTGCCCAGCCTGGCTGGGGCTGTGCCAGGAGGCCCCAGTGCCTCAGGACAAGGTGTCTCCTCACAGCCCTTGGTGGCACAGACCCTCCTGTGCCCCAGGGCACCAAGACTTGGCTTCTCTTTGTCCCCACCTGTCATCACTGCCTCCAGTTCTCTGCTCTGCCTGGGGCCTGGGGACACTTTCTCAGTCATGTCCCTCAGTGGGACCCATTAAAAGTGAAAGAAACTTTGGAGTTGGATTCTGACTGGGAGTTCTGGAGAGTTTTCTTCTGCTCCCTCTCAGGGACTGATGTTCAGGGCCTGAGCACCAAAGCCCCAGAGGGTCATTAAAGTCCTTGTGCTGTGTCTGTGCTGCTGAGCTGGGCTGGGCTCCTGGCACAGAGGCAGCTCCTGGTAACCAAGAAAAGCTTCGAAAGCACATTTCTCTTAATGAGCAGCTCCTCTCCCAGCCCAGCAGGGCTGGGGCACTACCTGCAGCCACCCTGGGCACAGCACAGAGGCACAGAGAGCTTCAATCAGTCAGGGCTGGGAAGGTGCTGAGAAGTGCCTGGGGCTGAATCACTACCAACCCTTGGCACAGGAACCTCTGGCTGCAGGACAATGCAGCTGCAGCTCCTGGAGCCATCTCCTAAAGCTGAAACATCCCAATGCCTGCAGACTCTGTGAGTACATTCTCTGATTCTCTCTTGTGCAGAGCAGCCAGGGGTGCCCAGGGCTGTCCCGCAGAGCAGGGTCCTGCAGCCCAGGGTGCTGTGCTGGGGCAGTGACTCAGCTGCCTGCCAGGGACAGCTCTCAGCCAGCCCTGGGAGCTGCTTCCAGAACTGGGGGACAAGATCTGTGTAGGTGAAGACAGCTGGTAAGGCTTGGAATTGTTCTCCTTGTGTGGGGAGGATGCTGCATTCTTCAGGACCGCTCCTAGCATGACATTTAACTCCAGAAGATTTCCAAGTAGATTATATAGGGAACACAGTGAGACAGGGGCTGCATAAAAGAGCAAATCCTGCTTTTTAATCTACTGCTCTGGTTTGATGGGATGGGAAATTGCACAGAGTTGTTCATCCCTCAGTTCAGGCTGAAAAAAAAAAATAAATTCTAAGATCTGAATAAAGCAGGCAGTTACAGAAATCAGCAAAGGGCCCCTTACAGGCAGCATTAGAGTCACTTTTCCAGCCTTCCCAGGATTACTCTCATGTTGCCATCAGAGCCTGCAGAGCCAGAGCTGCCCCTGGGCAGTGCCTGACCTGGGAGGGGTCTGAGGGCAGAGCTGAGGCCCCAGGGCTGGGCTGGGCCCTGGCAGCACTGGCAAGGCTCAGCCCTGGACACAGGGAAGCAGCTGCTGGAAGAGACAGCTCCAGGGAACAGTGCCCTGGGCAGGCAGTGGGGGGAAAAGTGGCCTCAGGCTGTGCTGGGATATTTAAAGTTCTCTCCTAACCAAAGTATTTAATGGTTACTTTTTTTACATATCCCCATGCCAAGGCACTGCAGCTGTCCAACAGCAGCTCCATCGGCCACTTCCTCCTGCTGACATTGGCAGACACATGGCAGCTGCAGCTCCTGCACTTCTGCCTCTTGCTGGGCATCTCCCTGGCTGCCCTCCTGGGCAATGGCCTCATCATCAGCGCCATAGCCTGCGGCCACCACCTGCACAACCCCATGTACTTCTTCCTGCTCAACCTGGCCCTCACTGATCTGGGCTCAATCTGTACCATTGTCCCCAAAGCCATGCACAATTCCCTCTGGGACACCAGGATCATCTCCTACACAGGATGTGCTGCACAGCTCTTTTTTTTTTGGATATTTCATTTCAGTAGAGTTTTTCCTCCTGACCATCATGTGTTACGACCGCTATGTGTCCATCTGCAAACCCCTGCACTACGGGACCCTCCTGGGCAGCAGAGCTTGTGCCCACATGGCAGCAGCTGCCTGGGCCAGTGCATTCCTCTATTCACTGCTGCACACGGCCAATACATTTTCCCTGCCCCTGTGCCATGGCAATGCCCTGGGCCAGTTCTTCTGTGAAATTCCCCAGATCATCAAACTCTCCTGCTCCAAATCCTACCTCAGGGAACTCAGGCTTCTTGCAGTTAGTGCCTCCTTGGTATTTGGCTGTTTTGTGTTCATTGTTTTCTCCTATGTGCAGATCTTCAGGGCTGTGCTGAGGATCCCCTCTGAGCAGGGACAGCACAAAGCCTTTTCCACCAGCCTCCCTCACCTGGCTGTGGTCTCTCTGTTCCTCAGCACTGGTATATTTTACTACTTGAAGCCCCCCTCCATGTCCTCCCAATCCCTGGATCTGACCCTGTCAGTTCTGTACTCGGTGGTGCCTCCAGTCCTGAACCCCGTCATCTACAGCCTGAGGAACCAGGAACTCAAGGCTGCAGTGTGGAGACTGATCACTGGATGGTTTCAGAAACATTAAACTGCTGTTCCATTTCTGCAAATCACTTGTAATAAAATAATCTTTGATACGTCTTGTTGGCTTCATTTTGGAGGGTCTTTTTCTTTCTTTAAGTTTTTTAATATTGTCTTCTCCAGGCTCCTTGCCCAGGCTCCCTCAAGAACTCACCCAGGCCAATGCTCAGCACAGAAAACCCCCATGAGCAGCCCCTTGCTTGCCCTGGGCAGGCTGGGGACAAACAGCATGGCTGGTGCTCTGCAAGGGCCCTGGGGGAGACAGGAAGGAGCAGCAGAGCAGGGACTGATCCATCCCCAGTGTGCTGGACAGCCCAGGGCAGCAGAGCGTCCTCATGGAGCTGCCAACAACATCCCCCCTCTGCAGCCCTGGCTTCTCCCCCAGCTCACACAGGTGCCCCATCCTTGCAGGCACAGACATGGCAGCAGTGGCTCAGGAGCCCCTGTTTGCATTGCACAGAGCCGGGGGGAGCACCCCCATGCTGTTGCTGTGGGGACATGAACCTGAGGGACCACAAATGCCTTCAGCCCCTGGGGCCAGCAAGGGCTGGGGGAACACCAGGGAAACCACTCAGCTTTGTCCTGGCCTCTGCACTCAGCCAGAAAGTTTGTTCCCATCAGCTGGGAGTTTCCTGTCCCACTGCAGATGCTGTTGCTCAGAGGCAGGGCTGCCTGGCAGCCACCCCCAAACTGCCCTGAGCATTTCCTTTGCTTCACCTTTGCTTTCTTTACTCTTCCTGCTGCAAATTTCTTCCTCTTGCCCACCCCTGTTCCCTCCCCTGCAAACAGCCTATCATTGTTTGCCCTTTCCTCTCTCACCCCACTCCCCCTTGCAGTTCCTGACTTGGCACCATGGGAACATCCCTTCGGGGAGCAGGATCATCCTACATGTGCTGCAGGAATTGTCTGGAGGCTCCTGCAGTGCCTGGTGCTGCTCCCTTGCCAGAGGCACCACAGGCCATGGGGACACATCTGGGCTGCTGTGTCTGGCTCTGGGGCTCCCTGTCCTGGGCAATGAGGAGGAGCTGCAGAGGCTCTGCAGGACTGTCAGGATGGGCTTTGGGGCTGGCAGGAGAAGCTGAGGGACCTGGACTGCTGGAGCTTCTGAAGAGGAGACCCAGGGCTCATCCTGCAACTGCTGCAAGGGTGCTTTCAGAGAATCACAGAACCAGCAAGGTTGGAACAGGCCATGGAAATCATTAAGTCCAACCTGTGCCCTGACACTGCCTTGTCTCCCTTTAGCCTCCTCTTCTCTGGGATAAACAACCCCAGCTCCCTCAGCTGCTCCTCACAGAACTAGTGCTCCAGACCCCTCCCCAGCCTTGTTGCCTTTCTCTGGACAAGCTCTAGCCCCTCCATGTCCTTCCTAAATTGGGGGACACAGCACTCAAGGTGCTGCCCAACCAGTGCTGAGCACACAGGAATAATCACTGCCTTGCTCCTGCTGGCAACACATATCCTGATCCAGGCCAGGAGCCACTGGCCTTCCTGGCCACCTTCTTGCTCGCTCATGTCCAGCCTGCTGTCCATCAGTCCCTGCTGGTCCCTTTCTGCCTGTCTGCTCTCCAGCCATTCGGTCCCCAGCCTGTAGTGCTGCAGGGGTTGTTGTGGCCAAAGTGCAGGATCTGGCACTTGGACTTCTTAAACCTCACCTTGTTGGATTTGGGTACTGGATCCAGCCTGTCCTGGGCCCTGTGCAGAGCCCTCCTACCCTCCAGCAGATCAACACTCCCAGCCAATTTGGTGTCACCACGATTCCATGATGCCCCAGAGTGTCCCAATGCTCTCCATGATTCCATGAGGCTTCCCAGGGTCACAATGTCCCTTTGGTTCCCTGGGACCCATTCATGTCACAAAGTCCCTTGGATCCTTTGGCCCAGCAGTGTCACCATGGATCCTTGGTTCCCCAAGGCCCTGCAGTGTCACAGTGGATCCTTGGTTCTATGAAGTCTGGCAGTGCAGCAATGCTCTCCTTGGTTCCACCGTGTCACAATGGCCTCTTTGTCCCAAGGGCCACCACGGTGTCAAACATGTTTCCTTCATTCCAGGAGTCTCTGAGGAGCAGGACTGGCCCCTTGGTTCTATGGGGTGTTGCAGTGTCACAATGGTCCCAAGGATTCCATGAGGCCTTGCAGTGTCACAATGGACCTTTGGACTCTGGGGGTTTGCTGTGTCACAATGGTCTCCTTTGTCTCCAGAGTGTCACAATGGACCATTGATGACAGGAGGCCCCTCTGTGTCTTTGGTTCCATGGAGCCCTGCAGTGTCACAATGGTCTCTCCTTTAGTTCCCCAGTGTCACAATGGATCACTGATGACATGAGGCCCTGCAATGTCACAATGGACCTTTGGTTCCGTGCAGCCCTGCAGTGTCACAAAGGCCTCTTGGTTTTACCAGACCCCACAATATCACAATGATCCTCTTGGTTCTGTGGGGACCCCCCAGAGTCACAATGGTCTCACTGGTTCCATGAGGCCTCCCAGTGCCACAATGCTTTGCTTATTCCATGGGCCCTTATAGTGTCACAATGGTCTCCACGATTCCATGAGTCCCCTCCATGTCACAATGGTCTCTGTGATTCTAAGGTGCCCCTCAGTGTCACAATGGCCCCGTGGTTCCATGAGGCTGTGAAGTGTCCTTATGGTGTCTCCATGGTTCCATGAAGCCCTGCAATGTCACAATGGACTTTTGGCTCCATGGGGTCTCGCATGTCAAATTGGTCCCTTGGTTCCATGACACTCCAAGGTGTCACAATGGTCTCCATGGTTCCATGAGGCCCCGCGGTGTCACAATGAACCATTGGTTTGATGGAGCCTCTCAGTGTCACAGTGATCCCTACATTCCATGGAGCCACAAAGTGTCAGTACAGTCCCCTTGGCTCCATGAGGCCCAGCAATGTCACAGTGCTCTCCATGATTCCATGATGCCCCACAGTGTCACAAGGGTCTCTTGGTCTCACAGGGTCCCACAGTGTCACAAGGCTCCCTTGGTTCCATGGCCCTGTGCTGCTGCATTCCCCCCTCCCCTTCTCAGGCTGCCCTGCCAGCTGAGAAATGCTCCTTGGGCCTCGGCCTTGGCCAACAGCCCCTGGGCTCAGCTCCTCTGCAGCTCATCACAAACACTGTCTGCTCCAGGCACTGCTGCTGCCCAAACAGCTCCTGCCTCCTTTAGGAGCAGCCCTGGGGACTGGTATTGTTCCCTCAGTGGCACAACATCCCTGTTCTCACACTGCCAAAGAAAGCTGCTGATGCCAAGTTTGGCCAGGATGAGCCATTGCTGGGACTGAAGCCCCTCTGGTGGGGCCCTGCAAACAGCGCTCCAAAAGGAGCCCTTGGAGCTCTCCTGGGCCAGCGACTCCCTCTGAGTGGGGCCTCTTCCAGCCGGGAACTCTCCCGTTTGCTGCACTCGGGGATCCGAAACAACCACAGAGCCTGGGCTGATCCCCCCACTCCTCCAGGCTCAACCCTTCATCTGCTGGGGAGATGCCAAAGCATCAGCAGGGAGCATTCCCTGCCCTCAGGGGAATTTCTCCCAGGTGCCTTGCACTGACTCTTGGTGTCTGTGTGCACACAAGAGTGCCTGTGCTGGGGAAATGTGGCAGAAATGCTGCTCTCTGAGGGGTTTGAGTGCCTTGGATAGCTGAGTCAGTCAGGCCTCCAAGAGATGTTAAGTCATGAGGTCCGAGCTAAGTTAAATGCTGCTAAGTCTTGTTCTTTGGCTAATAAATATTATTATTGGTATTATATATTGCTCTTTGTTGTTATGTTTAATATAAGTTATAAGGTGATTAAGATACTGTTAAATGTTATTCCTCTGTTAAATTGCTACGTGATAGTTTTTAAGTAAGGTTAAATAATGTTAAGTGCTCTTCTTTTGCTAAATTGTGAAGTTGAAGATCTCAGTTAAGATTAAGGTATGCGTTAAGTCCTGTTAAGTTTGACCTCTGTAAATGTTTTAGGACATATTCCTTTCATCCTTGCCATCACAGTCCTTTTGTCACACATATACACAGGGACAGTTCTTGGTTCATTTCTGGTTTATTGCCTGGATTCTGTTTGGTTTTGTTGTTGCTTTGTTTCCTTGGTGTGCCTGAAGTGTCCAGTCAGGAGCAGAGTGACTCTTGCCAAGGAACTTTGTGCTGCTGTCCCCTAATATTAAATCTCATTTTTGCTGATCCCTTGCCAGGGATATTCTCAGTGCTTTCAAGGCCTCGTTTGTAACAGGGTGAAGGAGCCCTGGCCCAGGCTCTGGCCCTGGGGGACATGGTGACGCTTCCAGGGGGTCCCTGTCCCCTGTCCCACCCCCATGGCCCCGGCCCGCCGTCCCCGTGTCAGGCTCTGGGGTCGATCTCGTGGAACATCCTCTGGGGTAGGTTGCGGCACCGGGGGCGGGGGAACCCGGGGGGACAGGGGACCCTGCTGTGAACGAGCAGGGTTGGACTGCTCTGGGGGGAACTGTGAGGGGGGACAGGGCAGAGTGACCTCCCCAGCGACCTCACACAGCCCCTGTGATGTCACACAGCCACTGTGATGTCACACTACCCCAATGATGTCACACAGCCATTTCTGTGACCTCACACAGCCCCCTGTGATATCACATTGCCCCTGTGAGGTCACAGATCCTTCTGTTATGTAACAGCCCACTGCGAGACCTCACACAGCACCCTTGTGATGTCACAGAGCCAACTCTGAGATTTCACCCTGGAATGTCAGTCATGCACCTGCAATGTGATATCACAGAAGACTCTGTGATGTCACGAAGTCACCATGTGATATCACTGTCTGTTCTGTGATGTCACAGCCACTCTATGATGTTACACAGCCACCCACTGATGTCACAACCCACCCTCTAATTTCACAGGGCCACCCTCTATGGTGGCAGGATTTGCTCTCTGGCCTCACACCCCACTCTATGATATCAGAGACAGCTGTGTGATGTCACAACCCCCTCTGTTATGTCACAAAAACCCTCTCTGTGATGTCATACTGCCACTCTTTTATGTCACAGCACATGGTTTGACCTAACAGCCTGTTCTGTGATGTCACAGAATCTCCTTTGTGATGCTGCAGTTGCTCAGTGTCCTAACACAACAAACTCTGTGAAGTCATAACCAAACCAGTGACCTCACACAGCCCACTCTGGGCTGTGACACAGCCCCTTGCTGACATCACAGCTGCTCTGTGCCTCTCTGACACAGCCACAGAGGTGCTGCTGTGACACAGCCCCCTCTGGGACATCCCATAGCCCCTGCCAATGCTTAGCCCCTGTGAGCTCTGTCTGTGCCCTGCTGGTGTCCCTGAGGTGCCCTGGCAGTGCCCCAGCCGTGCTGGGCTGTGCACAGGAGCTGCTCCTGGCCAGAGCTGTCTCTCTGCAGCGCTGCCCTTGCCAGGAGCTGCCTCTGGGCCAGAAGCCTGGCCCAGCTCAGCAGCACAGACACAGCACAGGGACTGTAATGACCCTCTGGGGCTTTGGTGCTGTTTGCATCAGACTCAGTCCTTCAAAGTGTGCTCAAAGCACCTGGACAAGGCGGACAGTTCTTTTCTACAGGAAGGAAACCAAAGAACCCCATAGTTTAAAGGCAGATGAGAGGCAGTCACCAGAGGCCAAGGCAAGCCTGATCTGTCTGTCCTTGCAGCTATTGTCTGAAAGCAACCTTTGGATATATGGGGCGTTTTGGGGGTGGAATTCCATTTCAGCCATGGGTTCCTGGACTGTAATGACAGTTCTCCATAGGAAGAAAAGGGCAGAGCCCCAGTGTTTCAAAGGCTGATTGGAGGCAGCCCCAAGGAGTTCAAAGCCAGCCAGACCTGTTGTGAGGGAAGAATCCTTGGATAGACAGAACTTGGGAGGCCAAACCCCACTTTTGTCTATGGGCATCTGGACAGGAAGGACAGTTCTTTTCCATAGGAAGGAAAGTGCGGAACCCCAGTGTTTTGAAGGCAGGTGAGAGCTGGCCCTGAGGAATCCAAGGGAACCTGGACAATCCTGGCAGCTTTTGTCTGAGAGGTATCCTTGGATATAAGGAATTTTGGAGGCTCATTCTCAATTTTGGCCATGGATGCTTGGACTTGAAACATGATTTTTTTCCATGGGAAGAAAAGCACAGCCCACACTGTTTTGAAGGCAGATGAGAGGTGGCCCCCAAGAGGCCAAGACCAGCCAGAGCTGTCTGTCTTGGCAGGTTTCATATGGGAATAATCCTTGGATATCATCATATTTGGAGGAGGAATCCAAATTTCTGCCATGAACCCCTGGAGGAGGAAGACAGTTCTTTCCCACAGGAAGGAAAGCACAGAACTCCAGGGTTTCAGGGGGTGATGAGAAGTGACCCTCAACATGCCAAGATCACCTGGACCAGTCAGGCAGCTCCCAGGAGGCCCAGCTAACCAGACCTGTTCCATGTTCTTGGATCCTTGGGGCCCTGAAGCATCACAATTCCCCTTGGTTCCATGAGGCCCTGCAGGATCACAACAGATCTTTGTTTCCATGAGGCCCAGTGATGTAACAATGGTCTCTTTAGCCCCACAGTGGCACAATGGCCCCTTGCTTCCATGAGACCTTGCAGTATCAAAACGGTTTCCTTGTTTCCATTGGACTGCACAATGCCACAATGGCCCATTGGTTCCATGAGGTCAGAGTTTCAAAATAGCTCCTTGGTTCGATTGGGTTCCCCAGGATCATAATGGTCCCTTGGTTCCACAAGGCCTGGATGTTTTACACTAGTCCCTTGCTTCCATGGGAACTCACAGTGTCACAATGGCCCCTTGCTTCCATGAGACCTCTCAGTGTCTGTTCCAGATTGCAAGGCAAGATGTATTCTATTGCCATCTGTATGGGAGTTGTCTGGTGTCAAGTGGGCAATTCTCCTTATCTCTCTTCCTGAGTGATCATAATCAAGGCCCCTCAGTAGGGAACATCTGCTGATAAGAGGCTATTGAATATCACCACACGACTGATAAGAACTATAGCATCCCATTGTGAGATGCTCCGCCCAGAGGGAGGAGCCAAGCAGTGCCATGCAGATATAACCTGCAACATTCTGACACGCCAGACAGCTCTTTCTCCACTGGACTTCCCAGAAGAACAGCAGCTGCTTCTACTTCCACGGATCTGCGGAGGAAGAAGTTTCCTACAGTAACCCCCTGCTCCAACAGAACCACGCCTGACACTCCAGGAGGACTGCAGCCCCTTTTCCAACTGGACTGCTACCAACACCCTGACCCACAGGGTGTCAGGTTGAGTTCTGACTCTGACAGCGTTGTTCTAGTGTATTGCATTGTTTTATTTTATCCTTTTATTTTTTTTCTTCCCCTATTGAAGAACTGTTTTTTCCTGCTCCCATATTTTTTGCCTGAGAGCCCCTTAATTTAAAATTCATAGTAATTTGGAGGGGTGGGCAGGGTTTGCATTCTCCATTTCAGGGGAGGCTCTTGTCTCCTTTAGCAGGCACCTGTCTTTCCAAACCAACACAAGCCCCTGCAGGCCAGGGCAGAGAATGAGGGGAAAAGGGACCCCGGGAGCCCAAACAGCCCTGGCATCCCAAAATGGGGAGAGCAAAGAGGGGGGAGCTTTTGGGATTGCTGGGACTGCCAGCAGCCTGGAGAGCACAGGCACTGAGGAGAAGAGGGATCCCCAATCCAATGGTGACCCCCAGCAGCTGGGACAGAGGGGAACCCTTCAAACAACAGAGGGGAGGGAACAGGGATGGGGAACTCCTGGGAGGCTTTTTCAGGGCAGATACTTGGTGTTTGGGAGGTTTTTCCGGAGCCCAGATGGCCCCTGACTTGTAGAGATGGAGTCAGGCAGAGAGACCTTCAAAGTCAACGTGCTCATCCCTTGTTTTCTCCAAACCAGGTTTTCCCATTCCACACCCCTGGGAGGCTGTGAGGAAGAGGAAGATGCCCCGGGACACTGAGACAGGTGAGGAGAAAGTCAGTGCGCTGTTCTCCCCTATGCTGCTCCATCTCCCAGCCCAGCACAGCCCCCAGCTGCAGGACAGCCCTGGGGGGATCTCCTTCCCCTTGCCTGTGGCACAGAGGCAAATCCCATCCTGTCCTTGTCCTTCCTCCCCCAGAGCAGGAGCTGAGCATGGAGAGCAGGGAGGACAAATCCCCGCGGCAGAACCTGGTGGAAGAGGCCGTTTTGAGTGGCTCCACAGTGCAGGAACCCAACAGGGAGGAAAAGCCCTGGAGATCCCGCACGAGGAGGGGCTGCAAACGCAGTTCACGGGGATCTGAGGGGGAAAGACCCAGCCTGGGCAGGAAAGGCGGCCGGAGATCGAGCCAGAGCTCGGAGCTGGTGCTCCATGAGCAGCTCCATGATGGGGAGAAGCGCCACACGTGCGTGGAGTGTGGGAAGAGCTTCAGGTGGAGCTCCGAGCTGATTGTGCACCAGAGGACCCACACTGGGGAACGGCCCTACGAGTGTGATCAGTGCAGGAAGAGGTTTCCGAGCAGCTCCAATCTCCTGCGGCACCAGCGCACGCACACAGAGGAGAGGCCCTTCCGCTGCCCCGACTGCGGGCAGGGCTTCAGGCAGAACTCCTGTCTTGTCATGCACCGGCGCATCCACACTGGGGAGAGGCCGCACGAGTGTGGGGAGTGTGGGAAGAGCTTCAGCCACAGCTCTGCCCTGATCAGGCACCAAAGGACCCACACTGGGGAACGGCCCTATGAGTGTGGGGAGTGTGGGAAGAGCTTCAGCTAGAGCTCCACCCTGATCAAGCACCAAAGGACCCACACTGGGGAACGCCCCTATGAGTGTGGGGAGTGTGGGAAGAGCTTCAGGCAGCATTCCAACCTGGCCCAGCACCGAAAGATCCACACTGGGGAGAGGCCCTATGAGTGTGATAAATGCAGGAAGAGGTTTAAGACCAGCTCAGATCTCCTCAGGCACTATCAGATTCACACAGAGGAGAGGCCCTTCCGCTGCCCCAACTGCGGGAAGGGATTCAAGGACAACTCCACCCTCATCACCCACCGGCGCATCCACACTGGGGAGAGGCCCTACGAGTGTGACGAGTGTGGGAAGACCTTCTCCAGCAGCTCTACCTTGACCCGACACCAACGGAGGCACCGGTGAGGGAAGCCCTGCCAGTGCCCCGAGTGCAGGAAGAGCTTTGTGCGCTGCTCCAGCTCCATCCCCCACTGGAGGCCCCACGTTGGCCACAGCCCTGGTGCCCCACATTCCCTGTGATCCAGGTTGGGAACACACCTGCTTGCTTCTCCTTTTGGTTTGGCCTTAATTTTCTTGTGCCCCATCTTCATCCCTTAAAATCTGCCAAATCAGAAATGGATTCTGGAGCTTTCTGACACCAAGCACCGTCTCATTTGTCCCCGGCACCGGCAGCTGCCACCTCCCTGGACACCATGAACTCAGCTGCAGCAATTCTGGAGGATTTTTGGGTTCTGGGAGGATTTTGGGCCATCCACTCCATCTCTTTGCACTCCAAAAGCCAAGAGGGATGCATCTGTCACCTCAAAACCACTCAAATCCCACTGTAAACAACTGAATTTTAGCCCAGCAAGATGCCATAGCAGCTTAAATTGCTTGTTCCCTCCACAAAAATACTCAATCCCAGGCCAAACTCACTCCATTCCACAGCTGCCAGGGTGAGATGGGGTTGGGAAGGGATTAGGAGAAGTGGGATCCCAATTTGGAGCGGTGGGATGGGGATTGTGTGGGGCTGGCTGGGTGGGATGTATTTGATAGCACATAAAACTTTCAGATTTACTGATTTCTGTCCTTTTTATTTTCAGTCAGTTCTGTTTGTAGAGTGCTGCCTTCTCATCTGAATGAATTCCTTAAAAATCCCATTTTCTGAATAATCTAACCCAAACAATCCAAAAACCAATATCCAATTAAGACCACTCACACACAGTTAAATTAAAATAATTTTAATAGTTTTAGAGTACTTAAGGATATTTTTAAAGTTCAATTGTTTGGATAAAATGTATGAGAAATTATAGTGGTGTTTGGCTTTGTGTTTAGTACATCCCCCTCCTTCCTGCCCTCCCGCCCCTTTCCCATGGTTCCCCCAATCCCCAATCCCCTCCCCCGTGCTTGGCTTTGGGGGTTCCCGGCCCCTCCTGCTCCCTTTGGGGGTCCCGACCCCCCTTTGGTTGAATTTGGGGCCCCCGCCCCCCTTCTCACCACGCCCCCCGCTCCCCCTGCGGCCGGGGGGGGGCTCCCAGCACCCCCAGGGCCACCAGTGCGGCCCCAGCTGCCCCCACACGCCCCATCCCCAGGGTCACCTCCCCCCTCCCCAAATTCCACTCCTGCACAGTGATGAGACATCAGCGACAAGCGCTCTGATTGGCTGGAAATGGCCCCCCGCAGTCTCTGATTGGCTAGTGCTGTGAGAGGGGCTGGGTTCTCCCTGCCAGCTGATGAGTCAGAGCAGAGCTGGGCGCTGATTTGCTGAAGGTCGCTGGGCGGGGTCAGAGTGCAGACTCTCTGCCCAGCAATTTGATCGTCATCAGCATCACACGCTCTGATTGGCCAGGATCTCTTTTGGGGTAGGGACGGGAGGAACTGGGCACCCCCGGGAGCCCCTCGGGTTTGGGGCTTTCGATGATCCCCCCTCGGCCCTCAGGGCGGCCCCGCGGCCACCCCAACACCCCCAAGATGGGGAGGGTCCCCGGGGCCCTTTGGAACCCCCAAGAATGGGCGGGAAGCGGCAGGAGCCGCCCCAAAAAGGGATTGAAGGGTCCGGGCCGGGAATGGGGGAGGCTCTGGGGATGGCTCTGGTCCGGATTGGGGCGGGCTGGGATTGAGGAGGGTCCAATCTGTGGCGGGGGAGGGCCTGGGACTGGGGAGGGGTACGGGATTGTGGGGATGGGTCCATTGCGGGACTGGGGCAGGGTCTCTCCCTGCGACTGGGGTCCGGGATTGGGTCAGGGTCCTTCCCTGTTCCGGTTCCCGATCCCGATGCTGTTCCCATTCCCGATCCCAATCCCAATTCCTGATTCCGATCCTGTTCCCGATGCCATTCCCAATCCTGATCCTGTTCCTATTCCTGTTCGCAATCCCGTTCCCGATCCCATTCCTGCCTGTGTTCCTGTTCCGAATCCCGATCCCGCCGTTTTTTCCAGGGAATGGCTCCGATCCCAACCCCGACCAAAAAGCCAGGGTGGGGGGCCAAACGCTAGGGTCAAACACCCCAAATCCTGGGGTCAACTACCCCTGAACCCAAATCCTGGGGTTTGAAACATTTGGGGTGTCCAACACCCTCTGTTCCCAAAGTCTGGGGTAAAACACCCCCAAATCCCAAATCCTAAGGTGTCAAAAATCCCCAACCCCCAAAATATGGGGTTCAAACCCCCAATTCCAACTCCTGGGGTTTGAAATATCTGGGGTGTCCAACCCTTCTCATCCCCAAACTCTGGGGTAAAACCCCCCAATCCCCAAACTTTGGGGTCAAAGGCCCCCCGATCCCAAACCCTGAGATGTCAAACTCCCCTAAACCCCACATTTTAGGATCAACACCCCTGTCAATCCCCAGATTTTAGTATAAAACACCCCCCCCCCCCCCAGTCCCCAAAATTTGGGGTTATTTGGGGTTAAGTTTGGGTTATTTGTGGTTTATTTGGGGTTTATTTGGGGCAGCTCCAGGTGCAATGTTTGCTGAGACCCTGGGTACAATGCTGGGAAAAACCCCAAAAACCCCTCAGGAACCCCAAAACCCCTGGGGGCTGGGAAAGGGGATTTAGGATGGGGATCTGGAGTGGCAGAAGGGGATTTGGGGTGAAAGGAGAATGACTTGGGGTGAGGAGATTTGGGGTGGAAAAAGAGGGATTTAGGATGGATAAAGGAGATTTTGGGGTGAAAGAAGGAATATTTGGGGGTGGGAAAAAGGGATCTGGAGTGGGAAAAAAGGGTTTGGGGTGAAAGGAAAAGGATTTGGGTTGCACAAAGAAGGATTTGGGGTGGAAAAACAGGATTTGGGGTAGGAAATTGGGGTGGAAAACAGATTTTGGGATGGGAAAAGGGATTTGGGACACACAAAGGATTTGGGGTGGGGAAAGGAAATTTGGGGCACACAAAGAAGGATGTGGGGTGAAATAAAAAGATTTGGAATGAAAAGAGATTTGGGGGATGAAAAAAGGAGGATTTGGGGGAAAATGAGGATTTGGAATAAAAAAAGGAGGATTTGGGTTGAGTTGAGCTTACCTGGGAGAGTGGGGGTGCATGGGGGTTTGGGGTAGGGTAAGGGCTGTTTTTTGGCGGGTTTTCTAGAATTTTTCTGGGGTGTTTCTATGGGATTTTGGGGTGTTTCGATGGGATTTTTGGCAGCTTGAAGGCATTGGAGGTGATTTAGGGTATTCAGGGGCAGTTTTGAATGATCTTGGGGATGTTTGGAGGGACTTCAGGGTGTTTCTATGGGATTTTGGGGAGGTTTGGAAAGGTTTGGGGTGTTTTGGGGCAGTTTGGGGTATTAAGGGTTTGAGGCGGGTTTTTTTTTGATTTTGGGGTATATCACACCCTTTTTTGGGGGGTGTTGAGGGTGTTTTGGAGGGGTTTGGGGTGTTGTGGGTCCCTTTCTGGCGAAGGAGATCTTCCTGGCGCTGCTCTGGGTGATCCTGGAGCCCTGCAGGGCCTTGTGGGCGGCGCCCGCCTGCACCTCGGTGTCCAACCGCACCCAGGCGATGTCACGGCGCCCGGCATCAGGGCAGCTCCTGGAACCCCGGGAACCTGGTATGGGAACGGGGCCGGGAGAGCCCCAGACACCCGTGAACGATCCCCAGACACCCGGGAATGTTCCCCAGACACCTGGAAATGTTCCCCAAAACACCTGGGAACGTTCCCCAGACACCAGGGAATGTTCCCCCCAAAAAGTCCAGAAATATTCCCCCCAAAATGAAGAAATGTTCCCCAAAAGAATCCAGAAATGTTCTTAAAAGAATGCCTGAAACATTCCCTGCAAAATTTAGAAATGTTCTCCAAAGAAACCCAGAAATGTTCCTCCAAAAAATTCCAAAACCAACCTGGTTCCCCATCCAGAAATATTCCCAAAAACTACAGAAACATTCCCAAAAACTACAGAAACATTCCCAAAAATCCAGAAATCCCCACCCCCCCAAATACAGATTCCTCCAAAAATCCTGAAATTCCCCTTCAGAAAAATCCAGAACCTCCCCAAAAAATCCAGAAATCTCCACCCCAATTCAGAAATTCCCCTTTAGAATATCCTGAAATACACCCCCCCCCAAAAAAATCCAGAATTTCCCCACCAAAAATCTAGAAATTTCCTCTAAAAATCCAGAAATTCACTCTCAAAATCCACATATTCCCCCAAAATCCCGATACTTTCCCCAAACAATCCAGCCCCAAGCCCCCCTCACCCCTCTCACCCCCCAAACTCCACAATCCCCCAATGCCCAAAGGCCGCCCGGAATCCCCGGAATCCCCGGGATTGCCCCAGATCTTCCTGGGGGCAGAGCATGGAGAGCATCAGCTCCTGGGGCTCCTCAGGAGCTGGGGCAGGAACAGGATGTGCTTTGGGGCTTTGCCCACAGCTAGGCAAACGGAAGAAAAACCCCAACATCAGCAACAGATCTGCCCCAAGCAGGCCCCAAATCTGCCCAAAGTCACTCTGGATATACACCAAACCATCTGCCCAAAATCCCACCAAATTCCTCCATGCTGTGACCCAGTGCTGTCTCATCATTTCTAAGGATTTTTCACAGTTCCAAGAAATGACATCTCAGCTCTGGGGGAAGCCTCCTCTAAACTTATGGTGTTGTGCCATCTCCTCAAGGAATCAGCTGCAGTCCCAATTATTATTACAGAACCACTCCAACAGTTTGCTGGGTTTAAAGCATCTCTGTGCTGAGGGAATTTTGGAGGAGACAGCTGTTGGATGGTTCATTCGTCTGTCACCCCCAGACCTTCACTCCTAAGTGCCATTCTCAAGAGCCTTGTTTTAAATTACATTTAGGGAATTCTCTCCCACTTAGAGCCTGGGTGGTGGCCAGGCCTCAGCTCTGCCTGGACGGGAATTTGCCAACAGACCCAGATGTTTTCTGCATCAAAACTAGATTTGAGTTGCTTTGACTTGGCTATCTGACCCTCTAGACATGACAGTTGGACTATTTTTAAAGGGAGCTTGGGAATTATTATCTGGAAATAATTATCCAAGTCCCCCCTGAATGGAGGTTTGTCAGCTGTGTGCAGACTCTGGGATGATGGCACATTATTTCAGAGATTGCTATTTACCTAATTCCGCCTATGTTGTTAGCTTTGTCTGTGTTTTGAAATAGTCCTGATTGTTGTATCCAAATTATTCCTAATTGCTGTAAGTTTCTTGTCCACTGCATGTATTATTTTACTATGATGTTGCTTCATACTCATAACAAAAGACATGCATCTCATTCTTAAAAAACAAAAAAGAGGAGGAATGAACGCCTTAAGAACGTTCAAATAATTCAAAATGTACATGAGAAATTTGGATGACTAATCATTCTGAATGATGCAGTATTTGCATGAGAAATTTGAAAAAAGATCATCACCTCTAAATCCCAACTGAGTGTACCACAGTTGATTCATTACCTTCAGGAGAAGATGTGCCTGTGTTTTATCATCAGCAGCTCCAAGCAGTCACCTCTTCATTCCATCAGACACTGATCAGCTCTGAAAATATGAGGCCCAGTGGAAAGAGAAATAACCTCATCACCTTGCAGCCTCTGTGGCCAGAGCAGGAGCAGGAGGAGGACTGCCAAGACATGGCTGTGTCTGGAAACTGACAGAGGCCATTTGCCAACAAAAGCCTCAGGGCATCCTCATGGCACAGTGCTCCTACTGCCCTTCCTCAGTTATTCCCTGTTCCAGCTCCCAGGAGGACATTCAGGGATGGCAAAGATCAACATTTCCAGCTAATGGACTTTCTCGCACTTCTAAACTAATTGGAAACAATGGTCATTTCTTTCCATTTCCCCAAGAGACACTGGATATTATTCCTTTGTTTTCTCATGCTGCAAAACCCTGCGTCAATGACTTGATAGAATTTGGTAAGTTTTGTTGATTGTAATTGACCTTTTATCTATCTTATCCCATATCTAATAGATAACCAGTGAGAACCTTGATGAGAAAATACCCTCACAAGAGTGAGCAGTTTCAACATCAGAACATAGGAGCCTTTTTTAAATTAACAAAAAGGGGGAGATGCCATAGACAGGTAGAACAATGATAAAAGAAAGGCCTTATGAAATCAGGCCTTGCTCTGCTCTATTAATAGCTGGCCTGTCATCTCTCCTGAGTGCAGCTGAGCAGTTACAAGTTCCCATGTGAAGCTGTTTTGAGAGTGAGACTTTGTGAACAATCTGTTCTGAGGGTGAGAAACAAATGCACCTGCAACAACAAGGGATTTGTCCCATGAGAATCAGTGAAGAGAACAGGTAAATGATACAATAGAGAGATTTGATGCACAACTAAAATCTATTTTATTAACCAATAACAGAGTAAGTACTAAGAAATTTCTTAACTAACTAAAGTTGGACATGAGGTCTATCAAACTGTTTAAAATGAGCCGTGCAGATAAAGAATAAAGAGTTCTTCTCCATCCCAAGTGGGTCCTCTGGGATTTCACTTCCTCCCCTTCTTTTGGACTTTTGCTTCCCCCTTCTGTGGGGCTTTGGCTCCCTTATTTTCTGGTGCTTTGGTTTTCTTCCCTGGGATTTTGGTTTCCTTCCTCTCATTTCCTTTGGTCTCATTCTTTTCTGGGGCCTTGCTGTTCTTCTCTGTGGCTTTCTTTTCCTTCATCTCAGAAGATCTGGTTTCCTTTTTTGGGATTTTGGTTTCATTCTTCTCTGGTGCTTTGCATTTCTCCTTCTCTGGTTTTGGAGGTTTCTTCCCCACAGAGACTCCCTTCTTTTCCTTCTTCCATCTCTCTTGCTCCTTCCGCCTCTCTTCCTCCTCTAACCATTTTGCCTCCTCCTGAATCTTTTGAGCTGGCTGCTTCAGCTCCCTTCTGCAGACAAAATAGAAAACATGGCTGAGAGTCCCCAGCAGAAACTTGGGCTCACCAGTCCTGGCTGGCCCTGCACTTCATTCCTTGACCCTGAGGCCATTTCTGTGAATTCTCCTCAGCCCACAGAGGTTGGGAACGTCCCAAGTGAGGGCATTGCTGGAAGGGGACCTCCAGGACCAGCCAAACCTGAGCTTTGCCATCATAAGCTCTTGGCTGTGCAAGCTCCCTCTCAAGGCACAGCCAGAGCCCTCCAGCCCAGTGCCAAAGGCTCTCTGTGCTGATGCTGAAAATGCCCTTTGTCTCTTGGCTTCCCAGGTGAAAGCAGAGCACAGATTGCCAACATCTGCTCATCTCTCCTACAATTCTTACTCAGCTCAATCAGCCCCCTTCTCCCTGGGCATGGCTTAAGCATGATTTTAAAGAGTTAAGATTTGAGCTGAGGGTTAGAAGCAATTCACATGGATCAGGATGTAAGGTAGATAGGCAGACCATAGGTTAATGATTATGAGATGCTGAAGCTGGAGCTGATTGTTCTATTATTTACCATTAGGAGCTTCTTTCTAGAAGGAAGTGGAGGAAGTGAACTGGTATAAGAACAAATTGAAACCTGGAGAACAATGGTTAGCACCTGGGCTTGATGTCAATCAGTCACTAAGCAGGGGACCTTGGATCCTGCCAGAGGGTCACAGAGACCTGATGAAGACATTCCTGACTTCATCCCTTGAGACCACGGACCCAATTTGAGACCACTGACCCAATTCAAGGGAAGAATTGCACAGGTGTGAAGGACCAATGACCTCATTTGAATACAGAGCAGGGATGGGAGGTGCTGGGGCTGTGCAGATGTATTGTATGTAAGATCTTGGGAAATAAAGAGAGGGCAAAGAACCTTGGGCAGCATGGTCACACCTGTTAGGGACGGCTCTGGTGCCGCCCGCCGGTGTTAATAAACACACCACTGTCTAACTTTAATTAGTTAGAGAGTCTCTGCCCATCATCTTCGGGTTTAATGACTCCTAGCCTGCTCCTTAATGAGAACAATCCTATCAGTCAGAAAGCAAAGGCTGCAGCAACTCCTCTCCTGCCAGACAGGCTCTTGGCAGCCAGATTTCCTGCTGGAGCCCAGCTGGGACCAAGCAAACCAGGGCTGCCATGGAAACCATTTGAAGCAGCCTCGTCCCCCTCCTCCCTGTGAAACCAACTCCAGCCTGGCCTGGAGAAGTCCTGATGCACAGGCTTGCTTTAAGCAGCCTCCACTCCCAGCTCCACACTTTGCCTGTGTGTCCTGAGCTGGGCTGCCCTGCTGCAGCTGAGCTCCTCCTGGGCTTGCCTACTGCTGCAGCTGAAGGGGAGCCCAAAGGACATGAGCTTTTCTGGGTGCTGTCCCACCACAAGGAGAACCCTGGCAGATCAGCACTGCAAGGACTTCATCTGGGGCAGGAGCAGGAGCCAAAGCAAGGTTTGGTCTGTGCCCCACACCTGCCCACACCACAATCCCACTGCTTTGGTGAAGAAGGGAGATGATGAAGAAGATGCCACTCAACACCATGGACTTCAAGACACCTCTAGAGGCAGTGCCAAGGCCAGCCCAGAGCCCAGCTCCCTGCAGGCAGCAGCTAAGCCAGGAAGGCTCAGCACTCCAATAGAGAAGAAGATGTTCTGTGTCAACAGAAGAAGGTACTTCCTCTCTTGGGGGCCAGGGAGCTCAGAGTGGCCATCCCTGGGCTGCTTCTGGCCCTTGCTATGCAGCACCTCTGGGCTCAGAGTCCTTGGAGCAGGGAAGCCCTGCAGGGACAATAACCCCTGGCAGAGCAGTAACCCATGGAAAGCTCACTCACCTTTCTCTGAGAGGGGCCTGAGAGCCACAGTTGATCTCCTGGGGGCTCAGGGAGGAGCTGACACCTGAGGCCTCCCCGCTCACCAGCACCTCGGAGGTGGGGCCTCCCTCCACGTGGCACAGCTCCCTGACATTGGAGGGGCTGCTGAGGTGGCCAGAGAAGGTGGAGGAGACCTGCTGGCTCTGTCCTGGCTGCAGCACACCTGAGAGTGGCAGGATACTGAAAGCCTGGATGGAAGACAGCAGAGATTGAGGTGCTGAGCATGGAAATGGATGCAGAAGAGCATCTTGGAGCAAAGTGCAGCTGTACCTGGAGGGGCCTATTCCCCAAACACTGCCAGAATCACCCTCACCTCATCCTGCATCCATGCCACTGACCAGTGCAGGGACCATGGCCAAAATCTTCTCCCATACCCACGGGTCAATGCATTAATTAGTACATTACATGAAAGTGAACTGGGATGTCTCCTGGCAGTAGACATTCTCTCTGATGCACAACTTGCTCTTAAAAAGTTTAAAAACTTCCTGCTTTTAGAGAAGGAGGAGACTCAGAGTGAGAGCTCTTGGAGCTGAGGGAAGGACTCCAGCCCAGCTCATCGTACTCCTGAGGCTCTTCCCTTAACACTATGATTTAAATGCTGCTTTCTCAAGGTGCTATAGCAAAAGCTCCTGCAAAAATTTCCTGTGGACCACCTGAGGAGTTCCAGGGGGAGCACTGCCCTCCACAGGTGCTGCACAGCGTCCTTGGGCAGCCCCACAACGTGTCCTGCACGGCCTCTCCAACAAGCAGCTGCTTCAGCAGCACTTTGGGATGGCCGGCAGGGATGGGAGGCCCCTCTGTGGCCAATGCTGAAGGCCCCCAGTGGCACTGGGAGCTCCAGCCCTGCTGGCCACACTGACAATGGGCAAGTGAGACAGATTCCCTCTTGCCTTCTCCGCTTCCAGGGGAGTGTGCACAACGTCCAGGGAGCACCTGAACCCCTCCAAGCCTCGTGGGAGGTGAGGGTTTGCAGGAGTTTGTGCTGGCACCTGAAAAACAAGCCATTTTCTGTGCTGGGAGGAAGAGACAGCCACTCTGCAAAGTCTCTGTCTGTAAGAGAGCTTCAGGGCCAGCAGTGCAATGGCAGCTCTGGGCTGAAAGCAGAGCCCTGCACACAGGGAGTCTGGCTGGCTTGGCAAGAGGCTCCATGGAGATCAGGACTCATCCTAGATGGCTCTGGGAAGGAAGCTGCAGGTCTGACCATCATGATGCAGATAAAAGCCTCATCTTACATTGGGAAGGAAAGAAGGCAAAAAATCCCACACTCAGCACAGGCCTGTAGGATCTGAGTCAGCTTCTCCACGGAAAACTCTCCTATTTCTCCCTCCACTCACCCCATGTCCAGCCACTGGCCCTGCTGCCCAGCCCACTGCCAGGGCACAGGACAGCAGGCCAGCAAAAAGGGAGGTCAGCACGAGCATGACTTGGTGCTGGCAGGCTGGGGAGGCAACACAAGCACTGGATGTACAACAAAATCTACCTCTGCTCCTGAAGAGTGGCTAAAATCCTGCACCTCTTTCAGGGCTCTGGCTGGCTCCTCCTCCTTGCTGATCCTGAAGTGCCTCCATTGAGTTCCTGAGGAGGAAGCACTGCTCCTTTTTTCTTTTGGTGGTTGGGGTTTAAATTTAGGTTGGTAAAGCTCATCTCTGGAAAATAAGATAACTATGAACAGGGACCTGCAGTGGGAGGGAGGGACACCTGCACCAGCAGCTCCTGGCCAGGATGCAGCCCCTGGGTGGGTGCTGGGCAGGTTGAACTGAGAAATGGTTTGATCCAGCCCTTCCCAGTCCAGGCTGGAGCAGCTCTGTTCTAAAGGCAGCCCGGGGGTGGCACTGAGGTGCTGCAGCAGCTGCAACTGCTTGCACTGAGGAACTACAGAAGACAGGCATGAACACCTTGTGGGGATGCCAAAAGCACAGGGGGAGAGGAAAAGACAGAGAAGGCAGCAAAAAGGTGACATCTGAGGCACCCAGGGGCAGACCCAGCCAGTGCCCAGCCAGCACAGCCCCCCCAGAGCCCAAGGCCAGAAACTCTGCAGCTCCACCAGGGATTTATCAGCAATGTTCCCCTGACACTGCTGGGGGGTTGGTTGACATTTTCCAACACTCCCAGCTGACTCAGCTCACATTCCCCATCCATCCATCCATCCATCCACACATACTCAGGTTGTGGTGCTGGGATCCTGCCAAGCTCCGTCACACTTGGCCTTGGGGAGGTTTCTGCCGGCCATCCTGAGCTCCGTAATTGTGCTCTCTGTGCCAGGAAGCAAGAAAGAAAGATGTTAAAAAAACCAAAACAAACCACAACAGGGAAACCTAAAAAACCTTCAACAGCTCAACCTGCTCAAGTCATTTCTTTAGGGACACCTACCACTCTCCAGCTGAAATGCTGGGCTTTTGGGGAAAAAGAAAATTACATGTTCACCTCCAAATGGAAAAGGATTAAGGTAAGAGAACCTCTCAAACTACAAATTACTGGCCCAAAGGTAAAAGCTTTGCAAGAAATCTCTAGTTAAGACCAGGCTAACAGTTCAACAACTGGTTCTTCTGGTAGAGAGAAACCCTCCTCTTTAAGAGAAGCAGCCTCAGAGTTGAAAGCAACTGTTTTGTCAAACTTCAGGCTCCCTGGCACAGCCTGCATTGCCTGTTCTTCCTGTTCACTGATTTACAGGCAGTGCCACAATGGCCCAGGTTCAGATGTTTGGTGCCATCCAGGGAATTTGGCATCGTCATTTCCATATGTCTTAATATAAGTTTCAATCCTTGCAACCACTCTTCAAATGACAGCTTTCCTTTCTTTTACAGAAAGCTCAAGATTCCCAGAAGTCTTCTGACATCCTCTTTTGTACTCAGAGAGATCACATTTTAATCCAGATGTTTCCAAAGTTAACAGCATTTTAAAGAATAATGAATTAAACTGACCCTGGATTCCAGCTGTGCCCAACTCCATTCTGTGTCAGACACTGAGATTCCCACCTCGAAGGCACGAGCTGTTTGTGCCACCCATCTCTCCTGTCCTTCCCACAGCAGCCTGTGCCTGTTTTCCCTGGCAGAATCCCTGTGCCCTGTGCCCCCTGCCAGGAGCAGTTGCACACAGGCACACAGCTCCCCGTGCCCTCACCCGTGGGTTTCTCTCATCCCCGAACACGCCGATGAGAACATTGGTGCGATGCTCGCCCGGCGCCTGCACTTCCACCACAACGGGGATCTCTGCTGTGCTCTGGGGCTGGACAATCCCACAGGGCTTGGGGCTGGAGTAGAACACAGCAGAGTCCTCCTTGCGTTTCTGGAAGGGACAGAATGAAATGCAGCTTCAGAGGCACCTCGGAAGAAACTTCAGACTCCTTAACATCCACCGCACCAGCAACTTACACACACGTTTAAAACTGCCCAGGACAAAGGTAAAAGGCACAAACAAGATGCAAGAATTGGAGGCTCAGCACTCCCAGGGGATCCTGCAAGGAGGCTGCCAGCACAGGCATTGCTGTCTGTGGATGCAGCAGCTTTTCACAACCCTCTATGATCTCCCACAAGAAAACACCCTGAAGACTAGAACATCAACTGTTTCCTCAGGAGCTTCAACTGCCTCCTCAAGTTTACATTCAGGCAGGATCCTGTTCTCAGCAGATCTTTAAGATGAATAGAAATTAACAAGGTTTTATCCAAAGCCTTTTTTCCCCTAATAATCTCCTCAACTATATTTTTCAGGAGGAGGTGGATGTGATGCCAAACCTGGGGAATAAGCCCGTAGCAGCCTGGAAGGTGGCTGGGATTCCTAATCAAGAGCATTTTCTCATACGGCACATTCAGCTGGCACTCATCGTACTGGAGCACATGGGTGGACACTTGGAGCTCAGGAACGAGACATCTGGGCAAAGAGATGACCCCAGGGGAATCAGAGGTACTGAGAGAATAGAGAACATTTACCCCCAAAGATTGGGAAATGGAGCAGAACACATTGGTCACTGTCAAATGGACATTTAACAGCCCTACAGGGATAAATTGCCTTCTACCTCTTCCCACTCCAACGGGTCTTGTCAAGGAGGGCCAAACCCTGAGAGGCAGCACCCAGAGGCTGCCAAGTGCCCCAGACAGAGCACTTGGTGCCACAGCTGCCTCAGCCCCTCCTTCACCCAAGGAGGCTTGCAAGGACTCCTGTCACAGTCCCAGTGATCCATGAGCTCTTGGGGAGCCTTCCCAACAAGGATCAGGGCTCACTAAGGCTCAAGGAACACACAGCTCCAGTGGCTCAGTACAAATGACTCCCTTCTCTCCCATGGTGCTGCTGCCCTGCCTGAGAACTCAGCTCTTTGCCCCAGCCCTGCAGGGCACAGACACCAGCTGCCCTCCAGAGTGGCTGATCACCCCCTCCCAGCCCTGCAGCTCCCTCGCTCCTTCACTGCCCAGCTCCAGGCACTGACTGGCCCCAGCTCCACCTGCTGTACACAATGGCAGCCCAGGCACTGACTGCATGGCTCTGCCTGGCACAGGGAACAGCACCAGGGAGCTGCAGCCCTCTGGGCATTCAGCTGGCACCCACAGCAGCACAGCAGGATGCAATTCTGCTGCAGCAACAACCACTTTTGGTCTCAACTCTGAGAACATTCAAGCTCCAAATGGCAAGCAGAGGGAAGTAGAAAAACTGCAGCTGACCTGCCACATCCAGGGCTGCTTTCCCCTCCTAAGACCTTACCCTCACCACTTGCTGGGAGCCACTTGCCCCCTGCCATGTGCCCTCATGAACAGAAGCAGACCCTGACTCTCAGCAGGCTGCTTGCTGTGGCCCAAAACAATGCACGCTGCTCACAACCAGCACAACTCCACCTCCTGCAGCAAGAAGGAGAGGAGGCCCTCGGGAAATTTGTCCCACCTCAAACACCAAAACCCAGGCCCATCAATGATATCATCCCTGCTCCCTTTAGATGAGGGCCCAGGGCCGTGCTGGGCTGTGAGCAGGGCTGCTTTTCACCACAGGCTGCTGTCCAAGCCCTGCTGTTCTCATGTCCAGCTGGCACAACATGAGGCCATTGAGCAGCACTTCTGCTGGGCAGCTGCAGCCAGCAAAGCCTGTGCAAGGCAGTGCCTGGGGAGGCCAGCAAGGGCTGGTACCTGGCTGTGATGATCAGTGTGGCCACTCCCTTGCCAATACCCTCCAGATCCACCAGCATCCTCCTGTAGAACTCCATCACTGTGTTGGAACACAGGGTCACCTGGTGCAAGAGAAGAACAGGAAATTCTTCTTTACCAGAGCTCATTACCCATGTGTGATATCCTCCAGTTCTTGAGGGAGGATTTGGCCACAATTCTTTTGCTGCTCCATGTGTAGAGCACAGTCTCAGAGGAACAAAAGCCTTCTGCCAATACCAGATTTGTTAAACACACCTTGCTATCAGGACACACGTATGCTACATTAAAACATCAGACTAAAGCTCTCTGCACCACTGCATTCAAATGAAGGGGCCAATTTCTCATCTGACTACAATGACATCCATGCAGAGGAAATCTGACTTGAACACAATGATTCCAGCTTCACAGCAGGAAGCTGAGGGCAAAGGGTGGCTCAGCAGGTGCTGGGCACTTCATGGCTGCAGAGTATTTTGTCCCCCCTAGAGATTCCTGCAGGGAACACAAATCATTCCGCTCCCCAGGAGGGGGAAATGAGACCAAGAAGAAAAGATAACTGCTTTATACAATGACATCTCTCTAACAGCCACCTTCTGCCCTAATCCTTGCTCTGCCCACTTGCAATCAAATCAATTGCTCTCAAAAACACAAGAATGGCTTCAGGCCTTGACCATAAGGTATGTGACCTCAGCAGATGATTTTGGAAACTAAACAGTGCTCCTAGACGAACATCCCGAGTAAGGCAGCTAGCAGAGGCCTCCCAGCAGTGCAGATCTCTCACTCCCAGCATGCTCAAAGCTGGCACCAGAGCTGAAGCCCTCCCACACTCCAGTGCAGCTTCAGCCCTGCTGCTGCAGCGTCTGTGGCTGGACTCTTGCCGTACCTCGATGTCCTGGTGTCCCTGGGGGAGGATGGTCCCTTGGCTGGGATTGATGCTGAACTCCCTGGGCTCCACATAGAAATGGATTCCCTTCCTCCAGGCTGGGTCGCTGTCCCTGCGGATCTGATCCACGCTGTCCACAGCCGGCTGCGTGCCATCGTCCGACATGCGGAGCTGGAACCTCAGGGGCACCGGGGAGCTGTTGGTGAGGCGACAGCGCTGGGTGTAGGGAAAGCCTGGCAAAGGACACAAATATCCTGTCAGGCACCCACTATGGCATGATCCTGGGGTGAATATCCTGCCAGGATGAAAGTGGGATTGGAGTTCAGCTCTTTATTATCTGAACTACAGCTCACCAAGAAGCTGCGTGAGGAATTAATCGTCACTTAGTTCCCTCTGACACAGATTCCAGACTGCAGCCCTGAAAATGCCCACTCCTAGCCCTGCACAACACTGCAAGCTTCTCTCTTTGGCATGGGGAGGAGCTCCCTCACCTGCCCCAAACCAGCACCACTTATCTCTTCAGTGATGAGTGTGCACCCAGACCCAGCAGTTACTCTGAGAATTCAAGCTGGAAAATTCCCTGGGAAGCCTGCCAACTTTCCCAACCTTTTCAAGATATATAAACAGTGAGTTGTCATTGAGAAGAAGGCACAGAAAAGAAAGTGAGGGTGGAATCAGGAACTAGAACGTGAGGCAAAGCACCCTAAAGCAACTTCTCTCTGCAGGACCTTTAAGGCATCTCTTAGTTTGGGCCAAACAGACTGAGCACATGACAGCTCAGAGCCCACTCAACTGGGGGCACACTCAAGCCTTGCTTTGAGATTAGCAATGAGGAACCAGGTCCCACCTCACCCAACAAACGGGGACATCACACCCATGCTGCTCACTGGGATTGCTGCCTGCAAGGGTTGACCCCACTTTAGCTCTGGGATTTGCTTTCCATCCTGCAAAGCCAGAGATACAGCCACTGATGGTGGGCATGTCCTGCAGAGCCCGCAGAGCAGCCACAACCTGCTCTGCAGTGCACATCTGGCTGGGCTGGCCAGCTCTGAGGGGAGGAGACTTCTCCCCAGGCCTGCTCACCAAGACTCACTGGAACACACATGGGCAGAAAAAACAACTGCAGCTGCAGCCCAGAGCTGTTCTGTGCCCATCCAAGTGACCACTGCCAGCTCCAGCACT
This sequence comes from Fringilla coelebs, assembly GCF_963513975.1. Taxonomy (NCBI): domain Eukaryota; kingdom Metazoa; phylum Chordata; class Aves; order Passeriformes; family Fringillidae; genus Fringilla; species Fringilla coelebs. The sequence goes on from NW_028167583.1 coordinate 445,325, forward strand.
GACTCCAGCAGGGAGGCAAGAGAGGCACAAAAGGACAAACCCAGATGTCAAAACCTCAAATGAGACTGAGCTCAGCACATGCACACAACAGCCAACAGTTACAAAGAAGCAAAGATACAACAGCTGCCTTCAGCTGGAGAGACCTTAGGAATGAAATCGGATTCGGCAGGATCAATCTCCTGGTAGAGAACCATATTTCCATCTATTGCCTTTCTTATTTCATTTCCTCAAAAGGCAACTTGACAAGTGCCCCCGTGCTGATGCAGGCTGGGGAAGAAGCAGCTCAGCAAAGGCAATGAGTTTCCTTCAAAAGCTCATCAACTTCATTGTTCTGGGTTTGGGCTTGGCAGTGAATGTTGTCCTTGGTCTGGGAAGGGGCAGAGGGGTTTTGGGGGGTTTTGGCGCTGGAGCTGGGCTTTTCCCTTCGGGGTTTTTGGGAGTTGTGGCGTGATGCCGTGGGCGGCTGTGCAGTCGGAGCTGAGCTTGGGCAGGGAGCGGAGCTTCCCTTCCTCCCGCTCGGGGACCAAAGCTCGGCCGCTGCTGCTGCGGGAGGTTGTGTGCTTGGCCCCGGGACTGCCCTGGCTGCAGCTCAACGCTGGCATCGACCCTGCCTACCTGCCCCGCTCCTGCCTGCTGCTGCTCCGCACTGCCGACAGACCCCTGCCCTTGGGGAGTGTGCAAAAGGAGCATTTCCTTCCTCCCTTCCCTTCCTTCCCTCCCCCGGCTGGGAGGGGATCACTGCCCTGCCAGAGCCCAAAGCTCCTCCTGCTGGGACCACAACTCCACCAAAGGGGAAAAACGGGACTTGACGCCTGGGAAACTTCTGTTCTTGCCTTCTTGTCTGTGCTCTCCTGAGACAGTCTAGCAAAGAACTGTTATTCCTTTTCCCATCATTTTCCCTGGCAGCCCTGTCATTTCAAAGGTATAAGAATTTGGAGGGAGGGGCTCATCTTTCCTTTGCAGGAAGATTCCCACCTTCCTTGCCAGACATCTGTCTTTTAAACCAGCACAGAGACACCAGAAAATACTGACTTTCTATTCCTTGCTTCTATTGCATCTCACAAGGGCAAAATGCCACCCGAGGCAGCAGCAGCAGCCCTGCAGTTCACAGCCTGGAGAGGCTGCTGGGCAGACTGTGAGTGAGGGATGCTTTTCTGTGGGAAGGCACAGATCCCTGACGCTGTGTCCCAGCCCAGGGAACACTCACCAAAGGAGATGTCCCCGAAGTCGAGCTCAGGGAGGTCGAAGTGCAAACTCGGAGCAATGACGCTGCCTCTGGAGGGCGAGGACAGAGGACGAAATGGCTTGGTTAAAGGAATTGCAAAGGCCTGGCTGTCGTGGCTCGGGGGCACAAAACCTGGGCTCAGGGCACCCTGGGTTTGCAACCAACACAGCACCATGTGCTCAGCACACGGCCCTGTGCACAGGAGGCAGCTAAAGCCAAGTGGCCAGCAGCCAACAGCCACGGATGGGCTTTGGGCACAGGGCAGGCAGGAGAAGGCCCCAGGATGCTGGTGCTCCCATGAAGGACCCTGAACACACACCCAGACATTGGCTCTGTGCCTCACTTTCCCCATCTGCAATATGGGAGGGACATAAAGGTGTCCCCAGGATCTTCTGTAAGCAGCCCTTGCAGCCACAGGTTCCCTGCTTTGCTCCTTCTTAGCTGGAACCGCTGTTCCCATGGAGGAGCTTTCTCAGGAGAGTTTGACCCACACAATCATTACAGATAGAGTTCTGAGACATGAATCCAGGTGAGCGCCAAATATCCTCTGGAAAGAGCAGCAACAGTTCTAGCCAGGGGACAGATGAATCCTTGAGGAAAGGACCAGCTTGTCAGCAGCGCACCAGCTGGCACAGCCAAGAGCAAGAGCTTCAACAACCAAACCAGGGTGTCCTGAATCCAGCACAGCACCCCAGCTCTCCTTCAACACAGCAGACAGACTCCAAAAGTCACCAACATCCACTGAAATCAGCACTTGAAGCTGCACAACACTCACAAGTTGATTTCATGCTTGATGCCAATCAATGTCCACTCTGCCTTTTGGTTCCAAATCAAGGAGCAGTGACCTGGGCCTTCTCTTGTGTTCACAGGACTGCGCCAGGACTGCTCTGCTCTGCACATCTCAACAAGAGACACCTGCCCTTGCCCAAGGAGAAAGCTGCTTATGCAGAAACACCCCATGGCCACTTGGGGGCAGGGACAAAGGAGAATCAATGATTTGATGGTGAAAGGTTCACTCTTGATTTCCAAAATACAAAAGCAGCACTTTTCCTCCAAAAACAAAGCCAGCATCATTGTTTCTCCACTATGGGCACACCTACTCACCACTTTTCTCTTGCTAAGTAATACCTTCCTTGTTCTCTTTTATCCATCTCCCTTATCTCATTGGCATAATCCAGTGCAGATTGCTTTCATTTCTTTACTGCCTTCAGCCAGTGCCTACCCACAGCAGCAGCCCAGCTCCAAAGCTGCAGAGCAGCCAGCATCAGCTCTCCTGCTCCCACTACATTATCCTAGCAGCACATGGCTCAGGCTGGCAGGGACAAGGCCTCACGCTGCTCTGCTCCTGAGCACTGAGCTCTGCCTCCCCTGGGATCAGCCCTTCTCCCTTTGGCTGGGCCAGGATTATCTCTTGCTATGGCACCAGCCCACGCAAGGATGCCCAAGTCCTTGGGACACTTCCTGCTGCACACTTCCCTGACTCCCACATCAGCCCTTTCCTGCCTGTGCCAAGGAGGCACCAGAGCACTCTGTGCACAGCAGCTGGGAGCACAGCTTGTCCCCCACAGCAGGGCTGGCAGAGGTGAGCTGAGCCTGCTGCTGCCCATCTGCCATGGATTGTTAACACAAGTTTTTACAAACACTGCTGCTGCTACACAATCACCCAGGCTGGCCCATCTCCAAAGCCCTGGGGACCTTGCTGGCTGCTCAGGTGGGACATCCCAGAGCAGCTGCTGCCCAAAGCTGATCCATCCCACTGCCTGCCATGGCCCAAGGCACAGGGAGATCCCTGCAGGGAGGAGTCATTCCAGCTCCCAGCTACCACCCAGGGCAGGAAGCATCCTCACACTAAAGCAATGCCAGCATCAGAGCAGACATTCAGACCTCAGGAAACACCTTTTTTCTCTGCTCCAGCCCAACATGAGGTAGGTGGGGGATGTCCCAGACACAGCTACAGATGTGCCCACCCAGCTCCCAGGGTCCTTACTTGATGGTCAGGATGGCAGGCTTAGCAGATCCAGCCACTCGGAACTGGAACTCTTCCTCAAAGCTCCCCAACACGGTGGCACTGAAGGAGATCTGCACACTCTGGCTCCCACCTGCTGCAATGATGCCCTCCAAGGGTGCAAACTTGAAGCAGGAGCCCACACTGGTGGCTGAAGGGATACAGCTGAAGGGAGCAGCCAGAGCTCCTTGGTTCATCAGTTTCACCTGCAGCAGCAAGAAAGCCAAGTAGAAATACATGTGGAACCTTCCCTTCTTGTGGGTTATTGTCTCATGATGCCATGAACACCCAGAAAAGGCAGAAGATGCTTTGTGCTGCTGAGTGGCAGAAGGCAAAAGATACAACAGGACAAGTTCTGCCTTTGGGTTTTCATGCAGAGCAGAGAGAACTCCACAGAACTGCAGTCACCCTGGGGTGAGCCCATGCACACAGAGCAGTGCACCTCTGATCAGCATCACCAAGCTCACTGAGAGCTGGCCCTGAGAGCAACGTGGGCTGATTGCAGCTTCGTAGTCAATCACCCCAGAGCTGCTGCTGCCCCTCTTAGCACAGCTCCAACAGCACCATCTGCTCATTCACCTTTTCAGATACCATGAAAACAATACACTGGGAATGAGGCATCAGCTTCAAAAGGTATAGACAGCACCATCTTTTGGTAAGAAAACTCAGGGTGTCTTTCTCTTCTCCAGCCAAGCTTTTGAAAGTGTCTGCCATGATGCAGGGCCTCATTTTCTACCTCTTCACTTGCTCTTTCATGATTTTTTTGCAAACTTGACACTATTGTGGGGGAGGCAAATAGGTAGGAAAATCCTTTGCTTTATTCCCAGGAACACTTTTCTCTTTCTAGAGCCAGAGATGCACCAAGGCTGAAGTGTGCTGAGGGACTGGTCAGCAAGGGAGAGAATCCCAAGGCTTTCCTATCACTTGCAGCAATAAGCAGGAGACACTTGGCTGGAGGCTCCTTGCAGTGGGCTGAAGCTCAAAGGCAGCCAGTTTGTTGCAGCTGCTTCTGCAGAGCCCAGCCCAAAGGTGCCTTGTGTCTGGCACTGCCACAAAAGCCTCTGAACATGCAGCTTTTGGAGCCAGTGCTGGTTTCATGTGCCAAGGGTTTCTTGTGCAGGGAGCCTCCCAGCTGAGCCCTATGGAAGGCTGCCCAAAAGCAGGGACTGGGCCTTTAGGAACAACAGACACACCTTTCTGACCCCCCAGATTTGAGCAGGACAGCAAATATTCCCTGCTCACAACTGCCCAGGCTGGCAGCAATTCCACAGCTCCACCAGGCTTGCTGCTGCCTCAGGAGCCATCAGATTCCCTCCCAAGCCCTGCTGCTCACCTCATAGACATGGGGGGTGTTGACAAAGATGTTCCCAAGGTCCAGAGTCTGCAAGCTGAGTTCAACCAAGGGTCCTTGGCCTTCCCCTCTGAGCTGCAGGGGCAGCCTGCTCTCACGGCCTGGGGAGAGATGTCCATTGCAGTACAATCATTCCCTCTCTTACACTGCATTTTCCAGGCTGCCTCAGTGCCAGTCCCTGACTCTGAGCTGGATGCAAGCAGCTCCTGATACTGCAGGAGAACATAAGGACCCTTCTCTTCCCTCACAAGATATCCCTTGGGGCTGACTTCTAATTTCTAACCCATTCCTTGGGCTCACTGAGAGGTGATCCAGGTTCTGATCTGAAAAAGCTAGCTGAAGCATTTCCAAACAAATTAAAAAGGGATACAGGAAAGATTAGTAAGTACAGAGCAGCTTCTATATGAAGACTGAATGGGATTCCTCACTCTAGAAATGAAATGGGAGATAGATGTGAGAGGTTTGAAACAGCATGAACGGCCTGGGAACTGGGGACAGGGAAAAATTTGTTTGCGTTTGTCCCAAAAAGGAACTTGAGGGTCTGAAAATGTTGTTAGGCAGAAACTACATCTCTGTGTAAGGCCCACCTAGAAAAAGGGTCTGTGGCAAGCCAGTGGAGAAGCAGCAGATGGGACAGAGGTGTACAAGAAATCCATTGCATTGGAGAGAGGCTGATGGAGACCTCCCCTACAGCACTGCCCAGGAATCAAAGAAAACTTCAGCCAGGCACAGCCACATGGTAGTGGAGAATCAGGGATCCTCCTTCCTCCCCTCACCAACTCCCAACAAAACAGGAGCCCAAACTCTTTGCCTGTGAGAGGGGATCCACTTTCTCAAGGCCCTAAACACCAAGGAGTTCTCAGTTTGCTTTGGGGTAGAGCTGAGCAGGGAGGTACCTCTGGAGGGAATGCAGGGCATGGACAGCAGGGAGCCATGGTGCAGAACTGTCCTGTGCCCCTGCAGGGCCCAGCACTCACCTGTGCTGCAGCACACTGCCAGGGAGCCGCAGGGGTCACCGCTGGCCCGCGGGTGACATCCCACTGTCCCCTGCACGGTGTCACCAGCGCCCAGAGCTCCTGTGGCCGGCACCACGGAGAAAGGACTGCAACACAGACAGAGGGAGCAGGGCTGGGGGGACACCTGGCCAGGAGATTCCTTCTGCACTGCAGCTCTCTGCAGCTGCCTTGGGCAAGCAGGGAGCAAACCAAGCACAGGCAGCAGAAGACAGCCAGGACAGACAGCATCAGAAACAGCCACGCAGCCACTGCTGAGGAGATCCAGCCCTCACCAGATCCTCTGGGGAAAATGACCTCTGCTCCCCCATACTCTGCATCCAGCTCTCTGCCATGAGCCTCAAGGGTCGCACTGTCAGCAATCCCATCACAAAATGCTTTGTGAAGAGCACAGAGAGGGCTCAGAGCTATCTGCATGCACAACCTGACACTGACTGCCTCGGGAATTTCTCCCAGAGAATGGCTCTATTTGGCTGACAGGGCTGAGGAAGCTTTTCAGAAGCTGCTTGTGCTCAGGAGGGTGCAAGCCAGCTCCCAACATGTTCCAGCAGCCTCCAGGAAATCTGGGACAGACAAAGCTCCAAGGCCACTGAAAGCAAGAGCAGATGCCATCCATCCCGCTTCCTTCCAGCCAGGCTGCAGGGCAGCAGCTGCTGTGCTCTGGTTCCTTGTGCTGCTCTTTCCCAACTCTGCCATCATCACCCAAAGGTGTTTTGCACAAGGACAGATGAGCTGCCTCACCTCTGGCTGCTCAGCTGGTACCGAGCTGCCCGGGTACCCACACTGGGCACCAGCAGAGCCTGCTGGGTGCTGCACTGGGCTGCACCCTTGGAGATGTCCAGCTGGGCAGGGGAGTCCAGGACAGCTCGGGCACCAATGGCCCGAATTGGCACAACTATCCTTTCCCTGGTAGTCATGCAGACGAGCTCGTGGCAATAATCCTGCAGGAAAAGAAACTGGCTCAGCACAGGGCATTTAGTGCCATCCCCATGGCAGAAGAAAAACCATTTCTATAACCCTCCAAGGGCATCAATTTACCTATTGCATCCTAAAATGAACACTAAGTTCTACTAATATGTCACAATTTAAAGGCACCCGTGCACTTTGCAAAACCTGTCTCTGTGGCATTCAGGTCTTGTGTCACTTGGGTCATACCCATACCCACGGCCACCATAATTTTGACTCTAAATTTTAATGATGTTAAAGAATTCCTAAGTCCCTTCTAAGGAGCTGGGAGCTAGGGAACACAAGACATTCCTCTTTAGGTTTCTGTGTTATCACTGTCTGAGAATAGGACAAAGGGTTCAACTGACTCTAAGCAGCAAAAGAGGATGAGAAAACAGCTGCACCCAAGGAGATCCTGCATCTCTGGCCTGGTGTAGAAACATCAGCTGGCTCAGAACTCCCCTTGAACTTTGCCTCTCCAACCAAGTCAGGAGAAGAACAGTGCCAAGAGGCAGCAGGATGCTGTTGGAAAGGGCCTCTCTTTGTTTCCCTGCAAGGCTTCCTTCTTTCTATGCCATGTCCTAAACCCTTGCGTATGAACACGCCTCCAGATCAGAACATGAACCCTCCAGATCCCAGCACTGAGATCAGACTTGCCAGGGCCTCAGCACTGCTCTTCAAACCTGCACACAAAAGCACCTTTGGCACAGGATGGGTGCCAGCTGACAGAGCAAGCACAGTGCCAGGCATGAAGACAGAGCTCCAGCAGTGTCACTGCCACGGGCTCTGGGCTCACAGCTCTGCCTGCAGCTTGTACCTGCCCTGCACCAGCTCCTTCAGGCAGCTGTCCCAGTCCCCTGCAGCTCAGCAACCTCCTGCTGACCAAGGGCACCCAGAGCCCAGTCTGCCTGTGCCAGGCCGGCCTCACGGGCACAGCACATCCTCTGCCCTGGCCCTGCAGCTGCACCATGCTCACTTGTGCTCTGGCACAGCACAGCTGCAAGGCTGGAGAGCAGAGGGGCTGAAAAAGCACCGTCTTTGCTCCAGCCCAGGAGCAGGTGGGGAAACTGTTGCCAGTCAGGAAGGAGGAAAGCTCTCTGACCTCTTTCTTCCTCTGGTGTTTTCCATCATAATGAAACCCCTTCCACTGGACCTAGAGATGGCCCAACATCTATCAACAGCCCTCTGTCATTTCCATCCTCTTCCCTGTGCATCTTCCCTTGGCAATGCTCAGGGATGGGCAGGGAGGGGAAGCAGAGCCTGTCAGGCCTGCCTGCAGCGCCTGCCAGCCCGTGCCAAGGTGGGACTACCTGCAGGCTGCCTGCCCACGGCCTGGAGCCAAGCTCACAGCATGCAATGGGCTGGAGCCAGAGTGCAGGGAAAACAATGGCTGTGCAGATCACTCTGTGCTTTGGCTCCTCCAGTCTCACCTTGTTCTCGGCGGGGCTGAAGCGGATGCGCACAGGGGCAGAGGCGCCTGCTGGCACCACATGGTACACATCCCTGGGGCATGCCAGCTGGAAATAAGGGCAGCTCTCCATGCACACCTGCACCAGACGAGGAATCTGCAGCAAAGACACCAAATGATCATTCTGACACTTATGCAAACAGCACCAGAGGAGACCTGTCCCTGCCCTGCTGACATCCCTCCTTGGCCCTTGTCCAAAGAACTTTCAGCTGTGCAGCCACAGGCACATCATTCACAAGGCTGAACTGGAATCCCCTCTGTCTGGCTCCAGCATTTTGGCCACGACCAGTAGGGCAGTGCCTGCTGGCAAGGAAGGGCCAAGCAGGTCAGCACCAGCAGGATGGAGAATGAGCACCTGAACCAAGTCATCTGCATATTCAACAAGGCCAAAAAACCTGTTGGCTTCTGCCTGCACACAGCCATGCAGTTGTCATGTTCCAGAGGGGGAAAGTGCTACCTGAAAGCAAACCAGCACATTATCCTGGGGGAAGGAAGAAATTCCCTTCTAGCATATCAGCTTTGGGCAGGGACCTTGTGGGGATAGCATCAGGCAAGCAGAGCAGCAAGAGAGGAGAAAAAGCCCTGTGGCCTTACTGGGAATAAAAGCAAACATGAAAAGCAAAAGAAGGAAGGAACACAGCAAGACAATCCCTAAAACAAGGAGAGGGCAAAGAGAATTTCAATGGGCAGTAAAGCAGCAAGGAAGAATCATAAAACCATGAGAGCAATCAGCTTGCCAAAAGTGACAGAAACACAGACAGGCTGTGCCTATTGACCGTGGGCTTCAAAGGCATTTTCTGCCTGGAGAAACATGACCAGCACTGACTGACACTGTGCTTCCAGGATCAAAAGCCAGTCTTGGCTCTCCAGGCCTTCTTGCTGCCTCTGCAGGCAAGCTGGGCTGCTGGGCATTCCTGCCTGAAGCCAGCAGGCCAGGTTCTGCCCTCTGGATTCACAGACACAGCAAACATGCATTTTCTAGCACACTGACAGCTGAGCACCAAAATGCTCTCCAAAAGTCTCAACCAGATGGTTTGGACTCCCTCCTGTTTCCTCCTACCAGCCCACTCTTGGCACAAGCCTCACTTGAGAAAATGTTTCTCTGACTGAAATTCAAATGGTCTCAAGTTTTCCTCTTTACACTGGAACACAACTGCTGACATTTTTCAACTTTTTCCCCTCACAGCTCCCTTGGGAAATTGCAAAACAATCCCAATTTCTACAAGTGAAAGTGGGAACTTCCAGGAGCACATGGCTTTGGATGTGCTGTGGTTCTCCAAAGGGAAAGCAGAGCACCGTGCTGCTTTTGGAAAAGCTGAGCAGAGCTGGATGAAGCTGAGCAGGAGCCTGAAGTGGCACCTAAAGGCCTCTCACTGCTTCTGCTCCCTCAGGCTGATTGCAGGGCTCTCTCAGAACACAGCTCTTGCACTGCCAATGCCATTCATGAGAAGGGATTCCTGCATCAAGTGGAAAGGACTCAGCCCCTGAGCTTTGACTGGGAGCTGCACAAAGGGAGCCAAACTGGCTGGGAGAGGCACAGATTCCTACCAGGAGCCAAGATTAACCAAGGAGACACAGGCTGTGCAATAGACTCAAGGCAAAGCATGAGAGCAGGTAAGAACTGTACAGCCCTCAGCATTCCTATCAGTCCAGAGCTTGCAAGAGAGGGAAACTCCTTTGGGATAGACACCATCAAGGCATGGCCAAAATTAGGGGACAATTCCCAGCACAGGAAGATTTCCAGCATCTTGCAGAACAAGGTGCTGAGACATTTTTTTCTGCATGTGCTGCAGCAGATAACTTGCTTTGCTGCACACTGGGACAATGACAGCACTCTCCTCTTCCAGCACAGTGTTAAAGCCCCGGGTGCCAGCACTTACCTTGCCCTTATTAATGAGACACAGCACCATTTCAGAGACCTCCCGAGCCACGAAGTTCTGAAATACCAGCTCTGGTGGGGAAACCCCAAACCAGCTCTGTTTCGGGGCAGCTGACGGTAGCTGGAGAGGGGAGAGACAGCAGGGAGAGCTTCAGCTGCTGGGAGGAAGGTTCATGCAGGAGAATCTTCCACTGATCCCCAGGGAAGTACAGACTCTGAGGGAGCACGTCTGCCCAGCCCACACTGGGCAAACAGTGGCTCACCCACCTCTGCTCTGAGCTGACCCACAGCTGCTGGCCCACACAGAGCAGCCTCAAGCCAAGCTGCTCTTTTGGCATGTATTTCTCCAGCTTTCTTTCTCCACAATGTCAGGCAGCACTTCCCTTAAGCAAAGCCCTGTGCCCAGGTGGTCACAGAGCTCTGGGGCACTGACTGTGCACTCATGGAGTAAGTAAAACCCATGGATTCACAGGAGACTCCATGGATAACAATTTTGGGATATCCTTTATTCGGAGACAGGGAAACCCAGGCCCACTTAACTGCAAATATCTTTTTTGCTCTAGAATTTATACATCAGTAAGAAGAGCACAGGACCAGAGGAGGTGGCAGAGATGAGGTGATATTTGGCTAAAGCCAAAAGGTTATGAAGAAAAAGAGTGGAATTTGTTGGTTCTATGTGTTGTTTTGGTTTGGATTTGTTCAGGTTGGTTTGTTGAGTGTCGTAGTGAGAGGAACGGGTTTGAAGATCTGACCAAAAGGAAGAGGACAAGAGGGGAGGGGACAGAAAAGTTGGGGGTCAGTAGAGAATGGAAGCTCCTGAGTACCCATCAGTGGGGAAGGGGACAGGGACTGCCCCGGGTACAAAGGCACAGAAAGATTGCCATTTTCTTGGAGGGTGTGTGTGTGTGCTTGGCTCTCGGGGAGGGAGACACGCCCAGCTCAGCTGAATCCTTACTAATAAACAGTTTTCTTTTGCTTGGATGACTTTGTCCCCTTTCATTCTACTTAAAAGTTAGTGTGTTTCACACAAAGGGAAAGGCAAAAATAACAAGACAAATGAGGTGAAAAACAAAAGACAAGTGAGGTGAATGCTGAATGAGGATAAGGTTCAGTTATTTTCTCAGCAACTTGGGTAAAAGTAGAGTTGGTATCTCCTTTTTCCATCAGCTTTAAATGGCTGCTTTCTTGTCATTATTGCTATCTTATTTAATGGCATTCTAGAGGCATGTCTGGAATGACAACAGCAGCAAATGCTTCTGGAGCAGAGACATTGCTTTGAGAAAACTCTCCCCTGCTGAGTCTGCCTTCTCCAGCCACACTGCTGTCACTGCAGAGACACAAGCAGGTCTCCCGTGGGACTTCACAGCAGACACATTCTGCTGAAGGGAGTGGCTGCAGCACACTGTCCCTTAGCTGTGCCCTTCCCTGAGCTGTTCCCAACGCCCCTCTCCAGGGCAATCCTCAACCAGTTTGTTCCATGTCTCCTGCTGCCAATTTCCTGCTCGACAGCCCACCTCGGTCACCTACCCCTTTGGACTGTGCTTTCTACTGAGCCAGTCCTGCCAGAAAAGCAGCTTTAAACACACCTCTCAGTAGGCACTGATCCACATAAAGCACATCCATTCCCCTCTGCCCCGGGCCAGTCCCCTCTACATCTGGCAGCCTGCAAAATCCAACACCCCGTCAGGGTCCAACACATTGTTCCAGCCCAAAGCAGGAATGCAATTTGTTTTGTTAAATCTGAAGTAATTCCTGCAGATCCTTGGCCTTCAAAGGCCAACGCTGCCTCTCTGGAGGGAATCCTGTGACCCCAAGCATTTGATGGTGAGCACACCAAAGCAAGAGGTGGCTATTTCAGCAGGAGAATGGCAAATGGCAATGTTCTGCCGTTGTGTCCCCACCCTTCCCCCTGTCAGCAATAGCAGCTACACTCCAGCACAGCCCAGCACCTTCAGCAGAGCTCATTTGTGTTGCTTAGTGCACATCAGCACTCCCAGTCCACCACTCCCAGCAGTTTGCAATGACAACAGCACCTGCACACTGAGGTGTTTTGCTGGAGGCAAGCCTGTCACAAGCACACACCCTCTGCAAACTCCATGATAAACAAAAAGGAAAAGAGCAGGAAAAGGCTACCTTGGGATGAGTCTCACTCCTGTCTAGAAATGGGCCAGTTCTGGGCAGAATACTCCCCCCAGTGCTGGCCTCCTTCTTCCTGCTGGGAAACATCTCCCTCTGGAACTTAGAGGGAAGCAGCTGAAAGGCAAAAATACACCAGCTAGAGCCGCAGAGATGGGCTTGTTCAGAAAGGCTTCTCTTGAACAAGTGGCACTGGTGAATAACTTGTGATCAAAGCCACTACGACAGTCCTGGGAGACCTGGAAGTTTCCTGCTGAAATCCTTAGCATCAGTAAATTAATAATACAGAGTGTAATACACATACTCCAGCCACATGGCTCTGTCCCATTGGCTTCTCCAGGATTGGACGGGACATGGTTGGGGATTTCTGCTCTTTGGTCATTTGTTTCCTCTTACGTTCCCTTGGATTGAGGCAGTGACCTTTCCAGAGAATGGGGAGGAGCTCTCAGAACTGCCTGAACTCCATCCCTGCACAACACTCAGAACTCACAGCAAGGAGATATCGCTGCTGCCTGAGTCCAAGAGATGCAAGAAAACAAAGCTGTACCAAGAGGGAGGTACACAGGAATGTGTCCAGGTTTTGGTTCTCCCTGTTTTCTCTGTCAGGGCTGACAGAGCCCTCCTCAGAAGAAAACAGAGGGATCTCCTTGACAGAGCCTCAGAACTGGGGCACATTCAGCCAAGTGATCACCAGACAGCAAGGGACCTTTGTGGCCCTGGCTCCAGTGCTGCCTGCAGGGCTGGCTCTGTGCCCACACAGGAGCTGGGAGAGAACAGCTGCTCTGGAAGCTCTTCCAGCTGGGACACCCCGTGGCTCTCAAGGCTTTGGGCAGAGTTTGAGCTTTCCCCACCCACATGCACAGGTGCCCAAGGGCAGGATGGTCAGAGCAGCACAGGTGAGTGCCCAGCCTGACAGAAGGAATTCCTGGGGCAAAGGGAAAGGGACAGAACACATGCTCAGGCCTTCAGCTGTACATTGGTTTCACTTGGCTCCACTGGCAGAGCCAGGCAAGGCACAACTGAAGCATCCCACAGTGTTCCCTACTGCACCAGGACAGCCCCCAGCAACAGGAGCACAGCACAAAGGGCTGGGGAGGGGCTCTGCAGCGTCACAGCGCTGCTGGACAGCAGGGCCAGGGAGAGCAGGGACACCAGGGCACTTGACAACCTTAGCACAGCCCCAAGGGCTACTCACAGTATTCGGCTTCAGCCTTTCCCTCAGCAAAAGACGAGGTGTTGGTGTCTTATTCTGGAATCCAGACGCCATTTCCAAGGGATGATGTCACAATGGGTGACAATTCCTCAACACAACAGGAAGGACCAACAATGGAACTCTGAAAATCCACAACCCAATTCAAGGCATATATGGGGGCTAAAAAATTTGATATGATTTGAAAGTAGCTAAGTGCTTGTTTGGCATAAGTAGCTGGTATTGTTAGGCCTCTAGTTGGACTTGATTTGAACTATATGGCTGCCTTGTGCAATTCAAAGATGGATCGTACTGAAACCTGGAGCTCAAAAGCTGAATAATAATAAGAGTTGGAACAGATAAAGCTGTAGCTTCAATATTATTTAAAAATAGCTAGAGTGGGCCTCCTCTTCTTTAGGCTAAACCACCCCTGCTCTCTCAGCTGCTCCTCACAGGACTTGGGACAGAGACTGGAATGTTATGGCTAATGGCTTAAATCTTGGTATGAAGGAATTTTTCCCCATTCTGACAAAACTGAATAAAGAAGCTGTGACCACTGAAGCCCAGCCCTCCCTGAAAATGCCTCCTGACTGGAACTTGGGACTGGGAGTTAAGCCACCTAAGGGAACTTGAGACAAGATCAATGTGACACCATTGTCCTTTTAGCTCACGTCTGGGGAGAAGTGAACAAGGCTCATTGAGAAAAATGTATCCACACAAAGCCAAACCCAGCAGCTGTCCTGAAAATCAGCTCTGTCTGCCTTCAGGCTGGAGAAGTCATTGCAAAAGACTCGTCTGTTGAGGCCAGGTTTGCACACAAACCTCCCATCAACAGAGGGGGGAGGGGGAAATTTTGGGGGTGTGGTGCAACCTCTGGTAAGGGGCAGTGGACACCCATCCTCCCTCAGACAAACGGGCTCAGCTCTAAAACCCCCCAGCCCCAGAAGGCCACAGCCAGGGCACATTCCCATGAGGGCCAGCTGAGGGGTGTCATAACTCATCCAAGACATCCAAAGTGCCCCCAGACCCATTGCTGAGGCCTTGCACCACACAACTGCATGGCATGCAAAGGAACACAACAGATCTGAAAATCCACAACCCAATTCATGGCAGGCTCAAAAGGATATACTGGTGCTAAAGATTTCATATTATTTGAAAGTAGCAAGAGACAGAGTCCAACTTGCCCCACCCCAAGGAGGTGCCTGTACATGCAAATGAACTGCTGCATGAGGAGAGTGGCATGATCACATCCTCTCTTTCCCTTTGGAATTCTCCTTCAGAGCACAGATGTGACAAAACTAAAAAGTACAACTGGAGCCCATCTTTACCTTCCAACGAAATTCAGGACTCCTCGCTGGCAGAGACCAATGCCCTGCGAGTTCAGGGCTGGCTGGCAGAGACAATCTCTGTGCACAAGTCACCTGGCGAATCGCTGGCTGCGGCCGTGGCAGAGCCCAGGCTGCCAACACCCAGCCCGGAGCGCTCTGCGCCAACTGAGGCGGCGGCGCCGTCACAGCCGCTGTGGCCGCGCTCGCGGTTCCCCGGCAACCGCGGCACCCGATTGTCGGGGCCGGGCCGGGCCGGGGACGCCGGGTGGGCCTCGGTCCCCGCTCCTTCCAGCCCTGCTGCCCCCTCGGGCCCCGGGCGCAGGGCGAGGAATCCGCTCCGGGGCCCGCACCGTGACGGGCACAGCGGCAGCGCTCGATATCGCCGGGGCTCGGCCCCAGCCCCGGGCTGCTCCTGCACAAGGAAGGCGGCGCCGGGGGAACCCAGGCTCTGACACTTTGTGTTCAGCGCACAGAACAAGTGGGAATCAGCCACTGCAGGCAGGAACAGGCACCTTCTCCTTCTTCCTAGGGACACACAAGGAGCAGAAGGCATTTCCTGCTCGAACGGGTTATCACCTCATCAGCAGCCAGGAATCAGTGGTCCAGAAGACTGACATGATCACATCCTGGATTTCTCTTTGGCATTCTCTTTCAGAACACAGATGTGCTAAAAAGAAAAAAAAACCCCGACAATATTGATCAACCTCTATCTTCAAATGAAATGCAAGACTGATTTTCAGTTGTATTCCCAGCATTTTAATAAAAACACCTACTACAATCAGAATTGTTGCAATTTCCTGCTGGCAGTAAACTTGCAATTTCAATATTCTTGCAGTAAACTCGAGATTTTAAAACTTTTTCTGAGTTGATCTGGAATATATAGGTTTATATATTCTAAAGAACTTAGGGTTTTTTAATTACTGCATACAGCTTCATGCTGCTGAGCAGTAGCACAGATTGAGTGTGTCTTCAGCAGAACTGGTTTGTCTTAGTGGAAAGACTTAGAAATGAAAAACTTTCTGAGTTAACCAGAATTAAGAAAGTAATTTTGAAAAGGAAGGAAAAAAAGACCAACCCCATTAGTTTAAGATGTTTCTAAGTCTACTACTCTGTGCAGCCTAAGGAAGCTGTCATGGATTAAGGGAAGAGAGATCTCACAGCCATGTTATCCGTAAGTGTGTGGAAAACCTTCAGAGTGCCTGCACGGCCGCTTTACAGACTTGGTGACAGAAGAGCAACACAGGATTGAACTAACACAGACAAACATCCAATTCAAGTCAAATGACAAGTTATTTTCTTGTCAGATGGGGCCGCAGATTGTACGCTGCTCACCATCCTGGGGGTTCAGGATGTCCTGCAGCATGGCTGAGACATGAGACTCGTGGAGTAGATTTATGAAAGTGAAGCACAAACATTTCCTATGCACCTTTATTGCATTACCAACTCAGTTTAAATCTCTGAAGTAGTCATTAGTGTGAAGAGCATATCCAATCACAAATTTATCTGAATTTCAAAGCCTGTATCTGTAAGAAAATGCAGTTCTTTTTATACTTTAGTGGTGTAAGTAGCTTTGAAATGCACAGTTGGTTTTGCACACATACTTGAGCTTAGATAAATAGGCGTCATCTCCTTCAGGGTGCTTTCTTAAGAATCTGAGCTGTACATTGATGACAGTGGTTATAATCTAAACCATTCCCCTAAGTCAGTAATATAATTAAGGTGTTAAGAGAATGATTGTTATGAAAAAAATATTTGTTTCAAACCTAGTTATGAGGTTGTTCTCAGAGAGGAGACAAGAAGTGAGATTTTACTTGAGTGAATGTAGATGAACTGTTATTCAGTAGGACTTTTCAGTTTGGAAACCAGGCAAGTTTAATAATGTGGAGTCAAAACAAATGCCCTCCAGGGTCAAAGCAAAGCAAACACAGTTAAGGTTTGAGCTGTTTCTGCTATCTAAAGAGTTGAATTTGTTTATCAAATAGTTAAACCTGCACTCAGGCCAACCAGGGGAAAAAAACAAGGTGCTCATGAAGTCTCAGGATAGCCTAGCTGGTCACTGGCTTTTTGTGTAGCTTCTCCTCATTGCTCTCGGCCTTCATGAAACTTATGTGCCAGCTGTCAGATGTGCTGCTTGAAGTGAAATTGCAGGACTGTTTTGGAAAGGACAGGAAAAAAAAAATGCCAGAAAAAGATGATACTTACAGTCTGCTCTGTTTCCTGGACCCTGATGTGTCCTTGTAACGAGCAGGCTGTAAGGCAGAGCAGAGAAGGTTGGTTTCTAAAATGCCTTGCCCTAAGCTCTAGACTTCCATTCTGCCACGCCTTCCCATAAGTGGGGGAGTGGAGGGGAAGGGGAAGGGAAGGCAAACAGCAAATTGCAGCAAATTAGGCAAGAAAAACACACTAAAACCCTCAGTTAAAGGAATTTGCACTGATTTTCAAAGGAGACTGTTGCCTGAACTGCTGACTTGACTTTAGTGGTTTCTGAAGAGTCTTTCTGCAAGTATTTAGGAAAGCTTAAAAGATGGTAATAAAGGCACCTATGTCAGGTCTATTCATTGCTCTATGTATAGCACTGGTATTCTAGAGCCACACTGAACGAGTCAGTTTAGTATGGTTCATTTCTGGGCACTCTGGGATAAAATGGGGAATAGGATCTTTGGCAGCAGTCATCACTGATCACTCCAAGTTTCCATTAAGCTGGGTGGGAATTATTCACTGTTTCAAAGCCCAGCAATTTAAATCAGTGTTAAGTGGCTGGATGTATGCAGTATCAAAATCTTAATAAAGAGGGATTTCCTGGGAAATACACAAGAACAGTTGCTTCCCTTTAAAAGCTGAAGATGCTAATTCATACCTTCCCATTTAGTGCAGACAGTTCCTCTCCAAGAAATTTTTTTTTTTTTTTTTTTTTTAGGAGTATCATTCTAGAAGGAGAAAAAAGACATGGAAGTCATATAAAGCATGCCTCAAAGGGTTATCCTGTATTTATTTGAAAGGTGTGCTGCTCTTGCTTTTGCAAGAGGAGGGAGTTGGAGCTCTGCCCATGGCTTTGGCATGTTGAGTGTTCTGCTGGATGTTTATTCCAGTGAATGTATAATTTCCACCCTTAGGGGTAGATCAGTAAATCAGCTCCTACAGCTGTACAACCCTGAGCATTTCATGCATCCAAATATTAAAATTACAGGTTTGAATGTCCAGCAATTAAAACTTTATTCAACTTCTTTTTCTAGCTCATGGAAAATCTGGGTTTAGAACAAACTAGAATACTTCCTACAATACAGATGCCTCCATTCTCTGCACACCTGTAACTCAGGCTGATCTACAATACTGATAAAAATTGCAGGTTGTAGTTTCACACAAATTCAACGTTTTTTCCTAAGTTTTCTGCTCACATTGAACTTATCTTAAGGATTTACTTTTGCTTTCTCCTTAAACTCTGGAAAGATACGATTAGTTTTATCTTATTTTGGTAAGTAGGCCAACCTCATCGTGCTGTTTTTCAATTGAGTTTATTCTGTGTAAAATCACTTTTGCTTTCTTCCAGCAGTCTTGCATACATCCTTTTCTGACTTGCACATCCAATTCTTCTGCATTGTTCACATTTAATGAGTTATCATATCATTTCACAGACAACTGTTCAGCTTTATAAAATATAAAACAACATTAATATTTAAAATTTTATCAAGTAAACACAACATTTAAAAGGTATTTATTATATTTTAGTAGGCTGAGGGACAGCCCCAATAATTTAATACAAAATAACAATTTTTATAAAACTTAGATCTATATGTAAATGTAAGCACACTTGAAATATAAGCTGCAGTTACAAGAGGTGAACTTGCAATTATAGTTCCTATAAACTGTTTTCACAATGATGCTGTGAAAAGAAAAAGAAAAGCTTTTTCATTGAATTTACTCTGGGCTCTTCACCAGTACGAGTCTCTGCTTTTTTAAAAAAACAACTCCATATTAATGGACACTACAAATCTCCACATCTCCTCAGTCTTACACAAACATCTCAGTTGTGCCTGCAGCACAGAAATGGAGGTACACGTTTGTTTTTTCCTAATTAGCAACTGCACACCCTCCATGCTCTAGAGATTAGAGGACAAGGTCTCTCTGTTTCATGGGAGGGATTGTACAGATAATTAACAAAAAAACTGAAACAGGGGGCCTAAAAATACATCCTACTTCAGAAGAAAAAAGATCAAGGTTTCCTAAGATTGGAAATTAATGCAGACACAGTGATTTCAGGCTTGCTGATCTCCTGGTTTGT
Source organism: Fringilla coelebs (assembly GCF_963513975.1). Lineage (NCBI taxonomy): Eukaryota > Metazoa > Chordata > Aves > Passeriformes > Fringillidae > Fringilla > Fringilla coelebs. Next base: position 464,143 of record NW_028167583.1, read on the forward strand.
TTTCTCCCTCTAGTGGTACATCCCCAGGAAGAAAGTATCCCCTGGGTGTCAAATGACAATATTGATATTTTGCACACCATTTAGAGATGGGAAAGCTTGAAGAACTGGCCCTACATGGAGAGGTTTCACAAATGCATTTTTGCAACACTGTTGGAATTATTACTTCTCTTTTTTTGCCTAAGTCAGTTCTTGATGAGAAATAGGCAACTTTCTGTGCAGAAAACAAACATCTTTTGGACTATACAGAATTACAAAAAAAGCTGCCACAGCTAAAATCACTTGGGGAATCAGCAGAACACTGAGATGGAAACAATCCCTCTCCTTTTTAAAGCAGTAACAGCAAGCTTACTCATTTGTTTGCAGTTCTGCAGCACAAAAGGAGCAGCTTTGATGAGTTCCTCGTCCTGAGATTCTGTCAATACCTGAACCATGAGTGCCAGACCATTGTTCTGAAGCAGCTCACACTGGTTCTCTTCTAGAACAGGACATGGTAAAGGAAAGCTTTGGTTTCAGCCCCACACACCTTCACCTTACAGTCATTTTAGGGGCTGCAAGTTTCTGTAGAAAGAGAGATTTTCATTCCAGACCCGAGCCTGCTGCAGTGACAGCAGGAGAGCTTTACATCCCACAGGATGATGTGACCAGAACTCAGATTGCTGTAAGAAAACTGAAGGATTGAGACCACTTGTTCGATGGAGTTCCAAGCTCATTTAATTGTGGCCTGAAACATTTGAATAATGACTCCTGTATTTCTTCTCTTCCATCACCTGCTCTTGGAGTAGATATGCAACATTTCTGTGAGGCCTGGGATGCAGAAATATCAAACTCTCAAGGCTTATAATTAGCAAAATAAAATTAGTAGCTTAAGCCTGGTCTAGCCAATCTGTTCCTCCTCATTTCTTATGTCATTAGCTGAATTTTTATTGTGCTCTCATTCACATATGGAATCATAGAACTGGTAACTTGCTAAACATAGTTCTTTCTTCTTTAAACTTAATTAAAAAAGGAAATAAAAAAATTAACATTTTTATTTTGACAGTGTTGACATTTTAAGAGAAACTTTTTCCTTTTCAAATAATTTTTCAATAATTTAATAATTTTTTATTGTTTTTTCTTTTCAAAATACATTTTCCATTAAGTCTTGTTTCACTAATTCTTCATGGAAAAATGTCTGTTAAAATAAATTTATGACCTCTTGAGCTAATTATTGAGCATGTTATTGGCACTCAGAGGATGAAAATCAACCAGGATTTTTGAACATAAGGCCTTTTTCTTGTTTCTCTAAACATACATGAGAAAAACCAGAAGTACAAATAAATTTCCCTTTCTCTTTGCTTGCACTACCACAAAATACCAACTGAAGTGCTGTATTTGTACCAGACATGCTTGGGCAAGCCCTGAGGAACATGACAAAAACATTTCAGGGCTACCAACTGTTTCTGTGTCTTGAAAGCAATGCTCTTACATAGCTTTTACAAATATTCCTGGCCTTGTAAGCAGTGGATAGAAGCTGTATGTGCCCAGGACCATGAAAAGGGCACTCAAGACAACCCATCTGCTAGGTCTGGACTGTAGTAGCTTTCAGGTCTGGATTAATTATTCCCTGGGACACCTAAGCCCCGCTCAGAATTCTTGCATATTTAGTCTAGGTTTCCAAGCTCCTAAAGACACTTCCTGCTAACAAGCTTTAAAATGTAAAGATGTAACATTCTAGAAAACTTTTTGTCCAAATACTGACATTGTATTATTTAATAGAACTCTCTCTCATGTTCCAGTCTTGATGAAGTGATACCACTGGAGGAGTCAGTGGATGAGAATTTAGGAGAAGCTGACAGACAGCAAGGAGAAAAAACAAATCTTAGCACAAACTTCAGTACAGTGTCCAATTGTTAGAATAATACTGATTTTTTTCACCTGTGCTCAGTGTCTCATTGGACAGCAGCTTCAGCAGCTCTGACACAGGGGGATACTCTGCCAAGACAACACTCATGGCAGCTGTTTGTTAAAATAATTGGAAGGAAAAGAAAGTCAATCATGAGTGTACAGGAATTATCCAAGGATCAAATGCTGGGTTTGGAGGGAACTGTGCAGAGCCCTCAGAGCCTTGGGCCTGCTCAGCTCTGCCCTGCTCCACCTTGAACAGCTCAGATTACCCCACCCCTCCTGTGCTGCTCCCAAATCCAGCCCTGTCCATCCTCCCAGCCCGTGCTCCACGGAGAGGAGGCAGAAGATCTGATGAATGAGGAGGGCTTTGCACTGTGCAGCTTCTGGAGATCCCTGCTGAGTTTCTCCATGTCCTTGATCAGCTCCAGCATAGAGCCAGAGAGAGCTGAATAAGCTCTGACACGCAGAGTATCTGCCATGAAAAGAGCAGGGGGCAAGCCCTTCCTGGCACTGGCCACACCACTGCTGGACCATCCACGCTGAGGCCCAGTCCTGTCACACCCAGCTGATCTGAAACTACCCTCACAACTAGTGCAGGTTGATGCTTTTCAACCTTTGGGAACTTCCATTTGAAGCTCTTATGGCAGAAGTGTGAGATACAGCAACCATGGCCACAGCACAGGCTCGTCAGGATCACAGGCTTCTGCAAACCTCCTGTGCAAAACACAAAACCTCATCAGGAGAGCAGTGCCCAGCCAGCAAACCACAGCAGAGTGTGCTGTGCAGAAACAACACATTTGTTCAGCTCCACCTCTAAATGACTAAAGCTTCCTAAAGCTACACAATTTATTATTCAGCCATAGGCCTAACTCCAGGATCCAAACTGACTGGTCAAATCCAGGCCCAGAGCTCAGCTTTACTTACCCAGCACGGGCTGGAGCATCTCACTTTTAATGTTCAGTGGGGTTTAAATTTCACTGCATTTATTTGAGCAACAATGGGACAGTGATCCACCTCAGATTAACTGAATCATTCCCCACTTACACTTCTGAGTTCTAAAAAGCACTGCTGCATCCACTGGGATGTGTAGAACTTGACTGCCTTTCAGCATTCATTTCTGCAACTTTTCCACCAGCACAAGACTTTAAAAATTGCATTTTAAAATTACCACAGATCAAAAATTTCTTTCCACTCACAGTTAGTAGCAATACAGGCATCCAGAGTCTTTGTTACTACCACTGCAAGTTTCATGCTGGAGTGACACAAACAGGAATCATGCAAAAGCTCAAGGAGAACTTTGGCTAATGTATCCAATCCTCCAATAGAAACAAAAGATTTCTGCACATCTGTTCAGTGGAAAAAAGAAAAAAATGTGATTTAAGCAACAGAGTTTGCTAAGTATTTTAGCATTTCACCAAGTATTTTCTGTGCATGTGTTAGTCATTACATTTATACATCAGAGGCTAGATATACACTGATCTCAAGAAATGCAGTAACTGCATATAAAATAGTTACAGGAAAACATGACCCTAGGTGCACACAAATGGCAAACATCATGCCTGAGTTCTACCCAAGTCATTGTTTTCAGTCACATCATAAGGACTTTAATTTAGACACACTTTGAATCAGAACAGCTCTGAACAGTTTTACTGGCCCTATGAAATGTAAGCAGACTGTGGCTATTTGTGGACTTGAGCACAGCGTAGTGTAAGTAAAGATGGTGGAATACAGTGGTCACAGTAAAAGTGGGAAGAACAGCAAATGACTTTGTAGGGATGGACAAGAAAGAAAAACCCATTGAGCTCTTGGATTAAGCTTGCTTTTATCAAATGCAAAGCTGTGTAAAGCTTGAGCTGCACTTACAGTTGTTTGCAACTGTGAAACCAAGAAATGAACAGATGGGAAGAACTATCTCAGGTTCTGTGCAACTCTCCAGCCACTCTTTGGCATAGGGAAAAACCCAACAGGAAATGTTTTGATTCTCTTCTGGAAAAGGAAAAACAAATTACCCCAAATCAAAACGCAATGAAATCAGCTTCAGCTGAACAGTAAAAATGAAACCAAAGTGTTACCGATTTGGAGAATATCTTTGAACTCCTTCCACAATTTTCAGAGCAACACGTCCCGTTCTGGGGGTTGTTGACACAGGCACAGAGAGTGCTGCACACTGAGGACCAGAGCTGATAGCAGGGATCAGTGTTTTCAGCTGACAGATTCTTCTCAGACCTGGAGAGAGTTGTTCTCTTAGGGAAAACACAAACAAGTCCCAAATAGTCAAGGAAACATAGCTGCTAACCAGCCTACTATTTGTCTGTTTGAATTGCAACCCTGTTCACCTGAACAACTGCAGCAGCAGGCTGATGCAGCCTGTGTCTCTGACATAGCTTTGCCCATTTTCTAAAAGAGAACACACACAAGACTCCAGAGACAAATGCAACTGCAGACAAAATCTTAACAGCAAGCTGAATTTACATACATACATTCCCTTTCCTAAGCACATATCCTCCCCAGAAGGAAATGCAAAATCAGATCAACATATTGGTAAATAACCTTTCTATGTCTCTCTCTTTCTAGACACTCTCAGAAATGATGGGTTTGCATTTGCAAACGATCTTTTTAGAACTAAACCACGTTCTGCTGTTTAAGGAAATCCCAGTGAGCAATGACCTACTTTGACAATTCAGGTTCAGTTCCATGCAAACATTCATCTTCATAAATTCACTTCACCAAAACACTGCCTAATGAATGTTCCAAATTTTGGACTGCAGATTGGCAAATAGAAAAGGAGTGTTGTAACACAGAAAAAACCCCAACTTACCATTATTTGACACCAGTACTAAGATGACAGAAACAGACATTCTTTTCAAATTCACACCAGAATTCTTTATAATTAAAAATCAAATGAGGTCTTCAAACAATGCAGAAGTACACAAAGTCTGTTGACAAGACACTGAAAACAAAAAGTGACAACCATTAAGTCCTAAGTAAGCTACTCATCATCCTAAATTATTAAGTCTCAGTCGTGGCTAGTATGTGGGGAGCAGAGACAGGGCAGGACTATGAAGTGCCTGAGGGCTTCCCCCTGCAGTGAGTTCTACACCAAGCAGGACCCTGGCAAGCTTTGGAACAACCCAGGAGTCATTGAACACTTGCTGCTGAGGGAGAGGGGGAGTGCAGGTGTCTGGTAACTTAAAGACATGCTGTGTGCACAAGTCAGCAAGGCACTGATCAAATCTGGGCATGGACAGGGCAACTGGGGCACCCACACTGCCCTTGCTCCAACTGACAATCTTGTCATCTCATTTGGTGAGACCAAAAGCAAATGGAGACAAAGCAGGAGCACAAGTAATGGCAGGGGGCCATAGCGCACTCAGAAATAGAAACAATGTTATTTTTATTACCATTACTCTCTAGAATAATCCCCAATGTAAATAAAGCTGCTTCCTTTACCATGCAATGAGCACTCAACTTGGCAAGGTCATTTATAAACATCAAACCACCAATTTCTCCAAAGTATTCGCTCGCTTCACCTACAAGAGGAAAAAAGAACAGAAACTTTTGCTTCTGTTTCTCTGCAAAATGAAAGGCTTCTAAGATTTTCCAACCTCTCAAGCCTTATGTCCTTTAGACACTTTTACAGTGCCCACCAGTTTCTTGGCATATATGGTGAACAGAAATGACTGCATTGTTTCTAAGGAAAAGCCTTTCTTACTGTTTTGTTGGCAAATGGAATGGATAGTGACCAAAGCCTCCTGCTCAGACCGAGCGCAGTCCATCTGAGATTTAAGGCATTCAAGCAGTAAGTTCAGATCTCTTTTCATATCTAGGAGCAAACACAAAAAACTTCATTAAAATTGTTATCTTTTCAATCTATTCATCTGGTCAGTAGTAGAATAAACATGTCAAAATGTAGTATGTATGTGTATTTTTAAAAAGGAGGGGAAGTGAGCCAAAATGGAGCGACACCACTTCTATTCAGCCACAAACAACAAACCCAGAAATATTTCTGTCCAGAGTTTGTTATTTGAGCATGATTTCATTTACAGACTAACAGCCTCCTTTTAATATTTCTGGCCTTTAATTACTAGCAATTCTTAGGAAGTCTGATGTAAACTACTAAATATTAAATTCACAGTTGCAAGGTGCATTAAGTGTAAATAATACACAGCCACTTAAGTATTCAGAGTGCAAATAAAATTCAGAGTGCAGCTGAAAATCTGTGGAGTAGTAAGGAAAGAGTCCAAGAGCACGAGGCTTCTCCGTGGTACTGAGGTACAGGAGACATAAACCAGCAGCACAGCAGCAGAGCCCTCAGTCAGGTGGTTGGAGATGTAACACAAAATATTCTCTGGGCACCTACATACAACCCTGGGTGGATAAGCAGACTTGGAAAATCTGCTTCTTAGTCTTTGGGCTATCATTAAAAGACTTAGTTGATAATTATTTCTTACAGTAAGAAGGTATTGTTTACTGCAAACCCTTACAAGGTTTGAGGGTTCTTAAAGAAGATAAAATATAATAAAAATGTGGAAAAATATTAGCAAATTTAAAAAAAAAGTGACTTTGTGGTTGTGTGTTTTACTGTGTGTGTAGGTTTGGCATTGGATTTACCCTTTGCATATCCAATACAGTATCCAAAATTTGGCAACTAGGAAAAAGCATGTTTTCCCAACTGCACACCACCCCACAACAGGCCTATCACAGTGGTCTACTAAAACTTTTTAAAATTGATGCAGATTATAATGACAAATTATATTAGATATCTTACCACACTGATTTATCTCCAACTTTGAGTATTTTTTTTTGGTTTATCTCTGTTCTTGTTCTACAACAGCAAGGAAAAAGTTCTTTCAGTTCTGTTCAGATTGGTGGTGTTTATAATACATGCAGTATAAATGACATCATTTTTCTAAAATGCACTTTTCCCAGTTTTCTGCTTTTACTTTGTCATCTCACACATACAGTTGAATGTATTCTTGTATGGCAAAGTTTTCCTTTGGAAATACAGCATTTTATGATAGCCCTGCATTTGTAACTACCAGGTGATCATCTTTTGAGAGTGGACATTCTGCAGAAATCAGGTTGTTCCATGTTACCCCTGAGGGGCACTGTCAGTAAAGAATATCCCCTGCTCCGTGTAACTGATCACAACAAAGCTGATCCAACTTTCCCTACAAGAGTGGCCAACTTTGCCATCAGCCAACAACTGGCACTAAGACCAAGTCATGTTACTTAGGGGGTGAACACTCTAAAACACTCGGCCTCCTGCTGCTCAAGGAGCCACTAAAGCATCAGCATTGTTCTGGCAGCACTGATCAAACCAAGGGCAGTGAGCACAGAGACATGTTCCTTACAGTGAGAACTCACTGAAATTCACCAGAGACATGCCACATTCCATGGACCATGTAACCCACAAAACCCCACAGCATTGCTTCTTCACAAACCCCATGGGGCAGCCTCTGAGAGGAGAGCAGCAGAGTGACATTCAGCTTTGGAGGCAGAAAGATGCTCCCTCAAACATGCCCCAAGTCCCAAACAGAGAAGGTTGATGCAAGCATCACAGCAACCTCTTACAATTTCTCCAAAAATTACTTTGCTCCAGGTAGAAACTTTATATCAGTGGCAAATGCAGCTAAAGAATGGATTCCTTTTCCTTCTCCAAGTGGAGCAAAGGCTCAAAGCAGAATCATTGTCATCTTAATGAAGACAGCCAGCCCTGCTTTCTCTAGGGAGTTACTGATTGCCCCCATTCCTTTGCTGCTTCCCTTAGAGAGCGAGAATTGAGAGTCCATCTCCCTGAAGCCTTTCAGAAGAGATAACAGACATGCATTTCATTTTCCTGCAAATCCAACTCTGCCACAACAAGGAATAGCTTGCCAGCCTTCCTCACCTCTTTTTGTCCTACTGCCACCACCCCGCCAGCCTAAGAAAAAACACAACTCATCCAAACAAAAGGAAGGCTGTAAAAATGACTTTGCTCTGGAGCTAATTGCTTTTCAGAAGAGTTTCATTTCATACATGTTTATACAATTATGCAATATAGGAAGCACAAGGGGTTTAAAACTGGATGTATACAAGGACATATCTTGACCTTTACCTGCATCTTTTTGACTTTTGCAACCTACAGGAATTACACAAAATAGTATTTATAAGCCAGCCTACATTAATTAGATGCAAATAGCTCATCTCGGTTGTTGCATCACAGAGCAAGGTGGAAAGGCAAACAACTAGATTTGCTTCAACAAACAGCTGCCAAATGTTGCATATCAAACTCTTCTCCATCAGTTATGGAAAATAACCCAGTAACATTGCTTCAAACCTCTCCTGGAGAAGTGCAGATCTGCCAACGTGTGTGCTCAGCAGCACTAGAGCACATGGCTGGCACGGTCAGGAGACCAGCCAGCCTGGGCAGGATTTACCCTTCAAAACTCAGGGAGCAAAGCCCAGAGGGGAGAAGTGCGGGTTGTTGGCGTCCTGTGCAAACCAAACCCCACAGCAGCAGCTGAGGCCGTGAGGACGCTGAGCTGTGGAACAGGACTCGGGGCTGTCCTGGCCTATTCCAGCTCCCCCGCACCCTCCTCCCTCAGATGGGCCGTGTGTGATTTACAGCTCATTATCAGAGCTCCACTCTGAAGTCTTAGCAAGCACCCCAGATAAGCCCAAATATAAAAGGGAAAGAACATGCCAAAATCTAAAATAAAGGCGGGGGGGAGGAGGGGATTGGAAGGCAACAGTCTAAAGATGAAACAGCAGCTGCATTCTTCTGTGGGAAGGCTGGGGAGTCCCGAGGGGGAAATGGGGCACGGCTCGGGTACCTGTGATCCAGCGGCGCGGGTGGCTCCGGGCAGACGCCGAGGCGAGGCGGGTGCCCACGGCCAGCGCTGTCCGGCTGAGGGGTGGGATCTGCGGGCTGAGGGGTGGGATCTGTGGGCTGAGGGGTGGGATCTGCGGGCTGAGGGGTGGGATCTGCGGGCTGAAGGACAGCGGAGGCCCCGCCGGACTGAGGGCCGGGATCTCGCGGAGCTGAGGGCAGAGCCCGGCCCGTCCCCTCAGGAGACGCCGCAGCCGCAGCCGCAGCGCCTCAGGGCGCGGCCGCCCTCGGAGTCGGGACAGCCCTGAGCCTTCCCCTCGGCCAGGCGGGAAGCGCTTGGAATTGTAGAACCGCCAGGGGTGAAAGAGATCTTGAAGACCATCAGTTCAACGTCAGCTCGGCACTGACACTGCAAGCCCTAAACCACTAAACCATTTGCCAGTGTCAGATCCAGAGGCCTCTTTAACACCTCCAGGGATGGCAACTGCACCCCCTCTCTGGCAAACCTCTTCCCAGGCCTGAACTCCTGAACAGTGAAATTTTTTTTCTAAAGTCTAACCTGAATTTCCTCTCAACGTGAGGCCACTTCCTCTGGCTCTCAGTGCAGGCCCAGCAGAAGAGAGCAGCCCCCCCTCAGTGCTCGCTCCTGTCAGGGAGTTGGAGAGAGCGGTGAGGTCCCTCCGGAGCCTCTTCTCCACACTGAACAAACCCAGCTCCCCCAGCTACTCCTCATGGGGCATGTTTTCTAGAGCCTTCGTGAGCCTTGCTGCCCTTCTCTGGACACACTCAGCCCCTCAATGTCCTTTTTCTGAGGGGCCCAGAGCTGACACAGCGCTCGAGCTGTGGCCTCAGCAGTGCCCAGCGCAGAGGGGCAGGCGCTGCCCTGGTCCCGCTGCCCACACTGCTGCTGATCCAGGCCAGGTGCCATTGGCCTCTTGCCCCCTTGGGCACACCTGGGCTCACACTGGGGCGGCTGGTGACCTGCAGGATGTGGCACTTGGCCTTGTGGAGCCTCACGCCCTTGCCCTTGGCCCATTGATCGAGTCTGTCCAAGTCTCACTGCAGAACCTTCCCATCCTCCAGCAGATCCATGCTCCCCCCCAACTGGACATCTGCAAATTTACTGAGGGTGCTCTCAATCCCCACCTCCAGATCATCAATAAAGATGTTAACCAGGACCAGCCCCAAAACTGGGCCCTGGAGAACACATTTCAGTGCAGCTCAGTTTGCATATTCTGCAGTTGGAGTACTGTCCCCACAACAGAAAGAGCTGCCATCCCTTGGCACTGGCGACACACACAGGTGCAGGAAAAAAACCTTTTACTCAGTGAATCTGGCTGACAGAACTGAGCTTTCAGGCACACACTCCCTTTCCCTAATGACCCTGAACTCAAGAAAAGGTATTTCACCTTCCAGCTCTTTGCACCTTTGGATCCTCAGACCATCAGAGCTCCACCAGCCTCTCATCCTTTTGTGCCTTCTCCCCACTCAAGCTGAGGAGCAGCTTTGATAAGAAAAAATGCAGATCTGCTACCAACGAGGTGAGACAATTTGCAAATGCAACTTACCCTGCCAAAAACAGCTACTGCCTTTTTCTTTCAGAGGTGAGTCATCAGAAGTAATGAAAATGCGTTCCATTTTAAACCAAAGAGGAAAAAGAAACGAAAGCACTCAGAGAGGATTTGGCAAAGCCAAGAGATGCCAATGTGGCTTATCCTGTTGGCTGCTCAGTTATTGCAGCCCTTTCCTACTTTACCATTTGTCTTGTTTGGAGATTGTGCTCAGATAATTCAGTGATGGGTACAAGAGAAATTTTAAAAATCACAGTTGATCGCAAAATAATACAGCTTAGGAAAATATAAATAGATCGGGAAGTATTTGCATCAGGATGATGACAGTTACCACATAGAGACCAAAATAAGCCCTTTTAACCAAACTTCATTGATATGCTTGTTCCTCAAGCCCTACTATCCATTTGTTTGGCTGATGTAGTATAATGTATAAGTACTGTTCAATAGCTTGTATTGTTTATATTTTCCAACACTTCTGTTGTGTTTTCTAAAAGCTCTGAGTATTTTTTAGTTTGAAAAAATATCTATTATTTTGGTACTAACACTGCAGTTCTGTGTTTCCTTTTGGTACTCAGCTGAAGAAATACAGAAAAAAAAGAGCAGAAGAAATAGCAGAGGTGGATAGTAGATCACAAGGAGCAGAGTTACAGGAGATGAGTACATTACTACTGCCACTGCTTCAGAGCATCTCTCACAAAAAGCAGACTGGCTACACTGTCCCAACTCCGTCATTTCAACTCTCCATGACTTGTTTCTTGCTTTGCAAAGCTGAGCTGAGCCATTTTTACCTAATATGAATAACAACTAGTAATCCACACTTACAGTTCTCTTGTATCACTGCAACAGCACGAGGTACCCTTAGAATTTTTTAGGGTAATTGCAATGCCATCCCTGAATTTAAACAGGTTCAAGATATTATTTGTACTTTATTCTTGAAGGTAATTTGTAGCAAAAGTCAAAAAATTATTGCAGATGGTCAGTAACTGGACTGTTATGTGTATGGGATGCGCAGGATGATTTAAGTACTGCTCCATTCTTTGTGACTCCAGGCTTTGAGAAAGAGTAATCCCACCTGGCATTTGGACTCCATTTGGTCTCAGTAATTATGGATCCAGAGTAACTTGTTAGAAGCTTGTGAAAAAATGTCTCTGACGTTTACAGCAGAGCTGAAGTGTACAGAAGGATGGGAATTCAATGAATAATTCAATGAATTACCAAGCTTTTTTGCCATTTTGAGGCTCTTGTTTTTTTCGTGTTAAGTATTTACATGTATAATACAGGTGGCTCCTGTGTCTTGGTTTGGAAAGACAGGTGTTTGCTTAGGAAGGCAGGAGCCTTTCTTGAAATGGAAAAATGTAAACCCCTTCCTTCTGAATTGTTAAAAATTTGAAATTAAAGGGGGCTCTTAGTAAAATATGGGAGCAGGAATAACAGTTCTTTATTAGGGAAGTGTCAGCGATGGAGAGAGATGGGGAGACTGACTCGGTGACCAGAATCTGCTTTTATTGTGGAATACAAGCACTTATGTACTATTTTATGGAGACTAGTAATGTGTACTACAATGATTAGGTTAAAATCACATACACAAACTTATGCATATAACAACATCCCTTACTTGCAGAGTTTAATGGGATTATCTTTTTCCAGTAAAGCTGTCAGATTTAATATTCTTGCAATCTAGGTCTACTTTTCAAAGTTCCGTTTGTTTTTGCCAAAGGATCCTGTTATCAAATCTCTTATGTTAACCAGGTCCAAAGTCCATCATGTGTCTTCTGTCCTCCAACATTCCAACATCTTAACACCTGAATTATATTACTGATGGATGGAAATGGTTTAGAGTGTAGCCACTGTCATCAATGTACAGCTCAGATTCTTAAGAAAGCACCCTGAAGGAGATGATGCCTGTTTATCTCAGCTCAAGTATGTGTTGAAAATCAACTGTGCATTTCAAAGCTACTTACACCACTGAAGTATATACAGGCTTTGAAATCCAGATAAATTTGTGGTTGGAAATGCTCTTGAAACTAATGACTACTTCAGAGATTTAAAGGGAGTTGGTAACACAATAAAGGTGTGTAAGAAATGTTTGTGCTTCACTTCTTCATAATTCTACTCCACAAGTCTCATGGCTCAGCCATGCTGCAAGACATCCTGAACCCCCAGGATGGTGAGCAGCATACAATCTGCAGCCCCATCTGACAAGAAAATAACTTGTCATTTGACTTGAATTGGATGTTTGTCTGCCTTAGTTCAATCCTGTGTTTCTCTTCTGTCACCAACTGTGTAAAGCGGCCGTGCAGGCACTCTGTGTGAAGGTTTTGCACACACTTTTGGATAACACTCTTGGCTGAGATCTCTCTTCCCTTATTCCATGACAGCTTCCTTAGGCTGCACAGAGTAGTAGACTTAGAAACATCATAAACTAATGGGGTTGGTCTTTTTTTCCCTCCTTTTCAAAAGTACTTTCTTAATTCTGGTTAACTCAAAAGTTTTTCTGTTCTGGTTAACTCAGAAAGTTTTTCATTTCTAAGTCTTTCCACTAAAACAAACCAGTTCTGCTGAAGACACACTCAATCTGTGCTATTGCTCAGCAGCATGAAGCTGTATGCAGTAATTAAAAAGCCCTAAGTTATTTAGAATATATAAACCTATATATTCCAGATCAACTCAGGAAAAAGTATGAAAATCTCGAGTTTACTGCAAGAATATTAAAATCTGGAGTTTACTGCAAGCAGGAAACTTGCAACAATTCTGATTCTAGTATGTGTTTTTATTAAAATGCTGGGAATACAACTGAAAATCAGTCTTGCATTTCATTTGAAGATAGAGGTTGATCAAGATTGTTGGTTTTTTTTCCTTTTGGCACATCTGTGTTCTGAAAAGAATGCCAAAGAGAAATCCAGGATGTGATCATGTCAGTCTTCTGGAGCATTAATTCCTGTTTGCTGATGAGGTGATAAACCATTGCAGCAGGAAATGCCTTCTGCTCATTGTGTGTCCCTAGGAAGAAGGAGAAGGTGCCTGTTCCTGCCTGCAGTGGCTGATTCCCACTTGTTCTGTGCGCTGAACACAAAGTGTCCGAGCCTGGGTTCCCCCGGCGCCGCCTTCCTTGTGCAGGAGCAGCCCGGGGCTGGGGCCGAGCCCCGGCGATATCGAGCGCTGCCGCTGTGGCCGTCACGGTGCGGGCCCCGGAGCGGATTCCTCGCCCTGCGCCCGGGGCCCGAGGGGGCAGCAGGGCTAGAAGGAGCGGGGACCGAGGCCCGCCCGGCGTGGCCGGCCCGGCCCGGCCCCGACAATCGGGTGCCGCGGTTGCCGGGGAACCGCGAGCGCGGCCACAGCGGCTGTGACGGCGCCGCTGCCTCAGTTGGCGCAGAGCGCACCGGGCTGGGTGTTGGCAGCCTGGGCTCTGCCACGGCCGCACCCAGCGATTCGCCAGGTGACTTGTGCACAGAGATTGTCTCTGCCAGCCAGCCCTGAACTCGCAGGGCATTGGTCTCTGCCAGCGAGGAGTCCTGAATTGCGTTTGAAGGTAAAGATGGGCTCCAGTTGTACTTTTTGGTTTTGTCACATCTGTGCTCTGAATGGGAATTCCAAAGGGAAAGAGAGGATGTGATCATGCCACTCTCCTCATGCAGCAGTTCATTTGCATGTACAGGCACCTCCTTGGGGTGGGGCAAGTTGGACTCTGTCTCTTGCTATTTTCAAATAATATGAAATCTTTAGCACCAGTATATCCTTTTGAGCCTGCCATGAGTTGGGTTGTGGATTTTCAGATCTGTTGTGTTCCTTTGCATGCCATGCAGTTGTCTGGTGCAAGGCCTCAGGAATGGGTCTGGGGGTACTTTGGATGTCTTGGATGAGTTATGACACCCCTCAGCTGGCCCTCATGGGAATGTGCCCTGGCTGTGGCCTTCTGGGGCTGGGGGGTTTTAGAGCTGAGCCCGTTTGTCTGAGGGAGGATGGGTGTCCACTGCCCCTTACCAGAGGTTGCGCCACACCCCCAAAATTCCCTCCTCCCCCCTCTGTTGATGGGAGGTTTGTGTGCAAACCTGGCCTCAGCAGACGAGTCTGTGGCTATGCCTTGCCCAGCCTGAAGGCAGACAAAGCTGATTTTCAGGAGAGCTGCTGGGTTTGGCTTTGTTGTGGATACATTTTTCTCAATTAGCCTTGTTCACTTCTCCCCAGACCTGAGCTAAAAGGACAATGGTGTCACATTGATCTTGTCTCAAGTTCCCTTAGGTGGCTTAACTCCCAGTCCCAGGTTCATGTCAGGAGGCATTTCAGAGAGGGCTGGGCTTCAGTGGTCGCAGCTTCTTTATTCAGTTTTGTCAGAATGGGCAAAAATTCCTTCATACCAAGATTTAAGCCATTAGCCATAACATCCCAGTCTCTCCCAAGTCCTGTGAGGAGCAGGTGAGAGAGCAGGTGTGGTTTAGCCTAAAGAAGAGGAGGCTCACTCCAGCTATTTTTAATTAATATTGAAGCTACAGCTTTGTCTGTTCCAACTCTTATTATTGTTCAGCTTTTGAGCTCCAGGTTTCAGTACGATCCATCTTTGAATTGCACAAGGCAGCCATATAGTTCAAATAAAGTCCAACTAGAGGCCTAACAATACCAGCTACTTATGCCAAACAAGCACTTAGCTACTTTCAAATCATATCAAATTTTTTAGCCCCAGTGTATGCCTTGAATGTGCCATGAGTTGGGTTGTGGATTTTCAGAGTTCCATTGTTGCTCCTTCCAGTTGTGTTGAGGAATTGTCGCCCATCTGTGACATCATCCCTTGGAAATGGCACCTGGGTTCCAGAAGACACCAACACCTCGTCTTTTGCTGAGGGAAAGGCTGAAGCCAAATACTGTGAGTAGCCCCTGGGGCTGTGCTAAGGCTGGCAAGTGCCCTGGTGTCCCTGCTCTCCCTGGCCCTGCTGTGCAGCAGCGCTGTGAAGCTGCAGAGCCCCTCCCCAGCCCTTTGTGCCATGCTCCTGTTGCTGGGGGCTGTCCTGGAGCAGTAGGGAACACTGTGGGATGCCTCAGTTGTGCCTTGCCTGGCTGT
Source organism: Fringilla coelebs (assembly GCF_963513975.1). NCBI lineage: Eukaryota > Metazoa > Chordata > Aves > Passeriformes > Fringillidae > Fringilla > Fringilla coelebs. Next base: position 479,462 of record NW_028167583.1, read on the forward strand.
GCCAGCAAAGCCGTGTGAAACCAATGTAGAGCTGAAGCCCTGAGCATGTGTTCTGTCCCTTTCCCTTTGCCCCAGGAATTCCTTCTGTCAGGTTGGGCACTCACCTGTGCTGCTCTGACCATCCTGCCCTTGGGCACCTAGGCGTGTGGGAGGGGAAAGCTCAAATTCTGCCCAAAGCCTTGAGAGCCACAGGGTGTCCCAGCTGGAAGAGCTTCCAGAGCAGCTGTTCTCTCCCAGCTCCTGTGTGGGCACAGAGCCAGCCCTGCAGGCAGCACTGGAGCCAGGGCCACAAAGGTCCCTTGCTGTCTGGAGGTCCCTTGGCTGAAGGTGCCCCAGTGCTGAGGCTCTGTCAAGGAGATCCCTCTGTTTTCTTCTGAGGAGGGCTCTGTCAGTCCAGACAGAGAAAACAATTAACAGAGAGCACCAAAACCTGGACACATTCCTGTGCACCTCCCTCTTGGTACAACTTTGTTTTCTTGCATCTCTTGGACTCAGGCAGCAGCGATATCTCCTTGCTGTGAGTTCTGAGTGTTGTGCAGGGATGGAGTTCAGGCAGTTCTGAGAGCTCCTCCCCATTCTCTGGAAAGGTCACTGCCTCAATCCAAGGGAACGTAAGAGAAAACAAATGACCAAGGAGCAGAAATCCCCAACCATGTTCCATCCAATCCTGGAGAAGCCAATGGGACAGAGCCATGTGGCTGGAGTATGTGTATTGCACTCTGTATTATTAATTTACTGATGCTAAGGATTTCAGCAGGAACCTTCCAGGGCTCCCAGGACTGTCCTAGTGGCTGTGATCACAAGTTATTCACCAGTGCCACTTGTTCAAGAGAAGCTTTTCTGAACAAGCCCATCTCTGCGGCTCTAGCTGGTGTATTTTTGCCTTTCAGCTGCTTCCCTCTAAGTTCCAGAGGGAGATGTTTCCCAGCAGGAAGAAGGAGGCCAGCACTGGGGGGAGTATTCTGCCCAGAACTGGCCCATTTCTAGACAGGAGTGAGACTCATCCCAAGGTAGACTTTTTCTGCTCTTTTCCTTTCTGTTTACCATGGAGTTTGAAGAGGGTGTGTGCTTGTGACAGGCTTGCCTCCAGCAAAACACCTCAGTGTACAGGTGCTGCTGTCATTGCAAACTGCTGGGAGTGGTGGACTGGGAGTCCTGATGTGCACTAAGCAACACAAATGAGCTCTGCTGAAGGTGCTGGGCTGTGCTGGAGTGTAGCTGCCAGTGCTGGCAGGGGGAAGGGTGGGGACACAAAGGCACAACATTGCCATTTGCCATTCTCCTGCTGAAATAGCCACCTCTTGCTTTGGTGTGCTCACCATCAAATGCTTGGGGTCACAGGATTCCCTCCAGAGTGGCAGCGTTGGCCTTTGAAGGCCAAGGATCTGCAGGAATTACTTCAGATTTAACAAAACAAATTGCATTCCTGCTCTGGGCTGGAATGATGTGTTGGAACCTGACGTGCTGTTAGATTTTGCAGGCTGCCAGATGTAGAGGGGACTGGCCATGGGCAGAGGGGAATGGATGTGCTTTATCTGGATCAGTGCCTACTGAGAGATGTGTTTAAAGCTGCTTTTCTGGAAGGACTGGCTCAGTAGAAAGCACAGTCCAAAGGGGTAGGTGACCGAGGTGGGCTATTGAGCAGGAAATTGGCAGCAGGAGACATGGAACAAACTGGTTGAGGATTGCCCTGGAGAGGGGCGTTGGGAACACCTCAGGGAAGGGCACAACTAAGGGACAGTGTGCTGCAGCCACTCCCTTCAGCAGAATGTGTCTGCTGTGAAGTCCCATAGGAGACCTGCTTGTGTCTCTGCAGTGACAGCAGTGTGGCTGGAGAAGGCAGACACAGCAGGGGAGAGTTTTCTCAAAGCAATGTCTCTGCTCCAGAAGCATTTGCTGTTGTGGTGTCATTTCAGACCTGCCTCTAGAATGTCACTAAATAAGATAGCAATAATGACAAGAAAGCAGCCATTTAAAGCTGATGGAAAAAGGAGATACCAACTCTACTTTTACCCAAGTTGCTGAGAAAATACCTGAACCTTATCCTCATTCAGCATTCACCTCACTTGTCTTTTGATTTTCACCTCATTTGTCTTTTTATTTTTGCCTTTCCCTCTGTTTGAAACACACTAACTTTTAACTAGAATGAAAGGGGACAAAATCATCCAAGCAGAAGAAAACTGTTTATTAGTAAGGATTCAGCTGAGCCAGGCGTGTCTTCCTCCCCGAGAGCCAAGCACAAACACACACCCTCCGAGAAAATGGCAATCTTTCTGTGCCCTTTATACCTGGCTGGGGCACTCCCTGTCCCCATTCCCATTGATGGGTACTCAGGAGCTTCCATTCTCTACTGACCCCCAACTTTTCTGTCCCCTCCCCTCTTGTCCTCTTCCTTTTGGTCAGATCTTCAGCCCCGTCCCTCTCACTGCCACACTCAACAAACCAACCTGAACAAATCCAAACCACAAACAACACATAGAACCAACAAATTCCACTCTTTTTCTTCATAACCTTTTGGTTTTAGCCAAATATCACCTCATCTCTCCCACCTCCTCTGGTCCTGTGCTCTTCTTACTGATGTATAAATTCTAGAGCAAAAAAGATATTTGCAGTTATGTGGGCCTAGGTTTCCCTGTCTCAGAATAAAGGATATCCCAAAATTGTTACCCATGGAGTCTCCTGTAAATCCATGGGTTTTACTTACTCCATGAGTGCTCAGTCAGTGCCCCAGAGCTCTGTGACCACCTGGGCAAAAGGCTGTGCTTAAGGGAAGTGCTGCTTGGCATTGTGGAGAAAGAAAGCTGGAGAAATACATGCCAAAAGAGCAGCTTGGCTTGAGGCTGCTCTGTGTGGCCCAGCAGCTGTGGATCAGCTCAGAGCAGAGGTGGGTGAGCCACTGTTTGCCCAGTGTGGGCTGGGCAGACGTGCTCCCCCAGAGTCTGTACTTCCCTGGGGATCAGTGTAAGATTCTCCTGCATGAACCTTCCTCCCAGCAGCTGAAGCTCTCCCTGCTCTCTCTCGCCTCTCCAGCTGCCATCAGCTGCCCCGAAACAGAGCTGGTTTGGGGTTTCCCCACCAGAGCTGGTCTTTCAGAACTTCGTTGCTCGGGAGGTCTGTGAAATGGTGCTGTGTCTCATTAATAAGGGCAAGGTAAGTGCTGGCACCCAGGGCTTTAACACTGTGCTGGAAGAGGAGAGTGCTGTCATTCCCCCAGTGTGCAGCAAAGCAAGTTATCTGCTGCAGCACATGCAGAAGAAAATGTCTCAGCACCTTGTTCTGCAAGATGCTGGAAATCTTCCTGTGCTGGGAATTGTCCCCTGATTTTGGCCATGCCTTGATGGTGTCTATCCCAAAGGAGTTTCCCTCTCTTGCAAGCTCTGGACTGATAGGAATGCTGAGGGCTGTACAGTTCTTACCTGCTCTCGTGCTTTGCCTTGAGTCTATTGCACAGCCTGTGTCTCCTTGGTTAATCTTGGCTCCTGGTAGGAATCTCTGCCTCTCTCAGCCAGTTTGGCTCCCTTTGTGCAGCTCACAGTCAAAGCTCAGGGGGCTGAGTCCTTTCCACTTTATGCTGGAATCACTTCTCATGACTGGCATTGGCAGTGCAGGAGCTGTGTTCTGAAAGAGCCCTGCAATCAGCCTGAGGGAGCAGAAGCAGTGAGAGGCCTTTAGGTGCCACTTCAGGCTCCTGCTCAGCTTCATCCAGCTCTGCTCAGCTTTTCCAAAAGCAGCACGGTGCTCTGCTTTCCCTTTGGAGAACCACAGCACATCCAAAGCCATGTGCTCCTGGAAGGTTCCCACCTTCACTTGAAGAAATTTGGATTGTTTTGCAATTTCTCAAGGGAGCTGAGAGGGGGAAAAAGTTGAAAAATGTCAGCAGTTGTGTTCCAGTGTAAAGAGGAAAATTTGAGACCATTAGAATTTCAGTCAGGGAAACATTTTCTCAAGTGAGGCTTGTGCCAAGAGTGGGCTGGTGGGAGGAGACAGGAGGGAGTCCAAATCATCTGGTTTAGACTTTTGGAGAGCATCTTGGTGCTCAGGGGTTGATGCTGTCAGTGTGCTAGAAAATGCATGTTTGCTGTGTCTGTGAATGGCCGAGGGCAGAACCTGGCCTGCTGGCTGCAGGCAGGAATGCCCAGCAGCCCAGCTTGCCTGCACAGGCAGCAAGAAGGCCTGGAGAGCCAAGACTGGCTTTTCATCCTGGAAGCACAGTGTCAGTCAGTGCTGGTGATGTTTCTCTAGGCAGAAAATGCCTTGGAAGCCCACAGTCAATAGGCACAGCCTGTCTGTGTTTCTGTCACTTTTGGCAAACTGATTGCTCTCATGGTTTTATGATTCTTCCTTGCTGCTTTACTGCCCATAGAAATTCTCTTTGTCCTCTCCTTGTTTTAGGGATTGTCTTGCTGTGTTCCTTCCTTCTTTTGCTTTTCAGGTTTGCTTTTATTCCCAGTAAGGCCACAGGGTTTGTTCTCCTCTCTTGCTGCTCTGCTTGCCTGACTCTATCCCCACAAGGTCCCTGCCCAAACCTGATGTGCTAGAAAGGAATTTCTTCCTTCCCCCAGGATAATGTGCTGGTTTGCTTTCAGGTAGCACTTTCCCCCTCTGGAACATGACAACTGCATGGCTGTGTGCAGGCAGAAGGCAGCAGGTTTTTTGGCCTTGTTGAATATGCAGATGACTTGGTTCAGGTGCTCTGTCTCCATCCTGCCGGTGCTGACCTGCTCAGCCCTTCCTTGCCAGCAGGCACTGCAGTACTGGTCGTGGCCAAAGTGCTGGAGGCAGCCAGAAGGGATTCCAGTTCAGCCTTGTGAATGATGTGCCTGTGCCTGCACAGCTGAAAGTGCTTTGGAGAAGGGGCCAAGGAGGGATGTCAGCAGGGCAGGGACAGGTCTCCTCTGGTGCTGTTTGCACAAGTGTCAGAATGATCATTTGGTGTCTTTGCTGCAGATTCCTCGTCTGGTGAAGGTGTGCATGGAGAGCTGCCCTTATTTCCAGCTGGCGTGCCCCAGGGATGTGTACCATGTGGTGCCAGCAGGCGCCTCTGCCCCTGTGCGCATCCGCTTCAGCCCCGCCGAGAACAAGGTGAGAGTGGAGGAGCCAAAGCACAGAGTGATCTGCACAGCCATTGTTTTCCCTGCACTCTGGCTCCAGCCCATTGCATGCTGTGAGCTTGGCTGCAGGCCGTGGGCAGACAGCCTGCAGGTAGTCCCACCTTGCCACGGGCTGGCAGGCACTGCAGCCAGGCCTGCCAGGCTCTGCTTCCCCTCCCTGCCCATCCCTGAGCATTGCCAAGGGAAGATGCAGAGGGAAGAGGATGGAAATGACAGAGGGCTGTTGATAGATGTTGGGCCATCTCTAGGTCCAGTGGAAGGGGTTTCCTTATGATGGAAAACACCTGAGGAACAAAGAGGTCAGAGAGCTTTTCTCCTCCCTGACTGGCAACAGCTTCCCTGCCTGCCCCTGGGCTGGAGCAAAGACGGTGCTTTTTCAGCCCCTCTGCTCACCAGCCTTGCAGCTGTGCTGTGCCAGAGCACAAGTGAGCATGGTGCAGCTGCAGGGCCAGGGCAGAGGATGTGCTGTGCCCGTGAGGCCGGCCTGGCACAGGCAGACTGGGCTCTGGGTGCCCTTGGTCAGCAGGAGGTTGCTGAGCTGCAGGGGACTGGGACAGCTGCCTGTAGGAGCTGGTGCAGGGCAGGTACAAGCTGCAGGCAGAGCTGTGAGCCCAGAGCCCGTGGCAGTGACACTGCTGGGGCTCTGTCTTCATGCCTGTCACTGTGCTTGCTCTGTCAGCTGGCAGCCATCCCGTGCCAAAGGTGCTTTTGTGTGCAGGTTTGAAGAGCAGTGCTGAGGCCCTGGCAAGTCTGATCTCAGTGCTGGGATCTGGAGGGTTCATGTTCTGATCTGGAGGCCTGTTCATAGACCAGGGTTTAGGACATGGCATGGAAGGGGAGGAAGCCTTGCAGGGAAACAAAGAGAGGCCCTTTCCAACAGCATCCTGCTGCCTCTTGGCACTGTTCTTCTCCTGACTTGGTTGGAGAGGCAAAGTTTGAGGGGAGTTCTGAGCCAACTGATGTTGCTACACCAGGCCAGAAGTGCAGGATCTCTTTGGGTGCAGCTGTTTTCTCATCTTCTTTTGCTGCTTAGAGTCAGTTGAACAATTTGTCCTATTCTCAGGCAGTGGGAATATAGAAACCTAGAGAGGAATGTCCTGTGTTCCCTAGCTCCATGCTCCTTTAGAAGGGACTTAGAATTCTTTAACATCATTAAAATTTCGAGTAAAAATTATGGTGGCCTAGGGTATGGGTATGACCCAAGTGACACAAGAGCTGAATGCCACAGAGATAGGTTTTGCAAAGTGCACGGGTGCCTTTAAAATGTGACATATGAGTAGAACTTAGTGTTCATTTTAGGGTGCAATAGGTAAATTGATGTCCTTGGAGGGTTATAGAAATGGTTTTTCTTCTGCCATGGGGATGGCACTAAATGCCCTGTGCTGAGCCAGTTTCTTTTCCTGCAGGATTATTGCCACGAGCTCGTCTGCATGACTACCAGGGAAAGGATAGTTGTGCCAATTCGAGCCATTAATACCCGAGCTGTCCTGGACTTCCCTGCCCAGCTGGACATCTCCAAGGGTGCAGCCCAGTGCAGCACCCAGCAGGCTCTGCTGGTGCCCAGTGTGGGTACCCGGGCAGCTCGGTACCAGCTGAGCAGCCAGAGGTGAGGCAGCTCATCTGTCCTTGTGCAAAACACCTTTGGGGGATGAGAGCCAAGTTGGGAAAGAGCAGCAAAAGGAACCAGAGCACAGCAGCTGCTGCCCTGCAGCCTGGCTGGAAGGGAGCAGGATGGATGGCATCTGCTCTTGCTTTCAGTGGCCTTTGAGCTTTGTCTGTCCCAGATTTCCTGGAGGCTGCTTGAACATGTTGGGAGCTGGCTTGCACCCTCCTGAGCACAAGCAGCTTCTGAAAAGCTTCCTCAGCACTGTCAGCCAAAGAGAGCCATTATCTGGGAGAAATTCCTGAAGGCTGTCAGTGTCAGGTTGTGCATGCAGATAGCTCTGAACCCTCTCTGTGCTGTTCACAAAGCATTCTGTGATGGGATTGCTGGCAGTGGGACCGTTGAGGCTCATGGCAGAGAGCTGGATGCAGAGTATGGGGGAGCTGAGGTCATTTTCCCCAGAGGATCTGGTGAGGGCTGGATCTCCTCAGCAGTGGCTGCGTGGCTGTTTCTGATGCTGTCTGTCCTGGCTGTCTTCTGCTGCCTGTGCTTGGTTTGCTCCCTGCTTGCCCAAGGCAGCTGCAGAGAGCTGCAGTGCAGAAGGAATCTCCTGGCCAGGTGTCCCCCCAGCCCTGCTCCCTCTGTCTGTGTTGCAGTCCTTTCTCCGTGGTGCCGGCCACAGGAGCTCTGGGCGCTGGTGACACCGTGCAGGGGACAGTGGGATGTCACCCGCGGGCCAGCGGTGACCCCTGCGGCTCCCTGGCAGTGTGCTGCAGCACAGGTGAGTGCTGGGCCCTGCAGGGGCATGGGACAGTTCTGCACCATGGCTCCCTGCTGTCCCGTGCCCTGCATTCCCTCCAGAGGTACCTCCCTGCTCAGCTCTAGCCCAGAGCAAACTGAGAACTCCTTGGTGTTTAGGGACTTGAGAAAGTGGATCCCCTCTCACAGGCAAAGAGTTTGGACTCCTGTTTTGCTGGGAGTTGGTGAGGGGAGGAAGGAGGATCCCTGATTCTCCACTACCATGTGGCTGTGCCTGGCTGAAGTTTTCTTTGATTCCTGGGCAGTGCTGTAGGGGAGGTCTCCATCAGCCTCTCTCCAATGCAATGGATTTCTTGCACACCTCTGTCTTACCTGCTGCTTCTCCACTGGCTTGCCACAGAGCCTTTTTCTATGTGGCCCTTACACAGAGATGTAGTTTCTGCCTAACAAAATTTTCAGACCCTCAAGTTCCTTTTTTGTGACAAATCCAAACAAATATTTCCCTGTCCCCATTTCCCAGGCCGTTCATGGTGTTTCAGACCTCTCACATCTATCTCCAATTTCATTTCTAGACTGAGGAGGAATCCCATTCAGTCTTCATATAGAAGCTGTACTTACTAATCTTTCCTGTATCCCTTTTTAATTTGTTTGGAAATGCTTCAGCTAGCTTTTTCAGATCAGAACCTGGATCACCTCTCAGTGAGCCCGAGAAATGGGTTAGAAATTAGAAGTCAGCCCCAAGGGATATTTCCTGAGGGACGAGAAGGGTCCATATGTTCTCCTGCAGCATCAGGAGCTGCTTGCATCCAGCTCAGAGTCAGGGACTGGCACTGAGGCAGCCTGGAAAATCCAGTGTAAGAGAGGGAATGATTGTACTGCAATGGACATCTCTCCCCAGGCCGTGAGAGCAGGCTGCCCCTGCAGCTCAGAGGGGAAGGCCAAGGACCCTTGGTTGAACTCAGCTCTCAGACTCTGGACCTTGGGAACATTTTTGTCAACACCCCCCATGTCTCTGAGGTGAGCAGCAGGGCTTGGGAGGGATCCTGATGGCTCCTGAGGCAGCAGCAAGCCTGGTGGAGCTGTGGAATTGCTGCCAGCCTGGGCAGTTGTGAGCAGGGAATATTTGCTGTCCTGCTCAAATCTGGGGGTTCAGAAAGGTGTGTCTGTTGTTCCTGAAGCCCCAGTCCCTGCTTTTGGGCAGCCTTCCTTAGGGATCAGCTGGGAGGCTTCCTGCACAACAGCCCCTTGGCACATGAAACCAGCACTGGCTCCAAAAGCTGCATGTTCAGAGGCTTTTGGGGCAGTGCCAGACACAAGGCACCTTTGGGCTGGGCTCTGCAGAAGCAGCTGCAACAAACTGGCTGCCTTTGAACTTCAGCCCACTGCAAACAGCCTCCAGCCAAGTGTCTCCTGCCAATTGCTGCAAGTGACAGGAAAGCCTTGGGATTCTCTCCCTTGCTGACCAGTCCCTCCCCACACTTCAGCCTTGGTGCATCTCTGGCTCTAGAAAGAGAAAAGTGTTCCTGGGAATAAAGCAAAGGATTTTCCTACCTATTTGCCCCCCCACAATAGTGTCAACTTTACAAAAACATCATGAGAGAGCAAGTGAAGAGGTAGAAAATGAGGCCCTGCATCATGACAGACACTTTCAAAAGCTTGGCTGGGGAAGAGAAAGACACCCTGAGTTTTCTTACCAAAAGATGGTGCTGTCTATACATTTTGATGCTGATGCCTCATTCCCAGTGTATTGTTTTCATGGTATGGGAAAAGGTGAATGAGCAGATGGTGCTGTTGGAGCTGTTCTAAGTGAGGCAGCAGCAGCTCTGGGGTGATTGACTACACAGCTGCAATCAGCCCACGTTGCTCTCAGGGCCAGCTCTCAGTGAGCTTGGTGATGCTGAGCAGAGGTGCACTGCTCTGTGTGCATGGGCTCAGCCCAGGGTGACTGCAGTTCTGTGGAGTAACCTCTGCTCTGCATGAAAACCCAGAGGCAGAACTTGTCCTGTTGTATCTTTTGCCTTCTGCCACTCAACAGCACAAAGCATCTTCTGCCTTTTCTGGGTGTTCATGGCATCATGAGACAATGACTCACAAGAAGGGAAGGTTCCACATGTATTTCCATATGGCTTTCTTGCTGCTGCAGGTGAAACTGATGAACCAAGGAGCTCTGGCTGCTCCCTTCAGCTTTATCCCTTCAGCCACCACCATGGGCTCCTGCTTCAAGTTTGCACCCTTGGAGGGCATCATTGCAGCAGGTGGGAGCCAGAGTGTGCAGATCTCCTTCAGTGCTACTGTGTTGGGGAGCCTTGAGGAAGAGTTCCAGTTCCAAGTGGCTGGATCTCCTGTGCCTGCCATCCTGACCATCAAGTAAGGACCCTGGGAGCTGGGTGGGCACATATGTGGCTGTGTCTGGGACATCCCCCACCTACCTCATGTTGGGCTGGAGCAGAGAAAAAAGGTGTTTCCTGGGGTCTGAATCTCTGCTGTGGTGCTGGCATTGCTTTAGTGTGAGGATGGCTCCTGCCCTGGGTGGTAGCTGGGAGCTGGAATGACTCCTCCCTGCAGGGATCTCCCTGTGCCTTGGGCCATGGCAGGCAGTGGGATGGATCAGCTTTGGGCAGCAGCTGCTCTGGGATGTCCCACCTGAGCAGCCAGCAAGGTCCCCAGGGCTCTGTAGATGGGCCAGCCTGGGTGATTGTGCAGCAGCAGCAGTGTTTGTAAAAACTTGTGTTAACAACCCATGGCAGATGGGCAGCAGCAGGCTCAGCTCACCTCTGCCAGCCCTGCTGTGGGGGACAAGCTGTGCTGCCAGCTGCTGTGCACAGAGTGCTCTGGTGCCTCCTTGGCACAGGCAGGAAAGGGCTGATGTGGGAGTCAGGGAAGTGTGCAGCAGGAAGTGTCCCAAGGACTTGGGCATCCTCGCGTGGGCTGGTGCCATGGCAAGAGATAATCCTGGCGCAGCCAAAGGGAGAAGGGCTGATCCCAGGGAAGGCAGAGCTCAGTGCTCAGGAGCAGAGCAGCGTGAGGCCTTGTCCCTGCCAGCCTGAGCCATGTGCTGCTAGGATAATGTAGTGGCAGCAGGAGAGCTGATGCTGGCTGCTCTGCAGCTTTGGAGCTGGGCTGTTGCTGTGGGCAGGCACTGGCTCAAGGCAGTAAAGAAATGAAAGGAATCTGCACTGGATTATACCAATGAGATAAGGGAGTTGGATATAAAAGAACAAGGAAGTTATTACTTAGCAAGAGAAAAGTGGTGAGTAGGTGTGCCCATAGTGGAGAAACAATGATGCTGGCTTTGTTTTTGGAGGAAAAGTGCTGCTTTTGTATTTTGGAAATCAAGAGGGAACCTTTCACCATCAAATCATTGATTCTCCTTGTGTCCCTGCCCCCAAGTGGCCATGGGGTGTTTCTGCATAAGCAGCTTTCTCCTTGGGCAAGGGCAGGTGTCTCTTGTTGAGATGTGCAGAGCAGAGCCAGGGGCAGTCCTGTGAACACCACAGAAGGCCCAGGTCACTGCTCCTTGGAACCAAAAGGCAGAGTGGGCATTGATTGGCATCAAGCATGAAATCAACTTGTGCGTGTTGTGCAGCTTCAAGTGCTGATTTCAGTGGATGTTGGTGACTTCTGGAGTCTGTCTGCTGAGTTCAAGGAGAGCTGAGGTGCTGTGCTGGATTCAGGACACCCTGGTTTGGTTGTTGAAGCTGTTGCTCTTGGCTGTGCCAGCTGGTACACTGCTGACAAGCCGGTCCTTTCCTCTAGGATTCATCTGTCCCCTGGCTAGAACTGTTGCTGCTCTTTCCAGAGGATGTTTGGGAATGCCCTGGATTCATGTCTCAGAACTCTGTAATGATGGTGTGGGTCAAACTCTCCTGAGAAAGCTCCTCCATGGGAACAGCAGTTCCAGCTAAGAAAAAGCAAAGCAGGGAACCTTTGGCTGCAAGGGCTGCTGACAGAAGTTTGTGGGGACACCTTTATGTCCCTCCCATTGCAGATGGGGAAAGTGAGGCACAGAGCCATGTCTGGGTGTGTGTTGAGGGTCCTTCATGGGAGCACCAGCATCCTGGGGCCTTCTCCTGCCTGCCCTGTGCCCAAAGCCCATCCGTGGCTGTTGGCTGCTGGCCACTTGGCTTTAGCTGCCTCCTGTGCACAGGGCCCTGTGCTGAGCACATGGTGCTGTGTTGGTTGGAAACCCAGGGTGCCCTGAGCCCAGGTTTTGTGTCCCCGAGCCACGACAGCCAGGCCTTTGCAATTCTTTAACCAAGCCATTTCCTCCTCTGTCCTCGCCCTCCAGAGGCAGCGTCATTGCTCCGAGTTTGCACTTCGACCTCCCTGAGCTCGACTTCGGGGACATCTCCTTTGGTGAGTGTTCCCTGGGCTGGGACACAGCGTCAGGGATCTGTGCCTTCCAACAGAAAAGCATCCCTCACTCCTGGTCTGCCCCATCAGCCTCTCCAGGCTGTGAACTGCAGGGCTGCTGCTGCTACCTCAGGTGGCATTTTGCCATTGTGAGATCCAATAGAAGGAAGGAATAGAAAGTCAGTATTTTCTGGTGTCTCTGTGCTGCTTTAAAAGACAGATGTCTTCCAAGGAAGGTGGGAATCTTCCTGCAATGAGCCCCTCCCTCCAAATTCTTATACCTTTGAAATGGTATAAGAAAAGGGAAAACGATGGGAAAAGGAATAAGAGTTCTTTCCTAGACTGTCTCAGGAGAGCACAGACAAGAAGGCAAGAACAGACATTTCCCAGCGCCAAGTCCCGTTTTTCCCTTTGGTGGAGTTCCGGTCCCAGCAGGAGGAGCTGTGGGCTCTGGCAGGGCAGTGATCCCCTCCTAGCGCATGGAGGGAAGGAAGGAATGCTCCTTTTGCACACTCCCCAAGGGCAGGGGGCTGTCGGCAGTGCGGAGCAGCAGCAGGCAGGAGCAGGGCAGGCAGGGTCGATGCCAGTGCTGAGCTGCAGCCAGGGCAGTCCCGGGGCCAAGCACACAACCTCCCGCAGCAGCAGCGGCCGAGCTTCGGTCCCCGAGTGGGAGGAAGGGAAGCTCCGCTCCCTGCCCAAGCTCAGCGGCAACTGCACAGCTGCCCACGGCATCACGCCACAACTCCCAAAAACCCCGAAGGGAAAAGCCCAGCCCCGGGGCCACAACCCCCCAAAACCCCTCTGCCCCTTCCCAGACCAAGGGCAACATTCACTGCCAAGCCCAAACCCAGAACAGTGAAGTTGATGAACTTTTGAAGGAAACTCATTGCCTTTGCTGAGCTGCTTCTTGCCCAGCCTGCATCAGCACGGGGGCACTTGTCAAGTTGCCTTTTGAGGAAATGAAACAAGAAAGGCAACAGATGGAAATATGGTTCTGAACCAGGAGATTGATCCTGCTGAATCTGATTTCATTCGTAAGGTCTCTCCAGCTGAAGGCAGCTGTTGTATCTTTGCTTCTTTGTAACTGTTGACTGTTGTGTGCATGTGCTGAGCTCAGTCTCATTTGAGGTTTTGACATCTGGGTTTGTCCTTTTGTGCCTCTCTTGCCTCCCTGCTGGAGTCACTGCTGGAGCTGGCAGTGGTCACTTGGATGGGCACAGAGCAGCTCTGGGCTGCAGCTGCAGTTGTTTTTTCTGCCCATGTGTGTTCCAGTGAGTCTTGGTGAGCAGGCCTGGGGAGAAGTCTCCTCCCCACAGAGCTGGCCAGCCCAGCCAGATGTGCACTGCAGAGCAGGTTGTGGCTGCTCTGTGGGCTCTGCAGGACATGCCCACCATCAGTGGCTGTATCTCTGGCTTTGCAGGATGGAAAGCAAATCCCAGAGCTAAAGTGGGGTCAACCCTTGCAGGCAGCAATCCCAGTGAGCAGCATGGGTGTGATGTCCCCGTTTGTTGGGTGAGGTGGGACCTGGTTCCTCATTGCTAATCTCAAAGCAAGGCTCGGGTGTGCCCCCAGTTGAGTGGCCTCTGAGCTGTCACGTGCTCACTCTGTTTGGCCCAAACCAAGAGATACCTTAAGGATCCTGCAGAGAGAAGCTGCATTAGGGTGCTTTGCCTCACGTTCTAGTTCCTGATTCCATCCTCACTTTCTTTTGCTGTAGCTCCTTCTCAATGATGACTTACTGTTTATATATCTCTGAAAACAGTGGGAGTGTTGGCAGGCTTGGCAGGGAATTTTCCAGCTTGAATTCTCAGAGTAACTGCTGGGTCTGGGTGCACACTCATCACTGAGAGATAAGTGGTGCTGGTTTGGGGCAGGTGAGGGAGCTCCTCCCCATGCCAAAGAGAGAAGCTTGCAGTGTTGAGCAGGGCTAGGAGTGGGCATTTTCAGGGCTGCAGTCTGAAATCTGTGTCAGAGGGAACTAAGTGACGATTAATTCCTCACGCAGCTTCGTGGGGAGCTGTAGTTCAGATAATAAAGAGCTGAACTCCAATCCCACTTTCATCCTGGCAGGATATTCACCCCAGGATCATGCCATAGTGGGTTCCTGACTGGATATTTGTGTCCTTTGCCAGGCTTTCCCTACACCCAGCGCTGTCGCCTGACCAACAGCTCCCCGGTGCCCCTGAGGTTCCAGCTCCGCATGTCGGACGATGGCACGCAGCCGGCTGTGGACAGCGTGGATCAGATCCGCAGGGACAGCGACCCAGCCTGGAGGAAGGGAATCCATTTCTATGTGGAGCCCAGGGAGTTCAGCATCAATCCCAGCCAAGGGACCATCCTCCCCCAGGGACACCAGGACATCGAGGTACGGCAAGAGTCCAGCCACAGACGCTGCAGCAGCAGGGCTGAAGCTGCACTGGAGTGTGGGAGGGCTTCAGCTCTGGTGCCAGCTTTGAGCATGCTGGGAGTGAGAGATCTGCACTGCTGGGAGGCCTCTGCTAGCTGCCTTACTTGGGATGTTCCTCCAGGAGCACTGTTTGGTTTCCAAAATCATCTGCTGAGGTCACATTCCTTATGGTCAAGGCCTGAAGCCATTCTTGTGTTTTTGAGAGCAATTGATATGATTGCAAGTGGGCAGAGCAAGGATTAGGGCAGAAGGTGGCTGTTAGAGAGATGTCATTGTATAAAGCAATTATCTTTTCTTCTTGGTCTCATTTCCCCCCTCCTGGGGAGCAGAATGATTTGTGTTCACTGCAGGAATCTCCAGGGGGGACAAAATACTCTGCACCATGAACTGCCCAGCACCTCCTGGGCCACCCTTTGCCCTCAGCTTCCTGCTGTGAAGCTGAACTCATTGTGTTCAAGTCAGATTTCCTCTGCATGGATGTCATTGTATTCAGATGAGAAATTGGCCCCTTAATTTGAATGCAGTGGTGCAGAGAGCTTTAGTCTGATGTTTTAATGTAGCTGACCTCAGCCCTGATAGCAAGGTGTATTTAACAAGTCTGGTATTGCCAGAAGGCTTTTGTTCCTCTGAGACTGTGCTCTACACATGGAGCAGCAGAAGAATTATGGCCAAATCCTCCCTCAAAAACTGGAGGATATCACACGTGGGTAATGAGCTTTTGTAAGGAAGAATTTCCTGTTCTTCTCTTGCACCAGGTGACCCTGTGTTCCAACACGGTGATGAAGTTCTACAGGAGGATGCTGGTGGATCTGGAGGGTATTGGCAAGGGAGTGGCAACACTAATCATCACAGCCAGGTACCAGCCCTTGCTGGCCCCTCCAGGCACTGCCTTGCACAGGCTTTGCTGGCTGCAGCTGCCCAGCAGAAGTGCTGCTCAATGGCCTCGTGTTGTGCCAGCTGGACATGAGAACAGCAGGGCTTGGACAGCAGCCTGTGGTGAAAAGCAGCCCTGCTCACAGCCCAGCACGGCCCTGGGCCCTCTTCTAAAGGGAGCAGGAATGATCTCATTTATGGGCCTGGGTTTTGGTGCTTGAGGTGGGACAAATTTCCCGAGGGCCTCCTCTCCTTCTTGCTGCAATAGTGGAGTTGTGCTGGTTGTGACCAGCGTGCATTGGTTTGGGCCACAGCAAGCAGCGTGCTGAGAGTCGGGGTCTGCTTCTGTTGATGAGGGCACATGGCAGGGGGCAAGTGGCTCCCAGCAAGTGCTTAGGGCAAGCTCTTAGGAGGGGAAAGCAGCCCTGGATGTGGCAGGTCAGCTGCAGTTTTTCTCCTTCCCTCTGCTTCCCATTTGGAGCTTGAATGTTCTCAGAGTTGAGACCAGAAGTGGTTGTTGCTGCAGCAGAATTGCATCCTGCTGTGCTGCTGTGGGTGCCAGCTGAATGGCCAGAGGGCTGCAGCTCCCTGGTGCTGTTCCCTGTGCCAGGCAGAGCCATGCAGTCAGTGCCTGGGCTGCCATTGTGTACAGCAGGTGGAGCTGGGGCCAGTCAGTGCCTGGAGCTGTGCAGTGAAGGAGCAAGGGAGCTGCAGGGCCTGGGAAGGGGGTGATCAGCCACTCTGGAGGGCAGCTGGTGTCTCGTGGCCTGCAGGGCTGGGGCAAAGAGCTGAGTTCTCAGGCAGGGCAGCAGCACCATGGGAGAGAAGGGAGTCATTTTTACTGAGCCACTAGAGCTGTGTGTTCCTTGAGCCTGAGTGAGCTCTGATCCTTGTTGGGAAGGCTCCCCCAGAGCTCGTGGATCACTGGGACTGTGACAGGAGTCCTTGCAAGGCTCCTTGGGTGAAGGAGGGGCTGAGGCAGCTGTGGCACCAAGTGCTCTGCTTGGGGCACTTGGCAGCCTCTGGGTGCTGCCTCTCAGGGTTTGGCCCTCCTTGACAAGACCCGTTGGAGTTGGAAGAGGTAGAAGGCAATTTATCTCTGTAGGGCTGTTAAATGTCCATTTGACAGTGACCAATGTGTTCTGCTCCATTTCCCAATCTTTGGGGGTAAATGTTCTCTATTCTCTCAGTATCTCTGATTCCCCTGGGGTCATCTCTTTGCCCAGATGTCTCGTTCCTGAGCTCCAAGTGTCCACCCATGTGCTCCAGTACGATGACTGCCAGGTGAAGGTGCCGTATGAGAGGAAGATCCTCATTAGGAATCCCAGCCACCTTCCTGGCTGCTACGGGCTTATTCCCCAGGTTTGGCATCACATCCACCTCCTCCTGTCAAATACTATTGAGGAGATTATTAGGGGAAAAAAGGCTTTGGATAAGACCTTGTGAATTTCTATTAAGTCTTAAAGATCTGCTGAGAACAGTATCCTACCCAAATGTAAACCTGAGGAGGCAGTTGAAGCTCCTGAGGAAACAGTTGATGTTCTAGTCTTCAGGGTGTTTTCTTGTGGGAGATCTTAGAGGGTTATGAAAAGCTGCTGCATCCACAGACAGCAATGCCTGTGCTGGCAGCCTCCTTGCAGGATCCCCTGGGAATGCTGAGCCTCCAATTCTTGCATCTTGTTTGTGCCTTTTACCTTTGTCCTGGGCAGTTTTAAACGTGTGTGTAAGTTGCTGTTGCGGTGGATGTTAAGGAGTCTAAAGTTTCTTCAGAGGTGCCTCTGAAGCTTTGTTTCATTCTGTCCCTTCCAGAAACGCAAGGAGGACTCTGCTGTGTTCTACTCCAGCCCCAAGCCCTGTGGCATTGTCCAGCCCCAGAGCACAGCAGAGATCCCCGTTGTGGTGGAAGTGCAGGCGCCGGGCGAGCATCGCACCAATGTTCTCATCGGCGTGTTCGGGGATGAGAGAAACCCACGGGTGAGGGCACGGGGAGCTGTGTGCCTGTGTGCAACTGCTCCTGGCAGGGGGCACAGGGCACAGGGATTCTGCCGGGGAAAACAGGCACAGGCTGCTGTGGGAAGGACAGGAGGGATGGGTGGTACAAACAGCTCATGCCTTAGAGGTGGGAATCTCAGTGTCTAACACAGAATGGAGTTGGGCACAGCTAGAATCCAGGGTCATTTTAGTTCATTATTCTTTAAAATGCTGTTAACTTTGGAAACATCTAGTTTAAAATGTCATCTCTCTGAGCACAAAAGAGGATGTCGGAAGACTTCTGGGAGCCTTGAGCTTTCTGTAAAAGAAAGGAAAGCTGGCATTTGAAGAGTGATTGCAAGGATTGAAACTTATATTAAGACATATGGAAATGACGATGCCAAATTCCCTGGATGGCACCAAACATGTGAACCTGGGCCATTGTGGCACTGTTGTAAATCAGTGAACAGGAAAAACAGGCAGTGCAGGCTGTGCCAGGGAGCCTGAAGTCTGACAAAACTTGCTTTCAACTCTGAGGCTGCTTCCCTTAAAGAGGAGGGTTTCTCCCCACCAGAAGGACAAATAATTTAACTGTCAGCCTGGTTAACTAAAGATTTCTTGCAAAACTTTTACCTTTGGGCGGTAATTTGTAGATTGAAAGGTTCTCTTACCTTAATCCTTTTCAGTTTGGAGGGGAATATGTAATTTTCTTTTCCCCCAAAAGCCCAGCATTCCAGCTGGAGAGTGGTAGGTGTCCCTAAAGAAATAACTTGAGCAGGGTTGAGCTGTTGAAGGTATTTTAGGTTTCCCTGTTGTGGTTTGTTTTGGGTTTTTTCAAATCTTTCTTGCTTGCTTCCTGGCACAGAGAGCACAATTACGGAGCTCAGGACGGCCGGCAGAAACCTCCCCAAGCCCAAGGATGACAGAGCTTGGCAGGATCCCAGCACCACAGCCTGAGTATGTATGGATGGATGGATGGATGGGGAATGTGAGCTGAGTCAGCTGGGAGTGTTGGAAAACGTCAACCAACCCCCCAGCAGTGTCAGGGGAACATTGCTGATAAATCCCTGGTGGAGCTGCAGAGTTTCTGGCCTTGGGCCCTGGGGGGACTGTGCTGGCTGGGCACTGGCTGGGTCTGTCCCTGGGTGCCTCAGATCTCACCTTTTTGCTGCCTTCTCTGTCTTTTCCTCTCCCACTGTGCTTTTGGCATCCCCACAAGGTGTTCATGCCTGTCCTCTGTAGTTGCTCAGTGCAAGCAGTTGCAGCTGCTGCACCACCTCAGTGCCATCCCTAGGCTGCCTTTAGAACAGAGCTGCTCCAGCCTGGATTGGGAAGGGCTGGATCAAACCATTTCTCAGTTCAACCTGCCCAGCACCCAGCCAGGGGCTGCATCCTGGCCAGGAGCTGCTGGTGCAGGTGTCCCTCCCTCCCACTGCAGGTCCCTGTTCATAGTTATCTTATTTTCCAGAGATGAGCTTTGTCCACCTAAATTCATACCCCATCCACCAAAAGAGAAGAGGAGCAGTTTGGCTTCCTCCTCGGCAACTCGGTGGAGGCGCTTCAAGATCAGAAAGGAGGAGGAGCCAGCCAGAGCCCTGGAAGAAGCACAGGATTTTAGCCACTCTTTAGGAGCAGAGGTAGATTTTGTTGTACATCCAGTGCTTGTGTTGCTTCCCCAGCCTGCCAGCACGAAGTCATGCTCGTGCTGACCTCCCTTTTTGCTGCCCTGCTGTCCTGTGCCCGGGCAGTGGGCTGGGCAGCAGGGCCAGTGGCTGGACATAGGGTGAGTGGGAGGGAGAAATAGGAGAGTTTTCCTTGGAGAAGCTGACTCAGATCCTACAGGCCTGTGCTGAGTGTGGGATTTTTTGCCTTCTTTCCTTCCCAATGTAAGATGAGGCTTTTATCTGCATCATGATGGTCAGACCTGCAGCTTCCTTCCCAGAGCCAGCTGGGATGAGTCCTGATCTCCATGGAGTCTCTTGCCAAGCCAGCCAGACTCCCTGTGTGCAGGGCTCTGCTTTCAGCCCAGAGCTGCCATTGCACTGCTGGCCCTGAAGCTCTCTTACAGACAGAGGCTTTGCAGAGTGGCTGTCTCTTCCTGCCAGCACAGAAAATGGCTTGTTTTTCAGGTGCCAGCACAAACTGCTGAAAACCCTCACCTCCCACGAGGCTTGGAGGGGTTCAGGTGCTCCCTGGACGTAGCACACACTCCCCTGGAAGCGGAGAAGGCCAGAGGGAATGTGTCTCACTTGCCCATTGTCAGTGTGGCCAGCAGGGCTGGAGCTCCCAGTGCCACTGGGGGCCCTCAGCATTGGCCACAGAGGGGCCTCCCATCCCTCCAGGCCATCCCAAAGTGCTGCTGAAGCAGCTGCTTGTTGGAGAGGCCGTGCAGGACATGTTGTGGGGCTGCCCAAGGACGCTGTGCAGCACCTGTGAGGGCACTGCTCCCCCTGGAACTCCTCAGGTGGTCCACAGGAAATTTTTGCAGGAGCTTTTGCTGTAGCAAATTGAGAAAGCAGCATTTAAATCAGAGTCTTAAGGGAAGAGCCCCAGGAGTCAGATGAGCTGGGCTGGAGTCCCTCCCTCAGCTCCAAGAGCTCTCACTCTGAGTCTCCTCCTTCTCTAAAAGCAGGAAGTTTTTCAACTTTTTAAAGGCAAGTTGTGCATCAGAGAGAATGTCTGCTGCCAGGAGACATCCCAGTTCCCTTTCATGTAATGTGCTAATTAAGGCATTGACCCGTGGGTATGGGAGAAGATTTTTGCCATGGTTCCTGCACTGGTCAGTGGCATGGATGCAGGATGAGGTGAGGGTGATTCTGGCAGTGTTTGGGAAATAGGCCCCTGCAGGTACAGCTGCACTTTGCTCCAAGATGCTCTTCTGCATCCATTTCCATGCTCAACACCTCAATCTCTCCTGTCTTCCATCCAGGCTTTCAGTATCCTGCCACTCTCAGGTGTGCTGCAGCCAGGACAGAGCCAGCAGGTCTCCACCTTCTCTGGCCAGGAAGAGAGGTGGAAGAAGGGACAGAAGGGAGTCTCTGTGTGGAAGCAACATCCAAAACCGGACAAAGGCAAAAACAAACCACCTGAGAAGAATGAAACCAAAATCTCAAAAAATGAAACCAGATCTCCTGAGAAGAAGGACAAGAAAGCCTCAGAGAAGAAAACAACCAAAGTGCCAGAGAAGAAGGAAGCCAAAGCCCCACAGAAGGGGGAAACCAAAGTCCGAAAGAAGGGGGGGAACTGAAATCCCAGAAGACCCACCTGGGATGAAGAAGAACTCTTAATTTTTATTCACAAAACTCGTTTTACACAGTTTAACAGACTTTTAGTGCAATTTTAGTTAGTTAATAGATTTCCTGCCAGTTTTTCTAATATTGGTTACTAAAATAGATTTTACTTGTGCATCAAATCTCTCTATTGTATCATTTACCTGTTCTCTTTACTGATTCTCATGGGACAAATCCCTTGTTGTTGCAGGTGCATTTGTTTCTCACCCTCAGAACAGATTGTTCACAAAGACTCACTCTCAAAACAGCTTCACATGGGAACTTGTAACTGCTCAGCTGCACTCAGAGGAGATGACAGGCCAGCTATTAATAGAGCAGAGCAAGGCCTGATTTCATAAGGCCTTTCTTTTATCATTGTTCTACCTGTCTATGGCATCTCCCCCTTTTTGTTCATTTAAAAAAGGCTCCAATGTTCTGATGTTGAAACTGCTCACTCTTGAGAGGGTATTATCTCATCAGGGTTGTCACTGCTAATCTATTAGATTTGGGATAAGATAGATAAAAGAGCAATTACAATCAACAAAACTTACCAAATTCCATCAAGACATTGACACAAGGTTTTGCAGAATGAGAAAACAAAGGAATAATGCCCAAGGTCTCTTAGGGAAATGGAGAGAAATAACCATTGTTTCCATTTAGCTGAGAAGTGTGAGAAAGTCCATTAGCTGGAAATGTTGATCTTTGCCATCCCTGAATGTCCTCCTGGGGGCTGGAACAAGGAATAACTGAGGAAGGGCAGTAGGAGCACTGTACCATGAGGATGCCCTGAGGCTTTTGTTGGCAAATTTCCTCTGTCAGTTTCCAGACACAGTCATGTCTTGGCAGTCCTCCTCCTGCTCCTGCTCTGGCCACAGACGCTGCAAGGTGATGAGGTTATTTCTCTTTCCACTGGGCCTCATTTTTTCAGAGCTGATCAGTGTCTGATGGAATGAAGAGGTGACTGCTTTGAGCTGCTGATGATAAAACACAGGCACATCTTCTCCTGAAGGAAATGAATCAATTGGGCTTCACTGTGGTACACTCAGTTGGGATTTAGAGGTGATGATCTTTTTTCCAAATTTCTCATGTAAATATTGCATCATTCAGAATGATTAGTCATCCAAATTTCTCATGTCCATTTTGCATTATTCGAACGTTCTTAAGGCGTTCATTCCTCCTCTGTTTTGTTTTTTAAGAATGAGATGCATGTCTTTTGTTATGAGTATGAAGCAACATCATAGTAAAATAGTACATGCAATGGACAAGAAACTTAAAGCAATTAGGAATAATTTGGATACAACAATCAGGAATATTTCAAATAGCAGACAAAACTAACAACAAAGGTGGAATTAGGTAAATAGCAATCTCTGAAATAATGTGCCATCATCCCAGAATTTGCAAACAGCTGACAAACCTCCATTCAGGGGGGACTTGGATAATTATTTCCAGATAATAATTCCCAAGCTCCCTTTAAAAACAGTCCAACTGTCATGTCTAGAGGGTCAGATTGCCCAGTCAGAGCAAATCAAATCTAGTTTTGGTGCAGAAAACATCTGGGTCTGTTGGCAAATTCCCGTCCAGGCAGAGCTGAGGCCTGGCCACCACCCAGGCTCTAAGTGGGAGAGAATTCCCTAAATGGAATTTAAAACAAGGCTCTTGAGAATGGCACTTAGGAGTGAAGGTCTGGGGGTGACAGACTAATGAACCATCCAACAGCTGTCTCCTCCCAAATTCCCTCAGCACAGAGATGCTTTAAACCCAGCAAACTGTTGGAGTGGTTCTGTAATAATAATTGGGACTGCAGCTGATTCCTTGAGGAGATGGCACAACACCATCAGTTTAGAGGAGGCTTCCCCCAGAGCTGAGATATCATTTCTTGGAACTGTGAATAATCCTTAGAAATTATGAGACAGCACTGGGTCACAGCATGGAGGATTTTGGTGGGATTTTGGACAGATGGTTTGGTGTGTATCCAGAGTGACTTTGGGCAGATTTGGGGCAGATCTGTTGCTGATGTTGGGGTTTTTCTCCAGTTTGCCCAGCTGTGGGCAAAGCCCCGAAGCACATCCTGTTCCTGCCCCAGCTCCTGAGGAGCCCCAGGAGCTGATGCTCTCCATGCTCTGCCCCCAGGGAGATCTGGGGCAATCCCGGCGTCCCGGGGATTCCGGGGATTCCGGGAGGCCTTTGGACATTGGGGGATTGTGGGGCTTGGGGCTGGATGGTTTGGGGAAAGTATCAGGATTTTGGAGGGGATTGTCTGGATTTTTGAGGGTGAATTTCCAGGGTTTTAGGGGGAATTTCTTGATTTTTGCTGGGAAATTTCTGGATTTTTTGGGAGGATGAATTTCAGGATTTTCTAAAGGGGAATTTCTGAATTGGGGTGGAGAGTTCTGGATTTTTGGCAGGATTCTGTTTGTTTTTTTTTTTTTTTTTTGAGGGGGAATGTTGGGATTTTTGGAGCAATGTTTCATGCTTTTTTTGGTGGGGAGGGTAAATTTCTTGATTTTGGGATCATTTCTATAGTTATGGGGAATGTTTCTGGATGGGGAACAGGATTGGTTTTAGATTTTTTGAGGAGGAATATTTCTAGATTTTTTGGGGAAAGTTCCTCATTTTTTGGGAATGTTCCAGAAATTTTTGCAGGAACATTTCTGGATTTCTTTGGGAAATATTTCTGAATTTTTGGGGGGAACATTTCTGGATTTTTGGAGGAATGTTTCAGGATTTCTTTTGGAGAGCATTTCTGGACTTTTTTTAGGGAACTGTTACTCAACAGGCAACATTTCGGAATTTGGGGGGGAACATTCCCAGGTGTCTGGGGAACATTCCCGTGGGTCCGTGGGGAATGTTCACGGGTGTCTAGGGGAACATTCCCGAGGATCTGGGGAGAATTCCCGGGCGTTTTGGG
Source organism: Fringilla coelebs (assembly GCF_963513975.1). NCBI lineage: Eukaryota > Metazoa > Chordata > Aves > Passeriformes > Fringillidae > Fringilla > Fringilla coelebs. The sequence goes on from NW_028167583.1 coordinate 502,716, forward strand.
GAACATTCCTGGGTGTCTGGGGCTCTCCTGGCCCCGTTCCCATCCCAGGTTCCCGGGGTTTCAGGAGCTGCCCTGGTGCCGGGCGCCGTGACATCGCCTGGGTGCGGTTGGACACCAAGGTGCAGGCGGGCGCCGCCCGCGAGGCCCTGCAGGGCTCCAGGATCACCCAGAGCAGCGCCAGGAAGATCTCCTTCGCCAAAAAGGGACCCAGAACACCCCAAACCCCTCCAAAACACCCCAATCCCCCCCCCCAAAAAGGGCCTGAAATACCCCAAAGTCCCAAAAAATCGAATTTTCCCCATCCTGAATCCCCCAATTCCCACACCAATCCCCCTTTTTTTCCCAGCATTGTACCCAGGGTCTCTCTGCATACCTTGCACCTGGAGCTGCCTCAAATAAACCCCAAATATCTCCAAATAACCCCAAACAAACCCCACTGGGCCCCCCAGGCCTGGAGTGGGTTTGGGGCGGGTGGGGGATTGGTGGGGGTCTTGATCCCAAACTTTGGGGACTGGTGGGGTTTGACCCTAAGATTTGGGGTTTAGGGTGGTTTCATCCCTCGGGGTTTGGGGGTTTTTGACCCCCAAACTTTAGGATCAGGGCAGCTGGAGACCCCAGAGGTTTCAAACCCCAGGATTTGCAGTCAGGGGGTTTTGACCCCAAAGTTTTGGATGTGGGGGGATTGACCCCAAGATTTTGAGGGGTTTAACCCAAAAGTTGGGGGATCAGGGGGGCTTTGACCACAAACTTTGGGGATGAGGAGGGTTGGGCACCCCAGACATTTCAAACCCCAGGAGTTGGGAATTGGGGGTTTGAACCTTAAACTTTGGGGTCTGGGGGTGTTTGACACCTCAGGATTTGGGATTTGGGGGTGTTTGACCCCAGACTTCAGGAATTGGGGGTGTTGGACACCCCAAATGTTTCAAACTCCAGGATTTGGGGTCAGGGGGATTTTTAGGACACATTTGGAAATTGGGGAGTGTTTGACACCCAAGGATCTTGGATTTGGAGGGGTTTGATCCTAAAATTTGGAGTTGGAGGGTTTGGGGCAGGTGGGAGGGGAGGTGGAGATCCCAGAGTTTGGCTTTCGGGGTGTTTCAACCTCCCCCCTCTCTGCACACCCCCCTCCCCCCTGCCAGTGTTTCAACCCCCAGGATTTGAATTGGAGGGAGCTGACCCCAGGATTTGGGGTGTTTGACCCCAGGATTTGGGGTCAGGCTTGGGATCAGAGCCATTCCCTGGAAAGAGTGGCGGGATCGGGATTGGAAACAAGAATGGGAACGGGATCGGGAATGGGATCGAGGAGAGACCCTGATGCAGTCCCAGACCCAATCCCAGCGAGGAGACCCCGCCCCTGTCCTGCAATGGACCCATCCCCACAATCCCAGACCCATCCACACAATCCCGGACCCCTTCCCAGTCCCAGCCCCTCCCCAGCCACTGATTGGACCCTCCTCAATCCCAGCCCACCCCAATCCAGACCGGAGCCATCCCCAGAGCCTCCCCCATTCCCGTCCTGGACCCTTCAATCCCTTTTTGAGGCGGCTCCTGCCCCTTCCCGCCCATTCCTGGGGGTTCCAAAGGGCCCCGCAGACCCTCCCCATTTTGGGGGTGTTGGGGTGGCCCCAGGGCCGCCCCGAGGGCCGAGGGGGGATCGAAAGCCCCAAACCCGAGAGGCTCCTGGGGGTGCCCAGTTCCTCCCGTCCCCACCCCAAAACAGATCCTGGCCAATCAGAGCGCGTGGCGCTGATGACGATGCAATCGCCGGGTGGAAACTCAGTGCGCTGGCCCCGCTGGGCAATTTTCAGAGAATCAGCGCCCAGCTCTGTTCTGACTCATCAGCTGGCGGGGAGAACTCAGTCCCTCCCACAGCGCTAGCCAATCAGAGGCTGTGCAGGGCCATTTCCAGCCAATCAGAGCGTTTGTCGCTGATGACTCATCAGTGTGCAGGAGCGGAATTTGGGGAGGGGGGAGGTTACCCTGGGGATGGGGATGGGGCATGCGGGGGCAGCTGGGGCCGCACTGGTGGCCCTGGGGGTGCTGGGAGCCCCCCCGGCTGCAGGGGGAGCGGGGGGCGTGGTGAGAAGGGGGGCGGGGGCCCTAAATTCAACCAAAGGGGGGTCGGGACCCTGAAAGGGAGCAGGAGGGGCCGGGAACCCCCAAAGCCAAGCACGGGGGAGGGGATTGGGGATTGGGGGAACAATGGGAAAGGGGCGGGAGAGCAGGAAGGAGGGGGATGTACTAAACACAAAGCCAAACACCACTATAATTTCTCATACATTTTATCCAAGCAATTGAACTTTAAAAATATCCTTAAGTACTCTAAAACTATTAAATTATTTTAATTTAACTGTGCGTGAGTGGTCTTATTTGGATACTGGTTTTTGGATTGTTTGGGTGAGATTATTCAAAAAATGGGAGTTTTAAGGAATTGATTCAGATGAGAAGGCAGCACTCTGCAAACAGAACTGACTGAAAATAAAAAGGACAGAAATCAGTAAATCTAAAAGTTTTATGTGCTATCAAATACATCCCACCCAGCCAGCCCCACACAATCCCCATCCCACTGCTCCAAACTAGGATCCCACTTCTCCCAATCCCTTCCCAACCCCATCTCACCCTGGCAGCTGTGGAATGGAGTGAGTTTGGCCTGGGATTGAGTATTTTTGAGGAGGGAACAAGCAATTTGAGCTGCTATGGCATCTTGCTGGGCTAAAATTCTGTTGTTTACAGTGGGATTTGAGTGGTTTTGAGGTGACAGATCCATCCCTCTTGGCTTTTGGAGTGCAAAGAGATGGAGTGGATGGCCCAAAATCCTCCCAGAACCCAAAAATTTTCCAGAATTGCTGCAGCTGAGTTCATGGTGTCCAGGGAGGTGGCAGCTGCCGGTGCCAGGGACAAATGAGACGGTGCTTGGTGTCAGAAAGCTCCAGAATCCATTTCTGATTTGGCAGTTTTTAAGGGATGAAGATGAGGCACAAGAAAATTAAGGCCAAACCAAAAGGAGAACCAGGCAGGTGTGTTCCCAACATGGATCACAGGGAATGTGGGGCACCAGGGCTGTGGCCAACGTGGGGCCTCCAGTGGGGGATGGAGCTGGAGAAGGCACAAAGCTCTTCCTGCACTCGGGGCACTCGCAGGGCTTCCCTCACTGGTGCCTCCGCTGGTGTCGGGTCAAGTTAGAGCTGCAGGAGAAGCTCTTCCCACACTCGTCACACTGGTAGGGCCTCTCCCCAGTGTGGATGCGCCGGTGGGTGATGAGGGTGGAGTTGTCCTTGAATCCCTTCCCGCAGTCAGGGCAGTGGAAGGGCCTCTCCTCTGTGTGACTCTGATAGTGCCTGAGGAGATCTGAGCTGGTCTTAAACCTCTTCCTGCATTTATCACACTCGTAGGGCCTCTCCCCAGTGTGGATCTTTCGGTGCTGGGCCAGGTTGGAATGCTGCCTGAAGCTCTTCCCACACTCCCCACACTCATAGGGGCGTTCCCCAGTGTGGGTCCTTTGGTGCTTGATCAGGGTGGAGCTCTGGCTGAAGCTCTTCCCACACTCCCCACACTCATAGGGCCGTTCCCCAGTGTGGGTCCTTTGGTGCCTGATCAGGGCGGAGCTGTGGCTGAAGCTCTTCCCACACTCCCCACACTCGTGGGGCCTCTCCCCAGTGTGGATGCGCCGGTGCATGACAAGACAGGAGTTCTGCCTGAAGCCCTGCCCGCAGTCGAGGCAGCGGAAGGGCCTCTCCTCTGTGTGCGTGCGCTGGTGCCGCAGGAGACAGGAGCTTCTCTGAAACCTCTTCCTGCACTGATCACACTCGTAGGGCCGTTCCCCAGTGTGGGTCCTCTGGTGCACGATCAGCTGGGAGCTCCACCTGTAGCTCTTCCCACACTCCACGCACGTGTGAGGCTTCTTCCCATCATGGAGCTGCTCATGGAGCACCAGCTCCGAGCTCTGGCTCGATCTCCGGCTGCCTTCCCGGCCCAGGCTGGGTCTTTCCCCCTCAGATCCCCGTGATCTGTGTTTGCAGCCCCTCCTCGTGCGGGATCTCCGGGGCTTTTCCTCCCTGTTGGGTTCCTGCGCTGTGGAGCCACTCAAAATGGCCTCTTCCACCAGGTTCTGCCACGGGGATTTGTCCTCCCTGCTCTCCATGCTCAGCTCCTGCTCTGGGGGAGGAAGGACAAGGACAGGATGGGATTTGCCTCTGTGCCACAGGCAAGGGGAAGGAGATCCCCCCAGGGCTGTCCTGCAGCCGGGGGCTGTGCTGGGCTGGGAGATGGAGCAGCACAGGGGGGAACAGGGCACTGACTTCCTCCTCACCTGTCTCTGTGTCCCGGGACATCTTCCTCACAGCCTCCCAGGGGTGTGGAATGGGAAAACCTGGTTTGGAGAAAACAAGGGATGAGCACGTTGACTTTGAAGGTCTCTCTGCCCGACTCCATCTCTACAAGTCACCGGCCATCTGGGCTCTGGCAAAACCTCCCAAACACCAAGATTCTGCCCTGAAAAAACCTCCCAGGAGTTCCCCATCCCTGGTCCCTCCCCTCTGTTGTTTGGGGGGTTCCCCCCTGTCCCAGCTGCTGGGGGTCACCATTGGATTGGGGATCCCTCTTCTCCTCAGTGCCTGTGCTCTCCAGGCTGCTGGCAGTCCCAGCAATCCCAAAAGCTCCCCCCTCTTTGCTCTCCCCATTTTGGGATGCCGGGGCTGTTTGGGCTCCCAGGGTCCCTTTTCCCCTCATTCTCTGCCCTGGCCTGCAGGGGCTTGTGTTGGTTTGGAAAGACAGGTGCCTGCTAAAGGAGACAAGAGCCTCCCCTGAAATGGAGAATGCAAACCCTGCCCACCCCTCCAAATTGCTATGAATTTTAAATTAAGGGGCTCTCAGGCAAAAAATATGGGAGCAGGAAAAAACAGTTCTTTAATCGAGGAGGAAAAAAAATAAAAGGATAAAATAAAACAATGCAATACACTAGAACAACACTGTCAGAATCAGAACTCTACCTGATACCCTGTTCGTCAGTGTGTTGGTAGCAGTCCAGTTGGAAAAGGGGCTGCAGTCCTCCTGGAGTGTCAGGTGTAGTTCTGTTGGAGCAGGGAGTCCTGTAGGAAAGGGGTGTCTTCTTCCTCTGCTGATCCGTGGAAGTAGAAGCAGCTGCTGTTCCTCTGGGGAGTCCAGTGGAGAAAGCACTGGCTGGCATGTCAGAATCTTCCAGGTTATATCTGCATGGCACTGCTTGGCTCCTCCCTCTGGGCGGAGCATCTCACAATGGGATGCTATAGTTCTTATCAGTCATGTGGTGACATTCAATAGCCCCTTATCAGCAGATGTCCCCTGCTGAGCGACCCTGATTATGATCACTCAGGAAGAGAGATAAGGAGAATTGCCCACTTGACACCAGACAACTCCCATACAGATGGCAATAGAATACATCTTGCCTTGCAATCTGGAACAGTCACTGAGAGGTCTCATGGAAGCAAGGGGCCATTGTGACGCTGTGAGTTCCCATGGAAGCAAGGGACGGACTAGTGTAAAACATTCAGGCCTGGTGGAACCAAGGGACCCTTATGATCCAGGGGAACCCAATCAAACCAAGGGGCTATTTTGAAACTCTGACCTCATGGAACAAATGGGCCATTGTGGCATTGTGCTGTCCCATGGAAACAAGGAAACCCTTTTGATACTGCAAGGTCTCATGGAAGCAAGGGGGCATTGTGCTACTGTGGAGCCAAGGAGACCATTGTTACATCACTGGGCCTCATGGAAACAAAGATCTGTTGTGATCCTGCAGGGCCTCATGGAACCAAGGGGATATTGTGATGCTGCAGGACCCCAAGGATCCAAGAACATGGAACAAGTCTGGCGGGCTGGGCCTCCTGGGAGCTGCCTGACTGGTCCAGCTGACCTTGGCATGTTGAGGGTCACTTCTCATCACCCCTTGAAACCCTGGAGTCCTGTGCATTCCTTCCTGTGGGAAAGAACTGTCTTCCTCCTCCAGGGGTTCATGGCAGAAATTGGGATTCCTCCTCCAAATTTGATTTTATCCAAGGATTATTCCCATATGAAACCTGCCAGGACAGACAGCTCTGGCTGGCCTTGGCCTCTTGGGGGCCACCTCTCATCTGCCCTCAAAACAGTGTGGGCTGTGCTTTTCTTCCCATGGAAAAAAATCATGTTTCAAGTCCAGGCATCCATGGCCAAAATTGAGAATCAGCCTCCAAAATTCCTTATATCCAAGGACACCTATCAGACAAAAGCTGCCAGGATTGTCCAGGTTCCCTTGGATTCTTCAGGGCCAGCTCTCATCTGCCTTCAAAACACTGGGGTTCTGCACTTTCCTTCCTATGGAAAAGAACTGTCCTTCCTGTCCAGATGCCCAGAGACAAAAGTGGGGTTTGGCCTCCTAAGTTCTGTCTATCCAAGAATTCTTCCCTGACAACAGGTCTGGCTGGCCTTGACCTCCTTGGGACTGCCTCTAATCAGCCTTTGAAACACTGGGGCTCTGCCCTTTTCTTCCTATGGAGAACTGTCATTCCAATCCAGGAACCCATTGCTGAAATGGAATTCCACCCCCAAAACGCCCCATATATCCAAAGGTTGCTTTCAGACAAAAGCTGCAAGGTCAGACAGATGTGGCTTGCCTTGGCCTCTGGTGACTGCCTCTCATCTGCCTTTAAACCCTGGGGTTCTGTGGTTTCCTTCCTGTAGAAAAGAACTGTCCGCCTTGTCCAGGTGCTTTGAGCACACTTTGAAGGACTGAGTCTGATGCAAAGAGCACCAAAGCCCCCGAGGGTGATTACAGTTCTTGTGCTGTGTCTGTGCTGCTGAGCTGGGCCAGGCTCCTGGCTCAGAGGCAGCTCCTGGCAAGGGCAGCGCTGCAGAGAGACAGCTCTGGCCAGGAGCAGCTCCTGTGCACAGCCCAGCAGGGCTGGGGCACTGCCAGGGCACCTCAGGGACAGCAGCAGGGCACAGACAGAGCTCACAGGGGCTCAGCACTGGCAGGGGCTGTGGGATGTCCCAGAGGGGGGCTGTGTCACAGCAGCACCTGTGTGGTTGTGTCATGGAGGCAAAGAGCAGCTGTGATGTCAGCAAGTGGCTGTGTCACAGCCCAGAGTGGGCTGTGTGAGGTCACTGGTTTGGTTATGAGTTCACAGAGTTTGTTGTGTGAGGACACTGAGCAGCTGCAGCACCACAAAGGAGATTCTCTGACATCACAGAACAGGCTGTTAAGTCAAACTGTGTGCTGTGACATTACAGAGTGGCAGAATGACATCACAGAGAGGGTTTTTGTGACATAACAGAGGGGGTTGTGACATCACACAGCTGTCTCTGACATCACTGAGGGGGGTGTGAGGCCAGACAGCAGATCCTGCCACCATAGAGGGTGGCCCTGTGAAATTAGAGGGTGGGTGGTAACATCAGTGGGTGGCTGTGTAACATCATAGAGCAGGCTGTGACATCACAGAACAGACAGTGATATCACATGGTGACTATGTGACATCACAGAGTCTTCTGTGACATCACATTGCAACTGCATGACTGACATTCCAGGGTGAAATCCCAGAGTTGGCTGTGTGACATCACAAGGGTGCTGTGTGAGGTCTCGCAGTGGGCTGTGACATAACAGGAGGCTCTGTGACATCACAGGGGCAATGTGATATCACAGGGGCTGTGTGAGGTCACAGAGATGGCTTTGTGACATCATTGGGGTAGTGTGACATCACAGGGTCAGTGTGACATCACAGTGGCTGTGTGACATCACAGGGGCTGTGTGACATCTCAAGGCTGTGTGAGGTCACTGGGGAGGTCACTCTGCCCTGTCCCCCCTCACAGTTCCCCCCAGAGCAGTCCAACCCTGCTCGTGCACAGCAGGGTCCCCTGTCCCCCCGGGTCCCCCCGCCCCCGGCGCCGCAGCCTCCCCCAGAGGATGTTCCACGAGATCGACCCCAGAGCCTGACACGGGGACAGGGGGACGGGGCCATGGGGGTGGGACAGGGGGACAGGGACCCGCCGGCAGCATCCCCGTGTCCCCCAGGGCCAGAGCCTGGGTCAGAGCTCCTTCACCCTGTTACGAATGAGGGCCTGAGAGCACTGAAAAAATCCCCAGCAAGGGATCAGCAAAAACCAGATTTATTATTAAGAGACAGCAGCACAAAGTTCCTTGGCAAGAGTCACTCTGCTCCTGGCTGGACACTTCAGGCACACCAAGGAAACAAAGCAACAACAAAACCAAACAGAATCCAGGCAATCAAACCAGAAATGAGCTGAGAACTGTCCCTGTGTGTGTGTGACACAAGGGCAGTGAGGGCAAGGATAAAAGGAATATGGCCTAAAAGCTTAACAGACCTCAAACATAAGAGGACTTAACTTATACCTTAACCTTTAATGATACCTTCAACTTCACAATTTAGCAAAGAATAGCAATTAACTGTATTTAACCTAACTTAAAATCTATGACTTTGCAATTTAAAAGAGGAATATAATTTACCTGTATTTAACTCCGCTTATAACATATATTAAAAAACTTAGAAAAAGAACAACTCTTAGCAGCATTTAACTTCACTTAGACCTTGTGATTTAACCTTACCTACAGGCCTGACTGACTCAGCTATCCAAGGCACTCAAACCCCTCTGAGAGCAGCATTTCTGCCACATTTCCCCAGCACAGGCACTCCTGTGTGCACACAGACACAAAGAGTCAGTGCAAGGCACCTGGGAGAAATTCCCCTGAGGGCAGGGAATGCTCACTGCTGATGCTTTGGCATGTCCCCAGCGGGTGAAGGGCTGAGCCTGGAGGAGTGGGGGGATCGGCCCAGGCTCTGTTGTTGTTTGGGATCCCGGAGTGCAGCAAACGGGAGAGTTCCCGGCTGGGAGAGGCCCCACTCAGAGGGAGTCGCTGGCCCAGGAGAGCTCCAAGGGCTCCTTTTGGAGCGCTGTTTGCAGGGCCCCACGAGAGGGGCTTCAGTCCCAGCAATGGCTCATCCTGGCCACACTTGGCATCAGCAGCTTTCTTTGGCAGTGTGAGAACAGGGATGTTGTGCCACTGAGGGAACAAAACCAGTTCCCAGGGCTGCTTCTATAGAAACCAGGAGCTGTTTGGGCAGCAGCAGTGCCTGGGGCAGACAGTGTTTGTGATGAGCTGCAGAGGAGCTGAGCCCAGGGGCTGTTGGCCAAGGCCGAGGCCCAAGGAGCATTTCTCAGCTGGCAGGGTGGCCTGAGAAGGGGAGGGGGGAATGCAGCAGCACAGGGCCATGGAACCAAGGGAGCCTTGTGACACTGTGGGGCCCTGTGAGACCAAGGGACCCTTGTGACACTGTGGGGCCCCATGGAATCATGGAGAGCACTGTGACATTGCTGGGCCTCATGGAACCAAGGGGACTGTACTGATGCTGTGTGACTCCATGGAATGTAGGGATCACTGTGACACTGAGAGGCCCCATCAAACCAAGGGTCCAGTGTGACACTGTGGGGCTTCATGGAACTGTGGAGAACATTATGGCACTTTGGGGTGTCATGGAACCAAGGGGCCATTGTGACACTGTGAGACTCCATGCAACTAAAGGTCCATTGTGACATTGCAAGGCCTCATGCAATCTTGGAACTAGGGAAAGACCATTAAGACTCTTCACAGCCTCATGGAACCAGGGAGTCATTGTGACACTGAGGGGACTCATGGAATCATGGAGACCATTGTGACACTACGAGGCCCCAAGGGATAAGTAAAGCATTGTGACACTGTGCAGCACCATGGAACCAAGGAGACCATTGTGACACTGTGGGGCCTAATGAAACCAAGATGCCTTTGTGACACTGCAGGGCTGCATGGAACCAAGGAGCCATTGTGACATTGCGGGACCTTCTGTCATCACTGGTCCATTGTGACACTAAGAAATCAAGGGGGACCCCTGTGACACTGCAGGGTTTAATGCAACCAATGCTCCAGGGTGACACAGAGAAGCCACCTGTCATCAATGGTCCATTGTGACACTGTGGAGCCAAAGGAGACCATTGTGACACCTCAAATCCCCATGGTCCAAAGGTCCATTGTGACATTGCAGGGCTCATGGAACAGAGGAGCCACGTGACATTGTGGGGCCTGTGGAACTACAGAGACCATTGTGACACTGCAAGGCCTCATGGAATTGTTGGGACCCTTGTGACATTGCATGGCCTTAAGGAACCTGGGGGCCACTGTGACACTGTGGGACCCCATGGAAGCAAGGCACCCTTGTGACACCTCAGGGCCCCATAAAACCAAGGGAACACAGACAGGTCTGGCTGGTTTGGCCTCCCATGGGCCACCTGACTGGTCCAGCCGACCTTGGCATGTTGAGGGTCTCTTCTCTTCTGCTGCTGAAACACTGGGGCTCTGTGCTTTCCTTCCTATGGGAAAGAACTGTCCTTCTTGGCCAGGTGCCCATGGCCAAATTTGAGTTCCATCTCCAACATTGCCTGTTGCGACAAACTGGAGGAGATCTTGGCTCAAATCATTTCATGTGTTGGGGAGGAAGGGGCAAGTCCAGCCTTGCCCTCTCCTGTGACCCCAGCACTGCCCTGCCCTGGAACCCCAACCCCCCCGAGCCTCCATCCCAGCCCAGCAGTGTCTGCCAGTCCCTGGCACACCCCAGGCAATGCCTCACACCCAACTCTGAAGCCCCCAGTCCATCTCCTGAGTGACCAAATGACCCCAAGTCCCAGCTAGGGAGAAGGCCCCAGGAAGACCAAGGGTGACCACAAGGCTGACCACAAGGCAAGAACACATCTTGACCCTACCTCTTCTTGGAATTTCCACCTGAACAACACTGGAATCAAGGTCTGGGTGCTTCTCTGTATCTTATTTGTCTTTCTCTCTTTCTGTGTCTACTTCTTCTATTTGGGGCTCCTTTCAAATTTTGACTGGCTTAAAATTGAATGGGCTTAGAGTTTCTGAAGTTGAATGGGCCAAGTTAATGGTTTTCAAAGTGTTTTTTGTTGATTGACTATCATATTAAACCATCTGCCAAAATTTCTCTGATTTTCTAAAGTTCCCAGTAAAGGCTGTTAGGTTGTCTTGAGCTCCTGAGAATCTTTTGTAGGTATTTCTCCAGTACATCCAACTCAGAGGACACAAACAACTGTAATTCCTTCAAAATCTCTTGTTGAGAGAATTGTTTGGGGGATGGGAGCCAGGGCTTGTCTGTCCTGCTTGGCAGAGCCCAGGCAGGGCTTTCCCAGCCACATTCCACACTCCATTTCCCAGCTGGAGCCACTGGTGCCTCTGAGTGCTGCTTGCCCAGCCCCAGGGACGCTCTCCTTGTCTGCCCATTCCCCTATGGGCTCTGGGCAGGGATGGCCTCAGTGGGGGCTGCTGACATGCTCAGCAACTTGGAGGCTGCTGCTGAATTTTACTGCTGCAGAGGCTTGAGGTGCATTCAAACTGATTAGATCATATTTAAAAAGACAGTGAGAAAAGATTTTTAGGCCCTGCTTAGGTTTTTCTTCCTGTTATTACATGGATATGTGCAATCTCCAATTGACACTGAATCCAAGTACCTCCTCATGCAGTTTGAATGGATATGAAAATCAAGACCCTTCATGGCTGACAATAATTCAGACCCTGCCCCAACCCTCTCCCCACCATTTCCCCCATCCAAGACCTGGCACTCCAAGCAGTCTTTGTGCAAATCTGAGCTGCCTCCAGCCCAGGCTGCACCTGCAGCTTTCAGCTCCTTGGCTCCAACTCCCACCTGCTTTCCCTGCAGAAGGAGCTGCCTGAGCACAGAGAGATGTTCATTTCTTGTCAGCCAACAAAGCCAAGGGAAGGCACAGCTCCATCAAATGCAAAAGTCATTCTTCTCCCTGGCTCTGCCTTGCCCCTGATCCCCACAGCCTGTCCTGTTTCCTTCATCCCTCCTTTGCCAGGGACTTTCTGGGACAAGGGACCTCTGCTCTGGCTCTGGTGAGAGGTCTAAGTGCAGCCACTGGAGTGAGAACCAAAACTCATCAGGTTTGTGTCCTTTGAGGAACTGCTAAGACTCAGAGGCGCAGAAAGGTTTTTATTCTTGGCCAACATACAAAATGTGAAAATGATAAAATTTAATAGTCATCCAAGCCCTTCCCTCAGCTCCTTTGACATCCCAGCAGCATCTGACATGTCCACCATCCACATGGGATTACCATTCAGGAAAGATTTTAGACAAAGGCATAAGAAGAGGTGATTGAAAAGATAAAAATACACCTAGGATGCTTAGTAAGGAGTTGTTTAAATTTCTGAAAGCTCAAAGCATGAAGCAATTCAAGGGAGATGCGTTGGAATGACCAGTGAACTGCTGCAGGAGGAAATCTGGGAGCAACAGGAAGGACATAGACGCAGCTGCTCTAAAATGAAGAGATGAAGAAATGAAGAATTATTATAAATATAGTCTTTTTATGGATAATAAATTTGGCTTCACTGGGTCATATTGGTTATGGGGTGATGTCCCTGAATCTCTGCATCCCACTATTTTCCAACACATTTCTGGTGGAGATCGCGGGCAACCCTGAGAGGGACTCCAGGATGGCAATTTCGCCTCTGTGCAGAGGATCTGAGGCAGCGTTGGAGGAGCGGAGAAGCCGGTCAAAAGTATCCTCACTGCCCCAGTGAGAGGAAAAGGTTACTGGAGCTCCAGTCGTAGATGATTTGAATCTCGCCCTGATCAAGGTGAGCGGCCAGGGAGGAGATGGGGTCTGAACATGAAAGGGAAGGTGTTCAGAAACTCCTCCAACATATCCTCTCTAAGAGAGAACATAAGTATGATGCTTCCAATTTGAAGGGACTGTTACACTGGGCTTGGGAACATCATCTCATAGCAGGAGCACAGGCTGCTTTTGAGATTTCGACATGGGAAGCTGTGGGGCGAAGGTTGTGGGACTGCATTGCATCCGGGGGGAATGAGGCAAAAGAGGCATCTAAGTATGCTACTTTGTGGAAAACCATCATGGAAGTTTTACAGGCCTTAAAGGCAGAGAAGAAAGCTGCTGCTGCAGCTTGTTCTGCCCTTGCCTCTGAGCCAGATAAGCCTCAGGCATTCCTGGTGTCCTGAATTCAGCAACTGTTTTCTACAACCTTTGATATTCCCTCGCACAGCCCACAACCTCTCAGCTCAGAATCGAGCATTAGACCATCTGCTCCTCCAGCTCCTAGTGAGAAAGAGGAAGGTGCTGCCTCTTCACAGGTGTTGGCCTGCAGACCAAAGGAAACTTGTACTTGCAGTGAAAAAAACCTCTTTGGGCTTGTTAGTCTGCAGAACAAAGGACAGTTGTACTCAAAGTGAAAAAATTGCTGATAAGAGTAACTTAGAGACTGAACATGCTGGAAAGGATAAGGAAGTAGATGTTGTTATGAATAAGATTTCTGTTGAAGAGGATTTAAGATCTCTAGTGGACAATTTGCAAAAATTGGTAATTCAACAAAAGGATCCACTTGTCCCCAACAGAGACTATTCTTTTGAAAAAATCTACCGATGATTGTGGGTTCAGACAGACAATCAGGAAAGCGGTTACCACCCTCTCATTTTGTCTTTGAGCCAGCATCCGAGCCGGTTAAACGAAATCTTCCCTCTCATGCTGTAAAGAATGTGGACTTAGAATTGGAATGTGACCCAGAAATAGAAGCAGCACAGAAACACAAGTGGCAGGGAGTTATTAGAGAAGCTATTGTAGAAGGGACTTTTCTCACAAATTATATACAGGCTTTTCCTGTAGTAACTAATGCTGCAGGTAGAGTTTGGGAACCTTTTGATTGGAAGATTTTAGAGAGGGTAAGAAATGCAATCTCACAATTTGGTTTAAAATCCCAGCTTGCACAGTATATTTTTACCAGCTGCTGCAGTATATTTTTACCTCTAACACATTTATTCCAGCTGATGTGTACACCCTAATAAGACTTATTAAGACCAGCAGGTGATGTTCCATAAAAGCTGGGAGGAAAAGTGTGTCCAGGAAGCAGCAAAACCTCGGCCACAGGGTGATCCTCTGTATGGTTTAACAGCTGACAGTTACTTGGCAAAGGGCCCTGGGCAGGCTAGGAGCATTGACGAAATTTTACAGAAGAGCCAACAACTAGCCTAGAATGCTATCCTTGCACTTCCAGATGGGTTACACACCAAGGCTTTTACACAAATTCACCAAGGAGAGAATGAGGACTTTGATAAATTTGTGGACAGATTGCATGAAGCCATTAATGATCATCCTGATTTGGATCCAGACACAAAGGTGAAAATGTTTAATATGCTGGCTTTTGACAATGCTAATGATAAAACTCGGCAGATTTGGGGTACATTAAAGAAGGGAGCTGATGTTACAGAAATGCTGGAACTGATGGCTAGGACTACAGAAAGGCAAAGAGCAGCCTATGTAGCTGCTACAGTACAGGATGCAGTAAAACCACTGCTTTCTAAACTGGAAAAGAGAGCAGAAGGAAAGTACATTAAGTACTTTTGTATGTGGAAAAATCGGACATGTTAGGAGTCAGTGTTGCTTTGCGGCTATGAAAATATTTTGTTCTATCTGCAGAAAAGATAACCACAATACTAAAGAATGTCGTTTCCAGGGAAATGGCCTTGCCAACACGTTTTCTCCTCGCGTGTGAAAACAAGTAAGGAGAGCTGCCTGGATAGCTCAGCCTCCCACCATGGAGGAGGAGGGGGACTTTACTCACTCAGATCATCAACAGCTAGAAGTGACAGAGTGGACATGGAAACCACAGTAGACGTGGCCATCACGGACTCTGCTGTGCACCTGATAGACACCAATGTAAAAGGACCCTTGTGGGGAGGGCTTAGTGCTTTTCTGTAAGGGAGATCATCTGCCAGTAGAAAGGGATTGGATGTAATCCCTGGGGGTATTGATGTGGGTTGTTAAAATTATGGTTAGAACATTTCTCCCTCCTGTGTCTATTCCCAAAGGTTCACAAATTGCTCAGCTTGTTCCTTTTAAGTCTTGTCTCCCCTGTACAGGCAACAAAGAGTGGGGAACACAAAGCTTTGGTTCCGCAGGTAACCCAGAAGTGTATTGGGCCATGGACATCACAAGAGGTAAACCAGACAAACAGGGAACCCTGACACATCCTAATGGCAATTCTATTACTGAAAAACTCACATGCGACACTGGAGCAGATGTAACCATCATTTCAAACACAATATGGCCAAAAGATTGGGTATTGGTCAACCCTACTTAGGCATTGCAGGTATTGGGGGAACACACGCAACTCAAATGAGCAAAGATGTAATTACCTTTACTTTCCTAGATGGAGTAAATGCATCTACAAGGCCTTATGTCATGCCACCCCTGGTACTTTACTAGGTTTGTTTGGTAGGCATCTGTTAAGCCAGTTAAAAGCTACCATTGTCACACAGCCTTTTTAGCAGTGGCCACTGGGGGGTAGCCAATCCTCAAAATTAGCTGGGCTACTGATCGGCCTGAGTGGATTGAGCAGTGGCCGCTGTCAAAGGAAAAGCTGCCCAGAGTTCAACAATTAGTGCAAGAACAGCTAGAGGAAGGGCACATAAAACCATCCACTAGCCCGTGGAGCACTCCAATTTTTGTCATCCCGAAAAAGAGTGGGAAATGGAGGTTGCTACATGGCTTAACGTGCTGTTAATGCAGTAATGTTATAGGTACCTTGCAACCTGGTCTTCCATCTCCTACTATGATACCTGACCCATGGAATCTATTGATCATTGATCTCAAAGATTGTTTTTTCAGCATTCCCTTCCATCTCAATGACACAAGCCATTTTCCTTTTTCTGTTCAATAAGGCAGAAGCCTACAAAAGGTATGAATGGCCCTGTCTTCCCCAAGGCATGAGAAATTCCCCTGTGATATGACAAATTTATGTCGCTTGGGCATTAGAACCTGTTTGGCAGCAATTTCCTGAGTATATCATCTATCACTACATGGATGATATATTGGTGGCTGAAAACAATTAGACTCTGTAACTGTTCTAAAATCATGACAGTTTTGCTAGAGGAGAGGGCGTTAAAAATTGCTCCTGATAAGGTGCAGCATTCTGCTCCTTGGAAATATCTCGGGTGGCAGATTGATCAGTTGGTAGTGAAACCACCAAAACTCGCCATTACCACTGAAATTAAAAACTGTACATGATGTCCAGAAAATAGCTGGAGATATTCAATGGATTAGAACTATTTGTGGGATAACTAATGCAGAACTTGAACGATTAATACAGTTACTAAGTACTTAATCTCGGGCAGATGAACGCCGGACCCTGGATAAGAGACAACAGCGGGCCTTGGATCACATTGCCACAAAGGTTGCTGCATCACATGCACATGGTCTGATCGAGGATGCTCCAGTTCCATTGATGATCATCAATCAGAGCAAGGGGGATGACAATTTTGCCCAGCATCCTTTTGCCTTAATTTGTCAATGGGTTAAAACTCAGACTAATCCTTTAGTTATTTTAGAATGGGTGTTTTTACCTGTAAAACAGCCTAGAACTATTACCACTCAATTGGAAATTTTTGCCTATTTGATTATGAAGGGTAGAGGGAGAATTTTGGAAACCTGAGGACATGAACTGTACGCAATTGTAGTACCACTGGCTAACTGGTATCTTGAAAGGGGAATTAGACATTCTGTGTCTTTTTAGATAGCTTTGGCTGGTTATGATGGTAAAGTTCACAAAACTTACCCACAACAGCTCGTGTTAAATTCATTGGAGCAACAGTGTCTGGAGGACGGACCCTGGAGATCTGACTGACTGGTATCTGGGCAGACAGTATTTACAGATGCAGGTAAAAGGTCAAAAAAGGCTTCCTGCACTTGGCAGCAAGATAAAGTATGGAAAAAGCATGTCATTTTTGGAGAGGTGAAAGATACATTCCAAATCTTGGAACTGAAAGCTGTGATTTGGGCTTTTGAAAATTGGTATAATGAGGCCATTAACATTGTTTCTGATTCGCTTTATGTAGTTGCCTGTGTCCAATGCCTTGAAAGAGCAATACTTAAGGAGGTGAGTAATAAGCATTTGTATTCCCTTTTAAGCCGATTGCTTAAAACCCTAAATCAACGATGGTGGGAATACTTTATTACTCATATTCGAACTCATCAAGCTCTCCCTGGTCTGTCTGAAGGTAACGCTGGAGCTGATCAGTTGGTAGCCACTGTCTGGCCAATGCCAAACCCTGATAAATTTCAGCAGGCTAAAACTTCCCATGCCTTTCTTCACCAATCTGCTAAAATATTAGTTAAACAATTTGGTGTTCCCTTTACTGATGCTTCTGGTACTGTGCGATCCTGTCCTGATTGTCAACAAGATGGCATTGGTTTAGGCACTGGTGTTAACCCTAGGGGTACTCAACCCTTGCAAATATGGAAAATGGATGTAACTCATGTAGCAGAATTTGATCAGAAAATATTTGCACATGGTTTCATTGATACCTATTCTTGCGTTATATGGGCTACTCCCTTAACAAGTGAGGCAGCATGTCCTGTTGAGAAGCATTTGTACAATTGCTTTGCCATATTAGATGTCCCCTTAGCAATTAAGTCTGACAATGGTTCTGCTTACTGTTCCTTAAGATTCAAGCGTTTCTGTAATTTATGGGGTATTCAACATGACACTGGTATTCCTCACAATCCTACTGGTCAGGCAATTACTGAGTGTGCTCATCAGACGTTCAAGGGCATGCTGCAAAAACAAAAAGGGGGAACTACAGGGTTATCCCCTGAGGAAAAAAAAAGCTTAAGCCATCTTTGTGCTTAATTACCTTAGAAAACAGGAGACAGGGAAGATCTGCCTATTCTTGTGCATCATGCCCTCACACGTAATCCAAGGGAGGAATTGCCTGATGGTATTCAGGTCATGTTCAAAAGCCCAGAAACAGGGGTGTGGGAAGAACCAGCGACAGTAAAACTAATAGGCAGAGGTTATATGTGATTACTTACAGATAAAGGCATTCGTTGGATCCCAGCCAAGTGGGTAAAGCCCTATCTGAAACCACCGTCATCAACGCATGCTGTGTGCAGAGGTGGAGAGTCGGTGAAAACGCCGATTCCAGACAGCCCTGAATCCACTACTTGAACCCTGACAGATGAACAACAATCAGAATATCTACCAAGTTTGCTGGAGTATGCTGGGGGATTACTGGCAATTCAAGATAGGCTCAATAGACACAACAGACTCCATTTACCTTCACTTCCATCACAAGCTGAAAATCAGATAGAAAAGGCTTGTTATCTACATGGTTATGCATGCAAGCCGTGGCTTAATGTTCATTGTATAAAGCGTAACTTTAAAACTTGGCGACAAGTTTGTCAAGAACATAATTTAGCCTTGGTTCAAGAGAAAAAGCAAAAATTTAGGCCTATTAACCAAATATGCAATAGATGCTCTAACTGCCTTTACACTCTTACCCCAAGAATAGCATTAACTAAACTTTTAGGGTAAAACTCAGGGGAATATCAGAGTTTTCTCCAGGATGTATCTTTAATAGAAACATACGAGCAGAGATTGTTACTGTGGGTGCAATTTAGACTTGCTTTCATTGCTCTAGTAAACCAAATTGTACTAGGGAGCAAGATAATAGCTACTGAATGTGGAGTAGGAATAGCAATACCACAAATACATCACGTTAGTGATAGGGAGTGGGAACAGGCCAAAGCAGATTGGGCAAAGCGCAGGCGTGATCGTAGACAATAGCAACAATGGCATTAGTCTGGCAGATATGAACAATGTTGCTTAGTGCAGTGATTAAGGAAAAACAGGGAATATACAATATAGAGCAGTGGGCTAACATGTGGGTTACATGGGCTAACAGAACAGGGCAAGAATCCTTTTGCTTATCACTAGCCACACCTTCAGATCCATTTCACACCTGTTTAATTGGAGTTCCCTTAGACTCAATGGAAGATTTCAGAACATGGACCAGAGATCAAATTTATGGTAACTTAAGCAAGGCCTGGTCAAATTAGTGTACTAATCAAAATGGAATAATTACAGAAAATTGGTGTGAAAAACAAAAAGTCCATAGAAATCCTTTGGGAGCTCAGGCATTTACAATCACTCAAAATTTAAATCTTACAAGTCAGGAACCACAGGAATTGGATATTCTGGGATCAGTGCCAGGAAATTATTGTTTGTTCTTTGAGTGCTGCAAGGGCAAGGAGCTGATTAGGGAGAGATCAGGAAAGCCCGGAGACGATAGCTCTTGGATATCTCCTGTTTCTTCGTGGTATTACAATACCATGGCACACTGTGCCAACTGGACATGGTCTGTGCCCCTAAAACAAAAATCAGCAAGCATGTTGCCTCCTGGAGTATTTCACATTTGTGGAGATAAAGCTTGGCCTGCAATTCCTCAGAAAGCATTAGGAAAACCATGCTATTTTGGGAAACTATCACTGTTTGTCCCAAGCATTCAACAGATGCTTAACAGCAGGCACAAATACCAATGTCAAAAACATAGTGTGCATTCATTAGGCTCAGGCTGTAAGGGTAATGTAGAATTGTGGAATAGGCCTTTGGTTAAACTGGCATCACTTTTTACACCAGGTGTAGCTTCTTCACAGGCCCTTACACAATTAAAACGATTGGCTTGCTGGACAGGAAAACAAATTAACATTACATCTGCAATACTGAATGAGCTTACCACTGATGTAGGTAGCGCGCACCACGCTGTGCAACAAGACAGGGCTGCTATAGAATTTTTGTTGCTAGCACAAGGACATGGGTGTGAGGATTTTGAAGGGATGTGTTGCATGAATCTCTCTGACACTCTGAATCTATTCACAAGCAGCTGTCACTGCTTAAGGAGAATATGAGAAAGCTCACAGTTGTTGAGAATTCCTTTGACGAGTGGCTAAAATCCTGGGGCATAACAGGCTGGCTCAAGGACTTTGTACACTTTGGCATTATGATACTTTGTAGTCTTTTTTCAAGTCTGCTTATAGTGCCTTGCTTACTATGTTGTGTGCAGAAACTAATTGACAGTGCTTTTAAACCAGTCTGGCCTGTGCAAAAACAAAGCCAGGGAAATGTCAAGGATTTTTTGCAGATAGAGGAGTTTTTGTAGGACAATGGCCATATTCAGCTGATGTACAATCCAGCCTGCTTTTGATAATGGGCAATGGACACATTCAAAAACAATGGATAGTGGACATATTCAGAAACGGGGTCAGTATATCCTTGAAAAAGATACAAGAAGAAGATTCATCAGAACTCAGCAAGTTTGTCAGTGAGCTTGGGAAAGTAAGAAAGAAGAAAAGTCATGGGTGGGCCAAGATGACTACAGAGATGCATGAAAAAATTAGATGATCCAATCAGCATTCTATTTTAGACACGTGAACAGCTAGGTTTAACCAATCATGTATTAGCTAGAGATGCGTGGACAGTAGAGATTTATTATAAATATAATCTTTATAGGGATAATAAATTTGGGTTCACTGGATCATATTAACTATGGTGTGATGTCCCTGAACCTCTGCATCCCACAGGAGAAGTGAGAGAGAGAGGGGAGAGATTCTGGCAGGAGGGCAGGACTCTGGGAGAGTAGAGGAATCCTACAAGAGGGAGAAGCCACTGGGGAGAAGGGGGAGATCCCAAGAAGGAGGGAGAGTCCGAGAGAGAGGGGGCAGCTCTCGGGAGAGAGGGGAGGGCCCAGGGAGATGGGCCAGAGCTCGGGAGAGGAGAGACTGGGAGCGGGGAGAGCCTGGGGGCAGAGAGAGAGCACGGGAGCCGGGAGATCCCCGGGAAGGGGTGAGCCAGGGAGAGGGGGGACAGGCTGGGAGGAGGGAGAGACCAAGAGAGGGGAGATGCCGGGAACGGGAATAGAGCTCTGGGAGAAGGGCAAGAGTCCAGGACACAGGGAGGAGAGCCTGGGTTAGGGGGCATGCCGGGAGAGAGGAGACAGCCCTTGGAGAGAGGGGAGTACCCGGGGATGGGGTGAGCCTTGGAAAGAGGGGAGATCCCCGGCTCAGGGAGTCCTGCAGCCGGGCCGAGAATGGGTGCGGGTCAGTGCGTTCCGGGAGAGCGCGGCTGCGGGGCTGGCTCCGGAGCCGGAGGCACGTGGAAAGCGCTGCTCGGCAGCCCCGGCGGTGCTGAGAGCACAGCCCTGCCCGGGGAGGCAGCGCCATGGGCGCCGCTCGGGTTCCCAGCGAGGCCGTGGCACCGCTCGGGTTCGCCGCCGTCTCCGCGGCAGCTCGGAGCATCGGCCCCTGCCCGGGCCCGAGGATCACCTGCGCCAGGTGCACCAGAGCATCGCCTGTGCCTTGACAACCCGCAGTGAGCAGTGCCAGGCAGGGACTGCAGATCCCCATTGGTGGGAGAGAAAAAAGAGCAAGGAATCTTCCATGGGAGAATATAGGCAATAGGATATTGCCTATATGAACAAAACCATTTGTAACCAATAGCATTGATAAACAGAAGGTGCCTTTCAAGTCCTGGTTTAAACTGCACACAGAAATACATTAAGGCAACATTATTGAGGTTACACAGTCAAGGTCTTGGAAGTGAGGAAAGGCCAGCATTAAGGCTGCAGCCACCACCTTAATTCAGGCCCCTTGTGCATGCATGCCAGGATAATATCTTTAATTACATGATCCCATGCTCCTGTTTCCCTACACAAAATGGAAGGTGTTCAGGCAATAGGATGAGGCGTCACTGTGTCCTATTGTGAAAAGGAAATGAGTTTTTTGGGAGTTTGGTGGTCAAGCCAATAAGTGCTGATACTTGAATATTGTCAGCTGGTGTAGCCACTGAGGACATGGATACGCCTCTGAGAACAGAGCGGGTGAAAAGCAGAGAACTCCCAGGGGAAGCTCTTTTGATTCTGGTGGGTGAAAGAGGTCAGATCTCCCCTGCCCAGCTGTGGGGGAAGCCATGTGGCCGGGTGAGGTAGGCCGGGGCCTTGGACAGAGAATGGAGGTGAAGGCCCCTGAAGGATGGAAGGGTGGAGGAACATTGAGAGGATTTGGGCAGCCCCCGCCACACCCCCAGTAGAGAGAGGGGGAGAGAGAGAGAGCCTGTGCTTGTGCCGCCTTGAAATTTGGTAACTTTTGCTGGCAGCACAGCCCGGCCGAGAATGAGAAGGGGGGAAATGTGTCGAGAAGGTGCCTGTGCCCAGCAGGGCAGTCGTGGGAGTTCTGGGCAGGCTGAGTTTTTCTTGGATGATGGAAACCTTACAAATACTGATCCTCCTGGATCTGCATGAGAAGAGAGATAGAGATGGACTAGCAGGAAATGGGCAAGCGTGATGAAAGTCCATACTGTGAAAGATGTGAAGATGTCAGAAGAGTTGAGACGAAATCTAGGTGGGAGGAGATGATGGAGTGGCCTTTGGCTGGACTTTTCTTGAATAGCCATGGCCAGAACCATTTTTCCTGTGGCACAGAGACTGCATTTAGGGGGAGGCAATGGCTTGGAGCCAAGAGAGTGCAGTGATGTTATGTGAAGGAGTGCGTGAACAGAGACGACAGGTGAGGAGGGTGGTGGTGCCCTCGATCTTCAGTGAAGAAGAAGATCTCTGTTCTCAAGACCCCTCCCCCCCAGGGGGTGAATTTGGGGGGGGACAGGGGTCCCAAAAGTGAGAGACTGTGCTTTGTTTTTGGAACTGGGCAAAGTATCCTTAAAAGGGGAAACCTAGAATCAGCTCTGGTCCATGTGCAGTGGTGAGAGCACTGGGCTTGGAAGGAAGATGTCACAATGGCAAATGTTCTCCGGGCAGTGCCACGTGTGACATGGAAACACAAGAAGTTTCAACTGTATTTCCTGGGGAAGCCTATGGTACAAGAGGGACTCCTCTCTTCTTGATGAACTGAGAATTGATTACCTGAAAGGTGGTGCTGGACTGAGTGGTGATCTGAGGGGTGGTGACTTGATTTAAAATCTAAGGTTTTGTCTCACTGCTGTGTTGGAAATTTCGTGGGGGGAGGAGGAATGTTTTGGAAGGTTTTCATACTGAGTTCTGTGTGTTTCTTTTATATATTGTAGTTAATAAACTTTTTTTTCCCCTTTATTCCTAAGCTGGAGCCTGCTTTGCTCTATTTCTGATCACATCTCACAGTAGACACCAGGGTAAATATATTTTCATGGGGGCACTGGATTGCGCCAGCGTCAAACCATGGCACACTGTCAAATGTGTTCAGATGCACTCACAAGGATACTATTGCTCTTGGCTCAACTTGCTCTTAGTTTTGCAGAACATGAAAAAGAAGTGGGCAGACACAAATCACAAGCTGGTTGCAATGTCCAGGGACCACTTATCTGGATAAAATGCCACGCAACTGCTGGAAAGCTGGATGCAAGTCTAATTACCGCTTGCTAAGTAATCTGGACTTGTTAGGGGCAGCATAGTTATCTCCCAGAAATGACTCGGGAGCCCTGATTGAGAAAATTCTGAAGAAAGGCTCACAGACCCACATTTCTATGCAGTTGCCGTGGGTTTGATCAATGGAATCTGCCTTTATGCCATGATTCTCCTGAAGGTTTGAATTGTAGGATGTTTTTGCATGCAGGCATGCATGCAAAATTTGGGGATCTAAGATAAAGTCCTTTTATAAGGGATATGGAAGAGATCAGCCTTGGGTAAGAAATATGGCAGTGAGAGACAGCTAAGCCATTAGTACTGAGAGGAAGAACAGCCCTGCAACACAGGTGTGAGCCCTGGCTGATATTCAGTAGAAGCAGAACTTAGGCAGGATCAGTTAGAAGGTCCTAAAGAGAGAAGGGTCTAATCCTTTGGTGCAGTATTGTATGGACTTTGGGATCACGACTCCATTCCAAATGGCTTTCCCTTCAGTCACAAGAAGCTTCCATCTCTTCCAAAAATTGCCTAGTGAAACTCTTCTGCTCCCTTCCAAATCAGTTCACTACTCCAGCATAACCCTTGAAGCAGAGACAGATGATGCTTCAGCTAATTATAGTCAAAAAGAAGAGTATTTATTCGAGCACTGGACACATGAACTAGTTTCCAAAGACACGTGCAAAGAGTTGCAGACTCCTGCTCTCTATTTCTACAGAAAAGGTTTTACATTAAGTTTCTAAGGACCCATAACACATAATTATTACCTGCCTACTTCGTATTTTTATCAGCTGAATATCTATTATAGCTGAGCAATTGTACTTACTCCCTGAACTGGGTCGGTGGGATTTTGAAATGAGGGAGTGGTCGTGTGGGAGCAAGAAAGCTGTCTTCCTCATGGGGAACTCTTCACTCATGGCCAATTGGCAGGACCTTTTGACCTGCTGGTCATGGTCCAAGCCTCTTCCAACTGTTTGATTATTCTTAAGGCAAGGTATTTATAAAATCTCTGCTCCTTCACAATTGCTTCATCTATCCCCATCACTCCTAGCTTTACATTCCTAACATATTTGGTTCTCTTTAAGTAAGGTAAGTGATTTCTGCTAGCTATATTACTAAATTAGCTTCTTACCTCATTTACAAATCTTAACTAAAATATGTAATCTTCTACTATCCCAATTATATTCCCAGCTGGCCCCTCGACTCATCTGCATTTTTTAATTATCCTAATTACATTTTCAGCTAACCCCTTGACTCACCTCAGGCACATCCCCGATTCCCTCTCTGCCAGCAGCTCAGGGCTGCATTGCACAGCGCTTGCTGTGCACAGACAGCACAAAGCAGGCAGGCCTGGTGGCCCTGAATATTTCTGCAAAACACTCTGCATCTCCCCCCTTTGCTGTGGCTCAGTGCACAACTGCAGGATTGCAGGCGCTTCCTCCCAGAGCTGCGTGAGGCACTGGCTCCCGCAGATGTGACCGGCCAAGCTGTCCCTGCCTCCCGCTGGCCTCGCTTCCCCGGGCAGAAGTGCCGTGCCTGAAGGAGGCCGCCCTGTGCTCCAGCCTGCCGAGCAGCCCGGCTCCCTGCCCCGGTGCCCAGAGTGAGCACACACTGCTGACCTTGCCCAGGACTTACAGGGCAGCCGGCAGAAGAGGAGGAATCGTCAGCCAGCCCACGGCCCTCGGCTGCCCTTGGCCTTTCTCTGCTCCCGGGCACGCTCCAGACGGCCGATGCCTCCAGTGCGGGCTGTGCCCAGCACGGCTGCGCTTCCCCTCGGCAGCAGCCAGCTGCCCCCCGGGCTCTGAGAGCGCAGGATTCGCCCGCTCCCAGCAAGAGGCACCCAGGGCCCGGCTGCTGCCTCTCGCAGCTACAAGGGCCTCCTTCCAGCCTGCCTCTGCCCGGGCTCGGGCTGCTCCGGCCTCTGCCGGGCTCTGCTGCGGCTCCGCCCCGGCCAAGGCCGGGCCCGCTCTCCCCTCACAGGCGCTGACAGCTCCGCGCCACAGGAGACCTTCCCGAGCACCCTCTCTGATCTTTCTGCTCTCTCACTTTAGCAAGGCTCTCCTTCCATCAAAGACATTGCATTTAGGGATACCAATGCAAGTGGCAGGAACCCAAATGCTCTCCAGTCACAGCTGCAGGCCTGAATCCACACAGGAAGTCTTGGCTGCCCCACTCCTCCTTTGGTTTTTCTTGCAACTGCCATTGCCTTTTCTGCCTCCACTAGAAATACCACAGCTGTGTCTAAACGGGCCAGCGGGCCATATTCCAAAGGCAGCGCGGTCTGGAGAGGATGAATGAGGAAGAACCTTCTCCACTTATAAGCCATACCAAAGAAGCCATAAGCGTGTCTTAGCACCAATAAAAAACAACTGGCAACTCAGAAGGAAATGCTGAGATTTCTGAGAGAGTGAGAAGGAGGGGAATCTTCCAAATTAGTTGATGTTTAAGAAACTTTATTTAATACCAATCCTACTCTAAAAACCTATACTACAAAAGTATTCAACAATCCTACTCTAGAGTCCTACTCTACAATCCTACTCGATAACTTCTGGACTTTTACATTCTTGTCTCCTCCTTCTTCTTGACTGAGTTGATGAGTGCTTCAAGGATGGATGGTG
Source organism: Fringilla coelebs (assembly GCF_963513975.1). Classification (NCBI taxonomy): domain Eukaryota; kingdom Metazoa; phylum Chordata; class Aves; order Passeriformes; family Fringillidae; genus Fringilla; species Fringilla coelebs. The sequence continues at coordinate 528,595 of NW_028167583.1, forward strand.
ACTTGGCTGAAGTTACAAATGGATGCTGTCCACAGGAAAAAACAAAAAACAGAGAACAGTGAACCATGACTTTCCAAGCTCAGTGCTTCACACACTCAATCAGGATTCTTCTGGGTCCTAGAAAGACCCAGAAAGAGGAGCGATGGGACCATCTGCTCCCTAGATGTCATGTGCAGGACCTTGCCATCACAGGCAAACCTGGCCAAGGATCCCATTCATCCATTTCTTCTGGTTTCTTAATCTCCTTGGCATTTTTGCCCTGCCAGTGCTCTAGAAATGGTGCTTTCTGTCCCTGGGATTTCTTCCTTTCAGGAAACTCTAATGACTCACATAGTGCCTGTCTTTGAAAGACAGGCACTGTGCTGATTTCCACAGGGACAGAAAGCAGTGTCTGCCTTTCCATGCCCTGCCCCTCCTGTGCTGGGTGGCACCTTCCTTCCCAGCAGGGCCAGCCCAGTGGCACTGGGCCCTGCAGTTCCCTCTCTGCCACACAACCTGGCAGGGACCCTGGGGCAGTTCCCGTCTGCTTGAGCGTGCCAGGCAGCAGATGGGGCTGGGACAAGTCCCTCCCAGCTGTCCCTGTTTGTGTGCCAGAAACCCCTAAGGGTGGGCTGGGGGCACAAACCAGGGCCCCTCAGAAGTTCACAGTGAGCCCCCCACAGCCCCTCCTGCCCACAGCCAAATCTCTGACCCCTCAGCTGGGACTGGCTTCCTTGGGTTCCTGAACCACCATTTCATGTCTCTGTACCCTGCATTGCTCTACTTCAATTCTTTTGCCATTAGAAAAAACTGAACACCCACAAAATTTAAAAAGAGCACAACAGAAACAGAAAACAGAGCACCTCTCGTCTCAGGAAATGCAGACAGAGGTGGAGTTATTCAGTTTTGTGAGGAATGGGCCCCAGGGACTTTTTTTCCACTTTCCAAGACTTAAGAGTGGCTTTGAAGAAAGTGAGGGACACGGTTTTTTAAAAGGCCAGTTAGAATAGGATGTAGGCGAATATTTTTAAGCACAAAGGAGATCTAATCAGAGCTGGTCTAAGGAAGAATTTGTTTACTCAGAGCATGGTGCCACCCTTGGCACAGGTTGCCCCAACAGCTTGGAACCATTCCAGGTCAGGTAGCAAAGGGCTCTGAACAACCTGATCTCTGTAAAGCTGTCCCTGCTCATTGCAGGACACTCAGACCAGAGGACCTTTACAGGGCCCTGCCAGCCCAGCCCAGGCTAGGATTCCTCACTCTTTTCATCTGAACAGCACCAAGAGTGGAGGTGAGGAGGAAGGGGCTCCTCTGATGCCTTGGACTTCAGTGGAGGAGGAGCCCATCCCTCAGACCTTGTTTCACCTGCAGCCCCTTCACATTTTACCTGCAGGAGCTCCTTGGCAGACCAGCGCTGCGCCTCGTCTCTCTGCAGGCAGCAGCTCAGGAAGTCACGCAGCAAAGTTGAGAGGAGCTCGGGCTGCTGCAGCTGTGGGGTCCCTCCTGTGGCTATCAGGTGTTGAGTCTGAAGAAAAAGGAAACACGAGGCTCCACCTGCTGCTTTCACATCTCTAGGTGCTCTCCCAGATCCCTTTGTTTAACCTCTGTTCTTCAGTGGCAGTTTCTGCCCTGGCAGAGACCCAGAGATGACTTTCCTTTACCAACCAAAAACCCAAACCCTCATGTAGCCACAGCTTTTCCACCATCCTGCAGATCTTGCCTTGACAGCTGATTTCACTGACTGACCTAGTTAGTGGGAACTACATCAGCAAAAGCTTCTTGGCTTCTCTGAGGATTCACACCAGCTTGAGAGGCTTTTTGGAAGAGGGACTTTGCTATACTAACAAATTCCAAGGATTAGTACATGAAAATCATCTCTGCAGTGCTTTTTGGTCCCTTAAGCACACATGCCATAGAACAAAACCCCTCAAACTTTTTGTCCTGTTCTTGAAAACAACGAGAATTGGAAGAAAAGAAAGGAAATCCATCGGGTAATCCCCAGGGGTAAGGAAACAAACATTTACATTCTCATACACAGGCACGTTAAGATGCCTGCACAAATGTATTGGGATGAAAATGCTGGCTTGGACACTCAGGAGCCACCTGCAGCTCTGTCTGTCAGCAGTCTGAAAATTTCTGCTTCCCATTATGTAGCAAAAGAAAAATTGTCATGGTCAAAAGAAGGAGAGGTGCCATCCCTATAGTCACCCTCTGCTCATTTGGCTACTCGAGTCAATACATTAATGGTAGGCCCGTCCCAGAAAGTGCCAGGAAACACTGGGAGGTTTTGGCAGGCTCTCCCCCTCACCAGGCTCTGGCTTGGTGACATGGAGAACTTGGCTTGGGCTAGGAGAGAAACATGCTCACTAAATGTTTCAGCAGCACTGCACAAGAAGCAGAAGAGACTCTGTGGCCTTCCCACCCTCATGCCCAGGTTTCAGTCATGTTCCCAGTGAGAAGAAACTGCACAGTGGGTTAGGTTTCTGTCTAAAAACCACAGTTTAAGAAACTTTGTTGGGTTTGGGTTTGCTTCCTTCATATGTGGAAAGATAGCAGCAGTTCTAAGATGCTTGTTTCCTGGTACTGGGGTCATCTCCACTGAGAAAAAAACTGGAATCACTTAGAACCCAAAGGAAAGTGTTGCCTGAGAATGGTTTTTTTTGCATGTGGAAAGACTTGAGTTTCCCCACTGATGCAACCAAAACTACAGCAGATGCTGATGTGTTGCAGGGAAATTTTAGGAGTGGACCTTGGTGGAAGTAGTTCCAGCAGATGACAATGGGATTTTGTCCAATGGCACACAGAACATGGCACAGGTGAGAAAGACAGCGGGATCAGAGAGTATTTGCTGCTTACCGTGCCAGGACTTTGGTTGTAGTAAGGAGGTACTTGTTCTACCATTTCAATGCCCACAATTCCAAAAGACCATATGTCCACTTTGGGGCCATATGGTTGACGCGTCACCACTTCAGGCGCCATCCACCAGGGAGTCCCGACTGCCAAGCGACGTCTGCTCTGCTCAGGGGTGAGCTGAGTAGAGAGGCCAAAATCCGCTGAGGAGAAAGCAAAATACTGCTTTCATTTTAATTCTGTGCAACTAGGAAACCAAGCAAAAGAATTCCCCAGTAGAAGTTTGAGAATGTGCTGTTGAATCTCCTGGCATTGGCGACTTAAAAAATCTCTCCATTTGTTTTTACACTGACTCCAGCAGTGGCTTTTGTTCTTTGGAAACTTTAGATTGTAGCTCCCTCCTGCTGGAAGGGACACACACAGAGCAACACCACTCTGGATTGCTTGTTCCTTGTCATACATCTGTACACGTTGTACCTGTGTCACCAGCTCATAGCAAAGGTCCCTGCACTGCCACCAGCACCATTTTTGGGGAGCTGGCAGTCACCCATAGAAGCCCCAAAGCCCACATCCCTGGAATGTTGCACCTGACCAAGAATATACTGACCCAGCTTGACAGAGCCGTCGGTTCTGAGAAGGATGTTGTCACTCTTCACATCTCGGTGGATCACGTGGTTCGAGTGGAGAAAATCCAGTCCTTGCAGGCACTGAGAGAAAAAAAAGAAACAGGAGGACAGTAAGAAGTGATGTGATTTCATCACACAAGAAAGAAAACAAAAAATTTAAAAGATTCCCTTTCTCCAGGGGAATGGGGAGTAATGGCAGAACACAGTGCCATTGAGAGGAAGAGCTTTCTGCTCCAACACTTGCAGAGCAGGACCTTTCTAAGCAAAGGCATGTCAGCTTTTGAAAGAGCAACAGCACCTGCTGTTGTAGACTGTCCCCTGCAAACCAGCCAGGATGAGTGCTGCTGCAGGGGATGTGCTCAGAAGCAAACAGCATTTTGGCTGCACTCCTATCTGTTTTAACTGAGGACTGTGAGAAATGAGTCTCTCTTTTTTCTTTGCTCTTCGTTTCAAATCCTACCACCAGCACCTTTGCTTTTACAGGCAAGGAATGCAGTGAAGGCAGGCAAAAGTTTGGCAAGATGGAGAACAGCAAATACAAGAGGCAGAGCAAGAGTACAACAGCAGGAGATAAGAGTGCAAGAACTGAGTACAGTAAGTGCAGGGGCACTGGCAGGTATTTCACTTGAAGTGCTTTTACTTGCCCATAGCATACCAGCAAAACAGAAAAAAAGCTTGGCACATGAAATCACTCCAGGTCTGAGCCCCTGTTTCCCAGACAATCCTGCCCAAGCCCTTTACAGCACAGATGGGATTGCTGACCTCCCGACTGATGGCTGCTATCTCAACTTCAGACAGGGGGGTCTCGCTGATGACATCACTCAGGGCACCTCCGTCCATGTACTCCAAAACCAGCCAGAGTTCCTCACCCAGAAGGAAGCTGAAAGAATGAAACAAGGACATGGAGAGGAGCATGCATGGCTGTATTGAATTTTTGCTTCTGGGTTTCTTGTTTCCATGTCCCTTTGTGACTAGGACAGAAACAAAGGAATAGACATTCCCTCTTGTCTGTCCATTGTTTGCAATCTGTGCAGTCTCAAGAAGAAAGGCACAGCTGTGAAAAAGGAGATGTCTTAGATGGGCAGCAAGTGAAAAGTGCAGTTTAGTAACTGCCCAGATAAAAAACCTGTCACACATGGTGTTTCTGGAAATAAGCATCTTGTCTTCCTGGCATGCACAGTAATGGCAAAGAGGGGCAATGATCTAAGGAAAATCCACTTTAGGATGGTTCATCAGCATTTAAGAAACTTTAATATTCAATCCTGAAAAAATGTGATGGCAGAGAACTTTGAGCGTATTGACTTAGGAAGATACAGTGATCCAGATTCTAAATAATTTTGGAATAATTTTCAAACTACATGTGTCAGGGAAAACTCATGCAGACAAGATGCACTCCCTTCTAATCCATTGGAGATGTGTAGAGAAATATGAATAAGTAATAATTAACAGCTCTATTTTCTGCCACTGACCAAAGTGGGTTTTTAACCTCTCATGTTTGCTGTATGTAAATGCACATCCATGGGATAAGACCATGACCTCTCACCTGTCTAAATAATTCACAACACTGGGATTCCTACACCTCTTCATGATCATGATTTCATTAACGCTTATTGACTTCCTCATCCGTCCTCGAAGATTTATTTTCTTTATGGCCACCTAAAATGACATTGAAAATCAGAAACTTGAGAAGTTGGTGGCACGAGACCACAACTCCCATGGAGTGAGTGATTTTGCAATGACACAGCTGAGCTGTGCCAAACTGCCTTGTGATTAGGCACTGCAGTAATTAGGAACTGACATTCCAACAGCCCATTTCTCTGCCCCCTTGGGGGCAGTCACAGGACACGTGGGGACACTGAGGTTTTGCCTTGTCCACTTGGTAACAGTGGTGTCTCAGCTATCATCCCCAAACCTCTGATCGTACTCTCTACTGCTTTGTTTGGGATTCAGAAGAAATAATCCATGCCTTAATACTCTGTGGATACCTCTTGGGCTATGGGCAGGGCTTAGGGCTTTTAGGGACGCCTTGCAGATCTCTCCCTAAGTGCAGTTCCCAAGTGCAGCACTGCAGGTGGCTAAGGAGCTGCCAGAAACTTTCAGATGTGTTTGCTGGCAGCCAGAAATGAGAATTCAGGACTCTGAAGCTGTAGCCCCAAAGAGCAGTGAGGTGCCCTAAGGCACCACCTTTGTTTCAGAAATGGAGAGCGAGTGAGCGCCTCCTTCTCTGAAAGGAACCGCTGCCCTCCGTGCCTTCCTTCCACCAGCTGAGGAGGACAAAGTCCCAAATGTATTTCATGGGCTGGCACCAGGCTGTGCTTCTGGTGCCTTTTCAGCACAGCTCTACCCAAAGCTCCAGCCACTGCTCACACCAGAGGAGAAAGCCCCTCAATTGCAGCAGAGTCTGCAGGGACTGCTGGCATTTACCTCTCCTCCTGTGGCATTGTCGAGGGCTCTAACTACATGTCCGAAACTCCTGGAAACAAAACAGAAGCAGAGAAAGGAGAAGCTGTTCAGCTCCCAGAGTGAAAGCCAGCCCACACAGGAGAGCTCTGCTGTAAATGTCAAAACCCTGCAGGATGCAGGAGGGCTCTGCCAGAAGGCAGATGATGCATTTTCCTCTCAAGTGCATGGGCACTGGGCCTGTTCCTGAAGTGCTGGGTTTCAACTTCTAAAGGGAGTTTATTCTTTCCTCTTGTGTTTCATTTTCTAAACAATGCAGTTCCCATCCTGACCATAGAGTGTTTCCTTCCACAAACCAGGGGAAAGAAATGTTCCTGAGAACTGTTATCTCACAGCTTTGATAGGGGGTAGGTTGCTCCTTCAGGCAAGCAAGTTTCTTCTTTTTTCATTAGTGGGGCGGCATGATTTTGAGACATACACAAATGCTGAAGAAATTAACACAGCTATCCCACACTTGAGGGACAAGGAGACCTTCCAGGTTGTCTTCCTTGATGCAGGCAAGACCTTGGCAGCATGGAGATGTCTCTGACAATGCCTTCTGAGCCCACTCACAAATTCTGAGAAGCACTGAGAGATGAGACACTCTATCCCCAATGTCTCAATATGTTTGCAGCTGGCCTGACTTCACGCTGGATAGACACTCCACCAAAAAAACACCTGGCCCAGGGTTGTGCAGGAGTAACTGTGGCTGGACTCACCCACTGCCAATATATTCCAGCTCAGTGTATTTCATGACTGGATTTTCCATATTCACCATTCTCCCTGAGGAAAAAAAAAAAGCAAGATGCTGACTTTAAAGAAGAGATCCCAGCTCCAGGAGATACAAAAGGCGGCCCCACTGTCTGGGGCTCTGAGCCCTTTGTGGTCAGCTGGGTAACAAAAACCACAACCTCAAAAGCAACAAGACAGGCAGCCCTGCAGTGCAGATGGCTGGCACAGAGACTGATTTTGTACAGTCCTTTGAAGAGTTCTCTTGACAGGAAACAAAGCACAGGGACATGCATTCCCAGGAGAGAAGGACATCTTCTCCACCTTTCAGCAGTTTGCCAATAGAATTCCTTTCCATTTGTAAACCAGAGCAGGTCATGCTATAACCAATTCCAATGGGGCTTTCAGCATCAGGACCCTCACCTCTTTATGAGCAGGCTGAGCTCAAAGATGCCCCTCTCCCACCTAAGGAAGGCTCCAGCCTCTGCAGTCCCACCAGCCCTCAGGGACAGGGCAGCTAGCACAACAAGGCTGGCAAAGCCCAAGCATGAGCACTGACAAGCAGTGGGAAGAAGCCACAGGCAGCCTGAGCCCCGTACAAGCTGTTGCCCCCATTCAGGACACAACAGGATGGGCTTTGAGATCAGCCACACCAGGGTGCAGATCAATGCCCTTTTTGTCCCAACAGGTGATGGTAGACACAGAGTCCACTGGGCTCTGCTCTCAGCCCCACCAGGTCTTTTCTGAGAGCACAGCACTGGTAGCTCTTAGGGGCAAGAAGCAGACTCATTGGGCTGTGCTGCAGAATCACAAAGGACTTGATGAGTTTTCCTAGAGACTGATCTGAGCAGGGCTTGGGCCAATGGGTAGGATTCTAACATGTCATGGGAAAGAGTGGGAATCAGGTATGAAAAAGTACCATGGATCTGAGGAATATACCATGAGAGATATATACCATGAGGATATATACCAGGAGAGAGCTGGAGGCTCTCTCCTGGGAAATGCCTGCAGTACAGTTGTATCTGATCACACCACTTGGATGTGTCTCTTGGACACATCTCTATAAGCATAAAACTAGGATATTAAATACAGATTGTTATAAAAATATCGTTTTTTTCTTTGGGGGCACATGGAAAACATCTCCTGCTCTTTATTTGTCCTGTAACCTGATGTTCTTTCAAAGTAGTTCTTATTGACAAAAATACAGCATTCTCTTACTGACAAAAATAAAGCATTGTTATGGAAATAGACTGCAGATGTAGTAGTGGTAACAGTAACTGTCATAAAAATGACATCAGTAAGACATGGGGCAGAAGGCCTCTTTCAGGATGGAGAAAAACCTGCTCCACCAAAAAACCCACAAACCAACAACAAAAAAACCCCAAAACACAAGAAAAACCCTCAAAAAACCAAAAAACAAAAGGCCCCCAAAAAGAATTAAACAACACAAAAACAATACCCCACAAAAAAAAAAATCCCAAGCTAAAAAGACAAAATTCCAAAACCAGTTAATTTCTGTGAAGTTTCTTTTGCTCTGATGCTTGGCTGGAAGTCAAGAGTCTAAGGAGAATTTAGGAAGCTGAAAATTCTGTTCAGTTTGTCACTAGCACACAGGACTTGCCTAGATCATTTGCAAGGTCACAGCCTTCTGCTGGTCCAAGAACAATCCCTGCTTCAGCCTTTAGCAGAGAGGGAAGCTCAGGCAAACCCAAGGCAGTCCCAGGTGCCCTCAGAGGCAGCAGGAACACCCAGAGCACTCTCTCGCTGCCTCGGAGCACAGCACTTCCTCTGGGGAGTCCTAAATGGCCCTGTGACACCAAACTCAGGAGGAGCATTTGGCACAGCTATGCTGACACCTGCACACAACACACTGTCCCTCAGACAAGAAACACACCAGACGTACCCAGCATCTCCAGGTACCTCTTCTCAGTCTGCTCATTCGGAGAGACGAGCTCTGCTTCTGAGTGCTCAGACTTGCCCGAGCTCGAGTTCCCAGGTGTGACAGAAGGGCTTCCTCGAGGTAATGCTGCTGCGGCAGCAGGTGCAGAGCTGATGATGTGCTGGGCCTGTAGCACTTCTGGTGGGCACTGTTCCTGTGCCTCACTCCAAACTTGGGGCCCTTCATTGCCAGACATTCGCTGGAAGTCTTTGCAGGCAGCTTGGTGAGATGTGAACACTCGCACCTCAAATCAAACAGAACAAAGCAGTCAGAGACTACAGCTTGTCCCTGTAAGCCAGGAGTCACCAACTGTGAGGAAAGGGAAAGGACAGATTGACAGGGGATACAGACAGCTTGTTTCATTCCTCCATCTGGGGCACTGTGTTCCCATGTAAAAACACCTCAAGAAACAAGGAGAGCAGGAACAGGCCAGCTAGAATCAATTTTGGATGACTGCTGGCCAAAAGGCCAAAGGACAAGTCCCACTATCCAGTGCAGCAGTAGAGATACAGCACACCAGGAAAGGTCCTTCAGAGTAACTGTGATACACACTACAGTAGGATGGCACTCAGAGGCATCACCCCACTCCCTGCTGCTCTGCACTGGAAAGGTAAGAAGGGCAGAAACCACCAGTTTGGTGACTGCAGTGACTGCATCCCTCTTTAACTCGCTTCTAGAGCCTGAGGAAGACGATTAAGTTTCCCTCCGACAATTTGCATTTCTTCTTCCTGCCTCTTCTCCCTTCCCTTGTTGCTAGCCTCAGAATCCTGCAGCTCTGCATGCACATGTCCCTTGATACTCTGTAAACAAGAAGGGAGAGGATGTTTCATGAGTGGCATGGCTGCCACTCTCTCACTCACCTGGTTTTGTTGATCGCCCCTCTGCTGATGGAGATTATCCTCTTGAACACTCCTCATGCCTTCCTTGTTCTTCCTCCTCACATCCACGATGGCACTCTGAGCTTCGGACAGCTCTGCTTGTGCCTCTGCCTTGATGTTCTGTAGACACAAGTGCAGAGCAAGTGACTGGTAGCTGCCATCAGGCTCAGCTTTTTCCTCTTGCAGCCTCCAAATCACATTTCTTCAGCCACTTCTTTCTGCTTCCCTACCCACATCTGCTTCCAATGTAACCCTCCTGTCCCAGTGCTGTTCTCTACAGATTCCAAGGCTCTGTGCTTCCAGTGCCTGTGGGACTCCTGGCCTCCTCAGTCCCAAGAGCTCTGGTTTATGCCCCTCTTCCTGCCCTCCCCTCTGTCACCTGGCCTCTCAGGCTTACCTGGCCATTCTGCTGTGGCTCTTCCAGCTGCTGCCTGAGCTGCCCTTCCTGCTCTCGGGCTGGGAACAGCTCTCCCGGAGTCTGGCACGGCATCTCTGATGAAGCAGGCTGCTCCTGCTCTTCCTCTAGGAGCTGCACAGAAAGCAAGAGAAGATGGGTTTCAACTTCCCATATGACCTTTGTGGGCCAAGACTCAGAGACTGATGGGCTCACATGTTCTCAAAGCCCTGTGCTGCTGCTCTGCTGGGGCATTCTCTGCCCAAGGGGAGGCACAGATTCCAAAGGGACCCTGGCCCTACAATAAGGAGCCCTCTGGGACTGAAGCTCCAACAGCCTCTCAGGCAGCTGACAGGGAAGGTGTGGCATTTCTCAAGGGTCTGGTGAGGGCCTCCCTCTGCTTCTGCCACGTCCTGTTTGTCTTTCAGTAGTGACTGACCCCTAGCCATGTTGCACAGCTCCATTCTGGCTCTGCAGGTGGTTTCCTGTGTGAGCTAACTCCTTGTGAGAGACACTTCTGGAGTTCAAGTTCACTTCAGGCCTGCACCAGCATTCCTGCCTTCCTGACATCTATACTCTTGTTAGAAACCCTGGTCATTCAGGAGATGTGGATGTGTGCAAAGATCTTCTGATGGAGGTCAGAGAGCCTCTGTAGCCACCTCAGTATATGGAGGAGGACCAAGGTGTTTCTTCTCCCTCTTTTGTCAACTGACAATTCTGACCAGCAGTAACAGAGACTCTCCTAAGGCCCCATTAACAAATGCACTTACACAGCCCTGGGGATGCCAGTGAAGGAAACCAAGTGTCATGTAATGCATGCCATGTATGACCAGAGTCACCAAACAGCACCTAAACATGGAATTGTTCCATCTCATTCAGACAGGCAGAAAAATAAGGAATTAACTGGGGATTTCTGAATAGAAGAGCCTAGAAAAGGACAACAGCTCTGAGGGCAAAAAAACACCATATCTGGAGGGGGAAACATCTCTGCCTGCTCAGAATTGGCCAATGGAATGTGTCTCTAATCCCCTCCTGAAAGGGATGCTTTAGGTGAGCTTTGCACCTCCAACTGCCTTGGATCAGAGGCAGGAAGATTCAAATATGTAAAAGTTACATAGATAGATAGATAGATAGATAGATAGATAGATAGATAGATAGATAGATAGATAGAAAGATCTCATTACTAAAATCTCTGTTTGCTGTCCTCTTTGTTGCTACAAAAATCAAAACTTCGTAGCCAGTGCCCCGCTCAGCAGCAATCCTGAGATTTCTCTCCACTTGCTCAAAAAAGCACACTCTTGGGGAATCTGGAGCGTGTGGGTCCTTATGGAAAGTGATCAGACGAAGAGTGTTGCACTGGGAACTGCATGCTTTGTACATCTGTGCACAAGCAAGTTCTTCTCCTAGAATACACTACAATGACAGTGCCATAGTGGCTGGAATGAAAAAAAAAAAAACAGCCACTTCCAGGTCATCTGATCTCTGAGGACCAGCTGCATGCAAAGGCAATGGTCTCCTGCTCAATTCCCAAGCTCAACACACGCTAAATCCTTGGGCTAAAGAAAGTCAAAGGCACTGTTAAGCTAAAAGTGATCTGTAAGTCCATGCTGGCAGGCCTGAAAGATCAATGTTTCTTCCGCACCTAGGTCCCTGCACTGAATGATGGGGAAAATCAATTCCAAAAGTGGCTCAAATATTTGGATACACAAATGAGATTCTGAAGGTCCCTCAGGAGCCTCCCGTTGTCCAGGCTAAAGCTCCCTGAGCACCTCCTCACTGGCCTTTTGCTCCACCCCCTTGCCCAGCTCCCATGGTCGTCTTTGCACACGGTCCAGCCCCTCAATCCCTTTCTGCGTCACAGGGCCCACAGCTGCACACAGCACTCCAGCTGTGGCCGCAGCGCTGCCCAGCACAGGACGACGCTCACTGCCCTGCTCCTGCTGCCCCTCTGCTGCTGACACAGGCCACCATGCCCTTGGCCTTGTTGTCTTAGGAAAAATCATAAAATCTAGCGACAAAGGGATTCCAAAGCACCTCCACCAAATTAAAATAAGCCGATTCAACAGAATTCTATAGATGGCTATGAAGTTGGTTTTCCTCCCTGGCTGCTTTATGCACGCAAGGTTATCTTGCCCAAACTGAGTTTTACTTCTTGAAAGCTCTGAAATGGAAAACTAGGAAAGCGACAGCAACGCCTTTGCTGCTGCTGCTGCTGCAGACGTGGAAAACTCAAACTGGATCAGGATCCCATTCCAAAACCGGAAAAGGGCAGGAAACCTTGTGCAGAAGCATCTTTGCTTGCTAGAAGAGAAAGAAAATGAACAGGGTTCTCCTCCTAGCAAACCAACAGCCCAACGAGCCAACAAACCACAAGATTGAAGTTTCACCCACTCCAGTGTCCAAAGCCCTTGGATGCAGTGACAGGATGTTTGGTGGTGAAACAGCCCTTGTACTCAGCACTGTCATGCAGGGATTGATGGAAGTCTGCCTGAAGGTCCCTCAAGAGCCTCCTGTTGTCCAGGCTAAAGCTCCCTGAGCACCTCCTCACTTGCCTTTTGCTCCACCCCCTTGCCCAGCTCCCATGGTCTTCTTTGCACACGCTCCAGCCCCTCAATCCCTTTCTGCGTCACAGGGCCCACAGCTGCACACAGCACTCCAGCTGTGGCCGCAGCGCTGCCCAGCACAGGGCGACGCTCACTGCCCTGCTCCTGCTGCCCCTCTGCTGCTGACACAGGCCACCATGCCCTTGGCCTTCTTGGCCACCTGGCTACACACTGTCTCATCTTCATCTGCTCAGGATCATTAGCCCTGTGTTCTTTTGGCCTACGCAGCTCCCCAGCCAAAAAGGTGCCCATCTGACTTCAGATACAGCATGCACCATTTCGAGATGGCCCCTTCCTCTTCTGAGCAACCAAGACAGCAGTCATGGACTTGCACTTCAAGCATACTCCAGGCTCCAAACCACTTGCCAAAGCTGCAGACTACATCAAAATACGCAACAACAGAAATCTGCCCCTCCTGCTGTTTGCCTCACAAGAAGGCTTCGCAAGTCCGCATTTGTTTCTTTGGCCGTACGGGACAAGAATGGCCCCCCACAGCTGCATGGGCAACACAATCCTCCCCTGGCAGCTTATCAAAAGTCAAAAGACACCTGGCCCAAAACAGATTGTACAAGCAAAGAACTAGTCTAGGAAACTGCCGACCGGGTTCACAAGCCAAACACACGTTTCCAAAAAGGGAAAACAAACAAACCAAGCCCTGGCACCTCCAGCATTTCTACCATTGCATTTGGCCACAGCACTGCAGAAGCCGAGAGATGAAGCTTCTCTTAGCCAAGCAGCCAGATGCTCTCCCAGACGAACCAACCCTTTGGTGCCTCAACATGACAGCTCAAAGGCCATGTTCTGCTGGCACTGCCTGGAGAAAATCGCAAGCTCCAGGCAGGACTGCAGCACTCAGCATCCTCAGCCAGCAACGGCAAAGTGCTGGCTGCTCCAAAACTTGCAGCTCTGCCTTGCACTAAAGACAGCACCACACACAAATGGCGCTTACAGGTTCAGAGGGTCCATGTGTGACTAATGACAGAGGCTGGCTGTCATCCACGTCACTTTGCTCCTCTTGGGCTTCTTCGCCAGGAGCAGCGGGAGCCAGGACAGCAACATCGGACAGTTCTGCCATCTGTGGCAAGAGAGAAGCATGAAGGAGAGGCCATTAACTATCATTTTGAACGTCATTTCTTTTCAGATCTACCACCATGTTGTCTAAGGAAAAATCATAAAATCTAGCGACAAAGGGATTCCAAAGCACCTCCACCAAATTAAAATAAGCCGATTCAACAGAATTCTATAGATGGCTATGAAGTTGGTTTTCCTCCCTGGCTGCTTTATGCACGCAAGGTTATCTTGCCAAAACTGAGTTTTACTTATTGAAAGCTCTGAAATGGAAAACTAGGAAAGCGACAGCAACGCCTTTGCTGCTGCTGCTGCTGCAGACGTGGAAAACTCAAACTGGATCAGGATCCCATTCCAAAACCGGAAAAGGGCAGGAAACCTTGTGCAGAAGCATCTTTGCTTGCTAGAAGAGAAAGAAAATGAACAGGGTTCTCTTCCTAGCAAACCAACAGACCAACGAGCCAACAAACCACAAGATTGAAGTTTCACCCACTCCAGTGTCCAAAGCCCTTGGATGCAGTGACAGGATGTTTGGTGGTGAAGCAGCCCTTGTACTCAGCACTGTCATGCAGGGACTGATGGAAGTCTGCCTGAAGGTCCCTCAAGACCCTCCTGTTATCCAGGCTAAAGCTCCCTCAGCACCTCCTCACTGGCCTTTTGCTCCACCCCCTTGCCCAGCTCCCATGGTCTTCTTTGCACACGCTCCAGCCCCTCAATCCCTTTCTGCGTCGCAGGGCCCACAGCTGCACACAGCACTCCAGCTGTGGCCGCAGCGCTGCCCAGCACAGGGCGACGCTCACTGCCCTGCTCCTGCTGCCCCTCTGCTGCTGACACAGGCCACCGTGCCCTTGGCCTTCTTGGACACCTGGCTACACACTGTCTCATCTTCATCTGCTCAGGTTCATTAGCCCTGTGTTCTTTTGGCCTACGCAGCTCCCCAGCCAAAAAGGTGCCCATCTGACTTCAGATACAGCATGCACCATTTCTAGATGGCCCCTTCCTCTTCTGAGCAACCAAGACAGCAGTCATGGACTTGCGCTGCACCCACACTCCAGGCTCCAAACCACTTGCCAAAGCTGCAGACTACATCAAAATACGCAACAACAGAAATCTGCCCCTCCTGCTGTTTGCCTTACAAGAAGGCTTCGCAAGTCCGCACTTTGTTTCTTTGGCCGCACGGGACAAGAATGGCCCCCCACAGCTGCATGGGCAACACAATCCTCCCCTGGCAGCTTATCAAAAGCCAAAAGACACCTGGCCCAAAAGAGACTGTACAAGCAAAGAACTACTCAAGGAGAACTGCAGACTGGTTTCAGAGGCCAAACACACCTTTCCAAAAAGGGAAAACAAACAAACCAAGCCCTGGCACCTTAGGCACTACCACCTTGGCCCTTGGCCACAGCACTGCAGAAGCCGAGAGATGGAGCGTAACTTAGCCAAGCAGCCAGATGCTGTCCCAGAGGAACCAACCCTTTGGACCTCAACATGACAGCTCAAAGGCCATGTTCTGCTGGCACTGCCTGGAGAAAATCGCAAGCTCCAGGCAGGACTGCAGCACTCAGCATCCTCAGCCAGCAACAGCAAAGTGCTGGCTGCTGCGAAACTTGCAGCTCTGCCTTGCACTAAAGACAGCACCACACTCAAATGGCGCTTACAGGTTCAGAGGGTCCATGTGTGACCAATGACAGAGGCTGGCCGTCATCCATATCAGTTTGCTCCTCTTGGGCTTCTTCGCCAGGAGCAGCGGGAGCCAGGACAGCAACTTCGGACAGTTCTGCCATCTGTGGCAAGAGAGAAGCATGAAGGAGAGGCCAATAAATATCTTTTTGAACGTCATTTCTTTTCAGATCTACCACCATGTTGTCTAAGGAAAAATCATAAAATCTAGCGACAAAGGGATTCCAAAGCACCTCCACCAAATTAAAATAAGCCGATTCAACAGAATTCTATAGATGGCTATGAAGTTGGTTTTCCTCCCTGGCTGCTTTATGCACGCAAGGTTATCTTGCCAAAACTGAGTTTTACTTATTGAAAGCTCTGAAATGGAAAACTAGGAAAGCGACAGCAACGCCTTTGCTGCTGCTGCTGCTGCAGACGTGGAAAACTCAAACTGGATCAGGATCCCATTCCAAAACCGGAAAAGGGCAGGAAACCTTGTGCAGAAGCATCTTTGCTTGCTAGAAGAGAAAGAAAATGAACAGGGTTCTCTTCCTAGCAAACCAACAGACCAACGAGCCAACAAACCACAAGATTGAAGTTTCACCCACTCCAGTGTCCAAAGCCCTTGGATGCAGTGACAGGATGTTTGGTGGTGAAACAGCCCTTGTACTCAGCACTGTCATGCAGGGATTGATGGAAGTCTGCCTGAAGGTCCCTCAAGAGCCTCCTATTGTCCAGGCTAAAGCTCCCTGAGCACCTCCTCACTTGCCTTTTGCTCCACCCCCTTGCCCAGCTCCCATGGTCTTCTTTGCACACGCTCCAGCCCCTCAATCCCTTTCTGCGTCGCAGGGCCCACAGCTGCACACAGCACTCCAGCTGTGGCCGCAGCGCTGCCCAGCACAGGGCGACGCTCACTGCCCTGCTCCTGCTGCCCCTCTGCTGCTGACACAGGCCACCATGCCCTTGGCCTTCTTGGACACCTGGCTACACACTGTCTCATCTTCATCTGCTCAGGATCATTAGCCCTGTGTTCTTTTGGCCTACGCAGCTCCCCAGCCAAAAAGGTGCCCATCTGACTTCAGATACAGCATGCACCATTTCGAGATGGCCCCTTCCTCTTCTGAGCAACCAAGACAGCAGTCATGGACTTGCGCTGCACCCACACTCCAGGCTCCAAACCACTTGCCAAAGCTGCAGACTACATCAAAATACGCAACAACAGAAATCTGCCCCTCCTGCTGTTTGCCTCACAAGAAGGCTTCGCAAGCCCGCACTTTGTTTCTTTGGCCGCACGGGACAAGAATGGCCCCCCACAGCTGCATGGGCAACACAATCTTCCCCTGGCAGCTTATCAAAAGTCAAAAGACACCTGGCCCAAAAGAGATTGCACAAGCAAAGAACTACTCAAGGAGAACTGCAGACTGGTTTCAGAGGCCAAACACACCTTTTCAAAAAGGGAAAACAAACAAACCAAGCCCTGGCACCTCCAGCATTTCTACCATTGCATTTGGCCACAGCACTGCAGAAGCCGAGAGATGGAGCGTCCCTTAGCCAAGCAGCCAGATGCTCTCCCAGAGGAACCAACCCTTTGGACCTCAACATGACAGCTCAAAGGCCATGTTCTGCTGGCACTGCCTGGAGAAAATCGCAAGCTCCAGGCAGGACTGCAGCACTCAGCATCCTCAGCCAGCAACAGCAAAGTGCTGGCTGCTGCGAAACTTGCAGCTCTGCCTTGCACTAAAGACAGCACCACACTCAAATGGCGCTTACAGGTTCAGAGGGTCCATGTGTGACCAATGACAGAGGCTGGCCGTCATCCACATCAGTTTGCTCCTCTTGGGCTTCTTCGCCAGGAGCAGCGGGAGCCAGGACAGCAACTTCGGACAGTTCTGCCATCTGTGGCAAGAGAGAAGCATGAAGGAGAGGCCATTAACTATCATTTTGAACGTCATTTCTTTTCAGATCTACCACCATGTTGTCTAAGGAAAAATCATAAAATCTAGCGACAAAGGGATTCCAAAGCACCTCCACCAAATTAAAATAAGCCGATTCAACAGAATTCTATAGATGGCTATGAAGTTGGTTTTCCTCCCTGGCTGCTTTATGCACGCAAGGTTATCTTGCCAAAACTGAGTTTTACTTATTGAAAGCTCTGAAATGGAAAACTAGGAAAGCGACAGCAACACCTTTGCTGCTGAGGCAGACGTGGAAAACTCAAACTGGATCAGGATCCCATTCCAAAACCGGAAAAGGGCAGGAAACCTTGTGCAGAAGAATCTTTGCTTGCTAGAACAGAAAGAAAATGAACAGGGTTCTCCTCCTAGCAAACCAACAGACCAACGAGCCAACAAACCACAAGATTGAAGTCTCACCCACTCCAGTGTCCAAAGCCCTTGGATGCAGTGACAGGATGTTTGGTGGTGAAAAAGCCCTTGTACTCAGCACTGTCATGCAGGGATTGATGGAAGTCTGCCTGAAGGTCCCACAAGAGCCTCCTGTTGTCCAGGCTAAAGCTCCCTGAGCACCTCCTCACTTGCCTTTTGCTCCACCCTTTTGCCCAGCTCCCTTGGTCTTCTTTGCACACGCTCCAGCCCCTCAATCCCTTTCTGCGTCGCAGGGCCCACAGCTGCACACAGCACTCCAGCTGTGGCCGCAGCGCTGCCCAGCACAGGGCGACGCTCACTGCCCTGCTCCTGCTGCCCCTCTGCTGCTGACACAGGCCACCGTGCCCTTGGCCTTCTTGGACACCTGGCTACACACTGTCTCATCTTCATCTGCTCAGAATCATTAGCCCTGTGTTCTTTTGGCCTACGCAGCTCCCCAGCCAAAAAGGTGCCCATCTGACTTCAGATACAGCATGCACCATTTCTAGATGGCCCCTTCCTCTTCTGAGCAACCAAGACAGCAGTCAAGGACTTGCGCTTCAACCACACTCCAGGCTCCAAACCACTTGCCAAAGCTGCAGACTACATCAAAATACGCAACAACAGAAATCTGCCCCTCCTGCTGTTTGCCTCACAAGAAGGCTTCGCAAGTCCGCACTTTGTTTCTTTGGCCGCACGGGACAAGAATGGCCCCCCACAGCTGCATGGGCAACACAATCCTCCCCTGGCAGCTTATCAAAAGTCAAAAGACACCTGGCCCAAAAGAGATTGCACAAGCAAAGAACTACTCAAGGAGAACTGCAGACTGGTTTCACAAGCCAAACACACGTTTCCAAAAAGGGAAAACAAACAAACCAAGCCCTGGCACCTCCAGCATTTCTACCATTGCATTTGGCCACAGCACTGCAGAAGCCGAGAGATAGAGCGTCCCTTAGCCAAGCAGCCAGATGCTCTCCCAGAGGAACCAACCCTTTGGACCTCAACATGACAGCTCAAAGGCCATGTTCTGCTGGCACTGCCTGGAGAAAATCGCAAGCTCCAGGCAGGACTGCAGCACTCAGCATCCTCAGCCAGCAACAGCAAAGTGCTGGCTGCTGCGAAACTTGCAGCTCTGCCTTGCACTAAAGACAGCACCACACTCAAATGGCGCTTACAGGTTCAGAGGGTCCATGTGTGACCAATGACAGAGGCTGGCCGTCATCCACCTCAGTTTGCTCCTCTTGGGCTTCTTCGCCAGGAGCAGCGGGAGCCAGGACAGCAACTTCGGACAGTTCTGCCATCTGTGGCAAGAGAGAAGCATGAAGGAGAGGCCATTAACTATCATTTTGAACGTCATTTCTTTTCAGATCTACCACCATGTTGTCTAAGGAAAAATCATAAAATCTAGCGACAAAGGGATTCCAAAGCACCTCCACCAAATTAAAATAAGCCGATTCAACAGAATTCTATAGATGGATATGAAGTTGGTTTTCCTCCTTGGCTGCTTTATGCACGCAAGGTTATCTTGCCAAAACTGAGTTTTACTTATTGAAAGCTCTGAAATGGAAAACTAGGAAAGCGACAGCAACGCCTTTGCTGCTGAGGCAGACGTGGAAAACTCAAACTGGATCAGGATCCCATTTTAAAACAGGAAAAGGGCAGGAAACCTTGTGCAGAAGAATCTTTGCTTGCTAGAAGAGAAAGAAAATGAACAGGGTTCTCCTCCTAGCAAACCAACAGACCAACGAGCCAACAAACCACAAGATTGAAGTTTCACCCACTCCAGTGTCCAAAGCCCTTGGATGCAGTGACAGGATGTTTGGTGGTGAAACAGCCCTTGTACTCAGCACTGTCATGCAGGGATTGATGGAAGTCTGCCTGAAGGTCCCTCAAGAGCTTCCTGTTGTCCAGGCTAAAGCTCCCTTAGCACCTCCTCACTTGCCTTTTGCTCCACCCCCTTGCCCAGCTCCCTTGGTCTTCTTTGCACACGCTCCAGCCCCTCAATCCCTTTCTGCGTCGCAGGGCCCACAGCTGCACACAGCACTCCAGCTGTGGCCGCAGCGCTGCCCAGCAAAGGGCGACGCTCACTGCCCTGCTCCTGCTGCCCCTCTGCTGCTGACACAGGCCACCGTGCCCTTGGCCTTCTTGGACACCTGGCTACACACTGTCTCATCTTCATCTGCTCAGAATCATTAGCCCTGTGTTCTTTTGGCCTACGCAGCTCCCCAGCCAAAAAGGTGCCCATCTGACTTCAGATACAGCATGCACCATTTCTAGATGGCCCCTTCCACTTCTGAGCAACCAAGACAGCAGTCAAGGACTTGCGCTTCAACCACACTCCAGGCTCATAACCACTTGCCAAAGCTGCAGACTACATCAAAATACGCAACAACAGAAATCTGCCCCTCCTGCTGTTTGCCTCACAAGAAGGCTTCGCAAGTCCGAACTTTGTTTCTTTGGCCGCACGGGACAAGAATGGCCCCCCACAGCTGCATGGGCAACATAATCTTCCCCTGGCAGCTTATCAAAAGTCAAAAGACACCTGGCCCAAAAGAGACTGTACAAGAAAAGAACTATTCAAGGAGAACTGCAGACTGGTTTCACAAGCCAAACACACCTTTCCAAAAAGGGAAAACAAACAAACCAAGCCCTGGCACCTCCAGCATTTCTACCATTGCATTTGGCCACAGCACTGCAGAAGCCGAGAGATGGAGCGTCCCTTAGACAAGCAGCCAGATGCTCTCCCAGAGGAACCAACCCTTTGGACCTCAACATGACAGCTCAAAGGCCATGTTCTGCTGGCACTGCCTGGAGAAAATCGCAAGCTCCAGGCAGGACTGCAGCACTCAGCATCCTCAGCCAGCAACAGCAAAGTGCTGGCTGCTGCGAAACTTGCAGCTCTGCCTTGCACTAAAGACAGCACCACACTCAAATGGCGCTTACAGGTTCAGAGGGTCCATGTGTGACCAATGACAGAGGCTGGCCGTCATCCATATCAGTTTGCTCCTCTTGGGCTTCTTCGCCAGGAGCAGCGGGAGCCAGGACAGCAACTTCGGACAGTTCTGCCATCTGTGGCAAGAGAGAAGCATGAAGGAGAGGCCATTAACTATCATTTTGAACGTCATTTCTTTTCAGATCTACCACCATGTTGTCTAAGGAAAAATCATAAAATCTAGCGACAAAGGGATTCCAAAGCACCTCCACCAAATTAAAATAAGCCGATTCAACAGAATTCTATAGATGGCTATGAAGTTGGTTTTCCTCCCTGGCTGCTTTATGCACGCAAGGTTATCTTGCCCAAACTGAGTTTTACTTCTTGAAAGCTCTGAAATGGAAAACTAGGAAAGCGACAGCAACGCCTTTGCTGCTGCTGCTGCTGCAGACGTGGAAAACTCAAACTGGATCAGGATCCCATTCCAAAACCGGAAAAGGGCAGGAAACCTTGTGCAGAAGCATCTTTGCTTGCTAGAAGAGAAAGAAAATGAACAGGGTTCTCCTCCTAGCAAACCAACAGCCCAACGAGCCAACAAACCACAAGATTGAAGTTTCACCCACTCCAGTGTCCAAAGCCCTTGGATGCAGTGACAGGATGTTTGGTGGTGAAACAGCCCTTGTACTCAGCACTGTCATGCAGGGATTGATGGAAGTCTGCCTGAAGGTCCCTCAAGAGCCTCCTGTTGTCCAGGCTAAAGCTCCCTGAGCACCTCCTCACTTGCCTTTTGCTCCACCCCCTTGCCCAGCTCCCATGGTCTTCTTTGCACACGCTCCAGCCCCTCAATCCCTTTCTGCGTCACAGGGCCCACAGCTGCACACAGCACTCCAGCTGTGGCCGCAGCGCTGCCCAGCACAGGGCGATGCTCACTGCCCTGCTCCTGCTGCCCCTCTGCTGCTGACACAGGCCACCATGCCCTTGGCCTTCTTGGCCACCTGGCTACACACTGTCTCATCTTCATCTGCTCAGGATCATTAGCCCTGTGTTCTTTTGGCCTACGCAGCTCCCCAGCCAAAAAGGTGCCCATCTGACTTCAGATACAGCATGCACCATTTCGAGATGGCCCCTTCCTCTTCTGAGCAACCAAGACAGCAGTCATGGACTTGCACTTCAAGCATACTCCAGGCTCCAAACCACTTGCCAAAGCTGCAGACTACATCAAAATACGCAACAACAGAAATCTGCCCCTCCTGCTGTTTGCCTCACAAGAAGGCTTCGCAAGTCCGCATTTGTTTCTTTGGCCGTACGGGACAAGAATGGCCCCCCACAGCTGCATGGGCAACACAATCCTCCCCTGGCAGCTTATCAAAAGTCAAAAGACACCTGGCCCAAAACAGATTGTACAAGCAAAGAACTAGTCTAGGAAACTGCCGACCGGGTTCACAAGCCAAACACACGTTTCCAAAAAGGGAAAACAAACAAACCAAGCCCTGGCACCTCCAGCATTTCTACCATTGCATTTGGCCACAGCACTGCAGAAGCCGAGAGATGAAGCTTCTCTTAGCCAAGCAGCCAGATGCTCTCCCAGACGAACCAACCCTTTGGTGCCTCAACATGACAGCTCAAAGGCCATGTTCTGCTGGCACTGCCTGGAGAAAATCGCAAGCTCCAGGCAGGACTGCAGCACTCAGCATCCTCAGCCAGCAACGGCAAAGTGCTGGCTGCTCCAAAACTTGCAGCTCTGCCTTGCACTAAAGACAGCACCACACACAAATGGCGCTTACAGGTTCAGAGGGTCCATGTGTGACCAATGACAGAGGCTGGCTGTCATCCACGTCACTTTGCTCCTCTTGGGCTTCTTCGCCAGGAGCAGCGGGAGCCAGGACAGCAACATCGGACAGTTCTGCCATCTGTGGCAAGAGAGAAGCATGAAGGAGAGGCCATTAACTATCATTTTGAACGTCATTTCTTTTCAGATCTACCACCATGTTGTCTAAGGAAAAATCATAAAATCTAGCGACAAAGGGATTCCAAAGCACCTCCACCAAATTAAAATAAGCCGATTCAACAGAATTCTATAGATGGCTATGAAGTTGGTTTTCCTCCCTGGCTGCTTTATGCACGCAAGGTTATCTTGCCAAAACTGAGTTTTACTTATTGAAAGCTCTGAAATGGAAAACTAGGAAAGCGACAGCAACGCCTTTGCTGCTGCTGCTGCTGCAGACGTGGAAAACTCAAACTGGATCAGGATCCCATTCCAAAACCGGAAAAGGGCAGGAAACCTTGTGCAAAAGAATCTTTGCTTGCTAGAAGAGAAAGAAAATGAACAGGGTTCTCTTCCTAGCAAACCAACAGACCAACGAGCCAACAAACCACAAGATTGAAGTTTCACCCACTCCAGTGTCCAAAGCCCTTGGATGCAGTGACAGGATGTTTGGTGGTGAAACAGCCCTTGTACTCAGCACTGTCATGCAGGGACTGATGGAAGTCTGCCTGAAGGTCCCTCAAGACCCTCCTGTTATCCAGGCTAAAGCTCCCTCAGCACCTCCTCACTGGCCTTTTGCTCCACCCCCTTGCCCAGCTCCCATGGTCTTCTTTGCACACGCTCCAGCCCCTCAATCCCTTTCTGCGTCGCAGGGCCCACAGCTGCACACAGCACTCCAGCTGTGGCCGCAGCGCTGCCCAGCACAGGGCGACGCTCACTGCCCTGCTCCTGCTGCCCCTCTGCTGCTGACACAGGCCACCGTGCCCTTGGCCTTCTTGGACACCTGGCTACACACTGTCTCATCTTCATCTGCTCAGGTTCATTAGCCCTGTGTTCTTTTGGCCTACGCAGCTCCCCAGCCAAAAAGGTGCCCATCTGACTTCAGATACAGCATGCACCATTTCTAGATGGCCCCTTCCTCTTCTGAGCAACCAAGACAGCAGTCATGGACTTGCGCTGCACCCACACTCCAGGCTCCAAACCACTTGCCAAAGCTGCAGACTACATCAAAATACGCAACAACAGAAATCTGCCCCTCCTGCTGTTTGCCTTACAAGAAGGCTTCGCAAGTCCGCACTTTGTTTCTTTGGCCGCACGGGACAAGAATGGCCCCCCACAGCTGCATGGGCAACACAATCCTCCCCTGGCAGCTTATCAAAAGCCAAAAGACACCTGGCCCAAAAGAGACTGTACAAGCAAAGAACTACTCAAGGAGAACTGCAGACTGGTTTCAGAGGCCAAACACACCTTTCCAAAAAGGGAAAACAAACAAACCAAGCCCTGGCACCTTAGGCACTACCACCTTGGCCCTTGGCCACAGCACTGCAGAAGCCGAGAGATGGAGCGTAACTTAGCCAAGCAGCCAGATGCTGTCCCAGAGGAACCAACCCTTTGGACCTCAACATGACAGCTCAAAGGCCATGTTCTGCTGGCACTGCCTGGAGAAAATCGCAAGCTCCAGGCAGGACTGCAGCACTCAGCATCCTCAGCCAGCAACAGCAAAGTGCTGGCTGCTGCGAAACTTGCAGCTCTGCCTTGCACTAAAGACAGCACCACACTCAAATGGCGCTTACAGGTTCAGAGGGTCCATGTGTGACCAATGACAGAGGCTGGCCGTCATCCATATCAGTTTGCTCCTCTTGGGCTTCTTCGCCAGGAGCAGCGGGAGCCAGGACAGCAACTTCGGACAGTTCTGCCATCTGTGGCAAGAGAGAAGCATGAAGGAGAGGCCAATAAATATCTTTTTGAACGTCATTTCTTTTCAGATCTACCACCATGTTGTCTAAGGAAAAATCATAAAATCTAGCGACAAAGGGATTCCAAAGCACCTCCACCAAATTAAAATAAGCCGATTCAACAGAATTCTATAGATGGCTATGAAGTTGGTTTTCCTCCCTGGCTGCTTTATGCACGCAAGGTTATCTTGCCAAAACTGAGTTTTACTTATTGAAAGCTCTGAAATGGAAAACTAGGAAAGCGACAGCAACGCCTTTGCTGCTGCTGCTGCTGCAGACGTGGAAAACTCAAACTGGATCAGGATCCCATTCCAAAACCGGAAAAGGGCAGGAAACCTTGTGCAGAAGCATCTTTGCTTGCTAGAAGAGAAAGAAAATGAACAGGGTTCTCTTCCTAGCAAACCAACAGACCAACGAGCCAACAAACCACAAGATTGAAGTTTCACCCACTCCAGTGTCCAAAGCCCTTGGATGCAGTGACAGGATGTTTGGTGGTGAAACAGCCCTTGTACTCAGCACTGTCATGCAGGGATTGATGGAAGTCTGCCTGAAGGTCCCTCAAGAGCCTCCTATTGTCCAGGCTAAAGCTCCCTGAGCACCTCCTCACTTGCCTTTTGCTCCACCTCCTTGCCCAGCTCCCATGGTCTTCTTTGCACACGCTCCAGCCCCTCAATCCCTTTCTGCGTCGCAGGGCCCACAGCTGCACACAGCACTCCAGCTGTGGCCGCAGCGCTGCCCAGCACAGGGCGACGCTCACTGCCCTGCTCCTGCTGCCCCTCTGCTGCTGACACAGGCCACCATGCCCTTGGCCTTCTTGGACACCTGGCTACACACTGTCTCATCTTCATCTGCTCAGGATCATTAGCCCTGTGTTCTTTTGGCCTACGCAGCTCCCCAGCCAAAAAGGTGCCCATCTGACTTCAGATACAGCATGCACCATTTCGAGATGGCCCCTTCCTCTTCTGAGCAACCAAGACAGCAGTCATGGACTTGCGCTGCACCCACACTCCAGGCTCCAAACCACTTGCCAAAGCTGCAGACTACATCAAAATACGCAACAACAGAAATCTGCCCCTCCTGCTGTTTGCCTCACAAGAAGGCTTCGCAAGCCCGCACTTTGTTTCTTTGGCCGCACGGGACAAGAATGGCCCCCCACAGCTGCATGGGCAACACAATCTTCCCCTGGCAGCTTATCAAAAGTCAAAAGACACCTGGCCCAAAAGAGATTGCACAAGCAAAGAACTACTCAAGGAGAACTGCAGACTGGTTTCAGAGGCCAAACACACCTTTCCAAAAAGGGAAAACAAACAAACCAAGCCCTGGCACCTCCAGCATTTCTACCATTGCATTTGGCCACAGCACTGCAGAAGCCGAGAGATGGAGCGTCCCTTAGCCAAGCAGCCAGATGCTCTCCCAGAGGAACCAACCCTTTGGACCTCAACATGACAGCTCAAAGGCCATGTTCTGCTGGCACTGCCTGGAGAAAATCGCAAGCTCCAGGCAGGACTGCAGCACTCAGCATCCTCAGCCAGCAACAGCAAAGTGCTGGCTGCTGCGAAACTTGCAGCTCTGCCTTGCACTAAAGACAGCACCACACTCAAATGGCGCTTACAGGTTCAGAGGGTCCATGTGTGACCAATGACAGAGGCTGGCCGTCATCCACCTCAGTTTGCTCCTCTTGGGCTTCTTCGCCAGGAGCAGCGGGAGCCAGGACAGCAACTTCGGACAGTTCTGCCATCTGTGGCAAGAGAGAAGCATGAAGGAGAGGCCATTAACTATCATTTTGAACGTCATTTCTTTTCAGATCTACCACCATGTTGTCTAAGGAAAAATCATAAATTCTAGCGACAAAGGGATTCCAAAGCACCTCCACCAAATTAAAATAAGCCGATTCAACAGAATTCTATAGATGGCTATGAAGTTGGTTTTCCTCCCTGGCTGCTTTATGCACGCAAGGTTATCTTGCCAAAACTGAGTTTTACTTATTGAAAGCTCTGAAATGGAAAACTAGGAAAGCGACAGCAACACCTTTGCTGCTGAGGCAGACGTGGAAAACTCAAACTGGATCAGGATCCCATTCCAAAACCGGAAAAGGGCAGGAAACCTTGTGCAGAAGAATCTTTGCTTGCTAGAACAGAAAGAAAATGAACAGGGTTCTCCTCCTAGCAAACCAACAGACCAACGAGCCAACAAACCACAAGATTGAAGTTTCACCCACTCCAGTGTCCAAAGCCCTTGGATGCAGTGACAGGATGTTTGGTGGTGAAAAAGCCCTTGTACTCAGCACTGTCATGCAGGGATTGATGGAAGTCTGCCTGAAGGTCCCTCAAGAGCCTCCTGTTGTCCAGGCTAAAGCTCCCTGAGCACCTCCTCACTTGCCTTTTGCTCCACCCTTTTGCCCAGCTCCCTTGGTCTTCTTTGCACACGCTCCAGCCCCTCAATCCCTTTCTGCGTCGCAGGGCCCACAGCTGCACACAGCACTCCAGCTGTGGCCGCAGCGCTGCCCAGCACAGGGCGACGCTCACTGCCCTGCTCCTGCTGCCCCTCTGCTGCTGACACAGGCCACCGTGCCCTTGGCCTTCTTGGACACCTGGCTACACACTGTCTCATCTTCATCTGCTCAGGATCATTAGCCCTGTGTTCTTTTGGCCTACGCAGCTCCCCAGCCAAAAAGGTGCCCATCTGACTTCAGATACAGCATGCACCATTTCTAGATGGCCCCTTCCTCTTCTGAGCAACCAAGACAGCAGTCAAGGACTTGCGCTTCAACCACACTCCAGGCTCCAAACCACTTGCCAAAGCTGCAGACTACATCAAAATACGCAACAACAGAAATCTGCCCCTCCTGCTGTTTGCCTCACAAGAAGGCTTCGCAAGTCCGCACTTTGTTTCTTTGGCCGCACGGGACAAGAATGGCCCCCCACAGCTGCATGGGCAACACAATCCTCCCCTGGCAGCTTATCAAAAGTCAAAAGACACCTGGCCCAAAAGAGATTGCACAAGCAAAGAACTACTCAAGGAGAACTGCAGACTGGTTTCACAAGCCAAACACACGTTTCCAAAAAGGGAAAACAAACAAACCAAGCCCTGGCACCTCCAGCATTTCTACCATTGCATTTGGCCACAGCACTGCAGAAGCCGAGAGATAGAGCGTCCCTTAGCCAAGCAGCCAGATGCTCTCCCAGAGGAACCAACCCTTTGGACCTCAACATGACAGCTCAAAGGCCATGTTCTGCTGGCACTGCCTGGAGAAAATCGCAAGCTCCAGGCAGGACTGCAGCACTCAGCATCCTCAGCCAGCAACAGCAAAGTGCTGGCTGCTGCGAAACTTGCAGCTCTGCCTTGCACTAAAGACAGCACCACACTCAAATGGCGCTTACAGGTTCAGAGGGTCCATGTGTGACCAATGACAGAGGCTGGCCGTCATCCACCTCAGTTTGCTCCTCTTGGGCTTCTTCACCAGGAGCAGCGGGAGCCAGGACAGCAACTTCGGACAGTTCTGCCATCTGTGGCAAGAGAGAAGCATGAAGGAGAGGCCATTAACTATCATTTTGAACGTCATTT
This sequence comes from Fringilla coelebs, assembly GCF_963513975.1. Lineage (NCBI taxonomy): Eukaryota > Metazoa > Chordata > Aves > Passeriformes > Fringillidae > Fringilla > Fringilla coelebs. The sequence continues at coordinate 556,338 of NW_028167583.1, forward strand.
CTTTTCAGATCTACCACCATGTTGTCTAAGGAAAAATCATAAAATCTAGCGACAAAGGGATTCCAAAGCACCTCCACCAAATTAAAATAAGCCGATTCAACAGAATTCTATAGATGGCTATGAAGTTGGTTTTCCTCCCTGGCTGCTTTATGCACGCAAGGTTATCTTGCCAAAACTGAGTTTTACTTATTGAAAGCTCTGAAATGGAAAACTAGGAAAGCGACAGCAACGCCTTTGCTGCTGAGGCAGACGTGGAAAACTCAAACTGGATCAGGATCCCATTTTAAAACAGGAAAAGGGCAGGAAACCTTGTGCAGAAGAATCTTTGCTTGCTAGAAGAGAAAGAAAATGAACAGGGTTCTCCTCCTAGCAAACCAACAGACCAACGAGCCAACAAACCACAAGATTGAAGTTTCACCCACTCCAGTGTCCAAAGCCCTTGGATGCAGTGACAGGATGTTTGGTGGTGAAACAGCCCTTGTACTCAGCACTGTCATGCAGGGATTGATGGAAGTCTGCCTGAAGGTCCCTCAAGAGCTTCCTGTTGTCCAGGCTAAAGCTCCCTTAGCACCTCCTCACTTGCCTTTTGCTCCACCCCCTTGCCCAGCTCCCTTGGTCTTCTTTGCACACGCTCCAGCCCCTCAATCCCTTTCTGCGTCGCAGGGCCCACAGCTGCACACAGCACTCCAGCTGTGGCCGCAGCGCTGCCCAGCAAAGGGCGACGCTCACTGCCCTGCTCCTGCTGCCCCTCTGCTGCTGACACAGGCCACCGTGCCCTTGGCCTTCTTGGACACCTGGCTACACACTGTCTCATCTTCATCTGCTCAGAATCATTAGCCCTGTGTTCTTTTGGCCTACGCAGCTCCCCAGCCAAAAAGGTGCCCATCTGACTTCAGATACAGCATGCACCATTTCTAGATGGCCCCTTCCACTTCTGAGCAACCAAGACAGCAGTCAAGGACTTGCGCTTCAACCACACTCCAGGCTCATAACCACTTGCCAAAGCTGCAGACTACATCAAAATACGCAACAACAGAAATCTGCCCCTCCTGCTGTTTGCCTCACAAGAAGGCTTCGCAAGTCCGAACTTTGTTTCTTTGGCCGCACGGGACAAGAATGGCCCCCCACAGCTGCATGGGCAACATAATCTTCCCCTGGCAGCTTATCAAAAGTCAAAAGACACCTGGCCCAAAAGAGACTGTACAAGAAAAGAACTATTCAAGGAGAACTGCAGACTGGTTTCACAAGCCAAACACACCTTTCCAAAAAGGGAAAACAAACAAACCAAGCCCTGGCACCTCCAGCATTTCTACCATTGCATTTGGCCACAGCACTGCAGAAGCCGAGAGATGGAGCGTCCCTTAGACAAGCAGCCAGATGCTCTCCCAGAGGAACCAACCCTTTGGACCTCAACATGACAGCTCAAAGGCCATGTTCTGCTGGCACTGCCTGGAGAAAATCGCAAGCTCCAGGCAGGACTGCAGCACTCAGCATCCTCAGCCAGCAACAGCAAAGTGCTGGCTGCTGCGAAACTTGCAGCTCTGCCTTGCACTAAAGACAGCACCACACTCAAATGGCGCTTACAGGTTCAGAGGGTCCATGTGTGACCAATGACAGAGGCTGGCCGTCATCCATATCAGTTTGCTCCTCTTGGGCTTCTTCGCCAGGAGCAGCGGGAGCCAGGACAGCAACTTCGGACAGTTCTGCCATCTGTGGCAAGAGAGAAGCATGAAGGAGAGGCCATTAACTATCATTTTGAACGTCATTTCTTTTCAGATCTACCACCATGTTGTCTAAGGAAAAATCATAAAATCTAGCGACAAAGGGATTCCAAAGCACCTCCACCAAATTAAAATAAGCCGATTCAACAGAATTCTATAGATGGATATGAAGTTGGTTTTCCTCCTTGGCTGCTTTATGCACGCAAGGTTATCTTGCCAAAACTGAGTTTTACTTATTGAAAGCTCTGAAATGGAAAACTAGGAAAGCGACAGCAACGCCTTTGCTGCTGAGGCAGACGTGGAAAACTCAAACTGGATCAGGATCCCATTTTAAAACAGGAAAAGGGCAGGAAACCTTGTGCAGAAGAATCTTTGCTTGCTAGAAGAGAAAGAAAATGAACAGGGTTCTCCTCCTAGCAAACCAACAGACCAACGAGCCAACAAACCACAAGATTGAAGTTTCACCCACTCCAGTGTCCAAAGCCCTTGGATGCAGTGACAGGATGTTTGGTGGTGAAACAGGCCTTGTACTCAGCACTGTCATGCAGGGATTGATGGAAGTCTGCCTGAAGGTCCCTCAAGAGCTTCCTGTTGTCCAGGCTAAAGCTCCCTTAGCACCTCCTCACTTGCCTTTTGCTCCACCCCCTTGCCCAGCTCCCTTGGTCTTCTTTGCACACGCTCCAGCCCCTCAATCCCTTTCTGCGTCGCAGGGCCCACAGCTGCACACAGCACTCCAGCTGTGGCCGCAGCGCTGCCCAGCAAAGGGCGACGCTCACTGCCCTGCTCCTGCTGCCCCTCTGCTGCTGACACAGGCCACCGTGCCCTTGGCCTTCTTGGACACCTGGCTACACACTGTCTCATCTTCATCTGCTCAGAATCATTAGCCCTGTGTTCTTTTGGCCTACGCAGCTCCCCAGCCAAAAAGGTGCCCATCTGACTTCAGATACAGCATGCACCATTTCTAGATGGCCCCTTCCACTTCTGAGCAACCAAGACAGCAGTCAAGGACTTGCGCTTCAACCACACTCCAGGCTCATAACCACTTGCCAAAGCTGCAGACTACATCAAAATACGCAACAACAGAAATCTGCCCCTCCTGCTGTTTGCCTCACAAGAAGGCTTCGCAAGTCCGAACTTTGTTTCTTTGGCCGCACGGGACAAGAATGGCCCCCCACAGCTGCATGGGCAACATAATCTTCCCCTGGCAGCTTATCAAAAGTCAAAAGACACCTGGCCCAAAAGAGACTGTACAAGAAAAGAACTATTCAAGGAGAACTGCAGACTGGTTTCACAAGCCAAACACACCTTTCCAAAAAGGGAAAACAAACAAACCAAGCCCTGGCACCTCCAGCATTTCTACCATTGCATTTGGCCACAGCACTGCAGAAGCCGAGAGATGGAGCGTCCCTTAGACAAGCAGCCAGATGCTCTCCCAGAGGAACCAACCCTTTGGACCTCAACATGACAGCTCAAAGGCCATGTTCTGCTGGCACTGCCTGGAGAAAATCGCAAGCTCCAGGCAGGACTGCAGCACTCAGCATCCTCAGCCAGCAACAGCAAAGTGCTGGCTGCTGCGAAACTTGCAGCTCTGCCTTGCACTAAAGACAGCACCACACTCAAATGGCGCTTACAGGTTCAGAGGGTCCATGTGTGACCAATGACAGAGGCTGGCCGTCATCCATATCAGTTTGCTCCTCTTGGGCTTCTTCGCCAGGAGCAGCGGGAGCCAGGACAGCAACTTCGGACAGTTCTGCCATCTGTGGCAAGAGAGAAGCATGAAGGAGAGGCCATTAACTATCATTTTGAACGTCATTTCTTTTCAGATCTACCACCATGTTGTCTAAGGAAAAATCATAAAATCTAGCGACAAAGGGATTCCAAAGCACCTCCACCAAATTAAAATAAGCCGATTCAACAGAATTCTATAGATGGATATGAAGTTGGTTTTCCTCCTTGGCTGCTTTATGCACGCAAGGTTATCTTGCCAAAACTGAGTTTTACTTATTGAAAGCTCTGAAATGGAAAACTAGGAAAGCGACAGCAACGCCTTTGCTGCTGAGGCAGACGTGGAAAACTCAAACTGGATCAGGATCCCATTTTAAAACAGGAAAAGGGCAGGAAACCTTGTGCAGAAGAATCTTTGCTTGCTAGAAGAGAAAGAAAATGAACAGGGTTCTCCTCCTAGCAAACCAACAGACCAACGAGCCAACAAACCACAAGATTGAAGTTTCACCCACTCCAGTGTCCAAAGCCCTTGGATGCAGTGACAGGATGTTTGGTGGTGAAACAGCCCTTGTACTCAGCACTGTCATGCAGGGATTGATGGAAGTCTGCCTGAAGGTCCCTCAAGAGCTTCCTGTTGTCCAGGCTAAAGCTCCCTTAGCACCTCCTCACTTGCCTTTTGCTCCACCCCCTTGCCCAGCTCCCTTGGTCTTCTTTGCACACGCTCCAGCCCCTCAATCCCTTTCTGCGTCGCAGGGCCCACAGCTGCACACAGCACTCCAGCTGTGGCCGCAGCGCTGCCCAGCAAAGGGCGACGCTCACTGCCCTGCTCCTGCTGCCCCTCTGCTGCTGACACAGGCCACCGTGCCCTTGGCCTTCTTGGACACCTGGCTACACACTGTCTCATCTTCATCTGCTCAGAATCATTAGCCCTGTGTTCTTTTGGCCTACGCAGCTCCCCAGCCAAAAAGGTGCCCATCTGACTTCAGATACAGCATGCACCATTTCTAGATGGCCCCTTCCACTTCTGAGCAACCAAGACAGCAGTCAAGGACTTGCGCTTCAACCACACTCCAGGCTCATAACCACTTGCCAAAGCTGCAGACTACATCAAAATACGCAACAACAGAAATCTGCCCCTCCTGCTGTTTGCCTCACAAGAAGGCTTCGCAAGTCCGAACTTTGTTTCTTTGGCCGCACGGGACAAGAATGGCCCCCCACAGCTGCATGGGCAACATAATCTTCCCCTGGCAGCTTATCAAAAGTCAAAAGACACCTGGCCCAAAAGAGACTGTACAAGAAAAGAACTATTCAAGGAGAACTGCAGACTGGTTTCACAAGCCAAACACACCTTTCCAAAAAGGGAAAACAAACAAACCAAGCCCTGGCACCTCCAGCATTTCTACCATTGCATTTGGCCACAGCACTGCAGAAGCCGAGAGATGGAGCGTCCCTTAGACAAGCAGCCAGATGCTCTCCCAGAGGAACCAACCCTTTGGACCTCAACATGACAGCTCAAAGGCCATGTTCTGCTGGCACTGCCTGGAGAAAATCGCAAGCTCCAGGCAGGACTGCAGCACTCAGCATCCTCAGCCAGCAACAGCAAAGTGCTGGCTGCTGCGAAACTTGCAGCTCTGCCTTGCACTAAAGACAGCACCACACTCAAATGGCGCTTACAGGTTCAGAGGGTCCATGTGTGACCAATGACAGAGGCTGGCCGTCATCCATATCAGTTTGCTCCTCTTGGGCTTCTTCGCCAGGAGCAGCGGGAGCCAGGACAGCAACTTCGGACAGTTCTGCCATCTGTGGCAAGAGAGAAGCATGAAGGAGAGGCCATTAACTATCATTTTGAACGTCATTTCTTTTCAGATCTACCACCATGTTGTCTAAGGAAAAATCATAAAATCTAGCGACAAAGGGATTCCAAAGCACCTCCACCAAATTAAAATAAGCCGATTCAACAGAATTCTATAGATGGATATGAAGTTGGTTTTCCTCCTTGGCTGCTTTATGCACGCAAGGTTATCTTGCCAAAACTGAGTTTTACTTATTGAAAGCTCTGAAATGGAAAACTAGGAAAGCGACAGCAACGCCTTTGCTGCTGAGGCAGACGTGGAAAACTCAAACTGGATCAGGATCCCATTCCAAAACAGGAAAAGGGCAGGAAACCTTGTGCAGAAGAATCTTTGCTTGCTAGAACAGAAAGAAAATGAACAGGGTTCTCCTCCTAGCAAACCAACAGACCAACGAGCCAACAAACCACAAGATTGAAGTCTCACCCACTCCAGTGTCCAAAGCCCTTGGATGCAGTGACAGGATGTTTGGTGGTGAAACAGCCCTTGTACTCAGCACTGTCATGCAGGGATTGATGGAAGTCTGCCTGAAGGTCCCTCAAGAGCCTCCTGTTGTCCAGGCTAAAGCTCCCTGAGCACCTCCTCACTTGCCTTTTGCTCCACCCCCTTGCCCAGCTCCCATGGTCTTCTTTGCACACGCTCCAGCCCCTCAATCCCTTTCTGCGTCGCAGGGCCCACAGCTGCACACAGCACTCCAGCTGTGGCCGCAGCGCTGCCCAACACAGGGCGATGCTCACTGCCCTGCTCCTGCTGCCCCTCTGCTGCTGACACAGGCCACCGTGCCCTTGGCCTTCTTGGACACCTGGCTACACACTGTCTCATCTTCATCTGCTCAGGATCATTAGCCCTGTGTTCTTTTGGCCTACGCAGCTCCCCAGCCAAAAAGGTGCCCATCTGACTTCAGATACAGCATGCACCATTTCTAGATGGCCCCTTCCTCTTCTGAGCAACCAAGACAGCAGTCAACAACTTGTGCTTCAACCACACTCCAGGCTCATAACCACTTGCCAAAGCTGCAGGCTACATCAAAATACGCAACAACAGAAATCTGCCCCTCCTGCTGTTTGCCTCACAAGAAGGCTTCGCAAGTCCGAACTTTCTTTCTTTGGCCGCACGGGACAAGAATGGCCCCCCACAGCTGCATGGGCAACACAATCTTCCCCTGGCAGCTTATCAAAAGCCAAAAGACACCTGGCCCAGAAGAGACTGTACAAGCAAAAAACTGTTCAAGGAGAACTGCAGACCAGTTTCACAAGCCAAACACACCTTTCCAAAAAGGGAAAACAAACAAACCAAGCCCTGGCACCTCCAGCATTTCTACCATTGCATTTGGCCACAGCACTGCAGAAGACGAGAAATGGAGCGTCCCTTAGCCAAGCAGCCAGATGCTCTCCCAGAGGAACCAACCCTTTGGACCTCAACATGACAGCTCAAAGGCCATGTTCTGCTGGCACTGCCTGGAGAAAATCGCAAGCTCCAGGCAGGACTGCAGCACTCAGCATCCTCAGCCAGCAACAGCAAAGTGCTGGCTGCTGCGAAACTTGCAGCTCTGCCTTGCACTAAAGACAGCACCACACACAAATGGCGCTTACAGGTTCAGAGGGTCCATGTGTGACCAATGACAGAGGCTGGCCGTCATCCACCTCAGTTTGCTCCTCTTGGGCTTCTTCGCCAGGAGCAGCGGGAGCCAGGACAGCAACTTCGGACAGTTCTGCCATCTGTGGCAAGGGAGAAGCATGAAGGAGAGGCCATTAACTATCATTTTGAACGTCATTTCTTTTCAGATCTACCACCATGTTGTCTAAGGAAAAATCATAAAATCTAGCGACAAAGGGATTCCAAAGCACCTCCACCAAATTAAAATAAGCCGATTCAACAGAATTCTATAGATGGATATGAAGTTGGTTTTCCTCCCTGGCTGCTTTATGCACGCAAGGTTATCTTGCCCAAACTGAGTTTTACTTCTTGAAAGCTCTGAAATGGAAAACTAGGAAAGCGACAGCAACGCATTTGCTGCTGCTGCTGCTGCAGACGTGGAAAACTCAAACTGGATCAGGATCCCATTCCAAAACAGGAAAAGGGCAGGAAACCTTGTGCAGAAGAATCTTTGCTTGCTAGAACAGAAAGAAAATGAACAGGGTTCTCCTCCTAGCAAACCAACAGACCAACGAGCCAACAAACCACAAGATTGAAGTCTCACCCACTCCAGTGTCCAAAGCCCTTGGATGCAGTGACAGGATGTTTGGTGGTGAAACAGCCCTTGTACTCAGCACTGTCATGCAGGGATTGATGGAAGTCTGCCTGAAGGTCCCTCAAGAGCCTCCTGTTGTCCAGGCTAAAGCTCCCTGAGCACCTCCTCACTTGCCTTTTGCTCCACCCCCTTGCCCAGCTCCCATGGTCTTCTTTGCACACGCTCCAGCCCCTCAATCCCTTTCTGCGTCGCAGGGCCCACAGCTGCACACAGCACTCCAGCTGTGGCCACAGCGCTGCCCAGCACAGGGCGATGCTCACTGCCCTGCTCCTGCTGCCCCTCTGCTGCTGACACAGGCCACCGTGCCCTTGGCCTTCTTGGACACCTGGCTACACACTGTCTCATCTTCATCTGCTCAGGATCATTAGCCCTGTGTTCTTTTGGCCTACGCAGCTCCCCAGCCAAAAAGGTGCCCATCTGACTTCAGATACAGCATGCACCATTTCTAGATGGCCCCTTCCTCTTCTGAGCAACTAAGACAGCAGTCAACAACTTGTGCTTCAACCACACTCCAGGCTCATAACCACTTGCCAAAGCTGCAGACTACATCAAAATACGCAACAACAGAAATCTGCCCCTCCTGCTGTTTGCCTCACAAGAAGGCTTCGCAAGTCCGAACTTTCTTTCTTTGGCCGCACGGGACAAGAATGGCCCCCCACAGCTGCATGGGCAACACAATCTTCCCCTGGCAGCTTATCAAAAGCCAAAAGACACCTGGCCCAGAAGAGACTGTACAAGCAAAAAACTGTTCAAGGAGAACTGCAGACCAGTTTCACAAGCCAAACACACCTTTCCAAAAAGGGAAAACATACAAACCAAGCCCTGGCACCTCCAGCATTTCTACCATTGCATTTGGCCACAGCACTGCAGAAGACGAGAGATGGAGCGTCCCTTAGCCAAGCAGCCAGATGCTCTCCCAGAGGAACCAACCCTTTGGACCTCAACATGACAGCTCAAAGGCCATGTTCTGCTGGCACTGCCTGGAGAAAATCGCAAGCTCCAGGCAGGACTGCAGCACTCAGCATCCTCAGCCAGCAACAGCAAAGTGCTGGCTGCTGCGAAACTTGCAGCTCTGCCTTGCACTAAAGACAGCACCACACACAAATGGCGCTTACAGGTTCAGAGGGTCCATGTGTGACCAATGACAGAGGCTGGCCGTCATCCACCTCAGTTTGCTCCTCTTGGGCTTCTTCGCCAGGAGCAGCGGGAGCCAGGACAGCAACTTCGGACAGTTCTGCCATCTGTGGCAAGAGAGAAGCATGAAGGAGAGGCCATTAACTATAATTTTGAACGTCATTTCTTTTCAGATCTACCACCATGTTGTCTAAGGAAAAATCATAAAATCTAGCGACAAAGGGATTCCAAAGCACCTCCACCAAATTAAAATAAGCCGATTCAACAGAATTCTATAGATGGATATGAAGTTGGTTTTCCTCCCTGGCTGCTTTATGCACGCAAGGTTATCTTGCCAAAACTGAGTTTTACTTATTGAAAGCTCTGAAATGGAAAACTAGGAAAGCGACAGCAACGCATTTGCTGCTGAGGCAGACGTGGAAAACTCAAACTGGATCAGGATCCCATTCCAAAACAGGAAAAGGGCAGGAAACCTTGTGCAGAAGAATCTTTGCTTGCTAGAACAGAAAGAAAATGAACAGGGTTCTCCTCCTAGCAAACCAACAGACCAACGAGCCAACAAACCACAAGATTGAAGTCTCACCCACTCCAGTGTCCAAAGCCCTTGGATGCAGTGACAGGATGTTTGGTGGTGAAACAGCCCTTGTACTCAGCACTGTCATGCAGGGATTGATGGAAGTCTGCCTGAAGGTCCCTCAAGAGCCTCCTGTTGTCCAGGCTAAAGCTCCCTGAGCACCTCCTCACTTGCCTTTTGCTCCACCCCCTTGCCCAGCTCCCATGGTCTTCTTTGCACACGCTCCAGCCCCTCAATCCCTTTCTGCGTCGCAGGGCCCACAGCTGCACACAGCACTCCAGCTGTGGCCACAGCGCTGCTCAGCACAGGGCGACGCTCACTGCCCTGCTCCTGCTGCCCCTCTGCTGCTGACACAGGCCACCGTGCCCTTGGCCTTCTTGGACACCTGGCTACACACTGTCTCATCTTCATCTGCTCAGGATCATTAGCCCTGTGTTCTTTTGGCCTACGCAGCTCCCCAGCCAAAAAGGTGCCCATCTGACTTCAGATACAGCATGCACCATTTCTAGATGGCCCCTTCCTCTTCTGAGCAACTAAGACAGCAGTCAACAACTTGTGCTTCAACCACACTCCAGGCTCATAACCACTTGCCAAAGCTGCAGACTACATCAAAATACGCAACAACAGAAATCTGCCCCTCCTGCTGTTTGCCTCACAAGAAGGCTTCGCAAGCCCGAACTTTCTTTCTTTGGCCGCACGGGACAAGAATGGCCCCCCACAGCTGCATGGGCAAAACAATCTTCCCCTGGCAGCTTATCAAAAGCCAAAAGACACCTGGCCCAGAAGAGACTGTACAAGCAAAAAACTGTTCAAGGAGAACTGCAGACCAGTTTCACAAGCCAAACACACCTTTCCAAAAAGGGAAAACATACAAACCAAGCCCTGGCACCTCCAGCATTTCTGCCATTGCATTTGGCCACAGCACTGCAGAAGACGAGAGATGGAGCGTCCCTTAGCCAAGCAGCCAGATGCTCTCCCAGAGGAACCAACCCTTTGGACCTCAACATGACAGCTCAAAGGCCATGTTCTGCTGGCACTGCCTGGAGAAAATCGCAAGCTCCAGGCAGGACTGCAGCACTCAGCATCCTCAGCCAGCAACAGCAAAGTGCTGGCTGCTGCGAAACTTGCAGCTCTGCCTTGCACTAAAGACAGCACCACACACAAATGGCGCTTACAGGTTCAGAGGGTCCATGTGTGACCAATGACAGAGGCTGGCCGTCATCCACCTCAGTTTGCTCCTCTTGGGCTTCTTCGCCAGGAGCAGCGGGAGCCAGGACAGCAACTTCGGACAGTTCTGCCATCTGTGGCAAGAGAGAAGCATGAAGGAGAGGCCATTAACTATCATTTTGAACGTCATTTCTTTTCAGATCTACCACCATGTTGTCTAAGGAAAAATCATAAAATCTAGCGACAAAGGGATTCCAAAGCACCTCCACCAAATTAAAATAAGCCGATTCAACAGAATTCTATAGATGGATATGAAGTTGGTTTTCCTCCCTGGCTGCTTTATGCACGCAAGGTTATCTTGCCAAAACTGAGTTTTACTTATTGAAAGCTCTGAAATGGAAAACTAGGAAAGCGACAGCAACGCATTTGCTGCTGCTGCTGCTGCAGACGTGGAAAACTCAAACTGGATCAGGATCCCATTCCAAAACCGGAAAAGGGCAGGAAACCTTGTGCAGAAGAATCTTTGCTTGCTAGAACAGAAAGAAAATGAACAGGGTTCTCCTCCTAGCAAACCAACAGACCAACGAGCCAACAAACCACAAGATTGAAGTCTCACCCACTCCAGTGTCCAAAGCCCTTGGATGCAGTGACAGGATGTTTGGTGGTGAAACAGCCCTTGTACTCAGCACTGTCATGCAGGGATTGATGGAAGTCTGCCTGAAGGTCCCTCAAGAGCCTCCTGTTGTCCAGGCTAAAGCTCCCTGAGCACCTCCTCACTTGCCTTTTGCTCCACCCCCTTGCCCAGCTCCCATGGTCTTCTTTGCACACGCTCCAGCCCCTCAATCCCTTTCTGCGTCGCAGGGCCCACAGCTGCACACAGCACTCCAGCTGTGGCCACAGCGCTGCCCAGCACAGGGCGATGCTCACTGCCCTGCTCCTGCTGCCCCTCTGCTGCTGACACAGGCCACCGTGCCCTTGGCCTTCTTGGACACCTGGCTACACACTGTCTCATCTTCATCTGCTCAGGATCATTAGCCCTGTGTTCTTTTGGCCTACGCAGCTCCCCAGCCAAAAAGGTGCCCATCTGACTTCAGATACAGCATGCACCATTTCTAGATGGCCCCTTCCTCTTCTGAGCAACTAAGACAGCAGTCAACAACTTGTGCTTCAACCACACTCCAGGCTCCAAACCACTTGCCAAAGCTGCAGACTACATCAAAATACGCAACAACAGAAATCTGCCCCTCCTGCTGTTTGCCTCACAAGAAGGCTTCGCAAGTCCGAACTTTCTTTCTTTGGCCGCACGGGACAAGAATGGCCCCCCACAGCTGCATGGGCAACACAATCTTCCCCTGGCAGCTTATCAAAAGCCAAAAGACACCTGGCCCAGAAGAGACTGTACAAGCAAAAAACTGTTCAAGGAGAACTGCAGACCAGTTTCACAAGCCAAACACACCTTTCCAAAAAGGGAAAACATACAAACCAAGCCCTGGCACCTCCAGCATTTCTACCATTGCATTTGGCCACAGCACTGCAGAAGACGAGAGATGGAGCGTCCCTTAGCCAAGCAGCCAGATGCTCTCCCAGAGGAACCAACCCTTTGGACCTCAACATGACAGCTCAAAGGCCATGTTCTGCTGGCACTGCCTGGAGAAAATCGCAAGCTCCAGGCAGGACTGCAGCACTCAGCATCCTCAGCCAGCAACAGCAAAGTGCTGGCTGCTGCGAAACTTGCAGCTCTGCCTTGCACTAAAGACAGCACCACACACAAATGGCGCTTACAGGTTCAGAGGGTCCATGTGTGACCAATGACAGAGGCTGGCCGTCATCCACCTCAGTTTGCTCCTCTTGGGCTTCTTCGCCAGGAGCAGCGGGAGCCAGGACAGCAACTTCGGACAGTTCTGCCATCTGTGGCAAGAGAGAAGCATGAAGGAGAGGCCATTAACTATCATTTTGAACGTCATTTCTTTTCAGATCTACCACCATGTTGTCTAAGGAAAAATCATAAAATCTAGCGACAAAGGGATTCCAAAGCACCTCCACCAAATTAAAATAAGCCGATTCAACAGAATTCTATAGATGGATATGAAGTTGGTTTTCCTCCCTGGCTGCTTTATGCACGCAAGGTTATCTTGCCAAAACTGAGTTTTACTTCTTGAAAGCTCTGATATGGAAAACTAGGAAAGCGACAGCAACGCCTTTGCTGCTGCTGCTGCTGCAGACGTGGAAAACTCAAACTGGATCAGGATCCCATTCCAAAACCGGAAAAGGGCAGGAAACCTTGTGCAGAAGCATCTTTGCTTGCTAGAACAGAAAGAAAATGAACAGGGTTCTCCTCCTAGCAAACCAACAGACCAACGAGCCAACAAACCACAAGATTGAAGTCTCACCCACTCCAGTGTCCAAAGCCCTTGGATGCAGTGACAGGATGTTTGGTGGTGAAACAGCCCTTGTACTCAGCACTGTCATGCAGGGATTGATGGAAGTCTGCCTGAAGGTCCCTCAAGAGCCTCCTATTGTCCAGGCTAAAGCTCCCTGAGCACCTCCTCACTTGCCTTTTGCTCCACCCCCTTGCCCAGCTCCCATGGTCTTCTTTGCACACGCTCCAGCCCCTCAATCCCTTTCTGCGTCGCAGGGCCCACAGCTGCACACAGCACTCCAGCTGTGGCTGCAGCGCTGCCCAGCACAGGGCGACGCTCACTGCCCTGCTCCTGCTGCCCCTCTGCTGCTGACACAGGCCACCACGCCCTTGGCCTTCTTGGCCATTTGGCCACACGCTACCTCATCTTCAGCTGTCCTCGACTGGCAGCACCCCTGGCTCATTTTGGCCCACGCAGCTCCCCAGCCACAAAGCTGTCCAACTTACTTCAGATACAGCATTCACCATTTCTGCATGGCTTTCCTCTTCTGAGAAATACAACACAGCAGTCAAGGACTTGAAGCTTCACCCCCACTCCAGGCTCCAAGGCACTCACCAGAGCGGCAGACTTCAGCGCAAAAAGCATCAACAGAAACTTGCCTCCTTGCTGTGGGCCTCACAAGGAGGCTTCGCAACTCTGCACTTGGTTTCTTTGGCCACATGCAACAAGAATGGGCCCCCACGGCTTCATTGACAACACAATCATCTCCTTGCAGCCTAGCAAAAGCCAAAAGGCACCTGTGCCAACAGAGACTCTTGAAGTGAAGAATGACTCAAGAAAACTGCAGAACACTTCCACAAGGACAAGGCCACCTTTCCAAAGAGGGAAAACAAACCAACAGAGCCTTTTCACCTCCAGCCCTACCACGTACGCCCTTGGCCATAATACCCTAGAAGCCAAGAGATGGAGCCTCCCAGGGCCAAGCAGCCAGAAGCTCACCCGCAGCCCCCAGCTCATCAGTGCCCCAGCATGACAGGTCAAAGGCCAATTTCTATCTGTCACTGCCTGCAGGAGATGGCTACGACCTTCAGGACTCCAGCACTCAGCATCGTCAGCCAGCAACAGCAAGTGCTGGCTGCTCAGAAACTTGCACCTCTGCCTTGAACTAAAGACAGCACAAAACACAGTGGTCACTTACTGTCTTTGTATGAGCATGCCGTCGTGTGACCACAGCTGGACGCTGGCGGTCATCTTGCTCATCTTCCTCCTCTCGGGCTATTTCAGTAATAGCAGAGAGACCGACGGGAAAGTCGGCTCTTGGTCTTGTCACCTGTGGCAAGGGAGAAGCATCAGGGACAGGTAGTTAGTTATCTATCATTTCAAACCCCATTTCTCCTCAGATCTACGACCACAGACTCTAAGGAGAACTCATCAACTTTGTTACCAATGGCATTCTAAGTCACTCCAACCACATTGAAATGGGCCAATTCAACTGAATTGAATATTGCTAAGAATTGAATAGCCCTCCCTGGCTGCTATCAGCAAGCAAGGTTGTCTCTGCAAAACACAGCTTTTCTTTCTTGAAACCTTTGAAGTGGACAAACAGGAAAGAGCCAGAAAGGTATTTGCGATTGCTGCCACAGACATGGAAAAACCAAAAAGATTCAGAAACCCTTCCAGTGTTTGATAAGGACCAGAAAAGGAGTGCAGAATCATCCTTGCTTGCTGGAGAAAGAGAAAATGAACAGGGCTTCTCCTCCTAGCAAACCAACAAACAACAAGATGCAAGTGTCACACACTCCAGTGTCTAAAACACTTGGATGCAGTGAGGGGACGTTTGGCAGGGAAACAAACAGCCCTTGTGCGGAGCACTGTCATGTAGGCATCTATGGAAGTCTGCATGAAGGTCCCTTCCGAGCCTCCCGCTGTCCAGGCTAAAGCTCCCTGAGCACCTCCTCACTGCCCTTGTGCTCCAGCCTCTTGCCCAGCTCCTGTGGCTTTCTCTGCACACGCTCCAGCCCCTCAATCACTTTCTGCGTCACAGGGCCCACAGCTGCACACAGCACTCCAGCTGTGGCTGCAGCGCTGCCCAGCACAGGACGACACTCACTGCCCTGCTCCTGCTGCCCCTCTGCTGCTGACACAGGCCACCATGCCCTTGGCCTTCTTGGCCACTTGGCCACACGCTACCTCATCTTCAGCTGTCCTGGACTGGCAGCACCCCTGGCTCATTTTGGCCCACGCAGCTCCCCAGCCACAAAGCTGTCCAACTTACTTCAGATACAGCATTCACCATTTCTGCATGGCCTTCCTCTTCTGAGAAATACAACACAGCAGTCAAGGACTTGAAGCTTCACCCCCACTCCAGGCTCCAAGGCACTCACCAGAGCGGCAGACTTCAGCGCAAAAAGCATCAACAGAAACTTGCCCCTTTGCTGTTGGCCTCACAAGGAGGCTTGGCAACTCTGCACTTGGTTTCTTTGGCCACATGCAACAAGAATGGGCCCCCACGGCTTCATTGACAACACAATCATCTCCTCGCAGCCTAGCAAAAGCCAAAAGGCACCTGGGCCAACAGAGACTCTTCAAGTGAAGAATGACTCAAGAAAACTGCAGAACACTTCCACAAGGCAAAGACACCTTTCCAAAGAGGGAAAACAAACCAACAGAGCCTTTTCACCTCCAGCCCTACCACGTACGCCCTTGGCCATAATACCCTAGAAGCCAAGAGATGGAGCCTCCCAGGGCCAAGCAGCCAGAAGCTCACCCGCAGCCCCCAGCTCATCAGTGCCCCAGCATGACAGGTCAAAGGCCAATTTCTATCTGTCACTGCCTGCAGGAGATGGCTACGACCTTCAGGACTCCAGCACTCAGCATCGTCAGCCAGCAACAGCAAGTGCTGGCTGCTCAGAAACTTGCACCTCTGCCTTGAACTAAAGACAGCACAAAACACAGCGGGCACTTACTGTCTTTGTATGAGCATGCCGTCGTGTGACCACAGCTGGACGCTGGCGGTCATCTTGCTCATCTTCCTCCTCTCGGGCTATTTCAGTAATAGCAGAGAGACCGACGGGAAAGTCGGCTCTTGGTCTTGTCACCTGTGGCAAGGGAGAAGCATCAGGGACAGGTAGTTAGTTATCTATCATTTCAAACCCCATTTCTCCTCAGATCTACGACCACAGACTCTAAGGAGAACTCATCAACTTTGTTACCAATGGCATTCTAAGTCACTCCAACCACATTGAAATGGGCCAATTCAACTGAATTGAATATTGCTAAGAATTGAATAGCCCTCCCTGGCTGCTATCAGCAAGCAAGGTTGTCTCTGCAAAACACAGCTTTTCTTTCTTGAAACCTTTGAAGTGGACAAACAGGAAAGAGCCAGAAAGGTATTTGCGATTGCTGCCACAGACATGGAAAAACCAAAAAGATTCAGAAACCCTTCCAGTGTTTGATAAGGACCAGAAAAGGAGTGCAGAATCATCCTTGCTTGCTGGAGAAAGAGAAAATGAACAGGGCTTCTCCTCCTAGCAAACCAACAAACAACAAGATGCAAGTGTCACACACTCCAGTGTCTAAAACACTTGGATGCAGTGAGGGGACGTTTGGCAGGGAAACAAACAGCCCTTGTGCGGAGCACTGTCATGTAGGCATCTATGGAAGTCTGCATGAAGGTCCCTTCCAAGCCTCCCGCTGTCCAGGCTAAAGCTCCCTGAGCACCTCCTCACTGCCCTTGTGCTCCAGCCTCTTGCCCAGCTCCCGTGGCTTTCTCTGCACACGCTCCAGCCCCTCAATCCCTTTCTGCGTCACAGGGCCCACAGCTGCACACAGCACTCCAGCTGTGGCTGCAGCGCTGCCCAGCACAGGACGACACTCACTGCCCTGCTCCTGCTGCCCCTCTGCTGCTGACACAGGCCACCATGCCCTTGGCCTTCTTGGCCACTTGGCCACACGCTACCTCATCTTCAGCTGTCCTGGACTGGCAGCACCCCTGGCTCATTTTGGCCCACGCAGCTCCCCAGCCACAAAGCTGTCCAACTTACTTCAGATACAGCATTCACCATTTCTGCATGGCCTTCCTCTTCTGAGAAATACAACACAGCAGTCAAGGACTTGAAGTTTCACCCCCACTCCAGGCTCCAAGGCACTCGCCAGAGCGGCAGACTTCATCGCAAAAAGCATCAACAGAAACTTGCCCCTTTGCTGTTGGCCTCACAAGGAGGCTTCGCAACTCTGCACTTGGTTTCTTTGGCCACATGCAACAAGAATGGCCCCCCACGGCTTCATTGACAACACAATCATCTCCTCGCAGCCTAGCAAAAGTCAAAAGGCACCTGGGCCAACAGAGACTCTTCAAGTGAAGAATGACTCAAGAAAACTGCAGAACACTTCCACAAGGCAAAGACACCTTTCCAAAGAGGGAAAACAAACCAACAGAGCCTTTTCACCTCCAGCCCTACCACGTACGCCCTTGGCCATAATACCCTAGAAGCCAAGAGATGGAGCCTCCCAGGGCCAAGCAGCCAGAAGCTCACCCGCAGCCCCCAGCTCATCAGTGCCCCAGCATGACAGGTCAAAGGCCAATTTCTATCTGTCACTGCCTGCAGGAGATGGCTACGACCTTCAGGACTCCAGCACTCAGCATCGTCAGCCAGCAACAGCAAGTGCTGGCTGCTCAGAAACTTGCACCTCTGCCTTGAACTAAAGACAGCACAAAACACAGTGGTCACTTACTGTCTTTGTATGAGCATGCCGTCGTGTGACCACAGCTGGACGCTGGCGGTCATCTTGCTCATCTTCCTCCTCTCGGGCTATTTCAGTAATAGCAGAGAGACCGACGGGAAAGTCGGCTCTCGGTCTTGTCACCTGTGGCAAGGGAGAAGCATCAGGGACAGGTAGTTAGTTATCTATCATTTCAAACCCCATTTCTCCTCAGATCTACGACCACAGACTCTAAGGAGAACTCATCAACTTTGTTACCAATGGCATTCTAAGTCACTCCAACCACATTGAAATGGGCCAATTCAACTGAATTGAATATTGCTAAGAATTGAATAGCCCTCCCTGGCTGCTATCAGCAAGCAAGGTTGTCTCTGCAAAACACATCTTTTCCTTCTTGAAACCTTTGAAGTGGACAAACAGGAAAGAGCCAGAAAGGCCTTTGCGATTGCTGCCACAGACATGGAAAAACCAAAAAGATTCAGAAACCCTTCCAGTGTTTGATAAGGACCAGAAAAGGAGTGCAGAATCATCCTTGCTTGCTGGAGAAAGAGAAAATGAACAGGGCTTCTCCTCCTAGCAAACCAACAAACAACAAGATGCAAGTGTCACACACTCCAGTGTCTAAAGCACTTGGATGCAGTGAGGGGACGTTTGGCAGGGAAACAAACAGCCCTTGTGCGGAGCACTGTCATGTAGGCATCTATGGAAGTCTGCATGAAGGTCCCTTCCGAGCCTCCCGCTGTCCAGGCTAAAGCTCCCTGAGCACCTCCTCACTGCCCTTGTGCTCCAGCCTCTTGCCCAGCTCCCGTGGCTTTCTCTGCACACGCTCCAGCCCCTCAATCCCTTTCTGCGTCACAGGGCCCACAGCTGCACACAGCACTCCAGCTGTGGCTGCAGCGCTGTCCAGCACAGGGCGATGCTCATTGCCCTGCTCCTGCTGCCCCTCTGCTGCTGACACAGGCCACCGTGCCCTTGGCCTTCTTGGCCACCTGTCTACATGCTGCCTCATCTTCAGCTGCCCTCAACTGGCAGCACCCCTTGTTCATTTCCGCTCACGCAGCTCCCCAGCCAAAAGTTGCCCATCTCAGTTCAGATACAGCATCCTCCACCATTTTAAGATGGCCTTCTTGTTCTACACTGCATGTTCTAAGGAGATGTCTTTAAATGGATAGGAATAGAATTCTCAGTCACTCTCACTAAATTAAAATGGGCTAAGTCTACTCTATAGGAAATTTCTTTTAGTTCAGTGTTCCCCTGTGGCTGCCGTCTGCAAGCAACCTTCTTTCTTCAAAACTGAGTTGCTAGTTCTTCAGGGCTCTGAGATGCAAATTAGGAAATATCCACTTATGCCTTTTTTTTTTTCTTTGAAGGCATGAAGATGGATTCTTTTTTGGCCTCCCTAGCTAGCCCTCTAACTCTACTGCTACTGGCCAAGCTTACAGCTCGCTCTACAATTCCTAAACATCAGGAACATGAAATCTCCTTTTCTCACTCACCTCAGCATCAGCACCACTGAAGACACGCTTCACGTGACCTGTATTGGGCAAGGGAAAATGAACCAGATGCTGTCAGAAAACTGCCTGGGTTGCTGAATCCCACAAAACAAGTCAACCCAAACAGAGATGATTTTCATTTCACAAAATCCCTTCAGGAGACACATTTCATTCACACAGCCAGCAAGAGATCAGGACAATATTCTTGGTTATGCCTACACTTTGGCCGTTTTGCCAGTATATGAATTCAAACGTAATCAAGAAAATGCAAATTCTTCTTGAACACTCAATGCTCCTGTTCTACCAAACACATAAAACAGCTTCTAAAATCTCTCCTTCAGGTCCTTTTTTAAAAAAATCAGTTGCATGCACTAATTCTCATTTAACTTGCTGAAAACAATTGCACAGAAAAGCTTCCCAAAATCCCCCTGAGCTGTGGCAGTTTTCTTGTGGAAGAGCAGAGCAGCAGCTCCAGGGCTCGGGAGCGGACACTGACTGCTTTAGAATTTGCACTTCCTTGCAAAAGGAATCACTATTTTAGCACTCAGCAAAAGGTCAAGTTGGACCTTGGTCAAATCCTTTCATGAGAAAATTTAGAAAGAGAGAAGCTTTCCCTGAATTCTGGGAACAACTGCAGAGTTATTACAAGGCCCTCCAAGAAGGTCTCTCACTCTACATTTTCAGAGGTGTCTTGATTGTCCCAGCAAATTGAGGAAATGACAGACTCTAGTGCCACAGACTCTCCTATAGAGGGAACGGAGGCCCTGAAGGTTCCCTTGCAAATGCTGCCCCTGTGGCTACAGACACCCCCTTTTCAGCTGAACATCCTGACAGGAGTTTCACCAAACCAGTGGCATCCTAATGCTCTTTCTGCTTCTAAATAAGAAACTCAGTCACTAAGAAAGAGCAGGAAGACATACAAAAGCCAGGTTAGGTTACACCCAGGGAAAACCTCTACTTACGTGCCAAGTGAGTCACGAAATATACAGAATAAGGAACACCAAATGCTGCAATAATTGCAGGAGCAAGTCCCGCAATCATTGTAGCACTGCTCTGCAAGTTTGCAGACTGTGCTCCAACACTAGGAAAAGCGAGGCTCTTATCAGTGTGCAGGAGCCCACTGACAAATGCCTCAACCAGGAGAATGCTCCTGCACTGAACAAGCCCTAGGGCTGCTCTGACACTCAGGCCTTACATGCACCAAGGCAACCTTCTGATGTCACCACGACAATGTGGCAAACATGCCCTGACATCACAAAGCAAACACTCTATGCTGCTCTGTGAATTTATGCCAAGCAATAACCAACCTTCCCTACAGCACACGCAAACAGCCTGGGAAGTTCTCCTCGGTCAAAAAGCAGCACAAATTCCCCTCGTAGGCCAAACCCTGTTATTCAAGGGATCCAAGAGTAACTCCAAGAGTGCACAAAGCACCTACAGCCTGCACCCCAACGGAGCACTCAGATGGGACACAAGCAAAGGAAACCAGACCAAGAAAATTGCCCACAGTATTGCACATCTCAGAAATTACCTGCGTTTTATAACTTTTTAAAGGTTTCTTAGACCTTAACAAAGGACTGAATAAGGAAAGATTGCAGCACTGTCACAGTTACAGCTAGTCACAATCTCCGTGACTAGCAGCCACATGCTCATCTACAAAAAGGATGCTCTGCCTTTTATATCCTTAGCCCCTCCCAATGTTTTGTCAGTCAACTCTTTCTCTGCTGTCCATTGCTGGAGATTACTTTCTCGCATCTTCCTTGGAGGTCAGGTGTTCTTACACCCCGCCTCCTGGTCACAAGCCAGCCCACCCCAAAAGCCCTGACTCCTAAGGCTATTACAAGGGGGATAAGAAAGAGGACTATGGGAGGATATATTACAATAGCATCACTTTACATTTGAACATCCACATAACATCTATCTCTTAATTGTGAGAGCCAACTCTGTCATTACTCACCTATAGCGCACAGAACTAGAAGAGAAGGCACTGTTGGCATAACAGCTGAAATCATTCCCCTTTCAAAGCTGCACTGCTCACCAATTGGATTGACCAATACATTGTTTCTCTTTCAAGGGTCAAGTTCCCATCTGGTAAACAATACACTTTTCTTCATTGCCTTGTCAACCTGCTCAAACATGGATCAAATATGGCAGGGCCTTGGACATGACGCCGGTTCCTGACACAGTCGTTTGGGAAATATCCCATTCCTCAAATTCTCCTTTCCTGGTCAAGAGCCTCCTAAAAACACTTTCTTCCCTCTGAATGCATTCCAGCTACCTTCTTATAAGGAGGACCGCTCTCCTTATTCTCAAGGCCAAGATAGCCACTCGCACACAGTAAGCACTGCAGCGGGGGAATACAGGGTTCAGCACCGCCTGTTAAAGCTAAAGGAATTCACAAGACTAAACCTTGTTATACTTAATGCCTCTCCTTCCTATTCTGGGAATCAAACACAAACGTTTCATCAATATACCCTGCAAGTGCTCTTGCTGAGTGAAGCCACACTGCTGTGTCAATAAAGCAGCCGGGACTGAGTTTCTTCATGCAGAGAAAGCTAATTCTTTATTCACATAACTCATTTTTATACCGTTTTCACAGACCTCGTGTTCAACTCCAAATGGCTGGTAGTTTTCTTGCCACACAATTCATTGCTTAGAAGGTGTTTTGGTGTGTACATGCTAAGACTCTCTTTTATTCAGGTGATTACATTTTTTCTTTGTGGACTCTTATGGGACAGATCTCTTATTTATTACAGATGCAAACAGTTTTCTTAGCACAAGAGCTTGTTGTGTTAACTGCACTCATTCTTAGCACTATTCACATGGGAAGTAAGCTGGCTGCACCTAGAAGACATAACAGGACAGCTGGGAATTTAGCAGAGCAAGGCCTTATTTTAGAAGGCCTTTCTTTTCTAATACCCCTACATGTGGGCAACACATTGTGACTTCCTTTCAGATATTAATGAAGAAAACACAGATTGCCTACTGAAATTATTCTGCTCTCTTCCAAATCAGTTCACTCCTCAAACAAAACCCTCAGGTACATCCCCGATTCCCTCTCTGCCAGCAGCTCACAGCTGCATTGCACAGCGCTTGCTGTGCACAGACAGCACAAAGCAGGCTGGCCTGGCGGCCCTGAATATTTCTGCAAAACACTCTGCATCTCCCCCCTTTGCTGTGGCTCAGTGCACAACTGCAGGATTGCAGGCGCTTCCTCCCAGAGCTGCGTGAGGCACTGGCTCCTGCAGATGTGACCGGCCGAGCTGTCCCTGCCTCCCGCTGGCCTCGCTTCCCCGGGCAGAAGTGCCGTACCTGAAGGAGGCCGCCCTGTGCTCCAGCCTGCCCAGCAGCCCGGCTCCCTGCCCCGGTGCCTGAGTGAGCACACACTGCTGACCTTTCCCAGCACTTACAGGGCAGCCGGCACAAGAGGAGGAATCGTCAGCCAGCCCACGGCCCTCGGCTGCCCTTGGCCTTTCTCTGCTCCCGGGCACACTCCAGACGGCCGATGCCTCCAGTGCGGGCTGTGCCCAGCACGGCTGCGCTTCCCCTCGGCAGCAGCCAGCTGCCCCCCGGGCTCTGGGAGCGCAGGATTCGCCCGCTCCCAGCAAGAGGCACCCAGGGCCCGGCTGCTGCCTCTCGCAGCTACAAGGGCCTCCTTCCAGCCTGCCTCTGCCCAGGCTCGGGCTCTGCCGGCCTCTGCCGGGCTCTGCTGCGGCTCCGCCCCGGCCAAGGCCGGGCCCGCTCTCCCCTCACAGGCGCTGACAGCTCCGCGCCACAGGAGATCTTCCCGAGCACCCTCTCTGATCTTTCTGCTCTCTCACTTTAGCAAGGCTCTCCTTCCATCAAAGACATTGCATTTAGGGATACCAATGCAAGTGCAAGGAACCCAAATGCTCTCCAGTCACAGCTACAGGCCTGAATCCACACAGGAAGTCTTGGCTGCCCCACTCCTCCTTTGGTTTTTCTTGCAACTGCCATTGCCTTTTCTGCCTCCACTAGAAATACCACAGCTGTGTCTAAACGGGCCAGCGGGCCATGTTCCAAAGGCAGTGCGGTCTGGAGAGGATGAATGAGGAAGAACCTTCTCCACTTATAAGCCATACCAAAGAAGCCATAAGCGTGTCTTAGCACCAATAAAAAACAACTGGCAACTCAGAAGGAAATGCTGAGATTTCTGAGAGAGTGAGAAGGAGGGGAATCTTCCAAATTAGTTGATGTTTAAGAAACTTTATTTAATACCAATCCTACTCTAAAAACCTATACTACAAAAGTATTCAACAATCCTACTCTAGAGTCCTACTCTACAATCCTACTCGATAACTTCTGGACTTTTACATTCTTGTCTCCTCCTTCTTCTTGACTGAGTTGATGAGTGCTTCAAGGATGGATGGTGACTTGGCTGAAGTTACAAATGGATGCTGTCCACAGGAAAAAACAAAAAACAGAGAACAGTGAACCATGACTTTCCAAGCTCAGTGCTTCACACACTCAATCAGGATTCTTCTGGGTCCTAGAAAGACCCAGAAAGAGGAGCGATGGGACCATCTGCTCCCTAGATGTCATGTGCAGGACCTTGCCATCACAGGCAAACCTGGCCAAGGATCCCATTCATCCATTTCTTCTGGTTTCTTAATCTCCTTGGCATTTTTGCCCTGCCAGTGCTCTAGAAATGGTGCTTTCTGTTCCTGGGATTTCTTCCTTTCAGGAAACTCTAATCACTCACATAGTGCCTGTCTTTGAAAGACAGGCATTGTGCTGATTTCCACAGGGACAGAAAGCAGTGTCTGCCTTTCCATGCCCTGCCCCTCCTGTGCTGGGTGGCACCTTCCTTCCCAGCAGGGCCAGCCCAGTGGCACTGGGCCCTGCAGTTCCCTCTCTGCCACACAACCTGGCAGGGACCCTGGGGCAGTTCCCGTCTGCTTGAGCGTGCCAGGCAGCAGATGGGGCTGGGACAAGTCCCTCCCAGCTGTCCCTGTGTGTGTGCCTGAAACCCCTAAGGGTGGGCTGGGGGCACAAACCAGGGCCCCTCAGAAGTTCACAGTGAGCCCCCCACAGCCCCTCCTGCCCACAGCCAAATCTCTGACCCCTCAGCTGGGACTGGCTTCCTTGGGTTCCTGAACCACCATTTCATGTCTCTGTACCCTGCATTGCTCTACTTATATTCTTTTGTCATTAGATAAAAATGAACTAAATTACTAAATTACAAAACAGGCCAACAGAAACAGTCAGAGGACAGTGCACCTGTCCTCTCAGGAAATGCAGAGACAGTTGGAATTATTAAGTTTAGTGAAGAACACGCCCCAGGGAACGCTTATTGCCTGTTTCCAAGACTTAAGAGTGGCTTTGAAGAAAGTGAGGGACACGGTTTTTTAAAAGGTCAGTTAGAATAGGATGTAGGCAAATATTTTTAAGCACAAAGGAGATCTAATCAGAGCTGGTCTAAGGAAGAATTTGTTTACTCAGAGCATGGTGCCACCCTGGCACAGGTTGCCCCAACAGCTTGTAGGTGCCTCATCCCTGGAACCATTCCAGGTCAGGTAGCAAAGGGCTCTGAACAACCTGATCTCTGTAAAGCTGTCCCTGCTCATTGCAGGACACTCAGACCAGAGGACCTTTACAGGGCCCTGCCAGCCCAGCCCAGGCTAGGATTCCTCACTCTTTTCATCTGAACAGCACCAAGAGTGGAGGTGAGGAGGAAGGGGCTCCTCTGATGCCTTGGACTTCAGTGGAGGAGGAGCCCATCCCTCAGACCTTGTTTCACCTGCAGCCCCTTCACATTTTACCTGCAGGAGCTCCTTGGCAGACCAGCGCTGCGCCTCGTCT
Source organism: Fringilla coelebs (assembly GCF_963513975.1). NCBI lineage: Eukaryota > Metazoa > Chordata > Aves > Passeriformes > Fringillidae > Fringilla > Fringilla coelebs. The sequence continues at coordinate 581,158 of NW_028167583.1, forward strand.
CTCTGCAGGCAGCAGCTCAGGAAGTCACGCAGCAAAGTTGAGAGGAGCTTGGGATGCTGCAGCTGTGGGGTCCCTCCTGTGGCTATCAGGTGTTGAGCCTGAAGAAAAAGGAAACACGAGGTTCCACCTGCTGCTTTCACATCTCTAGGTGCTCTCCCAGATCCCTTTGTTTAACCTCTGTTCTTCAGTGGCAGTTTCTGCCCTGGCAGAGACCCAGAGATGACTTTCCTTTACCCACCCAAAAAACCAAACTCTGATGCAGCCACAGCTTTTCCACCATCCTGCAGATCTTGCCTTAGCAGCTGATTTTACTGACTGACCTAGTTAGTGGGAACTACATCAGCAAAAGCTCCTTGGCTTCTCTGAGGATTCACACCAGCTTGAGAGGCTTTTTGGAAGAGGGACTTTGCTATACTAACAAATTCCAGGAATTAGTACATGAAAATCATCTCTGCAGTGCTTTTTAGTCCTTTAAGCACACGTGTCATAGAACAAAACTCATCAAGCTTTTTGTCCTGTTCTTGAAAACAATGGGAATTGGAGGAAAAGAAAGGAAATCCATCAGTTAATCCCCAGGTAAGGAAACAAACATTTACAATCTCATATTCAGCACAGACCCATTAAGATGCCTGCACAAATGTATTGGGATGAAAATGCTGGCTTGGACACACAGGAGCCACCTGCATCTCTGTCTGTCAGCAGTCTGAAAATTTCTGCTTTCGTTATGTGGAAAAGGAAAACTTCCCATGGTCAAATCAGAAGGAGAATTGCCGTCCCTTTGGTAACCTTCTGCTCATTTGGCTACCCAAGTCAATGGTCAATACATTAATGGTAGGCCCATCCCAGAAAGTGCCAGGAAACACCGGGAGGTTTTGGCTGGCTCTCCCCCTCACCAGGATCTACATTGGTGATGTGGAGTACGTGGCCTGGGCCAGGAGAGAAGCATGCTCACTAAATGTTCCAGCAGCACTGCACAAGAAGCAGAAAAGACTCTGTGGCCTTCACACCTTCTTGCCCAGGTTTCAGGCATGTTTCCCAGTGAGAAGAAACTCCACAAGGGGTTAAGTTCCTCTCTAAAAAACAGTGCTTTAGACACTTTGCTGGGTTTGGGCTTCTTTTCTTCATTTCTGGAAATGTAACACCAGTTCTGGGAGGCTTGCATTGTGGTTTTAGGGGCATCTTCACAGACAGACAAGTGGGAACAACTTGAAACCCCAAGCAAAGTGTTGCCTGAGAAGAGTTGGGGAGGTTTTGCCTGTGCTAAGGCTTGAGCTGTCTGGCAATCCCCTTCCATGATGTCCAGAAACATCCAGCTGCTTCCCAGAACTCAGTCCCTCTGGGCACACAGGTCTCTGGAAACACCTGACGATTCCAACCTTTCTCCTGCTCAAGAGCATCTAACCTTATCTGAGCTCCAGTTTATTCAGCAAAGCCAAGGATGCTCACTTCCATACAGCTGACAGTGTTCATGGAGCTCAGCAGGTCTTTCTGATAGTCCTCAGGCCAAGGAATTACAGTGCAGATTGGCAAGACATCGGCTGAACATTATCCAATGTGGTTCATGTGGAACCAAGCTCTAACGCGTTGACAAACCAGAGGGAGAGAGCTCATTCTGCTTTTGCAAGATGGTATTTAGAAACAGACTTAGAACTACTCAAATCTCAGCTTTCAGAATCCATTTAAAATAGACAAAAATAACAATGGCAAGAGGCCTTGGAGTCTCCATAAAAACACCCATCAGGATAATAATAATTTAGCACTAGTGGCGGTGAAATAAATGGCAGCCAAAGAGACTTTGTTCCTTTCTATTTCAACAAAGAAAAGGAAATTTTCCAAGGCTAAAATGGCCAATGTACTCTCCTTGATTAAAAGCAATTATGACAATTCATTCAGTTATGCAGATGTGAGCAGAACAGAGGGATCACAGGTCGCGCCCGACGTTCCCTGTTCATTGGTGGAACCTGCAAACTCTGATTTTATGCTATTTATAAATGTGTCAGTTGATGGTTTCAGAAGAGCTTTTTTGGCAAAAGGATGGGGTTTTGTTTTTTATGTCATAGATCCCCTCTATTGGACTTTCAGAGGTGAAATTTTAGTTAAATGTAAAAAGCAAAGTTTTAAATTTGATATATATGGGAGGATCTCCTACCAGAAATTAGCTCACAAAAAGGATGGGGCAAAATTGAATGATATGCTGGTGTTGGTTGGTTTTAATTGCTTCTTGTAGAGCACATTTGCCTGTGGAACAACCAAAACCAAATGTTTGTGGGACCTTAGGCAAGGCAGCAGGCTCAGATACCATATGTTTGTCTAATTCAGAACCAGAAAAGCCTTTCTCAACCTGTCTAGTCTACCTGCCAATAAAGGATTTGCTCTCAGTCAAAAAACAATTCAATAGTAAGCCTGGTGAAATTGACAAAAAAATGGCAGCAATCCAGTATTGCATGGGAACATTGGGGCCAAAGAACTTCCCAAAGCAGTATCAGAACCCCAAGAATTAGAAATCCTTGGTCCTTTAACAATGGATTTCTGCCTTACAGCTAATGATTGGTGAGAAGGTGACCCTCCAAGTACAGTGTTACTCCCCATTGTTTTGCATACAGAAATTCAAGGTTCGGTGTAATTATTCAGACAGCCTCTTTCCGAGGCTGACCAATATCCACAACAATTACCAAAAGGATGTTGGCTCCTTTGTGGAGATAGGGCTTGGCAGCGCATTCCATCACACCTTGAAGGTGGCCCATGTAGCATTGGAATGCTCACTGTGGTGGCACCTACTGCTAAAGCAGTTATTAAGAAGAAACATAAAGGAACAAGATCTGCTCATCACAATTATGAAAACTGTGAGTGATATTATGCCTTGGAAAGCTGCTAAAAGGGTTTCATCAGGTTTGTTTTCACCCCAACTGGTTTCAGCAGTGGCATTAAAACAATTAGATCAGGTGGGATGTTGGCTGAGTAAAGCAACCAGTGCCACATGCACTGCAATCAGTGATATGCTGACAGACCTTAACAGTGTTGGGCATGCTACCCTTCCAAATAGAGCAGCAATTGATTTTCTTTTACTGGCACATGGACATGGTTGTGAGGAATTTGAAAGATTGTGTTGTATGAGCCTGTCTGATCACTCTGAATCCATCCACAAAAGCATACAAAAGCTGAAAGATTGGACAGTTCAAATTAAAGAGGATGGTGGGTCATGGTTAGATGATTTGTTCCAAGGATGGAGCTTTGCACCTTGGCTAAGGGAACTTTGTAAAATAGGTCTCTATATACTGGGTGTTTTGGTAGTGATACTAGTAGTAATACCTTACATATTTCAGTGTATATGCAACAAATGATGGACAAAATTATCAAGTTTTTATCATATGAGAGAGAGGTAGAAAATGAATTCACAGAGAGTTCTCAAAATCTCACAGAGATGGTGGATGAAGGTGTAGACATGGAGGAATGTTTAGAATTTAGACCTTTGAAGAGGCAAGACTTTTTCAAACAATGAATTGCAATTGCTATCAGACATGGCATTAAAATTGCTATGTTGCAATACAGCAAGGCTTAATACAAGGAAAAGGATGCTTTAAGCAAATAATAAGCAGGTACACTATAGTAAAGCTATGAAATGCAAGGTGGTTAATGAATGACACAGTTACAAAGGTTTCTTTTTAGTTGTACCAAGAGGGGGAAGGACACAGAAAAGACACAGAAAGACACAAAAAAGTGGTGGAAAAAATTGGCATCATGCTACTGCTGGTATCCTCCTGGAGGAAAATCTGTTGGGTTTCTTTAGGTTGTATGTTTCCAAAAACTAGGAAAACTGCTCAGCAGCGGTAGCCCAATTGCGAATGATTTTCTTGACTTGGCAAAGCTGGGATGTTTACAGTGGACTCTGTCCTTGGTTCAAATCACCTGCTCTCACCTGTGGACAAAACCACCTCCAGCAGCAGAAGCTACATCTGTCAATTTTCTCAAAAAGCTGTTGTAAATTTGGGAGAGGAAAGGAAAACATATCAGACACTGTGGAGTAATGACAAGACTCTGAGGAACAGTTCCAAAGCAAATGGCAGCAGTTTCTCTCTGCACACTCCTTGTGCTCCAAGGCAGCCGGGCTGCCCTGGCTGCCCAGGACCCTGCACTCCACGGGCTCTGCAGAGCTGCACAGTGGGGAGGCCGCTTTGGGCACCTCTGCCCCTGGGCAGGAGTGGCTTCTTGCTCTGGAGGGCTGCCAGAGGGCAAATGCAGGGTGCTGGCCTTCTGCTCTTGGCCCTAGCGTGGCCTTGCAGGGCTAATCCTGTTCCTTGTCTTAAATGTGCTAAAGACAGACTTCTTTGTCTTGGCATTGATTTGCACCACAAAATACTGAATGACTAAGGCCTGATATAAGCCCCAACAACAGGACCTGAGCCAAAGCTGCCCTACAGATGACCTTTCCAACCAAATATTCTATGTATCTGCTCCTTAAGCAAGTATTACTATCAAAAGGATTGATGCATCCATTCATTGATGAAACACATCTTCACCTTTTGGCATTAGGAAAATCGACAAGGCCACACCTGCTGGTGGGCAGGTGCTGCCAGTTCGACTGCTTTCATCAAATAAAGGGGAATAAAGGCAGAGATGTACATGCACTGGACCCCTGGGCATGTCCAATGAATGTGCAAATATATGGAGAGATTTGTTAGGAATGATTTCAGCTGTTATGCCAACAGTGCCTTCTCTCATGGTTCTGTGCAATGCTTTGGGTCATTTTCTTGGTCTGGTTTCCTTTGCTTGTGTCCCATCTGAGTGCTCCGTTGGGGTGCAGGCTGTAGGTGCTTTGTGCACTCTTGGAGTTGCTTTGGATCCCTTGAACAACAAGGTTTGGCCTACGAGGGGAATTTGTGCTGCTTTTTGACTGAGGAGAACTTCCGAGGCTGTTTTGTGTTTGCTGTAGGGAAGGTTGTTATTGCTTGGCATAAATTCACAGAGCAGCATAGAGCGTTTCCTTTGTCATGTCAGGGCATGGTTGCCACATTGTCGTGGTGACATCAGAAGGTTGCCTTGGTGCACGTAAGGCCTGAGTGTCAGAGCAGCCCTAGGGCTTGCTCAGTGCAGGAGCATTCTCCTGGTTGAGGCATTTGTCAGTGGGCTCCTGCAGACTGGTAAGAGCCTTGCTTTTCCTAGTGTTGGAGCATAGCCTGCAAACTTGCAGAGCAGTGCTACAACAATGGAGGAGCTCACTGCTACAATTTTTGCTGCTTCTGCCGTTTATGAATCTGTATATTTTGTGACTCACTTGGCATGTAAGTAGAGGTTTTCCCTGCAGTTTGTATGTCGTCTTGCTCTTTCTTAGTGACTGTTGATTTAGAAACAGGAAGAGCATTAGGATGCCACTGCTTTGGTGAAGCTCCTGTCAACAGGTTCAGCTGAAAAGGGGGTGTCTGTAGCCAAAGGGGAAGCATTTACAAGGGCACCTGTAGGGACAAGCAAGAAGGCTTTGAAAATGGAGACTGGGAGACCTTCTTGGAGGGCCTTCTAAAAACTCAAACTCTACATTTGTTCCCAGAATTCAGGGAAAGCTTCTTTCTTTCTACATTTTCTCATGAAAGGATTTGAGTGTCTAAGTTGATCTTTTACTGAGTGCTAAAATAGCGATTCCCTTTGCAAGGAAGTGCAAATTCTAAAGCAGTCAGTGTCCGCTCCTGAGCCCTGGAGCTGCTGCTGTGCTCTTCCACAAGAAAACTGCCACAGCTCAGGGGGATTTTGGGAAGCTTTTCTGTGCAATTGTTTTCAGCAAGTTAATGGGAATTAGTGCATGCAACTGATTTTTTTAAAAAAGGACCTGAAGGACAGGATTTTAGAAGCTGTTTTATGTGTTTGGTAGAACAGGAGCATTGAGTGTTCAAGAAGAATTTGCATTTTCTTGATTACGTTTGAATTCATATACTGGCAAAACGGCCAAAGTGTAGGCATAACCAAGAATATTGTCCTGATCTCTTGCTGGCTGTGTGAATGAAATGTGTCTCCTGAAGGGATTTTGTGAAATGAAAATCATCTCTATTTGGGTTGACTTGTTCTGTAGGATTCAGCAGCCCAGGCAGTTTTCTGACAGCATCTGGTTCATTTTCCCTTGCCCTCTACAGGTCACCTGAAGCAAGTATTCTGTGGTTCTCACTCCTGAGGTGAGTGAGAAAGGGAGACTTCATGTTCTTGGTGTTAAAGAATTGTAGAGCGAGCTGTAAGCTTGGCCAGTAGCAGTAGAGGTAGAGGGCTAGCTTGGTACGCCGAAAAAAAATCCATTTTGATGACTGAAGCAGCAAAAAGCAAGCCATCACTGGCTAATTCCTGCTTTTCCATTTGAGAATTTGTAAGACCTAAAAGCTCCGTTTCACAAATAGAACATTGCTACCTGATAATAGGCTAGGTGGAACATTTAAATCAGAGTAATTTGCCGTATATATGAAGTAGCCAATTATAATTCAGTGAATGTGACTTTGAATCCCATTGCTATCAAAGTTTCTGATCTCTCCTTAGAAGATGTGGTGGTAGATCTGAAAAGAAATGCAGTTCTAAATGATAGGTAATGGTCTGTCCCTTATGCTTCTCTCTTTCTGCAGATGACAGAACCAGCAGCCGTCTCTCCCCTGGCTCCCACTGCTCCTGGCGAAGAAGCCCAAGAGGAGCAAACTGAGGTGGATGACCGCCAGCCTCCGTCAGTGGTCACACCCCTGAACCTGTAAGTGCCAGTTGTGTGTGGTGCTGTCTTTAGTGCAAGGCAGAGCTGCAAGTTTCGGAGCAGCCAGCGCTTCCTGTTGCTGGCTGAGGATGCTGAGTGCTGCAGTCCTGCCAGGACCTCGTGATTTTCTGCAGGCAGTGCCAGCAGAACATGGCCTTTGAGCTGTCATGTTGAGGCCCCAGAGGGCTGGTGCCTGCAGTTGAGCATCTGTCTGCTTGGCTAAGGGACACTCTATCTCTCAGCTTCTGCCGTGCTATGGCCAAGGGCAAAGGTGGAAATGCTGGAGGTGCCAGGGCTTGGTTTGTTTGTTTTCCCTTTTTGGAAAGGCGTGTTTGGCTTGTGAAACCGGTCTGCAGTTTTCCTGAGTAATTCCTCAGTTCTACAAAGTCTTTTTTGTGACAGCTGCCTTTTCGCTTTTGATAACCTTCCAAAACATGGCAAACTTGTGTTGTCCATGAAGCTGTGGGGGGCCATTCTTGATCCGTGTGGCCAAAGAAAGGAACCATGTGTTGCGAAGCCTCCTTGTGAGGCAAAAAGCAGAAGGCAAGTTCATGCCATGGGACAGAGAGAGAGAGAGAGAGATGGCAAGCGTTTCTCACAGCATGTTGTGAGAAGTTTTAGAGAGCTAGAAAGATGTGATAACTTGTTGCCTATAAACAATTTGCAGGCGGTGTTTTTCTACATTATTTTTCTGTTCCTCCCAAGGACAGTGCATGAGAAAGATATTTCTGTTTGCTAGCCAATAGAATAGAATCTATCATACCACACTATAAAAACTGTGTGGTTCTTTTGAATAAAGCCGTTTTTGCCTTTTCTATGATCCTGCCTCTCGCCTGGTCCTGCCCTGACCTTGGCGCAAGTGACAAAGGGACAAGTTTGTTTTGATGAATTTTGTGATGTAGTCTGCAGCTTTGGCAAGTGCCTTGGAGCCTGGAGTGGGGATGAAGCTGCAAGTCGATGACTCCTGGCTGACAGGGACAAGCTGTAGTCTCTGACTGCTTTGTCCTCTTTGACTTCAGGTGCGAGTGTTGCCATCTCACCATGAAGCCTGCAAAGACGACCAGCAAATGTCTGGCAATGAAGGGCCCCAAGTTTGGAGTGAGGCACAGGAACAGTGCCCACCAGAAAGTCCTACAGGTTGATCACATCATGGGCTCAGAAGCTGCTGCCACAGCAGCATTACCTCGAGGAAGCCCTTCTGTCACACCTGGGAACTCGAGCAAGTTTAGGCACTCAGAAACAGAGCTCGTCTCTCTGAATGAGCAGACTGAGAAGAGGTACCTGGAGATGCTGGGTACGTCTGGTGTGTTTCTTGTCTGAGGGACAGTGTGTTGTGTGCAGGTGTCAGCATAGCTGTGCCAAATGCTGCTCCTGAGTTTGGTGTCACAGGGCCATTTAGGACTCCCCAGAGGAAGTGCTGTGCTCCGAGGCAGCGAGAGAGTGCTCTGGGTGTTCCTGCTGCCTCTGAGAGTACCTGGGACTGCCTTGGGTTTGCCTGAGCTTCCCTCTCTGCTAAAGGCTGAAGCAGGGATTGTTCTTGGATCAGCAGAAGGCTGTGACCTAGCAAATGATCTAGGCAAGTCCTGTGTTCTAGGGGCCAAACTGAACAGACTTTTCAGCTTCCAAAAATCTAATTACACTCCTGACTTCCAGCCAGGCATCAGAGCAAAACACTTCACAGAAATGGACTGTTTTCTGGTTTTGGAGTTTTGTCCTTTTTGTTGGGAATTATTTTTTGCTGGGGGCTGGGGGGGAGGGGGGTTGTTGGTTTTGTGTTGTTTTGTTGGTTTTTTTTTTTTTTTGTGGGGTTTTGTTTTTGTGGGGTTTTTTTCTTGTTTTTGGGGGTTTTTATGTTGATGATTTGTGGGGGTTTTTTGGTAGAGTTGTTTTTTCTCCATCCATAAAGAGGCCTTCTGCCCCATGTCTTACTGATGTCATTTTTATGACAGTTACTGTTACCACTACTACATCTGCAGTCTATTTCTATAACAATGCTTTATTTTTGTCAGTAAGAGAATGCTGTATTTTTGTCAATAAGAACTAACTACTTTGAAAGAACATCAGGTTACAGGACAAATAAAGAGCAGGAGATGTTTTCCATGTGCCCCCAAAGAAAAAAACGGTATTTTTATAACAATCTGTATTTAATATCCTAGTTTTATGCTTATAGAGATGTGTCCAAGAGACACATCCAAGTGGTGTGATCAGATACAACTGTACTGCAGGCATTTCCCAGGAGAGAGCCTCCAGCTCTCTCCTGGTATATTCCTCATGGTATATATCCTCATGGTATATATCTCTCATGGTATATTCCTCAGATCCATGGTACTTTTTCATACCTGATTCCCACTCTTTCCCATGACATGTTAGAATCCTACCCATTGGCCCAAGCCCTGCTCAGATCAGTCTCTAGGAAAACTCATCAAGTCCTTTGTGATTCTGCAGCACAACCCAATGAGTCTGCTTCTTGCCCCTAAGAGCTGCCAGTGCTGTGCTCTCAGAAAAGACCTGGTGGGGCTGAGAGCAGAGCCCAGTGGACTCTGTGTCTACCATCACCTGTTGGGACCAAAAAAAGGCATTGATCTGCACCCTGGTGTGGCTGATCTCAAAGCCCATCCTGTTGTGTCCTGAATAGGGGCAACAGCTTGTACGGGGCTCAGGCTGCCTGTGGCTTCTTCCCACTGCTTGTCAGTGCTCATGCTTGGGCTTTGCCAGCCTTGTTGTGCTAGCTGCCCTGTCCCTGAAGGCTGGTGGGACTGCAGAGGCTGGGGCCTTCCTTAGGTGGGAGAGGGGCATCTTTGAGCTCAGCCTGCTCATAAAGAGGTGAGGGTCCTGATGCTGAAAGCCCCATTGGAATTGGTTATAGCATGACCTGCTCTGGTTTACAAATGGGAAGGAATTCTATTGGCAAACTGCTGAAAGGTGGAGAAGATGTCCTTCTCTCCTGGGAATGCATGTCCCTGTGCTTTGTTTCCTGTCAAGAGAACTCTTCAAAGGACTGTACAAAATCAGTCTCTGTGCCAGCCATCTGCACTGCAGGGCTGCCTGTCTTGTTGCTGTTGAGGTTGTGGTTTTTGTTACCCAGCTGACCACAAAGGGCTCAGAGCCCCAGACAGTGGGGCCGCCTTTTGTATCTCCTGGAGCTGGGATCTCTTCTTTAAAGTCAGCATCTTGCATTTTTTTTTCCTCAGGGAGAATGGTGAATATGGAAAATCCAGTCATGAAATACACTGAGCTGGAATATATTGGCAGTGGGTGAGTCCAGCCACAGTTACTCCTGCACAACCCTGGGCCAGGTGTTTTTTTGGTGGAGTGTCTATCCAGCGTGAAGTCAGGCCAGCTGCAAACATATTGACACATTGGGGATAGAGTGTCTCATCTCTCAGTGCTTCTCAGAATTTGTGAGTGGGCTCAGAAGGCATTGTCAGAGACATCTCCATGCTGCCAAGGTCTTGCCTGCATCAAGGAAGACAACCTGGAAGGTCTCCTTGTCCCTCAAGCGTGGGATAGCTCTGTGTTAATTTCTTCAGCATTTGTGTATGTCTCAAAATCATGCCGCCCCACTAATGAAAAAAGAAGAAACTTGCTTGCCTGAAGGAGCAACCTATCCCCTTATCAAAGCTGTGAGATAACAGTTCTCAGGAACATTTCTTTCCCCTGGTTTGTGGAAGGAAACACTCTATGGTCAGGATGGGAACTGCATTGTTTAGAAAATGAAACACAAGAGGAAAGAATAAACTCCCTTTAGAAGTTGAAACCCAGCACTTCAGGAACAGGCCCAGTGCCCATGCACTTGAGAGGAAAATGCATCATCTGCCTTCTGGCAGAGCCCTCCTGCATCCTGCAGGGTTTTGACATTTACAGCAGAGCTCTCCTGTGTGGGCTGGCTTTCACTCTGGGAGCTGAACAGCTTCTCCTTTCTCTGCTTCTGTTTTTTTTCCAGGAGTTTCGGACATGTAGTTAGAGCACTCGACAATGCCACAGGAGGAGAGGTAAATGCCAGCAGTCCCTGCAGACTCTGCTGCTCTTGAGGGGCTTTCCCCTCTGGTGTGAGCAGTGGCTGGAGCTTTGGGTAGAGCTGTGCTGAAAAGGCACCAGAAGCACAGCCTGGTGCCAGCCCATGAAATACATTTGGGACTTTGTCCTCCTCAGCTGGTGGAAGGAAGGCACGGAGGGCAGCGGTTCCTTTTAGAGAAGGAGGCGCTCACTCGCTCTCCATTGCTGAAACAAAGGTGGTGCCTTAGGGCACCTCACTGCTCTTTGGGGCTACAGCTTCAGAGTCATGAATTCTCATTTCTGGCTGCCAGCAAACACATCTGAAAGTTTCTGGCAGCTCCTTAGCCACCTGCAGTGCTGCACTTGGGAACTGCACATAGGGAGAGATCTGCAAGGCGTCCCTAAAAGCCCTAAGCCCTGCCCATAACCCAAGAGGTATCCACAGAGTATTAAGGCATGGATTATTTCTTCTGAATCCCAAACAAAGCAGTAGAGAGTATGATCAGAGGTTTGGGGATGATAGCTGAGACACCACTGTTTCCAAGTGGACAAGGCAAAACCTCAGTGGCCCCACGTGTCCTGTGACTGCCCCCAAGGGGGCAGAGAAATGGGCTGTTGGAATGTCAGTTCCTAATTACTGCAGTGCCTAATCACAAGGCAGTTTGGCACAGCTCAGCTGTGTCATTGCAAAATCACTCACTCCATGGGAGTTGTGGTCTCGTGCCACCAACTTCTCAAGTTTCTGATTTTCAATGTCATTTTAGGTGGCCATAAAGAAAATAAATCTTCAAGGACGGATGAGGAAGTCAATAAGCGTTAATGAAATCATGATCATGAAGAGGTGTAGGAATCCCAGTGTTGTCAATTATTTAGACAGGTGAGAGGTCATGGTCTTATCCCATGGATGTGCATTTACATACAGCAAACATGAGAGGTTAAAAACCCACTTTGGTCAGTGGCAGAAAGTAGAGCTGTTAATTATTACTTATTCATATTTCTCTACACATCCCCAATGGATTAGAAGGGAGTGCATCTTGTCTGCATGAGTTTTCCCTGACACATGTAGTTTGAAAATTATTCCAAAATTATTTAGAACCTGGATCACTGTATCTTCCTAAGTCAATACGCTCAAAGTTCTCTGCCATCACATTTTTTCAGGATTGAATATTAAAGTTTCTTAAATGCTGATGAACCATCCTAAAGTGGATTTTCCTTAGATCATTGCCCCTCTTTGCCATTGCTGTGCATGCCAGGACGACAAAGTGCTTATTTCCAGAAACACCATGTGTGACAGGTTTTTTATCTGGGCAGTTACTAAACTGCACTTTTCACTTGCTGCCCATCTAAGACATCTCCTTTTTCACAGCTGTGCCTTTCTTCTTGAGACTGCACAGATTGCAAACAATGTACAGACAAGAGGGAATGTCTATTCCTTTGATTCTGTCCTAGTCACAAAGGGACATGGAAACAAGAAACCCAGAAGCAAAAGTTCAATACAGCCATGCATGTTCCTCTCCCCGCCCTTATCTCCTTCTTTCAGCTTCCTTCTGGGTGAGGAACTCTGGCTGGTTTTGGAGTACATGGACGGAGGTGCCCTGAGTGATGTCATCAGCGAGACCCCCCTGTCTGAAGTTGAGATAGCAGCCATCAGTCGGGAGGTCAGCAATCCCATCTGTGCTGTAAAGGGCTTGGGCAGGATTGTCTGGGAAACAGGGGCTCAGACCTGGAGTGATTTCATGTGCCAAGCTTTTTTTCTGTTTTGCTGGTATGCTATGGGCAAGTAAAAGCACTTCAAGTGAAATGCCTGCCAGTGCCCCTGCACTTACTGTACTCAGTTCTTGCACTCTTATCTCCTGCTGTTGAACTCTTGCTCTGCCTCTTGTATTTGCTGTTCTCCATCTTGCCAAACTTTTGCCTGCCTTCACTGCATTCCTTGCCTGTAAAAGCGAAGGTGCTGGTGGTAGGATTTGAAACGAAGAGCAAAGAAAAAAGAGAGACTCATTTCTCACAGTCCTCAGTTAAAACAGATAGGAGTGCAGCCAAAATGCTGTTTGCTTCTGAGCACATCCCCTGCAGCAGCAGTCATCCTGGCTGGTTTGCAGGGGACAGTCTACAAGAGCAGATGCTGTTGCTCTTTCAAAAGCTGACATGCCTTTGCTTAGAAAGGTCCTGCTCTGCAAGTGTTGGAGCAGAAAGCTCTTCCTCTCAATGGCACTGTGTTCTGCCATTACTCCCCATTCCCCTGGAGAAAGGGAATCTTTAAATTTTTTGTTTTCTTTCTTGAGTGATGAAATCACATCACTTCTTACTGTCCTCCTGTTTCTTTTTTTTCTCTCAGTGCCTGCAAGGACTGGATTTTCTCCACTCGAACCACGTGATCCACCGAGATGTGAAGAGTGACAACATCCTTCTCAGAACCGACGGCTCTGTCAAGCTGGGTCAGTATATTCTTGGTCAGGTGCAACATTCCAGGGATGTGGGCTTTGGGGCTTCTATGGGTGACTGCCAGCTCCCCAAAAATGGTGCTGGTGGCAGTGCAGAGACCTCTGCTATGAGCTGGTGACACAGGTACAACGTGTACAGATGTATGACAAGGAACAAGCAATCCAGAGTGGTGTTGCTCTGTGTGTGTCCCTTCCAGCAGGAGGGAGCTACAATCTAAAGTTTCCAAAGAACAAAAGCCACTGCTGGAGTCAGTGTAAAAACAAATGGAGAGATTTTTTAAGTCACCAATGCCAGGAGATTCAACAGCACATTCTCAAACTTCTACTGGGGAATTCTTTTGCTTGGTTTCCTAGTTGCACAGAATTAAAATGAAAGCAGTATTTTGCTTTCTCCTCAGCGGATTTTGGCCTCTCTACTCAGCTCACCCCTGAGCAGAGCAGACGTCGCCTGGCAGTCGGGACTCCCTGGTGGATGGCGCCTGAAGTGGTGACGCGTCAACCATATGGCCCCAAAGTGGACATATGGTCTTTTGGAATTGTGGGCATTGAAATGGTAGAACAAGAACCTCCTTACTACAACCAAAGTCCTGGCACGGTAAGGAGCAAATACTCTCTGATCCCGCTGTCTTTCTCACCTGTGCCATGTTCTGTGTGCCATTGGACAAAATCCCATTGTCATCTGCTGGAACTACTTCCACCAAGGTCCACTCCTAAAATTTCCCTGCAACACATCAGCATCTGCTGTAGTGTTGGTTGCATCAGTGGGGAAACTCAAGTCTTTCCACATGCAAAAAAAACCATTCTCAGGCAACCCTTTCCTTTGGGTTATAAGTGATTCCAGTTTTTTTCTCAGTGGAGATGACCCCAGTACCAGGAAACAAGCATCTTAGAACTGCTGTTATCTTTCCACATATGAAGGAAGCAAACCCAAACCCAACAAAGTTTCTTAAACTGTGGTTTTTAGAGAGAAACCTAACCCCTTGTGCAGTTTCTTCTCACTGGGAACATGACTGAAACCTGGGCATGTGGGTGGGAAGGCCACAGAGTCTCTTCTGCTTCTTGTGCAGTGCTGCTGAAACATTTAGTGAGCATGTTTCTCTCCTAGCCCAAGCCAAGTTCTCCATGTCACCAAGCCAGAGCCTGGTGAGGGGGAGAGCCTGCCAAAACCTCCCAGTGTTTCCTGGCACTTTCTGGGACGGGCCTACCATTAATGTATTGACTCGAGTAGCCAAATGAGCAGAGGGTGACTATAGGGATGGCACCTCTCCTTCTTTTGACCATGACAATTTTTCTTTTGCTACATAATGGGAAGCAGAAATTTTCAGACTGCTGACAGACAGAGCTGGAGGTGGCTCCTGAGTGTCCAAGCCAGCATTTTCATCCCAGTACATTTGTGCAGGCATCTTAACGTGCCTGTGTATGAGAATGTAAATGTTTGTTTCCTTACCCCTGGGGATTACCCGATGGATTTCCTTTCTTTTCTTCCAATTCCCATTGTTTTCAAGAACAGGACAAAAAGTTTGAGGGGTTTTGTTCTATGGCATGTGTGCTTAAGGGACCAAAAAGCACTGCAGAGATGATTTTCATGTACTAATCCTTGGAATTTGTTAGTATAGCAAAGTCCCTCTTCCAAAAAGCCTCTCAAGCTGGTGTGAATCCTCAGAGAAGCCAAGGAGCTTTTGCTGATGTAGCTCCCACTAACTAGGTCAGTCAGTGAAATCAGCTGTCAAGGCAAGATCTGCAGGATGGTGGAAAAGCTGTGGCTACATGAGGGTTTGGGTTTTTGGTTGGTAAAGGAAAGTCATCTCTGGGTCTCTGCCAGGGCAGAAACTGCCACTGAAGAACAGAGGTTAAACAAAGGGATCTGGGAGAGCACCTAGAGATGTGAAAGCAGCAGGTGGAACCTCGTGTTTCCTTTTTCTTCAGGCTCAACACCTGATAGCCACAGGAGGGACCCCACAGCTGCAGCAGCCCGAGCTCCTCTCAACTTTGCTGCGTGACTTCCTGAGCTGCTGCCTGCAGAGAGACAAGGCGCAGCGCTGGTCTGCCAAGGAGCTCCTGCAGGTAAAATGTGAAGGGGCTGCAGGTGAAACAAGGTCTGAGGGATGGGCTCCTCCTCCACTGAAGTCCAAGGCATCAGAGGAGCCCCTTCCTCCTCACCTCCACTCTTGGTGCTGTTCAGATGAAAAGAGTGAGGAATCCTAGCCTGGGCTGGGCTGGCAGGGCCCTGTAAAGGTCCTCTGGTCTGAGTGTCCTGCAATGAGCAGGGACAGCTTTACAAAGATCAGGTTGTTCAGAGCCCTTTGCTACCTGACCTGGAATGGTTCCAATCTGTTGGGGCAACCTGTGCCAAGGGTGGCACCATGCTCTGAGTAAACAAATTCTTCCTTAGACCAGCTCTGATTAGATCTTCTTTGTGCTTAAAAATATTCGCCTACATCCTATTCTAACTGGCCTTTTAAAAAACCATGTCCCTCACTTTCTTCAAAGCCACTCTTAAGTCTTGGAAAGTGGAAAAAAAGTCCCTGGGGCCCATTCCTCACAAAACTGAATAACTCCACCTCTGTCTGCATTTCCTGAGAGGAGAGGTGCTCTGTTTTCTCTTTCTGTTGTGCTCTTTTTTAATTTTGTGGGTGTTCAGTTTTTTCTAATGGCAAAAGAATTGAAGTAGAGCTATGCAGGGTACAGAGACATGAAATGGTGGTTCAGGAACCCAAGGAAGCCAGTCCCAGCTGAGGGGTCAGAGATTTGGCTGTGGGCAGGAGGGGCTGTGGGGGGCTCACTGTGAACTTCTGAGGGGCCCTGGTTTGTGCCCCCAGCCCACCCTTAGGGGTTTCAGGCACGCAAACAGGGACAGCTGGGAGGGACTTGTCCCAGCCCCATCTGCTGCCTGGCACGCTCAAGCAGACGGGAACTGCCCCAGGGTCCCTGCCAGGTTGTGTGGCAGAGAGGGAACTGCAGGGCCCAGTGCCACTGGGCTGGCCCTGCTGGGAAGGAAGGTGCCACCCAGCACAGGAGGGGCAGGGCATGGAAAGGCAGACACTGCTTTCTGTCCCTGTGGAAATCAGCACAATGCCTGTCTTTCAAAGACAGGCACTATGTGAGTGATTAGAGTTTCCTGAAAGGAAGAAATCCCAGGAACAGAAAGCACCATTTCTAGAGCACTGGCAGGGCAAAAATGCCAAGGAGATTAAGAAACCAGAAGAAATGGATGAATGGGATCCTTGGCCAGGTTTGCCTGTGATGGCAAGGTCCTGCACATGACATCTAGGGAGCAGATGGTCCCATCGCTCCTCTTTCTGGGTCTTTCTAGGACCCAGAAGAATCCTGATTGAGTGTGTGAAGCACTGAGCTTGGAAAGTCATGGTTCACTGTTCTCTGTTTTTTGTTTTTTCCTGTGGACAGCATCCATTTGTAACTTCAGCCAAGTCACCATCCATCCTTGAAGCACTCATCAACTCAGTCAAGAAGAAGGAGGAGACAAGAATGTAAAAGTCCAGAAGTTATCGAGTAGGATTGTAGAGTAGGACTCTAGAGTAGGATTGTTGAATACTTTTGTAGTATAGGTTTTTAGAGTAGGATTGGTATTAAATAAAGTTTCTTAAACATCAACTAATTTGGAAGATTCCCCTCCTTCTCACTCTCTCAGAAATCTCAGCATTTCCTTCTGAGTTGCCAGTTGTTTTTTATTGGTGCTAAGACACGCTTATGGCTTCTTTGGTATGGCTTATAAGTGGAGAAGGTTCTTCCTCATTCATCCTCTCCAGACCGCACTGCCTTTGGAACATGGCCCGCTGGCCCGTTTAGACACAGCTGTGGTATTTCTAGTGGAGGCAGAAAAGGCAATGGCAGTTGCAAGAAAAACCAAAGGAGGAGTGGGGCAGCCAAGACTTCCTGTGTGGATTCAGGCCTGCAGCTGTGACTGGAGAGCATTTGGGTTCCTGCCACTTGGATTGGTATCCCTAAGGGCAATGTCTTTGGCAGAAGGAGAGCCTTGCTGAAGTGAGAGAGCAGAAAGATCAGAGAGGGTGCTCGGGAAGGTCTCCTGTGGCGCGGAGCTGTCAGCGCCTGTGAGGGGAGAGCGGGCCCGGCCTTGGCCGGGGCGGAGCCGCAGCAGAGCCCGGCAGAGGCCGGAGCAGCCTGAGCCCGGGCAGAGGCAGGCTGGAAGGAGGCCCTTGTAGCTGCGAGAGGCAGCAGCCGGGCCCTGGGTGCCTCTTGCTGGGAGCGGGCGAATCCTCCGCTCCCAGAGCCCGGCGGCAGCTGGCTGCTGCCGAGGGGAAGCGCAGCCGTGCTGGGCACAGCCCGCACTGGAGGCATCGGCCGTCTGGAGTGTGCCCGGGAGCAGAGAAAGGCCAAGGGCAGCCGAGGGCCGTGGGCTGGCTGACGATTCCTCCTCTTGTGCCGGCTGCCCTGTAAGTCCTGGGAAAGGTCAGCAGTGTGTGCTCACTGTGGGCACCGGGGCAGGGAGCCGGGCTGCTCGACAGGCTGGAGCACAGGGCGGCCTCCTTCAGGCACGGCACTTCTGCCCGGGGAAGCGAGGCCAGCGGGAGGCAGGGACAGCTCGGCCGGTCACATCTGCAGGAGCCAGCGCCTCACACAGCTCTGGGAGGAAGCGCCTGCAATCCTGCAGTTGTGCACTGAGCCACAGCAAAGGGGGGAGATGCAGAGTGTTTTGCAGAAATATTCAGGGCCACCAGGCCTGCCTGCTTTGTGCTGTCTGTGCACAGCAAGCGCTGTGCAATGCAGCTGTGAGCTGCTGGCAGAGAGGGAATTGGGGATGTGCCTGAGGTGAGTCAAGGGGTTAGCTGAAAATGTAATTAGGATAATTAAAAATTGCAGATGAGTCGAGGGGCCAGCTGGGAATATAATTGGGATAGTAGAAGATTGCATATTTTAGTTATGATTTTTAAATGAGGTAAGAAGCTAAGTTAGTAATATAGCTAGCAGAAGGCGCCTTAGTTAAAGAGAACCAAATATGTTAGGAATGTAAAGCTAGGAGTGACCGGGATAGATGAAGCAATTGTGAAGGAGCATAGACTTTAGAAATACCTTGCCTTAAGAGTAATCAAACAGTTGGAAGAGGCTTGGATTGTGACCAGCAGGTCAAAAGGTCCTGCCAATTGGCCATGGGTGAAGAGTTCCCCATGAGAAAGACGGCTTTCTTCCTCCCATATGACCACTCCCTCATTTCAAAATCCCACTGACCCAGTTCACGGAGTAAGTACAATTGTGCAGGTGTAATAGATATTCAGCTGATAAAAATACAAAGTAGGCAGGTAATAATTATGTGTTATGGGTCCTTAGAAACCTAATGTAAAACCTTTTCTTTAGAAATAGAGAGCAGCATGTATCTTTGGAAACTAGTTCACATGTGTCCAGTGCTGCAATAAATACCCTTCTTTTCTACTCTAATTAGTTGAAGAGTCCTCTGTCTGTGCTTCAAGGGTTATGCTGGAGTAGTGAACTGATTTGGAAGGGAGCAGAAGAGTTTCAGTAGGCAATTTTTGGAAGAGATGGAAGCCTCTTGTGCCTGAAGGGAAAGCCATTTGGAATGGAGTAGTGATCCCAAAGTCCATACAATACTGCACCAAAGGATTACACCCTTCTCTCTTGAGGACCTTCTAACTGATCCTGCCTAAGTTCTGCTTCTACTGAATATCAGCCAGGGCTCACACCTGTGTTGCAGGGCTGTTCTTCCTCTCAGTACTAATGGCTTAGCTGTCTCTCACTGCCATATTGCTTACCCAAGGCTGATCTCTTCCATATCCCTTATAAAAGGACTTTATCTTAGATCCCCAAATTTTGCATGCATGCCTGCATGCAAAAACATCCTACAATTCAAACCTTCAGGAGAATCATGGCATAAAAGCAGATTCCATTTATCAAACCCACAGCAACTGCATTGAAATGTGGGTCTGTGAGCCTTTCTTCAGAATTTTCTCAGTCATGGTTCCCGAGTCATTTTTGGGAGATAACTATGCTGCCCCTAACAAGTCCAGATTACTTAGCAAGCGGTTTATAGTCATGCACCCAGCTTTCCAGCAGTTGCGTGGCATTTTATCCAGATAAGGGGTCCCTGGACATTGCAACCAGCTTGTGATTTGTGTCTGCCCACTTCTTCTCCATGTTCTGCAAAACTAAGAGCAAGTTGAGCCAAGAGCAATAGTATCCTTGTGAGTGCATCTGAACACATTTGACAGTGTGCCATGGTTTGACGCTGGCGCAATCCAGTGCCCCCATGAAAATATATTTACCCTGGTGTCTACTGTGAGATGTGATCAGAAATAGAGCAAAGCAGACTCCAGCTTAGGAATAAAGGGGAAAAAAAATCTTTATTAACTACAATATATAAAAGAAACACACAGAGCTCAGAATGAAAACCTTCCAAAACATTCCTCCTCCCCCCACGAAATTTCCAACACAGCAGTGAGACAAAACCTTAGATTTTAAATCAAGTCACCACCCCTCAGATCACCAACTCTCAGTCCAGCACCACCTTTCAGATAATCAGTTCTTAGTTCATCAAGAAGAGAGGAGTCCCTCTTGTACCATAGGCTTCCCCAGGAAATGCAGTTGAAACTTCTTGCGTTTCCATGTCACACGTGGCACCGCCTGGAGAACATTTGCCATTGTGACATCTTCCTTCCAAGCCCAGTGCTCTCACCACTGCACATGGACCAGAGCTGATTCTAGGTTTCCCCTTTTAATGATGCTTTGCCCAGTTCCAAAAACAATGCACAGTCTTCTCACTTTTGGGACCCCTGTCCCCCCCCAAATTCACCCCCTGTGGGTGAGGGGTCTTGAGAACAGAGATCTTCTTCTTCACTGAAGATCGAGGGCACCACCACCCTCCTCACCCGTCGTCTCTGTTCACACACTCCTTCACATAACATCACTGCACTCTCTTGGCTCCAAGCCATTGCCTCCCCCTAAATGCAGTCTCTGTGCCACAGGAAAAATGGTTCTGTCCATGGCTATACAAGAAGAGTCCAGCCAAAGGCCACTCCATCATCTCCTCCCACCTAGAATTTGTCTCAACTCTTCTGACATCTTCACATCTTTCACAGTATGGACTTTCATCACGCTTGCCCATTTCCTGCTATTCCATCTCTATCTCTCTTCTCATGCAGATCCAGGAGGATCAGTATTTGTAAGGTTTCCATCATCCAAGAAAAGGGTTAAAATCTTGGGCTCAGCCTGCCCAGAACTCCCACGACTGCCCTGCTGGGCACGGGCACCTTCTCAACACATTTTCCCCCTTCTCATTCTCGGCCGGGCTGTGCTGCCAGCAAAAGTTACCAAATTTCAAGGTGGCACAAGCACAGGCTCTCTCTCTCTCTCTCTCCCCCCCTCTCTCTCTCCCGGGGGTGTGGGCGGGGGCTGCCCAAATCCTCTCAATGTTCCTCCACCCTTCCATCCTGCAGGGGCCTTCACCTCCCTTCTCTGTCCAAGGCCCCGGCCTACCTCACCCGGCCGCATGGCTTCCCCCACAGCTGGGCAGGGGAGATCTGACCTCTTTCACCCACCAGAACCAAAAGAGCTTCCCCTGGGAGTTCTCTGCTTTTCACCCCCTCTGTTCTCAGAGGCGTATCCATGTCCTCAATGGCCACACCAGCTGACAATATTTAAGTATCAGCACTTACTGGTTTGACCACCAAACTCCCAAAAAACTCATTTCCTTTTCACAATAGGACACAGTGACACCTGATCCTATTGCCTGAACACCTTCCATTTTGTCTAGGGAAACAGGAGCATGGGATCATGTAATTAAAGATATTATCCTGGCATGCATGCACAAGGGGCCTGAATTAAGGTGGTGGCTGCAGCCTTAATGCTGGCCTTTCCTCACTTCCAAGACCTTGACTGTGTAACCTCAATAATGTTGCCTTAATGTATTTCTGTGTGCAGTTTAAACCAGGACTTGAAAGGCACCTTCTGTTTATCAATGCTATTGGTTACAAATGGTTTTGTTCATATAGGCAATATCCTATTCCCTATATTCTCCCATAGAAGATTCCTTGCTCTTTTTTCTCTGCCACCAATGGGGATCTGCAGTCCCTGTGTCCCAGTACTGCTCGTTGCGGGTTGTCAAGGCACAGGCGATGCTCTGGTGCACCTGGCGCAGGTGATCCTCGGGCCCGGGCAGGGGCCGATGCTCCGAGCTGCCGCGGATACGGCGGCGAACCCGAGCGGTGCCACGGCCTCGCTGGGAACCCGAGCGGCGCCCGTGGCGCTGCCTCCCCGGGCAGGGCTGTGCTCTCAGCACCGCCGGGGCTGCCGAGCAGCGCTTTCCACGTGCCTCCGGCTCCGGAGCCAGCCCCGCAGCCGCGCTCTCCCGGAACGCACTGACCCGCACCCATTCTCGGCCTGGCTGCAGGACTCCCTGAGCCGGGGATCTCCCCTCTTTCCAAGGCTCACCCCATCCCTGGGTTCTCCCCTCTCTCCAAGGGCTGTCTCCTCTCTCCCGGCATGCCCCCTAACCCAGGCTCTCCTCCCTGTGTCCTGGACTCTTGCCCTTCTCCCAGAGCTCTATTCCCGTTCCCGGCATCTCCCCTCTCTTGGTCTCTCCCTCCTCCCAGCCTGTCCCCCCTCTCCCTGGCTCACCCCTTCCCGGGGATCTCCCGGCTCCCGTGCTCTCTCTCTGCCCCCAGGCTCTCCCCGCTCCCAGTCTCTCCTCTCCCGAGCTCTGGCCCATCTCCCTGGGCCCTCCCCTCTCTCCCGAGAGCTGCCCCCTCTCTCTCGGACTCTCCCTCCTTCTTGGCATCTCCCCCTTCTCCCCAGTGGCTTCTCCCTCTTGTAGGATTCCTCTACTCTCCCAGAGTCCTGCCCTCCTGCCAGAATCTATCCCCTCTCTCTCTCACTTCTCCTGTGGGATGCAGAGCTTCAGGGACATCACACCATAATTAATATGATCCAGTGAAACCAAATTTATTATCCCTATAAAGATTATATTTATAATAAATCTCTACTGTCCACGCATCTCTAGCTAATACATGATTGGTTAAACCTAGCTGTTCACGTGTCTAAAATAGGATGCTGATTGGATCACCTAATTTTTTCATGCATCTCTGTAGTCATCTTGGCCCACCCATGACTTTTCTTCTTTCTTACTTTCCCAAGCTCACTGACAAACTTGCTGAGTTCTGATGAATCTTCTTCTTGTATCTTTTTCAAGGATATACTGACCCCGTTTCTGAATATGTCCACTATCCATTGTTTTTGAATGTGTCCATTGCCCATTATCAAAAGCAGGCTGGATTGTACATCAGCTGAATATGGCCATTGTCCTACAAAAACTCCTCTATCTGCAAAAAATCCTTGACATTTCCCTGGCTTTGTTTTTGCACAGGCCAGACTGGTTTAAAAGCACCGTCAATTAGTTTCTGCACACAGCATAGTAAGCAAGGCACTATAAGCAGACTTGAAAAAAGACTACAAAGTATCATAATGCCTAAGCGTACAAAGTCCTTGAGCCAGCCTGTTATGCCCCAGGATTTTAGCCACTCGTCAATAGAATTCTCAACAACGGTGAGCTTTCTCATATTCTCCTTAAGCAGTGACAGCTGCTTGTGAATAGATTCAGAGTGTCAGAGAGATTCATGCAACACATCACTTCAAAATCCTCACACCCGTGTCCTTGTGCTAGCAACAAAAATTCTATAGCAGCCCTGTCTTGTTGCACAGCGTGGTGCGTGCTACCTACATCAGTGGTAAGCTCATTCAGTATTGCAGATGTAATGTTAATTTGTTTTCCTGTCTAGCAAGCCAATCGTTTTAATTGTGTAAGGGCCTGTGAAGAAGCTACACCTGGTGTAAAAAGTGATGTCAGTTTAACCGAAGGCCTATTCCACAATTCTACATTATCCTTACAGCCTGAGACTAATGAATGCACACTATGTTTTTGACGTTGGTATTTGTGCCTGCTGTTAAGCATCTGTTGAATGCTTGGGACAAACAGTGATAGTTTCCCAAAATAGCATGGTTTTCCTAGTGCTTTCTGAGGAATTGCAGGCCAAGCTTTATCTCCACAAATGTGAAATACTCCAGGAGGCAACATGCTTGCTGATTTTTGTTTTAGGGGCACAGACCGTGTCCAGTTGGCACAGTGTGCCATGGTATTGTAATACCACGAAGAAACAGGAGATATCCAAGAGCTATCGTCTCCGGGCTTTTCTGACCTCTCCCTAACCAGCTCCTTGCCCTTGTAGCACTCAAAGAACAAACAATAATTTCCTGGCACTGATCCCAGAATATCCAATTCCTGTGGTTCCTGACTTGTATTTAAATTATATTTAAATTTTGAGTGATTTTAAATGCCTGAGCTCCCAAAGGATTTCTATGGATTTTTTGTTTTTCACACCAGTTTTCTGTAATTATTCCATTTTGATTAGTACACTAATTTGACCAGGCCTTGCTTAAGTTACCATAAATTTGATCTCTGGTCCATGTTCTGAAATCTTCCATTGAGTCTAAGGGAACTCCAATTAAACAGGTGTGAAATGGATCTGAAGGTGTGGCTAGTGATAAGCAAAAGGATTCTTGCCCTGTTCTGTTAGCCCATGTAACCCACATGTTAGCCCACTGCTCTATATTGTATATTCCCTGTGTCTCCTTAATCACTGCACTAAGCAACATTGTTAATATCTGCCAGACTAATGCCATTGTTGCTATTGTCTACGATCACGCCTGCGCTTTGCCCAATCTGCTTTGGCCTGTTCCCACTCCCTATCACTAACGTGATGTATTTGTGGTATTGCTATTCCTACTCCACATTCAGTAGCTATTATCTTGCTCCCTAGTACAATTTGGTTTACTAGAGCAATGAAAGCAAGTCTAAATTGCACCCAGAGTAACAATCTCTGCTCGTATGTTTCTATTAAAGATACATCCTGGAGAAAACTCTGATATTCCCCTGAGTTTTACCCTAAAAGTTTCGTTAATGCTATTCTTGGGGTAAGAGTGTAAAGGCAGTTAGAGCATCTATTGCATATTTGGTTAATAGGCCTAAATTTTTGCTTTTTCTCTCGAACCAAGGCTAAATTATGTTCTTGACAAACTTGTCGCCAAGTTTTAAAGTTACGCTTTATACAATGAACATTAAGCCACGGCTTGTATGCATAACCATGTAGATAACAAGACTTTTCTATCTGATTTTCAGCTTGTGATGGAAGTGAAGGTAAATGGAGTCTGTTGTATCTATTGAGCCTATCTGGAGTTGCCATTAATCCCCCAGCATACTCCAGCAAACTTGGTAGATATTCCGACTGTTGTTCAGCTGTCAGGTGTTGAACAAGTGGATTCAGGGCCGTCTGGAATCAGCGTTTTCACCGACTCTCCACCTCTGGACACAGCATGCGTTGATGACGGTGGTTTCAGATAGGGCTTTACCCACTTGGCTGGGATCCAACGAATGCCTTTATCTGTAAGTAAGCACATATAACCTCTGCCTATTAGTTTTACTGTCACTGGTCCTTCCCACACCCCTGTTTCTGGGCTTTTGAACATGACCTGAATACCATCAGGCAATTCCTCCCTCATATTTGCAAGGGTTGAGTACCCCTAGGGTTAACACCAGTGCCTAAACCAGTGCCATCTTGTTGACAATCAGGACAGGATCGCACAGTACCAGAAGCATCAGTAAAGGGAACACCAAATTGTTTAACTAATATTTTAGCAGATTGGTGAAGAAAGGCATGGGAAGTTTTAGCCTGCTGAAATTTATCAGGGTTTGGCATTGGCCAGACAGTGGCTACCAACTGATCAGCTCGAGCGTTACCTTCAGACAGACCAGGGAGAGCTTGATGACTTTGAATATGAGTAATAAAGTATTCCTGCCATCGTTGATTTAGGATTTTAAGCAATCGGCTTAAAAGGGAATACAAATGCTTATTACTCACCTCCTTAAGTATTGCTCTTTCAAGGCATTGGACACAGCCAACTACATAAAGCGAATCAGAAACAATGTTAATGGCCTCATTATACCAATTTTCAAAAGCCCAAATCACAGCTTTCAGTTCCAAGATTTGGAATGTATCTTTCACCTCTCCAAAAATGACATGCTTTTTCCATACTTTATCTTGCTGCCAAGTGCAGGAAGCCTTTTTTGACCTTTTACCTGCATCTGTAAATACTGTCTGCCCAGATATGGGACAGTCAGATCTCCAGGGTCCGTCCTCCAGACACTGTTGCTCCAATGAATTTAACACGAGCTGTCGTGGGTAAGTTTTGTGAACTTTACCATCATAACCAGCCAAAGCTATCTGAAAAGACACAGAATGTCTAATTCCCCATTCAAGATACCAGTTAGCCAGTGGTACTACAATTGCATACAGTTCATGTCCTCAGGTGTCCAAAATTCTCCCTCTACCCTTCATAATCAAATAGGCAAAAATTTCCAATCGAGTGGTAATAGTTCTAGGCTGTTTTACAGGTAAAAACACCCATTCTAAAATAACTAAAGGATTAGTCTGAGTTTTAACCCATTGACAAATTAAGGCAAAAGGATGCTGGGCAAAATTGTCATCCCCCTTGCTCTGATTGATGATCATCAATTGAACTGGAGCATCCTCGATCAGACCATGTGCATGTGATGCAGCAACCTTTGTGGCAATGTGATCCAAGGCCCGCTGTTGTCTCTTATCCAGGGTCCGGCGTTCATCTGCCCGAGATGAAGTACTTAGTAACTGTGTTAATGGTTCAAGTTTGGCATTAGTTATCCCACAAGTAGTTCTAATCCACTGAATATCTCCAGCTAATTTCTGGACATCATGTACAGTTTTAATTTCAGTGGTAATGGTGAGTTTCGGTGGTTTTACTACAGAATGATCAACCTGCCACCCGAGATATTTCCAAGGAGCAGAATGCTGCACCTTATCAGGAGCAATTTTTAACGCCCTCTCCTCTAGCAAAACTGTCATGTTTTTAGAACAGTTACAGAGTCTAATTGTTTTCAGCCACCAATATATCATCCATGTAGTGATAGATGATATACTCAGGAAATTGCTGCCAAACAGGTTCTAATGCCTGTCATGGGTTGACCCTGGCACAGTGCCAGTGCCCCCATGAAAGGTGTATTTCCAAAATGGTTACTGTGAGATGTGACCCAGGAACAGAACAAAACAGGCTCCAACTTGGGAATGGAGGGCAAAAAGACAATATTTTATTAATCTACATAGACACAAAAGGGGAAAAGGAGAAAAAAAACCACACACAACAATCCACAATGGAACATCTTCAAAAACACTCCTCCTCCCCCCCACCTCTCCAACAAACAAATCCCCTCTAACACATCAATTCTCAATCCAATACCCTCCTTCATACACGCTCTCCCCAGTTCATCAGGAGAGAGAAGTCTTCCTCTCACACCATGGGCCTCCCCAGGAAAACACTGTAAAGTCTCCAGTGCTTCCATGTCACACACTGCAGCCGCCCAAAGAAAATCTGCCGTGGTGACCATCTTCCTTCCATGTCCAGTGCTCTCACCACTGTCCATGGATCCAAACTGCTCCTTAGGTCTTTTTAAGAATGCTTTGCCCAGTTCCAAGAAGTGGCCGCCTCTCACCATTTGGGACACCTGTCCCCCCCATATTATTTCCCCTGGGGCCTGGGGCTCTCAGGAACAGAGATCCTTCCCTGGAGGCAGAGGGCTCCACCACACCCTCCCCCTCAGTCTCTGTTCTCTCTGCTTCTCCTCGCGGCCTTGTCACTCCTGGCTTCTAGCCAACCACCTCCGCCCAAGGAGCAGTCTCTGTATTATCAGAAGAACTTGGTTTCGCCCATGGCTGTGTAAGAGAAAAGTCCAGCCAAAGCCACTCCAATCAGCTCCTCCACCTAGGGCACTCTTATCTGCTGGCATTTCTTCACCTAGTCAAACTTCTTCTTCTTCCCATCCTCCGTCCCCTCTCACTCCTCAGCTGGGGAGGATCAGTGTTTTTACAGCTTCCAAAGGTTCAAAAAGGTTAAAAGCTCGGCCCAGTCTGCTGGCAGCTGGGCACCTTGCCCCCCCCCACTTTCTCCTCCTGGCTGTGCTCCCAGCACAAGATAACAAATTTCCAGCCTGCACAGTCTCTATCATTCTCTTTCCCGGGGGGGCTGCCCAAACCATCCCAGGACTCCTCCACCCCTGCACCTTGCCGGGGCTCCGGCCTCCCTTCTCAGGCCGCATGGCCTCCCCTCCCCCGCCCAGACGCAGCTGGGCAGGGGAGAGGTCAGAGCAACTCACCGGCCGGACTCCAAAGAGGAAGTTCTTCCCTGAACCCTCTGCTTTTAACCCCTGTGTGTGTTCTCGGAGGCGTACCCAAGTCCTCAGTGGCCACACCAAGTGCCAATTTCACACCTGGCCACTGATTGGTTTGACCATAACTTTCCAAAAAAACCTCACTTCCGGGTCAAACCATGACACTGCCCATGCCAATGACATGGTGTGGGATTGAAGAACATGAGGGTCTGGCCATGGCCGTGGCATTACATTCACTCCCACCTCAGGTCATTGCCATGGGCAGGAAAGGGACTCTCTCTTGTCTCTCCCTGAGGAGAAGGGTGTCCTTACCAGGCAGGGGAAATACGTGGCCAGGAAGAGCCAGTTGTTGTTGTTGTAGTTTTCCCTGTAAATAGTTTTACTTACCCTTCTGTTACCAATGTATTTTTTTATTTCTCTTTGTTCCTTATCTTGTTGCTGTTCCCAATATATTGGTCTTATCCTAGCCCAGGATCTTTGCCTTTTGTGCTTTCCATGGGAGGTGGGAGGGCAGCGAGGGCAGCGCGGTTTTAGTGGGAGCAGGAAATTGGGGAATCCCGTTCCTGAACCCCGGCCCGTGAAAACCGAGCATCCCAGCTGCTCCCAGCCCTGGTGGCCATGGCAACAGCCTTGGGAGCGGGTCCCTGGCTGGGGCTGTGGGAACCTTTTCCCTCTGGTCCCCAGGGACAGGAGTGGAGGGAACGGCTGCAGCTGAGTCAGGGCAGGCTTAGGTTGGATGTCAGGAAAAGGTTTTTCCTCAGAGGCTGCTGGGGCCCTGCCCAGGCTCCCCAGGGAAGGGTCCCAGCTCCAGGGCTCTCTGAGCTCCAGCAGGGTTTGGACAGCGCTGCCAGGCCCAGGTTAACATTGTTGGGGTGTCCTGTGCAGGGCCAGCAGTTGGACTTGAGGATCCTGATGGGTCCCTCCCAGCTCAGCCAATTCTGTGGTTCTGGGATCCCATGATCCTGGGGATGGGACAGTAAATGGTTGCCATGGCAACAGGCTCTGACTGCAGGCCTGAGCTGGTGACAATGGCAACAACCCCTGGCATGGGGTCTCCATGGAGCTGCTAAGGCAGACAAACCATAGCAACAGGGGGCTAGTGATGGTTGCCATGGAAAGTGACCATAGCAACAGGGGGCTGTTAATGGTTCCCATGGAAACTTAACATAGCAACAGGGTCCTGGTGATGGTTGTCTGCTAAGGATCAGATTTCTCACAGGCCCTCAGAAGGGTTCCCTGGAGACTTTCCATGAGTCTCCAGGTTCTTCAAGAGCTGGAATGTCACAGGCAGAGACAGGGGCTCCATGGAGACCTCCCAGGGCTTTCTGGGGATGGCAAAGAGCCGTGTGGTCAGAGGCAGCCACAGCCATTCCATGGTGACATCCCAGGGGACCTTGGGTTGCAAAGGCACTGACCTGTCACAGGCACTCACAGGGGCTCCACGGTGACATCCCAGGAGTCTCCAGGCTGCCCAAGAGCCGGGATGTCCCAGACACTCACAGGGGTTCCTGTCATGGGCAGAATAATGGGAGCCTCATGCAAAAGCTTTATTTCTTTATTAGAGAAACTCCTGCTGAGACATGAGGTGGAGAAATGACATCCAACAGCCACCATGGATCTTCAAACCCCTGCAGGACCCCCTGACTTCTAAAATTCCTTCTAAGAGAGGAGACTGAGAGGAGTGGATCCAATCCCAGTCCTAGACTTGGTCAAAGGTTTCAAAGATTGGACAGGTGGAATTGAAACTTAATGCCATTTGTCCACAGGAATAAAGATGGAATACCAGATATATTTATATAAATATTTTTCTGTTTGGTTCTGATCATGATTAGGCAAAATCACAGAATCACAGAATTTCTAGGTTGGAAGGGACCTTTAAGATCATCGAGTCCAACCCATGTTCTAACAGTTCAACTAGGTCATGGCACTAAGTGCCACATCCAGTCTTTTTTTGAACACATCCAGGGATGGTGACTCCACCACCTCCCTGGGCAGATGATTCCAGTATTTGATCACTCTTTCTGTGAAAAACTTCCTCCTTAATTCTAGCCGGTATCTCCCTTGGCGGTTTATTTACACCACAGAGTAATTTTTTTTTTTAAAGAGGTACTTTCTCCAGTTATTTAAGAGTTATTTACTGTAAATACAGTAGTATTTACAGTACAGGAGCTAGTACCATTATTAGAATATAATGCTCTAGGGAGCAATTTTGAAGTCAACAGGGCCTTGCTGCAGTTGTTGGAGCCCACTGCAGGCAGAGCCTCCTGCTCCAGCAGGAACTGCCTTTCCTGTGTCATGAGCGGGGCAGGTCCCACTGCAGGAAAAGCCCCAGGCCAGCCCCAGCACAGGGAAGGCCTCGGGCACAAGGGCAGAGTGCCGTGCTGGGAGCTGTGCCAGGGAGAGCCTGGGGCACCAAAGGCACCTTGGCAGCAGCAGCTGCTTTCAGGGCATGGCCAGAAGCCTCCCTTGGCAACCCGGCCTGGTGGCCACCACTGCAGAGCTGCTGCCTCAGGGCTCATGTCTGGCTGGGCTCTGAAAAGCCACCTGTGCTCCAGGAGCCTGACTGGGAAGCCATTGGCCCCAGGACCCTGTGGACAAGATATTAATGACAAAACTCTTTATGCCAGCAGAGACAAGGCAGGGACAAAAGAAAGGAAAGATCCAGACCCAGGGGACAGGGCTGCCATGGTGATGGCTGTGAGGTCACTGCCCCTGCAGCAGCCTGGCTGCCCTCAGCAGACATTCTGGCCAGAAGCCTTGTGAGCTCACCCAGCACAGCAGAGAACCCACACAACAGGAATTCCATCCTTGGGGAGGGGAGGGTTTCACTGGGTCAGGTTGCAAAAGCTCCTGCTCTTGGAGTATTCCTGGGATAGGGAATCCAGTTCTCTGAAAAAAAGAGTTTCAGTTTTTTGACACTCTCATCATTGTAAAATATTTCCTCCTTCTGACAAATGTAAATCCACCTGCACTCAGTTTAAAGATATTGACCCTTGTTCACTCACTGCAAGATTTAGGAGAAAATAACTTTGACTACTATTTTTCCATCTTCACAGACCTTGGAAAGAAACAAAAAATCCCTCAGGATGTGGTTTGGAGGCCTCATTACAGAACCAGCGGGGAGAGGCTGATGTCTCTGGGGTCAGCGGTGTGGAGACTGAGGACAGAACAGGAGTAGCCTGGGAGGGATTGAAGGGTGGTTTCAGAGAGGCTGGAGCTTTTCTTCATAGAGGATAAAAGCCCTAGAAAGAAAAAATGGCACCAAGGGCAGCTGGGAAGGCCCAGACTGGACATGAAGAGAAAGGAATTTCCCTGCCAGGGCAGGGCTGTGCTGCAATACGTACCTAGAAGGAGCCTGGAGCAGCCCAAGGCTTTGTGTGGGCAGGCAGAGGCAGGCAGGAGGCAGAGCTGTCAGCAAAGGAAGGGGCCAGCCAGGTGGGGCAGCCAGGGGATGACGACAGCCTGCAGGGACAGAGGTGTAGATTTTCTTAGCATCAGAGACACCTTTCCCTTGCTTGTGCCGAGCTGTCATCACTGCCTGCATTGTTCTGCTCTATCTGGAACCTGGGGACACTTTCTCAGTCCTGTCCCTCTGGAGGATCTGTTAAAGTGTAAGAAACTTGAGTGCATCAATGTCTTTTTGAGTTCTTGAGAAGTTCTTCGAGCACACTCTGAGGGACTGGGTCTGATGCAAAGAGCACCAAAGCCCCAGAGGGTCATTCAAGTCCTTGTGCTGTGTCTGTGCTGCTGAGCTGGGCCGGGCTCCGGGCCCAGAGGCAGCTCCTGGCAAGGGCAGCGCTGCAGAGAGACAGCTCTGGCCAGGAGCAGCTCCTGTGCACAGCCCAGCAGGGCTGGGGCACTGCCGGGGCACCTCAGGGACACCAGCAGGGCACAGACAGAGCTCACAGAGGCTCAGCACTGGCAGGGGCTGTGGGATGTCCCAGAGGGGGCTGTGTCACAGCAGCACCTCTGTGGCTGTGTCAGAGAGGCACAGAGCAGCTGTGATGTCAGCAAGGGGCTGCATGACAGCACAGAGTGGGCTGTGTGAGGTCACAGGTTGGGCTATGACATCACAGAGGTTTTTTTGTGAGGTCACTGAGCAGCTACAGCATCATAGAGGGGACTGTGTGACATCCCACAGCAGGCTGTGACATCATGGCATGGCTCTGTGACATCATAGAGAAAGCTGTGAGGTCAAAGTGTGTGCTGTGGCATTACAGAGTGGCAGTATGACATCACTGAGGGGTTTTTTGACATCACTGAGGGGGTTGGGGCACTACAGAGTTGGCTGTGACATCATAGAGTAAGGTGTGAGGCAATAGAGCAGATCCTGACATCATAGAGGGTGGCTCTGTGACATCAGAGGGAGGGTTCTGACATCAGTGGGTGGCTATGTAACCTCAAAGAGCAGGCTGTGACATAACAGAACAGACAGTGACGTCACAGGATTACTTTGTGGCATCACAGAGTCTTCTGTGACATCACAGAACAGCTGTGTGACATTCTGGGGTGACATCCCAGAATTGGCTCTGTGACTACAGAAGGGTGCTGTGTGATGTCCCAGAGTGGTCTGTGACATCCCAGGAGGGCAGTGTGAGGTCAAAAGGGGCTTTGCAACATCACAGGGGCAACTAAGAGCAACTTAGCATCAATCATGAGGCCTAGGTGAGGTTGACTTGGTGATTTAACCTCACCTAGAGGCCTGACTGACTCAGCATCCAAGGCACTCAAACCCCTCTGAGAGCAGCATTTCTGCCACATTTCCCCAGCACAGGCACTCCTGTGTGCACACAGACACAAAGAGTCAATGCAAGGCACCTGTGAGAAATTCCCCTGAGGGCAGGGAATGCTCACTGCTGATGCTTTGGCATCTCCCCAGTGGGTGAATGGTTGAGCCTGGAGGAGTGGGGGGATCGGCCCAGGCTCTGTCATTGTTTGGGATCCCCGAGTGCAGCAAACGGGAGAGTTCCCGGCTGGGAGAGGCCCCACTCAGAGGGAGTCGCTGGCCCAGGAGAGCTCCAAGGGCTCCTTTTGGAGCGCTGTTTGCAGGGCCCCACGAGAGGGGCTTCAGTCCCAGCAATGGTTCATCCTGGCCACACTTGGCATCAGCAGCTTTCTTTGGCAGTGTGAGAACAGGGATGTTGTGCTGCTGAGGGAACAAAACCAGTTCCCAGGGCTGCTCCTAAAGGAGCCAGGAGCTGTTTGGGCAGCAGCAGTGCCTGGAGCAGACAGTGTTTGTGATGAGCTGCAGAGGAGCTGAGCCCAGGGGCTGTTGGCCAAGGCCGAGGCCCAAGGAGCATTTCTCAGCTGGCAGGGCAGCCTGAGAAGGGGAGGGGGAATGCAGCAGCACAGGGCCATGGAACCAACAGGACCCTTGTGACACTGTGAGGCTCTGTGAGACCAAGGGAGCCTGGTGACACTGTGGGGCCCTGTGAGACCAAGGGACCACTGTGACACTCTGGGGCCTCATGGAATCATGGAAAGCACTGTGACATTGCTGGGCCTCATGGAACCAAGGGGACTGTACTGACACTGTGTGGCTCCATGGAATCTAGGGATCATTGTGACACTGAGAGGCCCCATCAAACCAAGAGTCCATTGTGACACCGCGGGGCCTCATGGAACCATGGAGACCATTGTGACACTTTGGGGTGTCATGGGACCAGGGGGCCATTGTGACACTGCAAGATCCCATGAAGGCAAAGGTTCATTGTGACATTGCAAGGCCTCATGGAACCATGGAGACCATTAGGACACTTGACAGCCTCATGGAACCAAGGGGCCATTGTGACACTGTAAGGGCACCATGGAACCAGTGAGACCATTGTGGCACTGAGGTGACTCATGGGATCATGGAGACCATTGTGACACTATGAGGGCCCGCAGAATAAGCAAAGCATTGTGACACTGTGAGGCCTCATAGAACCAGTGAAACCATTGTGACCCTGGGAGTCCCAACAGCACCAAGAGGACCATTGTTATACTCTGGAGCCTTGACAAACCAAGAGGCCCCTCTGACACTGCAGGGCTGCATGGAACCAAAGGCCCATTGTGACATTGCAGGGCCTTGCGTCATCAGTGGACCACTGTGACACTGTGGAGCCAAAGGATACCATTGTGACTCTGCAGGGCTGCATGGAACCAAAGGTCCAGGGTGACACAGAGAGGCCCCCTGTCATGAATGGTCCATTGTGACACTGCAGAACCACGGAGACTATTGTGATACTGTGGGGCCTCATGGAATCATAGGGACCATTGTGACACTGCAGGGCCTCATGTCATCAGTGGTGCATTGGGACACTGTGGAACCATAGAGACAATTGTGACACTGTGGGGCCTTCTGGAACCTAGGGGCCATTGTGATGTTGTGGGACCCCATTGAACCAGGGGTCCCAGGTCATCTTGTAATCAAGGGGCCATTGTGACACTGCTGGACCCCATGGAATCAAAGCAACATTGGGACACTGCAGGGCCCCATGGAACCAAAGGGACCATGGTGATACTGTGGGGCGTCATAAAACCAAGGGAACACAGAGCAGGTCTGGCTGGTTTGGCCTCCCATTGACTGCCTGACTGGACAGGCTGTCATTGGCATGTTGAGGATTTCTTCTCATCTGCTGCTGAAGCACTGGGGCTCCGTGCTTTTATTCCTATGGAAAAGAACTGTCCTTCTCCTCCAGGCACTCCTGGACAGAATTGTGATTTTACCTCCAAATTTCCTTATATCCATAGATTGTTCCCATAGGAATGTTGCCAAGACAAGTCTGTCTGGCAGCAGTTTCAGGAGAGTCACCTCTCATCTGTCCCAAAAACACTGGGGAAGGCTCTGTACTTTCCTTCTTATGGGAAAGAACTATCCTGCTTCTCCAGGTGCCCGTGGCTGAGACTGGGCTTCAACCTCCAAAATTCCCTAAATCTAAAGACTGCTCCCAGACAAAATCTGCCATTCCTGACAAGTCTGGCTGGCCTTGGCCTAGTGAAGCTCTCACTTGCCATCCAAACACTGGGGCTCTGTGGTTTCCTTGGTGTGGAAAAGAACTGTCCTTCTTAGCCTGGTGCCCATGGCCAAATTTGGGATTTCACCTCCAACACTGCCTGTTGTGACACACTGGAGGAGATTGTTGGCTGGAAACATTTCATGTGTGGGGGAGGGAGGGGCAGGTCCAGCCTTGCCCTGCCCTGGAACCCCAGCACTGCCCTGCCCTGGAACCCCAATTCTCCCAGAGCCTCTATCCCAGCCCAGCAGTGCCTGCCAGTCCCTGGCACAGCACAGGCAATGCTCCACAGCCACCTCTGGAGCCCCCAGCCCAGCTCCTGAGGGACCAAATGAGCCCAAGTCCCACCTGAGGGAAGGCCCAGGAAGACCAAGGGGTATTGAAGGCTGACCACAAGGCAAACACACATTTTGACCCTATATCCTCTTGGAATTTCCATCTGAACACCAGTAAAATCCAGGAACTGGTAGCTGTGTTTGTGCTTCTGTGTACCTTTTTTGTCTTTCTCTCTTTCTGTGCCTTCTTCTAATTCCCTCCTCTTGGAAATTTTGGTTAACTTAAAGGTGACCAGGCTAAAAATTTATGAAGTTGAATGGGCCAAGTTAATGCTTTGAGAAGTGTTTTCTGTTGATTGGATATTGTATTAAATATTTAGCCAAAGTTTCTCTGCTTTTCTAAAGTTCCCAGTTATTCATTTGAGTGCTTGAGAATCTCTTGATGGTATTTCTCCAGTACATCCAACTCAGAATACACAAAGCATTGTAATTACTTTTAAATATCTCCTTGAGAGAGTTGTTTGGGGGATGGGAGTCAGGGCTTGTCCATCCTGCTTGGCAGAGCCCAGGCAGGGCTTTCCCAGCCACATTCCACACTCCATTTCCCAGCTGGAGCCGCTGGTGCCTCTGACTTGTGCTGCCCCAGCCCCAGGGACGCTCTCCTTGTCTGCCCATTCCCCCACAGGCTCTGAGCAGGGATGGCCTCAGTGGGGGCTGCTGACATCCTCAGCAACTTGGAGGCTGCTGCTGAATTTTACTGCTCCAGAGGCTTGTTCAGCCTTCAGCTCTTCAGTGCAGGAATTCAGTGTCCCAGGGCTCATTAACATTCAGAACACCTTAACAAGCCAAACCTCTGGGAATAATTTGATTTCAGTTTCCAAATAATTTGTAGTTAAGTAGATCTCAGTAGTGTATTCCAAGTGAATACATGATATTTAAAAAGACAGTGAGAAGAGATTTTTTTAGGTCCTGTTTAGTTTTATTTTCCAGTTAATTTATTGATATGTGCAATCTCCAATTGATACTGAATCCAAGTGCTTCCTCATGCAGTTGGAATAGATATAAAAATCAAGACCCTGTATGGCTGACAATCAATCAGACTCTATCCCTACCCTCTCCCCACCATTTCCCCCATCCAAGCCCTGGCACTCAGAGCAGCCTTGCGCAAATCTGAGCTCCCTCCAGCCCAGGCTGCACCTGCAGCTTTCAGCTCCTTGGCTCCAACTCCCACCTGCTTTCCTTGGAGAAGGAACTGCCTGAGACACAGAGGGATGTTCATTTCTTGTCAGCCAACAAAGCCCAGGGAAGGCACAGCTCCATCAAATGCAAAAGTCATTCTTCTCCCTGGCTCTGCCCTGCCCCTGATCCCCACAGCCTGTCCTTTTTCCTTCATCCCTCCTTTGCCAGGGACTTTCTGGGACAAGGGAGCTCTGCTCTGGCTATGGAGGGAGTTCCAAGTGCAGCCACTGGAGTGGAAACCACAACTCATCAGGTTTGTGCCCTTTGAGGGACCAGGAACTGGTGGGACTCAGAGGCACAGAAAGGTTTCTCTTCATGGCCAAAATAAAAAATGTGAACATGATAAAATTTAATAAACATCAAAACCCTTCCCTCAGCTCCTTGTGACATCCCAGCAACATCTGACATATCCACCACCCACAAGGGATTGCCATACAGGAAGGATTTTAGACAAAGACATAAGAAGAGGTTTTGTAAAAGATAAAACTACAACTAAGATGCTGTCTAAGGAGTTATTTAAACTTCCAAAAGATTGGGCAACTCTCTGAAGCTCAAAGCATGAATCCAGTCAAGGGAGACAAATTGGAAGGACCAGAGAACAGCTGCATGAGGAAGTCTGGGAGCAAAGGGAAGGACAAAGATCAGCTGCTCTAAATGAAGAGATGTCTTAGACATGGCCTTTTAAACAAAATAGCTGAAAACACATGAAGGAAGAGTGCCATAAAATATGAGACTGAAATTTGGTGGCAAAGGTAGCAAAAGGATCAGTATTTCTTCTCCTGCCAGAAGTAGTAGAATTCCAGTATATCCAGGAAATTCCTGTTCCTGGTGGGAAAGCTTTGCCATTTCTCAAAAGTACTTGAGGGACCCATGTAAAAAATATTTGCTTGCATATTATGAAAGGAACAGGTAAAAAAAACCGTGCCCCTTTACAGGCAGACATCAGTTGTGTGCCCATGAACAGGCAATGCCACTTGTGCCCTGAGCTGGCCAGCTGGGATTGGATCTCTCTGAGAGCACCTGAGGGAGAGCAGAGCACCTTGCAAGCTGCAGGTCCCTTACAGCCTCACAGGGCTCCTGTCCCATCAACATCTGCTCTGCTCCAGTCTGGAACAGGGACCAGCATGGTGCCGGGATCATCAGAGAACTGAGGTGTGTGCTGGAATTCAATGTCCTCCCCATCCCGCAGCAGCCCTGCATTTCCCTGCTCCAGCCTTGGTCTCCAGCACAGCCATGGAGGCTCTTTGGGCTCTGGACTGTTCCTGCAGCCCCCAAGGGCAGCTGAGCTCTGCCTTTGGCACACTCAGCCCTGCCCAGCACAGGCCATGCTCAGCAATTCCCTGTCTGTGCCTGGCCTTGCTGTCAGCCCTGGCAGTGGCTGTGTGGCCCCTTTGTGGCCCTGTGCTGGCCCAGCCATGGTGGCACAGCCCCTGTGCAGGCCCAGCCCAGGCCAGGAGCATTGCGGCTGGGAAGGGCCCCTGTGCCGTGGTGTCCACAGCAGCCTTGGGGCTCTGTGCCCCATGGCCTCCCTGCTGGGCAGCCTCTGCCAGCTCCTGCAGAGCCAGTGGCACCTGTGGGCCTGCACAGACGGCCCTGCCCCGGGCTCTGCCGGCCTCTGGGCCAGCAGAGAGGCAGCCAGGGCTGGCCATGACCAGGAACAGGCCCTGAGCCCCGCAGGAGGATGGAGCTGGGCCACGGCCAAACTCAGCCCAGGGCAAAGCTGGGCTCAGCAGCCAGGGCTGCCAAGGGCTGGGGACAGAGGCTGGCACTGACAAATGTCCTGGGGCCCCTTCCTGCTCTCTCCATGCCCCCAGGGCACAGAGCAGCCTCCTCTCTGGGGCACTTGCCTGGTTTCAATGCCTGGCACAGGCGCTGGCCCTGCCCCACAAGGCCTGGCCTCAGTCCTGCCCCTGCATGCTCAGCCAGGCTGAGATGGACACTGATGGTGTCTGTGCCAGGCTCTCTGAGCCCAGCCCAGCTCCCTGCAAGCTCTGCCAGCTGCCCTGAGCTCTGGGCAGCACCAAGGGCCTCTGGCCAGCCCAGCCCAGCCGGCTCTGGCCCCACAGCTCTGCTCAGGCCAGGCTGCTCTGGGCACTGGCCCCACAGCCTCAGCCCCTGGCAAGGGCACAGCAGCAGCTGCAGCTGCCACAGGACTCAGCCCCAGCCATGGGGGAAGGGGCTTGGCCAAGGCACAAGGAGGCTCCCTGGGTGCTCTGTTCCCCTCTGGCTGAGGTGCTGAAAGCTCTGCAGCCCCTGCTGCCATCCCATCTGCCTGATGCAGCACAAGAGCCCTGGCCTTGGGGCCCTCCAGAGCTGCTTGTGCTCCAGACCCAGGGCCCATCTCAAAGCTGGGGCAGCCACAGAGCTGTTCATTGCTGCTGTGATGGGGATGGATCCTCAGCCACTTGGATGATGCTGATGAATTTTATTACTCCAGAGGCCTCTTCTTTCTTGAGCTCCTCAGTTCAGGAATTCAGTCAGAAAAGCTCATAAACATTTTTTCAAAACACCCAAACAAGAAAAGCCTCTGGGAATAACTGAAGTTTTCAATTCTTCTGTGGTTAATTAGACACATTTCAGAAGTACATTTAAATTGTATATACTATAATGAAAACAATGAAGAGAGACTTGTCCTGTTAAATTTTCTTTTCCTGTTTATAAATTGATATCTGCAATGTCCAATCGATATTGATCCCCAGCACCTCCTCATTGTCCGGGCTCGCTGTGATTTGTCTCTGCCCAGACAAGGGTGAGATGGGCTCGCTTCCTGGGCTCCAAAAGACAAGGCTGGACTCTCAGGTTCGGTCTTCAAGGTTGTTTATTATTTCTTATCTACAAAAATTTTCTTTCTGCCCAGCCGGGGTCTGACTAGCAAGGCAGCCAAAGGCACTCTGACTGCCCACAGGGCGGTCGCATCTTTTTATAACAAAGACTACGTAAACTGTATTTATCTTTTGTCTCCAATACTTATCATTTTTATTACTAAGTGTACCTTTACTATAAACCTATCAAAAATACCTACGTCACACAGAAAATGGAAGACAAGAAGAAGGAGGAAGAACCATGTGGCAGGCCCCAACTCCCTCCATCTTGTTTTTCCAACCCCCCTGTACCAAATCTTAAAAACTGTACCTTGACCTACAAATGTTCTATTTCTATATCCTTTACACACCAGTGATTCTTATATCCCCACATATAGGTGGTACATCTCTTGCAGGGTCAAAGTTGAGCCACCAGGTACTTTTAGCAACATCCCAAGGCTCCCGAGCTCCCCAAGGGTTCTCTCGGTAGCTCTGGCCCTCAGGAGAGGTGCGCCGAGTTCCCACACCTTATGCAGTTTGAACAGATATGAAAAGCAAGACCTTTCATGGCTGACAATCATTCAGACTTTGTCCCTACCCGCTCCCCACCATTTCTCTTATCCAACCCCTGGCACTCAGAGCAGCTGAGGAATGGAGTCACGTCCAGGGGTGTTCCCAGGGCTCAGGACTGGGGCCAGATCAGTTCAATCTCTTTGTTGCTGATCTGGACAAGGCCATTGAGGGTACCCTCAGTCAGTTCCTGTTGAGCCCAAGCTGGGTGGGAGTGTGGCTGTGCTGGAGGGCAGGAAGCTCTGCAGAGGGATCTGGACAGGCTGGAGCCATGGGCCCAGGACAATGGGATGAGGTTCACCAAGGCCAAGGGCCGGGTCCTGCCCTGGGCTCACAACCACCCCAAATCCCTGGCCATGCCCTGCTGCTGATCCCCACAGCCTGTCCTGTTTCCTTTATCCCTCCTTTGCCAGGGACTTTCTGGGACAAGGGAGCTCCACTCTGGGGATGGAGGGAGGTGCAAGTGCCACTGCTGGAGTGGGAGCTACAACTCATCAGGTTTGTGTCCTTTGGGGGTCAGGAGCTGGTGAGACTTAGAGGTACAGTAAGTTTCTCTTCATGGTCAACACACCACAGTTGAACAGAACACAATTTAAGAACAATCACATTATTTCCGATGCGCAATGTCCCAGCACTGTCTGATGAGTCCTCCATCTACAAGTGATTTCCATACTAAAATTAATTTCAGACAAACATGGTTCTGTGATAGATATAAAAACAGTTCTTGTTCTTGCATTAGGTTCATAAGTTCTTGTATTAGGATGCTCAACCTGGAGTGGGGGTAAAAGAGCGCCAACAATTCCTGATTTGCAAAGCTGTCAGTGGTGGATGGAGAAGGGACGTCAGGCTGCTCTTGGTGTTGAGGAAATGCTGAAACCAGCCTGACTCATTTCATCTACTCCTGTCCTGGTTGATCTCCCCTCTTTTCCCTCCCACCCATTGGCTTTTCTCTCCCACCAGGCCCCCCAGTGAAGAGCCTGGCTCTGTGTTCTCCATCACCTCCTCGCTGGCACTGCCAGGCTGGGATGAGGAGCCCCTCAGCCTTCCCTGCTCCGGGCTGGACAAGCCCAGCTCCCTCAGCCTCTGCTCACAGCCCAAGGGCTCCAGCCCTACCTTGGAGGCCCTTCCCAGACCCTGCTCCAGCTGCCAGACATCTTTCCTGCCCTGGGCAACCCAAACCAGGCCACCGTCACCTGTATAATCGATGTCCTTTGGTGTCCTGGCCCCACAACCCTGGCCCCTTGTCCCCATGTCAGTCTCTGGGGTGAATCCTGTGGAACATCCTTTGGTGGAGGCTGTGGCTCCAGGTGGGCTTGGGGGATACCCGGGGACAGGGACCCTACTGGGCATGAACAGCATTGGACTTGTTGGGAGAAACTGTGAGGGGGAGCTGGGGCAGAGTGACCAACCCAGTGACCTCACATAGCCCTGCTGGGATGTCACACAGACCCTATGGGATGTCACAGCCTTCTCTGTGATGTCACAGCCCATTTTCTAATGTCACACAGCTGGTCTCTGATGTCACAGCCAACTGTGTGATGTCACAGCCTGCTCAGTGATGTCAGACTTCTGCTGTGTGGTGTCACTGGTGGCTCTATGATGTCAGAGATGCAGTCTGTGATGCCATAGCTTCTCCATTACCTCACATAACCCACTCTGTGATGTCATCGCCCACTCTGTGACCTCATGTTACCAGATGATAAATTGTCTGCACAAGGTAAGCTGACACCTGGAGCTTGCTCTCCAAAACCCCAGACCTATGGAAAGCACACAATGCCCATTGTGTGAGAAGGGGAACTGGAAGTTCACCAGCCTCAGTGTCCTGCCAGCTCAGCTAGGCCCACTGGAACATTGGGGTCCACGACCACCAGGGACCACCAGAGAGACCCCCCAGGACAGAAGAACACATGGGTAAAGGGGAGGGGAATAATGTTAATGATTTTGGGGAAATGATTATCCATATGTGTGTTTAGTCCAGGACAATCAATGAATATGTGTGCAAAATCCAGAATAGAAACAGAAACTTTCCTTTGCTCAGCCTGCAGGGCTTTGGGAGGAGCTGTCCCCCATGCATCCAGCTGAATAAAGAATGCTGCTGCTTAATGCTGCATTGGTGTTTTCTGGTTTACCAAATTTTTGGTGACACTCCCACTCCCAAGGAAAGCTCTGTCTCCTGCTGTTCACAAACAGAGAAGGGCTGGTGGCAGATGTGGGGGTCAGAGGCTGCCTGGGTCACAATGACCATGAAATAATCAAGTTTTCATAGTTGTGTGAAATAAGGAGGGGCAGCAACAAAACTTCTACACTGGAAATAGGAAGGACAGACTTTGGCCTATTTAGGATGCAGATTTGGGGAGCACTGAATCAGGTATTGATTTTTTAAAGGAAAACAGCCCTTAAAAACAAAGGGGTCCATGAAGGATGGACACATCTCAAGAAATTAATGTTAAGGGGCAAGAAGCAGCCTATCCCAGTGTGGCAAAAGATGAGCTGGTGAGGAAAATGACTGTCCTGGTTGTCCATGGAGCCTTTGTGGGGAACTCAGGGGAAAAAAGGACTGGCAGCTCAGGAAGTGTTTAAGGGTGTCATAAGGTTATACAGAAAGAAAAGTTGAGAGGTGAAAGCTCAATTAGAGCTTAACCTGGCTACTTCTGGAAAAAAGAAAATTATAAAAAAATTTATAGCAAAAAGAGGGAGATGGAGAACCTTTACTCTTTTTTGGATTCAGTGGAGGATATAGCAACTAAAGACAAGGAAAAGGCTGAGCTACTTAACACCTTGTTTGTCTCAATTTTCAATATTAGGAGAGGTTGTCCTCAGAACAAGTGTTCTCCTGAGCTGGTAGATGGGCATAGGGAGCAGAACAGACTGCTGTCATCCAGGAGAAAGCAGCTGGTGACCTGCTGAGCCACTCAGATGCTCACAGGTGTGTGGGTCAGATGGGATCCATCCTAGGGGGATGAGGGAGGTGGTGGATGAGCTCCCTAAGCTGCTCTCCATCATTTACCATCAGTCCTGGCTCAGCAGGGAGGTTCCAGAGGACTGGAGGTGGCAGTGTGAGCCCATCCCCAAGAAGGGCTGGAAGGAGGATCTGGGGAACTCCAGGCCTGTCAGCCTGACCTGGGTGCCCGGCAAGGAAATGGAACAGATCACCTTGAGTGCCATCACAGGGCACCCACAGGATAGCCGAGGGATCAGAGCCAGCCAGCACGGATTTAGGAGGGGCAGGTCCTGCCTGATCAACCTGGTCTCTCCTGTTATGACCAGGTGACCCACCTGTGGATGTGGGAAAGGTTGTGGATGTTGTGTGCCTGGATTTCAGCAAAGCCTTTGACAGAGTAAGCCATAGAATTCTCTGGAAAAGCTGCAGCCCTTAGGTTGGACATGTTCACCCTTCCCTGGTAAAGAGCTGGCTGGAGGCTGGGCCAAGAGCATGATGGGGATGGTGCTGCACCCATTGCGTGTCCAGTCTCCAGTGGTGTCTCCCAAGGGCCTGTGTTGGGCATAGTGCTGTTTAAAAATCTTCATTGACAATATGGATGAAAAGATTGAGCCCACTATTAACAAGTTTGCAGATGACACCAAGCTGGGTGTGAGTGTGGATCTGCTGGAGGGTAGGAGGGCTCTGCACAGGGCTCTGGACCAGCTTCATCCAGGGCCCAAATCCAACAAGGTCAGGTTTAAGAAGTCCAAGTGCTGGACCCTGCACTTTGGCCACAGTAACCCCTGCAGCACTACAGGCTGGGGACAAGAGTGGCTGGACAGCAGCCAGGCAGAAAGGGACCTGCAGGGACTGATGGACAGCAGGCTGGACATGAGGCAACAGTGTGCCCAGGTGGCCAAGAAGGCAAATGGCTCCTGGCCTGGATCAGGAAAGTGTGGCCAGCAGGAGCAGGGCAGTGATTCTTCCCCGGTGCTCAGGGACACTGGTTGGGCTGCATCTTGAGTGCTGTGTCCAGTTCTGGGCCCCCAATTTAGGAAGGACATGGAGGGGCTGGAGTGTGTTCAGAGAAGGGAAACAAGGCTGGAGAGGGGTCTGTGACATGAGTCCTGTGAGGAGTGGCTGAGGGAGCTGGGGTTGTTTTTCCTGGAGAAGAGGAGGCCCAGGGGAGACAAGGTGGTGTCAAGGGCACAGGTCAGACTTGATGATCTCTATGGCCTCTTCCACCCTTGCTGATTCTGTGATTCTCTGAAACCACCCTTGGAGCAGTTGCAGGATGAGCCCTGGGCCTCCTCTTCAGAAGCTCAAGCAGCCCAGGTCCCTCAGCTTCTCCTGCCAGCCCCAAAGCCCATCCTGTCAGTCCTGCAGAGCCTCTGCAGCTCCTCCTCATTGCCCAGAACAGGGAGACCCAGAGCCAGACACAGCAGCCCCCCTGACATGTGGTGCCTGTAGCAAGGGAGCAGCAGGAGGCACTGCAGGAGCCTGCAGACAATTCCTGTAGAACTTGTAGGATGATCCTGCTGCCCAAGGGACGTTCCCATGGTGCCAAGTCAGGAACTGCAATGGGGAGTGGGGCCAGAGAGGAAAGAGTAAACAGGGATGGGCTGTTTGCTGGGAAAGGAACAGAGCTGGACAGTAGGAAGAAATTTGTAGCAGGAAGAGTAAAGCAAGCAGTGGTGAAGCAATGGAAATGCTCAGGGCAGCTTGGGGGTGGCTGCCAGGCAGCCCTGGCTCTGAGCAACAGCGTCTGCAGTAGGACAGGAAACTCCCAGCTGATGGGAACAAACTTTCTGGCTGACTGCAGAGGCCAGGAAAAAGCTGAGTGGTTTCCCTGCCATTCCCCAGCCCTTGCTGGCCCCAGGGGCTGATGGCATTTGTGCTCCCTCAGGTTCATGTCCCCACACCAACAACATGGGGGTGCTCCCGCCTGCTCTGGGCAATGCAAACAGGGGCTCCTGAGCCAGTGCTGCCGTGTCTGTGCCTGCAAGGATAGGGCACCTGTGTGAGCTGGGGGAGAGGCCAGGGCTGCAGAGGGGGGATGTTGTTGGCAACTCCATGAGAACGCTCTGGGACACTGCCCTGGGCTGTCCAGCGCACTGAGGATGGATCAGCCCCTGCTCTGCTGCTCCTTCCTGTCTCCCCCAGGGCCCTTGCAGAACACCAGCCATGCTGTTTGCCCCCAGCCTGCCCACGACCAGCCT
The DNA here is from genome assembly GCF_963513975.1 of Fringilla coelebs. Classification (NCBI taxonomy): domain Eukaryota; kingdom Metazoa; phylum Chordata; class Aves; order Passeriformes; family Fringillidae; genus Fringilla; species Fringilla coelebs. Next base: position 625,568 of record NW_028167583.1, read on the forward strand.
GGGGCCACTCACGGGGGTTTTCTGGGTTGAGCATTGGCCTGGGTGTGCTCTTGAGAGAGCCTCAGCAAGGAGACTGGAGCCCCCAGGGCCTGGCCTGAAGCGTCAGCGCTGCCCAAGCAGTGCCCATGGCCTGTCCCTGCTGCAGCCCCGGCACTGCCACCCCAGGACTGTGCCCGGCCCTGAGAGCACTCAGGCCCTACAGCAACACCAGGGCCACCAGGGCCACCAGGGCAGTGGGGCAGGGCCACGGGAGCAGCACTGGCAACACCAAGTGCTGCTGCTGGGCACAGCTGCTGTGCCAGCACTGATCTGCCCCCAGCTCTGCACACAGACATTGCTGCTGCAGTTCCAGAGAAGGCAACAAAAGGGCATCTCTGCAGAAAACTCTGCTGGGAGATCCTTTAGTTCCTTTAAAGCCAGCAAGATTACAGCCCCTCATTGACAAAGTCTGTGGCCACAGGGAAGGTTGCGGGGGGAAAAGTGAGAAAGGGCAGAAACAATGCCTTTTTTTTGTGGACAATATGAAAAAAGTAAAACAAAGAAAAAGGACCTACAAAATGAAACCAACAAGAAATATCAAAGATGAGTTTTATTAGAAGTGATTTGCAGAAATTGGCCAGCAGTTTAATGCCTCTGAAAGCACCCAGTCATCAGTCTCCACGCTGCAGCCTTGAGCTCCTGATTCCTCAGGCTGTAGATGAGGGGGTTCAGGGCTGGAGGCACCACTGAATACAGAACTGACAGGGCCAGATCCAGGGATGGGGAGGACATGGAGAGGGGCTTCAGGTGAGCAAATATGGAAGTGCTGATGAACAGAGAGACCACACCCAGGTGAGGGAGGCAGGTGGAAAAGGCTTTGTGCTGTCCCTGCTCAGAGGGGATCCTCAGCACGGCCCTGAAGATCTGCACATAGGAGAAAACAATGAACACCAAACAACTGAGTCCTAAACCGGCACTAACAGCAAGAAGCCCAAGTTCCCTGTGGTAAGATTTGGAGCAGGAGAGCTGGAGGATATGTGGGATTTCACAGAAGAACTGGCCCAGGGCATTGCCATGGCACAGGGGCAGGGAAAATGTATTGGCCGTGTGCAGCAGTGAATAGAGAAAGACACTGGCCCAGGCAGCTGCTGCCATGTGGGCACAAGCTCTGCTGCTCAGGATGGTCCCGTAGTGCAGGGGTTTGCAGATGGACACGTAGCGGTCGTAGCACATGATGGTCAGGAGATAAAACTCTGCAGAGATGAAAAACAGAAAAAAAAAGAGTTGAGCAGCACATCCTTTGTAGGAGATGATCCTGGTGTCCCAGAGGGAATTGTGCATGGCTTTGGGGACAGTGGTGCAGATGGAGCCCAGGTCAGCGAGGGCCAGGTTGAGCAGGAAGAAGTACATGGGCCTGTGCAGGTGGTGGCTGCAGGCTATGGCACTGATGATGAGTCCGTTGCCCAGGAGGGCAGCCAGGGAGATGCCCAGCAAGAGGCAGAAGTGCAGGAGCTGCAGCTGCCGCGTGTCTGCCAATGCCAGCAGGAGGAAGTGGCTGATGGAGCTGCTGTTGGACATTTGCTGGGGCTGCACATGGGGATCTGTAAAAAAAGTAATCATGGAATAGTTGGGTTTGGAGAGGACTCTAAATATCCCAGCACAGCCTGGCGGCACTTTCCCCACACTGCCTGCCCAGGGCTCTTTTGCCTGGAGCTGTCCCTGCCAGCAGCTGCTTCCCTGTGCCCAGGGCTGGACCCTGCCAGTGCTACCAGAGCTCAGCCCAGCCCTGGGGGCTCAGCTCTGCTCTTCAGACCCCTCCCAGCTCAGGCACTGCCCAGGGGCAGCTCTGGCTCTGCAGGCTCTGATGGCAACGTCAGAGCAACCCTGAGGAGGCTGGAAAATGACAATGGTGCTGCCTCTAAGAGCAACCCTGTGTTGATTTCTGTCACTGCCTGGTTAATTACCATCTGAGAGAATTTTCTTTCATTTTTCTCAGCCTGAGCTGAGATATGAATATCTATGTGCAGATTCCCCTCCAGGCAACCCAGAGCAGTCAAATCAAAAAGCAGGATTTCCCTTTTTATGCTGCCCCTGCCTTGCTGTGCTACTTGTATAATCTACTTGGAAATGTTCTGCAGTTAAATGTCCTGCTGGGAACAGTCCTGAACAATGCAGCATCCTCAGCACAAAAGGAGAACACTTCCAAGCCTTACCAGCTGTCTCCTTCCACCCAGATCTTGTCCCCCTGCACTGTGAGCAGCTCCCAGGGCTGGATGAGAGCTGTCCCTGACAGGCAGCAGAGTCCCTGCCCCAGCACAGCGCCCTGTGCTGCAGGACCCTGCTCTGCAAGACAGCCCTGAGCACCCCTGGCTGCTCTGCACAAGAGGTAATCAGAGAATGTACTCACAGAGTCTGCAGGCATTGGGATATTACAGCTTTAGGAGATGGCTCCAGGAGCTGCAGCTGCATTGTCCTGCAGCCAGAGATTCCAAGGGCTGGCAGTAATTGTGCCCCAGGCACTTCACAGCACCTTCCCAGCCCTGACTGAGTGAAGCTCTCTGTGTCTCTGTGCTGTGCCCTGGGTGGCTGCAGGCAGTGCCCCAGCCTGCTGGGCTGGGAGAAGGGCTGCTCATGAAGAGAAATGTGCTTTTGAAACTTTTCTTGGTTACCAGGAGCTGCCTCTGTGCCAGGAGCCCAGCCCAGCTCAGCAGCACAGACACAGCACAAGGACTTTAATGAGCCTCTGGGGCTTTCTGCTCACGCCTTGAACATCAATCCCTGAGAGGGAGCTGAAGAAACCTTTCAAGAACTCCAAGTCAGAATCCAACTCCAAAGTTTCTTTCACTTTTAATGGGTCCCACTGAGGGACACAACTGAGAAAGTGTCCCCAGGCCCCAGGCAGAGCAGAGAACTGGAGGCACTGATGACAGGTGGGGACAAAGAGAAGCCAAGTCTTGGTGCCCTGGGGCACAGCAGGGTCTGTGCCACCAAGGGCTGTGAGGAGACACCTTGCCCTGAGGCACTGGGGCCTCCTGGCACAGCCCCAGCCAGGCTGAGCACTGTCACCCCTTGTCCTGCCCTCAGCATCCCCCCCCCGCCCACATCCCAGTGGCCTCAAGGATCTGCTGGAAGGAGTCCCTGGAGAGCCCTGGTCAGGAATGGCCCCGGGGGCTCCTCAATGCTCCCAGAGACTGCAGGTTTTTCAAAGGACTTTAGGTTTGGCTTTTGCCTTGGAGTCTCTGAGAGGTCTGTGCAGTCATGGCCTCCAATTATCTGCTGTAATTAGTCCCTGGAGAGGCTTTGTCAGGAACAACACTCAGTGGGGCTCAATAATGCTTCAAGGTACTTCAGTTTATTTAAGGTACTCGGTGTTTCCCTTTTGATACAGATTTGTGAGAGGTTTGTGCAATCACGGCCCCAGTTATCTGCTTTAACAAGTCCCTTGAGATGCTTTGTACTGACACTCAGTGGCATTCATTAATATTTTGAGATACTCAAGGGTTTTAAGGTACTTGGATTTTCCCTTCTACTTTGAGTCTCTGAGAAGGTTTTTTGCCATCCTGGCCACCAATTCTCTCATGCAAGGAGTCCATGAGGAGCCTGTGTTGGGAATGACCTCAATGGGACCCCTTAATACTTTGAGACACTTGGGGGTTTATCTCTGGCTTTGACTCCTGGAAAGGTTTGTGCAATCTCCTCTCAGGCCCTGAGGTTCAATGGCTCAGCTCCAAATGCACCACAGGGCTCATTGGGATCAGGCAATTCTTGACAAACCATGGCTCTGCCTTGATTTGCCTCTGCTTTCATGCAGTTCATCAGGAATGTTTCTTTAGTGGTTTTGTTTCACCAAATTGAGATTTCTTGGAGAATGCATCAATTATTGTGGTGGGTTCAGTGTTGGCTAATTACCAGTACACTGATTAGAATATCCTTACTCATTTCCTGCTGTGAGATAGGATTAGGAGAAAGGCAAAGTAAGCTTAAAACTTTAAAAGGGTATAAAGAAAAGTTTATTACCAGTAAGTAAAAGAAAGAGTAATAAGAATCAGAACAAAACTTTCAGAACACTTCTCCTCTCCCTACACATTTTTCTTTCTTACTCACAATGTAAAGAGACAAAACCTAGAATTTTCAGTCAGTTTACCACCTCTAGAATAGTCTTTCTTCAGTTCACTTAGGGAGAGGAGACTCGTTTGTGCTATGAAGACTTCTCCATAAGAAGACAGTTCTCTTGTGGCTCTCAGTTTTTAAGAACAGAAGCCACCAGGAAAATCTACACTTGTGAAGTCCCTCAGATTTTTTCACAGCTTTTCTCACAGTTGTGTTTATGGACTATGTCAGCTTACAGGGTATTCATTTAAAGATGAACTGTTTAAGAGCAGAGGTTCTCTTCATCTACTTCTGAAATCATTTTCATGTCTAGGGACAGAGATCTTTGCTCCACAAGGGCACAGGGTCTCATCACTCTTTCCTTTTTCTCTATTCAAACTTCTCATGGGATCAGAGCTATGTAAATATTTGCTTATTTTAGCATGGAGGCCTTTGCTGAACAAGTCATCTCACCATATTTTTCAATGTATTATAGGGAAAAAGAGATTCTGATGTATCAATTACATTCTTTTCCATAGCTTTACAAGAGGATTTCAGCCCCAAGATCAAGGCAATTCCTCCAATCTGGGAATCAACTTCCTCTTCACTGACTTCGGCTGCCTTCGTGTTGCTCCTCTATGTGCCTGCACTTTGTCCTTTTCTCTCACTCGAGGGAGGATGGAAGCACTGAAAGAGTTCATATCTCACCCAGGGCCTGCAGATGGTTCCGTGACCCCGGCCAGGCTCGGTCCTTGCGGCCGGAGCTGTTTTACGATGGAGGTTTCTGCAGCAGCTGCACTGGGGCTGTGTCAGGATGGGCCGCGCTGGGGGGAGGGCCAGGATCTCAGCAGCCAGGCCAGAACACAGCAGCAGCACGGTCGGGGGCCGATGGCTTCTCCTCCCCCTGCCTGGGGGTTGCGGGCAAACCCCAGCAGTTTTTTCATCTTTAAAATGTGTCTTCACAGAGCCATGCACAGTTTCTTTAGTGGTTTAACAGATTTTCAGATCTCAAATCTAATTACTGATTGGTTTCTTCGCCAGACAAGAAGGAAACTGCTATCAGCTTCTCTTAGGACATCACTTCCATGATGCAAAACCCCCACAACAGCACAGAGCACACAGCTCCTTTGTCCATATGTGGTGGTTATACGCCCAAGGCCTACAAACCCCTCCTTGGGAGATCTCTGGGCTCTCCCCAAAGTGTTTTCAATGAAAAGATTCAGCTCATAGTCTAAGAAAATCACCAGAGAACAGGGCCAGCCTGACCTGTCTGTCCTGGCTGCTTTTGTCTGGGAGGAATCCTTGGATATACAAAATTTGGGAGGCCAAATTTCAATTTTGGCCATGGCCCTTGGACATGAAAGCTGGTTCTTTTCAATAGGAATGAAGGAACAGGGCACCAGTATTTCAGGGGCAGATGAGAAGCACCCACCAGAGGCCAAGGTCAGCCAGAGCTGGCAGGGTTTTTTCTGAAAGATACCCTTGCATATAGGAAATTTTTTAGGGAGAGTACCAATTTTGGCAATGGGCATCTGAAAAGAGGGACACTTCTTTTCCATAGCAAGTAAAGCACGGAAGCCCCACTGCTCCAGGAGCTGATGAGAGGCAGCCCTTGACATCTCAACATCAGCCAGACCTGTCAGGCTGCCCCTGGGAGGCCAGGCCAGCCAGACCTGTTCCATGTTCCCTCCGTTCCATGGGCCCCACAGGGTCGCAATGGTCCCTTGCTTCCCTGAGGCCCTGAGGTGCCATAATGCCCCTTTGGTGACATGAGTCCCTGAAAGGTCACAATGGTCTCCATGGTTCCATCAGGCTCCACAGAGCCATAATGGTCTCTGGGTTCCATGAAGCCCTGCTGTGTCACCATGGCCCCTTGGTTCCATGGGCTCCAGTGGTGCCACAATGATCCCCTTGGTGCCATGAGGTCACCACAGTGTCCCAGTGATCTCCATGGGAAGGAAAGAACTCAGCCCCAGTGTTGTAGGGGCAGCCACCCGAGGCCAAGGCCAGCCAGACTTGATGGTACTGGCAGATTTTCCTTGGAGCAACCCTTGGATATACAGAATTTTAGAGGTGCATTCCCAGTTTCAGACATGGACACCCAGAGGAGAAGGATGGTTTTTTTCCATAGGAAGGAAAGCACAGAGCCCAAGTGTTTCAAAGGGAGAAGACGAGAGAGGCGGCTCCTGTAAGGCCAAGACAGCCAGACTTGTTTGTTCTAGCAGCTTTAGTCATGGAGGAATCTCTGGATATAGGGAATTTCGGTGGAGGAATCTCAATTTTGAGCATGGACACCTTGAGAAAAAGGACAGTTCTTTTCCACAGGAAGGAAAGCACCAATCCCCAGTGTTCCAAAAGCAGGTGAGAGGCAGTCCCCAAGATGCCAAGGGTAGCCAAACCTGTCTATCCTAGCAGCTTTCACTTGGGAGCAATCCTTGGATGTACGGAGTTTTGGAGTTTGAATCCCAGTGTTGGCCATGGGTGCCTGGTCAAGATGGTTGGGTTTTTTTCCTATAGGAAAGAAAAGCATAAAGTCCAAGTGTTTTGGAAGAAGATGAGAGGTGGCTGCCCTCAGGCCAAGCCAGCCAGACCTTTCTCTCCTGGCACCTTTTGTCTAGGGGCTGTCCTTGGACAAAGGACATTTTGGAGGTGTCATCTCAGTTTTGGCCGTGGGTACCTGGACAGGAAGAAGAGTTCTTTTCATGAAGAAAGAAAGCACAGAGCCCCAGTGTTTCAGAGGCAGATGAGTGCCAGCCCTCAGGAAGCCAAGGCCAGCCAGACTTGTCAGTCTTGGCAGCTTTGTCTGGGATCTATCCTTGAATATACACAATTCTGGAGGCAGATTCCCAATCATGGCCATGGACGTCTGGTCAAGATGGATGTTTTTTCCCTAAGAAATAAAACCACATGGTCCCAGTGTTTCAAAAGCAGATGAGAGGTGGCCCCTGGGTGACCAAGACAGCCAGATCTGTTTGTCCTGGCAGATTTCATCTGGGAACAATCTTTGCATATAAGGAAATTTGGAGGAGGAATCCCAGTTTTGTCCATGGGCCCCTGGAGGAGAAGGACAGTTCTCACCCATAGAAAGAAAAGCCCAGAGCCCCAGTGCTCCAGGGGCTGATGAGAAGCAGTCCTCAACATGCCAAGGGCAGCTGGACCTGTCAGGTGTCCCCAGGAGGCCCAGCCAGCCCGACCTGTTCCATGTTCCCTTGGTTTATGTAATCCCACAGTGTCACAATGGTCTCCTCAGTTCCATGAGGCCGTGGAGTGTCACAATGTTCCCCTTGCTTCTGCAGTGTGAAAAGGCCCCATGCTTCCACGGGGCCTTGCAATGTCACAATGGCTTTGTGGTTCCACAAAGCCCTGATGTGTCACCATGGCCCCTCGGCTCTATGTGCCCTCGCTGTCTCAGGACCTCCTCAGCTACACTCTGGGCTCCACAAGGTCACCATGGCCCCTTGGTTCCTTGTGGCCCTCGAGTTTCACAATGGTGTCCTTGATTCCATGAGGCACCACAGTGTCACAATGGCCCCTTGGTTCCATGAGGTTCTGTAGTGTTACCGTGGTGTCCTTGGACTCATGTTGTCACAACTGACCCATGGTGGGGATCACCAAAATACAGAAAGCCCTCAGGGGTTCTTTCTCTTCCTGAAATTTTCTTCAGTTCTCCAGGGCTTGTGCAGCTGATTGGAGTCAGTTTGGAGTTCTGTTAAGGAGGAAGATTTCAAAGCACACCTCATGACTTTTTTCCTTTAATCAAGTGAGTATTTTTTATTTACCAGCTGATAAGAGAAGAGCTGATAGAAACATTCCCCAGGTGATCTTGATGCTGAAGGCCTTTTTAGGAGGTCTGGACACAGAGAAGAATGAATGAACCCCTTGAGGGCTGACCCTGTTTGGACAAACTTCTCCTCACACCCAGCCTCACCATGTCTGACACAGTCTACCTGGCACTGACATCCCTGTGCCCTGCAGCAGAACCTTGTCCCTGAGCTCTGCAGCTCCATGTCCCAGCCCACTGCACCATGTCCCACCTGCTCTCCTCAGGGCTCTGCCTGCACACAGGCCCAGGAGAAGTTTTCCTCTTGGGAAGGAAAGAATGGAAAAGCCTCAATAAGTTTCCTAATAACAAAGCTCACTGAGGAACCACCTGCTCAGTCCAGGCTGCCTGGAATGGTGTCACCTTTCTGCAAGGGACAGTGTGAGCAGAAATGATCTCTGGAAGCAGAATTCTCTGAGTCTTGCAGCTGAATTTTCTGTCCCTGTCCTTTCCCTGGATCTGTATTGCAGATGGAAGCTGCTGGTGCCATCCTCACCTTTAACCTCTCTCTTGAATGTAAGCAAATGTTCCCAGGCGTGTTAAGCAGGATTTGCTCAATGTTTCTACAAAACTTTTTTGATCCTCATGGAACAAAGGGGCCATTTTGGCCCTGAAGGAGTGATGTTGAAGCAAGGAGTCAATTGTGACATTGGGATCTCATGGAACCAAGGGGCCATGGTGACACAGCAGGGCCACGTGGATCCAGTGGTCCATTGTGACACTGCGGATCCAAGGAGACCATGGAGACACCCCCAGAATTTCATGGAACCAAGGAGTGCATGGTGACCCAGCGGGGCTGCAGGGAGCCAATGGTCCATGGTGACACTGCCCATCCAAGGAGGCCATTGTGACACTGCAGAAGCTCATGGAGCGAGGGAGGCCATTGTGACATTGAAGAACTTGATGGCACCAAATATCCATGGTGACACAGCAGGGCATCATGGGCACCAAGGAACCGCTGCTGGCAGTGGGGAAACTCATGGAACCAGTGCCATTGTGGCACTGCAGAACCAACAGAGCTGCTTGTCCCCTGGCCCTGCACAGCTCCTTGGGAGGCACGGCAGAAGCAGCACCCTGGGAGCCTCAGGAATGCCCCTCTGGGATCCATGGCACACACTCCAAGGGGCTGGAATTCAGTTCCCAGCCAGGAAAAGATGTTCCTGCCCTTGAAGGCAAAGCTCTTAAGAAGGAGCCAAAAGCCAAGTGAAGCAAGATCTTAGAGTGACATTTCACTGCCAGCCTTCAGAACTTCACCCATGGTTGTTGTAGCTCGTGGATGGGGAATTAAATCAGGGCAAAGTCTTTGGTGCGAGCCGCCCTGGGTCAAGGGAGACACTGAGAGAGAAATAGAGCAGGCAAAGAGAGGCGGGAGAGAACAGAGCACACAAACACAATTGGCTGAGAAGGTGGAACTCTGAAAAAAAACCTGGAACTGATAGAAAAGGAATGGGACAGAAAGAAATAATTTTGTGACTTTATTTCCTATCAAAACACAATTTCCATCCTTTGTCACAAAGCTCTTCCCGGTGTCATTCAGCAGGGCTGTCAGAAAGTTTTTCGTTCTGAGTGGATGTTCCAGGCTGCAGCCATAAGGAAACAGGGAATTGAGGTTTTCCTGCTCCTGGGGAGTTCTACATCCTCAGATGAGGAGAGGAGGAGGCACCAGAAGAAAAGGGCAGCTGGGCTTCATCCTTCCACAAAAAAGGGGGAGAAATGTCTTGTCCAAGGGGGGGAAATTTCTTGTCCTGTCTGCAGCTGCTCCCACAGGGATGTGAGGGCTGATCCCAGAGCCCCAAGGGTCACAGTCAGGGCTGCCCTCAGGGTAGCCTGGTATTGAGGGGCAGGGTCGGAGCACCTGGATCTTGGAGCACCCAGCTGTTCCCCATGTTTGGAGATGCCTGAGGAGGGCAGGGATGATGCCAGGGACATCCTGAAGTGACATCCCCCCAGTCCTGCACTGCATGACCCTTATCCTGGTCTCAATCTCACTCCATGTTTAGATACACTCACAGTTCTGTATTTAAGCCCATCCCAGAGCCAGACTCGTCTAGTCCCAGAGCCAATCCCAACCCCAGCCATAAAGCCAATCCCATATCTAGCCTAAACCCCAATCCCAGCTCTAATCCAAATCTCAGCCCTAACTCCAATCCCAGCCTCAGTTCCAGCCCCTTACTAAATCCTCAGCCCCAAACCAAATCCCAGGTTCAGCCCTTCTGGGGGTTTGGGGGTGTCTCTGTCCCTCTGTCCCTGATGATGTTTGGGTGGGGTCACACCAGGGCTGAGAGGGACAGAGACCCCCCCTGACCTCCCCAGGTGTGAGAAGGTCGGAGAACCCCCCCCCCCCCCCAGCCCCGAGCACCCTCAGCGGTGAGAGGGACACAGAGCCCCTGGTCCACAGCCCTGCACAGGCATTCCCTGAGGCCAGGGGGATGGAGACCCCCTGAGCATTCCCCAGGGCGAGGGGACAGAGACCCCCAAGCATCCCCTGGGCTGAGAGGGACAGAGACTGCCCAGACTACCTCCTGGCACAGGGGTGAGGGGGAGGGAGACCCCCCAGGCATTTCCTGGGGTGAGAAATGAAGACCCCCTGGGGAATGGCCTGGGGAGACAGGGATAGGGACAGCCCCTGGGGAATGGCCTGTGGTGACAGGGACAGCCCCTGGGGAATGGCCAGGGGTGGCAGGGACAGGGACACTCCCTGGGGAATATCCTGGGGTGACAGGGACAGGGACAATCGTCTCCAGCCCCTCCCAAGCATCCCCCAGGACAAGAGGCACAGAGACCCCTTGACCATACCCTGAACACTAGACAAAATAAACTTGGCAGAAATCAAAATTAACTCTGCATAAAGTACTTTGATAAATATTTTATTTTCCCACAAGTCACATGTGATGAAAACGCAAACAAATCCCAAAGATTAATAAACTGACAATAGAAGCAATTCTGTGGCCATTCCAAGTTTCATTGGTTCCTGCACAGCTCCAGCTCAGCTGCTGGCAGGTTCCGATAAAAGAAGAGTGGAAACTCGGCCCAATACAGATTATGAAAAGGAAGGGAAAGCTCTGTGTAGCTGTCACAAATGTGACAGTGACAAAGAGAAAAATTATTCTCACATTTGGCAAAGTCCCCAAGCCTGTGAATTCGGGAGTTATTTGGGAATTTAGCTACTTGAGCTGGGCTTCTTGTAGGACTTTTAGCAGCCTTGTGTTCCTCACCTTGGGCTGAATCGACCTTGTCAGTCTTGCTGGTATCATTTGCTCCCTTTCCTCCAGTGACTTTAACAAACTTTTCAAGGAAGGACAACAAAATATTTTCTTTACACTGGCCATCCACAACTGCCATTTTCCTCATCAGTTCTCCTATAAGTCCCTTAGGGGAAGCTGCGTCCAAATTTCCAAGAGTTCCTCCAAAAGAGGCACAACCTCCTCAGATGAGGGAACCATGTGGTTGTCAAAGGCACTTGGGGTCAGAGTACAGTGCTCTAAACTCACTGTGCCAAAATAATGTTGCAATCTGGTTAAGAAAATTGTTAGAGAGATGCCTCTGCCCCAGTTAAGGTGATAACGAGACCAAACCCAAAGTGGATTTTATTGAACAGTAAATGTGAGGTAGAGAGAGAGATGGAAAGAGAGGGAAGAGGGGGGAGAACAATGGAGTGACAGGGACAGAGACCTCCCCTGGGGCAGGGCAAGTGTGACATTGTCCCCTCTGTGTGTGGCCTTCCCACTGTGGGGGTTTTACATCGGAGCCAGTTTGGGTAAGGGGGGTGGTGTTCACCCCCCTGAGCAGGGATTACCCCACTGTTTCAGTTTACAATATAAGATGTACCCAAAAGCATGTGTTCAATCACCATCTCCATAAACTGTTATAAACAGGCGGGGCAGTGTTCTTTATCTCTTCCATGACTCACCCCTGATAATGCCCTCCGGGGGGTATCTTCTGTGAATGGACCATTGAGTGTCACTGCAGGACTGATAAAATTACATCATCCATTGTGGGATGCTCCACCCAGGGGGAGGATCCAGGAATTCCTACCTGGATATATTCTGAGGCTTGCAACACCAGGAGCACCTTGCCTACTTGATTCCCAGAGGACAAGAGCTCCATAACCACCACTGGACCTTCAGAGGAAGACCAGACCCTTCTACAGGATCACTGCTTTGACAGAATCACGTTCATCACTCCAACAGGACTGCAGCCACCATTTCATGGAACTGCTACCACCACCCTGACGCACTGGGTGTCAGGTTATATCCTGACTCTTTCAGTTTAAGGCAGTGTTTCTGTATCATTGGCTTGATCTTAATTTTTCTATTGAATTGTAATTCTGGATAAGACTCTCCCCCAGATTTCCTTCAAACGAGTACAAAAATCAATGTGCACATCCCTAGTTTTCCTCCCAAAGGATATTTTGGGATATCCCATTCCCAAAACTTGGCCGGATGGAGGGAGAGACTGTGAGGAATAGGAAGTTCTCCCAGGACACCCAGGCAGGTGAGGAGGAAGTCAGTGCCCCTTTCCCCCTCCCTCCTGCTCCATCTCCCAGCCCAGCATGGCCCCCGGCAGCAGGACAACCCTGCTGCCAACACCATACTGCCGGGAATGCACTGGGGGGATCTCGTTCCCTTTCCCCTCTGGCACGGAGGCAAATCCCATCCTCTTTTTCCTTCCTCCCCCAGACAAGGAGAAGCTGAGGATGGAGACCAGAGAGGAAAAATCCCAAGGCAGAACCTCGTTGAAGAGCACGTTTTGAGCAGCTCCATGGTGCAGGAATCCAACATGGAGGAAATGCCACAGAGATCCCCCATGAGGACGGGCTGCAAACCCAGCCAGGGTGCTCTGAGGAGGAAAGACCCACCCTGTGCCAGGAAGGCGGACAGAGCTTCAGCCAGAGCTCAGAGCTGATGGTCCATGAGCAGCTTCATGATGGGGAGAAGCCCTACAAGTGCTTGGAATGTGGGAAGAGCTTCAGGCAGAGCTCCGACCTCATCCAGGACCAGATGATCCACACTGGGGAATGGCCCTATGAGTGTGGGGAGTGTGGGAAGGGCTTCATCTACAGATCCACCCTTGTGACCCACTCACGCATCCACACTGGGGAGAGGCCCTATGAGTGTCCTGAGTGTCAGAAGAGGTTTAAGACCAGCTCCACTCTCGCCAAGCACCAGTGCATTCACACAGAGGAGAGGCCCTTCTGCTGCTCCAACTGTGGGAAGGGCTTCAAGCGCAACTCCCACCTCATCATCCACCAGAGCATCCACACTGGAGAGTGCCCCTACGAGTGACCCACATGTGGGAAGAGGTTTCAGACCAGCTCAAATCTCTGTCTGCATGAGCGGATTCACACTGAGGAGAGGCCCTTCTGCTGCCCTCAGTGTGGGAAGGGATTCAAGCACAACTTCACCCTCATCAGGCATTGGCGCACCCACACTGGGGAGAGGCCCTACGAGTTCCCCACATGTGGGAAGAGCTTCACCCAGAGCTCTGACTTGACCAAACACCAACGGAGGCACCGGTGAAGGAAGTCCTGCCAATTCCCCAACTGCAGGAGAGCTTCATGCCCAGCTCCAGCTTCATCCCCTATTGGAGGACCCATATTGGGAAGAGCCCTGGTGATCCATTTTCCCTGTGATCCATGCTGGGAAGACACCTGTCTGTTTTCTTGCTCCTGCCAATGACATGATATGGGCTTGAAGAACATGAGGGTCTGACCCTGGCCATGTCATTACATTCACTCCCACCTCAGAACATTGCCAGGGACAGGAAAGGGACTCTCTCTCCCCCAGGAGAAGGGTGTCCTTTCCAGGGGGAAATACATTGCTGGGAAGAGCCAGGGAGTTGTGTTGTAGTTTTGCCTGTAAATAGTTTTTCTTATCCTTTCTGTTATCAATATTGTTTCTGTTCCTGTTTGTTGCTTTTTTCATTGCTGTTCCCGGTAAATTGTTCTTATCCCAGCCCAGGATCTTTGCCTTTTGTGCTTTCCATGGGAGGCGGGAGGGCAACGAGGGCAGCGCGGATTTAGTGGGAGCGGGAAATTGGGGAATCCCATTCCTGAACCCTGGCCCGTGGAAACCGAGCATCCCAGCTGCTCCCAGACCTGGTGGCCATGGCAACAGCCTTGGGAGCGGCTCCCTGGCTGGGGCTATGGGAACCTCTTCACTCTGGTGCCCAGGGACAGGAGTGGAGGGAACGGCTGCAGCTGAGTCGGGGCAGGCTTAGGTTGGATGTCAGGAAAAGTTTTTCCCCAGAGGCTGCTGGGGCCCTGCCCAGGCTCCCCAGGGAAGGGTCCCAGCTCCAGGGCTCTCTGAGGCTCCAGCAGCATTTGGACAGCGCTGCCAGACCCAGGCTGGCATTGTTGGGGTGTCCTGTTGTTCTCGTTCAGGGCAAATTTGGGAGAGAACCCCCAAAGCAGCTCCTCTAGGAAAGCAGATTCAACTGACCCCTTCCCCCAACTGGTAAGGGAGAAAATACCTCCTTGGAGAAAATTGGAAAGAACCTATTTATTAAACAATAAAACCTAAACAATATTAAACAATAAAACCTTTTGCTGCTCCAAAAGAGATTACAAACTCAGAAAGTCCCCTCCCCAGGTTGCAGCTTGGCTCATTCTCTTATCAATCCCTCTGGTGCTGGAAATGCCATGGCCCGGCCCGGTGGGCCACTGGTGCAAGCTGCCACTTCTCTTCTGGGTGTTCAGTCCAGAGCAGGTTTAAACAGGTCCAAAGAAAAGGGAAAAAAATCCACAGTCCAGGCAACTTCTTGGCCTCAGTGAGCTAAAACTAAAACAAAGGAGAGCTCTGTCTCACTGTCTGTCCATCTGCAGACAACACAGTCCAGGAGCAGGAATGTGGAGGAGGTAGTGCAGTGTCTGAAAAGAAACTGCGCACTTCTTCTCTCCCCCCGTTCACTTTCTGGAATAAGTCTTAAAGGTGCAAAACTTATTATTTAGCATAAACAGAACAGACGATTGGGGATAAAAGCATCATGCAGTCAACCCAGGACATTCCACCCCTTATCCCCATATTATCAGCTTACTACTAAAATGAATATATATTCTAACTCTACAAACACATACATTACACATCTAATATAAAGCTATACACAGACAATGGTAGTAACATTCAGCAAACAGTGATATTTACACATAGTTCTCACCCAACAATCAGATCTCCCTGAGGTACACATTGTGTTCTTCCATCTCTTTGCATTATCCACCATGTGCAACCTGGTCCTGAGATAAAACAACCCCACGAATGGGTATGTCTGTACTTGAGGCAGAATTGATCCACACGGTCTTCCCTAACAAACCTCTGACATGTACCACTGGGACTTTATCTCTATCTGTTATATTCAGGGACTCAGACTGGGCAGGACGTGCTCAGGTGGTGGAACCTCGTGTGTTAACTAACCAGGTGGCCTTTGCTAAATGCTGCTCCCAATTTTTGAAGATCCCCCACCAAAGGCTTTCAACCTGGTTTTTAGTAGTCCGTTGTACCTCTCTAGTTTTCCTGCAGCTGGTGCATGGTAGGGGATATGGTACACCCACTCCATGCCATGTTCCCTAGCCCAGGTGTTGATAAGGCTGTTTCTGAAATGAGTCCCATTGATGCACTCAGTCCTCTCAGGGGTACCATGCTTCCAAAGGACCTGCTTTTCAAGACCCAGGATGGTGTTACAGGCAGTAGCATGAGACACAGAGTAGGTTTCCAACCATCCCATGGTGGCTTCTACCATTGTGAGCACATGGTGCTTCCCTTGGCATGTCTGGGGCAGTGGGATGGAGTCAATCTGCCAGGCCTCCCCATACTTGTACTTGGATCACCTCCCACCATACCACAGGGCCTTCACTCACTTGGCCTGCTTGATGGTAGCACACGTCTCACAGTCATGGATAACCTGAGAAATACTGTCCATGGTTAGATCCACCCCTTGGTCTTGTGCCCACTTGTAGGTGGCATCCCTACCCTGATGGCCTGAGCCTCCATGGGCCCATCAAGCTAGGAATAACTCTCCCTTAAGTTCCCAATCTAGACCTATCCTGGACACCCTTATCTCTGCAGCCTGGTCTACCTGCTCATTGTTTTGGTGCTCCTCATTAGCTCTACTCTTGGGGACATGGCATCTACATGGCAGACTTTCACTGGTAGCCTCCCTACCCTGGTAGAACTTTTCAGCAGCCCAAATTGGTTTTCCCCTACGCTGCCAGTTAGCCTCTTTCCACCTCCCTAGCCAACCCCACAGAGCGCTGGCTACCATCCATGAATCAGTGTAGAGGTAGAGCTTTGGCCACTTCTCCCTTTCTGCAATGTCCAGGGACAGTTGAACAGCTTTGAGCTCTGCAATGTGGCTTGATCCACCTTCTCCTTCAGTGGCCTCTGCGACCTGTCGTGTGGGGCTGCATACGGCTGCTTTCCACTTCTGGTTAATCCCTACGATGCAACAGGAATCATCAGTGAAAAGAACGTAGGGTGTTTTCTCTGGGGGCAGTTGGTTATATAGAGGAGCTTCTTCAGCTTGTGTCACTGGTTCTTGTTCTTCATCTGTGACACCAAAATTTTCATCTTTGGGCCAATTTGAATTTACCTCCAAAATCCCAGGGCAATTCAGTTTACCTATAGGGGTGTGCTGTGTGATAAGAGCAATCCACTTGCTCCATATAGCACTGGTGGCATGGTGGGTGGAGGCAACCTTTCCTTTGAACATCCACCCCATCACCGGTAATCAGGGTGCCAGGAGGAGTTGTGCTTCTGTACCAATCATCTCTGAGGCGGCCTGGAGTCCTTCATAGGTGGCCAAGATTTCTTCCTCTGTTGGGGTGTAGTTGGCTTCAGAGCCTCTGTAGCTTTGACTCCAAAATCCTAGTGGTCGACCCCAAGTCTCCCCAGATACCTTCTGCCAAAGGCTCCAGGACAAGCCATGGTTCCTGGCTGCAGAGTAGAGCATGTTCTTCCCTTCTGGTCCTGTCCTGACTGGGCTAAGGACTACTGCATGAGCAATCTCCTGCTTGATCTGGGCAAAGGCTTGCTGCTTCTCAGGGTCCCAGTGGAACTCACTCTTCTTGTGGGTGACCAGGTAAAGAGGGCTCATGATCTGACAGTACTCAGGAAGGTGCGTTCTCCAAAAACCTATGGCACCTAGGAAAGCTGGTGGTTTTCTTCTTGCTGATTGGTGCAGACATCGCGGTGTTCTTGTTGATGACCTCAGTGGGAATCTGATGCTGTCTGTTTTGCTAATTTACTCTCAGGAGCTGGATCTCTCGGGCAGGTCACTTGACTTCGTTCTTCTTGATGGCACAACCGGCTTCTAGCAGAATCTGGATGATCTCCTTTCTTTTTTCAAATACTTCTATTGCTGTGTTCTTTCACGCAATGATGTCATCAATGTACTGCAGGTGTTCTGGGGCCTCACCCTTTTCCAGTGCACTCTGGATCAGTTCATGGCAGATGGTGGGGCTGTGCTTCCACTCCTGGGGCAGTTGGTTATACGTGTATTGCACACCGCTCTAGGTGAAAGCAAACTGAGGCCTGCATTCTGCTGCCAGAGGAATGGAGAAAAACTCGTTAGTGATGTCAACAGTGCTGTACCACTTCGCTGCCTTGGACTCCACCTTGTACTGGAGTTCCAGCATGTCCAGCACAGCAGCGCTCAGCGGTGGAGTCACTTCATTGAAGCCACAACAGTCCACAGTCAATCTCCATTCTCTGTCAGACTTGCACACAGGCCAGATGGGACTGTTGAAGGATGAGTGGGTTTTGCTGACCACCCCTTGGCTCTCCAGCTCACGGATCATTTTGTGGATGGGGATCACAGCATCTCGATTCATCCGATACTGCCGGCGGTGCACCATCGTGTGGCAATTGGCACTCGTTGCTCTTCCACCTTCAGGAGTTCTACTGCAGATGGGTTTTCTGACAGTCCAGGCAAGGTGTTCAACTGCTTAATGTTTTCTGCCTCTACCGCAGCTATGCCAAAAGCCCATCTGAGTTCCTTTTGGGTCTTTGTAGTAGCTTTTCTGGAGGAAGTCTATGCCCAGAATACACAGGGCCTCTGGACCAGTCACAGTAGGATGTTTCTTCCACTCTTTCCCAGTCAAACTCATCTCCACTTCCAACAGGGTCAATTGTTGTGATCGCCCTGTAACCCTGGCAATGGAAACAGGTTCTGCCCCTACATGTCCTGATGATATCAGGGTACACTGTGCACCAGTATCAACTAAGGCATGGTATTTTTTGGTTCTGATGTTCCAGGCCATCAGATCCACGCCATGCAGAAGATCCAGTTTTCCTGTGCCTCTCCCTGGCTAAAGGCAGAGCCCCTCTCACCATAATTATTATTTCTTTCCAGGGCATACATGGTAAATGTACTTTTGAGGGGATGTGACAGATCGTACTCAGCAGCTCCGTCATTGGAGGTTGAGGCTACCTTCACATTACTGGAGTTCCCTTGATTAGTGTTTCCCTCCTTGAGTTGACCCACCCGTGCTGCCAGGACACAAGTGGGTTTCCCATCCCACCTTCCCATGTCTTCCCCATGGTCATGCAGAAAGAACCATAGGTCAGCCCATGGGGTGTACCCCCTCTCTCTAGCTGGGGAATGTTGGGCTCTGATTTTGGGGCCTGTGGCTTGCACTGGTGCAATGTGGGAACTGTTCCTCCTCACCTCCTCCCTCATCTCCACTCTGAGTTCTTGGACCACAGCAGAGACATGAGCCTGCATTGGGCCATGGATCATACTCTCATAATTTCTAAGCTTGTTTGCAACAGAACCCACTGTCTCTTGGTTGGCATTGGCATTAATCGTTGCAATGAAGGTGGTGCATTGAGGTGGCCCTAGATTTGCCAGACTCCACAACATTTGCCCTGTGCACCTGACCTCCAATACTGCCACCTCTCTCAGCTGTTGGATTCCTTCTTCTCCCCTTAGAGGGTCTTCCAGCACATTCTATGGTTGTGCTCCTGCATTCTCTCCCTGTGGACAAACCTCTCTCTGGCACTCATTAAAAGCCGCTCCCAGAGGGAAAGGGACCCTGGCTCCCTTACAAAAATCTGATTCATACCTGAGTCCTGGGTCAAAGGTCCCCGATTCCTTGCCTCATCACCATCCAGCTGCACACCTGTACCCATAAGGTCCCAGACCCAAAGTAGCCAGGGTGTATAAGCCTCACGTCCCCATCGTACAATGACTTTGTGCAGATTACGGAGACTTTTGTACATCAGGGACTCAGTGATGATCTCAACTGTTGTCTCTCCTGCGGGTTGTGAGGGCCCTCCTTTCTTATCCTCATCTGGGTGCTCCGGCTTCATCTTAGATCTCCTTGTTTCCACCAGGGCAACTGCTGCTGGCTGTGATTGCCTTTCAATCTGGAACCTGGACGGTTGTAACATCTGTGGCTTCCACTGCGGCACCATCAGACTCTCCCTCTTTGAGGCAGGGGGAGGGTTTTTCACCAGCTCTGGAAATGTACTCCTTCAGCATCTGGCCCATCTCTTTCACTAGAACCCCCACCAACCTGGTTCATTTCTGAGATGGGCTGTGGGGCAGGGTCAGGCTCTGGGGCAGCAGCATCCCTTGTCTCTGGGGTAGGTGTCTGTGTGGTTATCCAGGTTAATCTTCCCTCATCTCTGAATGCTAAATGTAACAGGCCTATCAGAAACCCACACCACCATATGGTATCATTAGCATTTAGAGTGGATCTGAACCCTTTGAAAATGATGGGGCAGACCCAAAGAGCTGGGTGAAGGGCTGGGAGAAAATTTCCCCCAGTGTCATTTCCTCACAATAAGTACCATTATTAAAGTAACCCCAAAAACATACACTCAGTGATAGTTCTGAATCCATGTGCCTGCCTTCCAGGGGAAGTTAAAAATCCATTAATTCCTCACCTTATTAAGCCATAAAGCAAACTGGATAATAGCCACAGCAGCCTTAGTTTTGGTAGGCCTGTGTTCCCAGGGATGGCCAGGCTACTCCTGATGGGGCAGAAGGAAGAGCTCCAGGCCCTCTGTGAGGGTGAGTGAGGGCAGCGGGCTGTCAGCGGGGGCTGGCCAGGCGAGCTGCAATGCCTGGGCAGGGAGCTGCAATCCCTGCCCTGGCTGCAGTGGGCTTTGCTCCTTGTGTGTACGAGGGGTGGCGTGGGCAGAGCACACAGAGATTTCAGGGATGTGGGCAGGGGGATTCATGGCCAGCACTTTGCAGCTGATCCCCTTGGCCCCTCCTCTCTCATGGCCATGGCAAGAGCTGGGTGGGATGGCTCTGGCAGAAGGGTCTCCTTGGATTCCTGCACATCCAGGTTCTGACTGTGGCTCTGTTCCTCTCTCTTTCAGCCCTTCAAGGCCCAAGTGAAGACAACAGCCCCTCCTGCATAAGCATATTTGTTTAGGTGATTTTCAAGGGAAGAGCTGCAGAACTACTTTCATCTGCTGGCTCAGAAGAACCAGTGTCACTTTAAGACCTCCAGATCCCTTGGAAGGTGAGACCACCTGGAGACCAGAGGAGACCAGCTGGAGCTCTAGGCACAGCTGATGATTGGCACAGCTGAGCCTGTGGGAAGCTCCCATAGCTCCTGCCTTCTCCCTCCCTGTTGATAGCTCCCTCCCTCCAGCCCTCAGAACCTGCCCATCCCTCTTCTTCCCTCCCAGCTCATCCCTTTGCTTTGCCTTCCATTAATAAACAGTTTGGCTTCTTTGCTTTACCTGCATCTCTGTGGAGCTGGAGTGATGCAAATCTGGAGCCCTGGGACACACAGGCCCCTCCTGCCATTCCCTTCCATGCCGTGTTTTGTGCACAGACACAGAGGAACGAGGGCAGATCAGGCTGGAAAGGTCCCTGTGCTGAAGGTCCAGTTCCACAACACTGTAGAGTTACAGATCTTGCTGAGCACCCTGGAGCCCCTGGACTTTGGAAGAGCAAACCTGAGGATGCTCTGAACCTAGCTGTGAGGGATTCCATGGCAAGCATCCACGGAGGGCAAAGGAGCTTGGAATGCTGGAAGGTTTCAAGAACAGCTTCCTGAAAGCACAGCAGTGCTGCATCCCTGCAAAGGATCAGGAAGAGGGCAGAACCAGAGACCATCTGGGCTTAACAGAGAGCTTTGGGTGTGCCTAAGGGCAAATGAAGCAGCAGCGTGGTATCCAAGACTCGGAGTCGCGACTGTGCCAGTGCCCGGAGCGCTGTCATGCAGTGCTGAGATCCCAGGTGTGGTTCTGGTCCCCCACAACCAAGGAATGGCAGCTCCAGGCTCAGACCCAGTCAGAAAGCCAACCAAGTGAGACCAGAGGGAGGGCACCCTTCCAGTTGCTCTTGGGCATGGCTGCAAAACAGCCCCTGCTGCTTCCTCCTCTGCCTGTGTTTGGGGTGTGCTGGTGGCAGAGCCAGCCAGGTTGTGCTCTGCGTTCCAAAGCCTGTTAGGAGTGGGCATGAAAAGCACTGTGTGCAAAGCTGAGAGTCCTGGAAGGTGCTGGCAAGAGCATCCTGCAGGAACAGGGCTCTGGGCTCTGGCTGGAACAGCCTGGTTTTGCTGCTGTGACCGCAGGCAGGAGTTGAGGCAGGTGAAGAGGCAGCGAGCAGCTTGTGTTTGTAGAGGGCCTGGGGCTGCACCTCTGAACCTCCACCTGGAAACACACTTGGGGAATACGAGCTAGAGCTGGAGTGCCTGTCCTGAAAGGACCTGAAGTCATTCAGCCTTGCCAGCTTTTCTTAAGAGTGTATTGGTGTTCCCAGGAAAGCTACACATTTGGGGAAATGCCTTTGGAGGAAAGGGGCTTGCTTCTCAAGGAAAGTGCTTCCCAGGGAGCTCCCAGTGAGGTGGGGTGATCCAGGAGCCCTAGGCCTGGCAGCCTGAGCTTGCCACCAAGGAAGGCCTTGGAGCAGATCCTCCTGAGTGCCATCCCACGGCATGTGCAGGGAACAAGGGGGTCTGCTGGAGGGTGGGAAAGCTCTGCGGAGGGACAGGGAGAGTTGGGGTCCTGGTGGGGTGTTGAGGGCTTCTTTGGGGCTGTTTGGGGAGGTTGGTGTCGAAGAAGGAGTTGTCTGCAAGGTGAGAGGTCTAGGCTGGAATTTGGGTCAGTTTGAAGGCAGCATCTGTGGTTTGGCACAGCTTTGGTTACAGAGTGCAGAAAGAATATCTGTGATTTTTCCTGGTTATGGTCCTGATTCTCCTGCAGGGAACAAGAGGGGAGAGCTGTACTTTACTGGCCATGTAGATATCTGTACCAGGGGAAGGATTAGCCCTTTTGCCATCTACTCATTTCTTTGGGCTACTTTTGTAACAGTGAGCGGACTTGAATTTCTTGAGAGCTTTTATTCTTTAAGAAAATTAGGATACTATCATCCCTTCATAGAAAACCATTTGCAAACCAAAGAATGGCCCTTTTTTTACCTCTGTGCAGTGTTATGTTAAGTGACTCTCAGTGGATGATTTTAAAGCAAATGAATTGCTGCTTTGAGACAGGAAGCAAAATTCCAACTCTTCACCTTCTCAGGCCATCCCAATGAAGTTGGGAAGTTTGCAACTTTTTGGAACTACTTGAGTTGAGCAATGGGAAGTAAAGCTTTCCTGAAGTAAGGATTCTTAAATGCCAGATTCTTCTGTGCCTTTGCCACTAAGGTGTTTTTGTGCTGAAGGAAATGAATTCAATGAGAAAATAATTTCGGCTTGGAGTGAGAGCTTCTGACAGATACCAAGTGTTGCCAGCAGTTGCTCCCGGTGCTCCTGCCATCAGCCCCTGCAGGAAGGAGCACAGCCCCCAGTGCACATGGGCTTTCACTCCCTCTGGCACAGAAGCCCCCCGGGGGCACAGGTCTCTGAAGCAGGAGATGGGCACCAGCGCTGCCTGGGCTGGGGGGTGGCAGGTCTGCTTGGGTTGGGACTCTGCCACTGCTGCTGATGTCAGTGCTCCCTGAGTGCCAGGGGTCAGAGCAGAATTCGTGCCCAGACCCACATGTTCCCTGTCCATGTCACACCTGTGGGTTTAGGATGGCCATCAGCCAGGATGTGTCCCAAGGAGGCTGAGCCAGCTTCCCCAGAAGGCCCCGTGCCCTTCCCAGCGGAGCCCTGGGGGCTCTTTCTGCTGCCCTGAGCCCACAGAGCAGGGCAGTGTTTGCTGATGGTTTGAGCCATTCCTAAAGAATCTGTCAGGGTGTCTTGGACACTTGGGGTGAGAGATCCCTTTCACCCTTTGCAACACTGGGTGGGCTGAGGGTGGCCCCAGGACAGGGGGCAGTGTGTGCAGGGGCCCTTTGTGACATGGTGCAGCACGGTCACTGTGGCATAGAACGGGTGTCCAAGGGCCCTTTGTGACACGTGGTGACACAGGAGCTGGCAGGGACAAGTGCACGCCACAGTGCTCGGAGCACGTGACGGGACAAGACGGGACAGAGCGGTGCCGTGAGGAGCCCTCGCACAGCGCGCTCGTTCGTGTCCCACCCGGAGCTTTTCCGAAGCGTTGTTCCTGCAGCTGAGCTCAAGGACAGACCACAGGACTTGCTGACCTGTGGCCTTCCTGAGGCTTCGCTTCTGCAGGGACCTTTGAGGCCAGACCCAATCCTTGACAGGATTGTCCTGTCACATCTGTCCTTGTGGCAGGAGCCATTGAGACCGATTGCAGGACTTGGTGACTTGGAGCTTTTCCAAGGCATCTCTCCTGCAAATATCAACAAATCCAGTCAGAGACATGGAGCAGAGACCCCCGAGAGTGCCCAAGCTGGCCTGGGTGGAGGAGGAGGAGGAAGAAGGCCCTGGAGCTGCCCCAGCACAGGAGACAGAAGAGGTGGTGCCGTTCCAGCCACCGCAGGAGGGTGAGTGGCAGAGCTGACCCGCAGGACTGGTGCCTGCAGCTGGCTTGACCCAATGCCATGCCATGCTATCCCCTGGGGACATGCCCATGGACAGGACAGAAGAGGGGCCGGGCAGACACCCTGCAGTGGCCGTGCTCCATCCCCCTGGGGCATCCTGGGGCTCCTCCTGCCTGGGGAGCGCAGGGCTGGGCTCTGTTCTCCGGCCTCTCCCGCAGCCCCTCAGCTCTGGCTGCACTCTTTCTTTGTCAGACGCAGCCGTGGAGCGCACGCAAGAGCAGGAATCCAGCCGTGGCCGCTTCCGCGGCACAGCGCAGGTACCTGCAGGTACCCCCAGCTGGGCTGGGCCTGCTGTCCCTGCTCAGCCGAGCACTGTGTGTGCAGCAGTCCATGCAACATCCCTGGCTTCCTGCCCTTCTCCTACAGTTCATCTGCAAGTTCATGAAGAAAATTCAGGAGGAAGTGACCATCACCATGGGCACTGGGCTCAGACCATACTCGCCCATCTTCCAAACCAAGACCAGTGCTGCCCTCCTGTGTATGCTTGTAGAGGAAGATATTTACTATCCAGACCAAGTAAGCAGCCTGTGGCCCGGGTTTGATTCTCCCAGGAATTGCTTGACCTCTCAAGCCACGTATGCTGGTTGCTGTGAGCCTTTGAGGCCACATGGCAGTGCGGTGGGAAGGGAAGCACTTCTCTGGGGAAGCTGGGAACATTGTTCCCTCTGGCAGCTTTCGAAGTCCCCCTGTGCCTTCTCCAGGTGCCTGCCATGGTCAGGTACATCCACCAGTGGCTCATGGCAAACAGTGAGGACGAGCACAGGCTGGATGAGCCCCTGCTGCATCTCACAGAGGCACAGCCAGATGACGTAGTCGTGACGCTCCTGCGTGTGGCCCCGTCCTGTGACAGGTATGGGGCCCACCTGCCCAGAGGGCTCAGGGCTCCCCAGCCCATCACCCTGTACAACCTGTCCCAGCTGTCCGCCCAACAGAGAGTTCCAGGGCCCTCTGGCTGCTGCCTTTCCCAGCCCTGGCATGTCAGCCCCCGAGCCTGCTGCCATGCTCCCTCCCTGCCCCTCAGGGCTCTGTCCCACCGGGCTGGGCTGCCTGGGTGCTGCTGGCGAGTGGCAGTGGGCAGAGGCAGAACTGGCAGCCAGCTCAGCTCCCCCTGGTGCTGCGTCTGAGGCCCCCTGAGACAGAGCTCTAACTCCGCAGAGCTGCCATGGCCATGTGGAAGATCATCATGGGCTCAGCCAGGACTGTGGAGCTGGCGCAGCTGACACTTCTGGATGTGCTGGGGAGCTGGCCAGAGCACAGCACATGCACCTCAGATGGGGACAAAACGGGTGTCTTTGCCATGGCTGTGAGTTTCTACAACTGGCCTTTGCTGGCCCCAAAAACACCTCCCCAGCACCTCTCCATCCTCCTTCTACCACTGCATCTCCCTGCCTCAGGTGCTGGCCTGAAACCTGGCCCAGGGGCAGCTTCAGGTCCACCAGGCCCCGTGCTCCCCCTGTGTCTCACCGAGCCGCTCCCTGCCACGCTCAGGCCCTGCCACACGGACTCCTCGGCAATGAGCGCTGTCTCAGGGGGCTTTGTCCTTTGCAGGCAACCGTGGTGATGTGGAAGATCCTCCAGGTGCCTTGCATCCCTTGTATACTGAAGGTGTATTTCCACCGCCTATTTGTTCATTTGCTCTTCCAAGTGTTCTTCAGCACTCTGGATATGCCAGAGGAGGTTGATACCTTCTGGAAGGAATGCCAGGAAGAGCATGGCCTTGCCACCAGCCCCAACAGGTGCTCCATCCTGTGTCCCTTCTATGTGGCCTGGCAAGGAGCCAGTGCTGCCAGAGTGACCTGGGCTTTGCTCTGCACACAGGTTTGCAGTGCAGACCCTGAAGTCCCTGCTCTGCCTTCTCCGCTGTGAGCATGTGGTGGTGGCAATGGAATGCAGGCGTGGCTGGGACACGCTGCTCTCTCCTGACACCCACCACTTTGCCGTGGCTCTGCTGGCAAGGTGAGACCCCCTTCACCCCGCTGCCTCTGACATTTGTGCTCTGTGCCCAGGTGCCCCACACAATCCCTGTGGTCATGGGCCAGAGGGCCTTGTCACTGAGGGACAGCCAAGCACACTGGAAAAGGCTGGGAGAGGACGGTGCTTATGAGCAACCAACTCCCACATGGCCCAGGTCCCCTTGCCTGGAAGGCTGGTGGGGGGAAGATGAGAACTGTGTGAGTCACTCCTGGGAGAGGTTTGCCCACTGGCTCAGGGTCTTGTTTCCTTTTCCTCTTGTCAGAGAAATTTGCCATTCAGCTATACACTTTTGTTCTAAGATTGCATTCTACCTGCTCAGCCTGCTCGGCGAAGAGATGCCATACTGGGATTTCCCTGCCCTGGCATTCCTTGTAGAGGTGAGCCTGAAGGCCAGTGCTGCCTCGCTGAGCTGCCTCCCAGCTCTCTGCCCTCTTGTAGCCACAGCTGCCAGGACGGTGCCCGCGCCCTGTGCCGCTGCCTGGGCCCAGACCTGTGCGGTTCCAGGCTCCTGCCGGCCAGGTCCCCTGTCACTGCCCTGTGCCTTTCAGGTGCTCGAGTGCCTGGACTTGAGGCAATGTAGTGACAGTGTCCTGGAGGTCATGTCACAGAACCTGCAGAGCGAGCACAGGGCCAGGCGTTACTTGGCACTCAGAGGCCTCGTAGTGCTGGGCAAGAATCCCTTGATGGTGAGAAGGGGGCAGTGGCTGAAGCCGTGCAGGCAGCGTGGGGCTGGGCAACGAAGTCACTTGGCCTTGCCTGGGCTTCGGGTACTGGGGCAGCTGCTCCCAGCTCTCCTGCCTCCCATTTCAGCTGCCCAAGTGGTTCGGGACAGGCCTTTGGCCTCTGGGCCCTGCGGCAGCAGGGCGGTGTTTCACAAACTTGTGTTCCACGCAGGCTGAAAAAATGTGGAGCCTGACTGAAAGTCTTGTGAAGCTCCTGGAGGAAAATGATAGCGATATGGTCAGGATGACCATTCTTCTACTTAGATATTTGGTCCTGGATAGTGGTGCCCCAATACCCACCCTCATTGCCCTGCAGCTGGCTGAGGCGCTCCTGCCACTCTTTGACTGCGTAAGGCTCTGTGCCCACACCCACAGCCACTGGGTGCTGCCGGGACCCTCGGTGCCCTGTGGAGATGCAGGCCTGTGACCTGGGGGCCTGAAGCAGCTGATACTGAGGTGTTTTGCCCTTCCTTTCATGCAGGATGATAGCCAGGTGCAGCTGAGCTCCATGTGGGTCTTTCAAGAGATGCTGGACTTATTAACACAAGAGGGAAGAAAGGCCCTCAAGTCCCACGTGCGCCTGAGTCTGCTCCCACTCTACTTCCACTGCTATGATGAGAATCAGATTGTCGCTGAGGTGAGGACTTGCAGCCGGCTGCTGTCCCCTGGAAGGGGGCTGGGCTGCCACCTGCCCTGGCACCTTGCAATCTGCAGCCTTCTCCAGGCTGTGGCACAGGGATGCTCCTGTGCCCTGGCCTGTGGGGCCACCTGTGCGTCTCTGCTGCTCTCCAGGCATCCCGGGTAATGTTGCATTCTTCAGCCATATTCCTCAAGAGGAGGAACCTCGAACACCTGCAACAGGTGGATCAGACATGGAGGTTCGGTGAGACCCTGGTAAGGAGTGCCAAGAATCCCCAGCCTCAGCCTGGAGAAGGCCCCCGAGGGCAGTGCTCAGCGTGCAGGGCTGGCAGCTGTGCCCCTGCCCGCTGCTGCACGCAGAGGCCGCGCGGGCTCTTCTCCAGGCTCCCGTGGGCCTGAGCCGGGTGCCCATGGAACCCCGGCCCGTCGGGGCTGCAGGGTGGCACCGCGGCTCCCCGGGCAGCAGCCGGCCCTCTGGCCCTCCCCTCGGGGGCCCGGCGCCAGCGGCTGCTGGCCGCGCCTCAGGGCTGTGCGGGCAGGGGAGGCCGGGGCTGGGCGGAGGCAGCCGAGGGGCTGAGCGCGCGCCAACCCTTCCTTCCCTCCCGCCGCTCTCTCCAGCTGGCAGAGGACAGGAGCAGAGCGGCCGAGCACGTGCGCCGGGCCCTGCGCTACCTGCAGAGCCCACAGGAGCCCCTGCGAGAGGCGGCCATCAGGTTCATGGGTGAGCCACGAGCCCGCGCTCCCTCCCCGGCCCGCCACAGCTCGGCCCAGCCCCGCTCTGCTGCCCCGGCAGCGCCTCCCTGGCCCGGCGCCGTGGAGCCCCGCCCGGCCTCGGCTCCGCTGCCGCCCTCTGGCAGCCGTGCCCTGGGCCGGCAGCGTGCGGCAAGGGCCGGGCTGAGCCCTGTCGGGCCAGTAGGGCGTGTGGCCACAGCGCCGGCAGCGCCGCTGGCAGGGAGCTGTGCCGCTGGGGCCATGACAGGCTCTGTGTTCACAGGGATGGCCGAGCGGCACCTGAGGGGGCAGCAGCAAGAGCTCCTGATGATCTGCAGTGGTGAGTGAGGGCCGCGGGCTGACAGCAGCGGCTGGCTGGTGGAGCTGCAAGCCCTGCCCCGGCTGCAGAGGCTTCTGCTCCTGTGGGCAGAGCACACTGAGATTTCAGGACCACGTGGGGGATTCATGACCAGCGCCTTTGGCTGATCCCCGTGGTCCCTGCTCCCTCCTGGCCATGGCAAGAGCCAGCTGGGCTGGCCCTTGCAAGGGCCTCTCCTCGGCTCCCTGCAGATTCAGCATCTGACCTTGGCTCTGTTCCTCTCTCTTGCAGCCCTGGAATGCCTGACAGGGGACACAAGCAGTGCCGTGTCAGAGCTAGCCCTGGAAACACTGCGTGTCCTCCGAGCAACAGCGAGTGGGCGATCTTCCATCATCCAGAGGCTGCAAGATCAGCTGCGCAGGGCATGGCCTCGGCCTCGTCTGTCGTGGCTCAGCTGGCTGCGCTGCTGGAGCTCTGTAGAGAGCTGATCAGGAGGCTCTCTTTGCTGGGGCAACCTTAGCCAGTGGAGATTTTCTTTTTCTTTATGATTTTTCTTGATTGCATTTTTTATCCTTTTTAAATATAGATAGTGTTATAATATACAGACTTTCAGGAGCTTTTCTTTGCTGCCAGGAGTCCGTAGGGCATAGGGGAAGAGGGGGAGAAGGGTACTTGTACTTAGCATCCTGCCCAGGCATGCAGTGCTGCAGGGAAAAGGGCCAGAAGCCCCTTGGCCTTTGGTGGTTCTGCTGAAGCCTTTTTGCTGCCCACAGAGTGGCTGGGCAGGGGCCGGAGCTGCAGGGATCCCTGTGAGAGCGATGCCTGGAGATGGCCACAAGCCCCGTGCCAGGCACGAAGCGCCACCCGTGTCCTCCTGCCCCTGTGCTGCTGGCTGCATTGCTGAGGGTTCTGAAGTGCCTCTGGATGGGGCTGCTCCGGAGCTGCTGTGGGTCTGCGGCGCTGCTGCCGGGCAGCTTGACCAGGCTGGGGGAGACCCTGAGGGGCTGGGGCACTGGAAGCCCTGAGCAATTGGGTGTCAGATGCCATAAGCAGCCCCCTGTCACCTGCCTTTATCCTGACAGCCGGCTGCTCTTGTACTTCCTCAGGGGGTGCTTAGAGGGACCCTCGGGAATCAGGTGTGGAACCCTGGTCCCAGCCTTTCAGGGCTGTGAGGCCAGGAGTTGTGGGGCTGGGCATGTGCCCTCCCTGTGCTCAAGACTGCAGCCCCCGGCCCCTCAGCCTTAGGCATGGAGCTCCGCTGCCTGCTTGCCGAGTCTTGTTACTGTTGCCATGGTGGAGGCTGAGCTCTGTGGCTTTAGGCAGGATTGAACCAGAAGAGCAGCAGCTTTGAGCCCAGGGGGGCCACAGAAAGGCCCTCTGGACAAAGGGCAATCCTGGCATTCCCAGGGCGGGGACACATGAGAGTGTGGCGGGCACCTTCAGGGTGCCATGCTGGCTTTGCACTGGGCCACCTTCCTGTGTGTGCAGGGCTGGCTCTTTGCTTTGCTGTCCTTTGCCTTTTGCCATCGTGCTCCTTTGGCTGCCTGCAGAGAGGGGCAGCCCTACAAGGAGGGTGAAAGGCCCTGTCTCCAACATCTCAAGGGGGAAATGGAGCTCTCCCGGCCCTCAGCCCATGCTGTAAGCAGAGCAGAGCCTTTTCCCCAGCCCTCATGGCTTTCTGCCTGCTGCTGGCCCCTGGCCACGATGACCCACTGCACCCACTCTGAGTCACCTACAGGATGGCTGGTGCCTCTTGATTTGCTGACAGGACATGAGGGTCACTGAAGGAAAGGTGGGTGTCCTAATGCTGAGGGCACACGTGGGTCACTGAGCAGACTTGAGGCTTCCCCAGCAGGTTGCAGGTGCCTTATGTGTCACTGAAGGGAAGGCAGATGCCCCGTGTGTGGCTGAGGTGTCATGACTGTCTCTGAATGGCGTGCAGATGTCCTGCATGCCACTGAGGGCACGTGAGAGTCCCTGAGGGGAGGCGGGTGTCTGTCTGTCCCTCAGGGTCCGTCGCTGTCACTGAGGGAACGTGAGCATCACTTGAGGGGGACACGGGCACGCCGCGTGTCGCTGGGCGCACATGCCGCTGGCTGAAGGGACGCCACGGCCGCTGAGGGAACGCGGGCTCTTCCTGAGGGGCACGGCAGGGCCGGGCCGGGCCCCGCTGCGCCGCCGCCGCCCGCTCCCCGCCGCAGGGAGCGTTTCCCGCCCAGCGCGGGCGGCCCCGCCCCGCCGGTCCCCTCAGCCGCGGGCGGGAACTCCGACCCGCTGTGGCCGCCCCTCGGGGCCGGGCGCCGGGCGGCCTTCCAGAAGCCGTGGGGGAGCTGCCCTGGGGCTGCCCTGCGCTCATACACACCGAGGAGCATGGGGCAGTGTCGGCTCAGGAGCAGGGAGTGTTTCACTTTGCGAGGGGTAAAGCTGCAGTAGCTTAGAGCGAGAGAACTTCATAGCACAGGAATGCTGGAATTACCTGGTGTCACCTGTAGGGCACAGAATGGACATTTGGGCTTTAAAGTGCAGGTAATCACTGGACTGTGAGAATAATGAAATTGGGGGTGATCTGTCAAGTACATATAGTGGATATTTGCGCAGGAAGATTTGAGGTGATCTCCAGGGGACAAAATTACTTTTGAGAAAAAGTCTGTGTCATTTCTAGAGGGCACATAGAGATAATTTTGTGACAAAACCTGAGGTAAATGTTAGGGCAAAGAAAGAACATTTGGGGGGTAAAATCTCAGGTTCTCTGCCTTCCCACTACCTCATCCCACGCCCCAGCAGGGGAGCTTTGCCCTCCCTGTCCCCAGCCAGCCCAGCCTGGGCACCTCAGGGCTGCCCCCACCCTCCTGCTGAGGCCCGGCCTCGAGGGCTTCTGCCGCAGGCCCGGGAGACGCTCTGGGGAAGCGCCCGAGCAGCCGGGTGCCAGGGACAAGGCGGCTGCCCGGGGGCTGCTTGTGGCCTCTGGCACCCAATTGCTCAGGGCTTCCCAGTGCCCCGGCTCCTCAGGGGCCTCCTAATGATCCGCCAATTGACAGAGGCAATTTAAAGGACACACCACTGGAAATGATGTTCCTATATCACTATGAATATTAAGGAACCACAGTATACAATGATACATTCAATAAAAATGTGCGTGTGCTTTTAGTGAGAAGCAAAACCAAACAAGGCAGTGCATCTAAATCAGTACTGTAAGAGAGAAAGGAGAGCGATTTAGAAAGATGCATCATCAATTGCCTAAACTGCTTATCATTTTGCAGATCCACACTTGCTGGGGAGCCCCATTTTACACCAAGGACCTGGAAAACCATTCCCAGCAATTGGGAAAATCCTAGATGGTCCATCCACCCATAGGTGAGGTCTCCAAATTTGCCCTGAAAGTGGGTCCAGGTTTTATAGGCCAAAAAGAGCAAGTCAAAGTGACTTGATGATATTTTAATCCCAGAAACTCCTGCAGCTGGTGGCACACTTCACACTCAGCAGGGACACAGCCAGGCTAAAGCCCAGACCTCTGCTGGGAGGCTTTGTCCTCAAATACTCTTCAAACAAACCTCTCTTCAAGTCACTTGGGAAAGTTTCTTAAAATGATACATTACTGGTACATAACTGTGTACCGCCACTGGGCCTCTTCTAGCCGGATAGCAAGATGGGTCCAGGGTTCCTTCAGGCGAGCAGTCTTGGGCCGGGCAGCTCAGCCTTCAGCAGGCCGAGTGTCCAAACCCAAAATGCCTTATAGCCTGACACCTTAGTGAGCTCAGTGATTATCAGCTCTTAGTGATTTTCAGCTCTTTTGTAATTTCAGCTCTTTGCTCACTAAGATGCTGGCATCAGTGGCTTCCACAAAGCAGACGGAGAGAGAGGAGAAGGCAGCCTCGGAGATTCCATGATGGTTTATTTGCAGGGATTTGCGAAGGGTTCCGATGGGCAGCTCTTCTGCCAGGAATATGCAAGGATGGCTACTTATATAGGGTTAGGGGGGATTGAAAACTGACCAATTGTAAGGGTTAGGGAAAACTAGCCTATAGGGTCACGGAGAGATAAGCTAGGCCAGAGGACCTAAGTGAAGACTCCAGGCTTAGCTATTCTGACTCAGCTTTTGCTTATCTCTAGGCTTACATCCTCCACGGGGCCCTAGCCATCTCAGTGTCCGCTACACATAACTATACAGGGCTATGTGAAAGATTGTAAAGCAGCTGCTTTGGAGTCAAAGAACCTTGTCATCTGTTTGTAGCTAAATCACACTTCAGGGGATTTGAAGGAGTTTGGAACAAGCTCAAGAGCGGACCTCTGAGTTTTTTAGATGATGCCATTTCTTTTCCTTATCTTCTGCATAGACAGGAAGGGTGAGTTTGGCTCACATCTCCACTGCATGGCTCACAAGGCCACCAAGACTTCTAGTTACAAGAGCTTTTAAGACACTGCCAAGAGGGATATCTGTGTTTTGGACCTAATCCTTCAATATTTCGTCTCATGGACTCATGCTACAGGGTAAGCTTCCTTAGCCAACCATGTTATGACACACAAACCTACGGCACTGCATCCTAAACTTCTTGTTTGCCATTGTAACTACTTTTATTTTTTCTAGATCTTGAACTCTACAACTCAAAACTTTCCTCCACTTCGACTTTCCTCCACGTGTCTCTGCTATAAACTGTAAATCCACATTCTCACTTCTAGCACCTAAGTTTGGAAGCCCTTTCCAAAGTCTCAGATCAAATCCTGTCTTTAATTCTAAGCTTTGCTGGCAAGACCAAAGGTCTGAGAATTCCCTGCATTTTCGGTTTCCAACAACACCGATGCTGTTAGTTCCAGAGTGCCCAGGATCTGCCTTGCAAGTCAACTCTGGTAGGAACAAGGCGGCTGCCAGGGGGCTGCTTATGGCCTCTGGCACCCAATTGCTCAGGGCTTCCCAGTGCCCCAGCCCCTCAGGGTCTCCCCCAGCCCGGTCAAGCTGCCCGGCAGCAGCGCTGCAGCCCCACAGCAGCTCTGGAGGAGCCCCATCCAGAGGCACCTCGGGGCCCTCAGCAATGCAGCCAGCAGCACAGGGGCAGGAGGACACGGGTGGCGCTTCGTGCCTGGCACGGGGCTTGTGGCCATCTCCAGGCACCGCTCTGGCAGGGATCCCCGCAGCTCCGGCCCCTGCCCAGCTGCTCTGTCGCAGCACAAAGGCTTCAGCAGAACCACCAAAGGCCAA
The DNA here is from genome assembly GCF_963513975.1 of Fringilla coelebs. Classification (NCBI taxonomy): domain Eukaryota; kingdom Metazoa; phylum Chordata; class Aves; order Passeriformes; family Fringillidae; genus Fringilla; species Fringilla coelebs. Next base: position 658,867 of record NW_028167583.1, read on the forward strand.
GGGGCTTCTGGCCCTTTTCCCTGCAGCACTGCACGCCTGGGCAGCTGGCTGAGCAGAAGCACCCTTTTCCCTGCTTTCCCCTATGCCCTGCCGATCCTGGGCATTAAAAGAAAGATCCTGGGAGTCTCTATATTGTAACACATCCTATATTTATATACAAAAAGGAAAACAAAAAGAAGAAATGAACAACCTTGAACACAAGGAAAATACCCGCTGGCTCAGGTGGCCCCAGCAGACAGAATCTCTGGCATCAGGTACCCATAGAGGTCCAGCAGCACAAGCGGCCAAGCCCAGAGACACGAAGCCCTGTCTTCCACGCCCTGCGGAGCCGATCTTCCAAATTCTCTAAGATGGAATATGGAACTGCAGCTTGTGCCCTGAGAATGCGTAAAGTTTCAAGTGCCAGGCTTCTGACAGAAAGGCTGATGTCATTTGCCATTTCTTCAAGGGCTGCAAGAGAGAGGAACAGAGCCAAGGTCAGATCCTGGATCTGCAGGGAGCCGAGGAGAGCCCGAAGCCAGAGCCATCGCAGCCAGCTCTTGCCATGGCCTGGAGGGAGCAGGGACCAAGGGGATCAGCCCAAAGCTGCTGGCCACGAATGGCACACGTGGCCCTGAAATCTCAGTGTGCTCTGACCATGCCATCCACCGTCTGCACAGGGAGCAGAGCCCTCCACAGCCAGGGCAGGGCTTGCTTCCCCTGCCAGGCCCCCGCTGTCAGCCCACTGCCCTCACTCACCACTGCAGATCAGCTGGACCTGTTCCTGCTTCCCTCTAAAGCTCCGCCCGGCGATCCCTATGAACACAGAGCCTGTCACGGCACAGATCCCTGCCAGCGGCCCAAGGGCACGGCTGCCAGAGGGCGGCAGCGGAGCCGAGGCCGGGCGGGGCTCCACGGCGTCGGGCCCGGGTGGCGCTGCTGGGGCAGCAGGCGGGGCTGGGGCCGAGCCGCGGCGGGCCGGGGAGGGAGCCCGGGGTCGTGGCTCACCCATGAACATGACGGCCGCCTCTCGCAGGGGCTCCTGTGGGCTCTGCAGGTAGCGCAGGGCCCGGCGCAGGTGCTCGGCCGCTCTGCTCCTGCCTTCTGCCAGCTGGAGAGAGCGGGAAGGAGTGAAGGGTTGGCGCTCTGCCTGTGCCCAGCCCCGGCCTCCCCTGCCCGCACAGCCCTGAGGCGCGGCCAGCAGCCGCTGGCGCCGGGCTCCTGAGGGGAGGGGCCAGAGGGCCGGCTGCTGCTCGGGGAGCCGCGGTGCCGGCCCGCAGCCCCGCCGGGCAGGGACTCCATGAGCACCCGGCTCGGGCACAGCTTCCAGCCCTGCTCACTGAGCACTGCACTCAAGTGCCTTCTCCAGGCTGAGCCTGTGTTTTCCAAGCAGTCCTTACCAGGCTGTCTGCAAACATCCATAGCTTCTTCTTCTTCACAATTTTGTCTAGATCCCTCCTCTTCAGGAACTCGGCCACACAAAGCAGCGTTTCCAAAGAAGCCTGGAGAGCAGCAGAGATGCAGAGATGACTACAAAGCACAGGGCACAGGACCCATGTCCCTGTGCCAAGGCCTGGAGGAGGCTGCAGCCCAGGAGGTGACCAGGGCAGGAGGCAGCCGAATCTCCTTCCAGGGGGACAGCAGCAGCCCATGAGTCCTCACCTGTGCCACATGCCGATTCTCATCATGGCAGTGGAAGAAGAGTGGTAGAAGGGTGTGGCGTACTTGTGTCTCCAGGGCCTTTCTTTTCTTTTCCAATGGAAGAGTCAGCAATGTTCGTAAGAGCAATATGGAGAGCAGCTGCACCTGGCTATTATTCTATATGAAGAGAAGAAAAGAAGACCTTAGCGTGGGCTGTGGGGCACTCAGGTGGGTGCAGGCCTGGAAATCCACAGGGCACTGAGTGTCCAGGCAGCACGCAGTGGCTGTGGCTGGGAGCAAAGAGACTTACATGGTCAAAGAGTGGCAGGAGCGCCTCAGCCAGCTTCAGGGCAATGGGGGTGGGTATTGGCGTGTCCTTGTCCAAGATTATAAAGCTGAGTACCATGACTGTCATCTTAACTATCTCTCCATCTGCATCCCCCAGGAACTCCACAAGACTTTCAGTCAGGCTCCACATTTTTTCAGCCTGCATGGAATGCAAGTCTGTGAAACACCACCCTGCTGCCGCAGGGCCGAGGGGCCAAAGGCCTGTCCTGAAGCACACGGGCAGCTGAAGTGGGAGGCAGGAGAGCTTGGAGCAGCTGTCCCAGCGCCCCAAGAGCAGGCAAGGCCAAGCAACTGCGTTCCCCAGCTCAGCTTCAGCTGCTGCCCCCTTCTCACCATCAAAGGATCATCAGTGAGCTTGAGAAGGGCCCTGAGTATCAGGCGACGCCTCTCCTTGCACTCGCTCTGCAGGTACCTCGAGCAGATTTGCAGGACTCTGTCAGCATCGTGTTCTCTCAAGTCCAGGCACTCGAGCACCTGAAAGGCACAGGGCAGTGACAGGGGACCCGGCCAGCAAAAGCCTGGAACCACACAGGGCTGGGCCTGGGCAGCAGCACGGGGCACAGGCACCGTCCTGGCAGCTGTGGCTATGAGAGGGCAGAGAGCTGGGAGGCTGCTCAGTGAGGCACTGCTGGTCTTCAGGCTCACCTCCACAAGGAATGCCAGGGCAGGCAGATCCCAGCGTGGCTCCTGTGTGCTGAGCAGCCGGAGCAGGTAGCGAAAGATCCGGAAACAGGAGGGCATGGAGACGCAGGACATCTCTCTGGCAGGAGAAAAAGGCAGCAAGACTGTGAGCCAGGAGAATAAACCTCTCCCAGGACTGACTCACACAGGTCAGGCCTTTCCCCAGCATTCTACAAGGGGACCTGGCCATGTGGGAGTTGGTTGCTCATAAGCACCCTCCTCTCCCAGCCTTTTCCAGTGTGCTTCCAGTGTCCCTCAGTGACAAGGCCCTCTGGCCCATGACCACAGGGACTGTGTGGGGCACCAGGGAACAGAGCACAAATGTCAGAGGCAGTGGGGAGAAGGGGGTCTCACCTGGCCAGCAGACCTACGGCATTGTGGTGGGTGTCAGCAGAGAGCAGCATGTCCCAGCCACACCTGCGTTCCATGGCCACCACAACATCCTTGTAGTGCTTTTGGCAGAGCAGGGACTTCAGGGTGTGCACTGCAAACCTGTGTGCAGAGCGAAGCCCAGGTCACTCTGGCAGCACTGGCTCCTTCCCAAGCCACATGGCAGGGACAAGAGGACTGGGATGGAGCACCTGTTGGGGCTGGTGGCAAGGCCGTGCTCTTCCTGGCATTCCTTCCAGAATGTATTGACCTTCTCTGGCATCTCTTCTGTGCTGAAGAACACTTGGAATAGCAGATGCACAAATAGGCGGGAGAAACACACCTTCAATAGACGTGGGATACAGGGCACCTGGAGGATCTTCCACATCACCATGGTTGCCTGCAAAGGACAAAGCCCCCCAAGACAGCACTAAGTGCCAAGGTGTCCGTGTGGCAGGGCCCGAGTGTGGCAGGGAGTGCAAGGAGAGACGCAGGGGGAGCACGGGGCCTGGCGGGCCTGAAGCAGCCCCTGGGCCAGGTTTCAGGGCAGTGCCTGAGGCAGGGAGATGCAGTGGGGGAAGGAGGATGGAGAGGTGCTGGAGAGGCAGCCTTGGGGCCAGCAAAGGCCAGTTGCAGAAACTCACAGCCAGGGCAAAGACACGTGTTTTGTCCCCATCAGAGGTGCATGTGCTGTGCTCTGGCCAGCTCCCCAGCACATCCAGGAGGATCAGCAGCACTGGCTCCGCAGTCCTGGGCGAGCACAGGATGGTCTTCCACATGGCCATGGCAGCTCTGTGGGGTTAGAGCTCTGACTCAGGTGGGTCTCAGACGCAGCACCATGTCCTGGGCAGCAGCAGCGACCAGAGCTGGCTGCCAATTCTGCCTCTGCCCGCTGCCCCTCGCCAGCAGCACCCAGGCAGCCCAGCCCGGTGGGAAAAGACCCCTGAGGGGCAGGGAGGGAGCATGGCAGCAGGCTCAGGAGGTGACATGCCAGGGCTGGGAAAGGCAGCAGCCAGAGGGCCCTGGAACTCTCTGTTGGTTGGACACCTGGGGCAGGTTGAACAGGATGATGGGCTGGGGAGCCCTGAGCCCTCTGGGCAGGTGGGCCCCATACCTGTCACAGGACGGGGCCACACACAGGAGCGTCACGACTACATCATCTGGCTGTGCCTCTGTGAGATGCAGCAGAGGCTCATCCAGCCTGTGCTCGTCCTCATTGTTTGCCATGAGCCACTGGTGGAAGTGTCTCACCATGGCGGGCACCTGGAGAAGGCACAGGGAGACTTGGAAAGCTGCCAGAGGGAGCAATGTTCCCAGCTTCCCCAGAGAAGTGCTTCCCTTCCCACCACACTGCCATGAGGCCTCAATGGCTCACAGCAATTAGCATACGTGGCTTGGGAGGCCAAGCAATTCCTGGGAGGATAAAACCTTGTCCACAGGCTGCTTACTTGCTTTGGATTGGAAAAATCTTTCTCTCCAAGCATATACAGGAGGGCAGCACTGGTCTTTGTCTGGAAGATGGGATTGTGTGGTCTGAGCCTAGTGCGCATGGCGATGGTCTCTTCCTCCTGAATTCTCTTGAATTTGCAAACAAGTATTAGGAGAAGGGCAAGAAGTCGGGAATGTTGCATGGACTGCTCCACACACGGTACTCAGCTGAGCAGGGACAGCAGGCCCAGCCCAGGTGGGGGTGGCTGCAGGTACCTGTGCTGTGCTGCAGAAGCGGCCACGGCTGGATTCCTGCTCTGGCGTGCGCTCCACGGCTGCATCTGACAAAGAGAGAGCACAGCCAGAGCTGAGGGGCTGCGGGAGAGGCCGGAGAACATGGCCCAGCCCTGCGCTCCCCAGGCAGGGTGAGCCCCAGAATGCCCCAAGAGGATGGAGCACAGCCACTGCAGGGTGTCTGCCCGGCCACTCTTCCGTCCTGTGGGCATGTCCCCAGGGCATGGGATGGGGCCAGTCTGGCTGCAGGCACAAGTCCTGCAGCCGAGCTCTGCCACTCACCCTGCTGTTGCAGCTGGAATGGCACCGCCTTTTGAGTCTCCTGTGCTGGGGCAGCTCCAGGGCCGCCTTCTTCCTCCTCCCAGGCCAGTTCAGGCACTTTTAGGGATTTCTGCTCCATGTCTCTGCCTTGATTTGTTGGTACTTGCAGGAGAGATGCTTCGAAAAAACTCCGGGGCACCAAGTCCCACGCTCTGCCTTCAAGGGTCCCTGCAGAATAGAAGCCTCAGGAAGGCCACGGGTCAGCAAGTCCTGTGGTCTGGTCTTGAGCTCAGCTGCAGGAACAACGCCTCAGAGAGGCTCTGGGTCAGACACGAACGAGCGCGCTGTGCGGGGGCTCCTCACAGCACCGCTCTGTCCTGTCTTGTCCCATCGCGTGCTCCGAGCACTGTGACGTGCACTTGTCACTGCCAGCTCCTATGTCACCACATGTCACAAAGGGCCCTTGGACACCTGTTCTATGCCACGGTGACCGTGCTGCACCGTGTCACAAAGGGCCCCTGCACACACTGCCCTCTGCCCTGGGGACACCCCCAAACCACTCAAAGTGGCCCAGGGTGGAAGGAATCGCTCACCCCAAGTGTCTAAGAAATCCCAACAGGGTCTTTAGGAATGGCTCAAACCATCAGCAAACACTGCCGTGGTCTGTGGGCTCAGGGCAGCAGAAAGAGCCCCCAGGGCTCTGCTGGGAAGGGCACGGGGCCTTCTGGGGAAGCTGGCATGGCCTCCTTGGGACACATCCTGGCTAGCGACCATCCTAAACCCACAGGTGTGACATGGACAGGGAACATGTGGGTCTGGGCACGAATGCTGCTCTGACCCCTGGGGCTCAGGGAGCACTGACATCAGCAGGTGTGGCAGAGTCTCTGCCCAAGCAGACCTGCCACCCCCCGAGCCCTGGCAGCACTGGTGCCCATCTCCTGCCTCAGAGACCTGTGCCCCCGGGGGGCTTCTGTGCCAGAGGGAGCCAAAGCCCACGTGCATTGGGGGCTCTGTTCCTTCCTGCAGGGGCTGTTGGCAGGAGCACCGGGAGCAACTGCTGGCAACACTTGGTAACTGTCAGATGATGTTCCTCCTTCCTGGAATGACTTTTTCCATAGCAGGCATTAGCAGCAGCACAAAAGCACCAATAGCTACTGCATTTCACAGGACAGAGGGACTCTAAAGAGACACAATCATGACTGCATGGACTTTTCTGCACATTTTTCATGCTTTCTGCAATAAAAAAACAGTGGAGTTTAAAGTTTAGTGCAGCACTGTTTGTGTTGTCTGAGACCAGCAGCTAATATCTGGTGCATTGGCAAAGTACAGAAGACAAGGAAAACTCTCAGAGGAGAAAGAGAAGGTGTTCTGTGTCTTTGAGTATGGTGTGAGCACCCTAAAGGAGCAGCCAATGCAAGTGCTGAAAGTAGACTTGCTGTTTTTGTGCTCGTTCCTGAGCCTGCTCTGGTGCTGTTTCTGTGGGGTCCAGAGCTGCTGGGGCAGCAGTGACTCCGCAGCCCTGCTGGAGGAGACATGGCCGCCCACCCCATGGTGACAGCAGCTCTGTGGGTTCAGAGCTCTGGGTCAGAGGGGCCTCGGTCATGGCACCATGGCCTGGGCAGCTGCCAGGGCCCGGGCTGGCCACCAGCCCTGCCTCTGCCCCAGCTCCTTATTGGCAGCACCCAGTAGCCGTGCCCTGGCAGGGCCCCCTTGCCCTCCCTGTCCCCAGCCAGCCCAGCCTGGGCACCTCGGGGGTGTCCCCACCCTCCTGCTGGAGTGGAGGCCCGGCGTCAAGGGCTTCTGCCGAGGGTGTGGGACACACGCTTTGGGGATGAGCCAGAGCAGCCGAGTGCCAGGAGCAAGGCGGCTGCCCGGGTGCTGCTTGTGGCCTCTGACACCCAATTGCTCAGGGCTTCCCTCTGCCCCAGCTGCTCAGGGGCCTCCTGTCCCCTTGTAGCCACCTGCCACCCACTCCCTCACACATCACCCTGTACCTTCCCATTGCCTCATCCCGTCAGGGCTGCCACAGCACCTCATCCCTTTGTGGCCCCAGCCCCTCAGGGTCTCCCCCAGCTTGGCCTCCCCCAGCAGCACCGCTGCCCCACAGCAGCTCCAGAGCAGCCCCATCCAGAGGCATATCGGGGCCCTCAGCAAGGCAGCCAGCAGCTCACGGGCAGGAGGACATGGGTGGCGCTTCCTGCCTGGCACGGGGCTTGTGGCCATCTCCAGGCACCGCACTCACAGGGATCCCTGCAGCTCCGGCCCCTGCCCAGCCGCTCTGTGGGCAGCACAAAGGCTTCAGCAGAACCACCAAATGCCAAAGGGCTTCTGGCCATTTTCCCCCTGCAGCACTGCACGACTGGGCAGGATGCTAAGTACAAGCACCCTTTTTCCCCTCCTCCCCTATGCTGTACGGACCCCTGGCAGCAAAGAAAATTTCCTGAGAGTCTGTATATTATGACACATTCTATATTTACATAAGATAAAAAATGGAATGGAAGAAAAATCATAAAGAAAAAGAAAATCCCCACTGGCTAAGGTTGCCCCAGCAAAGAGAGCCTTCTGGATCAGCTCTCTACACAGCTCCAGCAGTGCAGCCAGCTGAGCCATGACAGACGAGGCCGAGGCCGAATCATCCATGCCCTGCGCAGCTGATCTTGCAGCCTCTGGAAGATGGAATATCGCCCACTTGCTGTTGCTCAGAGGACATGCAGTGTTTCCAGTGCCAGCTCTGACACAGCACTGCTCATGTCCTCCCTCAGGCATTGGAGGGCTGCAAGAGAGAGGAACAGAGCCAAGGTCAGATGCCAGATCTGCAGGGAGCCAAGGAGAGCCCCCTGCCAGGGCCATCATGTGAAATACAAAGCTGTGTTTCGTGTCAGGTATGGACAGGCAATGTGTGTATTTGTGATTGGGATATGTGTGGACACCAATCATGGGACAGCTGTGAATTCTAATAATAACCAAGGAATGTAAAGCATCGAGGAAGGCCTTTGAACCTATCTTTTGTTTGCAATTAACCTTGGTAGATTCAGGAGCATTTGAATTAAAGCATTAAGAATTTTGCTTTTTGCTTGTAGTCAGGCCTTAAAGAGTGCTGCAATAATAACCTTTTGAAATATAATTTTAGAATATTGCTTGTATCCTTGAAACTATAGCTTTGGAATATACATAAAGGAAATATGCTTATCTCACACCTTAACAAAACAGAGAAAAACAGCTTGAGAAAGGAAGATGAACATCACCTCAAGGATTTATAATTTTGACCAAGGGAAGCCAGACATCACTGTTACGAGATTTATAGTCATTGTAATTAAAAAGATGGACCCACATCTGGGGAGCTGGATTCACCAGAAGGGATTCATCTTTATTCTTGCGGAAACTGGACCAACATCTTGGAAACTACCACCACCATCTGGGGATCCTCCTTTTTGGGACGCATCCTGAAGAAAAACTAAATCACAATAGTGTATAGAATTGTGATGTAAAAATTGGTAATACAAACTGCTGATGAGTAAAAAAATTAGAATAGAAACTGCTGAGAAAGCTTATGAGTACCCCTAAAAATACCTGTAAGCCCCAAATATCAGCGTGCAGTTGGAGGGAAAACTGCCTCCACTGTACCCAGAACTGTTTTGCTCATACTTTGCCATAATTAGTTATTAAATTGATTGTTGCTTGAGTATTGGCCTAGTCAAGCTTCTTATTTATAACGTGAACAATGTTAACTATGGTGTCATACCATTTTTACAAATCCAATATGAAAAAACTCTCCAGATCAGCTTGACAATCTCAAAAGCTGGTTCCTCAACTCTTCCTCCCCAGTTCCCTCATTGGTGACATTCAGTAGTGATATCAAATGAGCACAGAAAACAAATGGAAGAGGAAATGCACATAGTCAGCAGCCACCACCAACCAAAACACCTTTGAAATACAGTTCAAAGGCCTCTAAGAGCAAGCTCGAGGTGTAAATGGAGACACTCCCACAGAAGTACTGCCAGCTGGTAGTTTCAGCATTCCCTTTGAGTTTCCTCTTCATTTTTTTTCTGTCCTTTCACAGGCATCCCTTAACCAAATGAAGACAGACCAGAAATGTTATTTTCACAGTTGACAATAACATCAAGTTCTGGGCCTAAGATACACCATCTTCAAATAGAAAGAACAAGCCAGCAAGTGTATAATCCTGGTGTTTGAAGAAGTGAAAACAAGGCAGGAAACTCAAGCCCATGGTTAACACAGAACCCCATGACTATAATAACACAAATGCTGGTCAAGGACATACCTTGCCCGTTTTGGGATGGAATAGGCTGGCATGATTAAAGCAAAAATGATTTCTAACCAAAATTATGTTTCCCAGAATTGAATACCACTTGGGGTGGCTGCTCCTGATCTCTGCATAATATTTCAGGAGTTCAATTGGCACCAACCTGGTTTTCTAGATACGAGCAGGGAAGAAGTTCAGTTCCTAATAATATGCCGTTCTGTAACCTCATTAGAAACCTTTCATCTCTCAATGTTTTCCATATTTAGAGCTAGAAAAGCACCAACTATCCTCAGTAGCAACATGTCGCAGCACAGAATGTGGAAAGGTCAACCTGCCAGACAATAACACAGCAAGTAAAAATTAAAGTGAGGGCAAGGGAAATCATCTCCAGGTGAAACTGCTCTTCTGCAAAAGCAAAGTCATATTAAGATGCAGCCTGGGAACAACACAGTCCTCAGCTATGAGAGAAAACATAATTCTTAAAAACCTGTTCCCTGCATTAGAGACAGAAAATTAACAACAAATCAGGTGTTAGCTTGGTTAGTACTCAGACATCATAATTATTTACCACAATATTAGCATAACAATCACATTCCAGATATGCATTTTCATTCATTTACTAGTGTCAGCCATGCTTTGCTTTGATTCTGTCATTACATCCTGCTGCAAAAAGGTTAAATTCTGTTCTCAACACCCTGTAACATCAGCTGTTACACTTACAGCTCACCACAGAGCTCTAAACAGCAGGCAAAGATCTACACCAGTTTGTCTTTCAGAACTTCCCACACATCTATTACCTTTCTGTGGGCAGCTTCAGAAAATGGGGGCAAAACCATTCCAGAGAACAGTGGAAATCCAGACAACCAAGGAAATCACACAGCACTATGGACTTTTTCCAGGTGTGAAATTTTTAACGGATTATGTGAAATAACACAGAACCAATTCCTGTCCACAGAGAAGACGTAAAATGTTTTTTTTTCAAGGACAATCACTGGATGTTTAAATTGTTTTGAGCTGAAAGTTACATTAGGTCCTCAACATTGGGTAATTGCTATCCCCACAACCTAAACTGTGAAATTGTGAAATTACTACTTCCCCAAGGAGAAAATATTGGGGATTTGCAGCTCATCTCAAAACCTCAGTAAAATGAAACCAGCAGAATTTCCCTGAGATGACAGCGTGTCCTATTACCCTTTAAATACTCATGAAAACAGACTTGCTTCCACTAGGACAGCTGTTCATGAAAACTGGGGTAAAACCTGTAAGAAATGGCAACGTGCACAAATGTTCCTTTCCACAGCAGGCACAATCCAGTGCTCCCTGGAGAGGCTAAAAGCTGAGCAGCACTCGTTGGCACAGCCTCTCCTCCCACACCCAGCGAGTGACCAACATGGCAGCGCCAGCCTTCCCAGGGATGGGCGAGGACACCAGAGAGCAGATGGCAACAAGGGTTGAACTGTGCCAAGAGAGGTTTACAGTGGACATTAGGGAGCACTTTGGCCCAGAGAGGGGCATTAGATATGGGGATGCTCTGCCCTGGGGGAGCTGCTGGAGTCACCATGGTGGGAGGAGTTTGAGGGAAACGTGGCGGCAGCACTCTGGGCTCCGGCCTGCTGGCCATGGTGGCCATGGGTCACAGGTGGCCAGGGGCTGGACTTGGCCTCACAGGGCTTTTCCAAGCCAGTGCATTCTGTGATTTGTGACATTACAGCCTCTGGGGACAGCACAGTGGCTGGCAACTGTCCCCAGCCGTTCCGTGCCCAGACCCCGGGCAGACCTCGGCGAGGAGCGACGTCCAGAGTCCGTGTGGTGGTGGAAGCTCCTTGTGCAGGGCCCCATGGCTGGCCAGGGCTTCTCCTGGACTCTGCAGGTGTACCTGCTGATGCTCCTAGTGCATCCGCTCGACCCTTCCAGCCGTCCTGAGCGGGACATGGGCACCACGGCACCCGAGGACCTGGAGCTGCAGGACCTGGGCCCTGAGAACGGCCCGTGGCTGGACATGGCGCTGGTGGGCTGGACGTGCTTCCTGCTGGAGCTGCTGACCATGGGCGTTGTCCTGGGTTGGTACCTCGGCAGAAGGCTCTGGAGGCGCTGGAGACAGGTGAGGGAGGGGGCCTGGCCGGCAGCATGGGGCAGAGCCCGAGGCTGCTGGGCCTGCTGGGCAGCCCCTTGGCCAAGGCCCCTCCTCAGAGGGGAGCGGAGCCTCTGGGCAGGAATGAGGCCCAGGGCTGAGCCCAGGGACGGCACCGGGCAGAGGCGGCCGGAGCTCTGCTCGCTGCAGCCTCTGCCCTGGGCAGCCCAGCCCGGCCCCAGCCTCTCGGGCAGAGGCCTGGGCCCCGCTCCACCCATCAGGATCCCGGTGCTTTGCCTTGCAGGAGAAGCTCTGGAGCCGCTCGGCCCGGGCAGGGCCCCGCTGCTGCTGCCGGGGCCACGGCTGCCCCAGGAAGCTGCTCCAGCTGCTGAGGCACAACCGCGCCCTGCTGCGGCTCTGCCTGCGGCACCGCTTTAGGCAGAGACCCAGAGCCAGGAAGGCAGCACACAGCGCTGTGTGAGAGCGGAGGAGACTCCGGCCGCCCTCAGCACCAGGGCCCGGCTGAGAGAGGAGGAGACTCCGGCCGCCCTCAGCACCAGGGCCCGGCTGAGAGAGGAGGAGACTCCGGCCGCCCTCAGCACCAGGGCCCGGCTGAGAGAGGAGGAGACTCCGGCCGCCCTCAGCACCAGGGCCCGGCTGAGAGAGGAGGATCCCGGCCTCCCTCAGCACCAGGGGCCGTGTGAGAGTGGAGGAGACTCTGGCTGCCCTCAGCACCAGGGGCCGGCTGAGAGAGGAGGATCCCGGCCTCCCTCAGCGCTGACCTCCAGCCCCAGCACTATGCGGAGTCTTGTGGGGATGTGTGACCAGCGCCCAGCCCTGGCGCTGCGACATCCCCAACTCAGGAGTTAGAGACACCCCATCCTTAGACATAGCATTTCCCAACACCTTTTCCAGAAGAAGTTGAATTTTGCCTCAGTGTTCCCTTTCTCAAAGGTCAAGTAGTTTAGGCATAAGTTTCTTATACCCCATAGTTTTCTAGTCACCCTGTAGTGTAGATTTTGCAAGTAGTCAAGTTAGGTTCAAGTAGTCAAGAATAAAGTTCACGTTTTCTACGCAGTGCTGTGTCCTTTCCTTGACATTCCATCCAAGAGGGCACACGGCAAGTGCTGGGTTGGCACGGGAGCTCCGGCCCGCCTGGAATGGAGAGCCTGAGTGCCCCAGCAGGGGCTGCACCAGTGTGGAGGGCAGCTGCAGAGAAGACACAGTGGGCAATGATCTCCTGCCTCCACCTTCCAAGGAAGCTTGGAGTCCATCCCTGTCTGCACTGTGCAGGGAGGCCCGGGAGGTGGCTGGGCGGCCCCAGAAGGTGCTTGCAGGACCCTGGGGCACCAGGGCAGGAGCAGGATCATCCCTGGAATGCTGTGCAAGATACCCAGAGCAGCCCACCCTGGGGCCAGGCAAGGGCTGAGTTCAGGGGTGCAAAGACATCCAGGCGCTGCTGGACTGTGGCAGCCATCAGTCTGGTGAGGCCCAGTCCTGTTTCCTGTCTTTTTGGGGTTTTTGTATTTATCTATATTTAGTTCTTTGTATGCATCCTCTTGACCCCCAGAATGGTTTGGATTTTATTTTCCTACAAAACAAAAGCTTAGTCATTTTATTTCTAGGAATCATCCATGGGTAGTCCCAGCTTGAATGACTTCTCATTGACTTATTCTGCATCTTGCTCCTTTACAGTACTGTAATAAATGATGAAATCTGCAGCCAAATTAAAAAAAAAATTAACAAAGATTTGTTAGATCAAGAACAAAATATAATTTTAAAATTTCCACCACAGCCAAGACAGCATCAACTCTGGAATTTGGTGCAGCGTGAACCTGGATCAAACTGACAGATTGCCAGCGTTTCCCTGGTGGTTCCCCCCAACTGTCTCATACAGCCAGCTTATATCCCATATATCCCGCCTGGGGCCGGAATGACAGAATGTCCTTTGTGTGCCTTCACATGTAGAGCTGGATCATATAGATACAAAGCAAATCCAGGTGTCCCAATGACTGTCTGGGCTTCTCCAGAATAGCCTTCTTTTACATGTATCACTGGGTCCATAGGGATGCAAAAGCCAGTATTCGAGATGACAGATGCAATCTGCTCCCAGCCCTGGTCCTCATGAGAGGCTTAAGCATTTCTGGGAAGTCGATGTTCATGGTCCTGGAAGACTTCATTCTTAGGCTAACAGACTTGATATTATCTTTAGTGTTTTCTAGGACCTAATTGAGTAGAAATAGGACTCTGCTCCCAGCCAGGGTGGTCAAGGACATGAGTTGGATTTTTACAATATTTTATACACACATATATACAAATAGCCAGAATTAACTTTATATATTTAACAGCACCATCAAACACCTCTGTTAAAATACAGATGCCTCACTGCAAGGAGGACAATCTTGCTGTTTTCTGAACAATGTTAATTTTGGTGAAATACCCATTTTTACAAATCCAATATGAAAAAAACTCTCCACATCAGCTTGATAATCTCAAAAGCTGGTTCCTCAGCTCTTCCTCACCAGTTCCCTTATTGGTGACATTCAGCAGTGATATCAAACGAGCACAGAAAACAAATGGAAGAGGAAGGAAATGCAGATAGTCAGCAGCCACCACCTACCAAAATACCTTTAAATACAGTTCAAAGGTCTCTAAGAGCAAGCTCGAGGTGTCAATGGAGACACTCCCACAGAAGTACTGCCAGCTGGTAGTTTTGGCATTCCCTGTGAGTTTTCATTTTTTTTCATATCTCACCTAAACAAGAGAAAAAAACCAAACAAATGTGACCTTTCAGGCAGACAAAAGACGTGGTTGGTTCTTCAGAAAGCATTTTATTCTGCCAGTATGATAATCTGTTGAGAAAAATAGGAGCTTTAGCAAAACATCCCTGTGCTATTGCAGGTGTTCTGCCACTGTGAGAAATCACAGGCACGGCTGCAAGGCTCCTGCAGCTCACCCTGGTGAGGGTCAGTGACCACTTATCCCTGCAGGGATCACTGGCAAGAATGACAACCGGAAACGTGGAGGGAGCTGGATAAATCAATGTTTGCCATTTCCTTAGCAAATAAAACCCTTCAAAACAAAGCTATAAAAATAGTTTGTCTCAATTAGAAGAATTTGAATAAACTATTTTAGGCCTGCTTTTGGTTCAGCATTCATCAATCTGAATTTGAATATGCGTAGAGTAAGTAATTAAACGTAGCTGAAACTTAAAAAATGAATGTCTATTTCCTTGTGCATAACCTACACTGAAACACACTAAAAACAGTGTTTTGCTTCAGATCTGCTTGGCATTGACTTCACTCAGTCTTATACTCATCAGGTTAATAAAAACATAGGGAAATACATACTTTGTTGCATTAAGAACGCATTATTAACTAGAAGGACACAGCTTTATCAAAGTCACTGCTGTGACTAAGATTACTTTGGTAAGTTCAAAGTACTGACACAAAGGCATCACAACAAATGCAATGTTCAACAGAGCCTCAAAAATAAAGACATAGTTCCAAGTTTTTCAGATGTCCTACACTTGCTAAGATTTCTCCAGGAAGAGGAGCAAACTGAAAATTGCATAGGAAATTTTAAACCCATTTCTCTTTTTTTTCCTTAGCTTCCTTGTGGGCAAGAGAAAACTCCTAATACAGTGAATGAATTGGAGTTTTTATACCTCAGTCATGAGTCACCCCCTCAGTTTCAACCAGATCCAGTGTTCAGTCCATTCTTGGAAAGGGTTAAATCACCAGTATGAAATTTAAATTGTATTCAGGGAAGTAGGGTATTTTCCTCCATTCCCCTACCTCCTCAACACAAGTGAGAAAGTGTTGCCATATTATTGCAGAGCACTCATACTTTCTCGGTGATTTCTCATGGGCAGCTCCTCCCAGCACTGACTCCTCCTTCTTCACAGCACAGCTAACAAACTCCATCTCTATTCACAGCACAGCTAACAAACCCCATCTCTCCTCTCACCCAGCTCACTTCCTCTCCTGTGGCACGCTTCTTATTGGACACAGCTGTGGCCTATTAAGGGCAGGCCTGTTCTTAATCTTTGGTCATTAGTACAGCTGCAACTCCTCAGGTGTGAGATTACCTTCTGCACTTTGTTTTCTTACATTCTATCCCTCCACAAGAAAGGCTCAATTTGAAAAATCATCCTTACAAAATTGTACTTGGACAAAATATGTTTGCTACAAGTTCCAGCAGAAAGAGAAAGAAGAGCAGAATCAGAGGTTTTCAAACTCAGTAAAAAATCCAGCTCATGCTTTCCCCAAAAGCCTCATTTCATTTATCCAGGTTTAAAAAAAACTAATTCACATTAAAAAAATTTCACATATATGTTAAATACTATCATTTCTATCTGAAATATTAATCATTTTCATGCTTTTCAGAAGTGAACTACCAAGTCTTCTGCACCCATCTTCCCCAAATCTGATTCTAAGTGCTTGCCAGTTTAATCCCTTAGGAAGCAAAAGTAGCCCCATGTGTCTCAGAATCAATAGATACTAAACCACAAAGCTTGACAAAGTATATTAAATTGTCAGTAAAGTCAATAAATATTTTCCACTCTAGGGATAGCTATCACCAGCCTGTGAATTTTGCTAGGACAGGTTTAGTGAAGAAAGAATGAGGTCTTGATTGCCCAATCAGCCAGGAGCTGTTCTCCTCTACTGCCAGTATGATGTGAGCATAAACACCACATTCTTCACACTATCAACCACAAAGAATTCCTCTTGAGAATGAAGGCTGGTTTTGAGTTTGACCAAAGAGATGAAAACTCACTGGTGCAGCACGGTGATGGCAGCATGGCCAGGCTCTGCAGTGGAAAGCTGAGAAGCAGCAGCAGATTCCTGACCAGATCTCCAAGGCTGAGTGTGCAGGGCTGCTGTGGTGGCCTGGCCCTCGCTGGCTGCACACTTCCAGCCACCATCACTTCCTCTCCGAAGGACAGGGGAGAAAATAAGAAAAGCAGGAACTGGAAAGCTCAGGCTAAAGTCAGGGAAATCACTGATAAAACAGACTTAACTTGAAAAATCTAATTTATCATCAATTAAAATGAATACTTAATTATATTATTATGCACTTTTATTAGACAGACAGCCAGCCTGACCCCAAGCATGCTGAGCATCAGGGCCAGGCTGTGCCCATCTCCCAGGAGCTGATTTACCCAATGTTCCCAAGGGAATTTTCCTGCACACACTTCCACAGTAGAGCTGCCAGGCTGCCAATGAAAATATCTCTGGCTAAGAGCCAACCCTAATACATAAACCATATTAAAGGAAGAATGGCACCGTCAGCGTTTGATTGACCTTCAATGCCCTGAGAAGATTACAAATTTCCCAAGATTAAGGAGTTCCCAAAATAAAAAGTAAAGGATTGATTTTTATGGATCAAATGTTAAATAGACCTGTAAAATTTGAGTTCTTAGATTGCATATGTGTCCTGTTTAGTGCAAACTGGGGCAGCTGTTGCAGCCACAAGGTGCAAACTCTCAGTGTTCCCAGGTCACAGTCTGGAGCAGGTTTGAGTAGGTCCAAACAGGAAAGGAGAAGCAGTCCAGGAAGAAATTTGGACTGTTTAGCTAAACTAAGTAATGAGAAGAAGCAAGAAGCAAGAGCAAGCAGAAGCGAAGCAGAAGCAAGAAGCAAAGCCAAAAGCCAAGCAAAAAGCAGAAGCAGCGCTATGTACTGTCCTGTCTGTGTGTCCCGCCAGCCGTGGGGGAGTGGCTGATAAGAAACCAAAACAAAACATTCCCTCTTCAGAGCCAGTCTTGAAGGCACAGAACAGAATATCCAGCATAAACACATGAATGGGGATAAAGCATCCTAACATCAGCCTAGGACAAGGCCCTTGAGCTCTGCCAGCTGAGAGGAGGGAGAAGGCAACGTGTCCATCTTCAGGCAGAGTTTCAGCCATGCCCTGAGTTTTAGCAGGAGCTGGGCTGTAGATAGAAATAGGAATGGTTTTGTATAGTGCTCTGTTTAGGTGATAGGTTAGGTTAGCTTAGGTTAGGTTAGTTTAGCTGTCAGTTAGGTTCAATTTTAAGCCCAGTTGGTTTTTTCTCCAAAAGATAAAATTTTCAAAACTTTAGGACATGTAGGGAGCAAGTTTTAAGGACTCTAGAAGGTAGGTAGCTTAGATAATAGAGGATTGTTTAGCTTAGACCAGAGTGCTGTTAATTGAGGGAAGCTCTGAGGTATCTTTTAAGCAGAAATGGACCAATTGTCAGAATAAGAACTAAGCTGTGAGAGGAAGAGCTGGGCTGCAGCAGGACTGGAGCCTGCAGGCGCTCCAAGCTGTCAGCCTGAGCTGGCCACCTGCAGGACAGAATGCTGAAGAGGCAGAAGTAGCCAGGGGACACTTTGTTTCAGCCGGAAGTGATACTAAAACTCAAAACTATGCAGAGCGTTGTAAGACTCCCTTCCTTGCCATGCTGTAGCTGAGTAGCCAGCCCCTTTGAGAAGCCCAAAGAACACACTGAGCCAAGCAGCTTTGCTTGTCTTACCTGGGCAAAGCAAGTACAGGAAGAGCGGAGAGGAGATGCCTGCGGCTGAGGAGGCCCTTGTGCCCCACCAGCTGAGAGCAGGCGTAGGCCTGATCTTTTCTGAAACATCCCTTTGCCAGGATTTTTCTCCTGAGAGGCTGAGAGGCCTCAGGAACACAATGGAAACAAGAATTAGCTGCTGCTGTGGAATGCAACAGGTGCATCTTTGATTGATCTCATGTGCTTGTTTCTAATGAATGGCCAATCCCAGCCCAGCTGTCTGGGACTGTCTGGTCAGCCACAAGATTTTATTATCATCCCATTCTTTCCCTTTCCTTGCAAGCCTTCTGATGAAATCCTTCCTTCTATTCTTTTAGTATACTTCGAATCTATCATTTTATTAGAATATATATCATCAAAGAATAAATCAGCCTTCTGAAACTTGGAGTCAAGATTCTCTCTCTTCCCTCGTCCTGGGACCCCTGTGAACACCAGCACAAGGAGGGAAAAAGGGGATGGATCATCCTGAGGTAGAGCTTCAGCCATCCTCTCAGTTTGAAGAGGAGCTGTGCCATAGCTGGGACATGGAATGTTTGGAGGTTTTCTTGGCAAGGCTTTCTTTAGTTAGGACTACAGAGCATAGAAAGCTCCCTTCATGATGCATTGCTTAGATAAGAGAAGAGTATGGTTGATGTGGGGAAGCTGAGAATTCTCCTTGAAGGAGAAATGAATGGGTGGTCATAAGAAGAATGAAGCTAGCACAGAAGAAGCTGGCACTCAGCAGATGTGCTGCAAGCTGTCAGCCTGACCTGGGCCACCTGGAGGACAGAATGATGAAGATGGGGAAGATGGTGAAGTAAGCAGAAGATTCTCTGTTGCAGCCCTTGGTTTCAGTGGGACTGGCAATACAGACTCCAAAGCCTGCAGAGGCCTGGAATGTTCCCTGCCGTGTCCCGCCGTGCCTCAGCCGCCCGGTGCCTTGGGAGCCGTGCGCTGCGGCCGGGCCGTCCCGTTGATGGCTTTGCGCTGCCTGCCAGCAGCCCAAGGCTCTCCCCCTTGCCAGAGGGGCCCTGTCCCCGGCCCAGGCACCCCCTGGCAGCTGTCCTGCAGCGCCCCAGCTGCCTGGCAGAGATGGTATTCCCGTGTGCCCTGGTGTCCCTCAGTGCCAGCTGCAGCTCCCAGCGGGGCAGGAGGAGGGGCCGGGCCCTGCTTGTCCCCCCTTGCTGCCAATCCCTTGGTATTGAAAAGCAAAGGTGGGCTCAAATGGCACATCTTCCTCACAGTGCCCTCTCTTCAACCTTTGGGGCACCAAAGGGCTCTGCTCAAGGAGCTCTGAGAGCCAACGCCTGGCTTTCCAAGCTGAGGCGTCATGCTTCCTTCTCTAAGCCCTCCAGTTGGCTGGGTAATGGCAGCTGACTTGGAAATGGGGAAAATGAGATGGTTTCAAATGGAGGGAACCCTTCTGGGTAACAATGCAGTGTTTCAGCAAGAGAATTTCAAGGTAGTTCCAGGCCGTTCAGCAATTGCCTTGATTTTCAAATGCCACCCTCAGCATGCCAAGTGTGGAGAGCCCAGGCTAAAGCTCCTGTCAAGGCACTGTGCTGTCTGTTATCAGAGGACATGTCTGTGCTGAGTCACAAGCAAGGAAAGCCCAAGGAAAGCAAGCTAAGCCATGCATCATGATTCCACGGATGAACAGAGTTGATTTGCAGAGGAGCTGTGTGCACTTTTTGCCCCCTCCCAGCCAGTATTTTGTTCCACTTTCAAGATGCCTCCTGCGTCTGCCTCAAGATTTTGACAGAGAAGGGAATGACTGCATCTCATTTGTATTGGGATGTGGCTACCCAAATCTCTGCATGGAATCTTACAGGGAGCATGGAGCTCGGGCAAACATGCGTCCCACTGCAGCTTTGGGCTGTTCCAAAGGGGCCTCCTTTAGGGGCCTCCTTTACGTTTCTTTTTACGTGAACCTAAATGGGGAATTGCGGGAATCCACAAAATCAGAGGGTTGTGGGAGAGCTGCAAAAGGCAGGCATCAGAGACAACAGAACTGTCATTAGAGCTAAGCAGTAGCTATGAAGTAGGTAAGCAGACAAATTATTTAAATGGTACGAAAGCAAGGACACATAGAACAATGGCCTATGTATTAATGCTTGTCTAGAATAACTCCCTAAGATACAGAAAAGTTTATCTAACAAGATATTAGGAAGTTTGAAGCTTAATAATGGAGCTCTGTTCATTGTGTTTTAAGGCTCACAAGCAGGTATTGTATTGGAAATAAGCAAGCATTGTTTTAACCAAAGGTACCTGTGCTTATAGCAGTCGGATGGAACCACTGTCAGGGTGGTTCTGCTTTGTGTGATTGGTCAAAAAACTTATAAAGTAAGTTGTAACATAAAGTTCTTTGTCTGCTGCCTGGGATGTGAGCTGCTGGCATCTTCCCATTGTCATCACCATGTAATGAGACTAATACTGAAAAATAAAACAGCTCAAGACACGTTCCACAGCAGTCCCGTCTCGTTTGTGATTTGTACACAGCCCCCCAGCCGGTGATAAATGGTGCTCCTCTGTGAGGAGCTTGGTTAGACTAGAGGACTACAAAAGAAGATCATGGACAACTCGGTCGCCGGAAACCCAGGCTGTTAACAGGAGGAATAGATCATCCCCTTCGCAGTCGTCAGCACCCGGTGTCCTTGTAAGTAATAAGCAGCTATTTTAGGGGCTCCTGGGCAACCAGATGGGAAATCATTTATCTAAAACAGAATGGGGCGTTTTTTACTGGCTTGAGAATATTTTACAGGATAAAGGACGTTCAGACATCTCATAACATGAACTGAAAGACTTATTAATCTGGGTGAAAGCAAATAGTCAAAATATAGACTTGCAGTCTGCCTTTACCTTTGATTTTTGGGACCAGATAAACTGGAAAATTTATAATCTAGTCACTTTCAAAAAGGAAGAGACTGCAGCCAAACTAATGCCTGCCTCTAGAGCGTTAATGAAGAGCGTTAATGAAGAGTTTTAAACAGAATGACTGTAATAGAGACTTTCTCGAATGCCAAAATAGAACACCTGGTTTTGAGACTTTAATTCTGAGTGGTGCTGGGCCGTCGTCCTCTTCTGGGGGGATCTCAGGTTTTGTTCGGGGTTCCTTCCCTTCTGGCGCGTCCGGGGTTTCTCCAGGCAGTGTGGACAGCACCCCGATCCCCGGGAAAGGGGAATCGGATCAGCTTCCAGCTTCGGTTGTGTCCTCTGTTTCTTCCGGGATTCCCTGCGTCACTGATGCTGTGACAGATCATCCTCTCATTCCTCCATGGAATCCTCCACCCCCGGAATTCCCAGGAAAGCGTTTGGGATTTTCATTGCGTTCCAAGACTGTGGGGGGTCAGGGGTCGTGTTCTGGGGAGGATGAGAGTCGTGCGGGTCTGGAAATGAGAGTTTGGGGAGGCTTTGCAAATCAGGGGCTGCTGTTTCTGTGCCCCGTCCCTCTTCGAAACAAATTGCGGCTGGATCTTATGCTGAGGCTGTGCAGGTGGGGTCTGCCGAGGCGGGCTCTGGATCAGCTCTGCCTGGCCGAGGGGCGGCAGGGGTCACTCCTGCCACTGCTTCCCCTTCCCGGGAAGACACCCCCTCAGATCGGGCTCAGGCGGGCAGATTGCTTTGCAGATCTGAGAATTCTTTCTGTATAAATTCCTCCCCCAAGCCTCTCCCAGGGTTTTCGCTGGTTTTAGTTCCCCAGCCTCCAGATACAGGCGGTGGGGGGGGCTTTGGATTTGGCTCTGCCTGCAGAGGAGTGGGCAGGGGGAGGACAGAGGCGGCGGGCAGCAGCCAGGGGCCGAGTGGGCCCAGGACGGTTCTGCCCAGAGAGATGCATGGAGTGGAGGCAGGAGAGCTCAGAAAAGTTTCTGTGGAAGCACAGACAGATTGCTCAGAGTCCTTGAAGCCTGTCTCATTCGCTGCTGGGGCGGGAAATAGCATGTCGGGATCACAGCTTGGAGCTGAGAATTTTCCAGCTGTATCCCCGCGGGTGGGGATACGGTACAGAACCTGAAACAGTTCATTGGAAAGGGTCATAATATTTATTAGAGTTAATTCCTGCTGTATATATGTGTGTATAGAAAATATTGTAAAATCCAACTCAGGTCTTTGACACCCTGGCTGGGAGCAGAGTTTTATTTCTATTCAATTAGTTTCCTGACAACCTTAAGATAGGATCAAGTCCGTTAACTTAAGAATGAAGCCTTCCCAGGCCACGAGTGTTGACTTCCCAGGTTCATGTTCAGGGGAACGTGCACCTGGAGGAGATTGCATCTACCATCTCGAGTACGAGCACTCTGTTACATGTGAGAGAACACTACCCAGAAGAATCTTAGACAGCCATCCGGACACCTGGACTGGCTTTTGTATCCGTATGGTCCCAGTTACACATGGGAAAGAAGGCTATTCTTAAGAAGTTCACACAGCCATTTGGACACCTGGACTGGCTTTTGTATCCATATGGTCCCAGTTATACATGAGAAGGGAAACAAAAGGACCTTCTGTCATTTCTGCCTCAGGCAGAATAAATGGGATATAAGCTGGCTGCCTGAAACAGTTGGGGTGAACAACCAAGGATACCCTGGCACTCAGTGAGATCCAGGCTCACCCAGTGCCAAATTCTGAAAGTGACGCTGCCTTGGCTGTGGTGGGTTTTTCGAAATTATATTTTGGTATTGATCTCATAAATCTTTGTTAAATTATTTTATAAGTTGGCTTTCGATTTGATCATTTATAACAATTTGTTGGCCAATAGGACACTGCCAACTAGGATGTCTATGTTTTCGACCCAATCCTTCAAGATTTTGTCCTATTGGACTCATGCTACTGTGCAAGCTTCCTTAGCCAACCATGTTATGACACACAAACCTACGGCACTGCGTCCTAAGCTTCTTCTTTACCATTGTAACTACTTTTGTTTTTTCCAGATCTTGAAAACCCTAAAACTAAACTTTCCTTCACTTCAACTTTCCTCCACGTGTCTCTGCTATCAACTATAAATCCATATTCTCGCTTCTAGCACCTAAGTTTGGAAGCCCTTTCCAAGGTCTCAGATCAAATCTTGTCTTTAATTCTAAGCTTTGCTGGCAAGACCAAAGGTCTGAGAATTGCCTGCCTCTTGGTTTCCAGCAACACCAGTGCTGTTAGTTCCAGAGTGCCCAGGATCTGCCTTGCAAGTCAGCTCTGGTAGGAACAAGGCGGCTGCCAGGGGGCTGCTTATGGCCTCTGACCCCCGATTGCTCAGGGCTTCCCAGTGCCCCAGCCCCTTGGGGTCTCCCCCAGCCCGGTCACGCTGCCCAGCAGCAGCGCCGCAGCCCCACAGCAGCTCCAGAGCACCCCCAGCCAGAGGCACCTTGGAGCCCTCAGCAAGGCAGGCAGCAGCACAGGGGCAGGAGGACACGGGTGGCGCTTCCTGCCTGGCACAGGGCTTGTGGCCATCTCCAGGCATCGCTCTGGCAGGGATCCCCGCAGCTCCAGCCCCTGCCCAGCTGCTCTGTGGGCAGCACAAAGGCTTCAGCGGAACCACCAAAGGCCAAGGGGCTTCTGGCTGTTTTCCCTGTGGCACTGCACGCCTGGGCAGCTGGCTGAGCACAAGCACCCTTTTCCCCCTCCTCCCCTATGCCCTGAAGACACTGGGCAGCAAAAGAATGATCCTGGCAGTCTGAGTATTATAACACAGTCTATATTTACATTGTAAAAAAAAAAAAAAAAAAAAAAAAAAAAAGAAAAGAAAAGAAAAGAACATTCTAGAAGTAAAAGAAAATGCCTCCTGACTCAGGTGGCCTCAGAAAAAAGAGCCTCTGTGGTCAGCTGTCCACAGAGCTCCGGCAGGACAGGCAGCCAAGCTGTGACAGGCGAGGCCGTGTCTTCCATGCCCTGCGCAGATGATTTCGGAGCCGCTGGAACATGGAGATGGGAGCCGGGCCCACAGACTTGAGGATACACAGTGTTTGAATTGCCAGGCTTGCAACAGCGAGGCTGACATCCTTTGTTTTGTCTTCAAGGGCTGCAAGAGAGAGCCACAGTCAGATCCCAGATCTTTGGTGACACCAGGACAGCCCCCAGCCAAGGTCATCCCAGCCGGCTCTTGCCATGGCCAGGAGGGAGCAGGGACCACGGGGATCAGCCCGAAGCTCCTGGCCACGAATGGCACATGTGGCCCTGAAATCTCAGTGTGCTCTGCCCACAGGAGCAGAGCCCTCCGCAGCCGGGGCAGGGCTCGCAGCTCTCCCCCTGCCAACCCCCACTGTCAGCCCACTGCCCTCACTCACCACTGCAGATCAGCTGGAGCTCTTGCTGCTGCCCCCTCAAGCTCTGCCCGGCGATCCCTGTGAACACAGAGCCTGTCATGGCCCCAGCGGCACAGCTCCCTGCCAGTGGCGCTGCCGGCGCTGTGGCCACAGGCCCTGCTGGCCCGGCAGGGCTCAGCCCGGCCCTTGCCGCACGCTGCCGGCCCAGGGCACGGCTGCCAGAGGGCGGCAGCGGAGCCGAGGCCGGGCGGGGCTCCACGGTACTGGGCCCGGCCCGGGTGGCGCTGCCGGGGCAGCAGGCGGGGCTGAGGCCGAGCTGCGGCGGGCCGGGGAGGGAGCCGGGCTAGTGGCTCACCCATGAACCTGATGGCCGCCTCTCGCAGGGGCTCCTGTGGGCTCTGCAGGTAGCGCAGGGCCTGGCGCAGGTGCTCGGCCGCTCTGCTCCTGTCCTCGGCCAGCTGGAGAGAGCGGCGGGAGGGAAGGAAGGGTTGGCGCGGGCTCAGCCCCTCGGCCGGGCGCTGCCTGCGCCCAGTCCCGGCCTCCCCTGCCCGCACAGCCCTGAGGCGCGGCCAGCAGCCGCTGGTGCCGGGCTCCCGAGAGGAGGGGCCAGAGGGCCGGCTGCTGCCCGGGGAGCCGCGGTGCCGGCCCGCAGCCCCGCCGGGCAGGGACTCCAGGGGCACCCGGCTCGGGCCCACGGGAGCCTGGAGAAGAGTCCGCGCGGCCTCTGGGTACAGCAGCAGGCAGGGGCACAGCCGCCCGCCCGCACACTGAGCACCGCCCTCAGGGGCCCTTCTCCGGGCTGGGGCTGGGGATTCTCGGTCGTCCTTACCAGGCACTTGCTGAACTTCCACAGTTTCTCCTCCTTCACCAGCTTTTTCAGATCCCTCCTCTTCAGGAACTTGACCGCACCAAGCAGCGTTTCCTGAGAAGCCTGGAGAGCAGCAGAGACGTGGACATGGCCCTGGAGCCCAGGGCATGGGACCCGCGTCCCTGTGCCATGGCCTGGAGGAGGCTGCGGTCCCACAGGCACAGGGCAGGAGGCGGCCGAGCCCCCTCGCAGGGGGACAGCAGCAGCCCACAAGTCCTCACCTCTGCCACATGCTGATTCTCATCATGGCAGTGGAAGAGCAGTGGGAGCAGGCTCTGGTGCACAGGGCTTTCCAAAGTTTTTTCTCTCTCTTCCAAAAACTCCATCATGTCTCGGAAGAGTTTTATGGAGAGCAGCTGTACCTGGCTATTATCCTATATGAAAAAAAAAGGAAAAAATACTTCAGCATTGGCTCCTCCAGTCCCCCCTGGGCACAGGCCTGGAAATGCACAGGGCACACAGTTTCCAGGCAGCACCCAGTGGCTGTGGCTGGGGGCACAGAGCCTTACGTGGTCGAAGAGTGGCAGGAGTGCCTCAGCCAGCTGCAGGACAGTGGGGGTTGACATCAGCTTGTATTTGTGCAGGAATATAAAGCTGAGTGTGATGAGTGTCATCCCAGCTATCTCTGCATCCTTGTCCGACAGTAGGTCCATGAGGCTTTCGCTCAAGCTCCACATTCTTTCGGCCTGTGCGGCACACAAGTCTGTGAAACCCCACCCTGCTGCCGCAGGGCCCAGAGGCCAAAGGCCTGTCCCAAAGCACTTGGGCAGCTGAAGCGGGAGAGAGGAGAGCTGGGAGCAGCTGCCCCAGCACCCGAAGCCCAGGCAAGCCCAAGTGACTGTGTTCCCGGCGCAGCTTCAGCCACTGCCCCCTTCTCACCATTGAGGGATCACCAATGAGCTCGAGAAGGGCCCTGAGCGCCAGGCGACGCCTCTCCCTGCACTCGCTGTGCAGGTACCTTGATGAGATCTTCACAACACTGTCACCGCATTCGCTCGGATCCAGGCACTCGAGGACCTGAAAGGCACAGGGCACTGACGGGGGGCCTGGCCAGCAGGAGCCCGGACCTGCACAGGGCTGGGCCCGGGCAGCAGCACAGGGCGCGGGCACCATCCTGGCAGCTGTGGCTACGAGAGGGCAGAGAGCTGGGAGGCAGCTCAGCCAGGCAGCGCTGGACACCCGGCTCACCTCCACGAGGAACGCCAGGGCGGGAAGATCCCAGTGTGGCTCCTGTGTGCTGAGGAGCCGGAGGAGGTGGAGTGCAATACTGGAACACAAGTGAAGACAAGCATGGCGCATCTCCCTAGGAGGGCAAAAAAGAGACCAGGAACCTGAGCAAATCTCTCCAAGGACCAATCTCTCTCACAGAGCCTGGTGGTCTTTCACCACCATCCTGCAAGACAACCTGGGCCCTCAAGGAGGTGTCTCCTCCAGTGCTCTCTCCCCTCCCAGACTTTTCCAGTCTGCTTGGCCGTCCCTCAGTGACAAGGCCTTGTGTCCCAGGGTGATGGGGGCTGCGTGGGACACCCCGGGCACGGAGCACAAATGCCGGGAGCAATGGGCACAAGGGGAGTCTCACCTGGCCAGCAGACCCACAGCATAGTGGCGGGTGTCAGCACAGAGCAGTGTGTCCCAGCAACGCTTGCATTCCATGGACACCACCATGTCCTTGTGCTGCTTTCGGCAGCAGAGCAGGGACTTCAGGATCTGCACTGCAAACCTGTGTGCAGAGCAAAGCCCAGGTCACACTGGCAGCACTGGCTCCTTTGCAGGCCACGTGGCAGGGACAGGAGGACTGGGATGGAGCACCTGTTGGGGCGGGTGGCAAGGCCGTGCTCTTCCTGGCATTCTTTCCAGAAGGTGTCGATCTCCTCTGGCATCTCTTCTGTACTAAAGAACACTTGGAAGAGCAGATGTACAAATAGGCAGGGGAAATACGCCTTCACTGCACGTGGGACGTGGGGCTCCTGCAGGATCTTCCACATCACCACGGATGCCTGCAAAGGACAAAGCCCCCCGAGACAGTGCTCAGTGCCGAGGCGTCCGTGTGGCAGGGCCCGAGTGTGGCAGGGAGAGGCCCGGAGACACCGTGCAGGGGGAGCACAGAGCCTGGCAGGCCTGAAGCTGCCCCTTGGCCAGGATTCTGTCCAGCGCCTGAGGCAGGGAGATGCAGTGGGAGAAGGAGGATGGAGAGCTGCTGGAGAGGCGGCCTTGGGGCCAGCAAAGGCCAGTTGCAGAAACTCACAGCCAGGGCAAAGACACGCGTTTTGTCCCCATTGGAGGTGCACATGCTGTGCTCTGGCCAGCTCCCCAGCACATCCAGGAGGATCAGCAGCACTGGCTCCGCAGTCCTGGGCGAGCACATGATGGTCTTCCACATGGCCGTGGCAGCTCTGTGGGGTTAGAGCTCTGTCTCAGGGTGGGTCTCAGCACCATGGCCTGGGCATCCATAGGGGCCCGGGCTGACCGCCGGCTCTGCCTCTGCCCACTGGCCCTCGCCGGCGGCACCCAGGCAGCCCAGCCCTGTGGGGACAGAGCCCTGAGGGGCGGCAAGGGAGCATGGCAGCAGGCTCGGGGGCTGACATGCCAGGGCTGGGAAAGGCAGCAGCCAGAGGGCCCTGGAACTCTCTGTTGGTCAGACACCTGGCACTGGCTGTACAGGGTGACAGGCTGGGGAGCCCTGAGCCCTCTGGGCAGGTGGACCCCATACCTGTCACAGGACGGGGCCACACGCAGGAGCGTCACGACCACGTCATCCGGGTGTTCTCTGGTGACATTCAGCAGGGTCTTGTCCAGCCTGTGCTCGGCAGAACCATTGGCCGTGAGCCATCGGTGAATGTAGCTCACCATGGCGGGCACCTGGAGAAGGCACAGCAAGACTCGGTAAGCTGTCAGAGGGAGCCATGTCCCCAGCGTCTGCAGAGAAGTGCTTCCCTTCCCAGTGCACTGCCGTGGCCTCAAAGGCTCCCAGGGCCCAGCAGGTGTGGCTTGGGAAGCCACGTGACTCACGGGGGATTTGAAGCCTGGCCACAGGCTGCTTACTTGTTCTGGCCTGGAAACACCCCTCTCCAGGAGCAAATCCAGCAGGGCGGCACTGGTCTCATGTCCAAGGAGCTCCGAGTGAGCTCTGAGCCCAGTGCCCGTGGTGCTGGTCTCTCCCTGCCGGATGCTCTGGATGAAGCCGATAACGAGCTGTAGGAGAAGGGCAAGAAGCCGGGGATGTTGCATGGACTGCTCCACACACGGTGCTCGGCTGAGCAGGGACAGCAGGCCCAGCCCAGCTGGGGGTGGCTGCAGGTACCTGCGCTGTGCTGCGGAAGCGGCCACGGCTGGACTCCTGCTCTGGCGTGCGCTCCACGGCTGCGTCTGGCAAAGAGAGAGCACAGCCAGAGCTGAGGGGCTGCGGGAGAGGCCGGAGAACACAGCCCAGCCCTGTGGTCCCCAGGCAGGGAGAGCCCAGGGATGCCCCAGGAGCACGGCCACTGCAGGGTGTCTGCCTGGCCCCTCTTCCATCAGCATGTCCCCAGGGGATGGCATGGGATGGGGCCAAGTTGGCCACAGGCTCCAGCCCTGCAGCCCAGCTCTGCCACTCACCCTCCTGCGGTGGATGGAACGGCACCACCTCTTCTGTCTCCTGTGCTGGGGCAGCTCCAAGGCCTTCTTCCTCTTCCTCCTCCTCCACCCAGGCCAGCTTGGGCACTCTTGGGGGTCTCCACTCCATGTCCATGACTGGAGCTATATGCAGGAGAGATGCCCTGGAAAAGCTCCAGGGCACCAAGTCCCACGCTCTGCCGGTGAGGGCAGCTGCAGAATAGAAGCCTCAGAAGGCCACGGGTCAGCAATTCCTGTGCTCTGGCCTCGAGCTCAGCCGCAGGAACAATGCCGCGGAAAAGCTCCGGCTCAGACGGGAACGAGTGCGCTGTGCGGGGGCTCCTCACGGCACCGCTCTTTCCTGTTCTGCGCCGTTGCCTGTTCCGTGCACCCGGGCAAGCTTCTATTCCCCACGTGTCACAAAGGGCCCTTGGACACCGGCTTCCGTTGCATGCCACGGTGACCATGCTGCAGCGTGCCACCCAGGGCCCTTGCACACACTGCCACCTGCCCTGGGGCCGTCCCCAGCCCACCCAAAGTTGCCCAGGTTGGAGGGAATTCCTGGCCCTGGGTGTCTAAGACAGCCGACAGGATCTTTAGGAAGAGCTCAGACCATCAGCAAATGCTGCCCTCCTCTGCGGGCTCAGTCCTATTCCCATATGTTTCCCTGAGAGCATTTCAATGTCTAAATTATAATCATTTGAAGAGAGGGAATTTACATTTTCCATTTCAAAGAAGGCTTCTGCCTTCCTTAGCAGACACCCAGCTTTTCAAAGCAAGACAATTGTTTCTCATCTTGCAGATGCGCAGCTGCTGGGGAGCCCTGTTTTTACACCGGGGACCTGGAGAACCATTGCCAGCAATTGGGAAAATCCTGGGTGCTCCATCCACCCATGGATGAGGTCTCCAAATTTGCCTCGAAAGTGGGTCCAGCTTTTATAGGCCAAAAAGAGCAAGTACAATTGACTCAATGGTATTTTCAGCCCAGAAACCTCTGCAGCTGGTGGCACATTTCACAATCAGCAGAGACACAGCTAGGCCAAAACCCAGACCTCTGCTGGGAGGCTTTCTCTTCAAATACCCTTCAAACAAACCTCCATTCAAGTCAGTTGGGAAAGTTGCTTAAAATGATACATTTCTGGCCCATAACTACACAGGTTTACATGAAAGATTCTAAAGCAGCTGCTTTGGATTCAAAGAGCCAGCATTATGAGTCCTTGTCATCTGTTTGTAGTTAAATCACGCTTCAGGGGATTTGAAGGAGATTGGAACAAGCTAGAGACCAGACCACTGAGTTTTTTAGATGAGGCTGTTTCCTTATCTTCTACATAGACAGGAAGGGTGAGTTTGGCTCCCATCTCCACTGCATGGCTCACAAGGCTGCCAAGATTTCTAGTTACGAGAGCTTTTAAGGATTTGTTGGCCAATAAGACACTGCCATCTAGGATATCTATGTTTTCAACCCAATCTTTCAAGATTTTGTCTTATTGGACTCATGCTACAGTGTAAGCTTCCTTAGCCAACCATGTTATGATACACAAACCACGGCGCTGCATCCTCAGCTTCTTGTCAGGGGGCTGCTTATGGCCTCTGACACCCAATTGCTCAGGGCTTCCCAGTGCCCCAGCCCCTCGGGGTCTCCCCCAGCCCGGCCAAGCTGCCCGGCAGCAGCGCCACAGCCCCACAGCAGCTCCGTAGGAGCCCCGGCCAGAGGCACCTCAGGGCCCTCAGCAAGGCAGGCAGCAGCACAAGGGCAGGAGGACACAGGTGGCGCTTCCTGCCTGGCATGGGGCTTGTGGCCATCTCCAGGCACTGCTCTGGCAGGGATCCCCGCAGCTCCGGCCCCTGCCCAGCTGCTCTGTGGGCAGCACAAAGGCTTCAGTGGAACCACCAAAGGCCAACGGGGCTTCTGGCCATTTTCCCTGTGGCACTGCACGCCTGGGTAGCTGGCTGAGCACAAGCACCCTTTTCCCCCTTCAGGGCCTCGGGAGCCTTCAGCCTGCTGTTCTGCCAAGCACAAGCACCCTTTTCTCCCTTTCCTGCCTCTTGCCCAGCCGACCCTGGGCAGGAAAGAAAAGTTTCTAGTAGTCTGTGTATCATAACACATTCTACATTAATTTATTTACAATAATCTATAATATAGTATCATATATATACACTGTATAATTTATTGATTTACTAAATAATTCATAATCCATAATTATATATATGATAATAGATAGTCTATAAATAATTATTCACAATATATAAAAAAGGGAAAAGAAAAAAGAAAAATCTTAAAGAAAAGGAAAATTGCCCCTGGCTCAGGTTGCCAGAGAGCAAAGAGAGCCTCCCCAGATCAGCTCTCCCCAGA
This sequence comes from Fringilla coelebs, assembly GCF_963513975.1. Lineage (NCBI taxonomy): Eukaryota > Metazoa > Chordata > Aves > Passeriformes > Fringillidae > Fringilla > Fringilla coelebs. Next base: position 689,783 of record NW_028167583.1, read on the forward strand.
GCTCCTGCAGTGCAGCCAACCGAGCCCCAACAGACGAGGCTGAGTGCTCTGTGCCCTGCCCTGCTGATCTCACAGCCTCTGGATGATGGAATATGGGCCCCGCTCTATTGCCCGGAGGCCACGCCTTGTTTCCAGTGCCAGCTCTGACACGACACTGCTTGTGTCCTCCATCAGGCGTTCCAGGGCTGCAAGAGAGAGGAACAGAGCCATGGTCAGAAGCTGCATCTGCGGGGAGCCGAGGAGAGCCCCCTGCAAGGGCCATTCCAGGCAACTCTTGCCATGGCCAGGAGGGAGCAGGGACCCAGGGGATCAGCCTTGTGAAAAATGCATATTTTATGATTGGCTTTTCGCAAATATTGAAATGAAAATGACATGTGTTGTGTTAGAAAGTAATGCTGTATTAATTCTCTTAAGCACTGTGTTCAATGTAGTTTTAGGTTATAAAAAAATGTTAAGATGGAAACTATGCTATGTAGGATACTTTTTTTAAAGAAAGGACTTGCAGCAAGATAGCAGCCACAGGACACCTAAATCTTTCAGAGAAAAAGAATTTATTGCCCTCTTATCAGAAGAAACAAACTTGTTCCTGCCTAAAAGGCACTGTTAGGATTAGGAGGAAGAAGGTGATGATGACGAGACCGAATCCTTTATTTGAATGGCATTTATGCATCATGTATGAAGTGTATGAATATGCAACAGGCTGTTGTTTTTAAGGATGAATCATTTGTTAACAGGTGTCCTTTTTCGGGCTTGTGTTGCCCAGAAAAAGGTACCCAGACATCCATAACTCTTTGTTTCTATTGTCTCATATAGTCTTAATTAAAATTGTCTAAATTATTATTACTCTAATTGTATTACTATTTTTATAACCACCTTATTACTATTAAACCTTTAAAATTTAAAAACACCCAAGTGATTGGCGTTTTTCACAATTGGTAGCAGAGGATGGTTAAAACACCTCGCTGATGGTGATTTAGGAGAGTAAGAGTGGGGAGGTGCGCCCTGCCCAATTTGGCAGCCTCGCTCTGTTTCCCCTGGGGTGACCGACAGACGCAGGTTATGATTGTGGACAAAAGGAGGCAATAAAACAAAGAGAAGGGAAAAAGGCTCCCTACAACCGAGGTAATTGGCCCCCTAAGACTAGTAGTGCACACGAAGAACCTGGGAAGGAAAAGGGGCTGGTAAGCATTTCTTGGAGGGGCCGTGGGGGAGATGAATGTGTGTGAATGAGAGGCGGGCTGGTTGTCCCAGACCTGCCCAGTGAGTGCTGGAGTCTCCCATGCTGCGGTTCAGACTTTCTGCAAGAAAAGCGGCCAGTAAAGAGATGAGTGTGTGATAAAAGGACCCTTTTCTCCCTTTCCTGCCTCTTGCCCTGCAGACCCTGGGCAGCAAAGAAAAGTTCCTTGTAGCTTGTGTATCATAACACATTCTGTAATTAATTTATTTACAATAATCTATAATATAGTATCTTATATATACACTGTTTAATTTATTTATTTACCATAATCAATAATCTATAATAATACATATAATAATAGATACTGTATAATTTAATTATTCACAATATAGAAAAAAAGGGAAAAGAAAAAACAAAAATCTTAAAGAAAAGGAAAATTGCCCACGGTTGGACAACACAGCCAAATAAATGCCCAAGAGCATCTGGGGTTGAACAACACAGCTGGATTGAGGGAAAAATAGCCAAGAGCATCTGGGGTTGGACAACACAGCTGGATGGAGGGATATCCAATAGCACCGGGACTGGCCAGGAACACCTAAACTTGTAATAGGTGATGTGAAAGTAAAAGGTACCTTATTGTTGTCTTGTTGTGTGTGTGAGAGTGAGTCACACACAAAGTCAGCCTCAACTTCCCGGGCGAGTGGGAGGTGGGGGGCAGTGGAAAAAGAGCGTGTGACCCTCAAATCAGGCTGCAGTCCCTGGACAGGTGGGGGCTTCAGCCGAAGGGTTTGTGTGTGACCTGTGCATCAGGCTGCTGTCCCCGGACAGGTGGGGGCTCTATAGAAGGGTTTGTGTGTGACCTGTGCATCAGGCTGCTGTCCCCAGACAGGTGGGGGCTTGAGCCGAAGCTGAAGAGTGTGAGTGACACGCAGAAAGCCTCACAGGTGAACGGGCACTGGAGGCGACCAGAGTCAGGGCCCTGCCAGAAGGCCCGGAGATACTGAGACCTTGAGGCCAACCCCAAAGCGAGGGGGGCCACAGGGACCTGTGACTTTCTGGCGATAAGGATCCACTTTGTGTCTGGAGGGTGTGAAGGAATGTGTGAAGGTGAATGAGAAATAAAAGTGAGTGAATGTAGACGAATAAAAGTACGGGTAATGTGGATTGTGCATTTTAAGCTTTACCACATCTCCTTGGAGGGAAGTGTATTGTGTTGAAAAATAGCGTGGGGAAAAAGGTTTGACTTGGGTGTAAGTGGTTGAAAGAAAAGTGGTATTTAAGCTGTTAGTGAAAGTGAGAAACAGGCAGGGGATTAATAGATAAGGGCTTGAAAATGGAACAGAAAATCAGTAAGTTGGATACCGGGGAAAAAAAGGGGGAATAAAAGCATACTAGAGGAGATACCGCCAAGATAGCCCGTGAATGTGCTGGGCATGGCCAGAGATTTCCAAGGCCAAAATCCTCCAGCGTTTCCATCTGCTCATGGCTTTGGGTAGCACAAGTCACAGAACACCCATCGCAGCTGAAAAATGGCATTTCTTGCAGTTTGCCACAGCCGCACTGCTGATCCACAAATACACGAGAATCAATTTCAGCTGAAAAATGTCATTTATTACAAATTGCTACACCCATGCTGACAATACAGAACTATGCAGATCTCAATTTAGGTAAAACCAGGAATTTATTCGATTATTACAACATGTCTATAAAAAATATACAAATACCAAGTTCATTTAACAAAACTTGGTTTATTGCCAACCTCTACTATACACAACTCACTATAAGCAACAATCAATTAGGAATTTAACAACTTAATTTATTACATATCACTAGAAACTTATAACCCATATAGAAATACAGAAATAAGCATTCCCTCTCTAAATAGCCCTACACTAAGAATTCAATATGAAAGTATACCCTCCATACATCTTTAAATAGAATTAAATACATACATATATGCACATATAAAAATACAATCACAAGTATAACAATCTACAGATGTAAATACAGATTAAACACCACATACTACATACAATATATATGTAAATATATCTATGTAGATATATATACATATATATCTCAGTAGATGTATAAACCAAACCTATCTATAACTATACAAACATCACCTGTGCCAAGCTGAATATCCACCCTACTGCATCAATATAAACACAGAGTTATACATCTGGACACACATTAAACATCAATAAATACACAGAAATAGAACAAAACACATATAAAAATACACCTATCTCCCAATACAAATTCCAATCTACCTATTTTAAAACTATATACCTACACCTCCATCAATATAAATACATATGTACACAACTGTAAACAGAGGATATAAACCTAAAAACAGATATACCAACATCTATGTATACTTATATATACATAGATGTGATTACATACATATATGTATATCTATGCATACCTATACAACAGCATACATCGAAAATTCCTATACAAATGGCAAGCTACATGTAAAACCACCCATGTAATAATCCCTGTCTAGGTGCATGTCCATGGATATTTAGACAGCACTTGAAGCAGAGGGATCCCAGCTGCCCCATCTCCAAAGTCTCTCCCTCGGTCTCCTCCTCCCGGGCAGAGCAGCTCTCCTGGACAGGGACAGCAGATGGGACATCTGGCAAGCAAAGGGAACACTGAGTGAGTATGGGGACGCTTCCCTTGGCAGCAGCTGCACTTCCATCAGGGAAGAGGAAATCTCAGAGCCTCCCCAGGAGGGTCGGACAGAAAAAGCAGCCGAGCGGGCCAGGCTGTGGTGAGCGCAGCCGCGGCGGGACCGTCCCGCAGCCCCGGCAGCCCGGCACAGCCGGCACAGCTCCCGGCCCTGCCGGCACGGCTGCCTTGCCCAAGGACAGCCCCTGTGCCGGCCGGGGCAGCTGCGCTCAGCAGCCCCAGCACGGGCAGGGCCCGCTCCTGCCCCGCCGGGCAGTGCCCACGGCCACAGCCCACGCCGCCCCCAGCCCCACCCTGCCTGCCCGGGCCTGGGGCCTCACCCGGGCTCTCTCCAGGCTGGCAGCAGCTGGTCCCCGCTCACTGCTCTTGCTGCTGGCCTTCCGCTTCTCCCTGCTGCCTCCCGTCAGTCTCCGGCTGTCCTCAAGGTCTTCCTCGCAGCTCTGGCAGAAGTGGAGGCTCTGGAATTGGTTCCAAGGCCTGGCAGAGCTGCAGTCCCGGAGCCTCTGTGCTCCCTGCTGGCCCTCTCCATCCCCTCAGCCCCGCCATGGTCTCGCTGAACCCCCAGCCCCCTGCAGTTTCTTCAGCCCCTCACAGTCCTCTCATGCCCTCAGTCCCTTCTGAGCCATCCTGTCCCCCGAGACCCGCCAGCCCCTCAGCCTGTGCCACTTCCTTGTCACCTCCAATGCCACCATGGCCCTCGGCTGCCCCACAGCCCTCAGCCCCAGCAGCAGCTCAGGGTGCCCGTCCCTTCAGCGCCACCGCCCCCTCAGCCCCCTCAGCCCCCTCTGTCTCACCGTCCTCCAGCAGCTCCTCAGGGCACAGTGCCTGGGGCCAGCGGCAGCTCCCAGCGCTCCAGGGACAGCCGGGGCTGCAAGTGCTGCTCCACCCGGCCCGGCCGCGAGCTCGGAGCCAGCACAGGGAGAGGGGACACAGGGGGCACAGGGGGAAAAGAGAGAGGTGAGAAAGGCAGCCAAGGGGGAAAGAGGTAAAAATGCAGCCCAGGCCTACACAGCTCAATCTCTGCATCTAAACTTCCACATACCCCTAATGAAATAACCATGCCCATTTCTAGATTGATATCTAAGCATATAAATGTAGACATCTAAATGTAGGCATGTAAATGTAGGCATCTAAATTCAGGCATCTAAATGTAGACGTCTAAATGTAGGCATGAAAATGTAGGCATCCACATGTAGACGTCTAAATGAAGATGTCTAAGTGTAGGCATCTAAATGCAGACATCTAAATGTAGGCATCTAAATGCTAATCCAGAAATATAAAAATGTAAATCTCCCAATCTGTAAATGTAACTACCGCCACACAAATATAATTCTATCCCATCTATAATGAAATATATCAATTTAAATATAGAGATGTATATATATATGCACATATAGACACCCCTCTATAAATCTATAAATGTAACTATATGGATAAAGAAACAGAACTATCAAAATCTTTGAATCTGTGTATACACACAGGGATTCCACCTGCCCGATGGTCACAGGCTCTCCCTCTGATCCTTCTTCCCATGCAGGGCAGCCCTGCTGGCAAGGCAGATCAGGTGGGTGTCTGGGAAGCAAAGGGAACACTGGGTCAATATTGGCCTCTGTGCATCTTTCCCTTTGGAAGTAACTGTCCCTCTATCAAAGACTGTAAAGATGGCTGGAAAGGCAGACTCTCACTTGGCAATTTGAAGCCCGCTCTTCAAAGAGCTGGAATTCTTCCAAGTGTTCAAAACTTCTGAAGTTTTGAGGAGATATCCCAATAAACTCAAAGCACTCCCTGTGTAAAGGGCCCCCACGAGAGCTTGAAACACAGACAGTCCCAGCTGGCACAAAGAAGCCCAGCCTTGTTCTTCCTCTGTGCTGACAGAGAGACCTCAGTCCTCACTGCAGTGGCTGAAGCTGAAGGTGCTGGGAGCTGAGTTATGAACTAGCAGCGTTCCCTGCCATCTACAGCCTGCCCTCTGCAGTGAGCAACAGCTCCTCCAAAACAACCACCAGCTCTGGGAGGAACAGCTGTGTGACAAATGACTAGATAATACTGGCTTTGCCATTTATGTATTAGCTTATGCACGTTGCTAGTGATTATAAGTATTCAGAAATAGCATCAGTTATAACATTTTTTAGCTGCTTTTTAATAAAATAGACTCTATCAGCTTAAGCGTGCACTGTGTTGCTCACAGAAAAAGTAGTGTCATGAATATAATATCTATGAATCACTTATGGGGACAATCGTGTGATGAATGTATTGTGTTCTAGACCTTAGCAAAACATAAGGAGAAAAAAAGGCTTTTGTGTAACTAAAAACAGGGTAAGGCCATCCACTGATCCACTTGTCCAAGTGATAAGATAACCCTGACACAAACCAGAGCACCAGAGGACAATTAGACAATACCATGTTAAATTTAAGGAGGACATACAAAACCCTTATCAGAGGATGTGAAAGAGCAGGATGGAGACACAGGAAGAAATAAAATATATTGACCTGACACCCAGGATGTCATGCAGATAAGCCTGAGTGTGAAGAAATTTAACAAAGGAGTTCCCAAGACATCAGAAAGTTCCAGGGATTGTTTGAATAATGCATGAAGCACATGAATATGCTTGCATCTCAGCAGTGTAACAGTATGATGAAAACAGTGTCTCTATACCTCAGGTGTTCTTTGGCTGTTGGCCAGGAGCACCCCAGCACAGCAAATATTGTCATTTTTTATCCTATGAGTAATCAAGTTTTAAAACTTGTAAGCAGTGAATTCTGTGCTTCACAGCTGTGAAGGAAAGAGCTCCTTACCAGGCCTGCAGGCTGCACCAGCTTTGCTCAAGAATGCAGATCCCAAGTGCTCTCTCTCTCCTTTAGCTCTCCCTAATTTGGGGTAATTTCAGTTTTTCCTTGAGCTGCTGGATTTGTGGCTAATGATTTCCTTGGCCTCAGAGCTTCTGCTGCTTGTATTTTTAATGTATCTCACTACACCGATCAGCAGACTGGCACTACATTGATTTACTGCTTGGAGACAAAAAGCTCGGACTCCTACACTGACTTTTTGCTGGGGCTTTCCTCTCTTGCTTCAAGAGTCACTCAGTGTTGCCTCCAGAGCCCTGACACCCTGCAGCAAACTTATCCATGGACATCAGCACAAAGCTGGGACATCCGGCTTGGTGACACAAGTCCCACAAGGTCAGGTTTATTCCCTGCTCTCTTGCCCCAGCAGAGGACTCAGTGTCAGAGCCTCTGGAGAAGCGTGGAGGGCAGGGCTCGGGCACAGACAAACAGTTTTCTGCCAGGAGAGCCCTGCACGCTTTTCCACATATCTTTCATAATGGCCCAAACCAACTCCAAATACTCGGTCTATAGCAGCTTTTCACAAAGGGCTGCAGAAATCCAGGACAGCTGCAAGTGAGTGTTGGAAGGCTCTTGTCTTGCTCCTGTCAGCAGAATTATTGATGATCTCATGCAATTTTATTCAGATGTAACATGAGAGCTGAGAGTTTTTATTAAAATATTTCATGATGAATAACAAGCCTTGGGAGCATGAGGTACAGGACTGACATGTGAAAGCATGTGCATATCCTCCAAAGTGGTCAGTTTAATTGTCCATTTTATTACTCTTGAATTTACTCCACACTAATAAGCAAAACCAAGCTTTGCTTGGAGGCAAAACAGGCATGGGATACACTATGGTCCCTTGCAGGGTCACCAGGGCTGGCAGTGACAAAGCAGGCAGTCTGCTTCATTGTGAACCACTACAGAGCTACATCCCAAAGTGCTTTTACGTAGCACTGTATTATTAAGAGCTCCTTTTCTGTATGAGATACAGAATGGAGGTCCCAAGTGATCTTCAGGCAAGCATGCAGTAAAGAACTGACCCTGCTATCCTCATGAAGCGTTGGCTTTGGCAATTACACTCTTCCCATTCATCTTTTGATGCAGACACTCTCGGTTTTCCCCCACACCCCTGCAAGGCTGGAAGTCGCTGGTTCCTATTTCCTGTTCTTCCCTAGAGCCGGTTCAGCGGCTGCTTTGAAACAAAAAGCCCTGAGATCTGGATAGCTTGAAGGAGCATGAAATGCTAATTAAGTGCTCATATTGGTAATACCCAGGTCTGCACTTCCCAGTGCTCTGAAGCAGCAGCAGGAGGACCATGCATCATTCCTCTTGGTGGATGTTCATGTTTCTGGTGGGCAAGAGCAATGACTTTGAGGAGGGACAAAAATGCCCCTATTCAAACAGTGGGTGTGCAAGGAGATGTGAAGTTTCACAGCCTTTTCTAGGCTATTTTAGAAAGATCTAAGAGGATATTGTGGCATGGAGTAGGTCTCTCATTTTGTCTCCAGAGAAATCCCCAAAGGGCACATTCCCTCTGCTGCTGATGGCACCCCCATAAGCTCACGGACCAGTTTTCCCTGCAATGTGCCACCCTGCCTGGGCTTTACTAGGCCAGGACTAGACCCAGAGCTAAGCAATCACATGTAGCCATGTGACAAAGAGTTTTTCCATCAGAACACCTAATTAACACATTCAAATGCCCTTTCTTCTGTAACATCAGAAGCTGGCAACCATGAGGACTTTGCTGTCAAAAGGTTACAGTTTGCACTGGGCCCAGAAGTGTTTTTCCCTAAGGCAAAGCAAATTGAAATGTGAAGTTTAAAAGCTTCAAATGACTATGAAAGGAATCTGTAGAATAATTTCTGGAAGGGCAGCATTGTCAATGATCATGCAGCCCACCAAGAGCTGGAGCTGAATCCAGAATTGCTTCTTTCAGCTGTGCAGGAATTCATTACACAGGCAAGCACTGCTCCATGGGAACAAATGGTCCCCTAGCTCTGGGCTGAATGGCACCCAGGCTGCAGTACAGATTTGAGGAACCCTTGTCACTTGTTATTGGCCTCCCAGTGCATTCATCCTTCTGCAAACAAGGTGCAAACAACACAGCTGGACTGCTGTCCTGGGTAAACATACATACAGGTGACTTTTCCAAAGCAGTGCATCTTTTCCCAGTGAAATACACAACCTCTTCTTACCTATGGAATTGTGATTGAAGACACCTGTGAGCCAGATCTGTGGGAGATTGCAAAGGAACAAAGCTTTGGCATTTGGGCCCACTTCTCTTTGTTTCTTTGCTCAGGCCTTTTGTGAGCACAGAACACACCTAGGTAGAAAACTTTTGGACTGGATCTTTTGGGTCCATTGTCCCCCAAAGAGGTCAACAGGTGGCCCCGTTGTAATGCCAAGTAACAAAGAGCAGCACAAATGCCACAAAGAAAACATGGCCAAAGAGGAAGAGGAGATGTGCAGTGAGGAAAGGATGTGGCAAGACAATGGCACATTGAGTGAGCTGCACTCCCATAATCTCTAGGCTGGCAGGTCCTGGTCTCCCATTTTCCTCTCAGTATATTTAAATTTTATTTATTTATTTAATTTTTTTTTCATCGTCAAAACAAAATATATAGAATTGAAAAAAATAGGACAGGAGATCTTTCTCCTTTTCAATGCCTTTATTAAAAGTGATCAGCTCAGGTGGGAAGGCCTGACAGGTCTGCGGTTCACTGCTGCTGCTCCCAGGAGTGGCTCGGAGCAGGAGGAAAGTGCAGCTCTGTGCACCAAGCGGCAGAGCTGGGGGTTCTGTCCTCACCAGAGCACTGGGGATATAGCCATTGTTCCTTATTTTGGTTTACCCTTCAGGGTCCCTGGCTCCAGCCGAGTCCTCTGGCCGGGGCGAGGGGCAACAAAGGCCCTCAGCGTCTCTGCAGGCTCTGGACCCTGCTCCTGACATCCAGACACCACTTTGATCTCTTAATTCCATATTGGCTCGTTGTTTTAGGGCTTTTGTCCAGCTTTGGTGACGGGGTCTTTCCCGTGGCATGCTGGATCCGATGTCGTTTGCATGTCAATCTGTCCTTTCACCGTCGGGGTGCCATCTCCCAGGAAACAGCAGGGCGACGCCCAGGAGCTGCCCTTGCGGGACACGGCGACCCGGGCTGGTCCCCACCCCTGGGACCCCCGGGCCGGTCCCCACCCCTGGGACCCCCGGGCTGCCCCGGGACCCCCGGGCCACCCCTGCGGGGCTCCCCCGGCCCCGCCAGGACCCGCGCTGGGGTACGGGGCGCTCCACTGCTCCCGGGTCACCCCCGGCACGGGCGGGCCCACGCCCAAAGGTGGGGTTGGGCCCCAGCACTGCCAGGCGGCCCGGCAGTGCTGGGGCTGGCTCGGGGCACTATGAAGAACAGGTAATGAAAAGGAAACTGTTAACAGGAGATTACAACATGAAATTATTAACAGGAAATAGTCAGAATTCCATCCTGGCAGCAACTGGCCCAACTTTTGAACTTTGACACTTTTTGAAAAATTGAGCAGGTCTTTTTATTCATAGCACAATTAAAAATATGTCATCAAAATTTAAAGATAGAATCAAAACACATTAATTCAAAACTACATCTAAATATCAGAACATATATACATCTGTAACTATCAAGTCTAACACATAAATCCTATTCTTCAAAAACTCTTCTGGCAGGCGGCAGCTTCTTCCTGAGCTTGGAGGAAAGAGAGCTCTTCTGGACAGGAGGCAAGGACTCTGTGGGTAAGGGAACATCATCACTGTCCAGAGAAAACTTCTCAGTAAGACTGTAACCAGCAGATCTGCAAAAGGGAGACACAAAATAGAACAGAGGCCTCAATGCAAACCTAAAGCACCTGAAGTTATATTTTTCATGGGACACATTTCCTGCCAGCTTGTAATTAGCTGCACAGGGAAACATGCCCCTGCTAGCAGACACTTGGAGCAGGCCAGAGGAAAACCCTGCCCCACTTGCACAGAGCTACCACAGGAGCACCCTGGCCCCTCTGTGCTGCCCTGGGACAGCAGGGAGCCCAGAGCCCTGTGCTCTCCAGGAATGGCTCAGCTGCACATGCACCCTCCTGCTCCTCTCCCTGCCCCACAGCTCAGCAGCCCTACAGCTCCACGGGGCACTGGCAGCAGCACAGCTCATTGCAGGGGCACATGCAGGGCACAGCTGTTCCCTGGCAATGTGCACAGGCTCCCTGGGCTGCCACAAGACCCTTCCTCCCACCTGAGAGTGGCCCAGCTCCCTGCTTACCTCTGTGTGAGGCTGAGCCATCCTCCTGGGGCTGCTGGGCCAAGGCCCCCTGAGCCGGCCGGGAGCCCAGACCTCCATTCCCAAGGCCGGGGTTCGGCACATCAGTCTCCAAGCTGAACAGGTCAGCCAGTTTCCTTGAGAACAGAGGCATCCCAGGTCCTATCTTACACCAAGAGCTCTTTCCCTTCTTCCTCTGGGTTTTTGCTCTAGCTGACATTCAGGAGCAAGAGAAGAAATGAGTTAATTGAACTCACACCTTTACAATCAACCCATCTAATGGCTGAGGAATTCAAAGTGTATTTTAGTTACGGAAAAGATTGCTTGGTTTTTTATTTTTCATGAAATGAGCATCAGTTTAATTTCTCTGAACAATATGGAGCTGGCAAGCCAAGAGAGGAGGGCTCTACTATTTCCTGTGGTGCCCCTTGCCTCCCCACTACTACAGGAACCCTTTCCTTCCAAACAGTTGGGAATTCACAGTGCTCTCTAGAATCTGACACTGTCAAGGAAGGAATTGTTTCCAAAAGCAGGTTTCAAGGTCTTTGTTTCTGTAGGTCCCACTCAAATCTAGGTCGGGTTTTGCATTTTTGGGATTTTTATATTACTCTTTACAACAAAACAAGTGCTGGGACACAAACAATGCCACCAGGTTTTAGATGCAAAAGAAGCTTTGCTTTCTCCACTAGATGTGCCCAGTATTCTGTGAGCCTGTCTTTGTAGGGAACAAAGTGCTCATCCAGAAGTTACACTTTTGCTCTACTTACCTCTTCCAGGGGTTTATTCCCTGCTGTCTTTTCAGCAGAGACACCCAAACCCAACATAAACATGACCTGCCTCAAAATATTTCTGATCTTGGCTAATACTGTTAATCCAAAATACCCCCAATGGAAATAGCAGAGGGTAGGTCATTTTGAAATACTCTCCAACAGAGCAGTTGGAATTAAGAGAACTAGTTCTTTATATGGCTGCACAGAGAATAAAATCAGATTGTAGCCAAGCAGGATGAGTGTCTTAAACCTGGATTCCTTCACCCTGTAGAATGCCGGGGTCAGTAATAAAAGTGACACAGGAAAGGTTTAATGAGATAGGTCATTTCTAGTCCAGAATTGATCCAGCAAAAATGCCACCTTACTTACTGAGCAATACTACTGGCTAGCTGCATTAAGCATTCCAGAGGCACATCAGCAAACAAGGAGTCATTCAAAAGAGGCCATAGCCAGGATTTGGCAGAACTAACCCTGATCCCCAAAGGGACCAGGGAATCTGATCCCTTCTTCTGCATCAGAGACTTCTTCAAGTCTCATCTCTCCTATCATTACACACCCAGAGATGGCAAAGGAACAACAACAGTGTCAATGAGGCTTTCAGCTCGAAAGCATTGGCTGACCCAGATGCACCAGAGACTGCATTTTGTCTGGCACAATTCCACTTCTCAGGGGTCAGGCAAGGCAGGCACAGGGACAAGGCAGAAGGCATCTCCTCCCCCAGCCTCAGCCTGCAACACTGACACAGGCAGAGAGAGCTGGGCAAGAGATTGAACCTGCCATAGGTGGCTTTGGGCTTGTGCTGTCAGAGGATGGCAAACTCACACCCTGCCTAGGCTGCATCTATTTGGAAGCCTTCTTCTCCTTCATAGGAAAATTCAAAAGGACTTTCTATCATAAGAGGTTTCCATATTTCTGCCAATACCAAACCAGGCAATGTCCATGAACCTCTTTCAGATCTCAAAGGGTTCAGCTCAGAAAGTGCCCCAAGGAAAGGTTTTCTGCTTCAAAAGCAGGAGGAAGGAGTGGGAACATCTCTCATTTCATGCTTAGTGCCTTCTTTTTCCCTACTAATTGTGACACGAAAAAGGCTGCAGGGAGAAAAACAGAATGAGCAGGATGGAGAGGAAGGTATCCTCTTCCAGCATGGCATTTCAGGGGCCCCCAGGTACCACTCAACACTTCACACTGGAGGAATTTACACTGCACCAACTGAGCACACTCGCAGGGGCTGGGCTCTGGGAGAGTCCACTGAGCCCACCAAAGAATGGAAACGAATTTAAAGAAATTTTAAAAATAATTGGTTTTAACCAAGCTCTCCAAATGCCACCTCTGTGTCAAGAATACAATGTCATTTTAGGACAGACATGCCCTCTACCTACCTGCATCTTCAGAACTCTCTTTGCTTCTGATGCTGGGTCTTGGCCTGGAGAAAATGGAGGACAAAAGAACATATGAGGAGGTAGAAAGAGAAGGGAGGGAAAGGGCATACCATGAAAGGAGGCAAAGCTTTTAAACATGGTCACTGTGATGAAGGGGGAAATGCAACACACAAACCCAACAAGATGCAAAGCTGATTAATTGTCCTTAAGTTTGCCATTGCTGCAGTCACACAGAGCTGGCCAAGCTCTGGCTGAAACACAGCAGTCATTCTTCAGCTTGCATCAGAACTCCCCAATTCTGCTGCCTCTCCTTTTAGAGCCAAGTGGCTCCTACAGCCTATCTGAAGCAGCAAGAGCTGCTGAGCTGAGGCACGAGTCTGTAAGGAGGGCAGCTACTTTTGTACTGCTGCCAAAGCTTGACTTTGCCTGCTCGTGCCTTACACTGGTGACAGTCTTGTGCTACATGTGGTCATAGCACTGCTGTCTCCTGAGAATGATATTACACCTTCTGGTTCTTTCCAGAAAACAAAGGCTGTTTCCAACTCAGCTGCTAGGGAAGGATATTCAGATCACACTTTAAAAGCCCCACTGAAGATTTGCAATTGGCATGATCCCTCTGTGACTCCGTCTTTATTGTCAGCACTTGGATAAGCGTAATAGCTACATTTTCTCTTCCATATCCAAGCCAATATTTTTCCATCAGGTACAGTCCTATTCCTCTTCTCTAGCACCTTGCCCTCTTTGATCTTAAGCCCAGATCAAAATATTAAACATCAGTTGGATTATACATCAGATTTTACATCTATACTGCAAAATTTATCCGGCATCTCATTTCACTGTGGAGCCCAAGGCACAGTGAAGTTACACCTGATGTTTACAGAAGCAGCACCTGAATTTGCACACACCTCCCCAGTAGCCAATATTTGCCCAAGCATATTCTCCTGGTTGCAGAATTTGACAGTCAAGGATAACAGCATTGAAAGACCTGCAGGTCCCTATCCCATGCAGCACAGTTCCCAAACGTCACCACAACAATTACAGAGGGAATCAATAGTCAAGTCCAGCAGAGGACCCATCTTGAGGTTCTTTGAAGCCCTGCCTCCACTTCCCCACCACCACCTCTGCTCTAGGGACATTGGTGTTGCCTTTGACATTGTGCTGGATCATCACTGGTGGGTAAAATATTGAATACACAGAAGTTTGCCTAAATTCATGGGACAGCTGACTGGGCAAAATAACCTCACAAGAAGGGAAGAGAGAGGTGAACAGCACACTGGAGTAACAGACACCTTGGCTTACCTCATCTCCTAGCACTCCTGGAATTCCAGCTCTGGAGAGCTTGACAGGGACCCTGCAGAACTGCCAAGAGGGGGACTGCCTGCCCTGCGTATGGGGGGGATCAAAGGCAGTCCCAATGATCCCTTCTTCATACCCCCACCAATGGAATACAGCAGGGAACCCTTGAAAGAGAAGAACACAGTGCTCAGATCAAGCATCCAGCCTTGCCTCCATTCATGCCTCAAGACATTTAGCCATGCATTTGACAGCAACCTGCCAGGAAAAGCCAAACTGATGGAGCAGCTTGGACCAGGACAGGGAAACTTCACCTAGGAAAGGGAAGTGGTGAGGGACAGACCATGTCCCACATTTGCCACCTCTCTTCTCATGCTCACTTTTCTGCAAATGTGGCTGCATTCCCATCTGGCCTCCACGTGGTTGACATCAAGATGTTCCGGGGTGCCACTGCCTCCACTGGCCTTGTGGATGGCATGGCAGTGGCTTTAGATCACTGTTCTCTGCCTGCCCTTAAGGTACTCAACAGCCAGTGCTGATCTCCAGCCAAGTCCCTACAAAGCCATTCTGCAGGATGTCAAAACCTGCTTTTCTGAGGCCCCTCCTTTCTTCTGCTGCTGCCCTTCCCTCCTACACTTCCCCAGCAGCCTTTGAGCCCAGAGGCTGCTCAGCTCTCAGGATGCTGGCTGTTCTCCAGCTCCCACACATGCATCATCTCTGGCTCCCTGGCAATTAGGAAGTTCAGCAGAGTTCCCTGCCCTGCTGCTCTCTGCCAGCTCTCTGCTGGCCCAAGTTGCTCCAGGGCCCCCATGCCATGGCCAGGAATGGAGCTGGAGGCAGCAGGGGAAGATGCACACCCTTCCTTCATATCCCATCATTTCTGGCCCAGCTAAAGAGCCAGATCAGGACCTGTTCAAACTTCAGTGAGAGGGTCAGTTCCTGTCAGGGCTACACTGGGCCCTTTCTCTGCAAGGCTGAAATCAAGTACCCAAGCCTTGGATTGGACATTCTGTCTGCCAAAGCTGTTGTTCATCTCCCTCCTCCTGCACCCCACGGCAAACCCAAAACAACTGCTGGTCCTGACCCTGCTGCCAAGGCAGTCGTGGCTCTGGGCTCTGGGCTGCTCTCCCCATGGCCACCACCCTTCCCTGCCTTCTGGACAAAGCCATGCCAGAGCACACAGCTGCCCAGGAGCTGATGAACTCTAGAAATAGCAGCAGAGACAACTGTGCAGAGGGCATGGCTGTACAACTCAAAAGCTGAGACAACCTGGAACTGACTTTGCAGGACTGCCTTTTCCAAGCAACACCTTTTTGCTTCCAAAGCAGACACAGCTGACACAAAACACCACCAAGACATAGTGATGGCTCACAGATACCCATAGTTTACTCAGTCTAGAAGGACAGCTTCTCCAGAGTGGAAAACTATAGCTGCTCTGACTGCTTGTTGGTGTTTTCTCAGCCATAAGACAGAGAAGGAACCATGACAGAGCCCAGAAACTATTCAAAGACCTCTCCTGCTATTGATCCACGCTGAGGATATGAACTTTCCACTACACACCCATTGCAGAGACAGCCTGAAGCAGCAGTGTCCAGCTGAGCTCTTCCTTGACTCAGCTGCTTCCCTGGGCTCACAGCACAGGAAAAGTTCTCCAAGCTCTGCCAACAACAAATAATCTGAAAATCCACTGAACAGATCTTAGTTTGGTCTCTTTACCTTATAACTTTTTCCTTCTGAACTCTGCTCCTGGTTTCTTCTTCTCTCATCATCATAGCCAGGGCCATTTCTCTTGTTCTCTTTCTCCATGCTGTACATTTCATTTGTGTTAGAGGATGGAGAGCTCTGCCGGATGGGAGGCAATGGCTTGGAGTGAAGCAGTGAAGAGGGACATGGCTGGAAAGACTTGAAGGAAATGAAGCTATTCCCGCCTGCAAAGTGGAGGAATTTTCACTGCACCACCAGAGCACACTCCCAGTGACTTGGCTCTGGGAAAGTCCGCAGAGCCCATCAAGAAATGGAAATGAATTTAAAGAAATCTTAAAAAGAATAGCTTTTAACCAAGCTCTCCAAATGTCACCTCTGTGTCAAGAATACAATGTCATTCTAGGACAGACATGCCCTCTACCTACCTGCATCTTCAGAATTCTCTTTGCTTCTGCTGCTGGGTCTTGGCCTGGAGAAAATGGAGGACAAAAGAACATATGAGGAGGTAGAAAGAGAAGGGAGGGAAAGGGCATACCATGAAAGGAGGCAAAGCTTTTAAACATGGTCACTGTGATGAAGGGGGAAATGCAACACACAAACCCAACAAGATGCAAAGCTGATTAATTGTCCTTAAGTTTGCCATTGCTGCAGTCACACAGAGCTGGCCAAGCTCTGGCTGAAACACAGCAGTCATTCTTCAACTTGCATCAGAACTCCCCAATTCTGCTGCCTCTCCTTTTAGAGCCAAGTGGCTCCTACAGCCTATCTGAAGCAGCAAGAGCTGCTGAGCTGAGGCACGAGTCTGTAAGGAGGGCAGCTACTTTTGTACTGCTGCCAAAGCTTGACTTTGCCCGCTCGTGCTTTACACTGGTGACAGTCTTGTGCTACATGTGGTCAGGGCACTGCTGTCTCCTTAGAATATTACACCTCCTTGTTTTCTCAAGAAGAAGGATCTGATCAAAAGCCTTTGGGTATGACATACTCCTAAATCATTATAGGTGGGCAAAATGGTGAATACGCAGAAGTTTGCCTAAATACATGGGACATCTGACTGGGCAAAATAATCAGACGAGATGGGAGGAGTGAGGTGAACAGCACACTGCAGCAGCAGACACCTTGGCTTACCTCAACTCTTGGCACTCCTGGAATTCCAGCTCTGGAGAGCTTGGCAGGGACCCTGCAGCACTGCCAAGAGGGGGACTGCCTGCCCTGCGTATGGGGGGGATCAAAGGCAGTCCCAGTGACCCCTTCTTCATTTCCCCACCACTGGAATACAGCAAGGAAGTCTGGAAAGAGTAGAACACAGTGCTCAGATCAAGCATCCAGCCTTGCCTCCACTCATGCCTAAAGACATTTAGATATGCCCTCAACTGGGACCTGGCAGGAAAAGTCAAACTGATGGAGCAGCTTAGACAAGGACAGGGAATAAAAAAGGAGGAGTTGAGGGAGAGACCTTGTCCCACATTTGCCACCTCTGCCCTCATGCTCACTTTTCTCAAAGTGTGTCTACATTCCCAGCTGGCATCCATGTGTTTGACATCAAGATGTTCTGGGGTGCCACTGCCTCCACTGGCCTTGTGGATGGCGTGGCAGTGGCTTTAGATCACTGTTCTCTGCCTGCCCTTAAGGTACCCAACAGCCAGTGTTGATCTCCAGCCAAGTCCCCACAATGCCATCCTGCAGGATGTCAAAACCTGCTTTTCTCAGGCCCCTCCTTTCTTCTGCTGCTGCCCTTCCCTCCTACACTTCCCCAGCAGCCTTTGAGCCCAGAGGCTGCTCAGCTCTCAGGATGCTGGCTGTTCTCCAGCTCCCACACATGCATCATCTCTGGCTCCCTGGCATTTAGGAAGTTCAGCAGAGCTCCCTGCCCTGCTGCTCTCTGCCAGCTCTCTGCTGGCCCAAGTTGCTCCAGGGCCCCCATGCCATGGCCAGGAATGGAGCTGGAGGCAGCAGGGGCAGATGCACACCCTTCCTTCATATCCCATCATTTCTGGCCCAGCTAAAA
The DNA here is from genome assembly GCF_963513975.1 of Fringilla coelebs. Lineage (NCBI taxonomy): Eukaryota > Metazoa > Chordata > Aves > Passeriformes > Fringillidae > Fringilla > Fringilla coelebs. The sequence goes on from NW_028167583.1 coordinate 707,908, forward strand.
AGCCAGATCAGGACCAAAGCCAGGTCAGTGAGAGGGTCAGTTCCTGTCAGGGAAAAGGTCCCAGAGCTCTGCCTACAGCACATAAACTAAAAATTTACCACACAGGTCTTTGCTTTTTCTCCTTACCTTAGGTCCTTTTCCCTCTGAAATCAGCTCCTCTTTTTTTGCCCTGTACTCATACCAGCTGCTGCCATTTTTCCCATTCTCCTTCTCTCCGCTGGGTGTCTGACTCGGCATGGAAGAAGGAGAGCTCTTCAGGATGGGTGGCAACGGCTTGGAGGGAAGGAGCACAGAGGGAGTTGCCAGGGAAAACCTCTTGGCAAGAGGGTAGCCTGTCAGGCCTGCAAAGTGGAGACACAAAATAGAACAGAGGCCTCAATGCAAACCTAAAGCACCTGAAGTTATATTTTTCATGGGACACATTTCCTGCCAGCTTGTAATTAGCTGCACAGGGAAACATGCCCCTGCTAGCAGACACTTGGAGCAGGCCAGAGGGAAAACCCTCCCCAACTTGCACAGAGCTACCACAGAAGCACCCTGGCCCCTCTGTGCTGCCCTGGGACAGCAGGGAGCCCAGAGCCCTGTGCTCTCCAGGAATGGCTCAGCTGCACATGCACCCTCCTGCTCCTCTCCCTGCCCCACAGCTCAGCAGCCTTACAGCTCCACGGGGCACTGGCAGCAGCACAGCTCATTGCAGGGGGCACACGCAGGGCACAGCTGTTCCCTGGCAATGTGCACAGGCTCCCTGTGCTGCCACAAGACCCTTCCACCCACCTGAGATTGGCCCAGCTCCCTGCTTACCTCTGTGTGAGGCTGAGCCATGCTCACAAGAGAAGAATTGAGTTATGCAAACTCCCACATTTATCATTAATACATCTAATAAGTGTGGCACTCAAGGGGAATAATTCTTAATTCTTTAGAAAATGTCTCTGTTTTTATTTTTCATGGAACTAGGCTGCATTTAATTCCTCGGAACAATATTGAGTTAGCATGTCTGAATGAAAAGGTGGAAGGCTCCAATAGGAGGGGGAAAAAAGATTCCTTCTTGAGGCTGGCCTTCTGTGAATCCCCAGGAAAGACCCACACAGCTGTGACTGCTAATTCTGGAAACCACAAAGACCTCTCGGCAAGCTGGCTGGCCTTTCTGGTGTTTCTACAGCACTGTAATACCGTCCTCAGGGTTGGACCCAATCAGTAAGCAGATTGGGAAATTTATCTGCAGTGAGACCAGACATTGATGGCAAAGAAAGCAACAGGACTTGGATCTCATGACCATGTCCAATCTGTGGCCAGCTGTGGCTACTGTGGCTACTGTGATTTGGCTACTGTCAAAAAGGAGAAAGCAGAGTAAACTAATGATAGAATGTTTTGATGCCATGTGTGTCCTTGCAGGATCATCTGTAGCTTGCAGAATCAGCCACCTAGTCTGACACAGAGCCAGCACTGACTACCACAAACCAGTTTTCTCTGAAATCTGGGGGGATTATTTTCCATTTGGCTCTGGCCTTTCAGCTCCTTTCTACCCTCACCTTTTCCTTCAGGGGTCTTTCCTTTTCCGGTAAAATCCATGTTAGAACCCGTGCTTCTGCCTGGCAGAAGAGTCTGGGTTTGAATTTGGGAACGCTCTCAGACCAGACAGCGACAGGAGCTTGGTCCCAACCTTTGAACAAGGTCGGGTGACTCCAGTCGCCAGCGGTCGGCACAGAGAGGCAGAGCCAGACGCGTCTGCTGCCGCTGTGGCCATGTCAACCACAGCCTGCACCACCCCAGCGTGGGGCTGCCCCTTTGTGACATGCTCACCCGTGGTTCTCTCGTTTCCATGGCTGCAAAACCCCACCCCAACTCCATCCCTTTCCCTTCCCTTCCTAAGGACAGCCAGCCCTTAGCCCAGCCAGGCCAGGCCTGAGCGTTTCACACTGTCTAAGAAGGAGACCCTTTCCAAAGCTACTTTTCAAGGCCTTTATTTCTGTAATTCCCACACAGTTCTGGGTTGCAGCTTGTTGGTGTGGGATTTTGTTTATTTCTCTACACATCAAACCAAGTGGTGGGGCACAAACAATGGCACCAGGCGGTGGAAGTAAAAGAAGCTTTGCATTCCCCAGTAGATGAGCCCACAATTCAGTTGGCCAATAGCTGTAGGGAACAAATTGACCATCCAAACGTTCCACTTTTGCTCTACTTCAGGTTTATTCCCTGTTTTCTTTATTGCACAGACACCCAAACCCAACATAAACATCATCTGCCTCAAAACATTTCTGATCTTGGCACTCCTGACAATTCAAAATTTTCTTAATGGAAATAGCACAATAGGCAGGTCATTCTGAAATACTCTCCAACAAAATGGATAAAATGAATCATGCTTGATTTGGCAGAACGAAGCCTGAGCCATGGGACCCGTGGGTCTGATCCCTTTTTCTGCATCTGCAAAATCATTTCTTCAAGTCTCCTCTCTCCTATCTATTCAGAAAGCTTTGCACTCTGCACTAGATGCCCCCAGTATTCAGGGGGCTGATATGATCAGTGTATCTGTAGGGTGCAAATTTGCCATGCAGAGTTCTCCTTTGTTGTGGCAGGGGTTTATTCCTGCTTTCTTTCCTGCAGACACACCCAAACCCAACATTGCAACATCTGCCTGAGAACAATTCTCATTTGGACTGTCCCAGTGTTCCAGATTGCAAGGCAAGATGTTTTCTATTGCCATCTGTATGGCAGTTGTCTGGTGTCAAGTGAGCAATTCTCCTTATCTCTCTTCCTAAATGATCATAATCAGGGTCCCTCAGCAGGGAACATCTGCTGATAAAAAGCTATTGAATGTCACCACATGACTGATAAGAACTATAACATCCCATTGTGAGATGCTTTGCCCAGAGGGAGGAGCCAAGCATTCCTACCCCAATATAACCTGGAAGATTCCGACACACTGACACAGCTTTTTTCCTCCACTGGACTCCCCAAAGGAATATCAGCTACTACTTCCACGGATCTGCGGAGGAAAAATACACCCCTTTCCTACAGGACTCCCTTGCTCCAACAGAACCACAGCTGACACTCCAGGAGGACTGCAGCCCCTTTTTTTCACCCGGACTGCTACCAACACCCTGATCAGCAGGGTGTCAGGTTGTGTTCTGACTCTGTCAGTGTTGTTTTAGGGTATTGCATTGTTGTATTTCATCTTTTTTTTTTTTTCCCTTCCCTATTAAAGAGCTGTTATTTCCTGCTCCCATATTTTTGCCTGAGAAACCCTTATTTAAAATTCATAGCAATTCGGAGAGATAAGGAGGGATTGCATTCTCCATTTCAGGGGAGGCTCCTGTCTCCTTTAGCAGGCACCTGTCTTTCCAAACCAAGAGACCCTGAAAATTCAAAACTATATTCAGAGCATTTCCCTGTGGCCAGGGACAGGCTCCAAGGCTGGGCTCTCACCTGCACAGAATGAAGAAGAGCTGCTGCCCTTGCCAGTGGCTCTGGGGTCTCACGGTCAGCGCTTTGAGTGCAGCTTTTGTACACACTCTGCCTCTCTGAGCCCAGCAGCATTCCTGGGCATCGGCAGTGCCACTGCAGGCCAGCATCCTCCAGGCACAGCTGCAGCAAGGAGATTGCAACAGGGCCTGGCTGAAGGAGTCTCCAGTCTGCTGCAGCCCTTCACCTGAGGCGGAATCATCTTGCGCTGCCATGGGGGGAGCAAAGGGGGTGACGGGCTCTTTGCAGATGAGGGTCTCCTCCATGTGCTGCTGCTCGCTGGGCTGATACAGCTGCTGGTGCCCTCCCCCACAGCTGGATCAGGAGCCTGCCGGGGAAAATAACAATGCCAGTGCCAGCCGCCCATCCCTGCCATGGCCCTGCCCACAGGGCGTCCTGCCTACCAAACTGCTCCAGTCAGGTGATGTCAGACACCATCAAAATACCTTCAAACGTTGCATTTTCCACATTCTGGCAAAATCATGGCCATACAGGCCACATGCTGGAGGCAGACTGCTCTTGGCAGAATGGGGAAAGCCCCAGCAGCTGCTCTCCCCATGGCTGCATGGCCATGGCAGCAGAGGCGAGTCTCTCCCCGTGCCCACTGCTGTGGGACCCAGTGCTTTGGACTTGTTCACACTGAACTCAGGCTGCTGCTACAGCAGCATCATGCCTTCACACATTTGATAACAAAGAGTTGGAATGGCACACAGGACTGCCCCAAGAGCTACAAAAAAAAAAATTAAAAGGGGCGTGGGGGAGGGGGCGAGTGAGTTAGAATAGTTTGCTCTTTTTAATACAAGCCTACCTGGATTTAAGCAGGAACACTGGGCTAATCCTACTGGGGACTGGTTTGTAAGCCTTGTCTCTTGCAATTCCCACCAGTCTGCAAGCATTTTTCAGTAGAAAGGAGTAAATAGGATTTTACAGCACATGCATAAGCAAGTCTGAGCCGGAACTCAAATTACAAGACAAGTACTCCCAAATACTCCCACCCATAGGGAAAGGAAGAAGAAAAGCAGATGAAACAAGTGCCATTGTGGATGAATTGCCTGCATTTATCCCATAGTCCAACCTTTCTGTACAAAAGCACCTCAACTGAAACACAGCTTAGGATCAAGGAATTCAAGTGTTTCAAGGGCATTTAAAGACTGATTCAAGGAAAGGTAGATGCTAAATTCCTTTAAAACACAAATGTGGGTCTATTGGAGACTGCATCCTTCAAAAGCAGGAATTGAGATTTAGAATTGCACAACTGTTTCCATTGGAAAAGACCTTTAAGATCATGGAGTCCTCCCAATAACCTGAGACCGCTGACACTGCCAAGACCATCAGGAAAGCATATCCCAGGAAATGTCGTGGGATGGGGCATCCTTCTAGTCTCCCTTGTCTCCCCAGGAGCCCCTTGGAAAGAGAAATGCCCACACGGGCTTTATCTGACACCTTCCCAGCCAGCCTTTCCCTCACTCCCAGGTCTCATTTGCTCCACAGCCTTCACTAGCTCACTCAGCTCAGAGGCGCTCTCAGAGGAGAAAATGCTGCCACTGTCAGGGCCGTGTCTCCTCCCCGCCGCTGACCCTGCACCTGCAGTGCTGCGTCCGCCTCTGCCGGGCTCCCCAGCACGGACGGCAAGGACGGGGACACGCTGCAGCAGGTGCCCAGGAGGGACACCGAGATGATGTGAGGGCTGCAGCTCCTCTCCTGCAAGGAATGGCTGACACAGCTTGGCTCCTTCAGCCTGGGAAAGAGACTTGGACTTGATCGAGCCCTGGCCTTCCAGTACCTGAGGGCAACCTACAAGAAAGCTGGACAGGAACTTTGTACAAGGGCAGGCAGGGACAGGACAAGGGAGAATGGGTCCAAATGGAAAGAGATCCAAATGGTTTAGGTAGGGATTCAGAGAAAAGACCCTCCTGGAACAGTTTGCCCAGAGAAGGAGTGGATTTTAAGACAAGGAAATCAGGGGAAGAGTCAGAGGGAAGGAGAGAGCCACAGTCAGCCTTGGACCCAGCGCCATCTCAGCTGCTCTGAGCTCCAGGGCCGTGGGATTTGTCATTGTTTCCATATCCAAAAACTCATTCAGCAATGGGCTCCCCCTCCCTACATCATCCCCAAACTTTGGCCGTCTTGTTCCAGACCCCACCTCACCTCCCCAGTCCCAACCCCAACCATCCCACCCCTGCTGGACATCAAGATCGCCTTTCCCAAGACCCAGTTCCCCAATTCAAACCACCCAAACCCCATCCCACCCATCCTGCCCCACCCCATGCCCATCTCACCCCTCCTGATTTGCAGCACACTGCACCCAATCCCCTTCCAACCCCATTCCACCCTGAAGGGTTGTGGAATTGAGGCATTTTGGGCTGGGATTGAGGAGTTTCCAGTGGCATTGAGCAGTTTTGAGGTGACAGATTGAACCCTCTCATCTCTTTGAGTGCTAAGAAATGGAGACCATTATATCAAATACCCCCAAACCCCCCCAAGTATCTCTCTGAATCCCAGATTCTCCTGTAACACTTGTAAAAAAAAAGTGAGGCTTTAGATGCCTTCAATGAATTTGTTTTTTCCCCCAGTTTTGTCTGTTTTAAGTGATGAAGATAACTCAAAAGAAAATTAGGGCCAAAACAAAAGGATAAGTAGCTAAGTATCTTCCCAACTCAGATTACTGGGAACGTGGGTCTGAAGGGCTCTGACCAACGTGGGTCCTCCAATGGAGGATGGAGTTGGAGCAGTGCACGAAGCCCTTCCTGCAGCTGGGGCACTTGGAGGGCTTCCCTTATGGGTGCTTCTGTTGGTGATTGCTGAAGCTGACTGAGGAGCTTTTCCCACACTGGGGACACTCACAGGGCCTCTCCCCAGTGTGGATGCCCCAGTGGATGATGAGGGTGGTGTTCTGCTTGAAGCCCTTCTTGCAGTTGGGGCAGCAGAAGGGTCTCTCCTCCCTGTGAATCCGCTGGTGCAGGAGGAGAAAGGAGCTGCTCTGAAACCTCTTCTGACTCTCAGGACACTGGTAGGGCCTGTCCCCAGTGTGGATCATTTGGTGGATGATGAGGTTGGAGCTGCAGCTGAAGCCCTTCCCACACTCCCCACACTCGTAGGGCCATTCCGAAGTGTGGATCATCTGCTGGCAGATCAGGTTGTTGCTCTGCCTGAAGCTCTTCCCACACTCCAAGCTCTTGCAGGGATTCTCCCAATCTTGAAGCTGCTCCACAGATCATCAGCTCTGAGCTCTGGCTGAAGCTCTGTCCACCTTCCTGGCACAGGGTGGCTCTTTCCTCCTCAGGGCACCCTGGGCTGGGTTTGCAGCCCTACCTTGTGTGGAATCTAAATATTTTCCTCCTGTTCAATTCCTGTGCTGTGGAGTTGCTCAAAACAGCCTCTTCTATGAGGTTCTGCTGCCATGGGGATCTGTCCTCATTGGTCTCCATCCTCAGCTCCTTGTCTGGGGGAGAAAGGACAGGTAGAGGATGACATTTCCCTCCATGCCAGAGGGAAGGGGAAGGAGATTCTCCCAATGTGTCCCCGGCAGGACAGCACCAGCAGCAGGATTGTCCTGTAGCCAAGGGCCATGCTGGGCTGGGAGATGGATCAGAAGAGAGGGGAAAGGGGCAGTGACTCCCACCTCACCTGCCCGGGTGTCCCGGGACATCTTCCTCACAGCCTCCTTCCCCATCCAGCCAAGGTTTGGGAAAGAGAAATCCTGGTTTGGGGAAAAATACAGTATATGAGCACATTAGCTTAGGGGGTTCCTCCTGCCCAAGTCCATCCCTGGAAGTCACTGGGAATCTGCCGCCCATATAAACCTCCAAAACACCAAGATTCAATCCCCAAAATACACAAATGACCAAGATGCAGCAAAACCACCCAACCCTGAGTTTCCCCTCTCTGGTCTCTCCCCCTTCTGGTCTCTCCACTCTGGGCTCATGGAGGTACCCCCTGTCTGGGTCACTGTGGGTAAAGTTTGTATTGGTGCTCCCCCTCTCTGGGCTGCTGGGGCTCCTGCCAATCCCGCAGGATCCCCTTCTCTGGGCTCACCACTTTGGCATCCCAGGTGTCCCAGGGCTCAGCACTGTCCACAGTCCCTGTTTCAGGGTCCTGGGGTATCCACGTGCCCCCCCCGTCCATGCTCCCAACATGTCCAGGCTTCTGGAGCACCCCCAGCTCTCGTATTGCCCGTTTCTGCTCCCCCATTGCCGGTTTCCCTGCCAGCCCTGCCGGTGCCGGGCGATCCCCACGTGGCTCTGGGCTGACAGGGCAGCCCCCGAGCCGGGCAGAGGCAGCCCCAGCACGGGGGGACCCTGCATCCTCCGCTGCCTCGGCAGCCGCGCCCTGCCTCGGGCACAGAGCTCCGGCAGCCCCCGCCGCCCCCTGCCCAGGGAGCCCCGGGGACCCCCGCAGCCGGGGCTGGCTCCGAGCGAGGCGGCCCCCGAGCCCGGCTGCGTGGCCAGGGGGGCACGGCGAGCCCGGGGCCTCTGTGCCAGCGCTTCCCCCGCTCTCGCTCAGCCTTTGCCCGGCCCGGCCCGGCCCCCCGAGCCCCGGCAGGCCCCGCACGGCCACGGCCGGGCCGGGCCGCTCCCCTCGGAGCCCGCTGCGGACACGGCTGGGCCGGCCCGGCCACACGGACCCGCCTGCGCCGGGGGCCCACGGACTGCCGAGCGCTGCCCGGGCCGCCCGGGCCTCGGCCCCGAGCACAGAGCTCTGCCCGGGGCTCCCGGCCCGAGGGGCGGCTCCGGGCCCGCCCGGCCGCTCCCGGCTCCCACAGCCCGCCCGGGGCCGCCAACAAAACATCCCAACAACAAATCCACAAACCAACCACTGCCACCCTGTCCTGCTGCGCCTTCCCCGGGACCCCAGCCCCGCGGCAATGCCCCCAATGCACCGGGATAAAAAGCTGCTCCAGCCGAACCCCTCGGAACCCCTGTTATGAACAAAAAAACAGGTTATCCATTTTTTTTAGACTGCAAAATTCACAACTGAAACCAATAACTGCCAAATGGGAGTCCTAACTATTTATGGTTTATAATTTCATGTTGTAATGTTCTGTTAACAGTATACTTTTAATTACCGGTTCTCAGTGGCTGCTAGGCTGCCCGGGAGTGGTGGGGCCCGACTCCCACCTTCGGCGCGGGCCCGCCCGGGCCGGGGATGATGCGGGAGCGGCAGAGCGGCCCCTCCCCAGCGCGGGTCCCGGGGGGGCCGGGGGAGCCCCCATGGGTGGTGTCCGCGGGCACCGGCCCGTCCCGGGAACGGCGGGCCGACCCCCCCGGGGCACGGGTCCCAACTGAGCCGGGGAGGGGGCACCCGGGAACAGCCACTGGGCTGGCCCTGCTGGGAAGGAAGGTGCCAGCACAGGAGGGGCAGGGCATGGAAAGGCAGACACTGCTTTCTGTCCCTGTGGAAATCCGCGCAGTGCCTGTCTTTCAAAGACAGGCACTATTTGAGTCATTAGAGTTTCCTGAAAGGAAGAAATCCCAGGGACAGAAAGCACCATTTCTAGAGCACTGGCAGGGCAAAAATCCCACTTAGATGAAGACATCACAATTAAGAGATGAGTGGGATTCTGGGCCACGTTTGCCTGTGATGGCAAGGTCCTGCACAATGACAAGTGGGGAGCAGATGGTCCCATCGTTCTACTTTCTGGGTCTTTCGAGGAACCAGAGGAATCCTGATTGTATCTGTGAAGCACTGAGCATGGAAAGTCATGGTTCATTGGTTTTTGTTGTCTTTTTTTCCTGTGAGTAGCATCCATTCGAATCAGACATGCCAGTGTACACCCTGGCCCTACTTACCATTCATTGAAGAGAAAAAAAGTGAAGCAAACGCTGTGCTAATCACATCAGGACCATTTACTCCATAAGCAGCTTAGAGTAGGACTGAAGAGTACTTTTGTAGAGTAGGATTGTAGATTAGGATTATCGATTAGGACTGAAAATAAAGTTTCTGAAACTTTGGCTTATCAGGAAGATTCCTTTCCTTTTCACCCTGTGAATAAACTCTGCAGTCCTTCTGAATTGTCAGATGTCAGATGATTTATGGCATCTTTGGTACAGTTTTAAAGTGGGGACAGCTCCTCTTTATTAATTCTCTCCAGACCACACTGCCTTTAAAATATGGGCCACTGGCCCCTTTTGGCACAGCTGTGGCACTTCTGCTTGCAGAACCAAAACACTGTGTGCATTCAGTTTGACTCGAGAGCATTTGGGTTCCTGCCACTTGCATTGGTATCCCTAAATGCAATGTCTTTGGCAGAAGGAGAGCCTTGCTGAAGTGAGAGAGCAGAAAGATCAGAGAGGGTGCTTGGGAAGGTCTCCTGTGGCGCGGAGCTGTCAGCGCCTGTGAGGGGAGAGCGGGCCCGGCCTTGGCCGGGGCGGAGCCGCAGCAGAGCCCGGCAGAGGCCGGAGCAGCCCGAGCCCGGGCAGAGGCAGGCTGGAAGGAGGCCCTTGTAGCTGCGAGAGGCAGCAGCCGGGCCCTGGGTGCCTCTTGCTGGGAGCGGGCGAATCCTCCGCTCTCAGAGCCCGGGGGGCAGCTGGCTGCTGCCGAGGGGAAGCGCAGCCGTGCTGGGCACAGCCCGCACTGGAGGCATCGGCCGTCTGGAGCGTGCCCGGGAGCAGAGAAAGGCCAAGGGCAGCCGAGGGCCGTGGGCTGGCTGACGATTCCTCCTCTTCTGCCGGCTGCCCTGTAAGTCCTGGGCAAGGTCAGCAGTGTGTGCTCACTCTGGGCACCGGGGCAGGGAGCCGGGCTGCTCGGCAGGCTGGAGCACAGGGCGGCCTCCTTCAGGCACGGCACTTCTGCCCGGGGAAGCGAGGCCAGCGGGAGGCAGGGACAGCTCGGCCGGTCACATCTGCAGGAGCCAGCGCCTCACGCAGCTCTGGGAGGAAGCGCCTGCAATCCTGCAGTTGTGCACTGAGCCACAGCAAAGGGGGGAGATGCAGAGTGTTTTGCAGAAATACTCAGGGCCGCCAGGCCTGCCTGCTTTGTGCTGTCTGTGCACAGCAAGCGCTGTGCAATGCAGCTGTGAGCTGCTGGCAGAGAGGGAATCGGGGATGTGCCTGAGGTGAGTCAAGGGGTTAGCTGAAAATGTAATTAGGATAATTAAAAAATGCAGATGAGTCGAGGGGCCAGCTGGGAATATAATTGGGATAGTAGAAGATTGCATATTTTAGTTATGATTTTAAAATGAGGTAAGAAGCTAAGTTAGTAATATAGCTAGCAGAAGGCGCCTTAGTTAAAGAGAACCAAATATGTTAGGAATGTAAAGCTAGGAGTGACCGGGATAGATGAAGCAATTGTGAAGGAGCATATACTTTAGAAATACCTTGCCTTAAGAGTAATCAAACAGTTGGAAGAGGCTTGGATTGTGACCAGCAGGTCAAAAGGTCCTGCCAATTGGCCATGGGTGAAGAGTTCCCCATGAGAAAGACGGCTTTCTTCCTCCCATATGACCACTCCCTCATTTCAAAATCCCACTGACCCAGTTCACGGAGTAAGTACAATTGTGCAGGTGTAGTAGATATTCAGCTGATAAAAATACAAAGTAGGCAGGTAATAATTATGTGTTATGGGTCCTTAGAAACCTAATGTAAAACCTTTTCTGTAGAAATAGAGAGCAGCAGTCTGCAACTCCTTGCATGTATCTTTGGAAACTAGTTCACATGTGTCCAGTGCTGCAATAAATACCCTTCTTTTCTACTCTAATTAGTTGAAGAGTCCTCTGTCTGTGCTTCAAGGGTTATGCTGGAGTAGTGAACTGATTTGGAAGGGAGCAGAAGAGTTTCAGTAGGCAATTTTTGGAAGAGATGGAAGCCTCTTGTGCCTGAAGGGAAAGCCATTTGGAATGGAGTAGTGATCCCAAAGTCCATACAATACTGCACCAAAGGATTAGACCCTTCTCTCTTGAGGACCTTCTAACTGATCCTGCCTAAGTTCTGCTTCTACTGAATATCAGCCAGGGCTCACACCTGTGTTGCAGGGCTGTTCTTCCTCTCAGTACTAATGGCTTAGCTGTCTCTCACTGCCATATTGCTTACCCAAGGCTGATCTCTTCCATATCCCTTATAAAAGGACTTTATCTTAGATCCCCAAATTTTGCATGCATGCCTGCATGCAAAAACATCCTACAATTCAAACCTTCAGGAGAATCATGGCATAAAAGCAGATTCCATTTATCAAATCCACAGCAACTGCATTGAAATGTGGGTCTGTGAGCCTTTCTTCAGAATTTTCTCAGTCATGGTTCCCGAGTCATTTTTGGGAGATAACTATGCTGCCTCTAACAAGTCCAGATTACTTAGCAAGCGGTTTATAGTCATGCACCCAGCTTTCCAGCAGTTGCGTGGCGTTTTATCCAGATAAGGGGTCCCTGGACATTGCAACCAGCTTGTGATTTGTGTCTGCCCACTTCTTTTCCATGTTCTGCAAAACTAAGAGCAAGTTGAGCCAAGAGCAATAGTATCCTTGTGAGTGTGCATCTGAACACATTTGACAGTGTGCCATGGTTTGACGCTGGCGCAATCCAGTGCCCCCATGAAAATATATTTACCCTGGTGTCTACTGTGAGATGTGATCAGAAATAGAGCAAAGCAGGCTCCAGTTTAGGAATAAAGGGGAAAAAAATCTTTATTAACTACAATATATAAAAGAAACACACAGAGCTCAGAATGAAAACCTTCCAAAACATTCCTCCTCCCCCCACGAAATTTCCAACACAGCAGTGAGACAAAACCTTAGATTTTAAATCAAGTCACCACCCCTCAGATCACCAACTCTCAGTCCAGCACCACCTTTCAGATAATCAGTTCTTAGTTCATCAAGAAGAGAGGAGTCCCTCTTGTACCATAGGCTTCCCCAGGAAATGCAGTTGAAACTTCTTGTGTTTCCATGTCACACGTGGCACCGCCTGGAGAACATTTGCCATTGTGACATCTTCCTTCCAAGCCCAGTGCTCTCACCACTGCACATGGACCAGAGCTGATTCTAGGTTTCCCCTTTTAATGATGCTTTGCTCAGTTCCAAAAACAATGCACAGTCTCTCACTTTTGGGACCCCTGTCCCCCCCCAAATTCACCCCCTGTGGGTGAGGGGTCTTGAGAACAGAGATCTTCTTCTTCACTGAAGATCGAGGGCACCACCACCCTCCTCACCCGTCGTCTCTGTTCACGCCACTCCTTCACATAACATCACTGCACTCTCTTGGCTCCAAGCCATTGCCTCCCCCTAAATGCAGTCTCTGTGCCACAGGAAAAATGGTTCTGTCCATGGCTATACAAGAAGAGTCTAGCCAAAGGCCACTCCATCATCTCCTCCCACCTAGAATTCGTCTCAACTCTTCTGACATCTTCACATCTTTCACAGTATGGACTTTCATCACGCTTGCCCATTTCCTGCTATTCCATCTCTATTTCTCTTCTCATGCAGATCCAGGAGGATCAGTATTTGTAAGGTTTCCGTCATCCAAGAAAAGGGTTAAAATCTTGGGCTCAGCCTGCCCAGAACTCCCACGACTGCCCTGCTGGGCACGGGCACCTTCTCAACACATTTTCCCCCTTCTCATTCTCGGCCGGGCTGTGCTGCCAGCAAAAGTTACCAAATTTCAAGGTGGCACAAGCACAGGCTCTTTCTGTCTGTCTGTCTGTCTGTCTCTCTCTCTCTCCCCCGGGGGTGTGGGCGGGGGCTGCCCAAATCCTCTCAATGTTCCTCCACCCTTCCATCCTGCAGGGGCCTTCACCTCCCTTCTCTGTCCAAGGCCCCGGCCTACCTCACCCGGCCGCATGGCTTCCCCCACAGCTGGGCAGGGGAGATCTGACCTCTTTCACCCACCAGAAGCAAAAGAGCTTCCCCTGGGAGTTGTCTGGTTTTCACCCCCTCTGTTCTCAGAGGCGTATCCATGTCCTCAGTGGCCACACCAGCTGACAATATTCAAGTATCAGCACTTACTGGTTTGACCACCAAACTCCCAAAAAACTCATTTCCTTTTCACAATAGGACACAGTGACACCTGATCCTATTGCCTGAACACCTTCCATTTTGTCTAGGGAAACAGGAGCATGGGATCATGTAATTAAAGATATTATCCTGGCATGCATGCACAAGGGGCCTGAATTAAGGTGGTGGCTGCAGCCTTAATGCTGGCCTTTCCTCACTTCCAAGACCTTGACTGTGTAACCTCAATAATGTTGCCTTAATGTATTTCTGTGTGCAGTTTAAACCAGGACTTGAAAGGCACCTTCTGTTTATCAATGCTATTGGTTACAAATGGTTTTGTTCATATAGGCAATATCCTATTCCCTATATTCTCCCATAGAAGATTCCTTGCTCTTTTTTCTCTGCCACCAATGGGGATCTGCAGTCCCTGCCCGGCACTGCTCGCTGCGTGTTGTCAAGGCACAGGCGATGCTCTGGTGCACCTGGCGCAGGTGATCCTCGGGCCCGGGCAGGGGCCGATGCTCCGAGCTGCCGCGGAGACGGCGGCGAACCCGAGCGGTGCCACGGCCTCGCTGGGAACCCGAGCGGCGCCCGTGGCGCTGCCTCCCCGGGCAGGGCTGTGCTCTCAGCGCCGCCGGGGCTGCCGAGCAGCGCTTTCCACGTGCCTCCGGCTCCGGAGCCAGCCCCGCAGCCGCGCTCTCCCGGAACGCACTGACCCGCACCCATTCTCGGCCCGGCTGCAGGACTCCCTGAGCCGGGGATCTCCCCTCTTTCCAAGGCTCACCCCATCCCCGGGTTCTCCCCTCTCTCCAAGGGCTGTCTCCTCTCTCCCGGCATGCCCCCTAACCCAGGCTCTCCTCCCTGTGTTCTGGACTCTTGCCCTTCTCCCAGAGCTCTATTCCCGTTCCCGGCATCTCCCCTCTCTTGGTCTCTCCCTCCTCCCAGCCTGTCCCCCCTCTCCCTGGCTCACCCCTTCCCGGGGATCTCCCAGCTCCCGTGCTCTCTCTCTGCCCCCAGGCTCTCCCCGCTCCCAGTCTCTCCTCTCCCGAGCTCTGGCCCATCTCCCTGGGCCCTCCCCTCTCTCCGGAGAGCTGCCCCCTCTCTCTCGGACTCTCCCTCCTTCTTGGGATCTCCCCCTTCTCCCCAGTGGCTTCTCCCTCTACTCTCCCAGAGTCCTGCCCTCCTGCCAGAATCTCTCCCCTCTCTCTCTCACTTCTCCTGTGGGATGCAGAGGTTCAGGGACATCACACCATAATTAATATGATCCAGTGAAACCAAATTTATTATCCCTATAAAGATTATATTTATAATAAATCTCTACTGTCCACGCATCTCTAGCTAATACATGATTGGTTAAACCTAGCTGTTCATGTGTCTAAAATAGAATGCTGATTGGATCATCTAATTTTTTCATGCATCTCTGTAGTCATCTTGGCCCACCCATGACTTTTCTTCTTTCTTACTTTCCCAAGCTCACTGACAAACTTGCTGAGTTCTGATGAATCTTCTTCTTGTATCTTTTTCAAGGATATACTGACCCCATTTCTGAATGTGTCCACTATCCATTGTTTTTGAATGTGTCCATTGCCCATTATCAAAAGCAGGCTGGATTGTACATCAGCTGAATATGGCCATTGTCCTACAAAAACTCCTCTATCTGCAAAAAATCCTTGACATTTCCCTGGCTTTGTTTTTGCACAGGCCAGACTGGTTTAAAAGCACCGTCAATTAGTTTCTGCACACAACATAGTAAGCAAGGCACTATAAGCAGACTTGAAAAAAGACTACAAAGTATCATAATGCCTAAGCGTACAAAGTCCTTGAGCCAGCCTGTTATGCCCCAGGATTTTAGCCACTCGTCAAAGGAATTCTCAACAACTGTGAGCTTTCTCATATTCTCCTTAAGCAGTGACAGCTGCTTGTGAATAGATTCAGAGTGTCAGAGAGATTCATGCAACACATCCCTTCAAAATCCTCACACCTATGTCCTTGTGCTAGCAACAAAAATTCTATAGCAGCCCTGTCTTGTTGCACAGCGTGGTGCGTGCTACCTACATCAGTGGTAAGCTCATTCAGTATTGCAGATGTAATGTTAATTTGTTTTCCTGTCCAGCAAGCCAATCGTTTTAATTGTGTAAGGGCCTGTGAAGAAGCTACACCTGGTGTAAAAAGTGATGCCAGTTTAACCGAAGGCCTATTCCACAATTCTACATTATCCTTACAGCCTGAGCCTAATGAATGCACACTATGTTTTTGACGTTGGTATTTGTGCCTGTTGTTAAGCATCTGTTGAATGCTTGGGACAAACAGTGATAGTTTCCCAAAATAGCATGGTTTTCCTAATGCTTTCTGAGGAATTGCAGGCCAAGCTTTATCTCCACAAATGTGAAATACTCCAGGAGGCAACATGCTTGCTGATTTTTGTTTTAGGGGCACAGACCGTGTCCAGTTGGCACAGTGTGCCATGGTATTGTAATACCACGAAGAAACAGGAGATATCCAAGAGCTATCGTCTCCGGGCTTTCCTGACCTCTCCCTAACCAGCTCCTTGCCCTTGTAGCACTCAAAGAACAAACAATAATTTCCTGGCACTGATCCCAGAATATCCAATTCCTGTGGTTCCTGACTTGTAATATTTAAATTTTGAGTGATTGTAAATGCCTGAGCTCCCAAAGGATTTCTATGGACTTTTTGTTTTTCACACCAATTTTCTGTAATTATTCCATTTTGATTAGTACACTAATTTGACCAGGCCTTGCTTAAGTTACCATAAATTTGATCTCTGGTCCATGTTCTGAAATCTTCCATTGAGTCTAAGGGAACTCCAATTAAACAGGTGTGAAATGGATCTGAAGGTGTGGCTAGTGATAAGCAAAAGGATTCTTGCCCTGTTCTGTTAGCCCATGTAACCCACATGTTAGCCCACTGCTCTATATTGTATATTCCCTGTTTTTCCTTAATCACTGCACTAAGCAACATTGTTAATATCTGCCAGACTAATGCCATTGTTGCCCTTGTCTACGATCACGCCTGCGCTTTGCCCAATCTGCTTTGGCCTGTTCCCACTCCCTATCACTAACGTGATGTATTTGTGGTATTGCTATTCCTACTCCACATTCAGTCGCTATTATCTTGCTCCCTAGTACAATTTGGTTTACTAGAGCAATGAAAGCAAGTCTAAATTGCACCCACAGTAACAATCTCTGCTTGTATGTTTCTATTAAAGATACATCCTGGAGAAAACTCTGATATTCCCCTGAGTTTTACCCTAAAAGTTTAGTTAATGCTATTCTTGGGGTAAGAGTGTAAAGGCAGTTAGAGCATCTATGGCATATTTGGTTAATAGGCCTAAATTTTTGCTTTTTCTCTTGAACCAAGGCTAAATTACGTTCTTGACAAACTTGTCTGTCGGGACGAAGGGAGACCGGACATCATTTGATCATCTTTGTCTCGATTTATTAGGCGAATACAGCAGGTTAAATACATTTCTTAATAAGCTTCATACATATTGCAAAAGCTGAGCTCAGGATTGGTTAGTTTACTTATCATCTAGTTACACCTACTTCTACATTCTTCTAGGTTTTTATTGTAAACTATTGAAACTGATCTCACTATTCTGGCAAGGTACTATCCTCCTACCTCTTCATGTTGCAGCAAGGTCACTGTGACCCAGTTTTACCATTGGACACTGACTGATGACTTTCAGGCCTGTATACGTGCTCTCTGTCAGCTAATCCTCCCTGCTATGTCCCTTACTCGCAAGCCAGTCTTGCACAAAATCCTTCTACATTTCCCCCGTTTTCTTTTTGGACAAGCAAGGTTTGATTAAATGCAGCAGATATCATCCTTTGCACCATATTTTGCAAGCATATACAAATACAAGGCAAAATTAACACTACTAACAAAGCTATAATGCCTACTATAATACCAGCTTTAGCAATAGTGCGTAGCCAGGACCCCAGGCCTAAAGATTTAAGCCAACTATCAAGACCAAGGCCCGATTCTACCTGCAAGTTCCCAGTCAGCCTCCGCAACTCAGACAGCTGGGCGTGAATAGACTGAGAATGGTCAGAAAGGTTCATACAACACATGCCTTCAAATTCTTCACAACCATGGCCTTGTGCAAGCAAAAGAAAATCAATTGCAGCTCTGTTTTGAAGCGTTGCTTGGCGAATAGAATCAACATCAAGCAAAAGGCTAGAAAGTGCCATAGAAGTAGCATTGGTTTGTTTCGCAAGCCAGCATCCTAACCTATTTAAGGTGGCATGGGCACCTGTGGCTGCCACCCCTGGAGCTAGAAAGGATGCTGCAATTATGGCCTCTGGGGACCAAAACTTTACATCATCTTTACAGTCAGCAGTAAATGCGTGAGCCATTCTTTTACCTCTATGATGGTGGCGGCTCATATTCAATATCATGGAGGTGTTGGGTGTAAGCAGAGACAGCCGTCCAATTATACATGGCCCCCCTCTCAGCATAGATGGGATACCAGGCCAGGCACGGTCTCTACATATTAATAAGTAACCTGCTGGCAATTGAATAGGGTCATTTGATGAAATTGACACTTCCTTTGTAGCATAATTGCACCAGAAAGTTGCATTATGGTATTTGTTTCATAAAGAAAGAAATATTTTTAAATGAAATTAGTACATTTAATGTTAGGCTTCACTTAGCAAACTACTTGGTGTAAAGCAAAAACGTGTGCTCAGAAGCCTCAGACTGACAGTGATTCTTGCTTTAGTGTTTTTTGTTTGTTTTTAAACTCTTGATGGAAAGGTACATTTGTAAAAAAGTCATTTGTTGCAATTCCACTTGTTATTGAGTTATCTGCGACTGTTGCCTCATATGCAGATATCACATATAGGCCTTATGGTATTCATCTGAAAAATAGTCTTTTAACTTTCTCTCTCTTTTTTTTTTTTTATGTCATATGAAAATTACTGAAGATGTTTTCTATAGTCACCTATAAAATACCAGATGTTAGTACAAACTATATAAACCTCTATTTGTAAATATTTTGACTAGCCACTAAAATACCAGAAATCACAAGCATCATTTATCAGTACAAATCTATAATAGTTTTGTTCCCCCTTTTAAAGGCAATTGCTCAACCCACACCCGGTCCTCTGTTTTCCATGCAATGGCAGTCTCTATAAAGGGAGATCTGTGGTAAGATGTCCCAATTGTGCCAACACGTTGCGGCTCAGCAAGGCATGGACACCCTCAGGGAGTGGTATTACAGAAACTGCACAGGTGACAGTCTTTCCTCTATAAGAATTTTCAGCAGAGGGGATGTCCGTGCAAGTGAGTCCTCCTACTCCTGCCACGGTAGCACCTGCCACATGGGTGGGCCACTGAGGTGGCCATTTCTGTGTCCCTATGATGCTGACATCTGCGCCGGTGTCCAAGAGTGCAGTCAGAGTGATGGTGTGGCCTCGATACTGAACGTCAATATGTTTTTTAGGACGATGCTTTAAGTCCACAGTTAACAAAGCCATTGTTCCTGTGGAGCCAAAACTACCCTCACCACGTCTGCTTGTCCAGTGGTAAAGTTCCTCCAGTTAACTGAGGCAAGGGAGTAATTCGTGATCCAGCCAGAATGAACAACGGTGGGAATAATGTTGGTACCATTACCTGCATTTCTCCCGTACAATCAGCATCAATAAGGCCAACAAGAACAGTAAGTCCCACCATGCTGGTAGACGAGCGTCCAATCAATAAAGCCCCCATTGATTGTCCACCTGCTGTAACGGGGTCCTAAATCCCCATGGGAATACGCTGTGACTTGCAGTCTATTAAGGTACAGTCTATTGAGGTTGCCAAGTCCAAGTCCTGTGGGGCGGAGGGAGGAGGCACTTGTGCTGGGAAGGTGCTCGGATCCTGGGCACCCACTTGTGTTGACGTGGGGCGACCCTCTCACTCGGCTTCCCGTCTCCCGAGACACGACGGCAAGGTGACTCTGTGTGTGTTGGACTGGCAGTGCCAGCACCAGAAGTTCATATAGCCAGCGATTCTAAAGCAGAGTCGTCATGGTCCTTTTCTCTGAGGCCGATTTACAGACACTTGCAAGGTAGCAAGAGCAGCTGACACCTGATTCTACGTGGCCTACGCCTGTCCCTTTAAACTACTTAATAGTGCTCTTTGCATATATTCAGGGACCCCTGCTGTCTGAATAGCATTCGCCACTCTGTCAATAAACAACCTAAATGGCTCTTCTCTCCCTTGTTTAATTCACATTTATGAGGGAATACCCCCTGGGGATTTTACTCTGTCCAGCCCCACCCCGGCCGACCGAATAGCCTCCTTCAGTTTCTCGGGTCCAATTAACACTTGCGCCTACCCTCGCTGCAAGCCAAGCGGCGTGGAGGGAGCGAGGGGATAGGTATCTCTCACGGTAAGCAAGGTCGCGGAGGGAGCGGGGGGGAGAGGTATCCCGCGGCAAGCAGAGGCTGCCTGAGCAACCTTTTGCTCAGCCTGATGTTGTTTTACTGCATTAGCAACCATCTGCTACGTTTTAAACAACTTTTTTACAATTTTACAATCATCTAGCACCGCCACCCATAATTATCTCTAAACCTACGCCACTCCATAAGCAAGCAATCCCAGAAGTTCTTTTGCTAGATCTATATCATATTCTGTAAGCTAAACAATCTATTGGTTATACTACAATATCAGCTCTTCCTCATTCTTGAGAACTTACATTTCTACTCCTCACAACTCATCCTCATTACTGTTATCGTACTACTGCCATACTCAAGGACACAATGTTGTTGCAGGTGCAGAAACTCAGATTAGCTAGGTTTGGTACTTTCCCAGTCCTTCCTTGGTCAGCTAACAAAAGTATGTCAGAGTGACCTCTACCCTGTAACCATTCCTCCACAATACCCTGGCACCCTGTCAGTCAGATCCAGGTTCACCCAGCGCCAACTTCTGGGGTTGACACTGCCCTTGCTGTGGTGGTTTTTTGAAATTCTATTTTTGTTGTTAATCTAATAAATCTTTGTTTAATTTTTTAAGAAATTTGGCTGCCGATTTGATCATTTATAACACAGGAGAACATGATTTTCCACAGTGCTGTTTGGTCTGGCAAGTGGTGTGGACAAGAGCTGCTTTCCTCAGGAACTGGTGGATAATCCCTCTGTAAGCCTCAAGAGCTGCAGAATGAGTAAAGCCTGAAGGGACCAACTTGCATTTCATGTGTTAGATGGTAATCCTTACATACTCTGAGCAGTGTTTAATAAAGCATTAAGAGATACTGGAAAAACATCCTCTCCTGACGTGATCTGGGATTTGCAAGTAAGAAAAAATGTTTGTTTTCCAAAGAGAAAACATTTACATTGAGGAATTCCCTAGACCTGCCTGAGAAGGTTGCACTTCAGGGAAGGCGATGAAGCAATATAGGGATCAACAAAAAACTTAGCTTAGAGTTGAGAATAAAAAGACAGAAACACTTATTACAAATATTAAGCCATTTAATGCACTGAATGGCTATGACTGTAACTTTTATTTCAAGTTGTACAAGTTTTCATGTCTTTTTTTTTCATTTATACATTTGTACATATATGTACAAATAAAGTAAGGAAAAGCACGAAGTACAGTTAATACTGTCCAAAGGGTGATGTTAAATACAGACAGAATCAAATAGTGTGAAACCGTGTCAAGCAATTGCTGAAGGCATCTGAAGGCTGCTGCTCTGAAGTTGCTGACTGAAAGGAATGATAGAAAAACCAGAATAAATGTAAAAAAGACAAGACTGGCTATCGCATCTTTAATAAATATCCATGCATAAGTGCCTTCTATTATGATAAAAAAGGTTCTTCAGTTCAGGTCAGTGAAAGGATTCTTGCTGACTGCAGTGGGTTTGAAACTACAAGCTTTGTGAAAAGATGACAGAGAAAACATGGAACTGGTCAGCATAGCCTTTGTAATCAGTCTCTGTTTTCTCCAATAAAAATGAAATACATGCTTATAAATCACAATCATTCCTCTGCTCTCTGTAAGTCTTATTTTGTATTTTACACCAGTCTTAAAACTGAATTTGCAGTTCTCCTTTCTATTCTTCTAACAGCCACACAAGTAGGGACAAAAAGTGCTGACAGCTCACAGTGAAGAGTCAGAAAGTGCATCCCACTTGTGAGGTTTTTTGGTTTTTATTGCTACGTCACACACATGTGTGACCCTCTCCTTCAGTGAGTTTCACTGTAAGCATTCATAGCTGCCAAAGATCACAGCGATTGAGCAAAGGGATTAATTTGTTTCAAAAGTTAGACTCTTGAAGTCAGTGCCCTTCATGAAGCTGTGTTCCCACCAATGGAGACCTCCTTAACAAAGCCTCTTGGGTTTGTTCTGGGAGTGATGAGCAGAAGTGCCAGCTGAGCCCGTCTGCAGCTGCCAACATCTCCTGCAGCCCCTCATGCCGCCGAGCTGAGCTAGATTTTCATATGTAGATATAGAGATACAGATATAGATATAGATCTAAAGAAAATGACTGTACCTTCCACCTCAGCAGCTCATCCCCTGCACTCGAGGCCCTGCATCCCATGTGTGTATGGGAGACCCTTTTCCTTCTGGAGCAGCAAATGAGGCACAACAGGTCCCACGGGTCGATGAAATTGATCAAGGTGCCCTCTTGAAGGCACCTGAACCAAGGATGAGATCTCCACCAGCTCTACAGACAGTTTGGACACCCAGCTCCCACGCAGGCACAGCTACATGGGAAACTAATATACAGCCTGAAATTATTAAATATCAGCTGTAACACAACTCATTTTTACTGGGGGAAATAACGGCTGCAAAGAACATGCAGTCCTACTACAGAAACTTTATGTAGCTGCCTAAGAGTGTTTGAGAGCATTTTAAGGGGCAATGCCATTTTTTATTTGCCTGTCCAAAAGGACACGTGCCTTCTGCAGGTCTTGGGTGGTATCTGTAGGCTCTTCATGGACATTTTGCACTTAAAACACTATTAGATGGCTGTGCTGACACCACAGAACTAAATTCTAGATACCTGGTTATCACACATTTGACAAGCCTTCCTGTAAAATCTTGGAGTAGCCCAGAAGAACTGCTCCAAGACAAAAATCGGAGTAAAATTCTTGGTTTAGATGGCTTAAAATAATAAAATGGGAAGAATATGAAAGCTTTTCTAGTATTACTTTTCCTAGATGGAAACCATAAAGTCTGTGATCCAAACTGTCTCTTACAATCCATGGCTGCACGACCCTATTACCAAGAGCACAAATATTAGCTGAAAGAATAAATCGTGCTGCACATGGATAATCCAGAGATTTTATAACGTGCTCTGACCTATAAAAAATCTTTGATATTGAACTGCATTGCTGCTGCCTCAGCCACCTCCAGACGAATGAGTACAACAATCAACTTTGGAATGTACTGACTTTTTCTGCCTTTCTAAACAGGATATGATGATACTGGCCACTTGTGTTTACAATTCCACATCACTTCTGCTTAACTGTCATTTTTATGATTTCTTACAGAATCTGTTAATCACTTTCTTTCTACTGGCACATTTTCTGCTTTATAGCCATGGCAATTTTAGAGATTTGTTTTGCTCTCAGCAAATTTGCTGACAGACTGCAAATCAGACCTGTGTTTACTTGCAATGTTGAACAGCTCCTGGGAATGCCTCACGATGGCAGTCGATGTCATTTACAACACTTTCTGATACTCCAGTGACAAATCAAGTTATACTGGTTCTATACTGCAAGCTGTAGCAATGGGTTTGTCTTTTAAATCTGTGGGCTGAGACTAAAATAATCAGCATTAATTATTCAGCAAGATACAAGAAGTGATGAGTTTTCAATCACTATAAATCTAATCCATATAAAATACATTTTTAGTGTAATGAAGATGAGCAAGATAAACTCTTTTTACTGTTATCAAATGATTCTTTGAATCCTCAAGGGTCACTGTCTCTTATCCCCATCATTGATGAGATCTTCATATTCACTGCTAGACAGCATCCTACAGGTAGTTTGCGCAACCCTACTGGTAACAATGTCTGCTGTTTACCACAGATGAGGTGTCAATTTTGTTTTTCTTTGGTGACAATTAAAATTATTGTTTGTACTCTCCTAAATCAAACTTCAGGGTTGTCAATATTTTAATGGATTAATTTTTCAAAGAACAGCCAAGTTTCTCTTCCTGATTTTACTGAGAAAGAACAGAACATGGAGCTAGCAAAAAAATGTAGACGAGAACTTGTTTATGTACAGGATTTATTCAGCACATACTGCATACCAAGTACATATATAAATGATTTTAGGTAATGGTGTGTTTAACTGAGTGATTACATAGTGATGTAAGATAAGGTCTCAGGTCATTGCGTTAAAAGATTTGATCTCTTTCCTTCCTTTAACCTTTCTGTTCCTGAGAGCCATGGGTAGTTGCAAATGATAAAGAAGTTCCAAGGTATCAACTAGTCAAGTGGATTACTGCCTTTAAAATAAAAATCAAAATTATACAAATGTCTTGTTTCCTAAAAAAAGAATATGAGAAGAAAAGAGAAATCTTGTTTTTTATTCCTGGATATTAATCAGATTTAATGGAAATATTGCACAGAATGAAATAGAATTTGGATTCGATTTTAAACCAGCCCTGCAATTCTCATCCCTAATAGTTTTAGCAAATTGTCTATTTACTATAGGAACCTCAGAAAAGAATTTGAAATCAATTTCTATGGAACCATGCTGTTGTAAAACAAGTACACTTTCTTAAGGTTACCCTTTCTTCACATGGATGAATGTTACAAACATATAAAATTACAAACATACATATATATACACATATGGGCCATCAAGTTCTGATGTCTTATAATTTCTCTAGTTGATGGTCAGGTTGCTCCTGCAGCGGTTGGAGCTCAAGGAGCCAGAGAGAGCCTGCAGGACAGGTGACTGCGCGGTGGCTGCAGCATCAGGAGGGGTCACCTTGGCGGCTCAGGAGCGGCTCCGCTGTCCGCGTGCCCGAGCCTTGGGCTGCCTTTGCCCGGTCTCTTTTTCCAAGCGTTTGACTCTCAGGCTTCTGCCCCAGCCCAGGGACGTTTGTCATTTCCATCCCCAGGTCGTTTTACACGGTGAACCATTGTGGCTCTACCTAAGAGGTGAATCATTCAGATTGTGGTGCTTTCCTGTACACAATGTCCTGTTAAGACCAAGAAGCAGCTGCTGCTGCAACTTGGTTTGTGCCTATTCCCACACCATTTATCCCACACTGCATGACTAAAGAAGGTCTATCCTTTTCCTTACTAAGTTCAGGCTACAGCTGGGTGCAAATATGTGTTAAAAGAGAACAAATGCCAGAATCCCCTTACATTTTTCCCCTCTTCTCCCCAGCCATGGTGCTGCCTGAGGAGGTTCTAGAGATGGACCACAGCTCTCAGACAAATAACCTCAGATGGATGTTTCACAGACAAGATGGGTCTATTACCCACAGCTGGACAGATCCGTGAGGAATTGGGTGCCACGGCCTGTCCTACACTCGTCAGAGCTTCAGGATCAGTGAAGAAATAGGGACAAACAATGACGTGGTGTCCTAGGGTGATGTTACAATGCTTGTATCCCCATCTGTGTGTTCTGTTTATGCTGGATATTCTGTTCTGTGCCTTCAAGACTGGCTCTGAAGAGGGAATGTTTTGTTTTGGTTTTGCTATCAGCTGCTCCCCCACGGCTGGCGGGACGCACAGACGGGGCTGTACATGGTGCGGTGTTTGCTTTTTGCTTGGCTTTTCACTTTGCTCTTGCTCTTGCTTCTGCTTTGCTCTTGGTTTTTGCTTCTGCTCATTAGTAAGTTTAGCTAAGGAGTCCAAATTTTCCCTGGACTGTTTCTCCTTTCCCTTTTCTGGACCTACGCGAGCCTGCTCCAGACTAGGACCTGGGAAACACCGAGAGTTTGCACTCTGTGGCTGCAGCAGCTGCCCCAGTGCCGGAGGGACTGATAACAGAGGAACCACCCCAAAGAAAGACTTTCTGAATTTGTCATCTTTCTCAGAGCGGTGAAAGAGTGCTGTCATCCAGTATTGTTCATTTTGTGTGCTGGGGTGTGCTTGGCCTGTTAATTAAACAGGTTCTTTCCACTTGTCTCCGAGGAATTCTTCCCGAACCACTTGGGGGGAGGGCCTGTGTGGGTTTGCTATCTGGAGGGGCCCCCTTTTGGAGGTTTTCTCCCAAACTTGCCCTGAACCAGGACACCTGGTCACTCATCATGGAAATGAGACGTGCCCCAAAGCCAATGTCAGTTTAAAAGGGAAATTCATTACAGATTGCTACAACTGCACTGCTTAGACACAGTGACCACTGCCTGTTACAAAATGGCCACAGAATGGCACCACTCTGCTGACCCTCCACACAAACAGAGAAATGTCCATTTCAGCTGCCACAACCGGAGTATGTTACAGGTTTCTAAGTGCTGCCTACATATCTCTGTGTGTGTCTGTGTGTAAAGAACCAAACATGGACTGAATTATCTGCATATCCACAGAGCAGGAGGTGAGCGCTCAGTGGAGTCCCGGGGTTTTCTCAGCAGCCTCTGCAGCGAGTTCTGAGCCAAGGTGTGGCTCTGCTGCCAGCCCAAATCTGCGCTTCCCTTGCCCAGCCTGAGTGCAGGTGGGGCATGTGCTGGGCATGGCCGGAGATTTCCATGGTCAAAATCCTCCAGCATTTCCATCTGCTCATGGCTTTGGGCAGCACAAATCACAGAACACCCATGGCAGCTGACAAATGGCATTTCTTGCAGATTGCCACAGCCGCACTGCTGATCCACAAATACACGAGAATCAATTTCAGCTGAAAAATGTCATTTGTTACAAATTGCTACACCCATGCTGACAATACAGAACTATACAGATCTCAATTTAGGTAAAAAAAGGAATTTATTAGATTATTACAACATGTGTATATAAAAATATACAAATACCAAGTTCATTTAACAAAACTTGGTTTATTGCCAACCTCTACTATACACAACTCACTATACGCAAAGATCAATTAGGCATTTAACAAGTTAATTTATTACATATCCCTAGAAACTTACAGCTCATATAGAAATACAGAAATATGCATTCCCTCTCTAAATAGCCCTACACTAAGAATTCAATATGCAAGAATACCCTCCATACATCTTTAAATCGAATTAAATACATACATAAAGGCACATATAAAAATACAAATACAAGTATTACAATCTACAGATGTAAATACAGATTAGACGCCACATACTATGTACAATATATAGGTAAATATATATACATATATGTAAATATATCTATGTACATATATAGATGCAGATGTATAAACCAAATGTAGATGTATAAACCAGATGTATAAACCAGATGTAGATGTATAAATCAAACCTATCTATAACTATACAAACATCACCTATGCCAAGCTGAATATCCAACCAACTGCATCAATACAAACATAGAGCTATACATCTGGAACCACAATAAATATCAATAAATAGACAGAAATAGAACAATTCACATATAAAAATACACCTATCTCCCAATACAAATTCCAATCTACCTATTTAAAAACTATATACCTACACCTGCATCACTTTAAACCTAAACACCATAGATATAACAACATCTATGTATACTTATTTATACATAGATGTGTTTACAAACATATATGTATATATATGCAGACCTATATACAAAAGCATACATCCAATAGTTCTATACAAATAGCAAGCTACATATAAAAACAGCCATGTAATGATCCCTGTCTAGGTGCATGTCCATGGATATTCAGACAGCACTTGAAGCAGAGGGATCCAGCTGCCCCATCTTCAAAGTCTCTCCCTCGGTCTCCTCCTCCCGTGCAGAGCAGCTCTCCTGGACAGGGACAGCAGATGGGACACCTGGCAAGCAAAGGGAACACTGAGTGAGTATGGGGACACTTCCCTCGGCAGCAGCTGCACTTCCATCAGGGAAGAGGAAATCTCAGAGCCTCCCCAGGAGGGTCAGAAAGAAAAAGCAGCCGAGCGGGCCAGGCTGTGGTGAGCGCAGCCGCGGCGGGACCGTCCCGCAGCCCCGGCAGCCCGGCACAGCCGGCACAGCTCCCGGCCCTGCCGGCACGGCTGCCTTGCCCAAGGACAGCCCCTGTGCCGGCCGGGGCAGCTGCGCTGAGCAGCCCCAGCACGGGCAGGGCCCGCTCCTGCCCTGCCGGGCAGTGCCCACGGCCACAGCCCACGCCGCCCCCAGCCCCACCCTGCCTGCCCGGGCCTGGGGCCTCACCCGGGCTCTCTCCAGGCTGGCAGCAGCAGGTCCCCGCTCACTGCTCTTGCTGCTGGCCTCCAGCTTCTCCCTGCTGCCTCCCGTCAGTCTCCGGCTGTTCTCAAGGTCTTCCTTGAAGCTGTGGCCAAATTGGAGGCTCTGGAATTGCTTCCAAGGCCTGGCAGAGCTGCAGTCCCGGAGCCCTCTGTGCTCCCTGCTGCCCCTCTCCATCCCCTCAGCCCCACCATGCTCTCGCTGAACCCCCAGCCCCCTTCAGTTTCTTCAGCCCCTTGCAGTCCTCTCACCCCCCTCAGTCCCTTCTGAGCCATCCTGTCCCCAGAGACCCGCCAGCCCCTCAGCCTGTGCCACTTCTATTTCACCTCAGTGCCACCATCAGCCTCGGCTGCCCCACAGCCGTCAGCCCCAGCAGCAGCTCAGGGTGCCCGTCCCTTCAGCGCCACCGCCCCCTCAGCCCCCTCAGCCCCCTCTGTCTCACCATCCTCCAGCAGCTCCTCAGGGCACAGTGCCTGGGGCCAGCAGCAGCTCCCAGCGCTCCAGGGACAGCCGGGGCTGCAAGTGCTGCTCTGCCCGGCCCAGCCGCCAGCTCGGAGCCGGCACAGGGAGAGGGGACCCAGGGAACAGGGGGAAAAGCAAGAGGTAAGAAAGGCAGCCAAGCGGGGAAAGAGGTAAAAATGCAGCCTAGGCCTACACAGCTCAATCTCTGCATCTAAACTTCTACATATCCCTAATGAAATAACCATGCCATTTCTAGATCGATATCTAAGCATGTAAATGTAGACATCTAAATGTAGGCATGTAAATGTAGACTGTTATGAGTAAAAAAGAGTATCTTTTTTTAAAAGTTTCAGAGTTGAAGTTAAGCTGGGAGCTGATCTCTGGCTGAGAGAGTCTTTTTGTTAACTGCATGTTGTAATCACTTGTTAAGAGTCGCTGTTAACCTTCTATTGTGGAGAATTGTCCTTTTCAGTACCGCCCTTGCCTGCTGCCAGGATGATGACAACCCCCCAGGACGGTGGGAAGGGAGGGCAACATCAGGAGACATGTAAATGAATCCCAGACCCAGGGTGCAACGGGGTGAAAACCGCCAAACTCATCTAATAAACCCCCAAAAGCAACGAGGCAAATCAAAATGAAGAGATTAGAGTGGGGTCTAGATGTCAAGAACATAGTTCCGAGCCTGCAGACATGCTGGAAGCCTCGGTCGCCCCTCACCCTATCTGTAGAAGACAACAGCACGAGTGAGGACCCCTATCTCATGAGGACGGGACTCTCAGCTCTGCCCCCTAGGCGACAAAGCTGCTGCACTCTCCTCCTCCTCTGAGTCACCCCTGGGAGCAGCGACGGCAGAACCGCGGACCTGTTGAGTGCCCCCATCTTGAGCTGATCACTTTTAATAAAGGCATCAAAAGGAGAAAGATCTCCTGCCCATTTATTTCAGCTGGGGACTCGTCCGGGATAGCCACGCCAACAAAGGACACCAGGAATCGGGACGGCCGCCCACCCTAGGACCTCCGGGACAGCTGGCTATTGGGACCAGAGAAGATCGGCTCAGGATGCAGAGGAGTGCCGGATTGGTGAGAAATATCCGGCAGTGGGAGTGGGGTGAGCGAGTGGAGTGTGAATGAGACGAGGGCTGGCAGCTCAGACTCTTGAAGCGAGTGGGACCTCCTAGTACCGCGTTTTCGGACTCCCGCGAGGGATCCGGCCGGGATCGGAGGGAAGTGCATGGAATGGGAGTGAGTGAGTCACCTCCTAGGGGGATAGAGGGGCCACCCACCTCCAGGCATGCGGAGGAAATTCTGAGTGTGAGTGGCACGCCTCCTAGAAATCCTGACAAGGGGAGTCAGGCCAATCGTAAGGCTCGATAAGGGATTCGAGCAGTGTCACAAGCCCTGCAGGCACATCAAGTCCTGACAAAGGTAGTCTGGCGCAGATTCCAGCTAAGGGGACCAGGATTTGTTTAAGTCCTGATGGATTAGAGACATCAGGCAGTTGTTTTTCCTGACGGAGGAGGTCAGGCATGAACAAGGGGTTTCGTGGTTTAAAATCCTGATAGATGTAAGACCTGACCTGGAAGGTTAGGAGGTCAAGAGATCAGGCAGTTGTTTTAGGGTAAAGTCCTGAGCTTCAGGCAAATCTAGGTTGGTGGAGAAAGCTCCTCAAGGTTTTTTCAAGATTATCTGTCAGTGGAGGTAAAGATTTTTTTCTGTTGAGACTAAAAAAATGGGATGTTGTAATAGTAAGAAGACCGGCCAAAGATTAAGGAATATACCTCCCCATAGTCCCTTAGGAAAACTGTTAGAGAAATGGGATTCTGTGGAGGCCACAGAGGGATTAGATAGGGTTAAAATGATCCATTACTATGTAGAAGTCTAGCCAGAGTTAGAGGTGCAAGGAGGATGGTCTTGGTGTGGGACGAGGAACAAGTGGATGTGTCAACAGCTGAGCCACTATCTGACAGCTCGGGAGGAGAGCGGTCCCGAGCAATTATCATATGCAGCTTGCTGGCTGAAGAGTGCCATTGGGGATGAAAGTGTGCGAATTTGCAAGGTGCAGAGGAAGAAAGAGGGGAATGAAGGAGTGGAGGCTGGAATTAGTAAGAGATGGGATCCCCTGGGTTATCTGCCTCCGAGTGCCCCTCCATCTTATAATCCTCTTCCCCGAGACTCTCAAATGGAAAGTCTGGTCTTTCCCCCAGCTGCCACCACCTCAAATCCCTTCTCCTACCACATTGGCTTCTTCTGTGGTAGACCTGGTATCTCCACTGGTAACCACTCCCTTACCATCCTCTTTGGCTCCTCCAGTTGCTTCTGCACCACCACAAGTGTCTTCTCCCCCTGCTATCTTCTCCACCCCTTCTCTGCCCCCACTTAACATGCATGCAGGTTCTTCTCCCCCTCCTGTTGCTGTCCCTTTACCTCCTCCTAGCTGGGACACAAATAGCTCCTTGCCTGGTAAACTATTATCACCAGATACATCTCCAAACCTAGAGAAAGTTAAGGGTAATGCTAACATCTCTCAGATTAGTAGTTTGCCTGAAGATGGGCCATGCTGTGGTATGCGATCCAAGACCTCCAAGGCAGAGAGACTTTCCTCTCAGGGAAGCTCCTATGGGAGGAGTGGTGGGAGGTGTTGGCTTTGTGAACGCTCCTCTAACCGCTTCTGAGGTGAGAGGATTCAAGAAGGAGTTAGGGAATTTAGTTGAGGACCCAGTGGGCATTGCCAACCAAGTGGATCAATTTTTAGGTCCAAATATCTACACTTGGGGGGAAACAAACTCTGTTCTGAATATATATTATTTTCCCCAGACGAGGTCCGGATGATTAGGGCAGCTGGCATAAGAATTTGGGAGAAGGATAACCATCCGGGACCCCAAGTGCCATCGGGGAACAAAAATTGCCACTAACAGATCCCAACTGGAACCCTAATCAGGAGGAAGGGAGGAAGGCCATGATGGAATACAGGTCTTTGATAACTCGGGGAATCAAAGAACCAGTTCCCAAGGGAATTAATATAATTAATATATTATTAATATAATTAATATAATAATTAATAAGGGGCCGTGAGCCCCTTGCTCTCAGCTGGGGAAGGACAAGAAATGGCTCGGTGACATTCAGCTGCAGAGCAACACTGGCTGCAGCTGATGCTGACACACACACACACACACACCTGCTCGGGCACCCAGGAACAGAGCAGACGTACTCAGCTGCATCAGGCACCACTCCCCTCTCCCCTCTGCCTGCAGGGCTGTGCTGCTGTCAGAATGTTCAGCCCCGGATTCCACAGCGGAGGGACGTTTATCGTCCTCTTCCCAAGCAGAGGGAGGTTCTCCATCCTCTTTTTAAAATTCTGCAGCTTCTCCATCCTCTTCCCAAAATTCTGCAGCTTCTCCATCATCCTCCCAAGACAGGGGATGTTCGCTGTCTACTTCCCATGCTGGGAGATGTTCATCCTCCTCTTCCCAAGACATAGGATGTCCTCCATCCTCATCCCACATTGGGAGATCTCCATCATCCTCATCCCATGCCTTGGAAGCTTGACCATCCTCATCCCACTCCAGGGGACATCCACCGTCCTCGTCCCACGCCGGGAGATGTCCGCTGTTCTTGTCCCACCCCGCGGGAGCCTCGCTGGTGCATTCCCACACCGCGGGATGTTCGCCCTCATCCCCCAGAACAGCAGGAAGCTCTCTGCTCTCTTCGTCCTCTTTGGCCTCCTCCTTGGAAGCAGAGGGAGCCACAGGAGGTGCTGGTGCTGCTTTGGTGCCCTGTGGACAGACGGCAGCGTGAGGGACAGGAAGTTCTATCTCAGTTATTACCTTATTTATCCTCAGCTGCACATCCAGCTGCACTAAGCAGAAATTGGGTTTGGAGCTCTTCCAACTAACAATGGGCTAAAGTCGACATTGCCACTTATTGTTTTGAATTTGATATTCCACCATGGCTAAAGCCAGCAAGCAATCCTCTGCCTGCAAAAGCAGACCTGCAGCTCTTCAAAAGCTCTTCAGCAGAAAAGGAGAAAACTGACAGGGATCCCTTTGCTGCTGCTGCTGCTGCTGCAAAGACACTGACAGGAACGTTCCTTCAGCCTCCCAGGCTGGCACCCAGCTGCCACATGACGAGCACACAACTTGCTGCACAATTCCAAACACCAAAGGTTCCTTTCCCACTCACCGAAGGACGAGCTGCTCGGGATCCACACAAGAAGTGCCCTGAAATGGGAGAGGGGACATGAAACAGATGCTGTTAGAAAAAAAACTGCCAGAGGTGGGAAATGCCACGGAGCAAGGCAACCCCAAGAGAGCATTTTGCTTTCACAGCATCCCTCCAGGAGCCACAGTCCCTTCCCACAGCAAGCAAGAGAACAGCACAAAATACTGGGCTGGCTCAGTTCTTGGCTGGAGCAGCAAACGGAGGGAATTCCAGGCTCTGCTGGCACAGACTCCCTGCCTGAGGGAACAGAACCCCCCAGGGCTCATTGCAAATGCTGTGCACGCCCTGCTGGCTGCAGACACCCCCTTTTTCAGCTGCAGCTGCTGGCAGGAGCCCTCCCAAAGCAATGCTGTCTTCATGGTGATTTGGTTCCAAAGTCAGCTCAGCGCGAGAGGAAGAACAGCAAGCCCAAAGCCACAGATGCTGCACCGAGGGAAAGCCTCGACTTACGTGCCAAGTGGGTTAAAAAATACCCCAAATAAGCCACAGAGTACAGAGTGCAAACTGCAGCAACCACGTGCTGGATCATTTTGGCTGTGCTGCACACGTCTGCTGCCCTGCAAGCACAGGAGGACACCTGTCAGGGCTGGGCTGGCTGCTGAGAATGCCTCGGGCAGGAGGATCCTCCAGCAATGAGCCCAGAGCCATCTGGACACTGAGGGCTCCGTGTCCCACAGCAACGGGAACAGCACAGGGATGTGGCACTGTTCCTGTCACATCACAGCAGCAGCTCATGCAGAAACCGCCTGGAAGGTTCTCCTGTGTCACCAAGGAGCACAAAGAACCCTCCCAGGGCACCGCCTATTGCCCAAAGGGTGCAAGAGGAACTCGGAGAATGCAGCACACAAGGACACCCCATAGGCCAGCCTGAACACTGAGGAGGAACAAGGACGGGATCAAGGCAAAGGAAACGTGACCTTTAGTCACTGATACTTCTGACTAAAAGCAGCAAGCCTTGTTCCATCGGGGATCTTTGTTCTAGTTCTAAAAACAAGCAAAGTTCTCCATTCTAAATACACAGAAGGCAGGAACTGGGGAAGAGGTGGGGTTAGGAAGGAGGAGGAGGAGGGAGAGAGGAAAAGGAGGAGCAGAAGAGGAGGAGGAACAGGAGGTTCCAGTGTCCCCTGTGGCCGCAGCCACGGGACCATCCCTCCTACCTCGTCATGCAGGTGAGCGGGGAGGGGGAGCTTGTCCCAAATCTATTGGGGGGTCCCTGAGAGGGTTTTTTATTGGGGTGTGTTTGGAGCTTGCAGATTGTGGAATTGACCCCAGATATCATCTGGCATCCCTGGGAGGTTTTTTTTCCACACCAGGGAGAGGCCCTGCGAGTGTCCCGAGTGTGGGAAGAGCTTTGTGCGCTGCTCCAGCTCCATCCCCCATGGGAGGATCGGCGCTGGATGATCCCCAGTGACCCACTTTGGACAGAGCCATGGTGCCCCTGATCCGGGTGATCCCTGTGGGTGGGGGGAAGGTGTTGGAGAGATTTCTTTGCCCTCTCCTTGTGCTGCTGTGATTTGGTTGGTAATAAATTCCCTCCGTGTGCCCAGGCCGGGTCTGTTGTGCCCGTGCTGGATTTGCTGAGGGATCTCTCCCGGCCCTTGTCCCCACGGAGGAACCCTCGGTTCCATTTTCTGTCCCTGTGCGGCCGCGGGGGGCAGGGACAGAGCGGCTCTGGGGGTGCCTGGCATGGGGCCAGCGTCACCGCTGGGCACGGGCAGCGCTGAGATCCCGCGCACCTGGGCATGCATTTCTGGGCTCCCCTGAGCTCCCACCTGCCCAGCGCCCCAAGGCTCCCCCTGCCTGGAAAAGCCGCACCCGGGGCTGAAGCGTCCCGGGAAGCCCTCAGCCAATCCAAACAGAGCCGGAACGCGCTGCAGCCAATGAGAGCGCGGGGCGTTGATGAGTCATCAGTTGCCGGGCAGAGCCCGTGAGCTCGGGTCCCCAGCAGTGCCGCAGCCAATGAGAGCGCGCGGCGCTGCCGAGCCCGCGCTGCTCCGGACTGGTGCTCCCAGCGCAGCGCGGCTGCTCCGGGGCTGCGGCCCCTGCCCGGCGCTGGCCGTGGGGCGAGGGGCGGCAGCTGGGGCCGGACTGGCGGCACTGGTGCTGCTGGGAGCCCCCTCGGCTGCGGGCGGAGCTCTCGGGGGAACGGGGGTGCGGGAGGCGGTGGGACAGGGGGAGAAGGGGGAAAAGGGGGCGGTGGGAGCCCGGGATGGAGGGGGAGGAGGAGGGACCCACCCAAAGGAAGAGCAGGAGGGGCTGAGGATTGAGGGGAGGTGAGGGAGGGGTGGGAGAGGGTGGGGAATTGGGGAAAGGGAAGGGTTAGACCCGCAAGCTAAATGTAAGGGGGAGCTGGGGATTGTGGGAAAACGTTGTGGAAATGCAGCAAATAAAGGGAATGGGACCCCAAAAGTGATTTGGTGAGTAACAGGAGGTGGGAGGGGAGAGAATATGGATGAGGATATTGGGGAAGGGTGGGAAAGAGGAAATGGAAGCGCGGGCCGCAGGTTCCCGTGGCAGCCGTGGGGCACAGGGGGTGCAGAGTGGGGATCCGGGGTGGCCCCTGGAGCTCTCGGTGTGCTGGGAGCGTGCCCCTGACCTGCACATTCAGGGGTGTTCCAGTGGATATCAAAGGCTGAGTGTTACTTCATTAACGGCACCGAGAGGGTGAAGTACGTGGAGAGGCACAGCTACAGCCAGGAGCAGCTCCTGCACTTCGACTGCGACGTGGGGCACTTTGCGGGGTTCACCGCATTTGGGGAGGAGGTGGGCGGGTACTGGAACAGCCTCCCAGATTTCATGCGGCTAAAAAGGACCGCGGTGCACTGGTACTGCCGGGGCAACTACGAGGTGGCCGCCGTGTTCCTGACGGAGCGCCGAGGTGAGCGCGGGGCAGAGCGTGTCCCCTCGGGCCCTGCCCTGGCAGTGACCCTGGAGCCCCTCAAAACCTCCCTGGGAATCGCCCCAGAGCCCTCAGCGCTCCTTGTGCCCATCCCCAGCACCTCCGTTCCCTCCGGGTCGAGCCCAGTGACCCCAGTCTCTCCCACTCCATTCCCAGTCCATCCCAGTCTCTCCCACTCCATTTCCAGTCCATCACAGTCTCTCCCACTCCATTCCCAGTCCATCCCAGTCTCTCCCAGTGACTCCCGGCGTGTCCATCTCAGCCTGGCGTGCTGCTGACGTCCCTCAGCCAATCAGAGCATGTCTCTCTGATGACTCATCAGTTGCCAGGCTGACAAGGGGGTTCTGTGATCCTCTGGGAGGGATGGGAGAGGCTTTTGGTGGCTCCTGGGGAGGCTGGGAAAGAATTGGGGAGAGGTTTCAGGGGGTCCTGGGTAGGCTGGGGGTGACTGGGAGGGTGCTTGGAGGGGTTTGGGGGTCCTGACCCTTGCAGACCCCCCAGAGATGCCGTCTTATGGCACCTGCAGCAAGATGCTGACGGGAATTGGGGGCTTCATCTTTGTGGTGCTGGAGCTCGGCTTCTACCTGTGCAAGAAGGTGAGGGGGGGTTCTGAGGGCCATGTCCCCCCTCCCCCCAGGCATGTGCGCTCCCCCCGGGGCCCCCCAGCCCGGTGTCATCCCCTTTTCTCTGCCCTCAGAGCTCCTGAGCCGCCAGCGGCCGCAGCCCCTCCCCGTGGCCTTGGGCCTGGCCAGGAACCCCCCGCTCCATCCCCTGCTGATTTTGGGGGTTCGTGTGTCCCCCCAGCCCCACTGGCACTCACAAGAGAACTTGCTAACACTTTATATGAAGTTCAGAGTTGTATACTAGCACAGTATAAAGTATGAAAAATATGAAAACTAAAACATAAGGCATCATTCTTATGATCACCACATGGCCATGGTTGCATTGTGGTCATGGCTTGGTCACAATCATCTCATGCTCATGGCCATCTTATGGTCACGGTCCTGTCATGGTCACATTCATGGTCATCTCACTGTAATGGTCATCTTATGATCATGGCTGTGTCATGGTCACGGTCATCTCAGGGCCATCTCAGGGCTATGGTCATTTCCTGATGACCATCATCCTGAGTTATCTCACTGGAATGGTCAGCTCACAGTCCCCTCATGATCGTGATCACACATGGCCATGGTGTGTTGTGATCATCTCATGGTCATCTCTTGGTCACAATCATCACATGCTCATGGTCATCTCTTTGTAATGGTCATCCCATGGTCCTGCATGTGTCATGGTCACGGTCATTGCATGGTCACGGTCATTTTATGATCATTTCATGTTCAACTCATTTGCCACAATCTTACCATGGTCATCTCTGGGCTATGGTTGGGTCATGGTTGTGGTTATCTCATGATCACAGTCATCTCATGGCCATCACATGGTCATGGTCATTTCCTGCCATTCATCATCTCATCCTCTCATTCATCTCATTGTTGTGTGTCGCTATAGAGCCCGACACGGTGCAAGCACCAGGACTCCATCAGAAGGCTGTATAGGCTCATTTATTAAAGCAACATGTTGCCTTTATAGTTCTACAGGATACTTACTTTGCTTAACAAACATATACACTGCCCATTGGTCATAAAAAAGAAACAAAACTCTCAAAAGGTGAAAAGGAGCCACGCCACTCTGTGAGCCAACCAAAGTCCATATCTTTTTACTTTCTCTCTTTGTCATGGTTTGACCCGGAAGTGAGTTTTTTTTTTGGAAAGTTATGGTCAAACCAATCAGTGGCCAGATGTGAAATTGGCATTTGGTGTGGCCACTGAGGACTTGGGTACGCCTCCGAGAACACACACAGGGGTTAAAAGCAGAGGGTTCAGAGAAGAACTTCCTCTTTGGAGTCCGGCCGGTGAGTTGCTCTGACCTCTCCCCTGCCCAGCTGCGTCTGGGCGGGGGAGGGGAGGCCATGCGGCCTGAGAAGGAAGGCCGGAGCCCCGGCAAGGTGCAGGGGTGGAGGAGTCCTGGGATGGTTTGGGCAGCCCCCCTGGGAGAGAGGATGATAGAGACTGTGCAGGCTGGAAATTTGTTATCTTGTGCTGGGAGCACAGCCAGGAAGAGAAAGTGGGGGGGGGCGGCAGGTGCCCAGCTGCCCAGCAGACTGGGCTGAGCTTTTAACCTTTTTGAATTTTTGGAAGCTGTAAAAACACTGATCCTCCCCAGCTGAGGAGTGAGAGGGGACGGAGGATGAGAAGAAGAAGAGGAGT
The DNA here is from genome assembly GCF_963513975.1 of Fringilla coelebs. Taxonomy (NCBI): domain Eukaryota; kingdom Metazoa; phylum Chordata; class Aves; order Passeriformes; family Fringillidae; genus Fringilla; species Fringilla coelebs. The sequence continues at coordinate 745,417 of NW_028167583.1, forward strand.
TTGACTAGGTGAAGAAATGCCAGCAGATGAGAGTGCCCTAGGTGGAGGAGATGAGTGGAGTGGCTTTGGCTGGACTTTTCTCTTACACAGCCACGGGCGAAACCAAGTTCTTCTGATAATACAGAGACTGCTCCTTGGGGGAGGCGGTTGGCTAGAAGCCAGGAGTGACAAGGCCGCGAGGAGAAGCGGAGAGAACAGAGACTGAGGGGGAGGGTGTGGTGGAGCCCTCTGCCTTCAGTGAAGGATCTCTGTTCCTGAGAGCCCCAGGCCCCAGGGGAGAGAATATGGGGGGGACAGGTGTCCCAAATGGTGAGAGGCGGCCACTTCTTGGAACTGGGCAAAGCATTCTTAAAAGGACCTAAGGAGCAGTTTGGATCCATGGACAGTGGTGAGAGCACTGGACATGGAAGGAAGATGGTCACCACGGCAGATTTTCTTCGGGCAGCTGCAGTGTGTGACATGGAAGCACTGGAGACTTTACAGTGTTTTCCTGGGGAGGCCCATGGTGTGAGAGGAAGACTTCTCTCTCCTGATGAACTGGGGAGAGCGTGTGTGAAGGAGGGTATTGGACTGAGAATTGATGTGTTTAGAGGGGATTTGTTTGTTGGAGAGGTGGGGGGGAGGAGAAATGTTTTTGAAGATGTTCCATTGTGGATTGTTGTGTGTAGTTTTTTTCCCTTTTCCCCTTTTGTGTCTATGTAGATTAATAAAATGTTGTCTTTTTTCCCTCCATTCCCAAGTTGGAGCCTGTTTTGTTCTGTTCCTGGGTCACATCTCACAGTAACCATTTTGGAAATGCACCTTTCATGGGGGCGCTGGCACTGTGCCAGGGTCAACCCATGACATGTGGGGATGTGCATTGCCAAGGGCAGGACCATTGGATGGCCCCTGCCAGGCTGCTGAGCAGGGACAAGGAGGCAATGAGGCCCCAGGGCTGCAAGGGCCAGCAGCCATGGCCAAAGTGCTGCAGGAGTTGGCTCTGTCAGGGCCTTGCAGCTGCTGCCCATCCCTGTGCCCTGTGCAGCCCAGGCTGTCCTACGGTGTCCCTGCCCTGCCCCTCTGTCCCTGCAGGCTGTCGGCATCTCCAGGCTGCCCCACCTGGCTGGCCCCTTCCTTTGCTGACAGCTCTGCCTCCTGCCTGCCTCTGCCTGCCCACACAAAGCCTTGGGCTGCTCCAGGCTCCTTCTGGGAGACATTCTGCACCACAGCCCTGCCGTGGCAGGGAAATTCCTCTCCTCTTGTATCCAGTCTGGGCCTCCCCAGCTGCATTTGTAGTATCATTTCTCTCTCTGGCTGTTCCCGCTATGGAGAAAAAGCTCCTCCATTTATGAATCCACCCTTCAATCTCTCCCAGGCTACTCCTGTTCTGTCCTCAGTCTCTTCACAACTGACCCCAGGCACATCAGCCTCCATGTATGGATTTTGTTCTTGAGGCCTGCAAACCCCAGCTTGGGAGATCTCTGGGCCCTCTCCAAGGTGCTTAGAGATGAAAACATTCAGCTCATAGTGTGAGAAAATCACCAGAGGCCAAGGCCAGGCAGATCTGTCTGTCCTGGCAGCTTTTGTCGGGGAGCAATCCTGGGATAGATGGAATTTTGGCAGCCAAATTCAAATTTCTGCCATGGCCCATAGACAAGAAGGCTGCTTCTTTTCCATAGGAAGGAAGGCACAGAGCCCTTATACTTCTGAGGCAGATGAGAGGTGACCACCAGAGGCCAAGGCCAGCCAGAGCTGGCAGGTTTTTTCTGCAAGATACCCTTGCATATAATAAATATTTTAGGGGGAGTACCTAATTTGTCCATGGGCATCTGAAAAGAGAGACAGTTCTTTTCCATAGGAAGGAAAGCAAGGAGACCCAGTGGTTCATGGGCAGATGAGAGGCACCCCTCGACATTCCAAGATCAGCTGGACCTGTCAGGTGGCCCCTGGGAGGCCAAATCAGCCAGAGCTATTCCATGTTCCCTTGATTCCATGGGCCTCAGTGTCCCAATGGTCTCCAAAGGAAGGAAACAACTGAGCCCCAGTGTTCCAGGGGCAGATGAGGGGCAGTCACCAGAGGCCAAGGGCAGCCAGACCTCTCTGTCCTGGCAGCTTTTGTCTGAAAGCAACCCTTGGATATATGGGGTTTTTCATGTGGAATCCCAATTTTGGCCATTTCTGCATTGATAAGAAGGATGTTTCTTTTCCATAGGAGGGAAAGCACAGAGCCCAAGTGTTTCAGGGGCAGAAGAGAGAGAAGGCTCCTGAGAGGCCAAGCCACACAGACCTGTTTGTCCTGGCAGCTTTTGTCATAGAGGAATCCTTGGACATACAGAATTTGGGAGGTGGAATCTCAATTTTGACCATGGGCACCTGGTCAAGATGGGCTGTTTTTCCCACAGGAAAAAAAAAAGTGTGAAGTTCAAGTGTTTTGGAAGAAGATGAGATATGGCCACCCTTGGGCCAAGCCAGCCAGACCTGTCTCTCCTGGCACCATTTGTGTAGGGGCTGTCCTTGGCCATTGGGCATTTTGGAGGTGCAATCTCAGTTTTGGCTGTGGGTGCCTGGACAGAAAGAAGAGTTCTTTTCATTAGGAAGGAAAGCACAGAGCCCCAGTGTTTCAGAGGCAGATGAGTGCCAGCCCTCAGGAAGCCAAGGCCAGCCAGACTTGTCAGTCCTGGCAGCCTATGTCTGGAAATTTTTCTTGGATATAGGGAATTCTGGAAGTGGATTCCCAACTTTGGCCATGGGTGCCTGGATGTGAGAGGTGCTTTTTTCCCATAGGAAAGAAAAGCACATGGTCCCAGTGTTTCAAAGGCAGATGAGAGATGGCCCCTGGGTGGCCAAGACAGTCTGATCGGTCTCTCCTGGCAGATATCATCTGGGAACAATCTTTGCATACAAGAAATTTTGAGGGGGAATCCCAATTCTGGCCATGGACACCTGAAGGAGAAAGACAGTGCTTTCCACAGGAAGGAGGTCACAAGTCCTCAGTGCTCAGGGGCAGGTGAGCAGCAACCCTTGACAGGCCAAGGTCAGCCAGACCTGTCAGGCAGCTCCCAGGTGGCCCAGCCAGCCCAGCCTTGATGCCTTGAGAGGTGACCTAGAACAGAGTCTGGACAGTGTTACAGGAATAAAGTAGGGATTTATTAAAAAGGCCTTCAAAGGATACACCTGGGGCAATACAAGAACCTGGCCAGGGCTACACCCAAGATGGATGATGGGTCAAGAGTTTTCACACTTCTAAATGTTTTCGTCCATTTACATATTGAGGTTAATTGTCCACTTACAGCTTCAGTTTATGAAGTCCCATCCTTCCAGATTGCTGTCCTCAATTCACTGTTGTTTGCACTTTTTGGGCCTGAAGCTGCAATGGGGTCCTTGGCTCTCCAGCTGAGAAAGGATTGTTTTGTCTGACTACACTGTGAAGAAAACTTGCTAACACTCTGTATGAAGTTCAGAGTTACAGACTAATGCAGTACAGAATCTGGAAAATATGAAAGCTAAATCTGAAGGTATCAGCCTGTTCCATGTTCCCTTGGTTCCATGGGGACCCACAGTTTCACAATGGCTCCTCCATGGCACTATGGGCTCCAGTGTGTCACCCTGGGCCTTTGGTTCCATGGCAGTATCACAACGGTCTTCTTTGATTCCACAAGGTCCCCACAGTGCCACAACTGACCCGTGGTTCCATGAGGTTCCCCAGTGTCACCATGGTGACCTTGGACCCGCATTGTCACAACTGAACCATGGCTCCATGAGGTTCCCTAGTGTTACCATGGTTGCTGTGCAGAACTGGGGGGAGGCATGGAGATTTGGGGGAGCTGGGGAGCTGAAAGTGAGAGTTTGGGGATCCAGGGGGGTCCACAGGCCAAGGAAAGGGGACACACGGAGAGTTGGCAGAGCTTGGAAGGAGGTTCAGGAGCTCAGAGTCAAGGAAAGGGGGTGCAGGGACTGGGAGAGCTGGGATGCAGTGTCCAGGGAATCCTGTGCCCAGGAAAGGGGGGTGCCAGGGCTCCTCAGTGTGAGGAAAGGAGGGGCTGGGAAAGGCAGGAATGGGGGCCCAGGGTCCCAGGCCAGGGAAAAGGGTGGGGCTGGGGGCTGGGAGAGGTGGGGGGCCGGGAAAAGGCTGAGCTGGTACTGGATAAGGGGGTGCAGGGGGGTCTCAGTGCCAGGCAAAGGGGTAAAAGGGCATCTGGGTTCTCAGGAATGGGGGTGCATGGGGGTCTCAGGGTCATAGAAATGGGGGACAGGGACGTGGAGAGGTAGAAAGGAGTTCCAGCGGGGCCTTGAACCCAGGAAAGGTGAGTCCAGGATTTCCCAAAAAGGGGGGACCAGGGTGGGGATACCCAGAGTGTTCAGGAAGGGGCAGTTCAGGGGGTCTCTGGTTTTGCACAAAGGTCAGGCTGAGAAAGGCGGAAATGGGGGTCCAAGGCGTTCCAGGGTGTCCCAGGGTCAGGCACATGGGAAGTCTGGAGGCTGGGAGCCATGGGATGGCCGGGGGTCCTGATGTCCAGAAATGGGGGATTCAGGGGGTCCCTGTGCAGAATAAGGGGAGCAGGGAGGTCTTGGTGCTGGCAGTGATGGTTCAGGGTCCCGGTGCCGGGGTCCCACTCCCCCCTGGTCCCCCAGGAGCACCCCCAGCCCCAGCACTGGTGCCATCGCGCTGCTCCTCCTCACTCCCAGTATGATCCCAGTAGAACTCAGTCACCCAGGAGCTGCTCCCAGTATGATCCCAGTACAGCCCAGTCACTCCCACTCCTGGCATCCCCCCCAGCTCCATCCCCGCCCCTCCCGCGGGCTTCGAGGGCTCCGCAGCGGGGGCGGAGGAGGAGGAGGGAGGGAGGGAGGAAGAGGCGGAGTGGCAGCAGGAAGCAGCGGGAGGAGAGGACGGGGAACCATGCGGCTCTGGCGCTGCCTGAACTCGCAGCACCCCGGGAGCATCGCCCCCCATCCCGCAGGTGCCCGGGGAGGGGGAGCTCGCCCCAAATATCCTGGGGGTGCCTGGGCTTGGGGTTTTTTGGGGGGATGTTTGGAGCTGGCAGGGCTCCAAGGCCGAGCCGCAGATGGCCCTCGGGGGGACATCGGGAGGTCCCCGGCAGGTGTTTTTGGGGGGATCCCGGTGGGGGTGGTGGTGGCAGAGCCCCAGCGGGGGGACACTGTTTTTGGGGAGCCCCGGGAGTACCACAGCTTTGCTGAGCGGGAGCTCGGAGAGAGGAGAGCCCCAGAAGCCAAAGGGGGACCCCAAGAGGGGGGACTCCTGGCAGTGCCGGCACCCCGGCCCTGGGCGGGGCTGGGGCTGGAGGGGCAGCATGGCCGGGAAAGGGGCTCGGGGCTGTCGGGGCCGGCAGGGGATGCTCCCAGCATGAGCACAGGCACTCCCAGTCATTTCCCCATTATGATGCAATTTGCCCCCAGCACGCTCCTAGTATGCTCCCAATTACCTCTAGTGTGTTCCCAGTTCTCCCAGTTGCCCCTAGCATAGCCCCAGTCACTCCCAGTATGGTCCCAGTAAAATCCCAGTTACTTACAATCACTCCCAGTATGGTCACAGTTGCCTCCAGCTAGATCAACCCAGTCATCTCCAGTATGATTCCATTTGCTCCCAGTGTGCTCCCAGTCACCCCCAGTACAGGGATGACGTACAGGGTGTGTTCCCAGTCACTCTCAGACACTCCCAGTATTAGCCCAGTCCCTCCCAGTATGGTCCAGAGATGACCCCAGTGAGCTCCCAGTCATTTCCAGTATGAACCAGTTGTGCCTCACATGGTTCCAGTTGTTCCCTTTCACCCTCACTTTTGTTCCAGTCCCTCCCAATCTCTCCCAGTGTACCCCTGTTCCTTCCAGCATTTCTAGTCACTCCCAGTTCCTTCCCTCCTGATCCCATTTGCTCCCAAGCACTCCCAGTCAGCCTCAGTGTAGTGGCACTCACTGCCAGTATGATCCCAGTTTATCCCAGTGTATGCCCATTTGCTTCCAATCACCCCCAGCATGTACCCAGTGACTCCCAGTTCCTCCCAGTTGCTCCCAGCAGGATCCCAGTTGCTCACAGCTGCTCCTCGTCACCCTCAGCATGATCCCACTCACTCCATGTAAATCCCATTTCCCCCAGTCTCCTACTCACTCCCCGTGTGATCCCAATAGGATCCCAGTCTCCCTCAGTGTGATCACAGTCTGCCCCAGCATGGGCCCAGCTGCTCCCAGTATGATCCCAGTATGATGTCAGTAGCAAGCTGAGGGGAGAATGCCCCTTGTGGGGGACACTGGGGGTGCCGGTGGCGGCTGCCGGCAGAGGCAGCCTGGAGGAGCAGAGCCCTGTGTGCCCCAGGAGCCCAAAGGGGGGAGCCCAGAGAGGGGGAAACGCCACCATTGGCAGGACCATCAACAGCCTGGAGAGGGGCAGGGGGGACTCCTTGGAGCCCCTGCAGCCCAGGGCAGAGAATAAGGGAAAAAGGGACCCCGGGACCCCAAAATCCCCAGCATCCCTAGATGGGGAGATGGAAAAGGGGGAATTTTTCAAATTCCTGGAACTCCCAGCAGCCTGCAAAGGGTAGGTACTGAGTAGTTGTGGGACCCCCAATAAAAGTGTGACCCCCAGCAGCTGGGACGGAGGAAACCCGCAAACACCAAAGGTGAGAGATCAGAGACAGGGAGATCCTGGGAGGCATTTTCAGGGCTGAATATTGGTGTTTGGGAGGTTTTTATGGACCCCAGATTGCTGGTGACTTCTAGAGATAGAGTTGGGCAAAGGGACCTTTTAATTCAACCTGCTCATCCCTTGTTCCCCAAAACAGGATTTCTCATTCCCAGACCTTCGCCACATGGAGGAGGAGGCTTTGAGGAAGACGAAGATGTCCCAGACCCCCAGGCAAGTGAGGAGGAAGTCAGTGCCCCTTTCTCCCTCTCTCCTGCTCCATCTCCCAGCCCAGCATGGCCCCTGGCTGCAGGACAATCCCACTGCCGACTCCATCCTGCTGGGGATGCACTGGGGGGGGATCTCCTTCCCCTTCCCTGTGGCATGGAGATAAATGCCATCCTCTCCTTGTCCTTCCTCCCCCAAGGAAGGAGCTGAGGATGGAGACCAGGGAGGACAAATTCCCGCAGCAAAACCGTTTTGAGTGGAAGAGGCCGTTTTGAGAGGTTCCATGGCACGGGAATCCAACATGGAGTAAGTTCCACAGAGATCCTGCAGCAGGAGGGGCTGCAAATCCAGCCCAGGGAGCTCTGAGGAAAAAAGACCCATCCTGAGCAAGAAAGGTGGCCAGAGCTTCAGGCAGAGCTCAGAGTTCATGGCCCATGGGCAGCTTCATGATGGGGAGAAGCCCCACAAGTGCTTGGAGTGTGGGAAGACCTTCAGGCAGAGCTCCCACCTGATCCACCACCAGATGATCCACACTGGGGAATGGACCTATGAGTGTGGGAAGTGTGGGAAGTGTGGGAAGTGTGGGAAGTGTGGGAAGGGCTTCAGCTGCAGCTCAGAACTTGTCAGGTGCCAACGCATCCACACCGGGGAGAGATGCTATGAATGTCCCAAGTGTCAAAAAAGGTTTCAGATCAGCTCCCATCTCCTCCAGCACCCGCGGATTCACACAGAGGAGAAGCCCTTCCACTGCCCTGACTGCGGGAAGGGCTTCAACTGCAACTCCCTCCTCATCAGGCACCAGCGCATCCACACTGGGGAGAGGCCCTATGAGTGTCCCCAGTGTGGGAAGAGGTTTCAGACCAGCTCCAATCTCCTCCTGCATGAGCAGATCCACACGGATGAGAGGCCCTTCCACTGCCCTACTGTGGGAAGGGCTTCAACCGCAACTCCACCCTTGTCACCCACCAGCGCATCCACACTGGGGAGAGGCCCTATGAGTGTCCCCAGTGTGGGAAGAGCTTCTCCAGCAGCTCTCACTTGACCAGACACCAACGGACGCACTAGTAAGGGAAGCCCTGCGAATGCCCTGACTGCAGGAAGAGCTTTGTGCACTGCTTCAGCTTCATCCCCCATTGGAGGACCCACATTGGAAAGAGACCTGGTGCTCCATGTTCCCTGTGATCCATGCTGGGAAGACACCTGCCTGTTTTTTTGCCCCTGACAATGACATGATGTGGGATTGAAGAATATGAGGGTCTGGTCATGGCGTGTCATTACATTCACTGCCACCGCAGGTGATTGCCAGGGGCAGGAAAGCGACTCTTTATACGTGAAGAGAAGGGTGTCCTTTCAAGATGGGGGAAATACATGGCCATGAAGAGCCAGCCATTGATGTAGTTTTCCCGGTAAATAGTTTTTCTTATCCTTTCTATTATCAATATTGTTTCTGTTCCTGTGTGTTCTTCATCTTGTTGTTGTTCCCAATAAATTGTTCTTATCCCAGCCCTGGATCTTTGCCTTTTGTGCTTTCCATGGGAGGCAGGAGGGCAGGAAGGGCAGCACGGTTTTAGCGGGAACAGGAAATTGGGGAATCCCATTCCTGAACCCTGGCCTGTGGAAACCGAGCATCCCAGCTGGTCCCAGCCCTGGGGGCCATGGCAACAGCCTTGGGAGCAGGTCCCTGGCTGGGGCTGTGGGAATCTCTTCACTCTGGAGCCCAGGGACAGGACTGGAGGGAACGGCTACAGCTGAGTCGGGGCAGGCTGAGGTTGGATCTCAGGGAAAGGTTTTTCCCCAGAGGCTGCTGGGGCCCTGCCCAGGCTCCCCAGGGAAGGGTCCCAGCTCCAGGGCTCTCTGAGCTCCAGTAGTGTTTGGACAGCACTGCCAGGCCCAGGCTGGCATAGTTGGGGTGTCCTGTGCAGGGCCAGCAGTTGGACTCGAGGATCCTGATGGGTCCCTCCCAGCTCAGCCAATTCTGTGGTTCTGGGATCCCATGAGCCTGGCGATGAGACTGCCAGTGGTTGCCATGGCAATGGGCTCTGTCTGCAGGCCTGAGCTGGTGTCCATGGCAACCACCCCTGGCATGGGGTCTCCATGGAGCTGCCAAGGGACTGAGCATAGCAACAGGGGGTGGGTGATGGTTGCCATGGAAACAGAACATAGCAACAAGGGACAGGTAATGGTTGCCATGGAAATGGACCATAGCAACCTGGTGATGGTTGCCCTGGGAACTGACCATAGCAACAGGGGACTGGTGATGGTTGTCATAGAAGCTGACCATAGCAACAGGGGGCTTGTGATGGTTACCTGCTAACGCTCAGATTTTTCACAGGCCCTCAGAGGGATTCCCTGGGGATTTTCCAAGAGTCTCCAGGCTGTTCAAGAGCTGGAATGTCACAGGCAGAGACAGGGTCTCCTTGGAGACCTCCCAGGGCTTTCTGGGGATGGTGAAGAGCCGTGTGGTCAGAGGCAGTCACAGCCATTCCATGGTGACATCTCAGGGGACCTTGGGCTGCAAAGGCACCGATCTGTCACAGGCACTCACGGGGGCTCCATAAGGACATCCCAGGAGTCCCCAGGTGGCCAAGAGCCGGGATGTCCCAGACACACACAGGGGTTCCTGTCATGGGCAGAGGGGGATCTTAGGCAATGTTTATTAGAGAAGCTCCTGTTGGGTCATGAGGTGGAGAAAGGATCCCCAATAGCCCCCACAGATCCATAAATGTCACCTTTGAATCAGAGATGGCACAGACTCAGATCAGAAGGCTAATGGCTAAAAGCCACCTGCTTTTTCAATCCTCTTCTTTTCTATCTTGGTTTGCTACAGGTGGACCTCACTGGTCATTGAATCAAGAGATGATTGGCCAATTAAGACAACACCCTTCAATAAACAACTTTATGGAAAAAAGCCAACTTATCACAAACATTGTCGGGGCACCTGTTGATGTTTGTTGTACACTGGGCCCTTCTGGGGGCTCCCCAGATGGGGGAAACCCTCCTGTAACAGTTCTGTCCCAAGTAAAAGGAGATTCATGGGAATTTTTCGGTTTTCAGCTTCTTGTTCTTTGTTATCTTATCTAAAGTTTTGCGTGCTCTGCACACCAGGCTCAGCGTGCTGTATAAGCACCGCAAAATGGCTCTAAAATGTACTGTTTCAAGGTCTTTTACAGTTGTCTCATCCAATTAACTCTTAAAACTCTTAAAAGCACATTATTTCTACCTATCTACCAATAACTCATCCTTGGGCTTTCAACAAACCCTCTGCACTGTGCTTGCCTTGACCAATGACTCTGTGCCACCAACACTTCAGAAAATGAAGTAGATGAAGAAGAAGACAGGGACTACACCCAAATTCCTCCATCTTGCTTCCTATCTATAACCATACAAAAAATCCCAAAACCTAAATTTCTCACCTAGGTGACATGCTATATTACCCTCTAATCTATTTCATACTTTCGTATATTCTAATCTATCCCAAAGTCTTGGAAGTCCTCTCTGTGGGCAAAGGTGAAAGGCAGTGTTTCTCTGGGGTTCAGGACCCCTCAGAGCAGACAGAGAAATATTCCCTGTGCCCTACATTCCCATAAATTTAACCTAAAATCCTTTACCATTAACATGTGAAGGTACCCAAAAATATTCCAGGTAAGTAGGATTAGAAGGAGAAGAAAAAGAGAGCAACAGAAAGACAGAAGAGCTATAGAAAGACACACACACATTGGCATTAACAGCTCAGGTTCCAGCATCACCACCAGAGGAACCCCAGGAGAAGGCAGGATCCAGACCATGGGCTCATCTCATGCTCCGGCTTTTAACCCCCTGGGCATCCATGGGCCCACCCCTGGGGTGGGACTACCAGTTGGTTGTCCAATCAGAGTCAGGGATGGCAGGCACCACGAGTGTGTGATTGATTGATGGCTGAGCCAATCAGAGCAGGGTTTGCTCATCTTCTTGTGTGATTGATTGATTGACAGCTCAGCCAATCAGAGCTGGACTAACGCTGCCTCAATCATGTGATTGACAGCTCTGCCACACCAGGGCTGGGGGTGGGCCTCTGTCCCACCACAAACCAAGGCCTGACCTGGCTCTGGCCCCACACAGGCATTCTGAGCATCCCAAGGTGTCTCAGGACATTGATGTCATACAGCCTCTGACAGCGATCACGGTGACACTACAGAATCTCATGGAACCACGGTCAGTTGTGACAATGGGGGTCCAAGGACACCATGGTGACACTACGGAACCTCATGGAACCAAGGAGACCATGGTGACACATCAGGTCTTTGTGAAACCACGAAGCCATTGTGACATTGCAAGGCCTCATGGAACCACGGGGCCATTGTGACACGACAGAAGCAAGGGGAACATTGTGACACTCCAGTTACTCATGGAAACAAGGAGGCCATTGTGACACTGTGGGGTTCCATAAACCAAGGGAACATGGAACAGCTCTGGCTGGCTGGGCCTCCTGGGGACACCTGACAGGTCCAGCTGACCTTGGCCTGTTGAGGGTTGCTTCTCATCTGCCCCTGAAGCACTGGGGCTCTGGGCTTTCCTTCCTATGGCAGAGAACTGTCCTCCCCCAGAGGCCCATGGCCAAAACTGGGATTCCTCCTCCTAATTTCCTTGTATGAAAAGATTGTTCTCAGATGAAATCTGCCAGGACAGACAGATCTGGCTGGCTTGGCCACCCAGGGCCCACCTCTCATCTGCCTTCAAAACACTGAGCCTATGTGCTTTTCTTTCTTAGGGGAAAAACCATCCATCTTGACCAGTTGTCCATGGCCAAAATTGGGCATCTGCCTCCAGCATTCCCTATATCACAGGACAGCTCCCAGACAAAAGCTGCCAGGACTGACAAGTCTGGCTGGCCTTGGCTTCCTGAAGGCTGGCACTCATCTGCCTCTGAAACTCTGGGGCTCTGTGCTTTCTTTCCTCATGAAAAGAACTCTTCTTCCTGTCCAGGCACCCATGGCCAAAACTGAGATTCCACCTCCAAAATGCCCAATGGCCAAGGACAGCCCCTAGAGGAAAGTTGCCAGGAGAGAAAGGTCTGGCTGGCTTGGCCTAAGGGTGGCCACCTCTCATCTTCTTCCAAAACACTTGGACTTCACACTTTTCTGGAGGAAAAACATCAATCTTTACCAGGTGCACATGGCTAGAACTAGGATTCCAACTCCAAAACTCTGTACATCCAAGGATTGCTCTCAAGTGAAAGCTGCCAGGATAGACAGGTCTGGCTGCCCTTAGCCTCTTGGGGGCTGCCTCTCACCTGCTTTTGGAACACTGGGGATTGGTGCTTTCGTACTTATGGAAAAGAACTGTTCCTTTTTCTCAAGGTGTCCATGCTCAAAATTGAGATTCCTCCACCGAAATTCCCTATATCCAGGGATTCCTCCATGACAAAAGCTGCCAGAACAAACAAGTCTGGCTGTCTTGGCCTGCCAGGAACCATCTCTCGTCTTCTCCCTTTAAAATACTTGGGCTTTGTGCTTTCCTTCCTATGGAAAAGAACCATCCTTCTCCTCCGGGTGTCCATGTCTGAAATTGGGAATCCACCTCTAAAATTCTGTATATCCAAGGGTTGCTCCCAGGCAAAATCTGCCAGTACAGTCAAGTCTGGCTGGCCTTGGCCTCTGGTGGCTTCCCCTGCCACACTGGGGCTGGATTCTTTCCTTCCCATGGAGATCACTGGGACACTGTGGGGACCTCATGGCACCAAGGGGATCATTGTGGCACCAGTGGAACCCATGGAACCAAGGAGATCATTGTGGCACCAGTGGAAGCCATGGAACCAAGGGGCCATGGTGACACAGCAGGGCTTCATGGAACCTGGAGACCAGTATGGCTCTGTGGGGCCTGATGGAACCATGGAGACCATTGTGACCCTTCAGGGCCTGGTGTCACCAAGGGGGCATTATGGCACCTCGGGGCCTCCTGGAAGCAAGGGACCATGGCGACACTGTGGGGCCCCATGGAACTGAGGGAACATGGAACAGGTCCGGCTGGCTTGGCCTCCCAGGAGCTACCTGACAGGTCTGGCTGATCTTGGGATGTCAAGGGCTGCCTCTCATAAACTCCTGGAGCCCTGGGGCTCTGTGCTTTCCTTGCTATGGAAAAGAACTGCCCCTCTTTTCAGATGCCCATTGCCAAACTCTGTACTCTCCCTAAAGCAATTCCTATATGCAAGGGTATCTCTCAGAAAAAAACCTGCCAGCTCTGGCTGGCCTTGGCCTCTGGTGGTCACCTCTCATCTGCCCCTGAAACAGTGGGGGTCTCTTCCCTCCTTCCTATGGAATAGAATCAGCTTTCATTATTAGCATTTGTCCACCCAAATTACGTATATCCAAGGATTGGTCCCAAACAAAAGTTTGTGCCTCGGGCACATGACTACTATGTAGGGACAAAGGAGCTGTGTGCTCTGTGCTGTTGTGGTGGTTTTGCATCACAGAAGTGATGTCCTAAGAGAACCTGATAGCAGTTTCCTTCGTGTCTGGCTAAGAAACCAATCAGTAATTAGCTTTGAGAATTGAAAATCTGTTAAACCACTAAAGAAACTGTACATGGCTCTGTGAAGGTACATTTTAAAGATGAAAAAACTGCTGGGGTTCACCCGCAACCCCCGGGCAGGAGGAGAAGCCATCGGCCCCCGGCCATGCTGCTGCTGTGTTCTGGCCTGGCTGCTGAGATCCTGGCCCTCCCCCCAGTGCAGCTCATCCTAACACAGCCCCAGCACAGCCACTGCACAAACCTCCATCGTAAAACAGCTCCGGCCGAAAGGACCGAGCCTGGCCGGGGTCACGGAACCATCCGCAGGCCCTGGGTGAGATATTAACTTTTTTAGTGCTTCCATCCCCCATCAAGTGAGAGAAAAGGACTAAGTGCAACACACAGAGCAGCAACATGAAGACACCGAGGTCAGTGAAGGGGAAGTTCAGTCCCAGATGGGAGGGATGAGGAGATGTCCTGATCTTGGGGCTGAAATCCTCTTGTAAAGCTGTAGAGAAGGATGTAATTGATACATCAGACTCTCTTTTCCCCTATAACACATTGACAAGTATGGGGAGATGACTTGTTCAGCAAAGGCTTCCATGCTAAATTAAGCAAATATTTAAGCAGCTCTGATCCCATGAGAAGTTTGAACATTCAAAGAGAGCAGTGTGATGAGACCCTGTGCCCTCAGGGAGAGAAGAAGATGATCTCTGTTCATCTCCAGAGATGAAGATGAGTTCAAAAATAGATGTAGAGAACCTTTTCTTTTAAACAGGTCATCTTTAAATTATTACCTCATAAATTGTCATGGCCTATAAACACAACTGTGGGAAAAGCTGTGAAAATATGGGAGGGACTTGACAATTGCAGATTTTTTATGGGTGGCTGCTATTCATGGGAATTGACAGCCCTGAGAGAACTGTTTTCTTATGGAGAAGTCTCCAAAACATGAAAGAGAGACTCCTCTCCCTAAATGAACTGAAGAAAGATTATTCTAGTGCTGGAAAACTGACTGAAAATTTTAGGTTTTTTCTCTTTACATTGTCAGTAAGAAGGAAAAGGTTGTAGGGAGAATTGTTCTGAAAATTTTGTTTTGATTCCTATTACCCTCTCTTTTAGTTACTGTTAATAGACTTTTCTTTATACCCTCCTAAAGTTTTGATTCTACTTTGCCTTTCTCCTAATCCTATCTCACAGCAGGAAATAAGTATGTATATTCTGTTGCCTTCTGTTACAAGGCAAGGCGACCTGGTTCTGAGGAGCAGCACGGCGACCCAAACTCTACCCAGGGTTGCTCAGGCCAAAGACAGACGCTGGCATTACTGTGATGGACGGTCAAAGGCGTTTATTGTCCCATCTCATGGGGTTATATAGGTTTGGGGGACTACACTACGTCACCAGGGGTCTTAGATTACCTTCTATGGTTAGTGAGGAGTGGAAATTTACTGGGGTTAGTGGAAAGTTACTGGGGCTAGGGGGGTTACATTCCTTGGGTGATCTCTTATCTTAGAGGATTAGGGGGAAAGGAATTCCTGGCTTTCCGTCACATCGCGAGATCTTCCACGCCGCTTGACCCTAACTACTACATCTCCCTCCCCGTTTTTCATAAATGAATGAGGTCAGATACATAGGCACTGAAATGAGGTATAAGGTTGTGATTTGACAAGGGAAAGGGGTTTGGGAAACCTGAGTAAGTTTTTGCCAGGTAAGTTTTCTTCACAGCATTTGTTGCCGGCCTATAAACAGGATGTTGGCCCCTTCTAGGCGGGTCTGAACGAATGAGACTAGCTTGTTCAGCAGGCATGGTCCGACAGTAATAGCTAGAAGTAGCATTGCCAATGGACCTATTAGGGTAGAAATTAGGGTGGTTAGCCATGGCGATTGATTGAACCAGGACTCGAACCAACCCTGTTGGGCTTCCCTGACTTTCTGTCTCTGAGCCAGTCTGTTTCGGAGTTCTGCCATGGAGTCTCTAACGACTCCCGTGTGGTCCACTTAGAAGCAGCATTCTTCTTTCAAGGTGGCACACAGGCCTCCTTGTTGCATGAACAGGAGATCCAGTCCTCGCCTGTTCTGCAAGACCACTTCTGAGAGTGAGGAAACCGACTTCTCTAGAAAGAAAATGGATTTCTCAATCTTTTGCAGATCCTCGTCGATGGTCCTTTGCAGCTGGGACAGTCCTTGGTGTGTGGTCGCTAGGGCTGAGACACCCGTGGCCATTCCGGCTGCTCCTAGGCCGAGCAGCATTGCGATAGTTATACCTGTCATTACTTCTCTTTTGTGGAGCCGGCTGGGTTCTTCTAAAAGGTGATACACCTCTTCGTCTGAGTGGTATAGGACCCTAGGAACAATCAGAACTTGGACACAAAAGTTGTTAAAGTCATTGAATTTGGCAAGGAACAAACAAGGACTCACTCCAGATCGCTGGCAAACCCACATCCCAGATGCGGATGGGACTACCCACTTATTGTTCTTCCTGTCGGGCTTAAAAACTTTGGCTCAGACGTTGCCTTTCTGCTTAGCTAGGGTTGCATTGCCAAAGCATCTGCCCTGGCCTGTGACTTGGCTCAGAGTAATTCCTTTGCGGGGAGTGTCCCACCTGCACTGGTGAGGGGTGTCGGCTGTGGAGTAACTGAAAGGGGTGTTTAAAGCAACTCCTTCATAAAAAGGGGGTTTAACATCATAACAAAGCCAGCAGGAATTGGTTAGGTTCAGGTTGGATTCGTTCAGGGAAAGGAAGGTAGCTTCTAGCATGCGAAGGATTGCGTCCTATTCCGACCTGGCTAAGCGGTCTATCTGAAAGGCTTCCGCGTGGTCAGTCAGGGTATCGGCGACCTTTGTGGGTAGGGTTTTGGGGTAGGTTGTGTTTCTCCCTTTTTGCGAGCTTTTAATCACTTTGTTGGGCCCGACCACTCGGGGTGCTGATGGTTGGAGCCTGATAATTTGCACATTCACCCACTCTTTCGACCCTTTTGCAGTTCGCGGTCGACCAGTTCCAGCAAAGCTGGCGCTCGGGGCTCTGTCAGGGGCCACTGTTTGACCCATACGGGGTCTGATGATTTCCAAGTCAATTTGATCGGCAGCAGAGGGTGTACGGCAGTGGCCCTCATGATAAATTTGTAATCCTGACTCCTAGCATAGCAAGGACGTCCCTTCCTATCAGGGGTGGAGAATTTTGCAAACTGTAGGGGTAGATTGCTACTGTTTGTTCTGGTCCCTTTTTCGTGTGAAGAGTTATAGCCACCAGCTGCATGCTTTTCCACGCCCGGGATTGCCCCCCCACCCCGTTCACTGGAGGGACTTCTCTGAATTACCAGTGTCTGGGCCAATGCGCCTAGGGAAGAATCGTGCAGTCTGATCCCGTATCTGCCAAAAATCGAAGCCCTATGACGTGGGGATCCTGACTGCCATAAAGACGGCATGTCCCCCACAGCATCAGGGGCTCCTTCCCTATTTTCATGGCCAGGGCCACCCAGGGGTCCCGCTCTGGGGCGTCCCCTGCTGGCCCTGCGGCACCGGCGCGGCTTGTGGCGGTGGTGGGTGCGGAAGCACTGCTGGCGGTGTTGCGCAACTCTGCCACTGTGCTGCTGGCGGGGGTGCGAAACTGACTGCCTCCTGTGAGATCATAGGGCATGAGGGTCCCGTGTTCCACTGTGGGTTGGCATAGATGGGTTGTCTTGCATTCGCAGTGGGAGGAGGCTGAGTATGGCCCGCGCGCCCCCTCCCTCTCCCGTTTCCCCGGGGCCGGGATCTACAGTCCCTAGTGAGGTGGCCTCTCTTCCCGCAGCTCCAACAGATCCCTCTCGGTTGTGCTCGGAGCGGGGGTGCTGCCAGGGAAAGCTGTGCTGGCTGGGGACAGCTCGCTGTGACATGACCTGCTTGTCCACATTTGAAGCAAGCCATAGCACTAGTTAGTGTGCGGACGGCTGCTTGAATGGGAGTCAGCTGTTCCTCTCTTACAACATGTTTAATCATGTCGGCCAAGCTGGCTCCGGGTGGCAGGGAGCGCAAGATATCTTTGGTTATGGAATTACATTGCTGACGTAAGCAGTCAGCCACCACGGGTCCCATTGCCGCCGCGGGCAGGGTAGAGGAGTCTACTGCTACTTGCAAGCAATCAACAAACTGCATGAAACCTTCACTCTCTCCCTGCTTTATGGTGGACCACGGTGATGGCTTATTTACCGTCCGAGAGGCGGCACGTATGGCCTCTCTGGCGGCTCGAGTTGTTGCCCTGACCTCCTCAGCGCGCAATTGTGTGGCTTGTTGCTGTGGTGTAGCCACCTGCTTGTGTTTCCCCAGCAGTCTGGATAGACTTGAACTGTGAAGCTGTTGCCCTTCCCCAGATGCCTGGGCTAATGCAGCTGTGCAATGGTCCTTCCATTCTTGCCTAAATACAATCAAACCAGCACCATCAAAAAGCATGCGGCTTATTTGTGTAATATCAAAAGGAAGCAGGTCGTCATTGCTAAAAAGGCCATCCACAAGAGTGGAAACTATGGCTGAGTTAATCCCTTTTTCTGAAATGGCTTTGACAATTGTTTGCACCTCTTTAGGATTTACCGGAGTATATGTCCTTTGTTGATTTCCCTGTGGTCCGGTAATTCTTACTGGGAAAGCATGTATCGCGGCTGCCGGCGCCCAGTCCGCACAAGCTATTTTTATTTTTCCCCAATCGGTGAGTTTGTGTTGCAATTGTTTACCAACATTGTTTAAATCTTTGTTCGGTTTCTCTTGAAACCACATAAATTCTGTTGTCTCCATTTCCAAGTCCCAGTTGGACTCGGCCGGCTCTCCGGAACTGTCTGAGCAGCTGTCGCTGGACTCAGAGCCGGAAGTGCACTGCCGGTAAGCTTCCGGCCCGTCATGCCATTTTGTGCAGCTTTGACCCCGCCCCTCCCTTCAGGGGCGGTGCCAGTCCCGCCCCCAGGCGTGCCCTTCCTCCCGCAGGGAGGGATTTCTCCCTTATATGGTAGCAGCATTGGGCGCGGCTCCCGGTCGGGGGTATGCTCTCAGCTGCTCCCCCGCGCATGCGCGTTAGCAACTACTCGCGACTCTAGGCTTTTCCCCCCGCGGGCTGGCTCGCCCCGCCCATCTCCCGCGTCCCTGGCGCCGTGATTAGACGTGTATGGTGGCGGCAGCGGCGTGGTCCGCGCGTCTGTGCTGGCCGCCCCCTCGGCATCCCAGGCCTCCCGCGCCAGCTCCCCCCAAAAGGATTTCGCGCACTGGTGCGCCTCCTGCACTGAATCGCTGACCGGCAGCGAAGGGACATGCAGGGAAACCGCGGATTTTTCCGGGGGGTCCCCTGGGGGCTCCAGGGGTTTTGGGCTTGGGTTTGGAGAGGGGTGAAACGTGCTCGGCCCCCACGTATCCTTGCTTTCAATCCGATCGCTCTCCGAGATGGTTTGCGTCGCTGCACCCACCCCCAACTGCGGCATGGCTAATAAACAAGTTCTCGCCGCTTTCCAGGTTTCTTGCTCTTGCCGAGCTTTTTGCAGAGCCTGGCTAACTCTGCCCCACGATTTAAGGGTTTTCCCTGAGCCCATGGACATAGTCTCCTCTGCTAGGGCTCTCGTGCACTTATCCCCCATCTCCAGATGGAGAATGTCTACCAGGCTTTCTATGGCCCCAAGCTCAATCAGCCTCGGTACTATAAGGCATAAATCTTTGAGCTTACACTCTATACCCCACTGCGCGTGGATCTCACTTACGACCTTTGTGATGGCGTCCATACCCCTCCGCTGGTCCCGGGGGGCGTCCCCCACTGTGCTGCAGACAGTCCCGCCGCTGTAGCCGCTGTCTCCCGTCCAGGTGAGACCCATCACCTGAGCTTTTTTCTTCTTTCCTTTCTCACGTTTCGGCACAGTTATGTTGCCTTCTGTTACAAGGCAAAGCGACCTGGTTCCGAGGAGCAGCACGGCGACCCAAACTCTCCAGGGTCACTCAAGCCAAAGACAGACGCTAACACCTGTGTGGTGGACGGTCAAAGGGCCTTTTTTGTCTCATCTCGTGAGGTTATATAGGTTGGGGGACTACACTACGTCACCAAGGGTCTTACTGTACCTTCTATGGTTAGTGAGGAGTGGAAATTTACTGGGGTTAGTGGAAAGTTACTGGGGCTAGGGGGGTTACATTCCTTGGGTGATCTCTTATCTTAGAGGATTAGGGGGAAAGGAATTCCTGGCTTTCCATCACATCACGAGATCTTCCACGCCGCCTGACCCTAACTGCTACAGTCCTCTGCTTCTGTGCCCTCCCCTGCCCTTGATTTCTCCTCTCTTTATTTCTCTTTTTTCCTTATTTTCCTCACTTTTGTGCCAGGTCCCCTCACCACCGGTTCCTGGCTCAGCAATCCCAGGAAGCACTTGAGCAGGGAAGGGGTTGGGGGGACCGAGGGGAGGGTGAAAATGGGGAGCAGAAAGTGCAGGGAAGGGTGGGGAGGCTGTGGGAGATGGAGGTGTTGGGCTGTGTCCCCTCAAGACAAGAAGGAAGAGGCTGTTTGTGCTCAGTTTCAGATGGGAAAGGGAGGCAGTTCTGTCCTGGGGGCCCACATCCAGGGGGCTCCTGTCCTGGGAGGATCCTGTCCCAGGGGGTGACACATCCTGGCATGGGGGAACCTTTACCAGAGGGTGGCGGTTCCAGAAATGTCCCTACACATTCCTGGGGAATGCCATTCCTGAACGCCGGCCCATGGAAACTGAGAGTCCAGCCCTGGTGGCCATGGCAACAGCCTTGGGAGCGGGTCCCTGGCTGGGGCTGTGGGAACCTCTTCACTCTGGTGCCCAGGGACAGGACTGGAGGGAACGGCTGCAGCTGAGTCGGGGCAGGCTTAGGTTGGATCTAAGGAAAAGGTTTTTCCCCAGAGGCTGCTGGGGCCCTGCCCAGGCTCCCCAGGGAAGGGTCCCAGCTCCAGGGCTCTCTGAGCTCCAGCAGCGTTTGGACAGCACGGCCAGGCCCAGGCTGGCATTATTGGGGTATCCTGTGCAGGGCCAGCAGTTGGACTCGAGGATCCTGATGGGTCCCTCCCAGCTCAGCCAATTCTGTGGTTCTGGGATGAGCCATGAGCCTGGGGATGGGACTGCAAATGGTTTCCCTGGCAACGGGCTCTGGCTGCAGGCCTGAGCTGGTGTCCATGGCAACCACCCCTGGCATGGTGTCTGCATGGAGCTGCCAAAGGTCTCAGCATAGCAACAGGGGACTGGTGATGGTTGCCATGGAAGCTGACCATAGCAACAGGGGGCTGGTGATGGTTTCCTCCTAAGGCTCAGATTTCTCACAGGCCCTCAGAGGGGTTCCCTGGGGATTTTCCAAGAGTCTCCAGGCTGTTCAAGAGCTGGAATGTCACAGGCAGAGACAGGGTCTCCATGGAGACCTCCCAGGGCTTTCTGGGGACGGTAAAGAGCCGTGTGGTCAGAGGCAGTCACAGCCATTCCATGGTGACATCCCAGGGGACCTTGGGCTGCAAAGGCACCGATCTGTCACAGGCACTCACGGGAGCTCCACAGTGACATCCCAGGAGTCCCCAGGATGCCCAAGAGCCGGGACGTCCCAGAGACTCACAGGGGTTCCTGTCATGGGCACAGTGGGAGATTCAGGCAAAGGCTTTATTTCTTTATTTGAGAAACTCCTGCTGAGACATGAGGTGGAGAAATGACATCCAACAGCCACCATGGATCCTCAAACCCCTGCAGAGCCCCTAGACTTCTAAAATTCCTTCTAAGAGAGGAGACTGGGAGTGGCTGGTTTCAGTCCCAGCCCCAGAATTTATCAAAGGTTTGTGTGTAAAAGATTGGACAGGTGGAATTGAACCTTAGGTCACAGGGGCTCAGCACTGGCAGGGGCTGTGGGATTTCCCAGAGGGGGCTGTGTCACAGCAGCACCTCTGTGGCTGTGTCAGAGAGGCACAGAGCAGCTGTGATGTCAGAAAGGGGCTGTGTGACCGCACAGAGTGGGCTGTGTGAGGTCACAGATTGGTCTATAACATCACAGAGTTTGTTGTGAGATGTCACTGAGCAGCTGGAGCATCACAGAAGAGATTCTGTGACATCACAGAGCACGCTGTGACATCATGGCATGGCTGTGTGGCCTCATAGAGCAGGCTGTGATGTCAAAGTGTGTGCTGTGACATAACAGAGTGGCAGTATGACATCAAAGAGAAGGTTTGGTGACATCACTGGGTTGTGACATCACAGAGCTGTCTGGGACATTCATAGAGTAGGGTGTAAAGTGATAAGGCAGATCCTGCCATCACAAAGGGTGGTTCTGTGACATCAGAGAGTGGGTTGTGACATTACTGGGTGGCTGTGTAACATCATAGAGCAGGCTGTGACATCACAGAACAGAAAGTGACATCACAGGGTGACTTTGTGATATCACAGAGTCTTCTGTGACGTCACATAGCAGCTGTATGACATTCTAGGGTGACATCCCAGAGTTGGCTTTGTGACATCAGAAGGGCGCTGTGTGACATCCCAGAGTAGGCTGTGACATCACAGGTGCTGTGTGACATCACAGGGGCTGTGTGACATCACAGGGGCTGTGTGAGGTCACTGGGGAGGTCACTCTGCCCTTGCCCCCCTCACAGTTCCCCCCAGAGCAGTCCAACCCTGCTCGTGCACAGCAGGGTCCCCTGTCCCCGCGGGTCCCCCCACCCCCGGCGCCGCAGCCTCCCCCAGAGGATGTTCCACGAGATCGACCCCAGAGCCTGACACGGGGACGGGGGGCCGGGGCCCTGGGGGTGGGACAGGGGGACAGGGACCCCTCGGCAGCGTCCCCATGTCCCCCAGGGTCAGAGCCTGGGCCAGGGCTCCTTCACCCTGTTACGAACGAGGGCTTGAGAGCGCTGAAAAAATCCACGGCAAGGGAGCAGCAAAACCCAGATTTATTATGAAGGGACAGCAGAGCAATGTTCCTTGGCAAGAGTCACTCTGCTCCTGACTGGACACTTCAGGCACACCAAGGAAACAAAGCAACAACAAAACCAAACAAAATCCAGGCAATCAAACCAGAAATGAGATGAGAACTGTCTCTGTGTGTGTGTGTGTGTGTTTGACACAAGGGTAGTGAGGGAGAGGATAAAAGGAATACAGAGCAAAAGCTTAACAGGTCTCAAACTTAACAGGACTTAACAGATAACTTAACATTGACTGATACCTTAAACATCAAAGTTTAGCAAAACAACAGCACTTAACAGTATTTAACCTAACTTATAACCTTTAAAACTGCAATTTAACAAAGGAATAATGTTTAGCAGTATTTAACTTAGCCTATAACTTATATTAAAGGTAACAACTTAGAATTTAAAACAGCTCTTAGCAGCATTTGACTTCACTTAGACCTTGTGATTTAACCTCACCTACAGGCCTGACTGACTCAGCTATCCAAGGCACTCCAACCCCTCAGAGAGCAGCATTTCTGCCACATTTCCCCAGCACAGGCACTCCTGTGTGCACACAGACACAAAGAGTCAGTGCAAGGCACCTGGGAGAAATTCCCCTGAGGGCAGGGAATGCTCACTGCTGATGCTTTGGCATCTCCCCAGGGGGTGAAGGGTTGAGCCTGGAGGAGTGGGGGGATCGGCCCAAGCTCTGTCATTGTTTGGGATCCCCGAGTGCAGCAAACGGGAGAGTTCCCGGCTGGGAGAGGCCCCACTCAGAGGGAGTGGCTGGCCCAGGAGAGCTCCAAGGGCTCCTTTTGGAGCGCTGTTTGCAGGGCCCCACGAGAGGGGCTTCAGTCCCAGCAATGGTTCATCCTGGCCACACTTGGCATCAGCAGCTTTCTTTGGCAGTGTGAGAGCAGGGATGTTGTGCCACTGAGGGAACAGAAACAGTTCCCAGGGCTGCTCCTAAAGGAGCCAGGAGCTGTTTGGGCAGCAGCAGTGCCTGGGGCAGACAGTGTTTGTGATGAGCTGTAGAGGAGCTGAGCCCAGGGGCTGTTGGCCAAGGCCGAGGCCCAAGGAGCATTTCTCAGCTGGCAGGGCGGCCTGAGAAGGGGAGGGGGGAATGCAGCAGCACAGGGCCATGGAACCAAGGGAGCCTTGTGACACTGTGGGGCCCTGTGAGACCAAGGGACCCTTGTGACACTGTGGGGCCCCATGGAATCATGGAGAGCACTGTGACATTGCTGGGCCTCATGGAAGCAAGGGGACTGTACTGACGCTGTGTGACTCCATGGAATGTAGGGATCATTGTGACACTGAGAGGCCCCATCAAACCAAGGGTACATTGTGACACCGTGGGGCTTCATGGAAACATGGAGACCATTGTGACACTTTGGGGTGTCATGGAACAAAGGGGCCATTGTGACAGTGTGAGACTCCATGGAGCCAAAGGTCCATTGTGACATTTCAGGGCCTCATGGAACCATGCAAAGACAATTAAGACACTTCACAGCCTCATGGAACCAAGGGGCCATTGTGACACTGAGGGGCACCATGGAATCACAGAGACCATTGTGACACTGTGCAGACTCATGGAATCATGGAGACCATTGTGATACTATGAGGCCCCATGGAAAAAGCAAAGCACTGTGGCACTGTGAGGCCTCATGGAACCAGTGAGACCATTGTGACCCTGGGGGTCCCCACAGAACCAAGAGGACAATTGTGATATTGTGGGGCCTGGTGAAACCAAGAGGCCTTTGTGACACTGCAGGGCTGGATGGAACCAAAGCTCCAGGGTGATCCAGAGTGGCCTCCAGTCATCAGTGGTCCATTGTGACACTGTGGAGCCAAAGGAGACCATTGTGACACTGCAAACCCCCAGGGTCCAAAGGTCCATTGTGACATTGCAGGGCTCATGGAACAGAGGAGTCACGTGACATTGTGGGGCCTGGGGAACCATAGAGACCATTGTGACACTGCAAGGCCACATGGAATCATTGGGACCGTTGTGACACTGCGGGGTCTTATGACACCTGGGGCCACTGTGACACTGTAGTCTTTTTGTAATCAAGGGGCCATTGTGACACTGCTGGATCCCATGGAATCAAGTCACCCTTATGACACTGCAGGGCCCCGTGGATCGAAGGCACCATTGTGACACTATGGAGTCCCATAAATCCAACATAACACAGAACAGGTCTGGCTGGTTTGGCCTCCCATGGACTGCCTGACTGGTCCAACTTGGCATGTTGGGGGTCTCTCCTCATCTGCTGCTGAAAAACTGGGGCTCTGTGCTTTCATTCCTAATGGAAAAGAACTAACCTTCTCTTCCAGGAACCCATGACGGGAACTGGGATTTCACCTCCAAATTTCCTTATATCCGGGGATCGTTCCCATAGGAATATTGCCAGGACAATCTGGCTTGCAATGGTTTCATGAGGGGCACCTCTCATCTGTCCCCAAAACCCTGGGAAAGGCTCCATGCTCTCCTTCCTATCGGAAAGAACTGTCCTGCTTCTCCAGGTGCCCCATGGCCAAAACTGGGTTCAACTCTGAAATTTCCTAAATCCAAAGGCTGCTCCAAAACACAATCTTCCTTTGCTGACAAGTCTGGCTGGCCTTGGACTAGTGAGACACTCACCTGCCTTTCAAACATTGGGGTCTGTGCTTTCCTTCCTATGGAAAAGAACTGTCCTTCTCCTCCAGATGCCCATGGCCAGAACTGGGATTTCACCTCCAACAATGCCCTACTGTAGGAGACTGGAGGAGACTTAGCTAGAAACATTTTGTGTGTGGGGGAGAGGAAGGGGCAGGTTCAGCCCTGCCCTGCCCTGGAACCCCAATCCCCCCAGAGCCTCTATCCCAGCCCAGCAGTGCCTGCCAGTCCCTGGCACAGCACAGGCAATGCTCCACAGCCACCTCTGGAGCCCCCAGCCCAGCTCCTGAGGGACCAAATGAGCCCAAGTCCCACCTGAGGCTCATTAATGCTTTGAGACACTCAAGGTGTTTAGGATACTTTAAGGATTTTCCTTTCCACACTGAGGGTCTGAGAGGTTTTTGTGCCATCCTGGCCACCAATTCTCTCTTCCAAGGAGTCCATGAGGAGCCTGTGTAGGAGAGTAACCTCAGTAGGACCTACTAATGCCTTGAGACACTTTGGGTGTTTCCTCTGACTCTGACTCCTGGAAAGGTTTGTGCAATCTCCTCCCAGGCCCTGAGGTTCCAGGGTTCAGCTCCAAATGCACAGTGAGGCTCATTAGGATCAAGCAAGTCCTGACAAACCACGGCTTTGCCTTGATTTCCCTCTGCTCTCGTGCAGTTCATTAGGAGGGTTTCCTTTTACAGTTGGGGAGAAATAGTTCAAAGAGCTTCTAGAAAATATGGATTCCTATTTTAAAGGGTGTCTTTTATTGCTGTTCTTATAACATCAGAGGTGATTGCAGCATTCAGTGACTGATATTGATGCAGGGACTCTACTAAGGAGGTCTGTCCTGTTCAGAGCAGCTGTGCCTTGAGGTCTGAGCCAGTGTGGACAACCTTGGTCCACATTCCCCAAGCCCATCATATCTCTCCTCACTCACCTGGGACCTGCTTTGCTTGGAGAACTGGCTGTACACAGCCAAAGAGGAATTTTCCTCCTTTTATTTTTGAAGCCATCTAAAACTCCTGAGTTTCCCCACTGCAAACAGACATCCTCCTCAAGTGTGTGCCAAGCCCAAGGTGCCACTGAGAGCACTCCAGACCTGCCCTGGGCCAGCTGTGAGGGTGGATCATCATTCCAGCCTGCAGTGGGCCATTGCAAGGGACTGTTGCCATGGACACTGCAGTGACCCCACTGCTGGGTTTGGGTGCCATGGCAACCCCCATCAGTTCAGGTTTCCTTGGAAACCAGCCCAAGGAGCCATTGCTGCAGCCAGGTTCCATGGCCACTTGCCTGCAGAGCTGTTGCTGCCCTGGGCTGCCATGGCAGCCCTCAGGACAAAGCGGTGCCAGGGCTGTTCCAGGGACAATTGCAGTGACACTCCTTGGTGCCACCAGGTGCCATGGCAACGGCCACGGGGACCCCCGTTCCTTGGTTTGGTGCCATGGCAACCAATGCCCGGACCCACTGTGGTGGTTGGTGGCCATGGAAACCTGGCCTGGGCCCTTGCTCAGGGCTGGTGTCAGTGCCCAGAGCCAGAGGGGATCCCTTGCTGGGGGCTCGTGCCATGGCCACCTGCCCTGTGCCGCGCTGGCCGGGCAGGCACCAGGAACCAGCAGCCAACGCCACTGCCAGGGCCAAAGGCCAGGTCAGCCAGACAGAAAGGGGCAGTGCTGGGCACTGTTTCCATGGCAACCGGCACTGGGAGTGACACCTGGGTCACCTGTGCTGGCAGTTGCCATGGAAACCCCTGGCAGGCACTGAGGGCACAGACACTGGCACTGAGACACTGCTGGGCCGGTGCTGAGCACAGGGCTGAGCACGCAGAGATGGTTTTGTTCTTGCTGAGCTGCAGCAGAGCCAAGGCCTGTCCTGCCCCTCGTCCGGCCATGCTGGGGAGGGGCTGGGGCTGCGGGGCAGCTTGGCAGGGGACACAGCCAAGACAGGTGACCCCAAGGGACACCGGGGATACCCCAGACCATAGGACATCATGCTCAGTGTGTGAAGGGGGGGAACAAGGAGGAAGGGGCATCATAAAAGGGATACTGTTACATCCCAGAGCAGGATGTGACATCATGGTATGGCTGTATGGCATTATAGAGCAGGCTGTGAGGTCAAAGTGTGTGCTGTGACATTACAGAGTAGCAGTATGACATCACAGGGAAGGTTTTGTGAAATCACTGAGGGGGTTGTGCCATCACAGAGCTGGCTGTGACATCACAGAGTAAGGTGTGAGGTGATAGAGCAGATCCTGCCGTCATAGAGGGTGGCTCTGTGACGTCAGTGAGGGGGTTGTGAAATCACTGGGTGGCTGTGTAACATCTAGAGTAGGCTGTGACGTCACAGACCAGACAGTGACATTACAGGGTGACTTTGTGATGTCACAGAGTCTTCTGTGACATCAAAGTGCAAGTGCATGACATTCCAGGGTGACATCCCAGAGCTGGCTCTGTGACATCACAAGGGTGCTGTTTGATATCATAGCAGCCTGTGTGACATTACAGGGGCTGTGTGAGGTCACTGGGGAGGTCACTCTTCCCTGTCCCCCCTCACAGTTCCCCCCAGAGCAGTCCAACCCTGCTCGTGCACAGCAGGGTCCCCTGTCCCCCCGGGTCCCCCCGCCCCCGGTGCCGCAGCCTCCCCCAGAGGATGTTCCATGGGATCGACCCCAGAGCCTGACATGGGAACGGGGGCCTGGGGCCCTGGGGGTGGGACAGGGGGACAGGGACCCCTCGGCAGCGTCCCTGTGTCCCACAGGGCCAGAGCCTGGGCCAGGGCTCCTTCACCCTGTAACGAACGAGGCCTTGAGAGCGCTGAAAAAATCCCCAGCAAGGGATCAGTAAAAACCAGATTTAATATTAAGGGAGAGCAGCACAGAGTTTTGTGATTAATTCAACAGATTTCAGAACTGTATTCAAAGTGAACGTATTATATTTACAAAGACAATGAGAAACCATTTTTTAGGTCCTCTTTAATTTTTTTTTTCTGTTCATAAATGGCTATGTGCAATCTCCATCCAAGTACCTCCTCATGCAGTTGGAATAGATATGAATATATATCTAAGACACTTCATGGCTGACAATCAATCAGACTCTGTCCCTACCTCCCGCCCACCATTTCCCCCATGCAAGCCCTGGCACTCAGAGCAGCCTTGTGCAAATCTGAGCTGCCTCCAGCCCAGGCTGCCCCTGCAGCTTTCAGCTCCTTGGCTCCAACTCCCACCTGCTTTCCCTGCAGAAGGAGCTGCCCAAGACACAGAGGGATGTTCATTTCTTGTCAGCCAACAAAGCCAAGGGAAGGCACAGCTCCATCAAATGCAAAAGTCATTCCTCTGCTGGATGTTAAATCCACTTTCCACAGCCGACAGTCTCAGAGCAATGGAAAACACCTTCTGTGCCCAGCACAGATCCCAGTGTGCCCCAAACCCTCCCTGCCTCGATTCTGCCCAGATTTGCTCTTTGCACACACAAGTCACACGCTGAAGTCAGGAGCTCCCTCCATGCCCAGATGGAGGAAAAGAGAGAAATGGGAAGAAGAGCTCTCCTGTGCAGAGCCATGGTCCAAGTGCCCCTGCAGTGGGAACCACAACTCATCAGGTTTGTTTACTTTGGGGTCAGGGACTGGTAACACTCAGAGGCACCAAAAGGTTTCTTGCCAACAAACAAAAGTTGAACATTTGAACAGTTCAATAACCATCACAGCTCTTCCCTCAGTTCTCTGTGATGTCCCAGCAGCATCTGAAATGTCTCCCATCCCCAAGGGATTTCCAAACAGTTTTAGACAGAGACATAAAAAAAGGTAATTCAGTGATAGATATAATCACAGTGAGATATTTAATTCATATTTATTTGAACTTGAAATATTTGGCCACTCCCTGAAGCTCAAAGCATGAAACCAGTCAGTTGAGAGGCACTTGAATGACCAGAGAGCATCTGGAGGAGGAAATGTGAGAGCAGCAGGAAGGACATGGATCCAGCTGGTCTAGTGAAGAGATGTAGTTAGACGTGGCCATTTAAAAAGGAGAGTAGAAACCCCAAAAGGGAGACGGAGAGGAAATAACAGACATATCATTGGTGACAAAAGTAGAGGGGAACATCAATATTTCTTCTCCTGCCATCAGCACACATCCAGGAAATTCCCATTCCTGGTGGGAAAACTTTGCCTTTAGTTAAAAGTACTCAAATGATCCAGATAATAAAAATCTGCTTGTTTATTATTAAAGTAACAGGTATTAACACATGCGCCCCATTCTAGGCAGGCATCAGTTGTGTGCCCATGAACTGGCAGTGCCACTTGTGCCCTGAGGTGCCCAGCAAGGATTGGATCTCTCCGAGAGCACCTGTGGGAGTGCAGAGCACCTTGCAAGCTGCAGGTCCCTGACAGCCCCGCAGGGCTCCTGTCCCATCAACATCTGCTCTGCTCCAGTCTGAAACAGGGCCCAGCATGGTGCCAGGATCATCAGAGAGCTGAGGTGTGTGCTGGAATTCAATGCCCTCCCCATCCCGCAGCAGCCCTGCATTTCCCTGCTCCAGCCTTGGTCTCCAGCACAGCCATGGAGGCTCTTTGGGCTCTGGACTGTTCCTGCAGCCCCCAAGGGCAGCTGAGCTCTGCCTTTGGCACACTCAGCCCTGCCCAGCGTAGGCCATGCTCACCAATTCCCTGTCTGTGCCTGGCCTTGCTGTCAGCCCCAGCAGCGGCTGCGTGGCCCCTTTGTGGCCCTGTGCTGGCCCAGCCATGGTGGCACAGCCCCTGTGCAGGCCCAGCCCAGGCCAGGAGCATTGCGGCTGGGAAGGGCCCCTGTGCCGTGGTGCCCACAGCAGCCTTGGGGCTCTGTGCCCCATGGCCTCCCTGCTGGGCAGCCTCTGCCAGCTCCTGCAGAGCCCGTGGCACCTGTGGGCCTGCACAGACAGCCCTGCCCCGGGCTCTGCCGGCCTCTGGGCCAGCAGAGAGGCAGCCGGGGCTGGCCATGGCTGGGAACAGGCCCTGAGCCTTGCAGGAGGATGGAGCTGGGCCACGGCCAAACTCAGCCCAGGGCAAAGCTGGGCTCAGCAGCCAGGGCTGCCAAGGGCTGGGGACAGAGGCTGGCGCTGACAAATGTCCTGGGCCCCCTCCCTGCTCTTTCCATGTCTCCCAGGGCACAGAGCAGCCTCCTCTCTGGGGCACTTGCCTGTTTTCAATGCCTTGCACAGGCGCTGGCCCTGCCCCACAAGGCCTGGCCTGAGTCCTGCCCCTGCACACTCAGCTGGGCTGAGATGGACACTGATGGTGTCTGGGCCAGGCTCTCTGAGCCCAGCCCAGCTCCCTGCAAGCTCTCCCAGCTGCCCTGAGCTCTGGGCAGCACCAAGGGCCTCTGGCCAGCCCAGCCCAGCCACCTCTGGCCCCACAGCTCTGCTCAGGCCAGGCTGCTCTGGGCACTGGCCCCACGGCCTCAGCCCCTGGCAAGGGCACAGCAGCAGCTGCAGCTGCCACAGGACTCAGCCCCAGCCATGGGGGAAGGTGCTTGGCCAAGGCACAAGGAGGCTCCCTGGGTGCTCTGCTCTCCTCTGGCTGAGGTGCTGAGAGCTCTGTAGCCCCTGCTGCCATCCCATCTGCCCAGGGCAGCACAAGAGCCCCGGCCTTGGGGCCCTCCAGAGCTGCTCCGGCTCTAGACCCAGGGCCCATCCCAAAGCTGGGGCAGCCACAGAGCTGTGCCCATTTCTGTTCAGGGCTGCTCTGATGGGGATGGATCCTCAGCCACTGGGAGGTTGCTGATGAATTTTATTCCTCCAGAGGCCTCTTCTTTCTTGAGCTCTTCAGTTCAGGTATTCACTGTAAAAGGCTGATAAACATTTATTCCTAAACACCTGAACAGGAAAAGCCCCAAGGAATAATCTAAGTTTTCAATTTTTCTGTGGTTAATTAGATATATTTCAGAAGGGTCTTCAAAGTGAATCTGCTATATTGAAAAAAGAAGACAGAACTGTTTTGTCTTGTTTTATTTTCCTGTTTATAGTTTGGTATCAGCAAGGTACAATTGATATTGACCTCCAGCACCTTCTAATGCAGTCTGAACAGATATGAAAATCCAGACCCTTCATGGCCAACAATCAATCAGACATTGTCCCCACCACATCCCCACCATTTCCCTCATGAAACCCCTGGCACTCCTATGGATCAGGAATGGTGTGGCCAGCAGGAGTAGGGCAGTGATTCTTCCTGTTTGCTCATCACTAGTGGGACAGCACCTCAAGTGCTGTGTCCAGTTCTGGGCCCCCCAAATTATGAAGGACATGGAGGGGCTGGAGTGTGTCCAGAGAAGGGCAACAAGACTGGTGAGGGGACAGGAAACCAAGTCCTGTGAGGAGTGGCTGAGGAAGCTGGGGTTGTTTATCCTGGAAAAGAGGAAGCTCAGGGGAGACCTCATCACTCTCTACAACTCCCTGACAGGAGGGTGAAGGCAGGTGGGGGTTGGGCCTTTTTCTCAGAGAACAGTGACAGTAACGGAGGACAAAGCCTTCAGCTGCACCAGGGGACATTTAGGCTGGACATTAGAAAATATTCCTCACACAAAGGGTGATTTGGCATTGCAATGGGCTGCCCAGGGGGATGGCTAAGTCACCGTCCCTGAAAGTGTTTAAGACTGGATGTGGCACTCAGTGCCATGGCCTGGGTGACAAGGTGGTGTTGAGTCCCAGGTTGGACTTCATGCTCTCCAAGTTCTTTTTCAGCCTGGTTGATTCTCTGATGATTGTGACACTGCAGGGTTTTGGGGAAGCAAGAGGCCATTGTGATGCTGCAGGGCCTGGTGGCACTAAGAGGACCATGGTGACACTGTGTATGACATGGCAGCACAGAGCCAAGGGGCCATGGTGACACTGTGGGGCTGAATGGAAGCAAGGAGTCCATTGTGACAGTCTGGGTCCTGGTGGAACCACAGAGGCCATTGTGACCCTGCGGGGCCTTGTGGAACCAAGGGGCCATTGTGCCACTGTGGAACCAAAGAGACCCTCGGGAGAGCCTGGGGACAATGGAATCAAGGGGCCATTGCTCCATTGCAAGGACTCAGAAACTGAGGGAATAGTTGTGACTCTGTGGTGGCCCATGGAATCAAGGGTCCCTGGTGACACTGCAGGATCTTGTGTCACCAGGGCTCCATTGTGACACTGCAGCACTAAGGAATTCATTGTGGCACTCTGAGGCCTCCTGGAACAAAGAGGCCACTGTGACTCTGCAGGGCCTTGTGGAACCATGCAGAGCATTGTTACAGAGCAGGACCTGGTGTCACGATGGGGCCATTGTGATACTGCAGGGCCCCCTAGAACCAAAGGGCCAGTGCTGCTCCTCAGGGAGTCCTGGAATTAAAGAAACATGTTTGCCACCTTGGTGGCCCTTGGGACCAAGAGGCCATTGTGACACTGTGGAACCAAGGAGAGCATTGCTGCACTGCCAGACCTCATGGAACCAAGTATCCATTGTGACACTGCAGGGCCTTGAGGGACCAAGGGACATTGTGACACTGTAGGGCCCAAGGATCCAAGGGACTTTGTGACACCAAGGGGTGCCATGGAACCAACAGGACTTTGTGACACTGCAGGGCCTCATGGAATCATGGAGGCCATTGTCACACTCTGGGGCCTCATGGAACTGTGCTGACACCAAGTTAGCTGGCAGTTTTGGTCAGCTGGAGGGTAGGAGGGCTCTTAACAGGGCTCTGGACAGGCTGGATCCAGGGACCAAATCCAACAAGGTCAGGTTTAACAAGTCCAGGTGCCGGGTCCTGCACTATGGCCACAACAACCCCTGCAGCATTACAGGCCAGGGACAAAGTGGCTGGACAGCAGGCTGACAGAAAGGCACCTGCAGGGACTGATGGACAGCAAGCTGGACATGAGCCAGCAGTGTGCCCAGGTGGCCAAGAAGGCCAATGGCTCCTGGCCTGGATCAGGAATGGTGTTGCCAGCAGGAGCAGGGCAGTGATTCTTCCCCTGTGCTGGGCACTGTTTGGGCAGCACCTCGAGTGCTGTTTCCAGTTCTGGAGCCGCCAATTTAGGAAGGACATGGACAGGCTGGAACATGTCCAGGGAAGAGCAACAAGGCTGGTGAGGGGTCTGGAGCACAAGTCCTGTGAGGACTGGCTGAGGGAGCTGGGGTTGTTTATCCTGGAGAAGAGGACTCTCAAGGTGGTGTCAGTGCACAGGTTGGACTTGAGGATCTCCATGGCCTGTTCCACCCTTGCTGGTTCACCCTTGGAGCAGTTGCAAGATGAGCCCTTGGCCTCCTCTGCAGAAGCTCCAGCAGCCCAGGTCCCTCAGCTTCTCGTGCCAGCCCCAAAGCCCATCCTGTCAGTCCTGCAGAGCCTCTGCAACTCCTCCTCATTGCCCAGAACAGGGAGCCCCAGAGGCAGGCACAGCAGCCCCCTGGCCTGTGGTGCCTGTGGCAAGGTAGCAGCACGAGGCACTGTAGTAGCCTGCAGACAATTCCTGCAGCACTTGTAGGATGATCCTGCTCCCCAAGGGATGTTCCCATGGTGCCAAGTCAGGAACTGCAATGGGGAGTGGGGCCAGAGAGGAAAGGGCAAACAGGGATGGGCTGTTTGCAGGGGAGGGAACAGGGGGAGGCAAGAGGAAGAAATCTCAACCAGGGGAGAGGAAAGAAATCAAAGGTGAAGCCAAGGAAATGCTCATGGCTGTTTGGGGGTGGCTGCCAGGCAGCCCTGGCTCTGAGCAACAGCGTCTGCAGTGGGACAGGAAACTCCCAGCTGATGGGAACAAACTTACTGGCTGACTGCAGAGGCTAGGACAAATCTGAGTGGTTTCCATGGTGTCCCCCAGCCCTTGCTGGCCCCAGGGGCTGATGGCATTTGTGCTCCCTCAGGTTCATGTCCCCACACCAACAGCAATGGGGATGCTCCAGCCTGCTCTTTGCGATGCAAATAGGGGCTCCTGAGCCAGTGCTGCTGTGGCTGTGCCTGCAAGGATGGGGCACCTGTGTGAGCTGAGGAAGAGGCCAAGGCTGCAGAGGGGGGATGTTGTTGGAAGCTCCATGAGGATGCTCTGGGATGCTGCCCTGGGCTGTCCAGTGCACTGGGGATAGATCAGGTCCTGCTTTGCTACTCCTTCCCATCTCCCCCAGGGCCCTTACAGAGAACCAGCCATGCTGTATTCCCCCAGGCTGCTCATGGCCAGCCTGGGGCTGGTCACGGAGGTTTTCTGTGCTCAGCATTGGCCAGGTGGTGTTCTTGAAAAAGCCTGGGCAAGGAGCCTGGAGCCCCCAGGGCCTGGCCTGAGGCGTCAGCGCTGCCCCAGCAGTGCCCATGGCCTGTCCCTGCTGAAGCCCTGGCACTGTTACCCCAGGACTGTGCCCAGCCCTGAGAGCACTCAGGCCCTACAGAAACACCAGGGCCACCAGGGCAGCAGGGCAGGGACACGGGAGAAGCACTGGCAACACCAACTACTGCTACTCCTGGGCACAGCTGCTGTTCCAGCACTGATCTGCCCCCAGCTCTGCACACAGACATTGCTGCTGCAGCTCAGGAGAAGCTAACAAAAGGGCATCTCTGCAGAAAATTTTGCTGGGACATCCTTTAGTTCATTTAAAGCCACTGAGAATGGAACCCCTCATTAACACAGTCTGTGGCCATAGGGAAGGTGGAGAGAAACAAAATGAGAAATGGCACAATCACATTTCTTTGTGGACATTATGAAAAACTAAAACAAAGGAAAAAAGACCCCAGAACCAAACCAACAAGAAGTATCAAAGATCACTTTTATTACAAGTGATTTGAAGAAATTAGCCAGAAGTTTAATGTTCCTGAAGTCATCCAGTCATCAGTCTCCGCACTGCAGCCTTGAGCTCCTGGTTCCTCAGGCTGTAGATGAGGGGGTTCAGGGCTGGAGGCACCACCGAGTACAAAACTGACAGAGCCAGATCCAGGGATGGGGAGGACATGGAAGGGGGCTTCAGGTAGGCAACTGCTACAGTGCTGACAAACACAGAAACAACAACCAGGTGAGGGAGGCAGGTGGAAAAGGCTTTGTGCTGTCCCAGCTCAGAGGGGATCCT
This sequence comes from Fringilla coelebs, assembly GCF_963513975.1. NCBI lineage: Eukaryota > Metazoa > Chordata > Aves > Passeriformes > Fringillidae > Fringilla > Fringilla coelebs. The sequence continues at coordinate 780,310 of NW_028167583.1, forward strand.
CAGCACAACCCTGAAGATCTGCACATAGGAGAAAACAATGAACACAAAAACGCCAAATGCCAAACAGACACTAACTGTAAGAAGCCCAAGTTCTCTGAGATAGGATTTGGAGCAGGAAAGCTTGAGGATCTGTGGTATGTCACAGAAGAACTGAGACAAGGCATTGCCATTGCACAGGGGCAGGGAAAATGTATTGGCCGTGTGCAGCAGTGAATACAAAAAGGCACTGGCCCAGGCAGCTGCTGCCATGTGGGCACAAGCTCTGCTGCCCAGGAGGGTCCCGTAGTGCAGGGGTTTGCAGATGGACACGTAGCGGTCATAGCACATGATGGTCAGGAGGAAATACTCTGTTGTACCAAAGAAAACAAACAAAAAGAGCTGTGCAGCACATCCTGTGTAGGAGATGTTCCTGGTGTCCCAGAGGGAATTGTGCATGGCTTTGGGGACAGTGGTGCAGATGGAGCCCAGGTCAGCGAGGGCCAGGTTGAGCAGGAAGAAGTACATGGGTGTGTCAAGGTGGTGGCTGCAGGCTACGGCACTGATGATGAGGCTGTTGCCCAGGAGGGCAGCCAGGGAGATGCCCAGCAAGAGGCAGAAGTGCAGGAGCTGCAGCTGCCACGTGTCTGCCCATGCCAGCAGGAGGAAGTGGCTGATGCAGCTGACGTTGGACATTTGCTGGGGCTGCAGATGGGGACCTGTTGATGGAGAAAGGACAGTGACAAGTCAGGAGAGGCTGCTTTGAGCCAAACCTAGGCCATTCCTTTTAGACTGTCCTGCTGGGGCTCACCCACACTTGTTCCTGCTCTAGAAAAACCTTCAGCTAGGTCCCTGCCTGAGCTCCAGTTGTGCTGGCTGAGTGTGCCAGGAGCAGCCAGGTCTGTGCGTGGGGGCTCACAAGGAGCCATCCCCTGCCCCACTGCCCTGGGTTTGTGGCCATGGGGCAAAGGCACAAAGCTGGATATTCAGGATTTGTCAGGGGAATCACTCCTACTGCAAACAGGCTTGGTAGAATCTGCACTCACAGTTCTAAACGAAATAGATAGCAGGGGTAGGTTTAGTCACTGTTTTGCTACCCACAGATCATTCCTGGCTCTCTGAGGTCAGAAATCCCCAGCATTTCTGCTGCACTCAGAGCTTGCTGTGAGGCAGTAGAGGAAAAGGATTCCCTGTGGCTGAGGGAAGGTGAAGGGCTGGATGGGCTTGTTCCCAGCTGCCCTGGTTCTGCACCTTCGGCTGCAATCAGAGCACAATCACACTCCCGGGTCACCCGGGGATACTCCAAGAGGCTGGAACTCCAAGAGATCCGGGCACAGATTTGCACCCAGGAGGGCAGCTCAGAGCTCGGAAGGGCACATCAAGGAGATTCCTGGCTGTGCCCATGATGGGATCTCAGGGAGGGGGCTCAGCTTATTCCCCTTTCCCATGGATTGCTTTGCCCACAGCCCCACAGGTGCCAGGGAAGCTTGGACACCCCATTCCCATGGACACACCCCTGCCTGGCAGGAATGCCAAGGGCAGTGCCTGACTCAGCTGCTGCAAATGCCAGAGCCTCCCTGGGAGCAGCAGATAACAGTGACAATATCAGGGCAGTGCAGAAACAAGAGAAGATGTTGTGGTGCTGTGCCTGAGAGGACAGGGCAGAGTCAGCCGGGCACTCAGGACAGTGTTCCCGTGCCCTGCTGTGCCCGGCACCTCCCACACACCAACAGTGCCCTCCTGCCCCCAGCACTGCTCTCTTCAGCCCCCTCTCCTTCCCTCAGCATCTCCCTGGGCCTGGACATTCCCTCCTGTGAGGAACCTTGTCCCTGCCAGCACTCACTCTGTGCCCTGGCCCTACAGAAACCTGCAGGGCCCTTGCTGGGGCAGCTCAGGAGAGCCCTGCTGGGCCCTGCAAAGGTGATGCTGCTGCTTTCCAGGGCTGAGGAGTGGTTGAGGGCCCTTTGGGAGGCTCCCAGCAGAGAGACTGACCACCCAAAGTTACAGTTCTGGAGTCTCTGTAAATGTTCAAACATTCCTTGGATGATCCAGCTGTGTCCCATTCAACTCAGAATGTTCTGTGATTCTGGGATTACAATTCCTGTTCTGCTTCTCTCATCTCCCTGTTGCCTATAATCAAAAGAGAAAAAAACACTTGCAACCATGTTAGAGCAGTAAGGTAAAAACCAGACATTTATTGGATGCTTCCAGGTGTCCCAGTGGGGATGTGGCACACCCAAGGCCTGATTTGAACAATTTCTTAAGGTTGAATAATTAGGATATTTAACAGGAACATCCATCAGCAGATTCAGTTGCCCCAGTTACATACCCCTGGGTCAACCCATTGGAGTAGGTCCAAGGGCTCCTTTGACATCACTTTTTGTTACGACTGCTCACATACTGGTCAAAAAAAAAAAGTTCCTATAGGTCCTTTTCCTTTAAGAATATATAGTATTTCAGGACTATATAAGAGAATAAGACTTTACAGTATTTCAGGAATATATTTAGACAGTCAGGTAATTGTTCAAAAATCTAAGAGAAAGGTAAGGAAACATACTACAGTTAATTAAGGATCAAAGTTTTATAAGTATATAATAGTATTTTAATGGAATTAATTAAGAGTTTAAAGAGTTAAATAGGTATTATAGTTTTATCACTATATAATAGTAATTTACAGTCCTATGAATATATGAAAAAATGTACAAAATGTAAAAATCTTTTTGTCATCACCCCAACTCTCCCATCCTTCTCCAAGTAGGAAATTGAAACCACTCTCAGGAATGCTCCTGCTTTGTCCAGCAATCCCAGGCTTACCTTGTTTTGGGAAGTGTCCTCCGGAGCTGTGCCCAGGCTGGTCTGGAGCTGGGAGCAGCCCTGCCCCACCCAGCCCCTCTCAGCAGCAGCACCAGCCCTGCTCAGGGTGGCTCCCTCCCCCCACAGCTTCTCCCCAGCGCTGGGAGCAGCTCCCCAGGCCAGCTGAGAGCTGTCCCTGGCAGGCAGCAGAGTCCCTGCCCGAGCACAGCGCCCTGGGCTGCAGGAACCTGCTCTGCAGGACAGCCCTGGGCACCCCTGGCTGCAGCCCCGGCTGCTCAGCCCTGCAGCAGAGCCTGGCAACAGGAGCTGCCTTGGGCTGTGCCTGGGCTGGGGCAGCAGGAAAAGCCAGCCCTGCCCTAGGGCCACAGCCCTGCCCTGGAGCAGCTCTGAGAGTCCTCCTGAAAGGTCCTCAAAGCTGTGGGATGTGCCAGCTCCAGGAGATCCCTGCAGGAACTGCAGCTTCTCTTCCCACAGCCAGGGAATGACTGTTTCAAACCTGGGATGATTTCTGCTCTGGTGAGCTCTGAGTGAGCTCTGCTCTGTGCTCCCAGCCCAGGATGAGTTTAACCCCTCTGTGCCTCTGTGCTGTGCCCGGGGTGGCTGCAGGCAGTGCCCCAGCCCTGCTGGGCTGTGCACAGGAGCTGCTCCTGGCCAGAGCTGTCTCTCTGCAGCGCTGCCCTTGCCAGAGCTGCCTCTGTGCCAGAAGCCTGGCCCAGCTCAGCAGCACAGACCCAGCACAATGACTTTAATGAGCCTCTGGGGCTTTGTGCTCAGGCCCTGAACATCAGTCCCTGAGAGGAAGCTGCAGAAACCTCTCCAGAACTCCAAGTCAGAATCCAATTCCAAAGTTTCTTTGACTTTTAATGGGTCCCACTGAGGGCCACAACTGAGAAAGGGTCCCCAGGCCCCAGAAAAGGCAGAGAACTGGAGGCAGTGATGACAGGTGAGGACAAAGAGAAGCCAAGTCTTGGTGCCCTGGGCCACAGCAGGGTCTGTGCCACCAAGGGCTGTGAGGAGACACCTTGTCCTGAGGCACTGGGGCCTCCTGGCACAGCCCCAGCCAGGCTGGGCACTGTCACCCACTTGTCCTGCCCTCACCATCCCCCCCTAGCCCACATCCCAGTGGCCTCAAGGATCTGCTGGAAGGAGTCCCTGGGGAGCCCTGGTCAGGAATGGCCCTGGGGGCTCCTTAATGCTCTCAGGGACTGCAGGTTTTTCAAAGGACTTTAGGTTTGGCTTTTGCCTTAGAGTCTCTGAGAAGTGTCTGCAATCATGGCCTCCAGTTATCTGCTGTAATTAGTCCCTGGAGAGGCTTTGTCAGGAACAACACTCAGTGGGGCTAATTAATGCTTCAAGGTACTTAACTAATTTTAAGGTACTTGGTGTTTCCCTTTGGATACAGACTCTGGGAGAGGTTTGTGCAATCATGGCCCCAATTATCTGCTTTAATGAGTCCCTTGAGAGCTTTGTACTGACACTCAGTGGGGCTCATTAATACTTTGAGATACTCAAGGTTTTTAAGATACTTTGGATTTTCCTTTCTACACTGAACCTCTGAGAAGTTTTTGTGCCATCCTGTTCTCCAATTCTCTCCTCCAAGGAGTCCATGAGGAGCCTGTGTTGGGGATGGACCTCAGTGGGACCCATTCATGCCTTGAGACATTTGGGGTTTTCTTCTGACTTTGACTTCTGGAAAGGTTTGTTTCATCTCCTCTCAGGCCCAGGGTTCAAGGGCTCAACTCCAAATGCACCACAGGGCCCATTAGGATCAAGCAAGTCCTGACAAACCATAGCTCTGCCTTGATTTCCCTCTGCTCTCATGCAGTTCATCAGGAAGTTTTCTGTAGTGATTTTGGTTTGCCAGTTTGAGATTTCTCCGACATTGTATCAATTTGTGTGGTGGGTCCAGTGTGGGCAGCCTTTCCAGTGTTGGCAGTGTAATTATAGGTGCACTCACTAGAATATCCTTACTCATTTCCTGCTGTGAGATAGGATTGGGAGAAAGGCAAAGTAGAATCAAAACTTTAAAAGGGTATAAAGAAAAGTTTATTAACAGTAACTAAAAGAGACGGTAATAGGAATCAGACTAAAACTTTCAGAACACTTCTCCCTACAACCTTTTCCTTCTTACTGACAATGTAAAGAGAAAAAACCTAAAATTTTCAGTCAGTTTACCATCACTAGAATAACCTTTCTTCAGTTCACTTAGGGAGAGGAATCTCTCTTTCATGTTTTGGAGACTTCTCCATACGAAAACAGTTCTCTCATGGCTGTCAATTCCCATGAATGGCAGCCACCCATAAACAATCTGAAATCATCAAGTCCCTCCCATATTTTCACAGCTTTTCCCACACTTGTGTTTATGGGCCATGCCAGCTTATGAGGTAGGAATTTAAAGATGGCCTGTTTAAGAGAAAAGGTTCTCTTCATCTATTTTTGAACTCATCTTCATCTCTAGGAACAGAGATTTTCTTCTTCTCTCCCTGAGGGCACAGGGTCTCATCACACTGCTCTCTTTGAATGTTCAAACTTCTCAAGGGATAAGAGCTACTTAAATATTTGCTTAATTTAGCATGGAAGCCTTTGCTGAACAAGTCATCTCCCCATACTTGTCAATGTGTTATAGGGAAAAAGAGAGTCTGATGTATCAATTACATCCCTCTCTACAGCTTTACAAGAGGATTTCAGCCCCAAGATCAGGACATCTCCTCATCCCTCCCATCTGGGACTCAACTTCCCCTTCAATGACCTCGGTGTCTTCATGTTCCTCCTCTATGTGCCTGCACTTTGTCCTTTTCTCTCACTCGAGGGAGGATGGAAGCACTGAAAGAGTTCATATCTCACCCGGGGCCTGCAGACGGTTCCGTGACCCCGGCCAGGCTCGGTCCTTGCGGCCGGAGCTGTTTTACGATGGAGGTTTCTGCAGCGGCTGCGCTGGGGCTGTGTCAGAATGGGCCGTGCTGGGGAAGGGCCAGGATCTCAGCAGCCAGGCCAGAACACAGCAGCAGCCAGGCCGGGGACCGATGGCTTCTCCTCCTCCTGCTGGTGGTTGCAGGTGAACCCCAGCAGTTTTTTCATCTTTAAAATGATGGTCTTCACAGAGCCATGTACAGTTTCTTTAGTGGTTTAACAGATTTTCAATTCTCAAAGCTAATTCCTGATTGGTTTCTTTGCCAGACACTGAGGAAACTGCTATCAGCTTCTCTTAGGACATCACTTCTGTGATGCAAAACCACCACAACAGCACAGAGCACACAGCTCCTTTGTCCCCACATAGTAGTCATGTGCCCGAGGCACATACTTTGGTTTGGGACCAATCCTTGGATATACCAAATTTGGGAGGACAAATGCTCATTTTGGCCATGGTCTCTGGACATGAAAGCTGATTCTATTCCATAGGAAGGAAGGAACAGACCCCCGCTCTTTCAGGGGCAGATGAGAGGTGACCACCAGAGGGCAACGCCAGCCTGAGCTGGCAGGTTTTTTTCTGAAAGATACCCTTGCATATAGGAATTGTTTTAGGGAGAGTTTTAAGTTTTGCAATGGGCATCTGAAAAGAGGGGAATTTCTTTTCCATAACAAGCAAAGCACAGAGCCCCAGGGCTCCAGGAGCTGATGAGAGGCAGCCCTTGACATCCCAAAATCATCCAGAGTGGTCAGGTAGTTCCTGGGAGGTCAAGCCAGCCAGACCTGTTCCATGTTTCCTGGACTCCATGGGCCCCCACAGTGTCCCAAAGGTCCCTTGCTTCCATGAGGCCCTGAGGCGCTATAATTCCCCCTTGGTGACATGAGGCCCTGAAGGGTCACAATGGTCTCCATGGTTCCATCAGGCCCCACAGAGCCATAATGGTCTCTGAGTTCCATGAAGCCTCACTGTGTCACCACGGCCCCTTGATTCTATGGGCTCCAGTGGTGCCACAATGATCCCCTTGGTTCCATGAGGTCCCCCAGTGTCCCAGTGATCTCCATGGGAAGGAAAGAACCCAGCCCCAGTGTTGTAGGGGCAATCACCAGAGGGCAAGGCAAGCCAGACTTGACTGTACTGGCAGATTTTGCCTGGGACCAGTCCTTGGATATACAAAATTTTAGAGATGGAATCCCAATTTCAGACATGGACACCCCGAGGAGAAGGATGGTTCTTTTCCATAGGAAGGAAAGCACAGAGCCCAAGTGTTTCAAAGGGAGAAGACGAGAGAGGCAGCTCCTAGGTGGCCAAGCCAGCCAGACTTGTTTATCCTGGCAGCTTTTTTCATGGAGGAATCCCTGAATATATGGAATTTCGGTGAAGAAATCTCAATTTTGACCATGGACACCTTGAGAAGAAGGACGGTTCTTTTCCATTGGAAGGAAATCCGAGAGCCCCATTGTTTGGAAAGCAGGTGAGAGGAAGCCCCCAAGAGGCAAAGTACAGCCAGACCTGTCTGTCCTGGCAGCTTTCACTTGGGAGCAATCCTTGGATGTATGGTGTTTCAGAGTTGGAATCCTAGTTTTGGCCATGGAATCTCAGTTTTGGCCATGGGTGCCTGGACAGGAAGAAGAGTTCTTTTCATTAGGAAGGAAAGCACAGAACCCCAGTGTTTCAAAGGCAGATGAGAGGTGGACCCTGGGTGACCAAGGCAGCCAGATCTGTCTCTCCTGGCAGATTTCATCTGGGAGCAATCTTTGCATATAAGGAAATTTGGAGGAGGAATCCTAGTTTTGTCCACGTGCCCCTGGAGGAGAAGGACAGTTCTCTCCCATAGGAAGGAAAGCCCAGAGCCCCAGTGCTTCAGGGGCAGATGAGAAGCAGCCCTCAACAGGCCAAGGTCAGCTGGACCTCTCAGGTGGTCCCCAGGAGGCCCAGCCAGCCAGACCTGTTCCATGTTCCCTTGGTTTCGTGGGACCCCACAGGGTCACAATGGTCTCCTCAGTTCCATGAGGAGTGTCACAATGTTCCCCTTGCTTCTGCAGTGTCACAATGGCCCGATGCTTCCATGAGGCCTTGCAATGTCACAATGCCTTTGTGGTTCCACAAAGCCCTGATGTGTCACCACGGTCCCTGAGCTCCATGCACACTCTCTGTGTCACAATGGCTCCTCTCTTACACTCTGGGCTCCACAAGGTCACCATGGACCCATCATTCCTTGGGGCTCCTGAGTTTCACAATGGTCTCCTTGATTCCATGAGGCACCCCAGTGTCACAATGGCCCCTTGGTTCCATGAGGATCTGCAGTGTCACACAGGTTTATGATGTTTGTCTTTGCTGCCCCTCACATCCCACTGCCCCACAAACAGCCCTGAGCCCCCCATGAGGGACAGGCCCTGCTGTCCCAGGCTGGGCTCAGGGCTTGGCCTTTCTGCTTCCCCCACCCAGCCCAGGCCTTGCTCAGCATTGCAGTTCCCTGCCCAGAGCCTTTGGCTCCCTGCAATCCTGGCCTCAAGGATCTGCTCTCACCAGCCGCTGGGGAGCCTTTGGCACTCCCTGCCCTCAGTGGGGCCCAGTGATGCTCCAAGGGACTTAGAGTTTTGCTCCTGACTCCTTGAGCAGCTTCTTCAGCCTCCTCTTAGTGCCTGAGGGTCCTGGACTCAGTCCCAAATCTACTGTGGGGATTATTAAAATACAGTAAGCCCTCAGAGGTGATTTTTCTTCCTTCGGTGGTCTTCAAGTCTGCACGCCTTGTGCAGCTGACTGAAGTCAGTTTGGATTTCTTGTAAGGGGGAAGATTTCAATGTGCATCTCATGACTTTTTTTAATCAGGTGAATAATTTTTTTTTATTTTCCAAATCAAATAATTGCTGATAGAAGCCTTCCCCAGGTGACCTTGATGCTGAAGGTATTTGTTTTGGTTTTGGGCAAATTTGGGAGAGAGCTCTTAAATGGTTCTTTTCGAAAAGCAGATTTAATCTACTCTTTTTTAAAATCGGTTCAGGAGAAAATATTTTTTAGACAAAAGTGGAAAAAATTGTTTATTAAATAATTAAACTTAAACAATATTAAACAGAATACCTTTTGCTGCTCTAAGAGAGATTACAAACTCAGAAACGTCCTTTTTCTGGGTTGCAGTTCCGCTCACTCAGTCCTTTATCAATCTCTCCAGCACTGGAAATGCCACGGCCCAGGCCCGGCTCTGTGGGCCACAGGTGTGAGCTGCCACTGCTCTTCTGGGTGTTCAGTCAAGAGCCAGTTTAAACAGGTCTAAAGAAAAGAGAAAAAAACCACAGTTCAGTGAACTTCTTTGCCTCAGCTAGCTAAAACTGACTAAAACAAAGGAGAGCTCTGTCCCACTGTTTGTCTATTTGCAGACAACAACAGTCCAGGAGGAGGAACGTGGAAGAGTGAGTTCAGTGTCTGAAAACAAACTGCACGCTTCTTCTCTCCCACCTTCACTCTCAGGAACAAGTCTTAAAAGTGCAAAGCTTATTATTCAGCATAAACAGAACAGACGACTGGGGATAAAAGCATCATATAGTCAACCTAGGACATTCCATCCCTTTCTCCATATCGTCTGCTTGTTATTAAAACTAATATATATTCTAACTCTACAAACACATACATTATACATTCAAGATAAAGCTATACAAGACAATGGTAGTAACATTTAGCAAACAGTGATATTTACACAAAGTTATCACCCAACAATCAGATCTCCCTGAGGTACACATTGTGTTCTTCCATCTTTTTGCATTATCCACCATGTGCATCCTGAGCAAAAACTACCCCACAAATGGGTTTGTCTGTACTGGAGGCAGAATTGATCCACACAGTCCTCCCTAACAAACCTCTGACATGTACCACTGTGACTTTATCTCCATCTATTATATTCAGGGACTCAGACTGGGCAGGACATGCTCAGTTGGTGGAACCTCAGGTGTTAACTAACCCAGTGGCCTTTGTTAAATGCTGCTCCCAATTTTTGAAAGATCCCCCACCCAAGGCTTTCAACTGGGTTTTTAGTAGTCCATTGTACCTCTCTACTTTTCCTGCAGTTGATGCATGGTAGAGGATATGGTATACCAACTCAATGCCATGTTCCCTTGCCCAGCTGTTGATAAGACTGTTCTTGAAATGAGTCCCATTGTCTGACTCAATCCTCTCAGGGATGCCTCCAAAGGACTTGTTTTTCAAGGCCCAGGATGGTGTTCTGGGCAGTAGCATGAGACACAGGGTAGGTTTCCAGCCATCCTACGATGGCTTCTACCATTGTGAGCACATGGCCCTTGCCTTGGCGTGTCTGGGGCAGTGTGATGTAGTCGATCTGCCAGGCCTCCCCATACTTGTGCTTGGACCACCTCCCACCATACCATAAGGGCTTCACTCGCTTGGCCTACTTGATGGCAGCACATGTCTCACAGTCATGGATAACCTGAGAAATACTGTCCATGGTTAGATCCACCCCTCAGTCTCCTGCCCACTTATAGGTGGCATCCCTGCCCTGGTGGCCTGAGGCATCCCTGCCCTGATGGCCTGAGGCATCATCGAGCTAGGAATACCTCTCCCTTGTGTTCCCAGTCTAGGTCTATCTTGGACACCCCTATCTTTGCAGCCTGACCTACCTGCTCGTTCTTTCATTTCACTTCATTAGCTTTACTCTTGGGGACATGGGCATCTACATGGCGGACCTTCACAGGTAGCCTCCCTACCCTGGTAGCAATGTCTTTCCACTCTTCAGCAGCCTAAATTGGTTTTCCTCTATGCTGCCAATTCACCTCTTTCTACCTCTCCAGCCAGCCTCACAGAGCACTGGCTACCATCCATGAATCAGTGTACAGGTAGACCCTTGGCCGCTTCTCTCTTTCTGCAATGGCTAGGGCCAGTTGAACAGCTTGTAGTTCAGCAAGTTGGCTTGATCCACCTTCTCCTTCAGCAGCTTGTGCAACCTGTCGTGTGGGGCTCCATACAGCTGCTTTCCACTTCCAGTTCATCTCTACGATGCGACAGGAACCATCAGTAAAAAGAGCGTAGGGTGTTTTCTCTGGTGGCAGTAGGTTATATGGAGGAGCCCCTTCAGCCTGTGGCACTGGTTCTTGTTCTTCATCTGTGACACCAAAATTTTCACCTTCGGGCCAATTTGTAATTACCTCCAAAATCCCAGGGCAATTCAGTTTACCTGTACAGGTGTACCGAGTGATAAGAGCAATCCACTTGCTCCATGTAGCACTGGTGGCGTGGTAAGTGGAAGGAACCTTTCCTTTGAACATCCACCCCAGCACCAGTAGTCGGGGTGCCAGGAAGAGTTGTGCTTCTGTACCAATCACCTCTGAGGCAGCTTGGACTCCTTCATGGGCAGCCAAGATTTGTTTCTCGGGGGAGTGTAGTTGGCTTCAGAGCCTCTGTAGCTTTGGCTCCAAAATCCCAGAGGGTCGACTCCAAATCTCCCCAGGCACCTTCTGCCAAAGGCTCCAGGACAAGCCATGGTTCTCAGCTGCAGAGTAGAGCATGTTCTTCACCTCTGGTCCTGTCCTGACTGGGCCAAGGGCTACTGCATGAGCAATTTCCTGCTTGATCTGGGCAAAGGTTTGTTACTGCTCAGGGCCCCAGTGGAAATTGTTCTTCTTGTGGGGGACCAGGTAAAGAGGGCTTACGATCTAACTGTACTTGGGAATGTGCATTCCCAAAAGCCTATGGCACCCAGGAAAGCTTGTGTTTCCTTCTTGCTAGTTGGTGGAGACATAGCTGTGATCTTGTTGATGACATCTGTAGGAATCTGACGCCATCCATCTGGCCAGTTCACTCTTAGGAACTGAATCTCATGAGCTGGTCCCTTTACTTTGCTCTTTTTAATGGCGAAACCAGCTCCCAGGAAGATTGGGATGATTTTCTTTTCTTTCTCAAACACTTCAGCAGCTGTGTTCCCCCACACAATGATGTCATCAATATACTGTAGGTGTTCTGGAGCCTCACCCTTTTCCAGTGCAGTCTGGATCAGTCCATGGCAGATGATGGGACTGTGCTTCCACCCCTGGGGCAGTCAGTTTCAGGTATACTGCACTCTCCTCCATGTGAAAGCAAACTGAGGCCTGCATTCTGCTGCCAGAGGAATGGAGAAAAATGCATTGGCAATGTCAATAGTGGCATACCACTTTGCTGCCTTGGACTCCAGCTCGTACTGGAGGTCTAATATGTCTGGCACGGCAGCACTCAGAGGTGGAGTCACTTCATTCAATGCACGGTAGTCCACAGTCAATCTCCATTCTCCTTCAGATTTACACACAGGCCAAATGGGGCTGTTAAAGGGTGAGTGGGTCTTGCTGACCACCCCTTGGCTCTCCAGCTCTCGGATCATCTTGTGGATGGGAATCACAGCATCTCGAGTGGTTCTGTACTGTCGATGATGCACTGTGAAAGTGGCAATTGGCACCTGTTGCTCTTCTCCCTTCAGAAGTCCTACTGTAGATGGATTCTGGGACAGTCCAGGCAAGGTGTTTAATTGCTGGATGCCCTCTGTCACTACAGCTGCTATCCCAAATGCCCACCTGAGTCCTTTTGGGTCCCTAGCCTCTCCCTGGCTAGAGGCAGGGCCCCTCTAAGCCTGGTCATCCTTCTTTCCCTGGGAATATGTCTTGGATGTTCCTTCAAGGGGATCGGACATGTCATCGTCATCATCGTATCTGGCAGTTTGGCTATGGGCAACTGGAGCTGCTTTCCTTGTGGTGGAACTCCCTCTCTGAGCCTGGTCTTCCTTCAGTTCACGCACCCATCATGCCAGAGCAGCAGTAGATTTCCCATCCCATCTCCTCATGTTTTCTCCACAATCACGCAGAAAGAACCACAGCTCAGCTCGTGGGGTGTACCTTCTCTCTCCATCTGGGGAACACCTGCGTTGGGCACTAGAACCTCTGATCTGTACTTCTGAGATTTGGAGAAGGTCTTCCTTAATCTCATCTCTGAGCTTCTTGTGATTCTCCTCTATCTTGTCCTCTAATTTCTGCAGATGTGTTTCCACTGCTGCGATTCTGGCATGTGTTGGGCCATGCACAGCGTCTGCATACGCTCGGAGCTTCCTTGCCATATCCAGCATGGTCTCATCCCGCTTCATTATGGCTAAAGCAGAAGCATATTCATGTGGACCAAGTCGAACAAGTTTCGGTCACATCACAGACCTGCATGGTACCAAGTCTGGGTTCCTAGCTGTTACATCATCTGAGAAGATAATCTCTGCCACTGCCATTTCTCTCAGGCATTGGATTCCTTGCTCTATGGTCTTCCACTGTGTTTGCTGCATATAAAGATCATCTGCACACAGGTACCTTTGTGCAACACTTTCCCAGATCCATGCCCAGAGGCTGTGTGGATTAGCCCCCCTCATCATTCCTTGGTCTCATGTGACAGAGATCCCAAATGCCGTGCTTCAGTGCCATCCAGAATTGTAGCCTCGCCTGCAGCATCCCAAAGACGGACTAAGCAACTAATTATGCATTCATCAGGTCGCCGGGTGTAATCCTTCCTTAGGCCATGAAGGTCCTTCAGGGAAAAGGACTCAGTATTGGCTTCTGATCTCACACCTACTGCTTTGACTCCTGATTTTATGTCAGGAGGTGTTGAGGGTCCTTCTCCTGCATCGTCATCATCATCCACTGGTCGATTGGTCTTGCCCATGCATTTTCCACTTCTAGTGCTGGTAGCCAACTGCCATTGGTTTAGATGCTGGCTTAGACTCACCATCTGGTTTGGCTGCTGGCTTCAAGCCGTGGGTGTTGGGTGCAGCCTGAGTGACTGGGATAGCTGCTGATTTATCTCGCTGTCCCCTTGCCTCTGTCTGCTGCCCTACAGCATCTAGCAATTTGTGATAAGCATATGCCATGGCCCAGTTCACTGCAATGATCTTTTTCTCCTTAGGGTCATCCTGGTACTTCTCTTTCAGGTATTTCCCCATCTCAGCTGGGTTCTGAATTTGTTCATGGGGAAAGTCCCAGACTATAGGGTCAGAGAATTTCTTCAGGATTTGGCCCATATCCTCCCATTTCCCACACCACTTAGGATTTTCCACACCTGGGTCTACTCCTGGGTCAGGGGTCTCATCAGCCCATCTAGAAATCTCAGCCCTCATTCTAGAGAAGCAGCAGACTGTATAGAGGAAGCTTACCAGATTGAATACCAGAAAGATGGTCTCTTTGACATTCAGGGGAAACTGAACATTCTCCAATAGTGATGTAACAGATTCAGAGAAGAAGAAGGAAAGCAAAGGCTGAAAAGCCTCACCCCCTGCTCCTCCTCTAACAAACTGGATGCAGAACCATAACCATGAACCATTCATACCTGGAGCAGAACCCAGCATATTTATAAACTTCTTACAAATCATTACCACCAAGCCCAGCAAGATAGCTATTCTGGTCACTGCCCCTTGGCTGTAAAAACTACGTATTAGGGACAATACTAGAGCTATTTCTGGATAAGAAAACAAACCTAGGGACCATAGAGGAATTAAGATCTCAAAAAACCCCAGGGACCAGAAATGCATGCAAGCCTTCACCCCAGTAGACATTATGAATTAAAAAAGCATGGCTATTAACTGCTTTATAGGAACACAGAGTAATGGCAACCAAAATGAACTCAAAACAGGGTTTTTCCACTCTCTCTCAAGCCCCACAAAATTGGTGCCAAAAATTTGTCCTGGTTTAGGGCAAATTTGGGAGAGAATCCCCAAAGAGGAGCCCCTCCAGAAAGCAAACCCACACGGCCCCTCCCCCCAACCAGTTTGGAAATAGCTCCTCAGAGAGAAGTTGAAAGAACCTGTTTATTTAACAGGCACAGCACCCCCCAGCACACAAAATGAACAATACTGGATGACAGCACTCTTTCACCACTCTGAAAAAGATGACAAATTTTGAAAGTCGCTCCTGGGGATGGTCGCTCTGGTATCAGTCCCTCTCGCGCTGGGGCAGCTGCTGCAGCCACAAGGTGCAAACTCTCGATGTTCCCAGGTCCCAGTCCAGAGCAGGCTCAAGTAGGTCCAAAATGAAAAGGACAATCAGTCCAGGAAGAAATTTGTACTGTTAAGCTAATCTAACTAATGAGAAGAAGCAAGAAGCAAGAAGCAAGCAGAGGCAAGAGCAAGCAGAAGCCAAAGCAAAAAGCAGAAACAGCACTATGTACTGTCCCATCTGTATGTCCCGCTGACCATGGAGGGCGGCTGATAAGGAGCCAAAACAAAACATTCCCTCTTCAGAGCCAGTCTTGAAGGCACAGGACATAATATCCAGCATAAACAGCACACACAAATGGGGATACAAGCATCCGTACGTCAGCCCAGGACACCATAGCAACCTGGTGATGGTTGCCATGGAAACTGACTACAGCAACAGGGGCCGGGTGATGGTTGCCATAAAAACTGACCATAGCAACAGGGGCTGGTGATGGTTTCCTGCTAAGGCTCAGATTTCTCGCAGGCCCTCAGAGGGGTTCCATGGGAACTTTCCAAGAGTCTCCAGGTTGTTCAAGAGCTGGAATGTCACAGGCAGAGTCAGGGGCTCCATGGAGACCTGCCAGGGCTTTCTGGTGGTGGTAAAGAGCTGTGTGGTCAGAGGCAGTCACAGTCATTCCATGGTGACATCCCAGGGGACCTTGGGCTGCAAAGGCACTGATCTGTCACAGGCACTCATGGGGGCTCCATGGTGACATCCGAGGAGTCCCCAGGTTGCCCAAGAGCCGGGATGTCCCAGACACTCACAGGGGTTCCTGTCATGGGCAAAGTGGGAGATTCGGGCAAAAGCTTTATTTCTTTATTGGAGAAACTCCTACTGAGAATTTAGGTGGAGAAATGGCAGCCAACAGCCACCATGGATCCTCAAACCCCTGCAGGGCCCCTAGACTTCTAAAATTCCTTCTAAGAGAGGAGACTGGGAGTGGCTGGTTTCAATCCCAGCCCCAGAATTTATCAAAGGTTTATGTATAAAAGATTGGAATTGAACCTTAGCTCACAGGGGCTCAGCACTGGCAGAGGCTGTGGGATGTCCCAGAGTGGGCTGTGTCACAGCAGCACCTCTGTGGCTGTGTCAGAGAGGCACAGAGCAGCTGTGATGTCAGCAAGGGACTGTGTGACAGCACAGAGTGGGTTGTGTGAGGTCACAGGTTGGTCTATGACATCACGGACTTTGTTGTGAGATGTCACTGAGCAGCTACAGCATCATAGAGTGGATTCTGTGACATCACAGAGCAGGCTGTGACATCATGGCATGGCTGTGTGGCATCATAGAGCAGGCTGTGAGGTCAAAGTGTGTGCTGTGACATAACAGAGTGGCAGTATGACATCACAGAGAGGGTTTTCTGACATCACTGAAGGGGTTGTGACATCACAAAGCTGTCTGTGACATGATAGAGTAGGGTCTGAGTCCATAGAACCATCATAGAGGGTGGCTGTGTGACATCAGAGAGTGGGTTGTGACATCACTGGGTGGCTGTGTAACATCATAGAGCGGGCTGTCACATCATGGAACAGACAGTGACATCACAGGTTGACTTTGTGACATCAGAGTCTTCTGTGACATCACAGAGCAGCTGTATGACATTCCAGGGTGACATCCCAGAGTTGGCTCTGTGACATCACAATGGTGGTGTGTGATGTCCCAGAGTGGGCTGTGAGATTACAGGAGGGCTGTGTGAGTTCACAGAGATGGTTGTGTGACATCACAGGGGCTGTGTGATATCACTGGGGAGGTCACTCTGCCCTGTCCCCCCTCACAGTTCCCCCCAGAGCAGTCCAACCCTGCTCATGCACAGCAGGGTCCCCTGTCCCCCCGGGTCCCCCCGGCCCCGGCGCCACAGCCTCCCCCAGAGGATGTTCCACGAGATCGACCCCACAGCCTGAAAGGGGGACGGGGGGCCGCAGAAATGGGGGTGGGACAGGGGGACAGGGACCCACCAGCAGCGGCCCCCAGGGCCAGAGCCTGGGCCAGGGCTCCTTCACCCTGTTACGAACAACACCTTTAGAGCACTGAAAAAATCCCTGGCAAGGGATCAGCAAAAACCAGATTTAATATTAAGGGACAGCAGCACAAAGTTCCTTGGCAAGAGTCACTCTGCTCCTGACTGGACACTTCAGGCACACTGGATACTTCAGGAACTGGATACCAGGGAAACAAAGCACCAACAAAACCAAACAAAATCCAGGCAATCAAACCAGAAATGAACTGAGAACTTCCCTGTGTGTGTGTGTGACACAAGGGCAGTGAGGACAAGCATATAAGGAATACAGTCCAAAAGCTTAAAAGAGCTCAAAGATAAGAGGACTTAATTTTTACCTTAACATTAACTGATACCTTCAACTTCACAATTTAGCAAAAGAACAGCACTTAACCTAACTTATAACCTATGACGTCGCAATTTTTACAGAGGAATAACACTTTGCAATATTTTGCTTCACTCATAACGTATATTAAACATAAGATCTTCGCAAAGGAACAACTCTTAGAAGCCTTTAACTTCACTTAGACCTTGTGATTTAACCTCACCTAGAGGCCTGACTGACTCAGCTATCCAAGGCACTCAAACCCCTCAGAGAGCAGCATTTCTGCCACATTTCCCCAGCACAGGCACTCCTGTGTGCACACAGACACAGAGTCAGAGCAAGGCACCTGGGAGAAATTCCCCTGAGGGCAGGGAATGCTCACTGCTGATGCTTTGGCATCTCCCCAGCAGGTGAAGGGCTGAGCCTGGAGGAGTGGGGGGATCGGCCCAGGCTCTGTGGTTGTTTGGGATCCCCGAGTGCAGCAAACGGGAGAGTTCCCGGCTGGGAGAGGCCCCACTCAGAGGGAGTCGCTGGCCCAGGAGAGCTCCAAGGGCTCCTTTTGGAGCGCTGTTTGCAGGGCCCCACGAGAGGGGCTTCAGTCCCAGCAATGGTTCATCCTGGCCACACTTGGCATCAGCAGCTTTCTTTGGCAGTGTGAGAACAGGGATGTTGTGCCACTGAGGGAACAAAACCAGTTCCCAGGGCTGCTCCTAAAGGAATCAGGAGCTGTTTGGGCAGCAGCAGTGCCTGGAGCAGACAGTGTTTGTGATGAGCTGCAGAGGAGCTGAGCCCAGGGGCTGTTGGCCAAGGCCGAGGCCCAAGGAGCATTTCTGAGCTGGCAGGGCGGCCTGAGAAGGGGAGGGGGGAATGCAGCAGCACAGGGCCATGGAACCAAGGGAGCCTTGTGACACTGTGGGGCCCTGTGAGACCAAGGGACCCTTGTGACACTGTGGGGCCTCATGGAATCATGGAGAGCACTGTGACATTGCTGGGCCTCATGGAACCAAGGGGACTGTACTGACGCTGTGTGGCTCCATGGAATGTAGGGATCATTGTGACACTGAGAGGCCCCATCAAACCAAGGGTCCATTGTGACACCACGGGGCCTCATGGAACCATGGAGACCATTTTGACACTTTGTGGTGTCATGGAACCAAGGGGCCATTGTGACACTGAGGGGCACCATGGAATCACAGAGACCATTGTGACACTCAGGAGACTCATGGAATCGTGGAGACCATTGTGACACTCCGAGGCCCCATGGAATAAGCAAAGCATTGTGACACTGTGAGGCCTCATGGAACCAAGGAGACCATTGTGACACTGTGGGGCCTCATAAAACCAAGAGGCCTTTGTGACACTGCAGGGCTGCATGGAACCAAGGAACCATTGTGACACTGTGAGGCCTTCTATCATCAGTGGTCCATAGTGACACTGAGAAACCAAGGAGGAGCACTATGACACTGCAGGGCTTCATGCAACCAAAGCTCCAGGGGGACACAGAGAGGCCACCTGTCATCAATGGTCCATTGTGACACTGTGGAGCCAAAGGAGACCATTGTGAAACCAAAAACCCCCATGGTCCAAAGGTCCATTGTGACATTGCTGGGCTCACGGAACAGAGGAGCCATGTGACATTGTGGGGCCTGTGGAACCACAGAGACCATTGTGACACTGCAAGGCCTCATGGAATTGTTGGGACCTTTGTGACACTGAGGGCCCTTATGACACCTGGGGGCCACTGGGACATTGTGGGACACCATGGCAGCAAGGCACCCTTGTGACACCTCAGGGCCCCATAAAACCAAGAGAACACAGAACAGCTCTGGCTGGTTTGGCCTCCCGTGGGGGCAGCTGACTGGTTCAGCTGAACTTGGCATGTTGAGGGTCTCTTCTCTTCTGCTGCTGAAACACTGGGGCTCTGTACTTTCCTTCCTATTGAAAAGACCTGTTCTTCACCTCCAGGCACCCATGACCAGAACTGGGATTTCACCACCAAATTTCCTTATATCCAGGCATTGTTCCCATAGCAATATTGCCAGGACAAGTCTGTCTGGCGGTGCTTTCACAAGGGTCACCTCTCATCTGTTCCCAATGCCCAGGGGAAGGCTCTGTGCTTTCCTTTCAATGGAAAGGAATTGTCCTTCTCAGCCAGGTGCCCATGGCCAAATTTCAGTTCCATCTTCAAAACCGCCTATAGTTACAGACTGGAGGAGATTGTTGGCTTGAATCATTTCACGTGTGGGGGAGGAAGGGTGTCCTGGTTTAGGGCAAATTTGGGAGAGATTCCCCAAAGAGGGGCCCCTCCAGAAAGCAAACCCACACGGCCCCTCCCTCCAACCGGTTTGGAAATAGCTCCTCAGAGAGAAGTTGAAAGAACCTGTTTATCTAACAGGCAAAGCACTCCCCAGCACACAAAATGAACAATACTGGATGACAGCACTCTTTCACTGCTCTGAAAAAGATGACAAATTCAGAAAGTCTCTTTTGGGGTGGTTCCTCTGTTATCATTCCCTCTGGCGCTGGGGCAGCTGCTGCAGCCACAGGGGCAAACTCTTGGTGTTCCCAGGTCCCAGTCCGGAGCAGGCTCGAGTAGATCCAAAACAGGAAAGGAGAAACAGTCCAGGAAGAAATTTGGACTGTTTAGCTAATCTAACTAATGAGAAGAAGCAAGACCATGCAGAAGCAAAAGCAGGCAGAAGCAAGAAGCAAAGCCAAACGCCAAGCAAAAAGCAGAAGCAGCACTATGTACTGTCCCGTTTGTATGTCCCATCAGCCGTGGTGGAGCGGCTTAAAAGGAGCCAAAACAAAACACTCCCTTTTCAGAGCAAGTCTTGAAAACACAGAACATAATATCCAGCACAAACAGCACACACGAATGGGGATACAAGCATCCTAACGTCAGCCTAAGACAAAAGGGCAGGTCCATCCTTTCCCAGCCCTGTGACCCAAGCACTGCCCTGCCCTGGAACCCCAATCCCCCCAGAGCCTCAATCCCAGCCCAGCAGTGTCTGCCAGCCCATGGCACACCCCAGGCAATGCCTCACACCCATCTCTGGAGCCCCCAGCCCAGCTCCTGAGTGACCAAATGAGCCCAAGTCCCAGCTACGGAGAAGGGCCCAGGAAGACCAAGGGGTATTTCAGGCTGATTACAAGGCAAGAACAGATCTTGACCCTACCTTCTCTTGAAATTTCCACCTGAACAACATTGGAATCCAGGTACAGGTTGTTCTGAGCTCCTGAGAATCTCTTGTAGGTATTTCTCTAGTACATCTAACTCAGAAGACAGAAATTATTGTAATTCCTGTAAAATGTCTTGTTGAGAGAGTTGTTTGGGGGATGGGAGTCAGAGCTTGTCTGTCCTGCTTGGCACAGCCCAGGCAGGGCTTTCTCAGCCACATTCCACACTCCATTTCCCAGCTGGAGCCGCTGGTGCCTCTGAGTGCTGCTTGCACAGCCCCAGGGACACTCTCCTTGTCTGCCCATTCCCCTATGGGCTCTGGGCAGGGATGGCCTCAGTGGGGGCAGCTGACATCCTCAGCAACTTGCAGTGGCTGCTGCTGAATTTTACTGCTCCAGAGGCTTGAAGTGTATTCAAACTGAATTTATAATATTTAAAATGACAGTGACAAAAGAATTTTAGGCCCTGATTAGGTTTTTCTTCCTGTTAATACATGGATATGTGCAGTCTCCAATTGACACTGACTCCAAGTACCTCCTGATGCTGTTTGAATGGATATGAAAATCAAGACCCTTCATGGCTGACAATAAATCAGACTCTGCCCCTACCCCCACCCCACCATGTCCCCCATGCAAGCCCTGGCACTCACAGCAGCCTTTGTGCAAATCTGAGCTGCCTCCAGCCCAGGCTGAACCTGCAGATTTCAGCTCCTTGGCTCCAACTCCCACCTGCTTTCCCTGCAGAAGGAGCTGCCCGAGACACAGAGGGATGTTCATGTATTGTCAGCCAACCAGGCCAAGGGAAGGCACAGCTCCATCAAATGCAAAAGTCATTCTTCTCCCTGGCTCTGCCCTGACCCTGATCCCCACAGCCTGTCCTGTTTTCTTCACCCCTCCAGTGGCAGGGCCTTTCTGGGACAAGGGAGCTCTGCTCTGGCTAGGGAGAGAGGTCCAAGTGCAGCCCCTGGAGTGGGAACCAGAACTCATCAGATTTGTGTCCTTTGAGGAACTGCTGAGGCTCAGAGGCACAGAAAGGTTTTTCTTCTCGGCCAACAAAAAAAAAAAAAGTGAAAATGATAAATTTTAATAGACATTCAGACCTTTCCTTCAGCTCCTTTGACATCCCAGCAGCATCTGACATGTCTGCCATCCACATGGGATGCCATACAGGAAGGATTTTAGAAAAAGGCATAATAAGAAGTGATAAAAAAGATAAAAATATACCTAGGATGCTGTGTAAGGAGATATTTAAACTTCTGAAAGTTCAAAGCATGAAGCAATTCAAGGAAGATGCGTTGGAATGACCAATGAACTGCTGCAGGAGGAAATCTGGGAGAAATGGGAAGGACTTAGATGCAGCTGATCTAAATTAAGAGATGTCCTTGGACATGGCCATTTAACCAGGAGAGCTGTAAGCACCTGAAGGAAGAAAGGAATGAAATATTAGACTGAATGTTGGTGGTGAAGTTAGAAGGGTGTTGAGGATTTCCTGCAGATTGAGGATTTTTTGCAGGACACTGGGCATATTCAGAAAATGCACTATCCAGCCTGCTTGGGATAATGGACAATGGACATGTTCACAAACAATAATGGACATATTCAGAAAATGGGGTTGGGATATCCTTGAAAAAGATACAAGAAGAGTCATCAGGACTCAGCAAGTTTGTCAGTGAGCTTGGGAAAGTAAGAAAGAAGACAGTTCATGGGTGGGACAGAAAACTACAGCCAGACGCATGAAAAAGTAGATGATCCAATCAGCATCCTCTTTTAGACATATGAACAGTTAAGTCTCATCAATCCTGTATTAGCTAGAGACGTGTGGACAGTAGAGAATGATTATAAATATAGTCTTTATAGGCACAATAATTTGGCTTCACTGGATCATATTAGTTATGGTGTGATGTCCCTGAACTTCCACATCCCGCTATTTTCCCCCCACATTTCTGGTGGAGATCATGGGCAACCCTGAGAGGGACTCCAGGATGGCAATTTGGCCTCTGTGCAGAGGATCTGAGGCAGCCTTGGAGGAGTGGAGAAGCCGGTCAAAAGTATCCTCACTGCCCCGGTGAGAGGAAAAGGTTACTGGAGCTCCAGTCGTAGATGATTTGAATCTTGCCCTGATCAAGGTGAGCGGCCAGGGAGGAGATGGGGTCTGAACATGAAAGGGAAGGTGTTCAGAAACTCCTCCAACAAATCCTCTCTAAGAGAGAACATAAGTATGATGCTTCCAATTTGAAGGGATTGTTACACTGGGCTTGGGAACATCATCTCATGGCAGGAGCACAGGGTGCTTTTGATATTTCGACATGGGAAGCTGTGAGGCAAAGGTTGTGGGACTGCATTGCATCCGGGGGGAATGAGACAAAAGAGGCATCTAAGTAGGCTACTTTGTGGAAAATCGTCATGGAAGTTTTACAGGCCTTAAAGGCAGAAAGGAAAGCTGCTGCTGCAGCTTGTGCTGCCCTTGCCTCTGAGCCAGATAGGCCTCAGGCATTCCAGGTGTCCTGAATTCAGCCACTGTTTTCTACAGCCTTTGATATTCCCTCACACAGCCCGCAACCCCTCAGCTCAGAATTGAGCACTACACCAACTGCTCCTCCATCTCCTAGTGAGAAAGAGGAAGCTGCTGCCTCTTCAGAGATGTTAGTCTGCAGGCTGAAGGACACTAGCACTCGCAGTGAAAAACCCTCTTCAGGCTTGTTAGTCTGCAGAACAAAGGACAGTTGTACTCAAGGTGAAAAAATTGCTGATAAGAGTACCTTAGAGACTGAACATGCTGGAAAGGATAAGAAAGGAGATGTTGTTATGAATAAGATTTCTGTTGAAGAGGATTTAAGATCTCTAGTGGACAATTTGCAAAAATTGGTAATTCAACAAAAGGATCCACTTGTCCCCAAAAGAGACTATTCTTTTGAAAAAATGGATGTACCAATGATTGTGGGTTCGGACAGACAATCAGGAAAGCGGTTACCACCCTCTCATTTTGTCTTTGAGCCAGCATCCGAGCCAGTTAAACGAAATCTTCCCTCTCATGCTGTAAAGAATGTGGAGTTAGAATTGGAATGTGACTCTGAAATAGAAGCAGCACAGAAACACAAGTGGCAGGGAGTTATTAGAGAAGCTATTGTAGAAGGGACTTTTCTCACAAATGATATACAGGCTTTTCCTGTAGTAACTAATGCTGCAGGTAGAGTTTGGGAACCTTTTGATTGGAAGATTTTAGAGAGGGTAAGAAATGCAATCTCACAATTTGGTTTAAAATCCCAGCTTGCACAGTCACTGCTGCACTATATTTTTACCTCTAACACATTTATTCCAGCGGATGTGCATACCCTAATAAGACTTATAATGCCACCCCACCAGCAGCTGATGTTTCATAAAAGCTGGGAGGAAAAGTGTGTCCAGGAAGCAGCAAAACCTTGGGCACAGGGTGATCCTCTGTATGGTTTAACAGCTGACAGTTACTTGGCAAAGGGCCCTGGGCAGGCTAGGAGCATTGATGAAATTTTACAGAAGAGCCAACAACTAGCCTAGAATGCTATCCTTGCACTTCCAGATGGGTTACACACCAAGGCTTTTACACAAATTCACCAAGGAGAGAATGAGGACTTTGATAAATTTGTGGACAGAGTGCATGAAGCCATTAAGGATCATCCTGATTTGGATTCAGACACAAAGGTGAAAATGTTTAATATGCTGGCTTTTGACAATGCTAATGATAAAACTCGGCAGATTTTGGGTACATTAAAGAAGGGAGCTGATATCACAGAAATGCTGGAACTGATGGCTAGAACTACAGAAAGGCAAAGATCAGCCTATGTAGCTGCTGCAGTACAGGATGCAGTAAAACCACTGCTTTCTAAACTGGAAAAGAGAGCAGAAGGAAACAACATTAAGTGCTTTGGATGTAGTAAAATTGGACATGTTAGGAGTCAGTGTTGCTTTGCAGCTATGAAAAAATTTTGTTCTATCTGCAGAAAAGATAACCACAATACTAAAGAATGTTGTTTCCAGGGAAATGGCCTTGCCAACACATTTTCTCCTCACGTGCAAAAACAAGTAAGGAGAGCTGCCTGGATAGCTCAGCCTCCCACCATGGAAGAGGAGGGGGACTTTACTCACTCAGATCATCAACAGCTGGAAGTGACAGAGTGGGCATGGAAACCACAGTAGACGTGACCACCACGGACTCTGCTGTGCACCTGATAGACACCAATGTAAAAGGACCCTTGGGGGGTGGGCTTAGTGCTTTTCTGTAAGGGAGATCATCTGCCAGTAGAAAGGGATTGGATGTAATCCCTGGGGGTATTGATGCGGACTATCAAGGGGTTGTTAAAATTATGGTTAGAACATTTTTCCCTCCTGTATCTGTTCCCAAAGGTTCACAAATTGCTCAGCTTGTTCCTTTTAAGTCTTGTCTCCCCTGTACAGGCAACAAAGAGTGGGGAACAGGAAGCTTTGGTTCCGCAGGTAACCCAGAAGTATATTGGGCCATGGACATCACAAGAGGTAAACCAGACAAACAGGTAACTCTGACACATCCTAATGGCAATTCTATTACTGAAAAACTCACATGCGACACTGGAGCAGATGTAACCATCATTTCAAACACAATATGGCCAAAAGATTGGGTATTGGTCAACCCTACTTAGGCATTGCAGGTATTGGGGGAACACACGCAACTCAAATGAGCAAAGATGTAATTACCTTTACTTTCCTAGATGGAGTAAATGCATCTACAAGGCCTTATGTCATGCCACCCCTGGTACTTTACTAGGTTTGTTTGGTAGGGATCTGTTAAGCCAGTTAAAAGCTACCATTGTCACACAGCCTTTTTAGCAGTGGCCACTGGGGGGTAGCCAATCCTCAAAATTAGCTGGGCTACTGATCGGCCTGAGTGGATTGAGCAGTGGCCGCTGTCAAAGGAAAAGCTGCCCAGAGTTCAACAATTAGTGCAAGAACAGCTAGAGGAAGGGCACATAAAACCATCCACTAGAGTGTGGAGCACTCCAATTTTTGTCATCTTGAAAAAGAGTGGGAAATGGAGGTTGCTACATGGCTTAACGTGCTGTTAATGCAGTAATGTTATAGGTACCTTGCAACCTGGTCTTCCATCTCCTACTATGATACCTGACCCATGGAATCTATTGATCATTGATCTCAAAGATTGTTTTTTCAGCATTCTCTTACATCCCAATGACACAAGCCATTTTGCTTTTTCTGTTCCATCTATCAATAAGGCAGAAGCCTACAAAAGGTATGAATGGACCTGTCTTCCCCAAGGCATGAGAAATTCCCCTGTGATATGACAAATTTATGTCGCTTGGGCATTAGAACCTGTTTGGCAGCAATTTCCTGAGTATATCATCTATCACTACATGGATGATATATTGGTGGCTGAAAATAATTAGACTCTGTAACTGTTCTAAAAACATGACAGTTTTGCTAGAGGAGAGGGCGTTAAAAATTGCTCCTGATAAGGTGCAGCATTCTGCTCCTTGGAAATATCTCGGGTGGCAGATTGATCATTCTGTAGTAAAACCACCGAAACTCACCATTATCACTGAAATTAAAACTGTACATGATGTCCAGAAATTAGCTGGAGATATTCAATGGATTAGAACTATTTGTGGGATAACTAATGCCAAACTTGAACCATTAATACAGTTACTAAGTACTTAATCTCGGGCAGATGAACGCCGGACCCTGGATAAGAGACAACAGCGGGCCTTGGATCACATTGCCACAAAGGTTGCTGCATCACATGCACATTGTCTGATCGAGGATGCTCCAGTTCAATTGATGATCATCAATCAGAGCAAGGGGGATGACAATTTTGCCCAGCATCCTTTTGCCTTAATTTGTCAATGGGTTAAAACTCAGACTAATCCTTTAGTTATTTTAGAATGGGTGTTTTTACCTGTAAAACAGCCTAGAACTATTACCACTCGATTGGAAATTTTTGCCTATTTGATTATGAAGGGTAGAGGGAGAATTTTGGAAACCTGAGGACATGAACTGTACGCAATTGTAGTACCACTGGCTAACTGGTATCTTGAATGGGGAATTAGACATTCTGTGTCTTTTTAGATAGCTTTGGCGGGTTATGATGGTAAAGTTCACAAAACTTACCCACGACAGCTCGTGTTAAATTCATTGGAGCAACAGTGTCTGGAGGACGGACCCTGGAGATCTGACTGTCTGGTATCTGGGCAGACAGTATTTGCAGATGCAGGTAAAAGGTCAAAAAAGGCTTCCTGCACTTGGCAGCAAGATAAAGTATGGAAAAAGCATGTCATATTTGGAGAGGTGAAAGATGCATTCCAAATGTTGGAACTGAAAGCTGTGATTTGGGCTTTTGAAAATTGGTATAATGAGGCCATTAACATTGTTTCTGATTCGCTTTATGTAGTTGGCTGTGTCCAATGCCTTGAAAGAGCAATACTTAAGGAGGTGAGTAATAAGCATTTGTATTCCCTTTTAAGCCGATTGCTTAAAACCCTAAATCAACGATGGCAGGAATACTTTATTACTCATATTCAAAGTCATCAAGCTCTCCCTGGTCTGTCTGAAGGTAACGCTCAAGCTGATCAGTTGGTAGCCACTGTCTGGCCAATGCCAAACCCTGATAAATTTCAGCAGGCTAAAACTTCCCATGCCTTTCTTCACCAATCTGCTAAAATATTAGTTAAACAATTTGGTGTTCCCTTTACTGATGCTTCTGGTACTGTGCGATCCTGTCCTGATTGTCAACAAGATGGCATTGGTTTAAGCACTGGTGTTAACCCTAGGGGTACTCAACCCTTGCAAATATGGAAAATGGATGTAACTCATGTAGCAGAATTTGATCAGAAAAAGTTTGCACATGGTTTCATTGATACCTATTCTTGCGTTATATGGGCTACTCCCTTAACAAGTGAGGCAGCATGTCCTGTTGAGAAGCATTTGTACAATTGCTTTGCCATATTAGATGTCCCCTTAGCAATTAAGAGTGACAATGGTCCTGCTGACTGTTCCTTAAGATTCAAGCGTTTCTGTAATTTATGGGGTATTCAACATGACACTGGTATTCCTCACAATCCTACTGGTCAGGCA
Source organism: Fringilla coelebs (assembly GCF_963513975.1). Taxonomy (NCBI): domain Eukaryota; kingdom Metazoa; phylum Chordata; class Aves; order Passeriformes; family Fringillidae; genus Fringilla; species Fringilla coelebs. Next base: position 807,579 of record NW_028167583.1, read on the forward strand.
ATTACTGAGTGTGCTCATCAGACGTTCAAGGGCATGCTGCAAAAACAAAAAGGGGGAACTACAGGGTTATCCCCTGAGGAAAAAAAAAGCTTAAGCCATCTTTGTGCTTAATTACCTTAGAAAACAGGAGACAGGGAAGATCTGCCTAATCTTGTGCATCATGCCCTCACACGTAATCCAAGGGAGGAATTGCCTGATGGTATTCAGGTCATGTTCAAAAGCCCAGAAACAGGGGTGTGGGAAGGACCAGCGACAGTAAAACTAATAGGCAGAGGTTATATGTGCTTACTTACAGATAAAGGCATTCGTTGGATCCCAGCCAAGTGGGTAAAGCCCTATCTGAAACCACCGTCATCAACCCATGCTGTGTGCAGAGGTGGAGAGTCGGTGAAAACGCCGATTCCAGACAGCCCTGAATCCACTTCTTGAACCCTGACAGATGAACAACAATCAGAATATCTACCAAGTTTGCTGGAGTATGCTGGGGGATTACTGGCAACTCAAGATAGGCTCAATAGACACAACAGACTCCATTTACCTTCACTTCCATCACAAGCTGAAAATCAGATAGAAAAGGCTTGTTATCTACATGGTTATGCATGCAAGCCGTGGCTTAATGTTCATTGTATAAAGCGTAACTTTAAAACTTGGCGACAAGTTTGTCAAGAACATAATTTAGCCTTGGTTCAAGAGAAAAAGCAAAAATTTAGGCCTATTAACCAAATATGCAATAGATGCTCTAACTGCCTTTACACTCTTACCCCAAGAATAGCATTAACTAAACTTTTAGGGTAAAACTCAGGGGAATATCAGAGTTTTCTCCAGGATGTATCTTTAATAGAAACATACGAGCAGAGATTGTTACTCTGGGTGCAATTTAGACTTGCTTTCATTGCTCTAGTAAACCAAATTGTACTAGGGAGCAAGATAATAGCTACTGAATGTGGAGTAGGAATAGCAATACCACAAATACATCACGTTAGTGATAGGGAGTGGGAACAGGCCAAAGCAGATTGGGCAAAGCGCAGGCGTGATCGTAGACAAGGGCAACAATGGCATTAGTCTGGCAGATATTAACAATGTTGCTTAGTGCAGTGATTAAGGAAAAACAGGGAATATACAATATAGAGCAGTGGGCTAACATGTGGGTTACATGGGCTAACAGAACAGGGCAAGAATCCTTTTGCTTATCACTAGCCACACCTTCAGATCCATTTCACACCTGTTTAATTGGAGTTCCCTTAGACTCAATAGGAGATTTCAGAACATGGACCAGAGATCAAATTTATGGTAACTTAAGCAAGGCCTGGTCAAATTAGTGTACTAATCAAAATGGAATAATTACAGAAAATTGGTGTGAAAAACAAAAAGTCCATAGAAATCCTTTGGGAGCTCAGGTATTTACAATCACTCAAAATTTAAATATTACAAGTCAGGAACCACAGGAATTGGATATTCTGGGATCAGTGCCAGGAAATTATTGTTTGTTCTTTGAGTGCTACAAGGGCAAGGAGCTGATTAGGGAGAGGTCAGGAAAGCCTGGAGACGATAGCTCTTAGATATCTCCTGTTTCTTCGTGGTATTACAATACCATGGCACACTGTGCCAACTGGACACGGTCTGTGCCCCTAAAACAAAAATCAGCAAGCATGTTGCCTCCTGGAGTATTTCACATTTGTGGAGATAAAGCTTGGCCTGCAATTCCTCAGAAAGCATTAGGAAAACCATGCTATTTTGGGAAACTATCACTGTTTGTCCCAAGCATTCAACAGATGCTTAACAACAGGCACAAATACCAACGTCAAAAACATAGTGTGCATTCATTAGGCTCAGGCTGTAAGGATAATGTAGAAATATATTTGCATGAGGGCACTGGATTGCGCCAGCGTCAAACCATGGCACACTGTCAAATGTGTTCAGATGCACTCACAAGGATACTATTGCTCTTGGCTCAACTTGCTCTTAGTTTTGCAGAACATGGAAAAGAAGTGGGCAGACACAAATCACAAGCTGGTTGCAATGTCCAGGGACCCCTTATCTGGATAAAATGCCACGCAACTGCTGGAAAGCTGGGTGCATGACTATAAACCGCTTGCTAAGTAATCTGGACTTGTTAGGGGCAGCATAGTTATCTCCCAAAAATGACTCGGGAACCATGACTGAGAAAATTCTGAAGAAAGGCTCACAGACCCACATTTCAATGCAGTTGCTGTGGGTTTGATAAATGGAATCTGCTTTTATGCCATGATTCTCCTGAAGGTTTGAATTGTAGGATGTTTTTGCATGCAGGCATGCATGCAAAATTTGGGGATCTAAGATAAAGTCCTTTTATAAGGGATATGGAAGAGATCAGCCTTGGGTAAGCAATATGGCAGTGAGAGACAGCTTAGTACTGAGAGGAAGAACAGCCCTGCAACACAGGTGTGAGCCCTGGCTGATATTCAGTAGAAGCAGAACTTAGGCAGGATCAGTTAGAAGGTCCTCAAGAGAGAAGGGTCTAATCCTTTGGTGCAGTATTGTATGGACTTTGGGATCACTACTCCATTCCAAATGGCTTTCCCTTCAGGCACAAGAGGCTTCCATCTCTTCCAAAAATTGCCTACTGAAACTCTTCTGCTCCCTTCCAAATCAGTTCACTACTCCAGCATAACCCTTGAAGCACAGACAGAGGACTCTTCAACTAATTATAGTAGAAAAGAAGGGTATTTATTGCAGCACTGGACACATGTGAACTAGTTTCCAAAGATACATGCAAGGAGTTGCAGACTCCTGCTCTCTATTTCTACAGAAAAGGTTTTACATTAGGTTTCTAAGGACCCATAACACATAATTATTACCTGCCTACTTTGTATTTTTATCAGCTGAATATCTATTACACCTGCACAATTGTACTTACTCCGTGAACTGGGTCAGTGGGATTTTGAAATGAGAGAGTGGTCATATGGGAGGAAGAAAGCCGTCTTTCTCATGGGGAACTCTTCACCCATGGCCAATTGGCAGGACCTTTTGACCTGCTGGTCACAATCCAAGCCTCTTCCAACTGTTTGATTACTCTTAAGGCAAGGTATTTCTAAAGTCTATGCTCCTTCACAATTGCTTCATCTATCCCGGTCACTCCTAGCTTTACATTCCTAACATATTTGGTTCTCTTTAACTAAGGCGCCTTCTGCTAGCTATATTACTAACTTAGCTTCTTACCTCATTTTAAAATCATAACTAAAATATGCAATCTTCTACTATCCCAATTATATTCCCAGCTGGCCCCTCGACTCATCTGCATTTTTTAATTATCCTAATTACATTTTCAGCTAACCCCTTGACTCACCTCAGGCACATCCCCGATTCCCTCTCTGCCAGCAGCTCACAGCTGCATTGCACAGCGCTTGCTGTGCACAGACAGCACAAAGCAGGCAGGCCTGGCGGCCCTGAATATTTCTGCAAAACACTCTGCATCTCCCCCCTTTGCTGTGGCTCAGTGCACAACTGCAGGATTGCAGGCGCTTCCTCCCAGAGCTGCGTGAGGCACTGGCTCCTGCAGGTGTGACCGGCCGAGCTGTCCCTGCCTCCCGCTGGCCTCGCTTCCCCGGGCAGAAGTGCCGTGCCTGAAGGAGGCCGCCCTGTGCTCCAGCCTGCCGAGCAGCCCGGCTCCCTGCCCCGGTGCCCAGAGTGAGCACACACTGCTGACCTTGCCCAGGACTTACAGGGCAGCCGGCAGAAGAGGAGGAATCGTCAGCCAGCCCACGGCCCTCGGCTGCCCTTGGCCTTTCTCTGCTCCCGGGCACACTCCAGACGGCCGATGCCTCCAGTGCGGGCTGTGCCCAGCACGGCTGCGCTTCCCCTCGGCAGCAGCCAGCTGCCCCCCGGGCTCTGAGAGCGCAGGATTCGCCCGCTCCCAGCAAGAGGCACCCAGGGCCCGGCTGCTGCCTCTCGCAGCTACAAGGGCCTCCTTCCAGCCTGCCTCTGCCCGGGCTCAGGCTGCTCCGGCCTCTGCCGGGCTCTGCTGCGGCTCCGCCCCGGCCAAGGCCGGGCCCGCTCTCCCCTCACAGGCGCTGACAGCTCCGCGCCACAGGAGACCTTCCCGAGCACCCTCTCTGATCTTTCTGCTCTCTCACTTCAGCAAGGCTCTCCTTCCATCAAAGACATTGCATTTAGGGATACCAATCCAAGTGGCAGGAACCCAAATGCTCTCCAGTCACAGCTGCAGGCCTGAATCCACACAGGAAGTCTTGGCTGCCCCACTCCTCCTTTGGTTTTTCTTGCAACTGCCATTGCTTTTTTTGCCTCAACTAGAAATACCACAGCTGTGTCTAAACGGGCCAGCGGGCCATATTCCAAAGGCAGCGCGGTCTGGAGAGGATGAATGAGGAAGAACCTTCTCCACTTATAAGCCATACCAAAGAAGCCATAAGCGTGTCTTAGCACCAATAAAAAACAACTGGCAACTCAGAAGGAAATGCTGAGATTTCTGAGAGAGTGAGAAGGAGGGGAATCTTCCAAATTAGTTGATGTTTAAGAAACTTTATTTAATACCAATCCTACTCTAAAAACCTATACTACAAAAGTATTCAAAAATCCTACTCTAGAGTCCTACTCTACAATCCTACTCGATAACTTCTGGACTTTTACATTCTTGTCTCCTCCTTCTTCTTGACTGAGTTGATGAGTGCTTCAAGGATGGATGGTGACTTGGCTGAAGTTACAAATGGATGCTGTCCACAGGAAAAAACAAAAAACAGAGAACAGTGAACCATGACTTTCCAAGCTCAGTGCTTCACACACTCAATCAGGATTCTTCTGGGTCCTAGAAAGACCCAGAAAGAGGAGCGATGGGACCATCTGCTCCCTAGATGTCATGTGCAGGACCTTGCCATCACAGGCAAACCTGGCCAAGGATCCCATTCATCCATTTCTTCTGGTTTCTTAATCTCCTTGGGATTTTTGCCCTGCCAGTGCTCTAGAAATGGTGCTTTCTGTCCCTGGGATTTCTTCCTTTCAGGAAACTCTAATGACTCACATAGTGCCTGTCTTTGAAAGACAGGCACTGTGCTGATTTCCACAGGGACAGAAAGCAGTGTCTGCCTTTCCATGCCCTGCCCCTCCTGTGCTGGGTGGCACCTTCCTTCCCAGCAGGGCCAGCCCAGTGGCACTGGGCCCTGCAGTTCCCTCTCTGCCACACAACCTGGCAGGGACCCTGGGGCAGTTCCCGTCTGCTTGAGCGTGCCAGGCAGCAGATGGGGCTGGGACAAGTCCCTCCCAGCTGTCCCTGTTTGTGTGCCAGAAACCCCTAAGGGTGGGCTGGGGGCACAAACCAGGGCCCCTCAGAAGTTCACAGTGAGCCCCCCACAGCCCCTCCTGCCCACGGCCAAATCTCTGACCCCTCAGCTGGGACTGGCTTCCTTGGGTTCCTGAACCACCATTTCATGTCTCTGTACCCTGCATAGCTCTACTTCAATTCTTTTGCCATTAGAAAAAACTGAACACCCACAAAATTTAAAAAGAGCACAACAGAAACAGAAAACAGAGCACCTCTCCTCTCAGGAAATGCAGACAGAGGTGGAGTTATTCAGTTTTGTGAGGAATGGGCCCCAGGGACTTTTTTTCCACTTTCCAAGACTTAAGAGTGGCTTTGAAGAAAGTGAGGGACACGGTTTTTTAAAAGGCCAGTTAGAATAGGATGTAGGCGAATATTTTTAAGCACAAAGGAGATCTAATCAGAGCTGGTCTAAGGAAGAATTTGTTTACTCAGAGCATGGTGCCACCCTTGGCACAGGTTGCCCCAACAGCTTGGAACCATTCCAGGTCAGGTAGCAAAGGGCTCTGAACAACCTGATCTCTGTAAAGCTGTCCCTGCTCATTGCAGGACACTCAGACCAGAGGACCTTTACAGGGCCCTGCCAGCCCAGCCCAGGCTAGGATTCCTCACTCTTTTCATCTGAACAGCACCAAGAGTGGAGGTGAGGAGGAAGGGGCTCCTCTGATGCCTTGGACTTCAGTGGAGGAGGAGCCCATCCCTCAGACCTTGTTTCACCTGCAGCCCCTTCACATTTTACCTGCAGGAGCTCCTTGGCAGACCAGCGCTGCGCCTCGTCTGTCTGCAGGCAGCAGCTCAGGAAGTGACGCAGCAAAGTTGAGAGGAGCTCGGGCTGCTGCAGCTGTGGGGTCCCTCCTGTGGCTATCAGGTGTTGAGTCTGAAGAAAAAGGAAACACGAGGCTCCACCTGCTGCTTTCACATCTCTAGGTGCTCTCCCAGATCCCTTTCTTTAACCTCTGTTCTTCAGTGGCAGTTTCTGCCCTGGCAGAGACCCAGAGATGACTTTCCTTTACCAACCAAAAACCCAAACCCTCATGTAGCCACAGCTTTTCCACCATCCTGCAGATCTCGCCTTGACAGCTGATTTCACTGACTGACCTAGTTAGTGGGAACTACATCAGCAAAAGCTCCTTGGCTTCTCTGAGGATTCACACCAGCTTGAGAGGCTTTTTGGAAGAGGGACTTTGCTATACTAACAAATTCCAAGGATTAGTACATGAAAATCATCTCTGCAGTGCTTTTTGGTCCCTTAAGCACACATGCCATAGAACAAAACCCCTCAAACTTTTTGTCCTGTTCTTGAAAACAACGAGAATTGGAAGAAAAGAAAGGAAATCCATCGGGTAATCCCCAGGGGTAAGGAAACAAACATTTACATTCTCATACACAGGCACGTTAAGATGCCTGCACAAATGTATTGGGATGAAAATGCTGGCTTGGACACTCAGGAGCCACCTCCAGCTCTGTCTGTCAGCAGTCTGAAAATTTCTGCTTCCCATTATGTAGCAAAAGAAAAATTGTCATGGTCAAAAGAAGGAGAGGTGCCATCCCTATAGTCACCCTCTGCTCATTTGGCTACTCGAGTCAATACATTAATGGTAGGCCCGTCCCAGAAAGTGCCAGGAAACACTGGGAGGTTTTGGCAGGCTCTCCCCCTCACCAGGCTCTGGCTTGGTGACATGGAGAACTTGGCTTGGGCTAGGAGAGAAACATGCTCACTAAATGTTTCAGCAGCACTGCACAAGAAGCAGAAGAGACTCTGTGGCCTTCCCACCCTCATGCCCAGGTTTCAGTCATGTTCCCAGTGAGAAGAAACTGCACAGTGGGTTAGGTTTCTGTCTAAAAACCACAGTTTAAGAAACTTTGTTGGGTTTGGGTTTGCTTCCTTCATATGTGGAAAGATAGCAGCAGTTCTAAGATGCTTGTTTCCTGGTACTGGGGTCATCTCCACTGAGAAAAAAACTGGAATCACTTAGAACCCAAAGGAAAGTGTTGCCTGAGAATGGTTTTTTTTGCATGTGGAAAGACTTGAGTTTCCCCACTGATGCAACCAAAACTACAGCAGATGCTGATGTGCTGCAGGGAAATTTTAGGAGTGGACCTTGGTGGAAGTAGTTCCAGCAGATGACAATGGGATTTTGTCCAATGGCACACAGAACATGGCACAGGTGAGAAAGACAGCGGGATCAGAGAGTATTTGCTGCTTACCGTGCCAGGACTTTGGTTGTAGTAAGGAGGTACTTGTTCTACCATTTCAATGCCCACAATTCCAAAAGACCATATGTCCACTTTGGGGCCATATGGTTGACGCGTCACCACTTCAGGCGCCATCCACCAGGGAGTCCCGACTGCCAGGCGACGTCTGCTCTGCTCAGGGGTGAGCTGAGTAGAGAGGCCAAAATCCGCTGAGGAGAAAGCAAAATACTGGTTTCATTTTAATTCTGTGCAACTAGGAAACCAAGCAAAAGAATTCCCCAGTAGAAGTTTGAGAATGTGCTGTTGAATCTCCTGGCATTGGCGACTTAAAAAATCTCCCCATTTGTTTTTACACTGACTCCAGCAGTGGCTTTTGTTCTTTGGAAACTTTAGATTGTAGCTCCCTCCTGCTGGAAGGGACACACACAGAGCAACACCACTCTTGATTGCTTGTTCCTTGTCATACATCTGTACACGTTGTACCTGTGTCACCAGCTCATAGCAAAGGTCCCTGCACTGCCACCAGCACCATTTTTGGGGAGCTGGCAGTCACCCATAGAAGCCCCAAAGCCCACATCCCTGGAATGTTGCACCTGACCAAGAATATACTGACCCAGCTTGACAGAGCCGTCGGTTCTGAGAAGGATGTTGTCACTCTTCACATCTCGGTGGATCACGTGGTTCGAGTGGAGAAAATCCAGTCCTTGCAGGCACTGAGAGAGAAAAAAGAAACAGGAGGACAGTAAGAAGTGATGTGATTTCATCACACAAGAAAGAAAACAAAAAATTTAAAAGATTCCCTTTCTCCAGGGGAATGGGGAGTAATGGCAGAACACAGTGCCATTGAGAGGAAGAGCTTTCTGCTCCAACACTTGCAGAGCAGGACCTTTCTAAGCAAAGGCATGTCAGCTTTTGAAAGAGCAACAGCACCTGCTCTTGTAGACTGTCCCCTGCAAACCAGCCAGGATGAGTGCTGCTGCAGGGGATGTGCTCAGAAGCAAACAGCATTTTGGCTGCACTCCTATCTGTTTTAACTGAGGACTGTGAGAAATGAGTCTCTCTTTTTTCTTTGCTCTTCGTTTCAAATCCTACCACCAGCACCTTTGCTTTTACAGGCAAGGAATGCAGTGAAGGCAGGCAAAAGTTTGGCAAGATGGAGAACAGGAAATACAAGAGGCAGAGCAAGAGTTCAACAGCAGGAGATAAGAGTGCAAGAACTGAGTACAGTAAGTGCAGGGGCACTGGCAGGCATTTCACTTGAAGTGCTTTTACTTGCCCATAGCATACCAGCAAAACAGAAAAAAAGCTTGGCACATGAAATCACTCCAGGTCTGAGCCCCTGTTTCCCAGACAATCCTGCCCAAGCCCTTTACAGCACAGATGGGATTGCTGACCTCCCGACTGATGGCTGCTATCTCAACTTCAGACAGGGGGGTCTTGCCAATGACATCACTCAGGGCACCTCCGTCCATGTACTCCAAAACCAGCCAGAGTTCCTCACCCAGAAGGAAGCTGAAAGAATGAAACAAGGACATGGAGAGGAGCATGCATGGCTGTATTGAATTTTTGCTTCTGGGTTTCTTGTTTCCATGTCCCTTTGTGACTAGGACAGAAACAAAGGAATAGACATTCCCTCTTGTCTGTCCATTGTTTGCAATCTGTGCAGTCTCAAGAAGAAAGGCACAGCTGTGAAAAAGGAGATGTCTTAGATGGGCAGCAAGTGAAAAGTGCAGTTTAGTAACTGCCCAGATAAAAAACCTGTCACACATGGTGTTTCTGGAAATAAGCATCTTGTCTTCCTGGCATGCACAGTAATGGCAAAGAGGGGCAATGATCTAAGGAAAATCCACTTTAGGATGGTTCATCAGCATTTAAGAAACTTTAATATTCAATCCTGAAAAAATGTGATGGCAGAGAACTTGGAGCGTATTGACTTAGGAAGATACAGTGATCCAGGTTCTAAATAATTTTGGAATAATTTTCAAACTACATGTGTCAGGGAAAACTCATGCAGACAAGATGCACTCCCTTCTAATCCATTGGAGATGTGTAGAGAAATATGAATAAGTAATAATTAACAGCTCTATTTTCTGCCACTGACCAAAGTGGGTTTTTAACCTCTCATGTTTGCTGTATGTAAATGCACATCCATGGGATAAGACCATGACCTCTCACCTGTCTAAATAATTGACAACACTGGGATTCCTACACCTCTTCATGATCATGATTTCATTAACGCTTATTGACTTCCTCATCCGTCCTTGAAGATTTATTTTCTTTATGGCCACCTAAAATGACATTGAAAATCAGAAACTTGAGAAGTTGGTGGCACGAGACCACAACTCACATGGAGTGAGTGATTTTGCAATGACACAGCTGAGCTGTGCCAAACTGCCTTGTGATTAGGCACTGCAGTAATTAGGAACTGACATTCCAACAGCCCATTTCTCTGCCCCCTTGGGGGCAGTCACAGGACACGTGGGGCCACTGAGGTTTTGCCTTGTCCACTTGGTAACAGTGGTGTCTCAGCTATCATCCCCAAACCTCTGATCGTACTCTCTACTGCTTTGTTTGGGATTCAGAAGAAATAATCCATGCCTTAATACTCTGTGGATACCTCTTGGGCTATGGGCAGGGCTTAGGGCTTTCAGGGACGCCTTGCAGATCTCTCCCTAAGTGCAGTTCCCAAGTGCAGCACTGCAGGTGGCTAAGGAGCTGCCAGAAACTTTCAGATGTGTTTGCTGGCAGCCAGAAATGAGAATTCAGGACTCTGAAGCTGTAGCCCCAAAGAGCAGTGAGGTGCCCTAAGGCACCACCTTTGTTTCAGAAATGGAGAGCGAGTGAGCGCCTCCTTCTCTGAAAGGAACCGCTGCCCTCCGTGCCTTCCTTCCACCAGCTGAGGAGGACAAAGTCCCAAATGTATTTCATGGGCTGGCACCAGGCTGTGCTTCTGGTGCCTTTTCAGCACAGCTCTACCCAAAGCTCCAGCCACTGCTCACACCAGAGGAGAAAGCCCCTCAATTGCAGCAGAGTCTGCAGGGACTGCTGGCATTTACCTCTCCTCCTGTGGCATTGTCGAGTGCTCTAACTACATGTCCGAAACTCCTGGAAAAAAAACAGAAGCAGAGAAAGGAGAAGCTGTTCAGCTCCCAGAGTGAAAGCCAGCCCACACAGGAGAGCTCTGCTGTAAATGTCAAAACCCTGCAGGATGCAGGAGGGCTCTGCCAGAAGGCAGATGATGCATTTTCCTCTCAAGTGCATGGGCACTGGGCCTGTTCCTGAAGTGCTGGGTTTCAACTTCTAAAGGGAGTTTATTCTTTCCTCTTGTGTTTCATTTTCTAAACAATGCAGTTCCCATCCTGACCATAGAGTGTTTGAGTGTTTCCTTCCACAAACCAGGGGAAAGAAATGTTCCTGAGAACTGTTATCTCACAGCTTTGATAGGGGGTAGGTTGCTCCTTCAGGCAAGCAAGTTTCTTCTTTTTTCATTAGTGGGGCGGCATGATTTTGAGACATACACAAATGCTGAAGAAATTAACACAGAGCTATCCCACACTTGAGGGGCAAGGAGACCTTCCAGGTTGTCTTCCTTGATGCAGGCAAGACCTTGGCAGCATGGAGATGTCTCTGACAATGCCTTCTGAGCCCACTCACAAATTCTGAGAAGCACTGAGAGATGAGACACTCTATCCCCAATGTCTCAATATGTTTGCAGCTGGCCTGACTTCACGCTGGATAGACACTCCACCAAAAAAACACCTGGCCCAGGGTTGTGCAGGAATAACTGTGGCTGGACTCACCCACTGCCAATATATTCCAGCTCAGTGTATTTCATGACTGGATTTTCCATATTCACCATTCTCCCTGAGGAAAAAAAAAAAGCAAGATGCTGACTTTAAAGAAGAGATCCCAGCTCCAGGAGATACAAAAGGCGGCCCCACTGTCTGGGGCTCTGAGCCCTTTGTGGTCAGCTGGGTAACAAAAACCTCAACCTCAAAAGCAACAAGACAGGCAGCCCTGCAGTGCAGATGGCTGGCACAGAGACTGATTTTGTACAGTCCTTTGAAGAGTTCTCTTGACAGGAAACAAAGCACAGGGACATGCATTCCCAGGAGAGAAGGACATCTTCTCCACCTTTCAGCAGTTTGCCAATAGAATTCCTTTCCATTTGTAAACCAGAGCAGGTCATGCTATAACCAATTCCAATGGGGCTTTCAGCATCAGGACCCTCACCTCTTTATGAGCAGGCTGAGCTCAAAGATGCCCCTCTCCCACCTAAGGAAGGCTCCAGCCTCTGCAGTCCCACCAGCCCTCAGGGACAGGGCAGCTAGCACAACAAGGCTGGCAAAGCCCAAGCATGAGCACTGACAAGCAGTGGGAAGAAGCCACAGGCAGCCTGAGCCCCGTACAAGCTGTTGCCCCCATTCAGGACACAACAGGATGGGCTTTGAGATCAGCCACACCAGGGTGCAGATCAATGCCCTTTTTGGTCCCAACAGGTGATGGTAGACACAGAGTCCACTGGGCTCTGCTCTCAGCCCCACCAGGTCTTTTCTGAGAGCACAGCACTGGTAGCTCTTAGGGGCAAGAAGCAGACTCATTGGGCTGTGCTGCAGAATCACAAAGGACTTGATGAGTTTTCCTAGAGACTGATCTGAGCAGGGCTTGGGCCAATGGGTAGGATTCTAACATGTCATGGGAAAGAGTGGGAATCAGGTATGAAAAAGTACCATGGATCTGAGGAATATACCATGAGAGATATATACCATGAGGATATATACCATGAGGAATATACCAGGAGAGAGCTGGAGGCTCTCTCCTGGGAAATGCCTGCAGTACAGTTGTATCTGATCACACCACTTGGATGTGTCTCTTGGACACATCTCTATAAGCATAAAACTAGGATATTAAATACAGATTGTTGTAAAAATATCGTTTTTTTCTTTGGGGGCACATGGAAAACATCTCCTGCTCTTTATTTGTCCTGTAACCTGATGTTCTTTCAAAGTAGTTCTTATTGACAAAAATACAGCATTCTCTTACTGACAAAAATAAAGCATTGTTATGGAAATAGACTGCAGATGTAGTAGTGGTAACAGTAACTGTCATAAAAATGACATCAGTAAGACATGGGGCAGAAGGCCTCTTTCAGGATGGAGAAAAACCTGCTCCACCAAAAAACCCACAAACCAACAACAAAAAAACCCCAAAACACAATAAAAACCCTCAAAAAACCAAAAAACAAAAGGCCCCCAAAAAGAATTAAACAACACAAAAACAATACCCCACAAAAAAAAAAATCCCAAGCTAAAAAGACAAAATTCCAAAACCAGTTAATTTCTGTGAAGTTTCTTTTGCTCTGATGCTTGGCTGGAAGTCAAGAGTCTAAGGAGAATTTAGGAAGCTGAAAATTCTGTTCAGTTTGTCACTAGCACACAGGACTTGCCTAGATCATTTGCAAGGTCACAGCCTTCTGCTGGTCCAAGAACAATCCCTGCTTCAGCCTTTAGCAGAGAGGGAAGCTCAGGCAAACCCAAGGCAGTCCCAGGTGCCCTCAGAGGCAGCAGGAACACCCAGAGCACTCTCTCGCTGCCTCAGAGCACAGCACTTCCTCTGGGGAGTCCTAAATGGCCCTGTGACACCAAACTCAGGAGGAGCATTTGGCACAGCTATGCTGACACCTGCACACAACACACTGTCCCTCAGACAAGAAACACACCAGACGTACCCAGCATCTCCAGGTACCTCTTCTCAGTCTGCTCATTCGGAGAGACGAGCTCTGTTTCTGAGTGCTCAGACTTGCCCGAGCTCGAGTTCCCAGGTGTGACAGAAGGGCTTCCTCGAGGTAATGCTGCTGCGGCAGCAGGTGCAGAGCTGATGATGTGCTGGGCCTGTAGCACTTCTGGTGGGCACTGTTCCTGTGCCTCACTCCAAACTTGGGGCCCTTCATTGCCAGACATTCGCTGGAAGTCTTTGCAGGCAGCTTGGTGAGATGTGAACACTCGCACCTCAAATCAAACAGAACAAAGCAGTCAGAGACTACAGCTTGTCCCTGTAAGCCAGGAGTCACCAACTGTGAGGAAAGGGAAAGGACAGATTGACAGGGGATACAGACAGCTTGTTTCATTCCTCCATCTGGGGCACTGTGTTCCCATGTAAAAACACCTCAAGAAACAAGGAGAGCAGGAACAGGCCAGCTAGAATCAATTTTGGATGACTGCTGGCCAAAAGGCCAAAGGACAAGTCCCACTATCCAGTGCAGCAGTAGAGATACAGCACACCAGGAAAGGTCCTTCAGAGTAACTGTGATACACACTACAGTAGGATGGCACTCAGAGGCATCACCCCACTCCCTGCTGCTCTGCACTGGAAAGGTAAGAAGGGCAGAAACCACCAGTTTGGTGACTGCAGTGACTGCATCCCTCTTTAACTCGCTTCTAGAGCCTGAGGAAGACGATTAAGTTTCCCTCTGACAATTTGCATTTCTTCTTCCTGCCTCTTCTCCCTTCCCTTGTTGCTAGCCTCAGAATCCTGCAGCTCTGCATGCACATGTCCCTTGATACTCTGTAAACAAGAAGGGAGAGGATGTTTCATGAGTGGCATGGCTGCCACTCTCTCACTCACCTGGTTTTGTTGATCGCCCCTCTGCTGATGGAGATTATCCTCTTGAACACTCCTCATGCCTTCCTTGTTCTTCCTCCTCACATCCACGATGGCACTCTGAGCTTCGGACAGCTCTGCTTGTGCCTCTGCCTTGATGTTCTGTAGACACAAGTGCAGAGCAAGTGACTGGGAGCTGCCATCAGGCTCAGCTTTTTCCTCTTGCAGCCTCCAAATCACATTTCTTCAGCCACTTCTTTCTGCTTCCCTACCCACATCTGCTTCCAATGTAACCCTCCTGTCCCAGTGCTGTTCTCTACAGATTCCAAGGCTCTGTGCTTCCAGTGCCTGTGGGACTCCTGGCCTCCTCAGTCCCAAGAGCTCTGGTTTATGCCCCTCTTCCTGCCCTCCCCTCTGTCACCTGGCCTCTCAGGCTTACCTGGCCATTCTGCTGTGGCTCTTCCAGCTGCTGCCTGAGCTGCCCTTCCTGCTCTCGGGCTGGGAACAGCTCTCCCTGAGTCTGCCACGGCATCTCTGATGAAGCAGGCTGCTCCTGCTCTTCCTCTAGGAGCTGCACAGAAAGCAAGAGAAGATGGGTTTCAACTTCCCATATGACCTTTGTGGGCCAAGACTCAGAGACTGATGGGCTCACATGTTCTCAAAGCCCTGTGCTGCTGCTCTGCTGGGGCATTCTCTGCCCAAGGGGAGGCACAGATTCCAAAGGGACCCTGGCCCTACAATCAGGAGCCCTCTGGGACTGAAGCTCCAACAGCCTCTCAGGCAGCTGGCAGGGAAGGTGTGGCATTTCTCAAGGGTCTGGTGAGGGCCTCCCTCTGCTTCTGCCACGTCCTGTTTGTCTTTCAGTAGTGACTGACCCCCAGCCATGTTGCACAGCTCCATTCTGGCTCTGCAGGTGGTTTCCTGTGTGAGCTAACTCCTTGTGAGAGACACTTCTGGAGTTCAAGTTCACTTCAGGCCTGCACCAGCATTCCTGCCTTCCTGACATCTATACTCTTGTTAGAAACCCTGGTCATTCAGGAGATGTGGATGTGTGCAAAGATCTTCTGATGGAGGTCAGAGAGCCTCTGTGGCCACCTCAGTATATGGAGGAGGACCAAGGTGTTTCTTCTCCCTCTTTTGTCAACTGACAATTCTGACCAGCAGTAACAGAGACTCTCCTAAGGCCCCATTAACAAATGCACTTACACAGCCCTGGGGATGCCAGTGAAGGAAACCAAGTGTCATGTAATGCATGCCATGTATGACCAGAGTCACCAAACAGCACCTAAACATGGAATTGTTCCATCTCACTCAGACAGGCAGAAAAATAAGGAATTAACTGGGGATTTCTGAATAGAAGAGCCTAGAAAAGGACAACAGCTCTGAGGGCAAAAAAACACCATATCTGGAGGGGGAAACATCTCTGCCTGCTCAGAATTGGCCAATGGAATGTGTCTCTAATCCCCTCCTGAAAGGGATGCTTTAGGTGAGCTTTGCACCTCCAACTGCCTTGGATCAGAGGCAGGAAGATTCAAATATGTAAAAGTTACATAGATAGATAGATAGATAGATAGATAGATAGATAGATAGATAGATAGATAGAAAGAAAGATCTCATTACTAAAATCTCTGTTTGCTGTCCTCTTTGTTGCTACAAAAATCAAAACTTCGTAGCCAGTGCCCCGCTCAGCAGCAATCCTGAGATTTCTCTCCTCTTGCTCAAAAAAGCACACTCTTGGGGAATCTGGAGCGTGTGGGTCCTTATGGAAAGTGATCAGACGAAGAGTGTTGCACTGGGAACTGCATGCTTTGTACATCTGTGCACAAGCAAGTTCTTCTCCTAGAATACACTACAATGACAGTGCCATAGTGGCTGGAATGAAAAAAAAAAAAACCAGCCACTTCCAGGTCATCTGATCTCTGAGGACCAGCTGCATGCAAAGGCAATGGTCTCCTGCTCAATTCCCAAGCTCAACACACGCTAAATCCTTGGGCTAAAGAAAGTCAAAGGCACTGTTAAGCTAAAAGTGATCTGTAAGTCCATGCTGGCAGGCCTGAAAGATCAATGTTTCTTCCGCACCTAGGTCCCTGCACTGAATGATGGGGAAAATCAATTCCAAAAGTGGCTCAAATATTTGGATACACAAATGAGATTCTGAAGGTCCCTCAGGAGCCTCCCGTTGTCCAGGCTAAAACTCCCTCAGCACCTCCTCACTGGCCTTTTGCTCCACCCCCTTGCCCAGCTCCCATGGTCTTCTTTGCACACGGTCCAGCCCCTCAATCCCTTTCTGCGTCGCAGGGCCCACAGCTGCACACAGCACTCCAGCTGTGGCCGCAGCGCTGCCCAGCACAGGGCGACGCTCACTGCCCTGCTCCTGCTGCCCCTCTGCTGCTGACACAGGCCAACATGCCCTTGGCCTTGTTGTCTTAGGAAAAATCATAAAATCTAGCGACAAAGGGATTCCAAAGCACCTCCACCAAATTAAAATAAGCCGATTCAACAGAATTCTATAGATGAATATGAAGTTGGTTTTCCTCCCTGGCTGCTTTATGCACGCAAGGTTATCTTGCCAAAACTGAGTTTTACTTCTTGAAAGCTCTGAAATGGAAAACTAGGAAAGCGACAGCAACGCCTTTGCTGCTGCTGCTGCTGCAGACGTGGAAAACTCAAACTGGATCAGGATCCCATTCCAAAACCGGAAAAGGGCAGGAAACCTTGTGCAGAAGCATCTTTGCTTGCTAGAAGAGAAAGAAAATCAACAGGGTTCTCCTCCTAGCAAACCAACAGCCCAACGAGCCAACAAACCACAAGATTGAAGTTGCACCCACTCCAGTGTCCAAAGCCCTTGGATGCAGTGACAGGATGTTTGGTGGTGAAACAGCCCTTGTACTCAGCACTGTCACGCAGGGATTGATGGAAGTCTGCCTGAAGGTCCCTCAAGAGCCTCCTGTTGTCCAGGCTAAAGCTCCCTCAGCACCTCCTCACTGGCCTTTTGCTCCACCCCCTTGCCCAGCTCCCATGGTCTTCTTTGCACACGCTCCAGCCCCTCAATCCCTTTCTGCGTCACAGGGCCCACAGCTGCACACAGCACTCCAGCTGTGGCCGCAGCGCTGCCCAGCACAGGGCGACGCTCACTGCCCTGCTCCTGCTGCCCCTCTGCTGCTGACACAGGCCACCATGCCCTTGGCCTTCTTGGCCACCTGGCTACACACTGTCTCATCTTCATCTGCTCAGGATCATTAGCCCTGTGTTCTTTTGGCCTACGCAGCTCCCCAGCCAAAAAGGTGCCCATCTGACTTCAGATACAGCATGCACCATTTCTAGATGGCCCCTTCCTCTTCTGAGCAACCAAGACAGCAGTCATGGACTTGCACTTCAAGCATACTCCAAGCTCCAAACCACTTGCCAAAGCTGCAGACTACATCAAAATACGCAACAACAGAAATCTGCCCCTCCTGCTGTTTGCCTCACAAGAAGGCTTCGCAAGCCCGCATTTGTTTCTTTGGCCGCACGGGACAAGAATGGCCCCCCACAGCTGCATGGGCAACACAATCCTCCCCTGGCAGCTTATCAAAAGCCAAAAGACACCTGGCCCAAAAGAGACTGTACAAGCAAAGAACTACTCAAGGAGAACTGCAGACTGGTTTCAGAGGCCAAACACACCTTTCCAAAAAGGGAAAACAAACAAACCAAGCCCTGGCACCTCCAGCATTTCTACCATTGCATTTGGCCACAGCACTGCAGAAGCCGAGAGATGGAGCTTCTCTTAGCCAAGCAGCCAGATGATCTCCCAGACGAACCAACCCTTTGGTGCCTCAACATGACAGCTCAAAGGCCATGTTCTGCTGGCACTGCCTGGAGAAAATCGCAAGCTCCAGGCAGGACTGCAGCACTCAGCATCCTCAGCCAGCAACGGCAAAGTGCTGGCTGCTCCAAAACTTGCAGCTCTGCCTTGCACTAAAGACAGCACCACACACAAATGGCGCTTACAGGTTCAGAGGGTCCATGTGTGACCAATGACAGAGGCTGGCTGTCATCCACGTCACTTTGCTCCTCTTGGGCTTCTTCGCCAGGAGCAGCGGGAGCCAGGACAGCAACTTCGGAGAGTTCTGCCATCTGTGGCAAGAGAGAAGCGTGAAGGAGAGGCCATTAACTATCATTTTGAACGTCATTTCTTTTCCGATCTACCAGCATGTTGTCTAAGGAAAAATCATAAAATCTAGCGACAAAGGGATTCCAAAGCACCTCCACCGAATTAATAAGCCGATTGAAAAATAAGCCGATTCAACAGAATTCTATAGATGGATATGAAGTTGGTTTTCTTCCCTGGCTGCTTTATGCACGCAAGGTTATCTTGCCAAAACTGAGTTTTACTTCTTGAAAGCTCTGAAATGGAAAACTAGGAAAGCGACAGCAACACCTTTGCTGCTGCTGCTGCTGCAGACGTGGAAAACTCAAACTGGATCAGGATCCCATTCTAAAACCGGAAAAGGGCAGGAAGCCTTGTGCAGAAGCATCTTTGCTTGCTAGAAGAGAAAGAAAATCAACAGGGTTCTCCTCCTAGCAAACCAACAGACCAAAGAGCCAACAAACCACAAGATTGAAGTTGCACCCACTCCAGTGTCCAAAGCCCTTGGATGCAGTGACAGGATGTTTGGTGGTGAAACAGCCCTTGTACTCAGCACTGTCACGCAGGGATTGATGGAAGTCTGCCTGAAGGTCCTTCAAGAGCCTCCTGTTGTCCAGGCTAAAGCTCCCTGAGCACCTCCTCACTGGCCTTTTGCTCCACCCCCTTGCCCAGCTCCCTTGGTCTTCTTTGCACACGCTCCAGCCCCTCAATCCCTTTCTGCGTCGCAGGGCCCACAGCTGCACACAGCACTCCAGCTGTGGCCGCAGCGCTGCCCAGCACAGGGCGACGCTCACTGCCCTGCTCCTGCTGCCCCTCTGCTGCTGACACAGGCCACCATGCCCTTGGCCTTCTTGGCCACCTGGCTACACACTGTCTCATCTTCATCTGCTCAGGATCATTAGCCCTGTGTTCTTTTGGCCTACGCAGCTCCCCAGCCAAAAAGGTGCCCATCTGACTTCAGATACAGCCTGCACCATTTCGAGATGGCCCCTTCCTCTTCTGAGCAACCAAGACAGCAGTCAAGGACTTCCGCTTCACCCACACTCCAGGCTCATAACCACTTGCCAAAGCTGCAGACTACATCAAAATACGCAACAACAGAAATCTGCCCCTCCTGCTGTTTGCCTCACAAGAAGGCTTCGCAAGCCCGCACTTTGTTTCTTTGGCCGCACGGGACAAGAATGGCCCCCCACAGCTGCATGGGCAACACAATCCTCCCCTGGCAGCTTATCAAAAGCCAAAAGACACCTGGCCCAAAAGAGACTGTACAAGCAAAGAACTACTCAAGGAGAACTGCAGACTGGTTTCAGAGGCCAAACACACCTTTCCAAAAAGGGAAAACAAACAAACCAAGCCCTGGCACCTTAGGCACTACCACCTTGGCCCTTGGCCACAGCACTGCAGAAGCCGAGAGATGGAGCGTAACTTAGCCAAGCAGCCAGATGCTCTCCCAGACGAACCAACCCTTTGGTGCCTCAACATGACAGCTCAAAGGCCATGTTCTGCTGGCACTGCCTGGAGAAAATCGCAAGCTCCAGGCAGGACTGCAGCACTCAGCATCCTCAGCCAGCAACAGCAAAGTGCTGGCTGCTCCGAAACTTGCAGCTCTGCCTTGCACTAAAGACAGCACCACACACAATTGGCGCTTACAGGTTCAGAGGGTCCATGTGTGACCAATGACAGAGGCTGGCTGTCATCCACATCACTTTGCTCCTCTTGGGCTTCTTCGCCAGGAGCAGCGGGAGCCAGGACAGCAACTTCGGAGAGTTCTGCCATCTGTGGCAAGAGAGAAGCGTGAAGGAGAGGCCATTAACTATCATTTTGAACGTCATTTCTTTTCCGATCTACCAGCATGTTGTCTAAGGAAAAATCATAAAATCTAGCGACAAAGGGATTCCAAAGCACCTCCACCAAATTAAAATAAGCCGATTCAACAGAATTCTATAGATGGATATGAAGTTGGTTTTCCTCCCTGGCAGCTTTATGCACGCAAGGTTATCTTGCCAAAACTGAGTTTTACTTCTTGAAAGCTCTGAAATGGAAAACTAGGAAAGCGACAGCAACGCCTTTGCTGCTTCTGCTGCTGCTGCAGACGTGGAAAACTCAAACTGGATCAGGATCCCATTCCAAAACCGGAAAAGGGCAGGAAACCTTGTGCAGACGCATCTTTGCTTGCTAGATGAGAACGAAAATGAACAGGGTTCTCCTCCTAGCAAACCAACAGCCCAAAGAGCCAACAAACCACAAGATTGAAGTTTCACCCACTCCAGTGTCCAAAGCCCTTGGATGCAGTGACAGGATGTTTGGTGGTGAAACAGCCCTTGTACTCAGCACTGTCACGCAGGGATTGATGGAAGTCTGCCTGAAGGTCCCTCAAGAGCCTCCTGTTGTCCAGGCTAAAGCTCCCTGAGCACCTCCTCACTTGCCTTTTGCTCCACCCCCTTGCCCAGCTCCTATGGTCTTCTTTGCACACGCTCCAGCCCCTCAATCCCTTTCTGCATCACAGGGCCCACAGCTGCACACAGCACTCCAGCTGTGGCCGCAGCGCTGCCCAGCACAGGGCGACGCTCACTGCCCTGCTCCTGCTGCCCCTCTGCTGCTGACACAGGCCACCACGACCTTGGCCTTCTTGGCCACCTGGCTACACACTGTCTCATCTTCATCTGCTCAGGATCATTAGCCCTGTGTTCTTTTGGCCTACGCAGCTCCCCAGCCAAAAAGATGCCCATCTGACTTCAGATACAGCATGCACCATTTCGAGATGGCCCCTTCCTCTTCTGAGCAACCAAGACAGCAGTCATGGACTTGCGCTTCAAGCACACTCCAGGCTCATAACCACTTGCCAAAGCTGCAGACTACATCAAAATACGCAACAAGAGAAATCTGTCCCTCCTGCTGTTTGCCTCACAAGAAGGCTTCGCAAGCCCGCACTTTGTTTCTTTGGCCGCACGGGACAAGAATGGCCCCCCACAGCTGCATGGGCAACACAATCCTCCCCTGGCAGCTTATCAAAAGCCAAAAGACACCTGGCCCAAAAGAGACTGTACAAGCAAAGAACTACTCAAGGAGAACTGCAGACTGGTTTCAGAGGCCAAACACACCTTTCCAAAAAGGGAAAACAAACAAACCAAGCCCTGGCACCTTAGGCACTACCACCTTGGCCCTTGGCCACAGCACTGCAGAAGCCGAGAGATGGAGCGTAACTTAGCCAAGCAGCCAGATGCTCTCCCAGAGGAACCAACCCTTTGGACCTCAACATGACAGCTCAAAGGCCATGTTCTGCTGGCACTGCCTGGAGAAAATCGCAAGCTCCAGGCAGGACTGCAGCACTCAGCATCCTCAGCCAGCAACAGCAAAGTGCTGGCTGCTCCGAAACTTGCAGCTCTGCCTTGCACTAAAGACAGCAACACACACAAATGGCGCTTACAGGTTCAGAGGGTCCATGTGTGACCAATGACAGAGGCTGGCCGTCATCCACCTCAGTTTGCTCCTCTTGGGCTTCTTCGCCAGGAGCAGCGGGAGCCAGGACAGCAACTTCGGACAGTTCTGCCATCTGTGGCAAGAGAGAAGCATGAAGGAGAGGCCATTAACTATCATTTTGAACGTCATTTCTTTTCAGATCTACCACCATGTTGTCTAAGGAAAAATCATAAAATCTAGCGACAAAGGGATTCCAAAGCACCTCCACCAAATTAAAATAAGCCGATTCAACAGAATTCTATAGATGGATATGAAGTTGGTTTTCCTCCCTGGCTGCTTTATGCACGCAAGGTTATCTTGCCAAAACTGAGTTTTACTTCTTGAAAGCTCTGAAAAGGAAAACAAGGAAAGCGACAGCAACGCCTTTGCTGCTGCTGCTGCTGCAGACGTGGAAAACTCAAACTGGATCAGGATCCCATTCCAAAACCGGAAAAGGGCAGGAAACCTTGTGCAGACGCATCTTTGCTTGCTAGATGAGAACGAAAATGAACAGGGTTCTCCTCCTAGCAAACCAACAGCCCAAAGAGCCAACAAACCACAAGATTGAAGTTTCACCCACTCCAGTGTCCAAAGCCCTTGGATGCAGTGACAGGATGTTTGGTGGTGAAACAGCCCTTGTACTCAGCACTGTCATGCAGGGATTGATGGAAGTCTGCCTGAAGGTCCCTCAAGAGCCTCCTGTTGTCCAGGCTAAAGCTCCCTGAGCACCTCCTCACTTGCCTTTTGCTCCACCCCCTTGCCCAGCTCCTATGGTCTTCTTTGCACACGCTCCAGCCCCTCAATCCCTTTCTGCATCACAGGGCCCACAGCTGCACACAGCACTCCAGCTGTGGCCGCAGCGCTGCCCAGCACAGGGCGACGCTCACTGCCCTGCTCCTGCTGCCCCTCTGCTGCTGACACAGGCCACCATGCCCTTGGCCTTCTTGGACACCTGGCTACACACTGTCTCATCTTCATCTGCTCAGAATCATTAGCCCTGTGTTCTTTTGGCCTACGCAGCTCCCCAGCCAAAAAGGTGCCCATCTGACTTCAGATACAGCATGCACCATTTCTAGATGGCCCCTTCCTCTTCTGAGCAACCAAGACAGCAGTCATGGACTTGCGCTTCACCCACACTCCAGGCTCCAAACCACTTGCCAAAGCTGCAGACTACATCAAAATACACAACAACAGAAATCTGCCCCTCCTGCTGTTTGCCTCACAAGAAGGCTTCGCAAGCCCGCACTTTGTTTCTTTGGCCGCACGGGACAAGAATAGCACCCCACAGCTGCATGGGCAACACAATCTTCCCCTGGGAGCTTATCAAAAGCCAAAAGACACCTGGCCCAAAAGAGACTGCACAAGCAAAGAACTACTCAAGGAGAACTGCAGACTGGTTTCAGAGGCCAAACACACCTTTCCAAAAAGGGAAAACAAACAAACCAAGCCCTGGCACCTCCAGCATTTCTACCATTGCATTTGGCCACAGCACTGCAGAAGCCAAGAGATGGAGCGTCCCTTAGCCAAGCAGCCAGATGCTCTCCCAGAGGAACCAACCCTTTGGTGCCTCAACATGACAGCTCAAAGGCCATGTTCTGCTGGCACTGCCTGGAGAAAATCGCAAGCTCCAGGCAGGACTGCAGCACTCAGCATCCTCAGCCAGCAACAGCAAAGTGCTGGCTGCACCGAAACTTGCAGCTCTGCCTTGCACTAAAGACAGCACCACACACAAATGGCGCTTACAGGTTCAGAGGGTCCATGTGTGACCAATGACAGAGGCTGGCCGTCATCCACCTCAGTTTGCTCCTCTTGGGCTTCTTCGCCAGGAGCAGCAGGAGCCAGGACAGCAACATCGGACAGTTCTGCCATCTGTGGCAAGAGAGAAGCATGAAGGAGAAGCCATTAACTATCATTTTGAACGTCATTTCTTTTCAGATCTACCACCATGTTGTCTAAGGAAAAATCATAAAATCTAGCGACAAAGGGATTCCAAAGCACCTCCACCAAATTAAAATAAGCCGATTCAACAGAATTCTATAGATGGATATGAAGTTGGTTTTCCTCCCTGGCTGCTTTATGCACGCAAGGTTATCTTGCCAAAACTGAGTTTTACTTCTTGAAAGCTCTGAAATGGAAAACTAGGAAAGCGACAGCAACGCCTTTGCTGCTGCTGCTGCTGCAGACGTGGAAAACTCAAACTGGATCAGGATCCCATTCCAAAACCGGAAAAGGGCAGGAAACCTTGTGCAAAAGAATCTTTGCTTGCTAGAAGAGAAAGAAAATGAACAGGGTTCTCTTTCTAGCAAACCAACAGACCAACGAGCCAACAAACCACAAGATTGAAGTTTCACCCACTCCAGTGTCCAAAGCCCTTGGATGCAGTAACAGGATGTTTGGTGGTGAAACAGCCCTTGTACTCAGCACTGTCATGCAGGGATTGATGGAAGTCTGCCTGAAGGTCCCTCAAGAGCCTCCTGTTGTCCAGGCTAAAGCTCCCTCAGCACCTCCTCACTGGCCTTTTGCTCCACCCCCTTGCCCAGCTCCCATGGTCTCCTTTGCACATGCGCCAGCCCCTCAATCCCTTTCTGCGCCACAGGGCCCACAGCTGCACACAGCACTCCAGCTGTGGCCGCAGCGCTGCCCAGCACAGGGCGACGCTCACTGCCCTGCTCCTGCTGCCCCTCTGCTGCTGACACAGGCCACCATGCCCTTGGCCTTCTTGGACACCTGGCTACACACTGTCTCATCTTCATCTGCTCAGGATCATTAGCCCTGTGTTCTTTTGGCCTACGCAGCTCCCCAGCCAAAAAGATGCCCATCTGACTTCAGATACAGCATGCACCATTTCTAGATGGCCCCTTCCTCTTCTGAGCAACCAAGACAGCAGTCATGGACTTGCGCTTCAAGCACACTCCAGGCTCATAACCACTTGCCAAAGCTGCAGACTACATCAAAATACGCAACAAGAGAAATCTGCCCCTCCTGCTGTTTGCCTCACAAGAAGGCTTCGCAAGCCTGCACTTTGTTTCTTTGGCCGCACGGGACAAGAATGGCCCCCCACAGCTGCATGGGCAACACAATCCTCCCCTGGCAGCTTATCAAAAGCCAAAAGACACCTGGCCCAAAAGAGACTGTACAAGCAAAGAACTACTCAAGGAGAACTGCAGACTGGTTTCAGAGGCCAAACACACCTTTCCAAAAAGGGAAAACAAACAAACCAAGCCCTGGCACCTTAGGCACTACCACCTTGGCCCTTGGCCACAGCACTGCAGAAGCCGAGAGATGGAGCGTAACTTAGCCAAGCAGCCAGATGCTCTCCCAGAGGAACCAACCCTTTGGACCTCAACATGACAGCTCAAAGGCCATGTTCTGCTGGCACTGCCTGGAGAAAATCGCAAGCTCCAGGCAGGACTGCAGCACTCAGCATCCTCAGCCAGCAACAGCAAAGTGCTGGCTGCTCCGAAACTTGCAGCTCTGCCTTGCACTAAAGACAGCACCACACACAAATGGCGCTTACAGGTTCAGAGGGTCCATGTGTGACCAATGACAGAGGCTGGCCGTCATCCATATCAGTTTGCTCCTCTTGGGCTTCTTCGCCAGGAGCAGCGGGAGCCAGGACAGCAACTTCGGACAGTTCTGCCATCTGTGGCAAGAGAGAAGCATGAAGGAGAGGCCAATAAATATCTTTTTGAACGTCATTTCTTTTCAGATCTACCACCATGTTGTCTAAGGAAAAATCATAAAATCTAGCGACAAAGGGATTCCAAAGCACCTCCACCAAATTAAAATAAGCCGATTCAACAGAATTCTATAGATGGATATGAAGTTGGTTTTCATCCCTGGCTGCTTTATGCACGCAAGGTTATCTTGCCAAAACTGAGTTTTACTTATTGAAAGCTCTGAAATGGAAAACTAGGAAAGCGACAGCAACGCCTTTGCTGCTGAGGCAGACATGGAAAACTCAAACTGGATCAGGATCCCATTCCAAAACAGGAAAAGGGCAGGAAACCTTGTGCAGAAGCATCTTTGCTTGCTAAAACAGAAAGAAAATCAACAGGGTTCTCCTCCTAGCAAACCAACAGACCAAGGAGCCAACAAACCACAAGATTGAAGTTGCACCCACTCCAGTGTCCAAAGCCCTTGGATGCAGTGACAGGATGTTTGGTGGTGAAACAGCCCTTGTACTCAGCACTGTCACGCAGGGATTGATGGAAGTCTGCCTGAAGGTCCCTCAAGAGCCTCCTATTGTCCAGGCTAAAGCTCCCTGAGCACCTCCTCACTTGCTTTTTGCTCCACCCCTTTGCCCAGCTCCCATGGTCTTCTTTGCACACGCTCCAGCCCCTCAATCCCTTTCTGCGTCGCAGGGCCCACAGCTGCACACAGCACTCCAGCTGTGGCCGCAGCGCTGCCCAGCACAGGGCGACGCTCACTGCCCTGCTCCTGCTGCCCCTCTGCTGCTGACACAGGCCACCATGCCCTTGGCCTTCTTGGACACCTGGCTACACACTGTCTCATCTTCATCTGCTCAGGATCATTAGCCCTGTGTTCTTTTGGCCTACGCAGCTCCCCAGCCAAAAAGGTGCCCATCTGACTTCAGATACAGCATGCACCATTTCTAGATGGCCCCTTCCTCTTCTGAGCAACCAAGACAGCAGTCAAGGACTTGCGCTTCAACCACACTCCAGGCTCATAACCACTTGCCAAAGCTGCAGACTACATCAAAATACGCAACAACAGAAATCTGCCCCTCCTGCTGTTTGCCTCACAAGAAGGCTTCGCAAGCCCGCATTTGTTTCTTTGGCCGCACGGGACAAGAATGGCCCCCCACAGCTGCATGGGCAACACAATCTTCCCCTGGCAGCTTATCAAAAGTCAAAAGACACCTGGCCCAAAAGAGACTGTACAAGCAAAGAACTACTCAAGGAGAACTGCAGACTGGTTTCAGAGGCCAAACACACCTTTCCAAAAAGGGAAAACAAACAAACCAAGCCCTGGCACCTCCAGCATTTCTACCATTGCATTTGGCCACAGCACTGCAGAAGCCGAGAGATGGAGCGTCCCTTAGCCAAGCAGCCAGATGCTCTCCCAGAGGAACCAACCCTTTGGACCTCAACATGACAGCTCAAAGGCCATGTTCTGCTGGCACTGCCTGGAGAAAATTGCAAGCTCCAGGCAGGACTGCAGCACTCAGCATCCTCAGCCAGCAACAGCAAAGTGCTGGCTGCTGCGAAACTTGCAGCTCTGCCTTGCACTAAAGACAGCAACACACACAAATGGCGCTTACAGGTTCAGAGGGTCCATGTGTGACCAATGACAGAGGCTGGCCGTCATCCACCTCAGTTTGCTCCTCTTGGGCTTCTTCGCCAGGAGCAGCGGGAGCCAGGACAGCAACTTCGGACAGTTCTGCCATCTGTGGCAAGAGAGAAGCGTGAAGGAGAGGCCATTCACCATCATTTTGAACGTCATTTCTTTTCAGATCTACCACCATGTTGTCTAAGGAAAAATCATAAAATCTAGCGACAAAGGGATTCCAAAGCACCTCCACCAAATTAAAATAAGCCGATTCAACAGAATTCTATAGATGGATATGAAGTTGGTTTTCATCCCTGGCTGCTTTATGCACGCAAGGTTATCTTGCCCAAATTGAGTTTTACTTTTTCAAAGCTCTGTAATGGAAACCTAGGAAAGCGACAGCAACGCCGCTGCTGCTGCTGCTGCTGCTGCTGCAGACGTGGAAAACTCAAACTGGATCAGGATCCCATTCCAAAACAGGAAAAGGGCAGGAAACCTTGTGCAGAAGCATCTTTGCTTGCTAGAAGAGAAAGAAAATGAACAGGGTTCTCCTCCTAGCAAACCAACAGACCAAGGAGCCAACAAACCACAAGATTGAAGTTGCACCCACTCCAGTGTCCAAAGCCCTTGGATGCAGTGACAGGATGTTTGGTGGTGAAACAGCCCTTGTACTCAGCACTGTCACGCAGGGATTGATGGAAGTCTGCCTGAAGGTCCCTCAAGAGCCTCCTGTTGTCCAGGCTAAAGCTCCCTGAGCACCTCCTCACTTGCCTTTTGCTCCACCCCCTTGCCCAGCTCCTATGGTCTTCTTTGCACACGCTCCAGCCCCTCAATCCCTTTCTGCATCACAGGGCCCACAGCTGCACACAGCACTCCAGCTGTGGCCGCAGCGCTGCCCAGCACAGGGCGACGCTCACTGCCCTGCTCCTGCTGCCCCTCTGCTGCTGACACAGGCCACCATGCCCTTGGCCTTCTTGGACACCTGGCTACACACTGTCTCATCTTCATCTGCTCAGAATCATTAGCCCTGTGTTCTTTTGGCCTACGCAGCTCCCCAGCCAAAAAGGTGCCCATCTGACTTCAGATACAGCATGCACCATTTCTAGATGGCCCCTTCCTCTTCTGAGCAACCAAGACAGCAGTCATGGACTTGCGCTTCACCCACACTCCAGGCTCCAAACCACTTGCCAAAGCTGCAGACTACATCAAAATACACAACAACAGAAATCTGCCCCTCCTGCTGTTTGCCTCACAAGAAGGCTTCGCAAGCCCGCACTTTGTTTCTTTGGCCGCACGGGACAAGAATAGCACCCCACAGCTGCATGGGCAACACAATCTTCCCCTGGGAGCTTATCAAAAGCCAAAAGACACCTGGCCCAAAAGAGACTGCACAAGCAAAGAACTACTCAAGGAGAACTGCAGACTGGTTTCAGAGGCCAAACACACCTTTCCAAAAAGGGAAAACAAACAAACCAAGCCCTGGCACCTCCAGCATTTCTACCATTGCATTTGGCCACAGCACTGCAGAAGCCAAGAGATGGAGCGTCCCTTAGCCAAGCAGCCAGATGCTCTCCCAGAGGAACCAACCCTTTGGTGCCTCAACATGACAGCTCAAAGGCCATGTTCTGCTGGCACTGCCTGGAGAAAATCGCAAGCTCCAGGCAGGACTGCAGCACTCAGCATCCTCAGCCAGCAACAGCAAAGTGCTGGCTGCACCGAAACTTGCAGCTCTGCCTTGCACTAAAGACAGCACCACACACAAATGGCGCTTACAGGTTCAGAGGGTCCATGTGTGACCAATGACAGAGGCTGGCCGTCATCCACCTCAGTTTGCTCCTCTTGGGCTTCTTCGCCAGGAGCAGCAGGAGCCAGGACAGCAACATCGGACAGTTCTGCCATCTGTGGCAAGAGAGAAGCATGAAGGAGAAGCCATTAACTATCATTTTGAACGTCATTTCTTTTCAGATCTACCACCATGTTGTCTAAGGAAAAATCATAAAATCTAGCGACAAAGGGATTCCAAAGCACCTCCACCAAATTAAAATAAGCCGATTCAACAGAATTCTATAGATGGATATGAAGTTGGTTTTCCTCCCTGGCTGCTTTATGCACGCAAGGTTATCTTGCCAAAACTGAGTTTTACTTCTTGAAAGCTCTGAAATGGAAAACTAGGAAAGCGACAGCAACGCCTTTGCTGCTGCTGCTGCTGCAGACGTGGAAAACTCAAACTGGATCAGGATCCCATTCCAAAACCGGAAAAGGGCAGGAAACCTTGTGCAAAAGAATCTTTGCTTGCTAGAAGAGAAAGAAAATGAACAGGGTTCTCTTTCTAGCAAACCAACAGACCAACGAGCCAACAAACCACAAGATTGAAGTTTCACCCACTCCAGTGTCCAAAGCCCTTGGATGCAGTAACAGGATGTTTGGTGGTGAAACAGCCCTTGTACTCAGCACTGTCATGCAGGGATTGATGGAAGTCTGCCTGAAGGTCCCTCAAGAGCCTCCTGTTGTCCAGGCTAAAGCTCCCTCAGCACCTCCTCACTGGCCTTTTGCTCCACCCCCTTGCCCAGCTCCCATGGTCTCCTTTGCACATGCGCCAGCCCCTCAATCCCTTTCTGCGCCACAGGGCCCACAGCTGCACACAGCACTCCAGCTGTGGCCGCAGCGCTGCCCAGCACAGGGCGACGCTCACTGCCCTGCTCCTGCTGCCCCTCTGCTGCTGACACAGGCCACCATGCCCTTGGCCTTCTTGGACACCTGGCTACACACTGTCTCATCTTCATCTGCTCAGGATCATTAGCCCTGTGTTCTTTTGGCCTACGCAGCTCCCCAGCCAAAAAGATGCCCATCTGACTTCAGATACAGCATGCACCATTTCTAGATGGCCCCTTCCTCTTCTGAGCAACCAAGACAGCAGTCATGGACTTGCGCTTCAAGCACACTCCAGGCTCATAACCACTTGCCAAAGCTGCAGACTACATCAAAATACGCAACAAGAGAAATCTGCCCCTCCTGCTGTTTGCCTCACAAGAAGGCTTCGCAAGCCTGCACTTTGTTTCTTTGGCCGCACGGGACAAGAATGGCCCCCCACAGCTGCATGGGCAACACAATCCTCCCCTGGCAGCTTATCAAAAGCCAAAAGACACCTGGCCCAAAAGAGACTGTACAAGCAAAGAACTACTCAAGGAGAACTGCAGACTGGTTTCAGAGGCCAAACACACCTTTCCAAAAAGGGAAAACAAACAAACCAAGCCCTGGCACCTTAGGCACTACCACCTTGGCCCTTGGCCACAGCACTGCAGAAGCCGAGAGATGGAGCGTAACTTAGCCAAGCAGCCAGATGCTCTCCCAGAGGAACCAACCCTTTGGACCTCAACATGACAGCTCAAAGGCCATGTTCTGCTGGCACTGCCTGGAGAAAATCGCAAGCTCCAGGCAGGACTGCAGCACTCAGCATCCTCAGCCAGCAACAGCAAAGTGCTGGCTGCTCCGAAACTTGCAGCTCTGCCTTGCACTAAAGACAGCACCACACACAAATGGCGCTTACAGGTTCAGAGGGTCCATGTGTGACCAATGACAGAGGCTGGCCGTCATCCATATCAGTTTGCTCCTCTTGGGCTTCTTCGCCAGGAGCAGCGGGAGCCAGGACAGCAACTTCGGACAGTTCTGCCATCTGTGGCAAGAGAGAAGCATGAAGGAGAGGCCAATAAATATCTTTTTGAACGTCATTTCTTTTCAGATCTACCACCATGTTGTCTAAGGAAAAATCATAAAATCTAGCGACAAAGGGATTCCAAAGCACCTCCACCAAATTAAAATAAGCCGATTCAACAGAATTCTATAGATGGATATGAAGTTGGTTTTCATCCCTGGCTGCTTTATGCACGCAAGGTTATCTTGCCAAAACTGAGTTTTACTTATTGAAAGCTCTGAAATGGAAAACTAGGAAAGCGACAGCAACGCCTTTGCTGCTGAGGCAGACATGGAAAACTCAAACTGGATCAGGATCCCATTCCAAAACAGGAAAAGGGCAGGAAACCTTGTGCAGAAGCATCTTTGCTTGCTAGAAGAGAAAGAAAATCAACAGGGTTCTCCTCCTAGCAAACCAACAGACCAAGGAGCCAACAAACCACAAGATTGAAGTTGCACCCACTCCAGTGTCCAAAGCCCTTGGATGCAGTGACAGGATGTTTGGTGGTGAAACAGCCCTTGTACTCAGCACTGTCACGCAGGGATTGATGGAAGTCTGCCTGAAGGTCCCTCAAGAGCCTCCTATTGTCCAGGCTAAAGCTCCCTGAGCACCTCCTCACTTGCTTTTTGCTCCACCCCTTTGCCCAGCTCCCATGGTCTTCTTTGCACACGCTCCAGCCCCTCAATCCCTTTCTGCGTCGCAGGGCCCACAGCTGCACACAGCACTCCAGCTGTGGCCGCAGCGCTGCCCAGCACAGGGCGACGCTCACTGCCCTGCTCCTGCTGCCCCTCTGCTGCTGACACAGGCCACCATGCCCTTGGCCTTCTTGGACACCTGGCTACACACTGTCTCATCTTCATCTGCTCAGGATCATTAGCCCTGTGTTCTTTTGGCCTACGCAGCTCCCCAGCCAAAAAGGTGCCCATCTGACTTCAGATACAGCATGCACCATTTCTAGATGGCCCCTTCCTCTTCTGAGCAACCAAGACAGCAGTCAAGGACTTGCGCTTCAACCACACTCCAGGCTCATAACCACTTGCCAAAGCTGCAGACTACATCAAAATACGCAACAACAGAAATCTGCCCCTCCTGCTGTTTGCCTCACAAGAAGGCTTCGCAAGCCCGCATTTGTTTCTTTGGCCGCACGGGACAAGAATGGCCCCCCACAGCTGCATGGGCAACACAATCTTCCCCTGGCAGCTTATCAAAAGTCAAAAGACACCTGGCCCAAAAGAGACTGTACAAGCAAAGAACTACTCAAGGAGAACTGCAGACTGGTTTCAGAGGCCAAACACACCTTTCCAAAAAGGGAAAACAAACAAACCAAGCCCTGGCACCTCCAGCATTTCTACCATTGCATTTGGCCACAGCACTGCAGAAGCCGAGAGATGGAGCGTCCCTTAGCCAAGCAGCCAGATGCTCTCCCAGAGGAACCAACCCTTTGGACCTCAACATGACAGCTCAAAGGCCATGTTCTGCTGGCACTGCCTGGAGAAAATTGCAAGCTCCAGGCAGGACTGCAGCACTCAGCATCCTCAGCCAGCAACAGCAAAGTGCTGGCTGCTGCGAAACTTGCAGCTCTGCCTTGCACTAAAGACAGCAACACACACAAATGGCGCTTACAGGTTCAGAGGGTCCATGTGTGACCAATGACAGAGGCTGGCCGTCATCCACCTCAGTTTGCTCCTCTTGGGCTTCTTCGCCAGGAGCAGCGGGAGCCAGGACAGCAACTTCGGACAGTTCTGCCATCTGTGGCAAGAGAGAAGCGTGAAGGAGAGGCCATTCACCATCATTTTGAACGTCATTTCTTTTCAGATCTACCACCATGTTGTCTAAGGAAAAATCATAAAATCTAGCGACAAAGGGATTCCAAAGCACCTCCACCAAATTAAAATAAGCCGATTCAACAGAATTCTATAGATGGATATGAAGTTGGTTTTCATCCCTGGCTGCTTTATGCACGCAAGGTTATCTTGCCCAAATTGAGTTTTACTTTTTCAAAGCTCTGTAATGGAAACCTAGGAAAGCGACAGCAACGCCGCTGCTGCTGCTGCTGCTGCTGCTGCAGACGTGGAAAACTCAAACTGGATCAGGATCCCATTCCAAAACAGGAAAAGGGCAGGAAACCTTGTGCAGAAGCATCTTTGCTTGCTAGAAGAGAAAGAAAATGAACAGGGTTCTCCTCCTAGCAAACCAACAGACCAAGGAGCCAACAAACCACAAGATTGAAGTTGCACCCACTCCAGTGTCCAAAGCCCTTGGATGCAGTGACAGGATGTTTGGTGGTGAAACAGCCCTTGTACTCAGCACTGTCATGCAGGGATTGATGGAAGTCTGCCTGAAGGTCCCTCAAGAGCCTCCTATTGTCCAGGCTAAAGCTCCCTGAGCACCTCCTCACTGGCCTTTTGCTCCACCCCCTTGCCCAGCTCCCATGGTCTTCTTTGCACACGCTCCAGCCCCTCAATCCCTTTCTGCGTCGCAGGGCCCACAGCTGCACACAGCACTCCAGCTGTGGCCGCAGCGCTGCCCAGCACAGGGCGACGCTCACTGCCCTGCTCCTGCTGCCCCTCTGCTGCTGACACAGGCCACCGTGCCCTTGGCCTTCTTGGCCACCTGGCTACACACTGTCTCATCTTCATCTGCTCAGGATCATTAGCCCTGTGTTCTTTTGGCCTACGCAGCTCCCCAGCCAAAAAGGTGCCCATCTGACTTCAGATACAGCATGCACCATTTCTAGATGGCCCCTTCCTCTTCTGAGCAACCAAGACAGCAGTCAAGGACTTGCGCTTCACCCACACTCCAGGCTCCAAACCACTTGCCAAAGCTGCAGGCTACATAAAAATACGCAACAACAGAAATCTGCCCCTCCTGCTGTTTGCCTCACAAGAAGGCTTCGCAAGTCCGCACTTTGTTTCTTTGGCTGCACGAGACAAGAATGGCCCCCCACAGCTGCATGGGCAACACAATCTTCCCCTGGCAGCTTATCAAAAGTCAAAAGACACCTGGCCCAAAAGAGACTGTACAAGCAAAGAACTACTCAAGGAGAACTGCAGACTGGTTTCAGAGGCCAAACACACCTTTCCAAAAAGGGAAAACAAACAAACCAAGCCCTGGCACCTTAGGCACTACCACCTTGGCCCTTGGCCACAGCACTGCAGAAGCCGAGAGATGGAGCGTAACTTAGCCAAGCAGCCAGATGCTCTCCCAGAGGAACCAACCCTTTGGACCTCAACATGACAGCTCAAAGGCCATGTTCTGCTGGCACTGCCTGGAGAAAATCGCAAGCTCCAGGCAGGACTGCAGCACTCAGCATCCTCAGCCAGCAACAGCAAAGTGCTGGCTGCTGCGAAACTTGCAGCTCTGCCTTGCACTAAAGACAGCACCACACACAAATGGCGCTTACAGGTTCAGAGGGTCCATGTGTGACCAATGACAGAGGCTGGCCGTCATCCATATCAGTTTGCTCCTCTTGGGCTTCTTCGCCAGGAGCAGCAGGAGCCAGGACAGCAACTTCGGACAGTTCTGCCATCTGTGGCAAGAGAGAAGCATGAAGGAGAGGCCAATAAATATCTTTTTGAACGTCATTTCTTTTCAGATCTACCACCATGTTGTCTAAGGAAAAATCATAAAATCTAGCGACAAAGGGATTCCAAAGCACCTCCACCAAATTAAAATAAGCCGATTCAACAGAATTCTATAGATGGATATGAAGTTGGTTTTCATCCCTGGCTGCTTTATGCACGCAAGGTTATCTTGCCAAAACTGAGTTTTACTTATTGAAAGCTCTGAAATGGAAAACTAGGAAAGCGACAGCAACGCCTTTGCTGCTGAGGCAGACATGGAAAACTCAAACTGGATCAGGATCCCATTCCAAAACAGGAAAAGGGCAGGAAACCTTGTGCAGAAGCATCTTTGCTTGCTAGAACAGAAAGAAAATCAACAGGGTTCTCCTCCTAGCAAACCAACAGACCAAGGAGCCAACAAACCACAAGATTGAAGTTGCACCCACTCCAGTGTCCAAAGCCCTTGGATGCAGTGACAGGATGTTTGGTGGTGAAACAGCCCTTGTACTCAGCACTGTCACGCAGGGATTGATGGAAGTCTGCCTGAAGGTCCCTCAAGAGCCTCCTATTGTCCAGGCTAAAGCTCCCTGAGCACCTCCTCACTGGCCTTGTGCTCCAGCCTCTTGCCCAGCTCCCGTGGCTTTCTCTGCACACGCTCCAGCCCCTCAATCACTTTCTGCGTCACAGGGCCCACAGCTGCACACAGCACTCCAGCTGTGGCTGCAGCGCTGCCCAGCACAGGACGACTCTCACTGCCCTGCTCCTGCTGGCCCTCTGCTGCTGACACAGGCCACCATGCCCTTGGCCCTCTTGGCCACTTGGCCACACGCTACCTCATCTTCAGCTGTCCTGGACTGGCAGCACCCCTGGCTCATTTTGGCCCACGCAGCTCCCCAGCCACAAAGCTGTCCAACTTACTTCAGATACAGCCTTCACCATTTCTGCATGGCCTTCCTCTTCTGAGAAATACAACACAGCAGTCAAGGACTTGAAGCTTCACCCCCACTCCAGGCTCCAAGGCACTCACCAGAGCGGCAGACTTCAGCGCAAAAAGCATCAACAGAAACTTGCCCCTTTGCTGTTGGCCTCACAAGGAGGCTTCGCAACTCTGCACTTGGTTTCTTTGGCCACATGCAACAAGAATGGGCCCCCACGGCTTCATTGACAACACAATCATCTCCTTGCAGCCTAGCAAAAGCCAAAAGGCACCTGGGCCAACAGAGACTCTTCAAGTGAAGAATGACTCAAGAAAACTGCAGAACACTTCCACAAGGACAAGGCCACCTTTCCAAAGAGGGAAAACAAACCAACAGAGCCTTTTCACCTCCAGCCCTACCACGTACGCCCTTGGCCATAATACCCTAGAAGCCAAGAGATGGAGCCTCCCAGGGCCAAGCAGCCAGAAGCTCACCCACAGCCCCCAGCTCATCAGTGCCCCAGCATGACAGGTCAAAGGCCAATTTCTATCTGTCACTGCCTGCAGGAGATGGCTACGACCTTCAGGACTCCAGCACTCAGCATCGTCAGCCAGCAACAGCAAGTGCTGGCTGCTCAGAAACTTGCACCTCTGCCTTGAACTAAAGACAGCACAAAACACAGCGGGCACTTACTGTCTTTGTATGAGCATGCCATCGTGTGACCACAGCTGGACGCTGGCGGTCATCTTGCTCATCTTCCTCCTCTCGGGCTATTTCAGTAATAGCAGAGAGACCGATGGGAAAGTCGGCTCTCGGTCTTGTCACCTGTGGCAAGGGAGAAGCATGAGGGACAGGTAGTTAGTTATCTATCATTTCAAACCCCATTTCTCCTCAGATCTACGACCACAGACTCTAAGGAGAACTCATCAAGTTTGTTACTAATGGCATTCTAAGTCACTCCAACCACATTGAAATGGGCCAATTCAACTGAATAGAATATTGCTAAGAATTGAATAGCCCTCCCTGGCTGCTATCAGCAAGCAAGGTTGTCTCTGCAAAACACAGCTTTTCCTTCTTGAAACCTTTGAAGTGGACAAACAGGAAAGAGCCAGAAAGGCCTTTGCGATTGCTGCCACAGACATGGAAAAACCAAAAAGATTCAGAAACCCTTCCAGTGTTTGATAAGGACCAGAAAAGGAGTGCAGAATCATCCTTGCTTGCTGGAGAAAGAGAAAATGAACAGGGCTTCTCCTCCTAGCAAACCAACAAACAACAAGATGCAAGTGTCACACACTCCAGTGTCTAAAACACTTGGATGCAGTGAGGGGACGTTTGGCAGGGAAACAAACAGCCCTTGTGCGGAGCACTGTCATGTAGGCATCTATGGAAGTCTGCATGAAGGTCCCTTCCGAGCCTCCCGCTGTCCAGGCTAAAGCTCCCTGAGCACCTCCTCACTGCCCTTGTGCTCCAGCCTCTTGCCCAGCTCCCGTGGCTTTCTCTGCACACGCTCCAGCCCCTCAATCACTTTCTGCGTCACAGGGCCCACAGCTGCACACAGCACTCCAGCTGTGGCTGCAGCGCTGCCCAGCACAGGACGACACTCACTGCCCTGCTCCTGCTGGCCCTCTGCTGCTGACACAGGCCACCATGCCCTTGGCCTTCTTGGCCACTTGGCCACACGCTACCTCATCTTCAGCTGTCCTGGACTGGCAGCACCCCTGGCTCATTTTGGCCCACGCAGCTCCCCAGCCACAAAGCTGTCCAACTTACTTCAGATACAGCATTCACCATTTCTGCATGGCCTTCCTCTTCTGAGAAATACAACACAGCAGTCAAGGACTTGAAGTTTCACCCCCACTCCAGGCTCCAAGGCACTCACCAGAGCGGCAGACTTCAGCGCAAAAAGCATCAACAGAAACTTGCCTCTTTGCTGTGGGCCTCACAAGGAGGCTTCGCAACTCTGCACTTGGTTTCTTTGGCCACATGCAACAAGAATGGGCCCCCACGGCTTCATTGACAACACAATCATCTCCTCGCAGCCTAGCAAAAGTCAAAAGGCACCTGGGCCAACAGAGACTCTTCAAGTGAAGAATGACTCAAGAAAACTGCAGAACACTTCCACAAGGACAAGGCCACCTTTCCAAAGAGGGAAAACAAACCAACAGAGTCTTTTCACCTCCAGCCCTACCACGTACGCCCTTGGCCATAATACCCTAGAAGCCAAGAGATGGAGCCTCCCAGGGCCAAGCAGCCAGAAGCTCACCCGCAGCCCCCAGCTCATCAGTGCCCCAGCATGACAGGTCAAAGGCCAATTTCTATCTGTCACCGCCTGCAGGAGATGGCTACGACCTTCAGGACTCCAGCACTCAGCATCGTCAGCCAGCAACAGCAAGTGCTGGCTGCTCAGAAACTTGCACCTCTGCCTTGAACTAAAGACAGCACAAAACACAGCGGGCACTTACTGTCTTTGTATGAGCATGCCGTCGTGTGACCACAGCTGGACGCTGGCGGTCATCTTGCTCATCTTCCTCCTCTCGGGCTATTTCAGTAATAGCAGAGAGACCGACGGGAAAGTCGGCTCTCGGTCTTGTCACCTGTGGCAAGGGAGAAGCATGAGGGACAGGTAGTTAGTTATCTATCATTTCAAACCCCATTTCTCCTCAGATCTACGACCACAGACTCTAAGGAGAACTCATCAACTTTGTTACCAATGGCATTCTAAGTCACTCCAACCACATTGAAATGGGCCAATTCAACTGAATAGAATATTGCTAAGAATTGAATAGCCCTCCCTGGCTGCTATCAGCAAGCAAGGTTGTCTCTGCAAAACACAGCTTTTCTTTCTTGAAACCTTTGAAGTGGACAAACAGGAAAGAGCCAGAAAGGCCTTTGCGATTGCTGCCACAGACATGGAAAAACCAAAAAGATTCAGAAACCCTTCCAGTGTTTGATAAGGACCAGAAAAGGAGTGCAGAATCATCCTTGCTTGCTGGAGAAAGAGAAAATGAACAGGGCTTCTCCTCCTAGCAAACCAACAAACAACAAGATGCAAGTGTCACACACTCCAGTGTCTAAAACACTTGGATGCAGTGAGGGGACGTTTGGCAGGGAAACAAACAGCCCTTGTGCGGAGCACTGTCATGTAGGCATCTATGGAAGTCTGCATGAAGGTCCCTTCCGAGCCTCCCGCTGTCCAGGCTAAAGCTCCCTGAGCACCTCCTCACTGCCCTTGTGCTCCAGCCTCTTGCCCAGCTCCCGTGGCTTTCTCTGCACACGCTCCAGCCCCTCAATCACTTTCTGCGTCACAGGGCCCACAGCTGCACACAGCACTCCAGCTGTGGCTGCAGCGCTGCCCAGCACAGGACGACACTCACTGCCCTGCTCCTGCTGGCCCTCTGCTGCTGACACAGGCCACCATGCCCTTGGCCTTCTTGGCCACTTGGCCACACGCTACCTCATCTTCAGCTGTCCTGGACTGGCAGCACCCCTGGCTCATTTTGGCCCACGCAGCTCCCCAGCCACAAAGCTGTCCAACTTACTTCAGATACAGCATTCACCATTTCTGCATGGCCTTCCTCTTCTGAGAAATACAACACAGCAGTCAAGGACTTGAAGTTTCACCCCCACTCCAGGCTCCAAGGCACTCACCAGAGCGGCAGACTTCAGCGCAAAAAGCATCAACAGAAACTTGCCTCTTTGCTGTGGGCCTCACAAGGAGGCTTCGCAACTCTGCACTTGGTTTCTTTGGCCACATGCAACAAGAATGGGCCCCCACGGCTTCATTGACAACACAATCATCTCCTCGCAGCCTAGCAAAAGTCAAAAGGCACCTGGGCCAACAGAGACTCTTCAAGTGAAGAATGACTCAAGAAAACTGCAGAACACTTCCACAAGGACAAGGCCACCTTTCCAAAGAGGGAAAACAAACCAACAGAGTCTTTTCACCTCCAGCCCTACCACGTACGCCCTTGGCCATAATACCCTAGAAGCCAAGAGATGGAGCCTCCCAGGGCCAAGCAGCCAGAAGCTCACCCGCAGCCCCCAGCTCATCAGTGCCCCAGCATGACAGGTCAAAGGCCAATTTCTATCTGTCACCGCCTGCAGGAGATGGCTACGACCTTCAGGACTCCAGCACTCAGCATCGTCAGCCAGCAACAGCAAGTGCTGGCTGCTCAGAAACTTGCACCTCTGCCTTGAACTAAAGACAGCACAAAACACAGCGGGCACTTACTGTCTTTGTATGAGCATGCCGTCGTGTGACCACAGCTGGACGCTGGCGGTCATCTTGCTCATCTTCCTCCTCTCGGGCTATTTCAGTAATAGCAGAGAGACCGACGGGAAAGTCGGCTCTCGGTCTTGTCACCTGTGGCAAGGGAGAAGCATGAGGGACAGGTAGTTAGTTATCTATCATTTCAAACCCCATTTCTCCTCAGATCTACGACCACAGACTCTAAGGAGAACTCATCAACTTTGTTACCAATGGCATTCTAAGTCACTCCAACCACATTGAAATGGGCCAATTCAACTGAATAGAATATTGCTAAGAATTGAATAGCCCTCCCTGGCTGCTATCAGCAAGCAAGGTTGTCTCTGCAAAACACAGCTTTTCTTTCTTGAAACCTTTGAAGTGGACAAACAGGAAAGAGCCAGAAAGGCCTTTGCGATTGCTGCCACAGACATGGAAAAACCAAAAAGATTCAGAAACCCTTCCAGTGTTTGATAAGGACCAGAAAAGGAGTGCAGAATCATCCTTGCTTGCTGGAGAAAGAGAAAATGAACAGGGCTTCTCCTCCTAGCAAACCAACAAACAACAAGATGCAAGTGTCACACACTCCAGTGTCTAAAACACTTGGATGCAGTGAGGGGACGTTTGGCAGGGAAACAAACAGCCCTTGTGCAGAGCACTGTCATGTAGGCATCTATGGAAGTCTGCATGAAGGTCCCTTCCAAGCCTCCCGCTGTCCAGGCTAAAGCTCCCTGAGCACCTCCTCACTGCCCTTGTGCTCCAGCCTCTTGCCCAGCTCCCGTGGCTTTCTCTGCACACGCTCCAGCCCCTCAATCACTTTCTGCGTCACAGGGCCCACAGCTGCACACAGCACTCCAGCTGTGGCTGCAGCGCTGCCCAGCACAGGACGACACTCACTGCCCTGCTCCTGCTGCCCCTCTGCTGCTGACACAGGCCACCATGCCCTTGGCCTTCTTGGCCACTTGGCCACACGCTACCTCATCTTCAGCTGTCCTGGACTGGCAGCACCCCTGGCTCATTTTGGCCCACGCAGCTCCCCAGCCACAAAGCTGTCCAACTTACTTCAGATACAGCATTCACCATTTCTGCATGGCCTTCCTCTTCTGAGAAATACAACACAGCAGTCAAGGACTTGAAGCTTCACCCCCACTCCAGGCTCCAAGGCACTCACCAGAGCGGCAGACTTAAGCGCAAAAAGCATCAACAGAAACTTGCCTCTTTGCTGTGGGCCTCACAAGGAGGCTTCGCAACTCTGCACTTGGTTTCTTTGGCCACATGCAACAAGAATGGGCCCCCACGGCTTTATTGACAACACAATCATCTCCTCGCAGCCTAGCAAAAGCCAAAAGGCACCTGGGCCAACAGAGACTCTTCAAGTGAAGAATGACTCAAGAAAACTGCAGAACACTTCCACAAGGCAAAGACACCTTTCCAAAGTGGGAAAACAAACCAACAGAGCCTTTTCACCTCCAGCCCTACCACGTACGCCCTTGGCCATAATACCCTAGAAGCCAAGAGATGGAGCCTCCCAGGGCCAAGCAGCCAGAAGCTCACCCGCAGCCCCCAGCTCATCAGTGCCCCAGCATGACAGGTCAAAGGCCAATTTCTATCTGTCACTGCCTGCAGGAGATGGCTACGACCTTCAGGACTCCAGCACTCAGCATCGTCAGCCAGCAACAGCAAGTGCTGGCTGCTCAGAAACTTGCACCTCTGCCTTGAACTAAAGACAGCACAAAACACAGCGGGCACTTACTGTCTTTGTATGAGCATGCCGTCGTGTGACCACAGCTGGACGCTGGCGGTCATCTTGCTCATCTTCCTCCTCTCGGGCTATTTCAGTAATAGCAGAGAGACCGACGGGAAAGTCGGCTCTCGGTCTTGTCACCTGTGGCAAGGGAGAAGCATGAGGGACAGGTAGTTAGTTATCTATCATTTCAAACCCCATTTCTCCTCAGATCTACGACCACAGACTCTAAGGAGAACTCATC
Source organism: Fringilla coelebs (assembly GCF_963513975.1). Lineage (NCBI taxonomy): Eukaryota > Metazoa > Chordata > Aves > Passeriformes > Fringillidae > Fringilla > Fringilla coelebs. The sequence goes on from NW_028167583.1 coordinate 848,971, forward strand.
AACTTTGTTACCAATGGCATTCTAAGTCACTCCAACCACATTGAAATGGGCCAATTCAACTGAATAGAATATTGCTAAGAATTGAATAGCCCTCCCTGGCTGCTATCAGCAAGCAAGGTTGTCTCTGCAAAACACAGCTTTTCTTTCTTGAAACCTTTGAAGTGGACAAACAGGAAAGAGCCAGAAAGGCCTTTGCGATTGCTGCCACAGACATGGAAAAACCAAAAAGATTCAGAAACCCTTCCAGTGTTTGATAAGGACCAGAAAAGGAGTGCAGAATCATCCTTGCTTGCTGGAGAAAGAGAAAATGAACAGGGCTTCTCCTCCTAGCAAACCAACAAACAACAAGATGCAAGTGTCACACACTCCAGTGTCTAAAACACTTGGATGCAGTGAGGGGACGTTTGGCAGGGAAACAAACAGCCCTTGTGCGGAGCACTGTCATGTAGGCATCTATGGAAGTCTGCATGAAGGTCCCTTCCGAGCCTCCCGCTGTCCAGGCTAAAGCTCCCTGAGCACCTCCTCACTGCCCTTGTGCTCCAGCCTCTTGCCCAGCTCCCGTGGCTTTCTCTGCACACGCTCCAGCCCCTCAATCACTTTCTGCGTCACAGGGCCCACAGCTGCACACAGCACTCCAGCTGTGGCTGCAGCGCTGCCCAGCACAGGACAACTCTCACTGCCCTGCTCCTGCTGCCCCTCTGCTGCTGACACAGGCCACCATGCCCTTGGCCTTCTTGGCCACTTGGCCACACGCTACCTCATCTTCAGCTGTCCTGGACTGGCAGCACCCCTGGCTCATTTTGGCCCACGCAGCTCCCCAGCCACAAAGCTGTCCAACTTACTTCAGATACAGCGTTCACCATTTCTGCATGGCCTTCCTCTTCTGAGAAATACAACACAGCAGTCAAGGACTTGAAGCTTCACCCCCACTCCAGGCTCCAAGGCACTCACCAGAGCAGCAGACTTCAGCGCAAAAAGCATCAACAGAAACTTGCCCCTTTGCTGTTGGCCTCACAAGGAGGCTTCGCAACTCTGCACTTGGTTTCTTTGGCCACATGCAACAAGAATGGGCCCCCACGGCTTCATTGACAACACAATCATCTCCTCGCAGCCTAGCAAAAGCCAAAAGGCACCTGGGCCAACAGAGACTCTTCAAGTGAAGAATGACTCAAGAAAACTGCAGAACACTTCCACAAGGACAAGGCCACCTTTCCAAAGAGGGAAAACAAACCAACAGAGTCTTTTCACCTCCAGCCCTACCACGTACGCCCTTGGCCATAATACCCTAGAAGCCAAGAGATGGAGCCTCCCAGGGCCAAGCAGCCAGAAGCTCACCCGCAGCCCCCAGCTCATCAGTGCCCCAGCATGACAGGTCAAAGGCCAATTTCTATCTGTCACCGCCTGCAGGAGATGGCTACGACCTTCAGGACTCCAGCACTCAGCATCGTCAGCCAGCAACAGCAAGTGCTGGCTGCTCAGAAACTTGCACCTCTGCCTTGAACTAAAGACAGCACAAAACACAGCGGGCACTTACTGTCTTTGTATGAGCATGCCGTCGTGTGACCACAGCTGGACGCTGGCGGTCATCTTGCTCATCTTCCTCCTCTCGGGCTATTTCAGTAATAGCAGAGAGACCGACGGGAAAGTCGGCTCTCGGTCTTGTCACCTGTGGCAAGGGAGAAGCATCAGGGACAGGTAGTTAGTTATCTATCATTTCAAACCCCATTTCTCCTCAGATCTACGACCACAGACTCTAAGGAGAACTCATCAACTTTGTTACCAATGGCATTCTAAGTCACTCCAACCACATTGAAATGGGCCAATTCAACTGAATAGAATATTGCTAAGAATTGAATAGCCCTCCCTGGCTGCTATCAGCAAGCAAGGTTGTCTCTGCAAAACACAGCTTTTCTTTCTTGAAACCTTTGAAGTGGACAAACAGGAAAGAGCCAGAAAGGTATTTGCGATTGCTGCCACAGACATGGAAAAACCAAAAAGATTCAGAAACCCTTCCAGTGTTTGATAAGGACCAGAAAAGGAGTGCAGAATCATCCTTGCTTGCTGGAGAAAGAGAAAATGAACAGGGCTTCTCCTCCTAGCAAACCAACAAACAACAAGATGCAAGTGTCACACACTCCAGTGTCTAAAACACTTGGATGCAGTGAGGGGACGTTTGGCAGGGAAACAAACAGCCCTTGTGCGGAGCACTGTCATGTAGGCATCTATGGAAGTCTGCATGAAGGTCCCTTCCGAGCCTCCCGCTGTCCAGGCTAAAGCTCCCTGAGCACCTCCTCACTGCCCTTGTGCTCCAGCCTCTTGCCCAGCTCCCGTGGCTTTCTCTGCACACGCTCCAGCCCCTCAATCACTTTCTGCGTCACAGGGCCCACAGCTGCACACAGCACTCCAGCTGTGGCTGCAGCGCTGCCCAGCACAGGACGACACTCACTGCCCTGCTCCTGCTGGCCCTCTGCTGCTGACACAGGCCACCATGCCCTTGGGCTTCTTGGCCACTTGGCCACACGCTACCTCATCTTCAGCTGTCCTGGACTGGCAGCACCCCTGGCTCATTTTGGCCCACGCAGCTCCCCAGCCACAAAGCTGTCCAACTTACTTCAGATACAGCATTCACCATTTCTGCATGGCCTTCCTCTTCTGAGAAATACAACACAGCAGTCAAGGACTTGAAGCTTCACCCCCACTCCAGGCTCCAAGGCACTCACCAGAGCGGCAGACTTCAGCGCAAAAAGCATCAACAGAAACCTGCCCCTTTGCTGTTGGCCTCACAAGGAGGCTTCGCAACTCTGCACTTGGTTTCTTTGGCCACATGCAACAAGAATGGGCCCCCACGGCTTCATTGACAACACAATCATCTCCTCGCAGCCTAGCAAAAGCCAAAAGGCACCTGGGCCAACAGAGACTCTTCAAGTGAAGAATGACTCAAGAAAACTGCAGAACACTTCCACAAGGCAAAGACACCTTTCCAAAGAGGGAAAACAAACCAACAGAGCCTTTTCACCTCCAGCCCTACCACGTACGCACTTGGCCATAATACCCTAGAAGCCAAGAGATGGAGCCTCCCAGGGCCAAGCAGCCAGAAGCTCACCCGCAGTCCCCAGCTCATCAGTGCCCCAGCATGACAGGTCAAAGGCCAATTTCTATCTGTCACTGCCTGCAGGAGATGGCTACGACCTTCAGGACTCCAGCACTCAGCATCGTCAGCCAGCAACAGCAAGTGCTGGCTGCTCAGAAACTTGCACCTCTGCCTTGAACTAAAGACAGCACAAAACACAGCGGGCACTTACTGTCTTTGTATGAGCATGCCATCGTGTGACCACAGCTGGACGCTGGCGGTCATCTTGCTCATCTTCCTCCTCTCGGGCTATTTCAGTAATAGCAGAGAGACCGACAGGAAAGTCGGCTCTCGGTCTTGTCACCTGTGGCAAGGGAGAAGCATCAGGGACAGGTAGTTAGTTATCTATCATTTCAAACCCCATTTCTCCTCAGATCTACAACCACATCCTCTAACGAGAACTCATCAAGTTTGTTACTAATGGCATTCTAAGTCACTCCAACCACATTGAAATGGGCCAATTCAACTGAATAGAATATTGCTAAGAATTGAATAGCCCTCCCTGGCTGCTATCAGCAAGCAAGGTTGTCTCTGCAAAACACATCTTTTCCTTCTTGAAACCTTTGAAGTGGACAAACAGGAAAGAGCCAGAAAGGCCTTTGCGATTGCTGCCACAGACATGGAAAAACCAAAAAGATTCAGAAACCCTTCCAGTGTTTGATAAGGACCAGAAAAGGAGTGCAGAATCATCCTTGCTTGCTGGAGAAAGAGAAAATGAACAGGGCTTCTCCTCCTAGCAAACCAACAAACAACAAGATGCAAGTGTCACACACTCCAGTGTCTAAAACACTTGGATGCAGTGTGGGGACATTTGGCAGGGAAACAAACAGCCCTTGTGCGGAGCACTGTCATGTAGGCATCTATGGAAGTCTGCATGAAGGTCCCTTCCGAGCCTCCCGCTGTCCAGGCTAAAGCTCCCTGAGCACCTCCTCACTGCCCTTGTGCTCCAGCCTCTTGCCCAGCTCCCGTGGCTTTCTCTGCACACGCTCCAGCCCCTCAATCACTTTCTGCGTCACAGGGCCCACAGCTGCACACAGCACTCCAGCTGTGGCTGCAGCGCTGCCCAGCACAGGACGACACTCACTGCCCTGCTCCTGCTGGCCCTCTGCTGCTGACACAGGCCACCATGCCCTTGGGCTTCTTGGCCACTTGGCCACACGCTACCTCATCTTCAGCTGTCCTGGACTGGCAGCACCCCTGGCTCATTTTGGCCCACGCAGCTCCCCAGCCACAAAGCTGTCCAACTTACTTCAGATACAGCATTCACCATTTCTGCATGGCCTTCCTCTTCTGAGAAATACAACACAGCAGTCAAGGACTTGAAGCTTCACCCCCACTCCAGGCTCCAAGGCACTCACCAGAGCGGCAGACTTCAGCGCAAAAAGCATCAACAGAAACCTGCCCCTTTGCTGTTGGCCTCACAAGGAGGCTTCGCAACTCTGCACTTGGTTTCTTTGGCCACATGCAACAAGAATGGGCCGCCACGGCTTCATTGACAACACAATCATCTCCTCGCAGCCTAGCAAAAGCCAAAAGGCACCTGGGCCAACAGAGACTCTTCAAGTGAAGAATGACTCAAGAAAACTGCAGAACACTTCCACAAGGCAAAGACACCTTTCCAAAGAGGGAAAACAAACCAACAGAGCCTTTTCACCTCCAGCCCTACCACGTACGCACTTGGCCATAATACCCTAGAAGCCAAGAGATGGAGCCTCCCAGGGCCAAGCAGCCAGAAGCTCACCCGCAGTCCCCAGCTCATCAGTGCCCCAGCATGACAGGTCAAAGGCCAATTTCTATCTGTCACCGCCTGCAGGAGATGGCTACGACCTTCAGGACTCCAGCACTCAGCATCGTCAGCCAGCAACAGCAAGTGCTGGCTGCTCAGAAACTTGCACCTCTGCCTTGAACTAAAGACAGCACAAAACACAGCGGGCACTTACTGTCTTTGTATGAGCATGCCGTCGTGTGACCACAGCTGGACGCTGGCGGTCATCTTGCTCATCTTCCTCCTCTCGGGCTATTTCAGTAATAGCAGAGAGACCGACGGGAAAGTCGGCTCTCGGTCTTGTCACCTGTGGCAAGGGAGAAGCATGAGGGACAGGTAGTTAGTTATCTATCATTTCAAACCCCATTTCTCCTCAGATCTACGACCACAGACTCTAAGGAGAACTCATCAACTTTGTTACCAATGGCATTCTAAGTCACTCCAACCACATTGAAATGGGCCAATTCAACTGAATAGAATATTGCTAAGAATTGAATAGCCCTCCCTGGCTGCTATCAGCAAGCAAGGTTGTCTCTGCAAAACACAGCTTTTCTTTCTTGAAACCTTTGAAGTGGACAAACAGGAAAGAGCCAGAAAGGCCTTTGCGATTGCTGCCACAGACATGGAAAAACCAAAAAGATTCAGAAACCCTTCCAGTGTTTGATAAGGACCAGAAAAGGAGTGCAGAATCATCCTTGCTTGCTGGAGAAAGAGAAAATGAACAGGGCTTCTCCTCCTAGCAAACCAACAAACAACAAGATGCAAGTGTCACACACTCCAGTGTCTAAAACACTTGGATGCAGTGAGGGGACGTTTGGCAGGGAAACAAACAGCCCTTGTGCGGAGCACTGTCATGTAGGCATCTATGGAAGTCTGCATGAAGGTCCCTTCCGAGCCTCCCGCTGTCCAGGCTAAAGCTCCCTGAGCACCTCCTCACTGCCCTTGTGCTCCAGCCTCTTGCCCAGCTCCCGTGGCTTTCTCTGCACACGCTCCAGCCCCTCAATCACTTTCTGCGTCACAGGGCCCACAGCTGCACACAGCACTCCAGCTGTGGCTGCAGCGCTGCCCAGCACAGGACAACTCTCACTGCCCTGCTCCTGCTGCCCCTCTGCTGCTGACACAGGCCACCATGCCCTTGGCCTTCTTGGCCACTTGGCCACACGCTACCTCATCTTCAGCTGTCCTGGACTGGCAGCACCCCTGGCTCATTTTGGCCCACGCAGCTCCCCAGCCACAAAGCTGTCCAACTTACTTCAGATACAGCGTTCACCATTTCTGCATGGCCTTCCTCTTCTGAGAAATACAACACAGCAGTCAAGGACTTGAAGCTTCACCCCCACTCCAGGCTCCAAGGCACTCACCAGAGCAGCAGACTTCAGCGCAAAAAGCATCAACAGAAACTTGCCCCTTTGCTGTTGGCCTCACAAGGAGGCTTCGCAACTCTGCACTTGGTTTCTTTGGCCACATGCAACAAGAATGGGCCCCCACGGCTTCATTGACAACACAATCATCTCCTCGCAGCCTAGCAAAAGCCAAAAGGCACCTGGGCCAACAGAGACTCTTCAAGTGAAGAATGACTCAAGAAAACTGCAGAACACTTCCACAAGGACAAGGCCACCTTTCCAAAGAGGGAAAACAAACCAACAGAGTCTTTTCACCTCCAGCCCTACCACGTACGCCCTTGGCCATAATACCCTAGAAGCCAAGAGATGGAGCCTCCCAGGGCCAAGCAGCCAGAAGCTCACCCGCAGCCCCCAGCTCATCAGTGCCCCAGCATGACAGGTCAAAGGCCAATTTCTATCTGTCACCGCCTGCAGGAGATGGCTACGACCTTCAGGACTCCAGCACTCAGCATCGTCAGCCAGCAACAGCAAGTGCTGGCTGCTCAGAAACTTGCACCTCTGCCTTGAACTAAAGACAGCACAAAACACAGCGGGCACTTACTGTCTTTGTATGAGCATGCCGTCGTGTGACCACAGCTGGACGCTGGCGGTCATCTTGCTCATCTTCCTCCTCTCGGGCTATTTCAGTAATAGCAGAGAGACCGACGGGAAAGTCGGCTCTCGGTCTTGTCACCTGTGGCAAGGGAGAAGCATCAGGGACAGGTAGTTAGTTATCTATCATTTCAAACCCCATTTCTCCTCAGATCTACGACCACAGACTCTAAGGAGAACTCATCAACTTTGTTACCAATGGCATTCTAAGTCACTCCAACCACATTGAAATGGGCCAATTCAACTGAATAGAATATTGCTAAGAATTGAATAGCCCTCCCTGGCTGCTATCAGCAAGCAAGGTTGTCTCTGCAAAACACAGCTTTTCTTTCTTGAAACCTTTGAAGTGGACAAACAGGAAAGAGCCAGAAAGGTATTTGCGATTGCTGCCACAGACATGGAAAAACCAAAAAGATTCAGAAACCCTTCCAGTGTTTGATAAGGACCAGAAAAGGAGTGCAGAATCATCCTTGCTTGCTGGAGAAAGAGAAAATGAACAGGGCTTCTCCTCCTAGCAAACCAACAAACAACAAGATGCAAGTGTCACACACTCCAGTGTCTAAAACACTTGGATGCAGTGAGGGGACGTTTGGCAGGGAAACAAACAGCCCTTGTGCGGAGCACTGTCATGTAGGCATCTATGGAAGTCTGCATGAAGGTCCCTTCCGAGCCTCCCGCTGTCCAGGCTAAAGCTCCCTGAGCACCTCCTCACTGCCCTTGTGCTCCAGCCTCTTGCCCAGCTCCCGTGGCTTTCTCTGCACACGCTCCAGCCCCTCAATCACTTTCTGCGTCACAGGGCCCACAGCTGCACACAGCACTCCAGCTGTGGCTGCAGCGCTGCCCAGCACAGGACGACACTCACTGCCCTGCTCCTGCTGGCCCTCTGCTGCTGACACAGGCCACCATGCCCTTGGGCTTCTTGGCCACTTGGCCACACGCTACCTCATCTTCAGCTGTCCTGGACTGGCAGCACCCCTGGCTCATTTTGGCCCACGCAGCTCCCCAGCCACAAAGCTGTCCAACTTACTTCAGATACAGCATTCACCATTTCTGCATGGCCTTCCTCTTCTGAGAAATACAACACAGCAGTCAAGGACTTGAAGCTTCACCCCCACTCCAGGCTCCAAGGCACTCACCAGAGCGGCAGACTTCAGCGCAAAAAGCATCAACAGAAACCTGCCCCTTTGCTGTTGGCCTCACAAGGAGGCTTCGCAACTCTGCACTTGGTTTCTTTGGCCACATGCAACAAGAATGGGCCCCCACGGCTTCATTGACAACACAATCATCTCCTCGCAGCCTAGCAAAAGCCAAAAGGCACCTGGGCCAACAGAGACTCTTCAAGTGAAGAATGACTCAAGAAAACTGCAGAACACTTCCACAAGGCAAAGACACCTTTCCAAAGAGGGAAAACAAACCAACAGAGCCTTTTCACCTCCAGCCCTACCACGTACGCACTTGGCCATAATACCCTAGAAGCCAAGAGATGGAGCCTCCCAGGGCCAAGCAGCCAGAAGCTCACCCGCAGTCCCCAGCTCATCAGTGCCCCAGCATGACAGGTCAAAGGCCAATTTCTATCTGTCACTGCCTGCAGGAGATGGCTACGACCTTCAGGACTCCAGCACTCAGCATCGTCAGCCAGCAACAGCAAGTGCTGGCTGCTCAGAAACTTGCACCTCTGCCTTGAACTAAAGACAGCACAAAACACAGCGGGCACTTACTGTCTTTGTATGAGCATGCCATCGTGTGACCACAGCTGGACGCTGGCGGTCATCTTGCTCATCTTCCTCCTCTCGGGCTATTTCAGTAATAGCAGAGAGACCGACAGGAAAGTCGGCTCTCGGTCTTGTCACCTGTGGCAAGGGAGAAGCATCAGGGACAGGTAGTTAGTTATCTATCATTTCAAACCCCATTTCTCCTCAGATCTACAACCACATCCTCTAACGAGAACTCATCAAGTTTGTTACTAATGGCATTCTAAGTCACTCCAACCACATTGAAATGGGCCAATTCAACTGAATAGAATATTGCTAAGAATTGAATAGCCCTCCCTGGCTGCTATCAGCAAGCAAGGTTGTCTCTGCAAAACACATCTTTTCCTTCTTGAAACCTTTGAAGTGGACAAACAGGAAAGAGCCAGAAAGGCCTTTGCGATTGCTGCCACAGACATGGAAAAACCAAAAAGATTCAGAAACCCTTCCAGTGTTTGATAAGGACCAGAAAAGGAGTGCAGAATCATCCTTGCTTGCTGGAGAAAGAGAAAATGAACAGGGCTTCTCCTCCTAGCAAACCAACAAACAACAAGATGCAAGTGTCACACACTCCAGTGTCTAAAACACTTGGATGCAGTGTGGGGACATTTGGCAGGGAAACAAACAGCCCTTGTGCGGAGCACTGTCATGTAGGCATCTATGGAAGTCTGCATGAAGGTCCCTTCCGAGCCTCCCGCTGTCCAGGCTAAAGCTCCCTGAGCACCTCCTCACTGCCCTTGTGCTCCAGCCTCTTGCCCAGCTCCCGTGGCTTTCTCTGCACACGCTCCAGCCCCTCAATCACTTTCTGCGTCACAGGGCCCACAGCTGCACACAGCACTCCAGCTGTGGCTGCAGCGCTGCCCAGCACAGGACGACACTCACTGCCCTGCTCCTGCTGGCCCTCTGCTGCTGACACAGGCCACCATGCCCTTGGGCTTCTTGGCCACTTGGCCACACGCTACCTCATCTTCAGCTGTCCTGGACTGGCAGCACCCCTGGCTCATTTTGGCCCACGCAGCTCCCCAGCCACAAAGCTGTCCAACTTACTTCAGATACAGCATTCACCATTTCTGCATGGCCTTCCTCTTCTGAGAAATACAACACAGCAGTCAAGGACTTGAAGCTTCACCCCCACTCCAGGCTCCAAGGCACTCACCAGAGCGGCAGACTTCAGCGCAAAAAGCATCAACAGAAACCTGCCCCTTTGCTGTTGGCCTCACAAGGAGGCTTCGCAACTCTGCACTTGGTTTCTTTGGCCACATGCAACAAGAATGGGCCGCCACGGCTTCATTGACAACACAATCATCTCCTCGCAGCCTAGCAAAAGCCAAAAGGCACCTGGGCCAACAGAGACTCTTCAAGTGAAGAATGACTCAAGAAAACTGCAGAACACTTCCACAAGGCAAAGACACCTTTCCAAAGAGGGAAAACAAACCAACAGAGCCTTTTCACCTCCAGCCCTACCACGTACGCACTTGGCCATAATACCCTAGAAGCCAAGAGATGGAGCCTCCCAGGGCCAAGCAGCCAGAAGCTCACCCGCAGTCCCCAGCTCATCAGTGCCCCAGCATGACAGGTCAAAGGCCAATTTCTATCTGTCACCGCCTGCAGGAGATGGCTACGACCTTCAGGACTCCAGCACTCAGCATCGTCAGCCAGCAACAGCAAGTGCTGGCTGCTCAGAAACTTGCACCTCTGCCTTGAACTAAAGACAGCACAAAACACAGCGGGCACTTACTGTCTTTGTATGAGCATGCCGTCGTGTGACCACAGCTGGACGCTGGCGGTCATCTTGCTCATCTTCCTCCTCTCGGGCTATTTCAGTAATAGCAGAGAGACCGACAGGAAAGTCGGCTCTCGGTCTTGTCACCTGTGGCAAGGGAGAAGCATCAGGGACAGGTAGTTAGTTATCTATCATTTCAAACCCCATTTCTCCTCAGATCTACAACCACAGACTCTAAGGAGAACTCATCAACTTTGTTACCAATGGCATTCTAAGTCACTCCAACCACATTGAAATGGGCCAATTCAACTGAATAGAATATTGCTAAGAATTGAATAGCCCTCCCTGGCTGCTATCAGCAAGCAAGGTTGTCTCTGCAAAACACAGCTTTTCTTTCTTGAAACCTTTGAAGTGGACAAACAGGAAAGAGCCAGAAAGGTATTTGCGATTGCTGCCACAGACATGGAAAAACCAAAAAGATTCAGAAACCCTTCCAGTGTTTGATAAGGACCAGAAAAGGAGTGCAGAATCATCCTTGCTTGCTGGAGAAAGAGAAAATGAACAGGGCTTCTCCTCCTAGCAAACCAACAAACAACAAGATGCAAGTGTCACACACTCCAGTGTCTAAAACACTTGGATGCAGTGAGGGGACGTTTGGCAGGGAAACAAACAGCCCTTGTGCGGAGCACTGTCATGTAGGCATCTATGGAAGTCTGCATGAAGGTCCCTTCCGAGCCTCCCGCTGTCCAGGCTAAAGCTCCCTGAGCACCTCCTCACTGCCCTTGTGCTCCAGCCTCTTGCCCAGCTCCCGTGGCTTTCTCTGCACACGCTCCAGCCCCTCAATCACTTTCTGCGTCACAGGGCCCACAGCTGCACACAGCACTCCAGCTGTGGCTGCAGCGCTGCCCAGCACAGGACGACACTCACTGCCCTGCTCCTGCTGCCCCTCTGCTGCTGACACAGGCCACCATGCCCTTGGGCTTCTTGGCCACTTGGCCACACGCTACCTCATCTTCAGCTGTCCTGGACTGGCAGCACCCCTGGCTCATTTTGGCCCACGCAGCTCCCCAGCCACAAAGCTGTCCAACTTACTTCAGATACAGCATTCACCATTTCTGCATGGCCTTCCTCTTCTGAGAAATACAACACAGCAGTCAAGGACTTGAAGCTTCACCCCCACTCCAGGCTCCAAGGCACTCACCAGAGCGGCAGACTTCAGCGCAAAAAGCATCAACAGAAACCTGCCCCTTTGCTGTTGGCCTCACAAGGAGGCTTCGCAACTCTGCACTTGGTTTCTTTGGCCACATGCAACAAGAATGGGCCGCCATGGCTTCATTGACAACACAATCATCTCCTCGCAGCCTAGCAAAAGCCAAAAGGCACCTGGGCCAACAGAGACTCTTCAAGTGAAGAATGACTCAAGAAAACTGCAGAACACTTCCACAAGGCAAAGACACCTTTCCAAAGAGGGAAAACAAACCAACAGAGCCTTTTCACCTCCAGCCCTACCACGTACGCACTTGGCCATAATACCCTAGAAGCCAAGAGATGGAGCCTCCCAGGGCCAAGCAGCCAGAAGCTCACCCGCAGTCCCCAGCTCATCAGTGCCCCAGCATGACAGGTCAAAGGCCAATTTCTATCTGTCACCGCCTGCAGGAGATGGCTACGACCTTCAGGACTCCAGCACTCAGCATCGTCAGCCAGCAACAGCAAGTGCTGGCTGCTCAGAAACTTGCACCTCTGCCTTGAACTAAAGACAGCACAAAACACAGCGGGCACTTACTGTCTTTGTATGAGCATGCCGTCGTGTGACCACAGCTGGACGCTGGCGGTCATCTTGCTCATCTTCCTCCTCTCGGGCTATTTCAGTAATAGCAGAGAGACCGACAGGAAAGTCGGCTCTCGGTCTTGTCACCTGTGGCAAGGGAGAAGCATCAGGGACAGGTAGTTAGTTATCTATCATTTCAAACCCCATTTCTCCTCAGATCTACGACCACAGACTCTAAGGAGAACTCATCAACTTTGTTACCAATGGCATTCTAAGTCACTCCAACCACATTGAAATGGGCCAATTCAACTGAATAGAATATTGCTAAGAATTGAATAGCCCTCCCTGGCTGCTATCAGCAAGCAAGGTTGTCTCTGCAAAACACAGCTTTTCTTTCTTGAAACCTTTGAAGTGGACAAACAGGAAAGAGCCAGAAAGGTATTTGCGATTGCTGCCACAGACATGGAAAAACCAAAAAGATTCAGAAACCCTTCCAGTGTTTGATAAGGACCAGAAAAGGAGTGCAGAATCATCCTTGCTTGCTGGAGAAAGAGAAAATGAACAGGGCTTCTCCTCCTAGCAAACCAACAAACAACAAGATGCAAGTGTCACACACTCCAGTGTCTAAAACACTTGGAAGCAGTGAGGGGACGTTTGGCAGGGAAACAAACAGCCCTTGTGCGGAGCACTGTCATGTAGGCATCTATGGAAGTCTGCATGAAGGTCCCTTCCGAGCCTCCCGCTGTCCAGGCTAAAGCTCCCTGAGCACCTCCTCACTGCCCTTGTGCTCCAGCCTCTTGCCCAGCTCCCGTGGCTTTCTCTGCACACGCTCCAGCCCCTCAATCACTTTCTGCGTCACAGGGCCCACAGCTGCACACAGCACTCCAGCTGTGGCTGCAGCGCTGCCCAGCACAGGACGACACTCACTGCCCTGCTCCTGCTGCCCCTCTGCTGCTGACACAGGCCACCATGCCCTTGGCCTTCTTGGCCACTTGGCCACACGCTACCTCATCTTCAGCTGTCCTGGACTGGCAGCACCCCTGGCTCATTTTGGCCCACGCAGCTCCCCAGCCACAAAGCTGTCCAACTTACTTCAGATACAGCATTCACCATTTCTGCATGGCCTTCCTCTTCTGAGAAATACAACACAGCAGTCAAGGACTTGAAGCTTCACCCCCACTCCAGGCTCCAAGGCACTCACCAGAGCGGCAGACTTCAGCGCAAAAAGCATCAACAGAAACCTGCCCCTTTGCTGTTGGCCTCACAAGGAGGCTTCGCAACTCTGCACTTGGTTTCTTTGGCCACATGCAACAAGAATGGGCCCCCACGGCTTCATTGACAACACAATCATCTCCTCGCAGCCTAGCAAAAGCCAAAAGGCACCTGGGCCAACAGAGACTCTTCAAGTGAAGAATGACTCAAGAAAACTGCAGAACACTTCCACAAGGCAAAGACACCTTTCCAAAGAGGGAAAACAAACCAACAGAGCCTTTTCACCTCCAGCCCTACCACGTACGCACTTGGCCATAATACCCTAGAAGCCAAGAGATGGAGCCTCCCAGGGCCAAGCAGCCAGAAGCTCACCCGCAGTCCCCAGCTCATCAGTGCCCCAGCATGACAGGTCAAAGGCCAATTTCTATCTGTCACTGCCTGCAGGAGATGGCTACGACCTTCAGGACTCCAGCACTCAGCATCGTCAGCCAGCAACAGCAAGTGCTGGCTGCTCAGAAACTTGCACCTCTGCCTTGAACTAAAGACAGCACAAAACACAGCGGGCACTTACTGTCTTTGTATGAGCATGCCGTCGTGTGACCACAGCTGGACGCTGGCGGTCATCTTGCTCATCTTCCTCCTCTCGGGCTATTTCAGTAATAGCAGAGAGACCGACAGGAAAGTCGGCTCTCGGTCTTGTCACCTGTGGCAAGGGAGAAGCATCAGGGACAGGTAGTTAGTTATCTATCATTTCAAACCCCATTTCTCCTCAGATCTACGACCACAGACTCTAAGGAGAACTCATCAACTTTGTTACCAATGGCATTCTAAGTCACTCCAACCACATTGAAATGGGCCAATTCAACTGAATAGAATATTGCTAAGAATTGAATAGCCCTCCCTGGCTGCTATCAGCAAGCAAGGTTGTCTCTGCAAAACACAGCTTTTCTTTCTTGAAACCTTTGAAGTGGACAAACAGGAAAGAGCCAGAAAGGTATTTGCGATTGCTGCCACAGACATGGAAAAACCAAAAAGATTCAGAAACCCTTCCAGTGTTTGATAAGGACCAGAAAAGGAGTGCAGAATCATCCTTGCTTGCTGGAGAAAGAGAAAATGAACAGGGCTTCTCCTCCTAGCAAACCAACAAACAACAAGATGCAAGTGTCACACACTCCAGTGTCTAAAACACTTGGATGCAGTGAGGGGACGTTTGGCAGGGAAACAAACAGCCCTTGTGCGGAGCACTGTCATGTAGGCATCTATGGAAGTCTGCATGAAGGTCCCTTCCGAGCCTCCCGCTGTCCAGGCTAAAGCTCCCTGAGCACCTCCTCACTGCCCTTGTGCTCCAGCCTCTTGCCCAGCTCCCGTGGCTTTCTCTGCACACGCTCCAGCCCCTCAATCACTTTCTGCGTCACAGGGCCCACAGCTGCACACAGCACTCCAGCTGTGGCTGCAGCGCTGCCCAGCACAGGACGACACTCACTGCCTTGCTCCTGCTGCCCCTCTGCTGCTGACACAGGCCACCATGCCCTTGGCCTTCTTGGCCACTTGGCCACACGCTACCTCATCTTCAGCTGTCCTGGACTGGCAGCACCCCTGGCTCATTTTGGCCCACGCAGCTCCCCAGCCACAAAGCTGTCCAACTTACTTCAGATACAGCATTCACCATTTCTGCATGGCTTTCCTCTTCTGAGAAATACAACACAGCAGTCAAGGACTTGAAGTTTCACCCCCACTCCAGGCTCCAAGGCACTCACCAGAGCGGCAGACTTCAGCGCAAAAAGCATCAACAGAAACCTGCCCCTTTGCTGTTGGCCTCACAAGGAGGCTTCGCAACTCTGCACTTGGTTTCTTTGGCCACATGCAACAAGAATGGGCCCCCACGGCTTCATTGACAACACAATCATCTCCTCGCAGCCTAGCAAAAGCCAAAAGGCACCTGGGCCAACAGAGACTCTTCAAGTGAAGAATGACTCAAGAAAACTGCAGAACACTTCCACAAGGCAAAGACACCTTTCCAAAGAGGGAAAACAAACCAACAGAGCCTTTTCACCTCCAGCCCTACCACGTACGCCCTTGGCCATAATACCCTAGAAGCCAAGAGATGGAGCCTCCCAGGGCCAAGCAGCCAGAAGCTCACCCGCAGCCCCCAGCTCATCAGTGCCCCAGCATGACAGGTCAAAGGCCAATTTCTATCTGTCACTGCCTGCAGGAGATGGCTACGACCTTCAGGACTCCAGCACTCAGCATCGTCAGCCAGCAACAGCAAGTGCTGGCTGCTCAGAAACTTGCACCTCTGCCTTGAACTAAAGACAGCACAAAACACAGCGGGCACTTACTGTCTTTGTATGAGCATGCTGTCGTGTGACCACAGCTGGACGCTGGCGGTCATCTTGCTCATCTTCCTCCTCTCGGGCTATTTCAGTAATAGCAGAGAGACCGACGGGAAAGTCGGCTCTCGGTCTTGTCACCTGTGGCAAGGGAGAAGCATCAGGGACAGGTAGTTAGTTATCTATCATTTCAAACCCCATTTCTCCTCAGATCTACGACCACAGACTCTAAGGAGAACTCATCAACTTTGTTACCAATGGCATTCTAAGTCACTCCAACCACATTGAAATGGGCCAATTCAACTGAATAGAATATTGCTAAGAATTGAATAGCCCTCCCTGGCTGCTATCAGCAAGCAAGGTTGTCTCTGCAAAACACAGCTTTTCTTTCTTGAAACCTTTGAAGTGGACAAACAGGAAAGAGCCAGAAAGGTATTTGCGATTGCTGCCACAGACATGGAAAAACCAAAAAGATTCAGAAACCCTTCCAGTGTTTGATAAGGACCAGAAAAGGAGTGCAGAATCATCCTTGCTTGCTGGAGAAAGAGAAAATGAACAGGGCTTCTCCTCCTAGCAAACCAACAAACAACAAGATGCAAGTGTCACACACTCCAGTGTCTAAAACACTTGGATGCAGTGAGGGGACGTTTGGCAGGGAAACAAACAGCCCTTGTGCGGAGCACTGTCATGTAGGCATCTATGGAAGTCTGCATGAAGGTCCCTTCCGAGCCTCCCGCTGTCCAGGCTAAAGCTCCCTGAGCACCTCCTCACTGCCCTTGTGCTCCAGCCTCTTGCCCAGCTCCCGTGGCTTTCTCTGCACACGCTCCAGCCCCTCAATCACTTTCTGCGTCACAGGGCCCACAGCTGCACACAGCACTCCAGCTGTGGCTGCAGCGCTGCCCAGCACAGGACGACACTCACTGCCCTGCTCCTGCTGCCCCTCTGCTGCTGACACAGGCCACCATGCCCTTGGCCTTCTTGGCCACTTGGCCACACGCTACCTCATCTTCAGCTGTCCTGGACTGGCAGCACCCCTGGCTCATTTTGGCCCACGCAGCTCCCCAGCCACAAAGCTGTCCAACTTACTTCAGATACAGCATTCACCATTTCTGCATGGCCTTCCTCTTCTGAGAAATACAACACAGCAGTCAAGGACTTGAAGCTTCACCCCCACTCCAGGCTCCAAGGCACTCACCAGAGCGGCAGACTTCAGCGCAAAAAGCATCAACAGAAACCTGCCCCTTTGCTGTTGGCCTCACAAGGAGGCTTCGCAACTCTGCACTTGGTTTCTTTGGCCACATGCAACAAGAATGGGCCCCCACGGCTTCATTGACAACACAATCATCTCCTCGCAGCCTAGCAAAAGCCAAAAGGCACCTGGGCCAACAGAGACTCTTCAAGTGAAGAATGACTCAAGAAAACTGCAGAACACTTCCACAAGGCAAAGACACCTTTCCAAAGAGGGAAAACAAACCAACAGAGCCTTTTCACCTCCAGCCCTACCACGTACGCCCTTGGCCATAATACCCTAGAAGCCAAGAGATGGAGCCTCCCAGGGCCAAGCAGCCAGAAGCTCACCCGCAGCCCCCAGCTCATCAGTGCCCCAGCATGACAGGTCAAAGGCCAATTTCTATCTGTCACTGCCTGCAGGAGATGGCTACGACCTTCAGGACTCCAGCACTCAGCATCGTCAGCCAGCAACAGCAAGTGCTGGCTGCTCAGAAACTTGCACCTCTGCCTTGAACTAAAGACAGCACAAAACACAGCGGGCACTTACTGTCTTTGTATGAGCATGCCGTCGTGTGACCACAGCTGGACGCTGGCGGTCATCTTGCTCATCTTCCTCCTCTCGGGCTATTTCAGTAATAGCAGAGAGACCGACAGGAAAGTCGGCTCTCGGTCTTGTCACCTGTGGCAAGGGAGAAGCATCAGGGACAGGTAGTTAGTTATCTATCATTTCAAACCCCATTTCTCCTCAGATCTACGACCACAGACTCTAAGGAGAACTCATCAACTTTGTTACCAATGGCATTCTAAGTCACTCCAACCACATTGAAATGGGCCAATTCAACTGAATAGAATATTGCTAAGAATTGAATAGCCCTCCCTGGCTGCTATCAGCAAGCAAGGTTGTCTCTGCAAAACACAGCTTTTCTTTCTTGAAACCTTTGAAGTGGACAAACAGGAAAGAGCCAGAAAGGTATTTGCGATTGCTGCCACAGACATGGAAAAACCAAAAAGATTCAGAAACCCTTCCAGTGTTTGATAAGGACCAGAAAAGGAGTGCAGAATCATCCTTGCTTGCTGGAGAAAGAGAAAATGAACAGGGCTTCTCCTCCTAGCAAACCAACAAACAACAAGATGCAAGTGTCACACACTCCAGTGTCTAAAACACTTGGATGCAGTGAGGGGACGTTTGGCAGGGAAACAAACAGCCCTTGTGCGGAGCACTGTCATGTAGGCATCTATGGAAGTCTGCATGAAGGTCCCTTCCGAGCCTCCCGCTGTCCAGGCTAAAGCTCCCTGAGCACCTCCTCACTGCCCTTGTGCTCCAGCCTCTTGCCCAGCTCCCGTGGCTTTCTCTGCACACGCTCCAGCCCCTCAATCACTTTCTGCGTCACAGGGCCCACAGCTGCACACAGCACTCCAGCTGTGGCTGCAGCGCTGCCCAGCACAGGACGACACTCACTGCCTTGCTCCTGCTGCCCCTCTGCTGCTGACACAGGCCACCATGCCCTTGGCCTTCTTGGCCACTTGGCCACACGCTACCTCATCTTCAGCTGTCCTGGACTGGCAGCACCCCTGGCTCATTTTGGCCCACGCAGCTCCCCAGCCACAAAGCTGTCCAACTTACTTCAGATACAGCATTCACCATTTCTGCATGGCTTTCCTCTTCTGAGAAATACAACACAGCAGTCAAGGACTTGAAGTTTCACCCCCACTCCAGGCTCCAAGGCACTCACCAGAGCGGCAGACTTCAGCGCAAAAAGCATCAACAGAAACCTGCCCCTTTGCTGTTGGCCTCACAAGGAGGCTTCGCAACTCTGCACTTGGTTTCTTTGGCCACATGCAACAAGAATGGGCCCCCACGGCTTCATTGACAACACAATCATCTCCTCGCAGCCTAGCAAAAGCCAAAAGGCACCTGGGCCAACAGAGACTCTTCAAGTGAAGAATGACTCAAGAAAACTGCAGAACACTTCCACAAGGCAAAGACACCTTTCCAAAGAGGGAAAACAAACCAACAGAGCCTTTTCACCTCCAGCCCTACCACGTACGCCCTTGGCCATAATACCCTAGAAGCCAAGAGATGGAGCCTCCCAGGGCCAAGCAGCCAGAAGCTCACCCGCAGCCCCCAGCTCATCAGTGCCCCAGCATGACAGGTCAAAGGCCAATTTCTATCTGTCACTGCCTGCAGGAGATGGCTACGACCTTCAGGACTCCAGCACTCAGCATCGTCAGCCAGCAACAGCAAGTGCTGGCTGCTCAGAAACTTGCACCTCTGCCTTGAACTAAAGACAGCACAAAACACAGCGGGCACTTACTGTCTTTGTATGAGCATGCTGTCGTGTGACCACAGCTGGACGCTGGCGGTCATCTTGCTCATCTTCCTCCTCTCGGGCTATTTCAGTAATAGCAGAGAGACCGACGGGAAAGTCGGCTCTCGGTCTTGTCACCTGTGGCAAGGGAGAAGCATCAGGGACAGGTAGTTAGTTATCTATCATTTCAAACCCCATTTTTCCTCAGATCTACGACCACAGACTCTAAGGTGAAGTCATCAACTTTGTTACCAATGGCATTCCAAGTCACTCCAACCACATTGAAATGGGCCAATTCAACTGAATAGAATATTGCTAAGAATTGAATAGCCCTCCCTGGCTGCTATCAGCAAGCAAGGTTGTCTTTGCAAAACACAGCTTTTCTTTCTTGAAACCTTTGAAATGGACAAACAGGAAAGAGCCAGAAAGGCCTTTGCGATTGCTGCCACAGACATGGAAAAACCAAAAGGGTTCAGAATTCCCTCCAGTGTTTGATAAGGACCAGAAAAGGAGTGCAGAATCATCCTTGCTTGCTGGAGAAAGAGAAAATGAACAGGGCTTCTCCTCCTAGCAAACCAACAAACAACAAGATGCAAGTGTCACACACTCCAGTGTCTAAAACACTTGGATGCAGTGAGGGGACGTTTGGCAGGGAAACAAACAGCCCTTGTGCGGAGCACTGTCATGTAGGCATCTATGGAAGTCTGCATGAAGGTCCCTTCCGAGCCTCCCGCTGTCCAGGCTAAAGCTCCCTGAGCACCTCCTCACTGCCCTTGTGCTCCAGCCTCTTGCCCAGCTCCCGTGGCTTTCTCTGCACACGCTCCAGCCCCTCAATCACTTTCTGCGTCACAGGGCCCACAGCTGCACACAGCACTCCAGCTGTGGCTGCAGCGCTGCCCAGCACAGGACGACACTCACTGCCTTGCTCCTGCTGCCCCTCTGCTGCTGACACAGGCCACCATGCCCTTGGCCTTCTTGGCCACTTGGCCACACGCTACCTCATCTTCAGCTGTCCTGGACTGGCAGCACCCCTGGCTCATTTTGGCCCACGCAGCTCCCCAGCCACAAAGCTGTCCAACTTACTTCAGATACAGCATTCACCATTTCTGCATGGCTTTCCTCTTCTGAGAAATACAACACAGCAGTCAAGGACTTGAAGTTTCACCCCCACTCCAGGCTCCAAGGCACTCACCAGAGCGGCAGACTTCAGCGCAAAAAGCATCAACAGAAACCTGCCCCTTTGCTGTTGGCCTCACAAGGAGGCTTCGCAACTCTGCACTTGGTTTCTTTGGCCACATGCAACAAGAATGGGCCCCCACGGCTTCATTGACAACACAATCATCTCCTCGCAGCCTAGCAAAAGCCAAAAGGCACCTGGGCCAACAGAGACTCTTCAAGTGAAGAATGACTCAAGAAAACTGCAGAACACTTCCACAAGGCAAAGACACCTTTCCAAAGAGGGAAAACAAACCAACAGAGCCTTTTCACCTCCAGCCCTACCACGTACGCCCTTGGCCATAATACCCTAGAAGCCAAGAGATGGAGCCTCCCAGGGCCAAGCAGCCAGAAGCTCACCCGCAGCCCCCAGCTCATCAGTGCCCCAGCATGACAGGTCAAAGGCCAATTTCTATCTGTCACTGCCTGCAGGAGATGGCTACGACCTTCAGGACTCCAGCACTCAGCATCGTCAGCCAGCAACAGCAAGTGCTGGCTGCTCAGAAACTTGCACCTCTGCCTTGAACTAAAGACAGCACAAAACACAGCGGGCACTTACTGTCTTTGTATGAGCATGCTGTCGTGTGACCACAGCTGGACGCTGGCGGTCATCTTGCTCATCTTCCTCCTCTCGGGCTATTTCAGTAATAGCAGAGAGACCGACGGGAAAGTCGGCTCTCGGTCTTGTCACCTGTGGCAAGGGAGAAGCATCAGGGACAGGTAGTTAGTTATCTATCATTTCAAACCCCATTTTTCCTCAGATCTACGACCACAGACTCTAAGGTGAAGTCATCAACTTTGTTACCAATGGCATTCCAAGTCACTCCAACCACATTGAAATGGGCCAATTCAACTGAATAGAATATTGCTAAGAATTGAATAGCCCTCCCTGGCTGCTATCAGCAAGCAAGGTTGTCTTTGCAAAACACAGCTTTTCTTTCTTGAAACCTTTGAAATGGACAAACAGGAAAGAGCCAGAAAGGCCTTTGCGATTGCTGCCACAGACATGGAAAAACCAAAAGGGTTCAGAATTCCCTCCAGTGTTTGATAAGGACCAGAAAAGGAGTGCAGAATCATCCTTGCTTGCTGGAGAAAGAGAAAATGAACAGGGCTTCTCCTCCTAGCAAACCAACAAACAACAAGATGCAAGTGTCACACACTCCAGTGTCTAAAACACTTGGATGCAGTGAGGGGACGTTTGGCAGGGAAACAAACAGCCCTTGTGCGGAGCACTGTCATGTAGGCATCTATGGAAGTCTGCATGAAGGTCCCTTCCGAGCCTCCCGCTGTCCAGGCTAAAGCTCCCTGAGCACCTCCTCACTGCCCTTGTGCTCCAGCCTCTTGCCCAGCTCCCGTGGCTTTCTCTGCACACGCTCCAGCCCCTCAATCACTTTCTGCGTCACAGGGCCCACAGCTGCACACAGCACTCCAGCTGTGGCTGCAGCGCTGCCCAGCACAGGACGACACTCACTGCCTTGCTCCTGCTGCCCCTCTGCTGCTGACACAGGCCACCATGCCCTTGGCCTTCTTGGCCACTTGGCCACACGCTACCTCATCTTCAGCTGTCCTGGACTGGCAGCACCCCTGGCTCATTTTGGCCCACGCAGCTCCCCAGCCACAAAGCTGTCCAACTTACTTCAGATACAGCATTCACCATTTCTGCATGGCTTTCCTCTTCTGAGAAATACAACACAGCAGTCAAGGACTTGAAGTTTCACCCCCACTCCAGGCTCCAAGGCACTCACCAGAGCGGCAGACTTCAGCGCAAAAAGCATCAACAGAAACCTGCCCCTTTGCTGTTGGCCTCACAAGGAGGCTTCGCAACTCTGCACTTGGTTTCTTTGGCCACATGCAACAAGAATGGGCCCCCACGGCTTCATTGACAACACAATCATCTCCTCGCAGCCTAGCAAAAGCCAAAAGGCACCTGGGCCAACAGAGACTCTTCAAGTGAAGAATGACTCAAGAAAACTGCAGAACACTTCCACAAGGCAAAGACACCTTTCCAAAGAGGGAAAACAAACCAACAGAGCCTTTTCACCTCCAGCCCTACCACGTACGCCCTTGGCCATAATACCCTAGAAGCCAAGAGATGGAGCCTCCCAGGGCCAAGCAGCCAGAAGCTCACCCGCAGCCCCCAGCTCATCAGTGCCCCAGCATGACAGGTCAAAGGCCAATTTCTATCTGTCACTGCCTGCAGGAGATGGCTACGACCTTCAGGACTCCAGCACTCAGCATCGTCAGCCAGCAACAGCAAGTGCTGGCTGCTCAGAAACTTGCACCTCTGCCTTGAACTAAAGACAGCACAAAACACAGCGGGCACTTACTGTCTTTGTATGAGCATGCTGTCGTGTGACCACAGCTGGACGCTGGCGGTCATCTTGCTCATCTTCCTCCTCTCGGGCTATTTCAGTAATAGCAGAGAGACCGACGGGAAAGTCGGCTCTCGGTCTTGTCACCTGTGGCAAGGGAGAAGCATCAGGGACAGGTAGTTAGTTATCTATCATTTCAAACCCCATTTTTCCTCAGATCTACGACCACAGACTCTAAGGTGAAGTCATCAACTTTGTTACCAATGGCATTCCAAGTCACTCCAACCACATTGAAATGGGCCAATTCAACTGAATAGAATATTGCTAAGAATTGAATAGCCCTCCCTGGCTGCTATCAGCAAGCAAGGTTGTCTCTGCAAAACACAGCTTTTCTTTCTTGAAACCTTTGAAATGGACAAACAGGAAAGAGCCAGAAAGGCCTTTGCGATTGCTGCCACAGACATGGAAAAACCAAAAGGGTTCAGAATTCCCTCCAGTGTTTGATAAGGACCAGAAAAGGAGTGCAGAATCATCCTTGCTTGCTGGAGAAAGAGAAAATGAACAGGGCTTCTCCTCCTAGCAAACCAACAAACAACAAGATGCAAGTGTCACACACTCCAGTGTCTAAAACACTTGGATGCAGTGAGGGGACGTTTGGCAGGGAAACAAACAGCCCTTGTGCGGAGCACTGTCATGTAGGCATCTATGGAAGTCTGCATGAAGGTCCCTTCCGAGCCTCCCGCTGTCCAGGCTAAAGCTCCCTGAGCACCTCCTCACTGCCCTTGTGCTCCAGCCTCTTGCCCAGCTCCCGTGGCTTTCTCTGCACACGCTCCAGCCCCTCAATCACTTTCTGATTCACCGGGCCCACAGCTGCACACAGCACTCCAGCTGTGGCTGCAGCGCTGTCCAGCACAGGGCGATGCTCATTGCCCTGCTCCTGCTGCCCCTCTGCTGCTGACATAGGCCACCATGCCCTTGGCCTTCTTGGCCACCTGTCTACATGCTGCCTCATCTTCAGCTGCCCTCAACTGGCAGCTCCCCTTGTTCATTTCCGCTCACGCAGCTCCCCAGCCAAAAGTTGCCCATCTCAGTTCAGATACATCATCCTCCACCATTTTAAGATGGCCTTCTTGTTCTACACTGCATGTTCTAAGGAGATGTCTTTAAATGGATAGGAATAGAATTCTCAGTCACTCTCACTAAATTAAAATGGGCTAAGTCTACTCTATAGGAAATTTCTTTTAGTTCAGTGTTCCCCTGTGGCTGCCGTCTGCAAGCAACCTTCTTTCTTCAAAACTGAGTTGCTAGTTCTTCAGGGCTCTGAGATGCAAATTAGGAAATATCCACTTATGCCTTTTTTTTTTTCTTTGAAGGCATGAAGATGGATTCTTTTTTGGCCTCCCTAGCTAGCCCTCTAACTCTACTGCTACTGGCCAAGCTTACAGCTCGCTCTACAATTCCTAAACATCAGGAACATGAAATCTTTTCTCACTCACCTCAGCATCAGCACCACTGAAGACACGCTTCACGTGACCTGTATTGGGCAAGGGAAAATGAACCAGATGCTGTCAGAAAACTGCCTGGGTTGCTGAATCCCACAAAACAAGTCAACCCAAACAGAGATGATTTTCATTTCACAAAATCCCTTCAGGAGACACATTTCATTCACACAGCCAGCAAGAGATCAGGACAATATTCTTGGTTATGCCTACACTTTGGCCGTTTTGCCAGTATATGAATTCAAACGTAATCAAGAAAATGCAAATTCTTCTTGAACACTCAATGCTCCTGTTCTACCAAACACATAAAACAGCTTCTAAAATCTCTCCTTCAGGTCCTTTTTTAAAAAAATCAGTTGCATGCACTAATTCTCATTTAACTTGCTGAAAACAATTGCACAGAAAAGCTTCCCAAAATCCCCCTGAGCTGTGGCAGTTTTCTTGTGGAAGAGCAGAGCAGCAGCTCCAGGGCTCGGGAGCGGACACTGACTGCTTTAGAATTTGCACTTCCTTGCAAAAGGAATCACTATTTTAGCACTCAGCAAAAGGTCAAGTTGGACCTTGGTCAAATCCTTTCATGAGAAAATTTAGAAAGAGAGAAGCTTTCCCTGAATTCTGGGAACAACTGCAGAGTTATTACAAGGCCCTCCAAGAAGGTCTCTCACTCTACATTTTCAGAGGTGTCTTGATTGTCCCAGCAAATTGAGGAAATGACAGACTCTAGTGCCACAGACTCTCCTATAGAGGGAACGGAGGCCCTGAAGGTTCCCTTGCAAATGCTGCCCCTGTGGCTACAGACACCCCCTTTTCAGCTGAACATCCTGACAGGAGTTTCACCAAACCAGTGGCATCCTAATGCTCTTTCTGCTTCTAAATAAGAAACTCAGTCACTAAGAAAGAGCAGGAAGACATACAAAAGCCAGGTTAGGTTACACCCAGGGAAAACCTCTACTTACGTGCCAAGTGAGTCACGAAATATACAGAATAAGGAACACCAAATGCTGCAATAATTGCAGGAGCAAGTCCCGCAATCATTGTAGCACTGCTCTGCAAGTTTGCAGACTGTGCTCCAACACTAGGAAAAGCGAGGCTCTTATCAGTGTGCAGGTACCCACTGACAAATGCCTCAACCAGGAGAATGCTCCTGCACTGAACAAGCCCTAGGGCTGCTCTGACACTCAGGCCTTACATGCACCAAGGCAACCTTCTGATGTCACCACGACAATGTGGCAAACATGCCCTGACATCACAAAGCAAACACTCTATGCTGCTCTGTGAATTTATGCCAAGCAATAACCAACCTTCCCTACAGCACACGCAAACAGCCTGGGAAGTTCTCCTCGGTCAAAAAGCAGCACAAATTCCCCTCGTAGGCCAAACCCTGTTATTCAAGGGATCCAAGAGTAACTCCAAGAGTGCACAAAGCACCTACAGCCTGCACCCCAACGGAGCACTCAGATGGGACACAAGCAAAGGAAACCAGACCAAGAAAATTGCCCACAGTATTGCACATCTCAGAAATTACCTGCGTTTTATAACTTTTTAAAGGTTTCTTAGACCTTAACAAAGGACTGAATAAGGAAAGATTGCAGCACTGTCACAGTTACAGCTAGTCACAATCTCCGTGACTAGCAGCCACATGCTCATCTACAAAAAGGATGCTCTGCCTTTTATATCCTTAGCCCCTCCCAATGTTTTGTCAGTCAACTCTTTCTCTGCTGTGCATTGCTGGAGATTACTTTCTCGCATCTTCCTTGGAGGTCAGGTGTTGTTACACCCCACCTCCTGGTCACAAGCCAGCCCACCCCAAAAGCCCTGACTCCTAAGGCTATTACAAGGGGGATAAGAAAGAGGACTATGGGAGGATATATTACAATAGCATCACTTTACATTTGAACATCCACATAACATCTATCTCTTAATTGTGAGAGCCAACTCTGTCATTACTCACCTATAGCGCACAGAACTAGAAGAGAAGGCACTGTTGGCATAACAGCTGAAATCATTCCCCTTTCAAAGCTGCACTGCTCACCCATTGGATTGACCAATACATTGTTTCTCTTTCAAGGGTCAAGTTCCCATCTGGTAAACAATACACTTTTCTTCATTGCCTTGTCAACCTGCTCAAACATGGATCAAATATGGCAGGGCCTTAGGCACGATGCCAGTTCCTGACACAGTCGTTTGGGAAATATCCCATTCCTCACATTCTCCTTTCCTGGTCAAGAGCCTCCTAAAAACACTTTCTTCCCTCTGAATGCATTCCAGCTACCTTCTTATAAGGAGGACCGCTCTCCTTATTCTCAAGGCCAAGATAGCCACTCGCACACAGTAAGCACTGCAGTGGGGGAATACAGGGTTCAGCACCGCCTGTTAAAGCTAAAGGAATTCACAAGACTAAACCTTGTTATACTTAATGCCTCTCCTTCCTATTCTGGGAATCAAACACAAGCGTTTCATCAATACACCCTGCAAGTGCTCTTGCTGAGTGAAGCCACACTGCTGTGTCAATAAAGCAGCCGGGACTGAGTTTCTTCATGCAGAGAAAGCTAATTCTTTATTCACATAACTCATTTTTATACCGTTTTCACAGACCTCGTGTTCAACTCCAAATGGCTGGTAGTTTTCTTGCCACACAATTCATTGCTTAGAAGGTGGTTTGGTGTGTACATGCTAAGACTCTCTTTTATTCAGGTGATTACATTTTTTCTTTGTGGACTCTTATGGGACAGATCTCTTATTTATTACAGATGCAAACAGTTTTCTTAGCACAAGAGCTTGTTGTGTTAACTGCACTCATTCTTAGCACTTTTCCCATGGGAAGTAAGCTGGCTGCACCTAGAAGACATAACAGGACAGCTGGGAATTTAGCAGAGCAAGGCCTTATTTTAGAAGGCCTTTCTTTTCTAATACCCCTACATGTGGCCAACACATTGTGACTTCCTTTCAGATATTAATGAAGAAAACACAGATTGCCTACTGAAATTATTCTGCTCTCTTCCAAATCAGTTCACTCCTCAAGCAAAACCCTCAGGTACATCCCCGATTCCCTCTCTGCCAGCAGCTCACAGCTGCATTGCACAGCGCTTGCTGTGCACAGACAGCACAAAGCAGGCAGGCCTGGCGGCCCTGAATATTTCTGCAAAACACTCTGCATCTCCCCCCTTTGCTGTGGCTCAGTGCACAACTGCAGGATTGCAGGCGCTTCCTCCCAGAGCTGCGTGAGGCACTGGCTCCTGCAGATGTGACCGGCCGAGCTGTCCCTGCCTCCCGCTGGCCTCGCTTCCCCGGGCAGAAGTGCCGTGCCTGAAGGAGGCCGCCCTGTGCTCCAGCCTGCCGAGCAGCCCGGCTCCCTGCCCCGGTGCCCAGAGTGAGCACACACTGCTGACCTTGCCCAGCACTTACAGGGCAGCCGGCAGAAGAAGAGGAATCGTCAGCCAGCCCACGGCCCTCGGCTGCCCTTGGCCTTTCTCTGCTCCCGGGCACGCTCCAGACGGCCGATGCCTCCAGTGCGGGCTGTGCCCAGCACGGCTGCGCTTCCCCTCGGCAGCAGCCAGCTGCCCCCCGGGCTCTGAGAGCGGAGGATTCGCCCGCTCCCAGCAAGAGGCACCCAGGGCCCGGCTGCTGCCTCTCGCAGGTACAAGGGCTCCTTCCAGCCTGCCTCTGCCCGGGCTCAGGCTGCTCCGGCCTCTGCCGGGCTCTGCTGCGGCTCCGCCCCGGCCAAGGCCGGGCCCGCTCTCCCCTCACAGGCGCTGACAGCTCCGCGCCACAGGAGACCTTCCCGAGCACCCTCTCTGATCTTTCTGCTCTCTCACTTCAGCAAGGCTCTCCTTCTGCCAAAGAGACTTCACTTAGGGATACAATTCCAAGTGGCAGGAACCCAAATGCTCTCGAGTCAAACTGAATGCACACAGTGTTTTGGTTCTGCAAGCAGAAGTGCCACAGCTGTGCCAAAAGGGGCAAGTGGCCCATATTTTAAAGGCAGTGTGGTCTGGAGAGAATTAATGAAGAGGAGCTGTCCCCACTTTAAAACTGTACCAAAGATGCCATAAATCATCTGACATCTGACAATTCAGAAGGACTGCAGAGTTTATTCACAGGGTGAAAAGGAAAGGAATCTTCCTGATAAGCCAAAGTTTCAGAAACTTTATTTTCAGTCCTAATCGATAATCCTAATCTACCATCCTACTCTACAAAAGTACTCTTCAGTCCTACTCTAAGCTGTTTATGGAGTAAATGGCCCTGATGTGATTAGCACAGTGTTTGCTTCACTTTCTTTCTCTTCACTGAATGGTAAGTAGGGCCAGAGTGTACACTGGCATGTCTGATTCGAATGGATGCTACTCACAGGAAAAAAAGACAACAAAAACCAATGAACCATGACTTTCCATGCTCAGTGCTTCACAGAATAAATCAGGATTCCTCTGATTCCTAGAAAGACCCAGAAAGTAGAACAATGGGACCATCTGCTCCCCACTTGTCATTGTGCAGGACTTTGCCATCACAGCCAAACATGGGCCAGAATCCCATTCATTTGTTTATTGTGATGTCTTCACCTTGCTGGGGTTTTTGCCCTGCCAGTGCTCTAGAAATGGTGCTTTCTGTCCCTGGGATTTCTTCCTTTCAGGAAACTCTAATGACTCACATAGTGCCTGTCTTTGAAAGACAGGCACTGTGCTGATTTCCACAGGGACAGAAAGCAGTGTCTGCCTTTCCATGCCCTGCCCCTCCTGTGCTGGGTGGCACCTTCCTTCCCAGCAGGGCCAGCCCAGTGGCACTGGGCCCTGCAGTTCCCTCTCTGCCACACAACCTGGCAGGGACCCTGGGGCAGTTCCCGTCTGCTTGAGCGTGCCAGGCAGCAGATGGGGCTGGGACAAGTCCCTCCCAGCTGTCCCTGTGTGTGTGCCAGAAACCCCTAAGGGTGGGCTGGGGGCACAAACCAGGGCCCCTCAGAAGTTCACAGTGAGCCCCCCACAGCCCCTCCTGCCCACAGCCAAATCTCTGACCCCTCAGCTGGGACTGGCTTCCTTGGGTTCCTGAACCACCATTTCATGTCTCTGTACCCTGCATTGCTCTACTTCTATTCTTTTGTCATTAGATAAAAATGAACTAAATTACTAAATTACAAAACAGGCCAACAGAAACAGTCAGAGGACAGTGCACCTGTCCTCTCAGGAAATGCAGAGACAGTTGGAATTATTAAGTTTAGTGAAGAACACGCCCCAGGGAACGCTTATTGCCTGTTTCCAAGACTTAAGAGTGGCTTTGAAGAAAGTGAGGGACACGGTTTTTTAAAAGGTCAGTTAGAATAGGATGTAGGCAAATATTTTTAAGCACAAAGGAGATCTAATCAGAGCTGGTCTAAGGAAGAATTTGTTTACTCAGAGCATGGTGCCACCCTGGCACAGGTTGCCCCAACAGCTTGTAGGTGCCTCATCCCTGGAACCATTCCAGGTCAGGTAGCAAAGGGCTCTGAACAACCTGATCTCTGTAAAGCTGTCCCTGCTCATTGCAGGACACTCAGACCAGAGGACCTTTACAGGGCCCTGCCAGCCCAGCCCAGGCTAGGATTCCTCACTCTTTTCATCTGAACAGCACCAAGAGTGGAGGTGAGGAGGAAGGGGCTCATCTGATGCCTTGGACTTCAGTGGAGGAGGAGCCCATCCCTCAGACCTTGTTTCACCTGCAGCCCCTTCACATTTTACCTGCAGGAGCTCCTTGGCAGACCAGCGCTGCGCCTCGTCTCTCTGCAGGCAGCAGCTCAGGAAGTCACGCAGCAAAGTTGAGAGGAGCTTGGGATGCTGCAGCTGTGGGGTCCCTCCTGTGGCTATCAGGCGTTGAGCCTGAAGAAAAAGGAAACACGAGGTTCCACCTGCTGCTTTCACATCTCTAGGTGCTCTCCCAGATCCCTTTGTTTAACCTCTGTTCTTCAGTGGCAGTTTCTGCCCTGGCAGAGACCCAGAGATGACTTTCCTTTACCCACCCAAAAAACCAAACTCTGATGCAGCCACAGCTTTTCCACCATCCTGCAGATCTTGCCTTAGCAGCTGATTTTACTGACTGACCTAGTTAGTGGGAACTACATCAGCAAAAGCTCCTTGGCTTCTCTGAGGATTCACACCAGCTTGAGAGGCTTTTTGGAAGAGGGACTTTGCTATACTAACAAATTCCAGGAATTAGTACATGAAAATCATCTCTGCAGTGCTTTTTAGTCCTTTAAGCACACGTGTCATAGAACAAAACTCATCAAGCTTTTTGTCCTGTTCTTGAAAACAATGGGAATTGGAGGAAAAGAAAGGAAATCCATCAGTTAATCCCCAGGTAAGGAAACAAACATTTACAATCTCATATTCAGCACAGACACATTAAGATGCCTGCACAAATGTATTGGGATGAAAATGCTGGCTTGGACACACAGGAGCCACCTGCATCTCTGTCTGTCAGCAGTCTGAAAATTTCTGCTTTCGTTATGTGGAAAAGGAAAACTTCCCATGGTCAAATCAGAAGGAGAATTGCCGTCCCTTTGGTAACCTTCTGCTCATTTGGCTACCCAAGTCAATAGTCAATACATTAATGGTAGGCCTATCCCAGAAAGTGCCAGGAAACACCGGGAGGTTTTGGCTGGCTCTCCCCCTCACCAGGATCTACATTGGTGATGTGGAGTACGTGGCCTGGGCCAGGAGAGAAGCATGCTCACTAAATGTTCCAGCAGCACTGCACAAGAAGCAGAAAAGACTCTGTGGCCTTCACACCTTCATGCCCAGGTTTCAGGCATGTTTCCCAGTGAGAAGAAACTCCACAAGGTGTTAAGTTCCTCTCTGAAAAACAGTGCTTTAGACACTTTGCTGGGTTTGGGCTTCTTTTCTTCATTTCTGGAAATGTAACACCAGTTCTGGGAGGCTTGCATTGTGGTTTTAGGGGCATCTTCACAGACAGACAAGTGGGAACAACTTGAAACCCCAAGCAAAGTGTTGCCTGAGAAGAGTTGGGGAGGTTTTGCCTGTGCTAAGGCTTGAGCTGTCTGGCAATCCCCTTCCATGATGTCCAGAAACATCCAGCTGCTTCCCAGAACTCAGTCCCTCTGGGCACACAGGTCTCTGGAAACACCTGACGATTCCAACCTTTCTCCTGCTCAAGAGCATCTAACCTTATCTGAGCTCCAGTTTATTCAGCAAAGCCAAGGATGCTCACTTCCATACAGCTGACAGTGTTCATGGAGCTCAGCAGGTCTTTCTGATAGTCCTCAGGCCAAGGAATTACAGTGCAGATTGGCAAGACATCGGCTGAACATTATCCAATGTGGTTCATGTGGAACCAAGCTCTAACGCGTTGACAAGCCAGAGGGAGAGAGTTCATTCTGCTTTTGCAAGATGGTATTTAGAAACAGACTTAGAACTACTCAAATCTCAGCTTTCAGAATCCATTTAAAATAGACAAAAATAACAATGGCAAGAGGCCTTGGAGTCTCCATAAAAACACCCATCAGGATAATAATAATTTAGCACTAGTGGCGGTGAAATAAATGGCAGCCAAAGAGACTTTGTTCCTTTCTATTTCAACAAAGAAAAGGAAATTTTCCAAGGCTAAAATGGCCAATGTACTCTCCTTGATTAAAAGCAATTATGACAATTCATTCAGTTATGCAGATGTGAGCAGAACAGAGGGATCACAGGTCACGCCCGACGTTCCCTGTTCATTGGTGGAACCTGCAAACTCTGATTTTATGCTATTTATAAATGTGTCAGTTGATGGTTTCAGAAGAGCTTTTTTGGCAAAAGGATGGGGTTTTGTTTTTTATGTCATAGATCCCCTCTATTGGACTTTCAGAGGTGAAATTTTAGTTAAATGTAAAAAGCAAAGTTTTAAATTTGATATATATGGGAGGATCTCCTACCAGAAATTAGCTCACAAAAAGGATGGGGCAAAATTGAATGATATGCTGGTGTTGGTTGGTTTTAATTGCTTCTTGTAGAGCACATTTGCCTGTGGAACAACCAAAACCAAATGTTTGTGGGACCTTAGGCAAGGCAGCAGGCTCAGATACCATATGTTTGTCTAATTCAGAACCAGAAAAGCCTTTCTCAACCTGTCTAGTCTACCTGCCAATAAAGGATTTGCTCTCAGTCAAAAAACAATTCAATAGTAAGCCTGGTGAAATTGACAAAAAAATGGCAGCAATCCAGTATTGCATGGGAACATTGGGGCCAAAGAACTTCCCAAAGCAGTATCAGAACCCCAAGAATTAGAAATCCTTGGTCCTTTAACAATGGATTTCTGCCTTACAGCTAATGATTGGTGAGAAGGTGACCCTCCAAGTACAGTGTTACTCCCCATTGTTTTGCATACAGAAATTCAAGGTTCGGTGTAATTATTCAGACAGCCTCTTTCCGAGGCTGACCAATATCCACAACAATTACCAAAAGGATGTTGGCTCCTTTGTGGAGATAGGGCTTGGCAGCGCATTCCATCACACCTTGAAGGTGGCCCATGTAGCATTGGAATGCTCACTGTGGTGGCACCTACTGCTAAAGCAGTTATTAAGAAGAAACATAAAGGAACAAGATCTGCTCATCACAATTATGAAAACTGTGAGTGATATTATGCCTTGGAAAGCTGCTAAAAGGGTTTCATCAGGTTTGTTTTCACCCCAACTGGTTTCAGCAGTGGCATTAAAACAATTAGATCAGGTGGGATGTTGGCTGAGTAAAGCAACCAGTGCCACATGCACTGCAATCAGTGATATGCTGACAGACCTTAACAGTGTTGGGCATGCTACCCTTCCAAATAGAGCAGCAATTGATTTTCTTTTACTGGCACATGGACATGGTTGTGAGGAATTTGAAAGATTGTGTTGTATGAGCCTGTCTGATCACTCTGAATCCATCCACAAAAGCATACAAAAGCTGAAAGATTGGACAGTTCAAATTAAAGAGGATGGTGGGTCATGGTTAGATGATTTGTTCCAAGGATGGAGCTTTGCACCTTGGCTAAGGGAACTTTGTAAAATAGGTCTCTATATACTGGGTGTTTTGGTAGTGATACTAGTAGTAATACCTTACATATTTCAGTGTATATGCAACAAATGATGGACAAAATTATCAAGTTTTTATCATATGAGAGAGAGGTAGAACATGAATTCACAGAGAGTTCTCAAAATCTCACAGAGATGGTGGATGAAGGTGTAGACATGGAGGAATGTTTAGAATTTAGACCTTTGAAGAGGCAAGACTTTTTCAAACAATGAATTGCAATTGCTATCAGACATGGCATTAAAATTGCTATGTTGCAATAAAGCAAGGCTTAATACAAGGAAAAGGATGCTTTAAGCAAATAATAAGCAGGTACACTATAGTAAAGCTATGAAATGCAAGGTGGTTAATGAATGACACAGTTACAAAGGTTTCTTTTTAGTTGTACCAAGAGGGGGAAGGACACAGAAAAGACACAGAAAGACACAAAAAAGTGGTGGAAAAAATTGGCATCATGCTACTGCTGGTATCCTCCTGGAGGAAAATCTGTTGGGTTTCTTTAGGTTGTATGTTTCCAAAAACTAGGAAAACTGCTCAGCAGCGGTAGCCCAATTGCGAATGATTTTCTTGACTTGGCAAAGCTGGGATGTTTACAGTGGACTGTGTCCTTGGTTCAAATCACCTGCTCTCACCTGTGGACAAAACCACCTCCAGCAGCAGAAGCTACATCTGTCAATTTTCTCAAAAAGCTGTTGTAAATTTGGGAGAGGAAAGGAAAACATATCAGACACTATGGAGTAATGACAAGACTCTGAGGAACAGTTCCAAAGCAAATGGCAGCAGTTTCTCCCTGCACACTCCTTGTGCTCCAAGGCAGCCGGGCTGCCCTGGCTGCCCAGGACCCTGCACTCCACGGGCTCTGCAGAGCTGCACAGTGGGGAGGCAGCTTTGGGCACCTCTGCCCCTGGGCAGGAGTGGCTTCTTGCTCTGGAGGGCTGCCAGAGGGCAAATGCAGGGTGCTGGCCTTCTGCTCTTGGCCCTAGCGTGGCCTTGCAGGGCTAATCCTGTTCCCTGTCTTAAATGTGCTAAAGACAGACTTCTTTGTCTTGGCATTGATTTGCACCACAAAATACTGAATGACTAAGGCCTGATATAAGCCCCAACAACAGGACCTGAGCCAAAGCTGCCCTACAGATGACCTTTCCAACCAAATATTCTATGTATCTGCTCCTTAAGCAAGTATTACTATCAAAAGGATTGATGCATCCATTCATTGATGAAACACATCTTCACCTTTTGGCATTAGGAAAATCGACAAGGCCACACCTGCTGGTGGGCAGGTGCTGCCAGTTCGACTGCTTTCATCAAATAAAGGGGAATAAAGGCAGAGATGTACATGCACTGGACCCCTGGGCATGTCCAATGAATGTGCAAATATATGGAGAGATTTGTTAGGAATGATTTCACCTGTTATGCCAACAGTGCCTTCTCTCATGGTTCTGTGCAATGCTTTGGGTCATTTTCTTGGTCTGGTTTCCTTTGCTTGTGTCCCATCTGAGTGCTCCGTTGGGGTGCAGGCTGTAGGTGCTTTGTGCACTCTTGGAGTTACTCTTGGATCCCTTGAACAACAGGGTTTGGCCTACGAGGGGAATTTGTGCTGCTTTTTGACTGAGGAGGACTTCCCAGGCTGTTTGCGTGTGCTGTAGGGAAGGTTGGTTATTGCTTTACATAAATTCACAGAGCAGCATAGAGCGTTTCCTTTGTCATGTCAGGGCATGGTTGCCACATTGTCGTGGTGACATCAGAAGGTTGCCTTGGTGCACGTAAGGCCTGAGTGTCAGAGCAGCCCTAGGGCTTGCTCAGTGCAGGAGCATTCTCCTGGTTGAGGCATTTGTCAGTGGGCTCCTGCAGACTGGTAAGAGCCTCGCTTTTCCTAGTGTTGGAGCATAGCCTGCAAACTTGCAGAGCAGTGCTACAACAATGGAGGAGCTCACTGCTACAATTTTTGCTGCTTCTGCCGTTTACGAATCTGTATATTTTGTGACTCACTTGGCATGTAAGTAGAGGTTTTCCCTGCAGTTTGTATGTTGTCTTGCTCTTTCTTAGTGACTGTTGATTTAGAAACAGGAAGAGCATTAGGATGCCACTGCTTTGGTGAAGCTCCTGTCAACAGGTTCATCTGAAAAGGGGGTGTCTGTAGCCAAAGGGGAAGCA
The DNA here is from genome assembly GCF_963513975.1 of Fringilla coelebs. NCBI lineage: Eukaryota > Metazoa > Chordata > Aves > Passeriformes > Fringillidae > Fringilla > Fringilla coelebs. Next base: position 884,389 of record NW_028167583.1, read on the forward strand.
TTTACAAGGGCACCTGTAGGGACAAGCAAGAAGGCTTTGAAAATGGAGACTGGGAGACCTTCTTGGAGGGCCTTCTAAAAACTCAAACTCTACAGTTTGTTCCCAGAATTCAGGGAAAGCTTCTTTCTTTCTACATTTTCTCATGAAAGGATTTGAGTGTCTAACTTGACCTTTTACTGAGTGCTAAAATAGCGATTCCCTTTGCAAGGAAGTGCAAATTCTAAAGCAGTCAGTGTCCGCTCCTGAGCCCTGGAGCTGCTGCTGTGCTCTTCCACAAGAAAACTGCCACAGCTCAGGGGGATTTTGGGAAGCTTTTCTGTGCAATTGTTTTCAGCAAGTTAAATGAGAATTAGTGCATGCAACTGATTTTTTTAAAAAAGGACCTGAAGGAGAGGATTTTAGAAGCTGTTTTATGTGTTTGGTAGAACAGGAGCATTGAGTGTTCAAGAAGAATTTGCATTTTCTTCATCATGTTTGTATTCATTCACTGGCAAAATGGCCAAAGTGTAGGCATAACCAAGAATATTGTCCTGATCTCTTGCTGGCTGTGTGAATGAAATGTGTCTCCTGAAGGGATTTTGTGAAATGAAAATCATCTCTGTTTGGGTTGACTTGTTCTGTAGGATTCAGCAACCCAGGCAGTTTTCTGACAGCATCTGGTTCATTTTCCCTTGCCCTCTACAGGTCACCTGAAGCAAGTATTCTGTGGTTCTCACTCCTGAGGTGAGTGAGAAAGGGAGACTTCATGTTCTTGGTGTTAAAGAATTGTAGAGCGAGCTTTAAGCTTGGCCAGTAGCAGTAGAGGTAGAGGGCTAGCTTGGTACGCCGAAAAAAAATCCATTTTGATGACTGCAGCAGCAAAAAGCAAGGCATCACTGGCTAATTCCTGCTTTTCCATTTGAGAATTTGTAAGACCTAAAAGCTCCGTTTCACAAATAGAACATTGCTACCTGATAATAGGCTAGGTGGAACATTTAAATCAGAGTAATTTGCCGTATATATGAAGTAGCCAATTATAATTCAGTGAATGTGACTTTGAATCCCATTGCTATCAAAGTTTCTGATCTCTCCTTAGAAGATGTGGTGGTAGATCTGAAAAGAAATGCAGTTCTAAATGATAGGTAATGGTCTGTCCCTTATGCTTCTCTCTTTCCGCAGATGACAGAACCAGCAGCCGTCTCTCCCCTGGCTCCCACTGCTCCTGGCGAAGAAGCCCAAGAGGAGTAAACTGACGTGGATGACGGCCAGCCTCCGTCAGTGGTCACACCCCTGAACCTGTAAGCGCCATTTGTGTGTGGTGCTGTCTTTAGTGCAAGGCAGAGCTGCAAGTTTCGGAGCAGCCAGCGCTTCCTGTTGCTGGCTGAGGATGCTGAGTGCTGCAGTCCTGCCTGGAGCTTGCGATTTTCTCCAGGCAGTGCCAGCAGAACATGGCCTTTGAGCTGTCATGTTGAGGCCCCAGAGGGCTGGTGCCTGCAGTTGAGCATCTGTCTGCTTGGCTAAGAGGAGCTCTATCTCTCGGCTTCTGCCGTGCTATGGCCAAGGGCAAAGGTGGAAATGCTGGAGGTGCCAGGGCTTGGTTTGTTTGTTTTCCCTTTTTGGAAAGGCGTGTTTGGCTTGTGAAACCCATCTGCAGTTTTCCTGAGTAATTCTTCAGTTCTACAAAGTCTTTTTTGTGACAGCTGCCTTTTCACTTTTGATAACCTTCCAAAACATGGCAAACTTGTGTTGTCCATGAAGCTGTGGGGGGGCCATTCTTGATCCATGTGGCCAAAGAAAGGAACCATGTGTTGCGAAGCCTCCTTGTGAGGCAAAAAGCAGAAGGCAAGTTCATGCCATGGGACAGAGAGAGAGAGAGAGAGATGGCAAGTGTTTCTCACAGCAGGTTGTGAGAAGTTTTAGAGAGCTAGAAAGATGTGATAACTTGTTGCCTATAAACAATTTGCAGGCGGTGTTTTTCTACATTATTTTTCTGTTCCTCCCAAGGACAGTGCGTGAGAAAGATATTTCTGTTTGCTAGCCAATCGAATAGAATCTACCATACCACACTATAAAAACTGTGTGGTTCTTTTGAATAAAGCCGTTTTTGCCTTTTCTATGATCCTGCCTCTCGCCTGGTCCTGCCCTGACCTTGGCGCAAGTGACAAAGGGACAAGTTTGTTTTGATGCATTTTGTGATGTAGTCTGCAGCTTTGGCAAGTGCCTTGGAGCCTGGAGTGGGGATGAACTGCAAGTCAATGACTCCTGGCTGACAGGGACAAGGTGTAGTCTCTGACTGCTTTGTCCTCTTTGACTTCAGGTGCGAGTGTTGCCATCTCACCATGAAGCCTGCAAAGACGACCAGCAAATGTCTGGCAATGAAGGGCCCCAAGTTTGGAGTGAGGCACAGGAACAGTGCCCACCAGAAAGTCCTACAGGGTGAGCACATCATGCTGTAGCTGCTGCCGCTACAGCATTACCTCGAGGAAGCCCTTCTGTCACACCTGGGAACTCGAGCAAGTTTAGGCACTCAGAAACAGAGCTCGTCTCTCCGAATGAGCAGACTGAGAAGAGGTACCTGGAGATGCTGGGTACGTCTGGTGTGTTTCTTGTCTGAGGGACAGTGTGTTGTGTGCAGGTGTCAGCATAGCTGTGCCAAATGCTCCTCCTGAGTTTGGTGTCACAGGGCCATTTAGGACTCCCCAGAGGAAGTGCTGTGCTCCGAGGCAGCGAGAGAGTGCTCTGGGTGTTCCTGCTGCCTCTGAGGGCACCTGGGACTGCCTTGGGTTTGCCTGAGCTTCCCTCTCTGCTAAAGGCTGAAGCAGGGATTGTTCTTGGATCAGCAGATGGCTGTGACCTAGGAAATGATCTAGGCAAGTCCTGTGTTCTAGGGGCCAAACTGAACAGACTTTTCAGCTTCCAAAACTCTCATTACACTCCTGACTTCCAGCCAGGCATCAGAGCAAAACACTTCACAGAAATGGACTGGTTTCTGGTTTTGGAGTTTTGTCCTTTTTATTGGGAATTATTTTTTGCTGGGGGCTGGGGGGGAGGGGGGTTGTTGGTTTTGTGTTGTTTTTTTTTTTTTTTTTTTTTTTGTGGGGTTTTGTTTTTGTGGGTTTTTTTTCTTGTTTTTTGGGGTTTTTATGTTGATGATTTGTGGGGGTTTTTTGGTGGAGTTGTTTTTTCTCCATCCATAAAGAGGCCTTCTGCCCCCTGTCTTACTGATGTCATTTTTATGACAGTTACTGTTACCATTACTACATCTGCAGTCTATTTCCATAACAATGCTTTATTTTTGTCAGTAAGAGAATGCTGTATTTTTGTCAAAAAGAACGAACTACTTTGAAAGAACATCAGGTTAAAGGACAAATAAAGAGCAGGAGATGTTTTCCATGTGCCCCCAAAGAAAAAAACCAATACTTTTATACCAACCTTTATTTAATCTTCTAATTTTATGCTTATCAAGATGTGTCCAAGAGACACATCCAAGCGGTGTGATCAGATACAACTGTACTGCCGGCATTTCCCAGGAGAGAGCCTCCAGCCCACCCATGGTATATTCCTCAGATCCATGGCACTTTTTCATACCTGATTCCCACTCTTTCCTGTGACTGTTAGAATCCTACCCATTGGCCCAAGCCCTGCTCAGATCAGTCTCTAGGAAAACTCATCAAGTCCTTTGTGATTCTGCAGCACAACCCAATGAGTCTGCTTCTTGCCCCTAAGAGCTACCAGTGCTGTGCTCTCAGAAAAGACCTGGTGGGGCTGAGAGCAGAGCCCAGTGGACTCTGTGTCTACCATCACCTGTTGGGACCAAAAAAAGGCATTGATCTGCACCCTGGTGTGGATGATCTCAAAACCCATCCTGTTGTGTCCTGAATGGGGGCAACAGCTTGTACGGGGCTCAGGCTGCCTGTGGCTTCTTCCACTGCTTGTCAGTGCTCATGCTTGGGCTTTGCCAGCCTTGTTGTGCTAGCTGCCCTGTCCCTGAGGGCTGGTGGGACTGCAGAGGCTGGGGCCTTCCTTAGCTGGGAGAGGGGCATCTTTGAGCTCAGCCTGCTCATAAAGAGGTGAGGGTCCTGATGCTGAAAGCCCCATTGGAATTGGTTATAGCATGACTGCTCTGGTTTACAAATGGAAAGGAATTCTACTGGCAAACTGCTGAAAGGTGGAGAAGATGTCCTTCTCTCCTGGGAATGCATGTCCCTGTGCTTTGTTTCCTGTCAAGAGAACTCTTCAAAGGACTGTACAAAATCAGTCTCTGTGCCAGCCATCTGCACTGCAGGGCTGCCTGTCTTGTTGCTGGTGTTGTTGTTACTGAGCTGACTCTAAAGGGCTCAGAGCCGCAGACAATGGGGCCACCTTTTGTATCTCCTGGAAGCTGGGATCTCTTCTTTAAAGTCAGCATCTTGCATTTTGTTTCCCTCAGGGAGCTTGGTGAACATGGAAATTCCTATGATGCCCTGTACTGAAAAGGAACATATTGGCAGTAGGTGAGTCCAGCCACAGTTACTCTTGCACAACCATGGGCCTGGTGTTTTTCTGGTGGAGTGTATATCCAGCATGAAGTCAGGCCAGCTGCAAACATGTACACACACTGGGGATAGAGTGTCCCATGTATCAGTGCTGCTCAGAATTTGTGAGTGGGCTCAGAAGGCATTGTCAGAGACATCTCCATGCTGCCAAGGTCTTGCCTGCATCAAGGAAGACAACCTGGAAGGTCTCCTTGTCCCTCAAATGTGGGATAGCTCTGTGTTAATTTCTTCAGCATTTGTGTATGTCTCAAAATCATGCCGCCCCACTAATGAAAAAAGAAGAAACTTGCTTGCCTGAAGGAGCAACCTACCCCCTATCAAAGCTGTGAGATAACAGTTCTCAGGAACATTTCTTTTCCCTGGTTTGTGGAAGGAAACACTCTATGGTCAGGATAGGAACTGCATTGTTTAGAAAATGAAACACAAGAGAAAAGAATAAACTCCCTTTAGAAGTTGAAACCCAGCGCTTCAGGAACAGGCCCAGTGCACATGCACTTGAGAGGAAAATGCATCATCTACCTTCTGGCAGAGCCCTCCTGCATCCTGCAGGGTTTTGACATTTACAACAGAGGTCTCCTGAGTAGGCTGGCTTTCACTCTGGGAGCTGAACAGCTTCTCCTTTCTCTGCTTCTGTTTTGTTTCCAGGAGTTTCGGACATGTAGTTAGAACACTCGACAATGCCACAGGAGGAGAGGTAAATGCCAGCAGTCCCTGCAGACTCTGCTGCAATTGAGGGGCTTTCCCCTCTGGTGTGAGCAGTGGCTGGAGCTTTGGGTAGAGCTGTGCTGAAAAGCATCAGAAGCACAGCCTGGTGCCAGCCCATGAAATACATTTGGGACTTTGTCCTCCTCAGCTGGTGGAAGGAAGGCACGGAGGGCAGCGGTTCCTTTCAGAGAAGGAGGCGCTCACTCGCTCTCCATTGCTGAAACAAAGGTGGTGCCTTAGGGCACCTCACTGCTCTTTGGGGCTACAGCTTCAGAGTCCTGAATTCTCATTTCTGGCTGCCAGCAAACACATCTGAAAGTTTCTGGCAGCTCCTTAGCCACCTGCAGTGCTGCACTTGGGAACTGCACGTAGGGAGACATCTGCAAGGCGTCCCTAAAAGCCCTAAGCCCTGCCCATAGCCCAAGAGGTATCCACAGAGTATTAAGGCATGGATTATTTCTTCTGAATCCCAAACAAAGCAGTAGAGAGTACAATCAGAAGTTTGGGGATGATAGCTGAGACACCACTGTTACCAAGTGGACAAGGCAAAACCTCAGTGGCCCCACATGTCCTGTGACTGCCCCCAAGGGGGCAGAGAAATGGGCTGTTGGAATGTCAGTTCCTAATTACTGCAGTGCCTAATCACAAGGCAGTTTGGCACAGCTCAGCTGTGTCATTGCAAAATCACTCACTCCATGTGAGTTGTGGTCTCCTGCCACCAACTTCTCAAGTTTCTGATTTTCAATGTCATTTTAGGTGGCCATAAAGAAAATAAATCTTCAAGGACGGATGAGGAAGTCAATAAGCCTTAATGAAATCGTGATCATGAAGAGGTGTAGGAATCCCAGTGTTGTCAATTATTTAGACAGGTGAGAGGTCATGGTCTCATCCCATGGATGTGCATTTACATACAGCAAACATGAGAGGTTAAAAACCCACTTTGGTCAGTGGCAGAAAGTAGAGCTGTTAATTATTACTTATTCATATTTCTCTACACATCTCCAATGGATTAGAAGGGAGTGCATTTTGTCTGCATGAGTTTTCCCTGACACATGTAGTTTGAAAATTATTCCAAAATTATTTAGAACCTGGATCACTGTATCTTCCTAAGTCAATACGCTCAAAGTTCTCTGCCATCACATTTTTTCAGGATTGAATATTAAAGTTTCTTAAATGCTGATGAACCATCCTAAAGTGCATTTTCCTTAGATCATTGCCCCTCTTTGCCATTACTGTGCATGCCAGGAAGACAAGGTGCTTATTTCCAGAAACACCATGTGTGACATGTTTTTATCTGGGCAGTTACTAAACTGCACTTTTCACTTGCTGCCCATCTAAGACATCTCCTTTTTCACAGCTGTGCCTTTCTTCTTGAGACTGCACAGATTGCAAACAATGGACAGACAAGAGGGAATGTCTATTCCTTTGATTCTGTCCTAGTCACAAAGGGACATGGAAACAAGAAACCCAGAAGCAAAAAATCAATACAGCCATGCATGTTCCTCTCCACGCCCTTGTCTCCTTCTTTCAGCTTCCTTCTGGGTGAGGAACTCTGGCTGGTTTTGGAGTACATGGACGGAGGTGCCCTGAGTGATGTCATCAGCGAGACCCCCCTGTCTGAAGTTGAGATAGCAGCCATCAGTCGGGAGGTCAGCAATCCCATCTGTGCTGTAAAGGGCTTGGGCAGGATTGTCTGGGAAACAGGGGCTCAGACCTGGAGTGATTTCATGTGCCAAGCTTTTTTTCTGTTTTGCTGGTATGCTATGGGCAAGTAAAAGCACTTCAAGTGAAATGCCTGCCAGTGCCCCTGCACTTACTGTACTCAGTTCTTGCACTCTTATCTCCTGCTGTTGTACTCTTGCTCTGCCTCTTGTATTTGCTGTTCTCCATCTTGCCAAACTTTTGCCTGCCTTCACTGCATTCCTTGCCTGTAAAAGCAAAGGTGCTGGTGGTAGGATTTGAAACGAAGAGCAAAGAAAAAAGAGAGACTAGTTTCTTTCAGTCCTCAGCTAAAAAGGATAGGGAAGACAAAATGCTGTTTGCTTCTGAGCACATCCCCTGCAGCAGCAGTCATCCTGGCTGGTTTGCAGGGGACAGTCTACAAGAGCAGGTGCTGGTGCTCTTTCAAAAGCTGACATGCCTTTGCTTAGAAAGGTCCTGCTCTGCAAGTGTTGGAGCAGAAAGCTCTTCCTCTCAATGGCACTGTGTTCTGCCATTACTCCCCATTCCCCTGGGGAAATGAAATCTTTTAGATTCTTGGTTTCCTTTCTTGTTTGATGAAATCAAATCACTAATTTTTGCCCTCCTGTTTCTGTTCTATCTCTCAGTGCCTGCAAGGCCTGAATTTTCTCCACTCGAACCACGTGATCCACTGAGATGTGAAGAGTGGCAACATCCTTCTCAGAACCGACGGCTCTGTCAAGCTGGGTCAGTATATTCTTGGTCAGGTGCAGCATTCCAGGGATGTGGGCTTTGGGGCTTCTATGGGTGACTGCCAGCTCCCCAAAAATGGTGCTGGTGGCAGTGCAGGGACCTCTGCTATGAGCTGGTGACACAGGTACAACGTGTACAGATGTATGACAAGGAAAAAGCAATCAAGAGTGGTGTTTCTCTGTGTGTGTCCCTTCCAGAGGGAGGGAGCTACAAGACTACAGTTTCCAAAGAACAAAAGCCACTGCTGGAGTCAGTATAAAAACAAATGGGGAGATTTTCTAAGTTGCCAATGTCAGGAGATTCAACGGCACATTTTCAAACTTCTACTGGGGAATTCTTTTGCGTGATTTTGCTTGCACAGAATTAAAATGAAACCAGTATTTTGCTTTCTCCTCAGCTGATTTTGGCCTCTCTACTCAGCTCATCCCTGAGCAGAGTAGATGGTGCTTGATAGCAGGGACTACCTGGTGGATGGTGCCTGAAGTGGTGGCAGGTCAACCATATATGGCCCCAAAGTGGATATACGTTCTTTTGGAATTCTGGGAATCAAAATGGTAGAAGAATGACTCCTTGCTACAACAAAAGTCCTGGCACGGTAAGGAGCAAATACTCTCTGATCCTGCTGTCTTTCTCACCTGTGCCGTGTCCTGCATGCCATTGGACAAAATCCCATTGTCATCTGCTGGAACTACTTCCACCAAGGTCCCTTCCTAAAAATGTCCCTGCAACACATCAGCATCTGCTATAGTTTGGGTTTCATCAGTGGGGAAACTCAAGCCTTTCCGCATACAAACAAGCTCCATTTTCAGGCAACCCTTTCCTTTGGGTTATAAGTGATTCCAGTCTTTTTCTCAGTGGAGATGACCCCAGTACCAGGAAACAAGCATCTTAGAACAGCTGTTATCTTTCCAGATATGAAGGAAGCAAACCCAAACCCAACAAAGTTTCTAAAACTTTGTGTTTTTAGAGAGAAACCTAACCCCTTGTGCAGTTTCTTCTCACTGGGAAACATGCCTGAAACCTGGGCATGAAGGTGTGAAGGCCACAGAGTCTTTTCTGCTTCTTGTGCAGTGCTGCTGGAACATTTAGTGAGCATGTTCCTCTCCTGGCCCAAGCCAAGTTCTCCACATCACCAATGCAGATCCTGGTGAGGGGGAGAGCCAGCCAAAACCTCCCAGTGTTTCCTGGCACTTTCTGGGATGGGGCTACCATTAATGTATTGACTATTGACTTGGGTAGCCAAATGAGCAGAAGGTTACCAAAGGGACGGCAATTCTCCTTCTGATTTGACCATGGGAAGTTTTCCTTTTCCACATAACGAAAGCAGAAATTTTCAGACTGCTGACAGACAGAGCTGCAGGTGGCTCCTGTGTGTCCAAGCCAGCATTTTCATCCCAATACATTTGTGCAGGCATCTTAATGTGTCTGTGCTGAATATGAGATTGTAAATGTTTGTTTCCTTACCTGGGGATTAACAGATAGATTTCCTTTCTTTTCCTCCAATTCCCATTGTTTTCAAGAACAGGACAAAAAGCTTGATGAGTTTTGTTCTATGACACGTGTGCTTAAAGGACCAAAAAGCACTGCAGAGATGATTTTCATGTACTAATCCCTGGAATTTGTTAGTATAGCAAAGTCCCTCTTCCAAAAAGCCTCTCAAGCTGGTGTGAATCCTCAGAGAAGCCAAGGAGCTTTTGCTGATGTAGTTCCCACTAACTAGGTCAGTCAGTGAAATCAGCTGCTAAGGCAATATATGGGGGATGGTGGAAAAGCTGTGGCTGCATCAGAGTTTGGTTTTTTGGGTGGGTAAAGGAAAGTCATCTCTGGGTCTCTGCCAGGGCAGAAACTGCCACTGAAGAACAGAGGTTAAACAAAGGGATCTGGGAGAGCACCTAGACATGTGAAAGCAGCAGGTGGAGCCTCGTGTTTCCTTTTTCTTCAGGCTCAACACCTGATAGCCACAGGAGGGACCCCAAAGCTGCAGCAGCCCGAGCTCCTCTCAACTTTGCTGCGTGACTTCCTGAGCTGCTGCCTGCAGAGAGACGAGGCGCAGCGCTGGTCTGCCAAGGAGCTCCTGCAGGTAAAATGTGAAGGGGCTGCAGGTGAAACAAGGTCTGAGGGATGGGCTCCTCCTCCACTGAAGTCCAAGGCATCAGAGGAACCCCTTCCTCCTCACCTCCACTCTTGGTGCTGTTCAGATGAAAAGAGTGAGGAATCCCAGACTGGGCTGGGCTGGCAGGGCCCTGTAAAGGTCCTCTGGTCTGAGTGCCCTGCAATGAGCAGGGACAGCTTTACAAAGATCAGGTTGCTCAGAGCCCTTTGCTACCTGACCTGGAATGGTTCCAGGGATGAGGCACCTACAAGCTTTTGGGGCAACCTGTGCCAGGGTGGCACCATGCTCTGAGTAAACAAATTCTTCCTTAGACCAGCTCTGATTAGATCTCCTTTGTTTTTAAAAATATTTGCCTACATCCTATTCTAACTGGCCTTTTAAAAAACCGTGTCCCTCACTTTCTTCAAAGCCCCTCTTAAGTCTTGGAAACAGGCAATAAGCGTTCCCTGGGGCGTGTTCTTCACTAAACTTAATAATTCCAACTGTCTCTGCATTTCCTGAGAGGACAGGTGCACTGTCCTCTGACTGTTTCTGTTGGCCTGTTTTGTAATTTAGTAATTTAGTTCATTTTTATCTAATGAGAAAAGAATTGAAGTAGAGCAATGCAGGGTAGAGAGACATGAAATGGTGGTTCAGGAACCCAAGGAAGCCAGTCCCAGCTGAGGGGTCAGAGATTTGGCTGTGGGCAGGAGGGGCTGTGGGGGGCTCACTGTGAACTTCTGAGGGGCCCTGGTTTGTGCCCCCAGCCCACCCTTAGGGGTTTCTGGCACACACACAGGGACAGCTGGGAGGGACTTGTCCCAGCCCCATCTGCTGCCTGGCACGCTCAAGCAGACGGGAACTGCCCCAGGGTCCCTGCCAGGTTGTGTGGCAGAGAGGGAACTGCAGGGTCCAGTGCCACTGGGCTGGCCCTGCTGGGAAGGAAGGTGCCACCCAGCACAGGAGGGGCAGGGCATGGAAAGGCAGACACTGCTTTCTGTCCCTGTGGCAATCAGCACAGTGCCTGTCTTTCAAAGACAGGCACTATGTGAGTCATTAGAGTTTCCTGAAAGGAAGAAATCCCAGGGACAGAAAGCACCATTTCTAGAGCACTGGCAGGACAAAAATCCCAGCAAGGTGAAGACATCACAATAAACAAATGAATGGGATTCTGGCCCATGTTTGCCTGTGATGGCAAGGTCCTGCACAATGACAAGTGGGGAGCAGATGGTCCCATTGTTCTACTTTCGTGGTCTTTCTAGGAATCAGAGGAATCCTGATTTATTCTGTGAAGCACTGAGCATGGAAAGTCATGGTTCATTGGTTTTTGTTGTCTTTTTTTCCTGTGAGTAGCATCCATTTGAATCAGACATGCCAGTGTACGCCCAGGCCCCACTTACCATTCAGTGAAGAGAAAGAAAGTGAAGCAAACGCTGTGCTAATCCTATCAGGACCATTTACTCCATAAGCAGCTTAGAGTAGGACTGAAGAGTACTTTTGTAGAGTAGGATTGTAGATTAGAATTATCGATTAGGACTGAAAATAAAGTTTCTGAAACTTTGGCTTATCAGGAAGATTCCTTACCTTTTCACCCTGTGAATAAGCTCTGCAGTCCTTCTGAATTGTCAGATGTCAGATGATTTATGGCATCTTTGGTACAGTTTAAAAGTGGGGACAGCTCCTCTTCATTAATTCTCTCCAGACCACACTGCCTTTAAAATATGGGCCACTGACCCCTTTTTGGCACAGCTGTGGCACTTCTGCTTGCAGGCACAACCAAAACACCGTGTGCATTCATTCTGACTGGAGATCATTTGGGTTCCTGCCACTTGGAATTGTATCCCTAAGTGAAGTCTCTTTGGCAGAAGGAGAGCCTTGCTAAAGTGAGAGAGCAGAAAGATCAGAGAGGGTGCTCGGGAAGGTCTCCTGTGGCGCGGAGCTGTCAGCGCCTGTGAGGGGAGAGCGGGCCCGGCCTTGGCCGGGGCGGAGCCGCAGCAGAGCCCGGCAGAGGCCGGAGCAGCCTGAGCCTGGGCAGAGGCAGGCTGGAAGGAGCCCTTGTACCTGCGAGAGGCAGCAGCCGGGCCCTGGGTGCCTCTTGCTGGGAGCGGGCGAATCCTCCGCTCTCAGAGCCCGGGGGGCAGCTGGCTGCTGCCGAGGGGAAGCGCAGCCGTGCTGGGCACAGCCCGCACTGGAGGCATCGGCCGTCTGGAGCGTGCCCGGGAGCAGAGAAAGGCCAAGGGCAGCCGAGGGCCGTGGGCTGGCTGACGATTCCTCCTCTTCTGCCGGCTGCCCTGTAAGTGCTGGGCAAGGTCAGCAGTGTGTGCTTACTCTGGGCACCGGGGCAGGGAGCCGGGCTGCTCGGCAGGCTGGAGCACAGGGCGGCCTCCTTCAGGCACGGCACTTCTGCCCGGGGAAGCGAGGCCAGCGGGAGGCAGGGACAGCTCGGCCGGTCACATCTGCAGGAGCCAGTGCCTCACGCAGCTCTGGGAGGAAGCGCCTGCAATCCTGCAGTTGTGCACTGAGCCACAGCAAAGGGGGGAGATGCAGAGTGTTTTGCAGAAATATTCAGGGCCACCAGGCCAGCCTGCTTTGTGCTGTCTGTGCACAGCAAGCGCTGTGCAATGCAGCTGTGAGCTGCTGGCAGAGAGGGAATCGGGGATGTACCTGAGGGTTTTGCTTGAGGAGTGAACTGATTTGGAAGAGAGCAGAATAATTTCAGTAGGCAATCTGTGTTTTCTTCATTAATATCTGAAAGGAAGTCACAATGTGTTGGCCACATGTAGGGGTATTAGAAAAGAAAGGCCTTCTAAAATAAGGCCTTGCTCTGCTAAATTCCCAGCTGTCCTGTTATGTCTTCTAGGTGCAGCCAGCTTACTTCCCATGGGAAAAGTGCTAAGAATGAGTGCAGTTAACACAACAAGCTCTTGTGCTAAGAAAACTGTTTGCATCTGTAATAAATAAGAGATCTGTCCCATAAGAGTCCACAAAGAAAAAATGTAATCACCTGAATAAAAGAGAGTCTTAGCATGTACACACCAAAACACCTTCTAAGCAATGAATTGTGTGGCAAGAAAACTACCAGCCATTTGGAGTTGAACACGAGGTCTGTGAAAACGGTATAAAAATGAGTTATGTGAATAAAGAATTAGCTTTCTCTGCATGAAGAAACTCAGTCCCGGCTGCTTTATTGACACAGCAGTGTGGCTTCACTCAGCAAGAGCACTTGCAGGGTGTATTGATGAAACGCTTGTGTTTGATTCCCAGAATAGGAAGGAGAGGCATTAAGTATAACAAGGTTTAGTCTTGTGAATTCCTTTAGCTTTAACAGGCGGTGCTGAACCCTGTATTCCCCCACTGCAGTGCTTACTGTGTGCGAGTGGCTATCTTGGCCTTGAGAATAAGGAGAGCGGTCCTCCTTATAAGAAGGTAGCTGGAATGCATTCGGAGGGAAGAAAGCGTTTTTAGGAGGCTCTTGACCAGGAAAGGAGAATTTGAGGAATGGGATATTTCCCAAACGACTGTGTCAGGAACCGGCGTCGTGTCCAAGGCCCTGCCATATTTGATCCATGTTTGAGCAGGTTGACAAGGCAATGAAGAAAAGTGTATTGTTTACCAGATGGGAACTTGACCCTTGAAAGAGAAACAATGTATTGGTCAATCCAATGGGTGAGCAGTGCAGCTTTGAAAGGGGAATGATTTCAGCTGTTATGCCAACAGTGCCTTCTCTTCTAGTTCTGTGCGCTATAGGTGAGTAATGACAGAGTTGGCTCTCACAATTAAGAGATAGATGTTATGTGGATGTTCAAATGTAAAGTGATGCTATTGTAATATATCCTCCCATAGTCCTCTTTCTTATCCCCCTTGTAATAGCCTTAGGAGTCAGGGCTTTTGGGGTGGGCTGGCTTGTGACCAGGAGGCGGGGTGTAACAACACCTGACCTCCAAGGAAGATGAGAGAAAGTAATCTCCAGCAATGGACAGCACAGAAAGAGTTGACTGACAAAACATTGGGAGGGGCTAAGGATATAAAAGGCAGAGCATCCTTTTTGTAGATGAGCATGTGGCTGCTATTCACGGAGATTGTGACTAGCTGTAACTGTGACAGTGCTGCAATCTTTCTTTATTCAGTCCTTTGTTAAGGTCTAAGAAACCTTTAAAAAGTTATAAAACGCAGGTAATTTCTGAGATGTGCAATACTGTGGGCAATTTTCTTGGTCTGGTTTCCTTTGCTTGTGTCCCATCTGAGTGCTCCGTTGGGGTGCAGGCTGTAGGTGCTTTGTGCGCTCTTGGAGTTATTCTTGGATCCCTTGAACAACAGGGTTTGGCCTACAAGGGGAATTTGTGCTGCTTTTTGACCGAGGAGAACTTCCCAGGCTGTTTGCGTGTGCTGTAGGGAAGGTTGGTTATTGCTTTACATAAATTCACAGAGCAGCATAGAGTGTTTGCTTTGTGATGTCACGGCATGTTTGCCACATTGTCGTGGTGACATCAGAAGGTTGCCTTGGTGCATGTAAGGCCTGAGTGTCAGAGCAGCCCTAGGGCTTGTTCAGTGCAGGAGCATTCTCCTGGTTGAGGCATTTGTCAGTGGGTACCTGCACACTGATAAGAGCCTCGCTTTTCCTAGTGTTGGAGCACAGTCTGCAAACTTGCAGAGCAGTGCTACAATGATTGCGGGACTTGCTCCTGCAATTATTGCAGCATTTGGTGTTCCTTATTCTGTATATTTCGTGACTCACTTGGCACGTAAGTAGAGGTTTTCCCTGGGTGTAACCTAACCTGGCTTTTGTATGTCTTCCTGCTCTTTCTTAGTGACTGAGTTTCTTATTTAGAAGCAGAAAGAGCATTAGGATGCCACTGGTTTGGTGAAACTCCTGTCAGGATGTTCAGCTGAAAAGGGGGTGTCTGTAGCCACAGGGGCAGCATTTGCAAGGGAACCTGCAGGGCCTCCGTTCCCTCTATAGGAGAGTCTCTGGCACTAGAGTCTGTCATTTCCTCAGTTTGCTGGGACAATCAAGACACCCCTGAAAATGTAGAGTGGGAGACCTTCTTGGAGGGCCTTGTAATAACTCTGCAGTTGTTCCCAGAATTCAGGGAAAGCTTCTCTCTTTCTAAATTTTCTCATGAAAGGATTTGACCAAGGTCCAACTTGACCTTTTGCTGAGTGCTAAAATAGTGATTCCCTTTGCAAGGAAGTGCAAATTCTAAAGCAGTCAGTGTCTGCTCCCGAGCCCTGGAGCTGCTGCTCTGCTGTTTCACAATAGAAGTGCCACAGCTCAGGGGGATTTTGGGAAGCTTTTCTGTGCAATTGTTTTCAGAAAGTTAAATGAGAATTAGTGCATGCAACTGATTTTTTTAAAAAAGGACCTGAAGGAGAGATTTTAGAAGCTGTTTTATGTGTTTGGTAGAACAGGAGCATTGAGTGTTCAAGAAGAATTTGCATTTTCTTGATTACGTTTGAATTCATATACTGGCAAAACGGCCAAAGTGTAGGCATAACCAAGAATATTGTCCTGATCTCTTGCTGGCTGTGTGAATGAAATGTGTCTCCTGAAGGGATTTTGTGAAATGAAAATCATCTCTATTTGGGTTGACTTGTTTTGTGGGATTCAGCAACCCAGGAAGTTTTCTGACAGCATCTGGTTCATTTTCCCTTGCCCAATACAGGTCACGTGAAGTGTGTCTTCAGTGGTGCTGATGCTGAGGTGAGTGAGAAAAAGAGATTTCATGTTCCTGATGTTTAGGAATTGTAGAGCGAGCTGTAAGCTTGGCCAGTAGCAGTAGAGTTAGAGGGCTAGCTAGGGAGGCCAAAAAAGAATCCATTTTCATGCCTTCAAAGAAAAAAAAAGGCATAAGTGGATATTTCCTAATTTGCATCTCAGAGCCCTGAAGAACTAGCAACTCAGTTTTGAAGAAAGAAGGTTGCTTGCAGATGGCAGCCACAGGGGAACACTGAACTAAAAGAAATTTCCTATAGAGTAGACTTAGCCCATTTTAATTTAGTGAGAGTGACTGAGAATTCTATTCCTATCCATTTAAAGACATCTCCTTAGAAGATGCAGTGTAGAACAAGAAGGCCATCTTAAAATGGTGGAGGATGCTGTATCTGAACTGAGATGGGCAACTTTGTGGCTGGGGAGCTGCGTGAGCAGAAATGAGCAAGGGGTGCTGCCAGTCGAAGGCAGCTGAAGATGAGGCAGCATGTAGACGGGTGGCCAAGAAGGCCAAGGGCATGGTGGCCTGTGTCAGCAGCAGAGGGGCAGCAGGAGCAGGGCAGTGAGCGTCGCCCTGTGCTGGGCAGTGCTGCAGCCACAGCTGGAGTGCTGTGTGCAGCTGTGGGCCCTGTGAATCAGAAAGTGATTGAGGGGCTGGAGCGTGTGCAGAGAAAGCCACGGGAGCTGGGCAAGAGGCTGGAGCACAAGGCCAGTGAGGAGGTGCTCAGGGAGCTTTAGCCTGGACAGCGGGAGGCTCGGAAGGGACCTTCATGCAGACTTCCATAGATGCCTACATGACAGTGCTCCGCACAAGGGCTGTTTGTTTCCCTGCCAAACGTCCCCTCACTGCATCCAAGTGTTTTAGACACTGGAGTGTGTGACACTTACATCTTGTTGTTTGTTGGTTTGCTAGGAGGAGAAGCCCTGTTCATTTTCTCTTTCTCCAGCAAGCAAGGATGATTCTGCACTACTTTTCTGGTCCTTATACAACACTGGATGGAATTCTGAACCCTTTTGGTTTTTCCATGTCTGTGGCCGCAATCACAAAGGCCTTTCTGGCTCTTTCCTGTTTATCCATTTCAAAGTTTCAAGAAAGAAAAGCTGTGTTTTGCAGAGACAACCTTGCTTGCTGATAGCAGCCAGGGAGGGCTATTCAATTCTTAGCAATATTCTATTCAGTTGAATTGGCCCATTTCAATGTGGTTGGAGTGACTTAGAATGCCATTGGTAACAAAGTTGATGAGTTCTCCTTAGAGGATGTGGTTGTAGATCTGAGGAGAAATGGGGTTTGAAATGATAGATAACTAACTACCTGTCCCTGATGCTTCTCCCTTGCCACAGGTGACAAGACCGAGAGCCGACTTTCCCGTCGGTCTCTCTGCTATTACTGAAATAGCCCGAGAGGAGGAAGATGAGCAAGATGACCGCCAGCGTCCAGCTGTGGTCACACGATGGCATGCTCATACAAAGACAGTAAGTGCCCGCTGTGTTTTGTGCTGTCTTTGGTTCAAGGCAGAGGTGCAAGTTTCTGAGCAGCCAGCACTTGCTGTTGCTGGCTGACGATGCTGAATGCTGGAGTCCTGAAGGTCGTAGCGATCTCCTGCAGGCGGTGACAGATAGAAATTGGCCTTTGACCTGTCATGCTGGGGCACTGATGAGCTGGGGGCTGCGAGTGAGCTTCTGGCTGCTTGGCCCTGGGAGGCTCCATCTCTTGGCTTCTAGGGTATTATGGCCAAGGGCGTACGTGGTAGGGCTGGAGGTGAAAAGGCTCTGTTGGTTTGTTTTCCCTCTTTGGAAAGGTGTCTTTGCCTTGTGGAAGTGTTCTGCAGTTTTCTTGAGTCATTCTTCACTTGAAGCATCTCTGTTGGCACAGGTGCCTTTTGGCTTTTGCTAGGCTGCAAGGAGATGATTGTGTTGTCAATGAATCCGTGGGGGCCCATTCTTGTTGCATGTGGCCAAAGAAACCAAGTGCAGAGTTTCAAAGTTTCCTTGTAAGGCCCACAGCAAAGGGGCAAGTTTCTGTTGATGCTTTTTGCACGGAAGTCTGCTGCTCTGGTGAGTGCCTTGGAGCCTGGAGTGGCGGTCAAGCTTCAAGTCCTTGACTGCTGTGTTGTATTTCTCAGAAGAGGAAGGCCATGCAGAAATGGTGAATGCTGTATCTGAAGTAAGTTGGACAGCTTTGTGGCTGGGGAGCTGCGTGGGCCAAAATGAGCCAGGGGTGCTGTCAGTCCAGGGCAGCTGAAGATGAGGTAGCGTGTGGCCAAGTGGCCAAGAAGGCCAAGGGCATGGTGGCCTGTGTCAGCAGCAGAGGGGCAGCAGGAGCAGGGCAGTGAGCGTCGCCCTGTGCTGGGCAGTGCTGCAGCCACAGCTGGAGTGCTGTGTGCAGCTGTGGGCCCTGTGAATCAGAAAGTGATTGAGGGGCTGGAGCATGTGCAGAGAAAGCCACGGGAGCTGGGCAAGAGGCTGGAGCACAAGGCCAGTGAGGAGGTGCTCAGGGAGCTTTAGCCTGGACAGCGGGAGGCTCGGGAGGGACCTTCATGCAGACTTCCATAGATGCCTACATGACAGTGCTCCGCACAAGGGCTGTTTGTTTCCCTGCCAAACGTCCCCTCACTGCATCCAAGTGTTTTAGACACTGGAGTGTGTGACACTTACATCTTGTTGTTTGTTGGTTTGCTAGGAGGAGAAGCCCTGTTCATTTTCTCTTTCTCCAGCAAGCAAGGATGATTCTGCACTACTTTTCTGATCCTTATCAAACACTGGAAGCGTTTCTGAATCTTTTTGGTTTTTCCGTGCCTCTGGCAGCAATCGCCAAGGCCTTGCTGGCTCTTTCCTATTTATCCATTTCAAAGTTTCAAGAAAGAAAAGCTGTGTTTTGCAGAGACAACCTTGCTTGCTGATAGCAGCCAGGGAGGGCTATTCAATTCTTAGCAATATTCTATTCAGTTGAATTGGCCCATTTCAATGTGGTTGGAGTGACTTAGAATGCCATTGGTAACAAAGTTGATGAGTTCTCCTTAGAGGATGTGGTTGTAGATCTGAGGAGAAATGGGGTTTGAAATGATAGATAACTAACTACCTGTCCCTGATGCTTCTCCCTTGCCACAGGTGACAAGACCGAGAGCCGACTTTCCCGTCGGTCTCTCTGCTATTACTGAAATAGCCCGAGAGGAGGAAGATGAGCAAGATGACCGCCAGCGTCCAGCTGTGGTCACACGACAGCATGCTCATACAAAGACAGTAAGTGCCCGCTGTGTTTTGTGCTGTCTTTGGTTCAAGGCAGAGGTGCAAGTTTCTGAGCAGCCAGCACTTGCTGTTGCTGGCTGACGATGCTGAGTGCTGGAGTCCTGAAGGTCGTAGCGATCTCCTGCAGGCGGTGACAGATAGAAATTGGCCTTTGACCTGTCATGCTGGGGCACTGATGAGCTGGGGGCTGCGAGTGAGCTTCTGGCTGCTTGGCCCTGGGAGGCTCCATCTCTTGGCTTCTAGGGTATTATGGCCAAGGGCGTACGTGGTAGGGCTGGAGGTGAAAAGGCTTTGTTGGTTTGTTTTCCCTCTTTGGAAAGGTGTCTTTGCCTTGTGGAAGTGTTCTGCAGTTTTCTTGAGTCATTCTTCACTTGAAGCATCTCTGTTGGCACAGGTGCCTTTTGGCTTTTGCTAGGCTGCAAGGAGATGATTGTGCTGTCAATGAATCCGTGGGGGCCCATTCTTGTTGCATGTGGCCAAAGAAACCAAGTGCATAGTTTCAAAGTTTCCTTGTAAGGCCCACAGCAAAGGGGCAAGTTTCTGTTGATGCTT
Organism: Fringilla coelebs; assembly: GCF_963513975.1. Taxonomy (NCBI): domain Eukaryota; kingdom Metazoa; phylum Chordata; class Aves; order Passeriformes; family Fringillidae; genus Fringilla; species Fringilla coelebs. Next base: position 903,641 of record NW_028167583.1, read on the forward strand.
TTTGCACGGAAGTCTGCTGCTCTGGTGAGTGCCTTGGAGCCTGGAGTGGCGGTCAAGCTTCAAGTCCTTGACTGCTGTGTTGTATTTCTCAGAAGAGGAAGGCCATGCAGAAATGGTGAATGCTGTATCTGAAGTAAGTTGGACAGCTTTGTGGCTGGGGAGCTGCGTAGGCCAAAATGAGCCAGGGGTGCTGCCAGTCCAGGGCAGCTGAAGATGAGGTAGCGTGTGGCCAAGTGGCCAAGAAGGCCAAGGGCATGGTGGCCTGTGTCAGCAGCAGAGGGGCAGCAGGAGCAGGGCAGTGAGCGTCGCCCTGTGCTGGGCAGCGCTGCAGCCACAGCTGGAGCGCTGTGTGCAGCTGTGGGCCCTGTGAATCAGAAAGTGATTGAGGGGCTGGAGCGTGTGCAGAGAAAGCCACGGGAGCTGGGCAAGGGGGTGGAGCAAAAGGCCAGTGAGGAGGTGCTCAGGGAGCTTTACCCTGGACAGCGGGAGGCTCGGGAGGGACCTTCATGCAGACTTCCATCAATCTCTGCATGAAAGTGCTGAGTACAAGGGCTGTTTCACCACCAAACATCCTGTCACTGCATCCAAGGGCTTTGGACACTGGAGTGGGTGAAACTTCAATCTTGTGGTTTGTTGGCTCGTTGGTCTGTTGGTTTGCTAGGAGGAGAACCCTGTTCATTTTCTTTCTCTTCTAGCAAGCAAAGATGCTTCTGCATAAGGTTTCCTGCCCTTTTCCGGTTTTAGAATGGGATCCTGGTCCAGTTTGAGTTTTCCACGTGTGCAGCAGCAGCAGCAGCAAAGGCGTTGCTGTCGCTTTCCTAGTTTTCCATTTCAGAGCTTTCAAGAAGTAAAACTCAGTTTTGGCAAGATAACCTTGCTTGCATAAAGCAGCCAGGGATGAAAACCAACTTCATATCCATCTTTAGAATTCTGTTGAATCGGCTTATTTTAATTTGGTGGAGGTGCTTTGGAATCCCTTTGTCGCTAGATTTTATGATTTTTCCTTAGACAACATGGTGGTAGATCTGAAAAGAAATGGCGGTTAAAATGATAGTTAATGGCCTCTCCTTCACGCTTCTCTCTTGCCACAGATGGCAGAACTGTCCGAAGTTGCTGTCCTGGCTCCCACTGCTCCTGGCGAAGAAGCCCAAGAGGAGCAAACTGAGGTGGATGACGGCCAGCCTCTGTCATTGGTCACACATGGACCCTCTGAACCTGTAAGCGCCATTTGTGTGTGGTGCTGTCTTTAGTGCAAGGCAGAGCTGCAAGTTTCGGAGCAGCCAGCACTTTGCTGTTGCTGGCTGAGGATGCTGAGTGCTGCAGTCCTGCCTGGAGCTTGCGATTTTCTCCAGGCAGTGCCAGCAGAACATGGCCTTTGAGCTGTCATGTTGAGGTCCAAAGGGTTGGTTCCTCTGGGAGAGCATCTGGCTGCTTGGCTAAGGGACGCTCCATCTCTCAGCTTCTGCAGTGCTGTGGCCAAGGGCCAAGGTGGTAGTGCCTAAGGTGCCAGGGCTTGGTTTGTTTGTTTTCCCTTTTTGAAAAGGTGTGTTTGGCCTCTGAAACCAGTCTGCTTTCTCCTTGAGTAGTTCTTTGCTTGTACAGTCTCTTTTGGGCCAGGTGTCTTTTGGCTTTTGATAAGCTGCCAGGGGAGGATTGTGTTGTCCATGCAGCTGGGGGGGGCCATTCTTGTCCCGTGCGGCCAAAGAAACAAAGTGCGGACTTGCGAAGCCTTCTTGTGAGGCAAACAGCAGGAGGGGCAGATTTCTGTTGTTGCGTATTTTGATGTAGTCTGCAGCTTTCGCAAGTGGTTATGAGCCTGGAGTGTGGGTGAAGCGCAAGTCCTTGACTGCTGTCTTGGTTGCTCAGAAGAGGAAGGGGCCATCTCGAAATGGTGCATGCTGTATCTGAAGTCAGATGGGCATCTTTTTGGCTGGGGAGCTGCGTAGGCCAAAAGAACACAGGGCTAATGATTCTGAGCAGATGAAGATGAGACAGTGTGTAGCCAGGTGGCCAAGAAGGCCAAGGGCATGGTGGCCTGTGTCAGCAGCAGAGGGGCAGCAGGAGCAGGGCAGTGAGCGTCGCCCTGTGCTGGGCAGCGCTGCGGCCACAGCTGGAGTGCTGTGTGCAGCTGTGGGCCCTGTGACGCAGAAAGGGATTGAGGGGCTGGAGCGTGTGCAAAGAAGACCATGGGAGCTGGGCAAGGGGGTGGAGCAAAAGGCCAGTGAGGAGGTGCTGAGGGAGCTTTAGCCTGGACAACAGGAGGCTCCTGCGGGACCTTCAGAATCTCATTTGTGTATCCAAATATTTGAGCCACTTTTGGAATTGATTTTCCCCATCATTCAGTGCAGGGACCTAGGTGCGGAAGAAACATTTGATGTTTCATGCCTGCCAACATGGACTTACAGATCACTTTTAGCTTAACAGTGCCTTTGACTTTCTTTAGCCCAAGGATTTAGCGTGTGTTGAGCTTGGGAATTGAGCAGGAGACCATTGCCTTTGCATTCAGCTGGTCCTCAGAGATCAGATGAGCTGGAAGTGGCTGGTTTTTTTTTCATTCCAGCCACTATAGCACTGTCATTGTAGTGTAGTCTAGGAGAAGAACTTGCTTGTGCACAGATGCACAAAGCATGCAGTTCCCAGTGCAACGCTCTTGGTCTGATCACTTTCCATAAGGACCCACACGCTCCAGATTCCCCAAGAGTGTGCTTTTTTGAGCAAGAGGAGAGAAATCTCAGGATTGCTGCTGAGCGGGGCAGTGGCTACGAAGTTTTGATTTGTGTAGCAACAAAGAGGACAGCAAACAGAGATTTTAGTAATGAGATCTTTCTATCTATCTATCTATCTATCTATCTATCTATCTATCTATCTATCTATCTATCTAACTTTTACATATTTGAATCTTCCTGTCTCTGGTTCAAGGCAGTTGGAGGTGCAAAGCTCACCTAAAGCATCCCTTTCAGGAGGGGATTAGAGACACATTCCATTGGCCAATTCTGAGCAGGCAGAGATGTTTCCCCCTCCAGATATGGTGTTTTTTTGCCTTCAGAGCTGTTGTCCTTTTCTAGGCTCTTCTATTCAGAAATCCCCAGTTAATTCCTTATTTTTCTGCCTGTCTGAATGAGATGGAACAATTCCATGTTTAGGTGCTGTTTGGTGACTCTGGTCATACATGGCATGCATTACATGACACTTGGTTTCCTTCAGTGGCATCCCCAGGGCTGTGTAAGTGCATTTGTTCATGGGGCCTTAGGAGAGTCTCTGTTACTGCTGGTCAGAATTGTCAGTTGACAAAAGAGGGAGAAGAAACACCTTGGTCCTCCTCCATATACTGAGGTGGCCACAGAGGCTCTCTGACCTTCATCAGAAGATCTTTGCACACATCCACATCTCCTGAATGACCAGGGTTTCTAACAAGAGTATAGATGTCAGGAAGGCAGGAGTGCTGGTGCAGGCCTGAAGGGAACTTGAACTCCAGAAGTGTCTCTCACAAGGAGTTAGCTCACACAGGAAACCACCTGCAGAGCCAGAATGGAGCTGTGCAACATGGCTGGGGGTCAGTCACTACTGAAAGACAAACAGGACGTGGCAGAAGCAAAAGGGAGGCCCTCACCAGAGCCTTGAGAAATGCCACACCTTCCCTGTCAGCTGCCTGAGAGGCTGTTGGAGCTTCAGTCCCAGAGGGCTCCTGATTGTAGGGCCAGGGTCCCTTTGGAATCTGTGCCTCCCCTTGGGCAGAGAATGCCCCAGCAGAGCAGCAGCACAGTGCTTTGAGAACATGTGAGCCCATCAGTCTCTGAGTCTTGGCCCACAAAGGTCATATGGGAAGTTGAAACCCATCTTCTCTTGCTTTCTGTGCAGCTCCTTCTAGAGGAAGAGCAGGAGCAGTTTGCTTCATCAGAGATGCCGTGGCAGACTCAGGGAGAGCTGTTCCCAGCCCGAGAGCAGGAAGGGCAGCTCAGGCAGCAGCTGGAAGAGCCACAGCAGAATGGCCAGGTAAGCCTGACAGGCCAGGTGACAGAGGGAAGGGCAGGAAGAGGGGCATAAACCAGAGCTCTTGGGACTGAGGAGGCCAGGAGTCCCACAGGCACTGGAAGCACAGAGCCTTGGAATCTGCAGAGACCAGCACTGGGACAGGAGGGTTACATTGGAAGCAGATGTGGGTAGGGAAGCAGAAAGAAGTGGCTGAAGAAATGTGATTTGGAGGCTGCAAGAGGAAAAAGCTGAGCCTGATGGCAGCTCCCAGTCACTTGCCCTGCACTTGTGTCTACAGAACATCAAGGCAGAGGCACAAGCAGAGCTGTCCGAAGCTCAGAGTGCCATCGTGGATGTGAGGAGGAAGAACAAGGAAGGCATGAGGAGTGTTCAAGAGGATAATCTCCATCAGCAGAGGGGCGATCAACAAAACCAGGTGAGTGAGAGAGTGGCAGCCATGCCACTCATGAAACATCCTCTCCCTTCTTGTTTACAGAGTATCAAGGGACATGTGCATGCAGAGCTGCAGGATTCTGAGGCTAGCAACAAGGGAAGGGAGAAGAGGCTGGAAGAAGAAATGCAAATTGTCAGAGGGAAACTTAATCGTCTTCCTCAGGCTCTAGAAGCGAGTTAAAGAGGGATGCAGTCACTGCAGTCACCAAACTGGTGGTTTCTGCCCTTCTTACCTTTCCAGAGCAGAGCAGCAGGAAGTGGGGTGATGCCTCTGAGTGCCATCCTACTGTAGTGTGTATCACAGTTACTCTGAAGGACCTTTCCTGGTGTGATGTATCTCTACTGCTGCACTGGATAGTGGGACTTGTCCTTTGGCCTTTTGGCCAGCAGTCATCCAAAATTGATTCTAGCTGGCCTGTTCCTGCTCTCCTTGTTTCTTGAGGTGTTTTTACACGGGAACACAGTGCCCCAGATGGAGGAATGAAACAAGCTGTCTGTATCCCCTGTCAATCTTTCCTTTCCCTTTCCTCACAGTTGGTGACTCCTGGCTTACAGGGACAAGCTGTAGTCTCTGACTGCTTTGTTCTGTTTGATTTGAGGTGCAAGTGTTCACATCTCACCAAGCTGCCTGCAAAGACTTCCAGCGAATGTCTGGCAATGAAGGGCCCCAAGTTTGGAGTGAGGCACAGGAACAGTGCCCACCAGAAGTGCTACAGGCCCAGCACATCATCAGCTCTGCACCTGCTGCCGCAGCAGCATTACCTCGAGGAAGCCCTTCTGTCACACCTGGGAACTCGAGCTCGGGCAAGTCTGAGCACTCAGAAACAGAGCTCGTCTCTCCAAATGAGCAGACTGAGAAGAGGTACCTGGAGATGCTGGGTACGTCTGGTGTGTTTCTTGTCTGAGGGACAGTGTGTTGTGTGCAGGTGTCAGCATAGCTGTGCCAAATGCTCCTCCTGAGTTTGGTGTCACAGGGCCATTTAGGACTCCCCAGAGGAAGTGCTGTGCTCCGAGGCAGCGAGAGAGTGCTCTGGGTGTTCCTGCTGCCTCTGAGGGCACCTGGGACTGCCTTGGGTTTGCCTGAGCTTCCCTCTCTGCTAAAGGCTGAAGCAGGGATTGTTCTTGGACCAGCAGAAGGCTGTGACCTTGCAAATGATCTAGGCAAGTCCTGTGTGCTAGTGACAAACTGAACAGAATTTTCAGCTTCCTAAATTCTCCTTAGACTCTTGACTTCCAGCCAAGCATCAGAGCAAAAGAAACTTCACAGAAATTAACTGGTTTTGGAATTTTGTCTTTTTAGCTTGATTTTTTTTTTTTTTTGGTGGGGTGTTGTTTTTGTGTTGTTTAATTCTTTTTGGGGGCCTTTTGTTTTTTTGGTTTTTTGAGGGTTTTTCTTGTGTTTTGGGGTTTTTTTGTTGTTGGTTTGTGGGTTTTTTGGTGGAGCAGGTTTTTCTCCATCCTGAAAGAGGCCTTCTGCCCCATGTCTTACTGATGTAATTTTTATGACAGTTACTGTTACCACTACTACATCTGCAGTCTATTTCCATAACAATGCTTTATTTTTGTCAGTAAGAGAATGCTGTATTTTTGTCAATAAGAACTAACTACTTTGAAAGAACATCAGGTTACAGGACAAATAAAGAGCAGGAGATGTTTTCCATGTGCCCCCAAAGAAAAAAACGATATTTTTATAACAATCTGTATTTAATATCCTAGTTTTATGCTTATAGAGATGTGTCCAAGAGACACATCCAAGTGGTGTGATCAGATACAACTGTACTGCAGGCATTTCCCAGGAGAGAGCCTCCAGCTCTCTCCTGGTATATTCCTCATGGTATATATCCTCATGGTATATATCTCTCATGGTATATTCCTCAGATCCATGGTACTTTTTCATACCTGATTCCCACTCTTTCCTGTGACTGTTAGAATCCTACCCATTGGCCCAAGCCCTGCTCAGATCAGTCTCTAGGAAAACTCATCAAGTCCTTTGTGATTCTGCAGCACAACCCAATGAGTCTGCTTCTTGCCCCTAAGAGCTGCCAGTGCTGTGCTCTCAGAAAAGACCTGGTGGGGCTGAGAGCAGAGCCCAGTGGACTCTGTGTCTACCATCACCTGTTGGGACAAAAAGGGCATTGATCTGCACCCTGGTGTGGCTGATCTCAAAGCCCATCCTGTTGTGTCCTGAATGGGGGCAACAGCTTGTACAGGGCTCAGGCTGCCTGTGGCTTCTTCCCACTGCTTGTCAGTGCTCATGCTTGGGCTTTGCCAGCCTTGTTGTGCTAGCTGCCCTGTCCCTGAGGGCTGGTGGGACTGCAGAGGCTGGGGCCTTCCTTAGCTGGGAGAGGGGCATCTTTGAGCTCAGCCTGCTCATAAAGAGGTGAGGGTCCTGATGCTGAAAGCCCCGCTGGAATTGGTTATAGCATGACCTGCTCTGGTTTACAAATGGAAAGGAATTCTATTGGCAAACTGCTGAAAGGTGGAGAAGATGTCCTTCTCTCCTGGGAATGCATGTCCCTGTGCTTTGTTTCCTGTCAAGAGAACTCTTCAAAGGACTGTACAAAATCAGTCTCTGTGCCAGCCATCTGCACTGCAGGGCTGCCTGTCTTGTTGCTGTTGAGGTTGTGGTTTTTGTTACCCAGCTGACCACAAAGGGCTCAGAGCCCCAGACAGTGGGGCCGCCTTTTGTATCTCCTGGAGCTGGGATCTCTTCTTTAAAGTCAGCATCTTGCATTTTTTTTTTCCTCAGGGAGCTTGGTGAACATGGAAAATCCAACCATGAAATACACTGAGCTGGAATATATTGGCAGTGGGTGAGTCCAGCCACAGTTACTCCTGCACAACCCTGGGCCAGGTGTTTTTTTGGTGGAGTGTCTATCCAGCGTGAAGTCAGGCCAGCTGCAAACATATTGAGACATTGGGGATAGAGTGTCCCATCTCTCAGTGCTTCTCAGAATATGTGAGTGGGCTCAGAAGGCATTGTCAGAGACATCTCCATGCTGCCAAGGTCTTGCCTGCATCAGGAACACAACCTGGAAGGTCTCCTTGTCCCTCAAGTGTGGGATAGCTCTGTGTTAATTTCTTCAGCATTTGTGTATGTCTCAAAATCATGCCACCCCACTAATGAAAAAAGAAGAAACTTGCTTGCCTGAAGGAGCAACCTACCCCCTATCAAAGCTGTGAGATAACAGTTCTCAGGAACATTTCTTTCCCCTGGTTTGTGGAAGGAAACACTCTATGGTCAGGATGGGAACTGCATTGTTTAGAAAATGAAACACAAGAGGAAAGAATAAACTCCCTTTAGAAGTTGAAACCCAGCGCTTCAGGAACAGGCCCAGTGCCCATGCACTTGAGAGGAAAATGCATCATCTGCCTTCTGGCAGAGCCCTCCTGCATCCTGCAGGGTTTTGACATTTACAGCAGAGCTCTCCTGTGTGGGCTGGCTTTCACTCTGGGAGCTGAACAGCTTCTCCTTTCTCTGCTTCTGTTTTGTTTCCAGGAGTTTCGGACATGTAGTTAGAACACTCGACAATGCCACAGGAGGAGAGGTAAATGCCAGCAGTCCCTGCAGACTCATCTGCTCTTGAGGGGCTTTCCCCTCTGGTGTGAGCAGTGGCTGGAGCTTTGGGTAGAGCTGTGCTGAAAAGGCACCAGAAGCACAGCCTGGTGCCAGCCCATGAAATACATTTGGGACTTTGTCCTCCTCAGCTGGTGGAAGGAAGGCACGGAGGGCAGCGGTTCCTTTCAGAGAAGGAGGCGCTCACTCGCTCTCCATTGCTGAAACAAAGGTGGTGCCTTAGGGCACCTCACTGCTCTTTGGGGCTACAGCTTCAGAGTCCTGAATTCTCATTTCTGTCTGCCAGCAAACACATCTGAAAGTTTCTGGCAGCATCTTAGCCACCTGCAGTGCTGCACTTGGGAACTGCACTTAGGGAGAGATCTGCAAGGCGTCCCTAAAAGCCCTAAGCCCTGCCCATAGCCCAAGAGGTATCCACAGAGTATTAAGGCATGGATTATTTCTTCTGAATCCCAAAAAAAGCAGTAGAGAGTACGATCAGAGGTTTGGGGATGATAGCTGAGACACCACTGTTACCAAGTGGACAAGGCAAAACCTCAGTGGCCCCACGTGTCCTGTGACTGCCCCCAAGGGGGCAGAGAAATGGGCTGTTGGAATGTCAGTTCCTAATTACTGCAGTGCCTAATTACAAGGCAGTTTGGCACAGCTCAGCTGTGTCATTGCAAAATCACTCACTCCATGTGAGTTGTGGTCTCCTGCCACCAACTTCTCAAGTTTCTGATTTTCAATGTCATTTTAGGTGGCCATAAAGAAAATAAATCTTCAAGGACGGATGAGGAAGTCAATAAGCCTTAATGAAATCGTGATCATGAAGAGGTGTAGGAATCCCAGTGTTGTGAATTATTTAGACAGGTGAGAGGTCATGGTCATAGCCCATGGATGTGCATTTACATACAGCAAACATGAGAGGTTAAAAACCCACTTTGGTCAGTGGCAGAAAGTAGAGCTGTTAATTATTACTTATTCATATTGCTCCACACATCTCCAATGGATTAGAAGGGAGTGTATCTTGTCTGCATGAGTTTTCCCTGACACATGTAGTTTGAAAATTATTCCAAAATTATTTAGAACCTGGATCACTGTATCTTCCTAAGTCAATACGCTCGAAGTTCTCTGCCATCACATTTTTTCAGGATTGAATATTAAAGTTTCTTAAATGCTGATGAACCATCCTAAAGTGGATTTTCCTTAGATCATTGCCCCTCTTTGCCATTGCTGTGCATGCCAGGAAGACAAGGTGCTTATTTCCAGAAACACCATGTGTGACAGGTTTTTTATCTGGGCAGTTACTAAACTGCACTTTTCACTTGCTGCCCATCTAAGACATCTCCTTTTTCACAGCTATGCCTTTCTTCTTGAGACTGCACAGATTGCAAACAATGAACAGACAAGAGGGAATGTCTATTCCTTTGATTCTGTCCTAGTCACAAAGGGACATGGAAACAAGAAACCCAGAAGCAAAAATTCAATACAGCCATGCATGCTCCTCTCCATGTCCTTGTTTCATTCTTTCAGCTACCTTCTGGGTGAGGAACTCTGGCTGGTTTTGGAGTACATGGACGGAGGTGCCCTGAGTGATGTCATCAGCGAGACCCCCCTGTCTGAAGTTGAGATAGCAGCCATCAGTCGGGAGGTCAGCAATCCCATCTGTGCTGTAAAGGGCTTGGGCAGGATTGTCTGGGAAACAGGGGCTCAGACCTGGAGTGATTTCATGTGCCAAGCTTTTTTTCTGTTTTGCTGGTATGCTATGGGCAAGTAAAAGCACTTCAAGTGAAATGCCTGCCAGTGCCCCTGCACTTACTGTACTCAGTTCTTGCACTCTTATCTCCTGCTGTTGTACTCTTGCTCTGCCTCTTGTATTTGCTGTTCTCCATCTTGCCAAACTTTTACCTGCCTTCACTGCATTCCTTGCCTGTAAAAGCAAAGGTGCTGGTGGTAGGATTTGAAACGAAGAGCAAAGAAAAAAGAGAGACTCATTTCTCACAGTCCTCAGTTAAAACAGATAGGAGTGCAGCCAAAACGCTGTTTGCTTCTGAGCACATCCACTGCAGCAGCAGTCATCCTGGCTGGTTTGCAGGGGACAGTCTACAACAGCAGGTGCTGTTGCTCTTTCAAAAGCTGACATGCCTTTGCTTAGAAGGGTCCTGCTCTGCAAGTGTTGGAGCAGAAAGCTCTTCCTCTCAATGGCACTGTGTTCTGCCATTACTCCCCATTCCCCTGGAGAAAGGGAATCTTTTAAATTTTTTGTTTTCTTTCTTGTGTGATGAAATCACATCACTTCTTACTGTCCTCCTGTTTCTTTTTTCTCTCTCAGTGCCTGCAAGGACTGGATTTTCTCCACTCGAACCACGTGATCCACCGAGATGTGAAGAGTGACAACATCCTTCTCAGAACTGACGGCTCTGTCAAGCTGGGTCAGTATATTCTTGGTCAGGTGCAACATTCCAGGGATGTGGGCTTTGGGGCTTCTATGGGTGACTGCCAGCTCCCCAAAAATGGTGCTGGTGGCAGTGCAGGGACCTCTGCTATGAGCTGGTGACACAGGTACAACGTGTACAGATGTATGACAAGGAACAAGCAATCAAGAGTGGTGTTGCTCTGTGTGTGTCCCTTCCAGCAGGAGGGAGCTACAATCTAAAGTTTCCAAAGAACAAAAGCCACTGCTGGAGTCAGTGTAAAAACAAATGGGGAGATTTTTTAAGTCGCCAATGCCAGGAGATTCAACAGCACATTCTCAAACTTCTACTGGGGAATTCTTTTGCTTGGTTTCCTAGTTGCACAGAACTAAAATGAAACCAGTATTTTGCTTTCTCCTCAGCGGATTTTGGCCTCTCTACTCAGCTAACCCCTGAGCAGAGCAGACGTCGCTTGGCAGTCGGGACTCCCTGGTGGATGGCGCCTGAAGTGGTGACGCGTCAACCATATGGCCCCAAAGTGGACATATGGTCTTTTGGAATTGTGGGCATTGAAATGGTAGAACAAGAACCTCCTTACTACAACCAAAGTCCTGGCACGGTAAGGAGCAAATACTCTCTGATCCCGCTGTCTTTCTCACCTGTGCCATGTTCTGTGTGCCATTGGACAAAATCCCATTGTCATCTGCTGGAACTACTTCCACCAAGGTCCACTCCTAAAATTTCCCTGCAACACATCAGCATCTGCTGTAGTTTTGGTTGCATCAGTGGGGAAACTCAAGTCTTTCCACATGCAAAAAAACCCATTCTCAGGCAACACTTTCCTTGGGTTATAAGTGATTCCAGTTTTTTTCTCAGTGGAGATGACCTCAGTACCAGGAAACAAGCATCTTAGAACTGCTGTTATCTTTCCACATATGAAGGAAGCAAACCCAAACCCAACAAAGTTTCTTAAACTGTGGTTTTTAGACAGAAACCTAACCCACTGTGCAGTTTCTTCTCACTGGGAACATGCCTGAAACCTGGGCATGAGGGTGGGAAGGCCACAGAGTCTCTTCTGCTTCTTGTGTAGTGCTGCTGAAACATTTAGTGAGCATGTTTCTCTCCTAGCCCAAGCCAAGTTCTCCATGTCACCAAGCCAGAGCCTGGTGAGGGGGAGAGCCTGCCAAAACCTCCCAGTGTTTCCTGGCACTTTCTGGGACGGGCCTACCATTAATGTATTGACTCGAGTAGCCAAATGAGCAGAGGGTGACTATAGGTATGGCACCTCTCCTTCTTTTGACCATGACAATTTTTCTTTTGCTACATAATGGGAAGCAGAAATTTTCAGACTGCTGACAGAGCTGCAGGTGGCTCCTGAGTGTCCAAGCCAGCATTTTTATCCCAATACATTTGTGCAGGCATCTTAACGTGCCTGTGTATGAGAATGTAAATGTTTGTTTCCTTACCCCTGGGGATTACCCAATGGATTTCCTTTCTTTTCTTCCAATTCCCATTGTTTTCAAGAACAGGACAAAAAGTTTGAGGGGTTTTGTTCTATGGCATGTGTGCTTAAGGGACCAAAAAGCACTGCAGAGATGATTTTCATGTACTAATCCTTGGAATTTGTTAGTATAGCAAAGTCCCTCTTCCAAAAAGCCTCTCAAGCTGGTGTGAATCCTCAGAGAAGCCAAGAAGCTTTTGCTGATGTAGTTCCCACTAACTAGGTCAGTCAGTGAAATCAGCTGTCAAGGCAAGATCTGCAGGATGGTGGAAAAGCTGTGGCTACATGAGGGTTTGGGTTTTTGGTTGGTAAAGGAAAGTCATCTCTGGGTCTCTGCCAGGGCAGAAACTGCCACTGAAGAACAGAGGTTAAACAAAGGGATCTGGGAGAGCACCTAGAGATGTGAAAGCAGCAGGTGGAGCCTCGTGTTTCCTTTTTCTTCAGGCTCAACACCTGATAGCCACAGGAGAGACCCCACAGCTGCAGCAGCCCGAGCTCCTCTCAACTTTGCTGCGTGACTTCCTGAGCTGCTGCCTGCAGAGAGACGAGGCACAGCGCTGGTCTGCCAAGGAGCTCCTGCAGGTAAAATGTGAAGGGGCTGCAGGTGAAACAAGGTCTGAGGGATGGGCTCCTCCTCCACTGAAGTCCAAGGCATCAGAGGAGCCCCTTCCTCCTCACCTCCACTCTTGGTGCTGTTCAAATGAAAACAGTGAGGAATCCTAGCCTGGGCTGGGCTGGCAGGGCCCTGTAAAGGTCCTCTGGTCCGAGTGTCCTGCAGTGAGCAGGGACAGCTTTACAGAGATCAGGTTGTTCAGAGCCCTTTGCTACCTGACCTGGAATGGTTCCAAGCTGTTGGGGCAACCTGTGCCAAGGGTGGCACCATGCTCTGAGTAAACAAATTCTTCCTTAGACCAACTCTGATTAGATCTCCTTTGTGCTTAAAAATATTCACCTACATCCTATTCTAACTGGCCTTTTAAAAAACCATGTCCCTCACTTTCTTCAAAGCCACTCTTAAGTCTTGGAAAGTGGAAAAAAAGTCCCTGGGGCCCATTCCTCACAAAACTGAATAACTCCACCTCTGTCTGCATTTCCTGAGAGGAGAGGTGCTCTGTTTTCTGTTTCTGTTGTGCTCTTTTTTAATTTTGTGGGTGTTCAGTTTTTTCTAATGGCAAAAGAATTGAAGTAGAGCAATGCAGGGTACAGAGACATGAAATGGTGGTTCAGGAACCCAAGGAAGCCAGTCCCAGCTGAGGGGTCAGAGATTTGGCTGTGGGAAGGAGGGGCTGTGGGGGGCTCACTGTGAACTTCTGAGGGGCCCTGGTTTGTGCCCCCAGCCCACCCTTAGGGGTTTCTGGCACACACACAGGGACAGCTGGGAGGGACTTGTCCCAGCCCCATCTGCTGCCTGGCACGCTCAAGCAGACGGGAACTGCCCCAGGGTCCCTGCCAGGTTGTGTGGCAGAGAGGGAACTGCAGGGCCCAGTGCCACTGGGCTGGCCCTGCTGGGAAGGAAGGTGCCACCCAGCACAGGAGGGGCAGGGCATGGAAAGGCAGACACTGCTTTCTGTCGCTGTGGAAATCAGCACAGTGCCTGTCTTTCAAAGACAGGCACTATGTGAGTCATTAGAGTTTCCTGAAAGGAAGAAATCCCAGGGACAGAAAGCACCATTTCTAGAGCACTGGCAGGGCAAAAATCCCAAGGAGATTAAGAAACCAGAAGAAATGGATGAATGGGATCCTTGGCCAGGTTTGCCTGTGATGGCCAGGTCCTGCACATGACATCTAGGGAGCAGATGGTCCCGTCGCTCCTCTTTCTGGGTCTTTCTAGGACCCAGAAGAATCCTGATTGAGTCTGTGAAGCACTGAGCTTGGAAAGTCATGGTTCACTGTTCTCTGTTTTTTGTTTTTTCCTGTGGACAGCATCCATTTGTAACTTCAGCCAAGTCACCATCCATCCTTGAAGCACTCATCAACTCAGTCAAGAAGAAGGAGGAGACAAGAATGTAAAAGTCAAGAAGTTATCGAGTAGGATTGTAGAGTAGGACTCTAGAATAGGATTGTTGAATACTTTTGTAGTATAGGTTTTTAGAGTAGGATTGGTATTAAATAAAGTTTCTTAAACATCAACTAATTTGGAAGATTCCCCTCCTTCTCACTCTCTCAGAAATCTCAGCATTTCCTTCTGAGTTGCCAGTTGTTTTTTATTGGTGCTAAGACACGCTTATGGCTTCTTTGGTATGGCTTATAAGTGGAGAAGGTTCTTCCTCATTCATCCTCTCCAGACCGCACTGCCTTTGGAATATGGCCCGCTGGCCCGTTTAGACACAGCTGTGGTATTTCTAGTGGAGGCAGAAAAGGCAATGGCAGTTGCAAGAAAAACCAAAGGAGGAGTGGGGCAGCCAGGACTTCCTGTGTGGATTCAGGCCTGCAGCTGTGACTGGAGAGCATTTGGGTTCCTGCCACTTGCATTGGTATCCCTAAGGGCAATGTCTTTGGCAGAAGGAGAGCCTTGCTGAAGTGAGAGAGCAGAAAGATCAGGGAGGGTGCTCGGGAAGGTCTCCTGTGGCGCGGAGCTGTCAGCGCCTGTGAGGGGAGAGCGGGCCCGGCCTTGGCCGGGGCGGAGCCGCAGCAGAGCCCGGCAGAGGCCGGAGCAGCCCGAGCCCGGGCAGAGGCAGGCTGGAAGGAGGCCCTTGTAGCTGCGAGAGGCAGCAGCCGGGCCCTGGGTGCCTCTTGCTGGGAGCGGGCGAATCCTCCGCTCCCAGAGCCCGGGGGGCAGCTGGCTGCTGCCGAGGGGAAGCGCAGCCGTGCTGGGCACAGCCCGCACTGGAGGCATCGGCCGTCTGGAGCGTGCCCGGGAGCAGAGAAAGGCCAAGGGCAGCCGAGGGCCGTGGGCTGGCTGACGATTCCTCCTCTTCTGCCGGCTGCCCTGTAAGTGCTGGGCAAGGTCAGCAGTGTGTGCTCACTCTGGGCACCGGGGCAGGGAGCCGGGCTGCTCGGCAGGCTGGAGCACAGGGCGGCCTCCTTCAGGCACGGCACTTCTGCCCAGGGAAGCGAGGCCAGCGGGAGGCAGGGACAGCTCGGCCGGTCACATCTGCAGGAGCCAGTGCCTCACGCAGCTCTGGGAGGAAGCGCCTGCAATCCTGCAGTTGTGCACTGAGGCACAGCAAAGGGGGGAGATGCAGAGTGTTTTGCAGAAATATTCAGGGCCACCAGGCCTGCCTGCTTTGTGCTGTCTGTGCACAGCAAGCGCTGTGCAATGCAGCTGTGAGCTGCTGGCAGAGAGGGAATCAGGGATGTGCCTGAGGTGAGTCAAGGGGTTAGCTGAAAATGTAATTAGGATAATTAAAAAATGCAGATGAGTCGAGGGGCCAGCTGGGAATATCATTGGGATAGTAGAAGATTGCATATTTTAGCTATGATTTTAAAATGAGGTAAGAAGCTAAGTTAGTAATATAGCTAGCAGAAGGCGCCTTAGTTAAAGAGAACCAAATATGTTAGGAATGTAAAGCTAGGAGTGACCGGGATAGATGAAGCAATTGTGAAGGAGCATAGACTTTAGAAATACCTTGCCTTAAGAGTAATCAAACAGTTGGAAGAGGCTTGGATTGTGACCAGCAGGTCAAAAGGTCCTGCCAATTGGCCATGGGTGAAGAGTTCCCCATGAGAAAGACGGCTTTCTTCCTCCCATATGACCACTCCCTCATTTCAAAATCCCACTGACCCAGTTCACGGAGTAAGTACAATTGTGCAGGTGTAATAGATATTCAGCTGATAAAAATACAAAGTAGGCAGGTAATAATTATGTGTTATGGGTCCTTAGAAACCTAATGTAAAACCTTTTCTGTAGAAATAGAGAGCAGCAGTCTGCAACTCCTTGCATGTATCTTTGGAAACTAGTTCACATGTGTCCAGTGCTGCAATAAATACCCTTCTTTTCTACTCTAATTAGTTGAAGAGTCCTCTGTCTGTGCTTCAAGGGTTATGCTGGAGTAGTGAACTGATTTGGAAGGGAGCAGAAGAGTTTCAGTAGGCAATTTTTGGAAGAGATGGAAGCCTCTTGTGCCTGAAGGGAAAGCCATTTGGAATGGAGTAGTGATCCCAAAGTCCATACAATACTGCACCAAAGGATTAGACCCTTCTCTCTTGAGGACCTTCTAACTGATCCTGCCTAAGTTCTGCTTCTACTGAATATCAGCCAGGGCTCACACCTGTGTTGCAGGGCTGTTCTTCCTCTCAGTACTAATGGCTTAGCTGTCTCTCACTGCCATATTGCTTACCCAAGGCTGATCTCTTCCATATCCCTTATAAAAGGACTTTATCTTAGATCCCCAAATTTTGCATGCATGCCTGCATGCAAAACCATCCTACAATTCAAACCTTCAGGAGAATCATGGCATAAAAGCAGATTCCATTTATCAAACCCACAGCAACTGCATTGAAATGTGGGTCTGTGAGCCTTTCTTCAGAATTTTCTCAGTCATGGTTCCCGAGTCATTTTTGGGAGATAACTATGCTGCCTCTAACAAGTCCAGATTACTTAGCAAGCGGTTTATAGTCATGCACCCAGCTTTCCAGCAGTTGCGTGGCATTTTATCCAGATAAGGGGTCCCTGGACATTGCAACCAGCTTGTGATTTGTGTCTGCCCACTTCTTCTCCATGTTCTGCAAAACTAAGAGCAAGTTGAGCCAAGAGCAATAGTATCCTTGTGAGTGCATCTGAACACATTTGACAGCGTGCCATGGTTTGACGCTGGCGCAATCCAGTGCCCCCATGAAAATATATTTACCCTGGTGTCTACTGTGAGATGTGATCAGAAATAGAGCAAAGCAGGCTCCAGCTTGGGAATAAAGGGGAAAAAAAATCTTTATTAACTATAATATATAAAAGAAACACACAGAGCTCAGAATGAAAACCTTCCAAAACATTCCTCCTCCCCCCACGAAATTTCCAACACAGCAGTGAGACAAAACCTTAGATTTTAAATCAAGTCACCACCCCTCAGATCACCAACTCTCAGTCCAGCACCACCTTTCAGATAATCAGTTCTTAGTTCATCAAGAAGAGAGGAGTCCCTCTTGTACCATAGGCTTCCCCAGGAAATGCAGTTGAAACTTCTTGTGTTTCCATGTCACACGTGGCACCGCCTGGAGAACATTTGCCATTGTGACATCTTCCTTCCAAGCCCAGTGCTCTCACCACTGCACATGGACCAGAGCTGATTCTAGGTTTCCCCTTTTAATGATGCTTTGCCCAGTTCCAAAAACAATGCACAGTCTCTCACTTTTGGGACCCCTGTCCCCCCCCAAATTCACGCCCTGTGGGTGAGGGGTCTTGAGAACAGAGATCTTCTTCTTCACTGAAGATCGAGGGCACCACCACCCTCCTCACCCGTCGTCTCTGTTCACGCCACTCCTTCACATAACATCACTGCACTCTCTTGGCTCCAAGCCATTGCCTCCCCCTAAATGCAGTCTCTGTGCCACAGGAAAAATGGTTCTGTCCATGGCTATACAAGAAGAGTCCAGCCAAAGGCCACTCCATCATCTCCTCCCACCTAGAATTCGTCTGAACTCTTCTGACATCTTCACATCTTTCACAGTATGGACTTTCATCACGCTTGCCCATTTCCTGCTATTCCATCTCTATCTCTCTTCTCATGCAGATCCAGGAGGATCAGTATTTGTAAGGTTTCCATCATCCAAGAAAAGGGTTAAAATCTTGGGCTCAGCCTGCCCACAACTCCCACGACTGCCCTGCTGGGCACGGGCACCTTCTCAACACATTTTCCCCCTTCTCATTCTCGGCCGGGCTGTGCTGCCAGCAAAAGTTACCAAATTTCAAGGCGGCACAAGCACAGGCTCTCTCTGTCTCTCTCTCTCTCTCTCTCCCGGGGGTGTTGGCTGGGGCTGCCCAAATCCTCTCAATGTTCCTCCACCCTTCCATCCTGCAGGGGCCTTCACCTCCCTTCTCTGTCCAAGGCCCCAGCCTACCTCACCCGGCCGCATGGCTTCCCCCACAGCTGGGCAGGGGAGATCTGACCTCTTTCACCCACCAGAAGCAAAAGAGCTTCCCCTGGGAGTTCTCTGCTTTTCACCCCCTCTGTTCTCAGAGGCATACCAATGTCCTCAGTGGCCACACCAGCTGACAATATTCAAGTATCAGCACTTACTGGTTTGACCACCAAACTCCCAAAAAACTCATTTCCTTTTCACAATAGGACACAGTGACACCTGATCCTATTGCCTGAACACCTTCCATTTTGTCTAGGGAAACAGGAGCATGGGATCATGTAATTAAAGATATTATCCTGGCATGCATGCACAAGGGGCCTGAATTAAGGTGGTGGCTGCAGCCTTAATGCTGGCCTTTCCTCACTTCCAAGACCTTGACTGTGTAACCTCAATAATGTTGCCTTAATGTATTTCTGTGTGCAGTTTAAACCAGGACTTGAAAGTCACCTTCTGTTTATCAATGCTATTGGTTACAAATGGTTTTGTTCATATAGGCAATATCCTATTCCCTATATTCTCCCATAGAAGATTCCTTGCTCTTTTTTCTCTGCCACCAATGGGGATCTGCAGTCCCTGCCCGGCACTGCTCGCTGCGGGTTGTCAAGGCACAGGCGATGCTCTGGTGCACCTGGCGCAGGTGATCCTCGGGCCCGGGCAGGGGCCGATGCTCCGAGCTGCCGCGGATACGGCGGCGAACCCGAGCGGTGCCACGGCCTCGCTGGGAACCCGAGCGGCGCCCGTGGCGCTGCCTCCCCGGGCAGGGCTGTGCTCTCAGCGCCGCCGGGGCTGCCGAGCAGCGCTTTCCACGTGCCTCCGGCTCCGGAGCCAGCCCGGCAGCCGCGCTCTCCCGGAACGCACTGACCCGCACCCATTCTCGGCCCGGCTGCAGGACTCCCTGAGCCGGGGATCTCCCCTCTTTCCAAGGCTCACCCCATCCCCGGGTTCTCCCCTCTCTCCAAGGGCTGTCTCCTCTCTCCCGGCATGCCCCCTAACCCAGGCTCTCCTCCCTGTGTCCTGGACTCTTGCCCTTCTCCCAGGGCTCTATTCCTGTTCCCGGCATCTCCCCTCTCTTGGTCTCTCCCTCCTCCCAGCCTGTCCCCCCTCTCCCTGGCTCACCCCTTCCCGGGGATCTCCCGGCTCCCGTGCTCTCTCTCTGCCCCCAGGCTCTCCCCGCTCCCAGTCTCTCCTCTCCCGAGCTCTGGCCCATCTCCCTGGGCCCTCCCCTCTCTCCCGAGAGTTGCCCCCTCTCTCTCGGACTCTCCCTCCTTCTTGGGATCTCCCCCTTCTCCCCAGTGGCTTCTCCCTCTTGTAGGATTCCTCTACTCTCCCAGAGTCCTGCCCTCCTGCCAGAATCTCTCCCCTCTCTCTCTCACTTCTCCTGTGGGATGCAGAGGTTCAGGGACATCACACCATAATTAATATGATCCAGTGAAACCAAATTTATTATCCCTATAAAGATTATATTTATAATAAATCTCTACTGTCCACGCATCTCTAGCTAATACATGATTGGTTAAACCTAGCTGTTCACGTGTCTAAAATAGAATGCTGATTGGATCATCTAATTTTTTCATGCATCTCGGTAGTCATCTTGGCCCACCCATGACTTTTCTTCTTTCTTACTTTCCCAAGCTCACTGACAAACTTGCTGAGTTCTGATGAATCTTCTTCTTGTATCTTTTTCAAGGATATACTGACCCCGTTTCTGAATATGTCCACTATCCATTGTTTTTGAATGTGTCCATTGCCCATTATCAAAAGCAGGCTGGATTGTACATCAGCTGAATATGGCCATTGTCCTACAAAAACTCCTCTATCTGCAAAAAATCCTTGACATTTCCCTGGCTTTGTTTTTGCAAAGGTCAGACTGGTTTAAAAGCACCGTCAATTAGTTTCTGCACACAACATAGTAAGCAAGGCACTATAAGCAGACTTGAAAAAAGACTACAAAGTATCATAATGCCTAAGCGTACAAAGTCCTTGAGCCAGCCTGTTATGCCCCAGGATTTTAGCCACTCGTCAAAGGAATTCTCAACAACTGTGAGCTTTCTCATATTCTCCTTAAGCAGTGACAGATGCTTATGAATAGATTCAGAGTGTCAGAGAGATTCATGCAACACATCCCTTCAAAATCCTCACACCTATGTCCTTGTGCTAGCAACAAAAATTCTATAGCAGCCCTGTCTTGTTGCACAGCGTGGTGCGTGCTACCTACATCAGTGGTAAGCTCATTCAGTATTGCAGATGTAATGTTAATTTGTTTTCCTGTCCAGCAAGCCAATCGTTTTAATTGTGTAAGGGCCTGTGAAGAAGCTACACCTGGTGTAAAAAGTGATGCCAGTTTAACCAAAGGCCTATTCCACAATTCTACATTATCCTTACAGCCTGAGCCTAATGAATGCACACTATGTTTTTGACGTTGGTATTTGTGCCTGTTGTTAAGCATCTGTTGAATGCTTGGGACAAACAGTGATAGTTTCCCAAAATAGCATGGTTTTCCTAATGCTTTCTGAGGAATTGCAGGCCAAGCTTTATCTCCACAAATGTGAAATACTCCAGGAGGCAACATGCTTGCTGATTTTTGTTTTAGGGGCACAGACCGTGTCCAGTTGGCACAGTGTGCCATGGTATTGTAATACCAGGAAGAAACAGGAGATATCCAAGAGCTATCGTCTCCAGGCTTTCCTGACCTCTCCCTAATCAGCTCCTTGCCCTTGTAGCACTCAAAGAACAAACAATAATTTCCTGGCACTGATCCCAGAATATCCAATTCCTGTGGTTCCTGACTTGTAATATTTAAATTTTGAGTGATTGTAAATACCTGAGCTCCCAAAGGATTTCTATGGACTTTTTGTTTTTCACACCAATTTTCTGTAATTATTCCATTTTGATTAGTACACTAATTTGACCAGGCCTTGCTTAAGTTACCATAAATTTGATCTCTGGTCCATGTTCTGAAATCTTCCATTGAGTCTAAGGGAACTCCAATTAAACAGGTGTGAAATGGATCTGAAGGTGTGGCTAGTGATAAGCAAAAGGATTCTTGCCCTGTTCTGTTAGCCCATGTAACCCACATGTTAGCCCACTGCTCTATATTGTATATTCCCTGTTTTTCCTTAATCACTGCACTAAGCAACATTGTTAATATCTGCCAGACTAATGCCATTGTTGCTATTGTCTACGATCACGCCTGCGCTTTGCCCAATCTGCTTTGGCCTGTTCCCACTCCCTATCACTAACGTGATGTATTTGTGGTATTGCTATTCCTACTCCACATTCAGTAGCTATTATCTTGCTCCCTAGTACAATTTGGTTTACTAGAGCAATGAAAGCAAGTCTAAATTGCACCCACAGTAACAATCTCTGCTCGTATGTTTCTATTAAAGATACATCCTGGAGAAAACTCTGATATTCCCCTGAGTTTTACCCTAAAAGTTTAGTTAATGCTATTCTTAGGGTAAGAGTGTAAAGGCAGTTAGAGCATCTATTGCATATTTGGTTAATAGGCCTAAATTTTTGCTTTTTCTCTTGAACCAAGGCTAAATTATGTTCTTGACAAACTTGTCGCCAAGTTTTAAAGTTACGCTTTATACAATGAACATTAAGCCACGGCTTGCATGCATAACCATGTAGATAACAAGCCTTTTCTATCTGATTTTCAGCTTGTGATGGAAGTGAAGGTAAATGGAGTCTGTTGTGTCTATTGAGCCTATCTTGAGTTGCCAGTAATCCCCCAGCATACTCCAGCAAACTTGGTAGATATTCTGATTGTTGTTCATCTGTCAGGGTTCAAGAAGTGGATTCAGGGTTGTCTGGAATCGGCATTTTCACCGACTGTCCACCTCTGCACACAGCATGCGTTGATGACGGTGGTTTCAGATAGGGCTTTACCCACTTGGCTGGGATCCAACGAATGCCTTTATCTGTAAGTAAGCACATATAACCTCTGCCTATTAGTTTTACTGTCGCTGGTCCTTCCCACACCCCTGTTTCTGGGCTGAATACCATCAGGCAATTCCTCCCTTGGATTACGTGTGAGGGCATGATGCACAAGAATAGGCAGATCTTCCCTGTCTCCTGTTTTCTAAGGTAATTAAGCACAAAGATGGCTTAAGCTTTTTTTTTCCTCAGGCGATAACCCTGTAGTTTCCCCTTTTTGTTTTTGCAGCATGCCCTTGAACGTCTGATGAGCACACTCAGTAATTGCCTGACCAGTAGGATTGTGAGGAATACCAGTGTCATGTTGAATACCCCATAAATTACAGAAACGCTTGAATCTTAAGGAACAGTCAGCAGGACCATTGTCACTCTTAATTGCTAAGGGGACATCTAATATGGCAAAGCAATTGTACAAATGCTTCTCAACAGGACATGCTGCCTCACTTGTTAAGGGAGTAGCCCATATAATGCAAGAATAGGTATCAATGAAACCATGTGCAACCTTTTTCTGATCAAATTCTGCTACATGAGTTACATCCATTTGCCATATTTGCAAGGGTTGAGTACCCCTAGGGTTGACACCAGTGCCTAAACCAATGCCATCTTGTTGACAATCAGGACAGGATCGCACAGTACCAGAAGCATCAGTAAAGGGAACACCAAATTGTTTAACTAATATTTTAGCAGATTGGTGAAGAAAGGCATGGGAAGTTTTAGCCTGCTGAAATTTATCAGGGTTTGGCATTGGCCAGACAGTGGCTACCAACTGATCAGCTCGAGCGTTACCTTCAGACAGACCAGGGAGAGCTTGATGACTTCGAATATGAGTAATAAAGTATTCCTGCCATCGTTGATTTAGGGTTTTAAGCAATCGGCTTAAAAGGGAATACAAATGCTTATTACTCACCTCCTTAAGTATTGCTCGTTCAAGGCATTGGACACAGCCAACTACATAAAGCGAATCAGCAACAATGTTAATGGCCTCATTATACCAATTTTCAAAAGCCCAAATCACAGCTTTCAGTTCCAATATTTGGAATGTATCTTTCACCTCTCCAAAAATGACATGCTTTTCCCATACTTTATCTTGCTGCCAAGTGCAGGAAGCCTTTTTTGACCTTTTACCTGCATCTGTAAATACTGTCTGCCCAGATACCAGACAGTCAGATCTCCAGGGTCCGTCCTCCAGACACTGTTGCTCCAATGAATTTAACACGAGCTGTTGTGGGTAAGTTTTGTGAACTTTACCATCATAACCAGCCAAAGCTATCTGAAAAGACACAGAATGTCTAATTCCCCATTCAAGATACCAGTTAGCCAGTGGTACTACAATTGCATACAGTTCATGTCCTCAGGTTTCCAAAATTCTCCCTCTACCCTTCATAATCAAATAGGCAAAAATTTCCAATCAAGTGGTAATAGTTCTAGGCTGTTTTACAGGTAAAAACACCCATTCTAAAATAACTAAAGGATTAGTCTGAGTTTTAACCCATTGACAAATGAAGGCAAAAGGATGCTGGGCAAAATTGTCATCCCCCTTGCTCTGATTGATGATCATCAATTGAACTGGAGCATCCTCAATCAGACGATGTGCATGTGATGCAGCAACCTTTGTGGCAATGTGATCCAAGGCCCGCTGTTGTCTCTTATCCAGGGTCCGGCGTTCATCTGCCCGAGATTAAGTACTTAGTAACTGTGTTAATGGTTCAAGTTTGGCATTAGTTATCCCACAAGTAGTTCTAATCCATTGAATATCTCCAGCTAATTTCTGGACATCATGTACAGTTTTAATTTCCGTGGTAATGGTGAGTTTCGGTGGTTTTACTACAGAATGATCAATCTGCCACCCGAGATATTTCCAAGGAGCAGAATGCTGCACCTTATCAGGAGCAATTTTTAACGCCCTCTCCTCTAGCAAAACTGTCATGTTTTTAGAACAGTTACAGAGTCTAATTGTTTTCAGCCACCAATATATCATCCATGTAGTGATAGATGATATACTCAGGAAATTGCTGCCAAACAGGTTCTAATGCCCAAGCGACATAAATTTGTCATATCACAGGGGAATTTCTCATGCCTTGGGGAAGACAGGTCCATTCATACCTTTTGTAGGCTTCTGCCTTATTGAACAGAAAAAGGAAAATGGCTTGTGTCATTGAGATGGAAGGGAATGCTGAAAAAACAATCTTTGAGATCAATGATCAATAGATTCCATGGGTCAGGTATCATAGTAGGAGATGGAAGACCAGGTTGCAAGGTACCTATAACATTACTGCATTAACAGCACGTTAAGCCATGTAGCAACCTCCATTTCCCACTCTTTTTCGGGATGACAAAAATTTGAGTGCTCCACACTCTAGTGGATGGTTTTATGTGCCCTTCCTCTAGCTGTTCTTGCACTAATTGTTGAACTATGGGCAGCTTTTCCTTTGACAGCGGCCACTGCTCAATCCACTCAGGCCGATCAGTAGCCCAGCTAATTTTGAGGATTGGCTACCCCCCAGTGGCCACTGCTAAAAAGGCTGTGTGACAATGGTAGCTTTTAACTGGCTTAACAGATCCCTACCAAACAAACCTAGTAAAGTACCAGGGGTGGCATGACATAAGGCCTTGTAGATGCATTTACTCCATCTAGGAAAGTAAAGGTAATTACATCTTTGCTCATTTGAGTTGCGTGTGTTCCCCCAATACCTGCAATGCCTAAGTAGGGTTGACCAATACCCAATCTTTTGGCCATATTGTGTTTGAAATGATGGTTACATCTGCTCCAGTGTCGCATGTGAGTTTTTCAGTAATAGAATTGCCATTAGGATGTGTCAGGGTTACCTGTTTGTCTGGTTTACCTCTTGTGATGTCCATGGCCCAATATACTTCTGGGTTACCTGCGGAACCAAAGCTTCCTGTTCCCCACTCTTTGTTGCCTGTACAGGGGAGACAAGACTTAAAAGGAACAAGCTGAGCAATTTGTGAACCTTTGGGAAAAGATACAGGAGGGAAAAATGTTCTAACCATAATTTTAACAACCCCTTGATAGTCCGCATCAATACCCCCAGGGATTACATCCAATCCCTTTCTACTGGCAGATGATCTCCCTAACAGAAAAGCACTAAGCCCACCCCCCAAGGGTCCTTTTACATTGGTGTCTATCAGGTGCACAGCAGAGTCCGTGGTGGTCACGTCTACTGTGGTTTCCATGTCCACTCTGTCACTTCCAGCTGTTGATGATCTGAGTGAGTAAAGTCCCCCTCCTCCTCCATGGTGGGAGGCTGAGCTATCCAGGCAGCTCTCCTTACTTGTTTTTGCACATGAGGAGAAAATGTGTTGGCAAGGCCATTTCCCTGGAAACAACATTCTTTAGTATTGTGGTTATCTTTTCTGCAGATAGAACAAAATATTTTCATAGCTGCAAAGCAACACTGACTCCTAACATGTCCGATTTTACTACATCCAAAGCACTTAATGTTCTTTCCTTCTGCTCTCTTTTCCAGTTTAGAAAGCAGTGGTTTTACTGCATCCTGTACTGCATCAGCTACATAGGCTGATCTTTGCCTTTCTGTAGTTCTAGCCATCAGTTCCAGCATTTCTGTGACATCAGCTCCCTTCTTTAATGTACCCAAAATCTGCCGAGTTTTATCATTAGCATTGTCAAAAGCCAGCATATTAAACATTTTCACCTTTGTGTCTGAATCCAAATCAGGATGATCCTTAATGGCTTCATGCACTCTGTCCACAAATTTATCAAAGTCCTCATTCTCTCCTTGGTGAATTTGTGTAAAAGCCTTGGTGTGTAACCCATCTGGAAGTGCAAGGATAGCATTCTAGGCTAGTTGTTGGCTCTTCTGTAAAATTTCATCAATGCTCCTAGCCTGCCCAGGGCCCTTTGCCAAGTAACTGTCAGCTGTTAAACCATACAGAGGATCACCCTGTGCCCAAGGTTTTGCTGCTTCCTGGACACACTTTTCCTCCCAGCTTTTATGGAACATCACTTGCTGGTGGGGGGGCATTATAAGTCTTATTAGGGTATGCACATCCGCTGGAATAAATGTGTTAGAGGTAAAAATATACTGCAGCAGTGACTGTGCAAGCTGGGATTTTAAACCAAATTGTGATATTGCATTTCTTATCCTCTCTAAAATCTTCCAATCAAAAGGTTCCCAAACTCTACCTGCAGCATTAGTTACTACAGGAAAAGCCTGTATATCATTTGTGAGAAAAGTCCCTTCTACAATAGCTTCTCTAATAACTCCCTGCCACTTGTGTTTCTGTGCTGCTTCTATTTCAGAGTCACATTCCAATTCTAAGTCCACATTCTTTACAGCATGAGAGGGAAGATTTTGTTTAACTAGCTCGGATGCTGGCTCAAAGACAAAATCAGAGGGTGGTAACCGCTTTCCTGATTGTGTGTCCGAACCCACAGTCATCGGTAGATCCATTTTTTCAAAACAATAGTCTCTGTTGGGGACAAGTGGATCCTTTTGTTGAATTACCAATTTTTGCAAATTGTCCACTAGAGATCTTAAATCCTCTTCAACAGAAATCTTATTCATAACAACATCTCCTTCCTTATCCTTTCCAGCATGTTCAGTCTCTAAGTTACTCTTATCAGCAATTTTTTCACCTTGAGTACAACTGTCCTTTGTTCTGCAGACTAACAAGCCTGAAGAGGTTTTTTCACTGCGAGTGCTAGTGTCCTTCAGCCTGCAGACAAACATCTCTGAAGAGGCAGCAGCTTCCTCTTTCTCACTAGGAGCTGGAGGAGTAGTTGGTGTAATTCTGAGCAGGTTCTCCATTCTGACCTGAGGGGTTGCAGGCTGCATGAGGGAATATCAAAGGCTGTAGAAAACAGTGGCTGAATTCAGGACACCGGGAACGCCTGAGGCTTATCTGGCTCAGAGGCAAGGGCAGCACAAGCTGCAGCAGCACCTTTCCTCTCTGCCTTTAAGGCCTGTAAAACTTCCATGATGGTTTTCCACAAAGTAGCATACTTAGATGCCTCTTTTGCCTCATTCCCCCAGATGCAATGCAGCCCCACAACCTTCGCCCCACAGCTTCCCATGTCGAAATATCAAAAGCAGCCTGTGCTCCTGCTATGAGATTATGTTTCCAAGCCCAGTGTAACAGTCCCTTCAAATTGGAAGCATCATAGTTATGTTCTTCCTTAGAGAGGATATGTTGGAGGAGTTTCTGAACACCTTCCCTTTCATGTTCAGACCCCATCTCCTCCCCGGCCACTCACCTTGATCAGGGTGAGATTCAAGTCATCTATGATTGGAGCTCCAGTAACCTTTTCCTCTCACCGGGGCAGTGAGGATACTTTCAACCGGCTTCTCCGCTCCTCGAAGGCTGCGTCCGATCCTCTGCAGAGCAGCCAAAGTGCCGTCCTGGAGTCCCTCTCAGGGTTGCCCGCAATCTCCACCAAAAATGTGTTGGAAAACAGCGGAATGCAGAGGTTCAGGGACATCAAACCATAACCAATATGATCCAGTGAAGCCAAAATTATTATCCCTAAAAGACTATATTTATAATAATTCTCTCCAGGCCACACCTCTCTAGCTTATACATGATTGGTTATCCTAACTGTTCACACGTCTAAAATAGGATGCTGATTAGATAATATTTTTCCTGCGTCTGGTGGTAGTTTTCTGTCCCACCCATGAACTGTCTTTTTTCTTACTTTCCCAAGCTCACTGACAAACTTGCTGAGTCCAGATGACTCTTCTTGTGTCTTTTTCAAAGGTATCCTGACCCCATTTTCTGAACATGTTCATTATTGTTTGTGAACATGTCCGTGGTCCATTATCCCAAGCAGGCTGGATTGTGCATCAGCTGATCATGGCCATTGTCCTGCAAAAACTCCTCTATCTGCAAAAAATCTTCAACACCCTTCTACCTGCACCACCAACATTCAGTCTAATATTTCATTTCTTTCTTCCTTAAGGTGCTTCCAGCTCTCCTGGTTAAATGGCCATGTCCAAGGACATCTCTTCATTTAGAGCAGCTGGATCTATGTCCTTCCCGTTTCTCCCAGATTTCCTCCTGCAGCAGTTCAGTGGTCATTCCAACGCATCTTCCTTGAATTGCTTCATGCTTTGAGCTTTCAGAAGTTTAAACAACTCCTTACTCAGCATCCTAGGTGTAATTTTATCTTTACTATCACCTCTTCTTATGCCTTTGTCAAAAATCCTTCCTGAATGGCAATCCCATGTGGATGGTGGACATGTCAGATGCTGCTGGGATGTCAAAAGAGCTGAGGGAATGGTTTGGATGTCTATTAAATTTTATCATTTTCACATTTTTTATGTTGGCCAAGAAGAAAAACCTTTCTGTACGTCTGAGTCTCAGCAGCTCCTCAAAGGACACAAACCTCATGAGTTGTGGTTCCCACTCTGATGGCAGCACTTGGACCTCTCCATAGCCAGAGCAGAGCTCCCTTGTCCCAGAAATTCCCTGGCAAAGGAGGGATGAAGGAAACTGTCAAGGATTTTTTGCAGATAGAGCAGTTTTTTGCAGGACAATGGCCATGATCAGCTGATGCACAATCCAGCCTGTTTGCGATAATGGACACGTTCACAAATAATAATGGACACTTGTTAGAAAATGGGGTTGGGATATCCTTGAAAAAGATACAAGAAGAAGAGTCATCAGGACTCAGCAAGTTTATCAGTGATCTTGGGAAAGTAAGAGAGAAGACAGTTCATAGGTGGGACAGAAAACTACAGCCAGATGCATGAAAAATTAGATGATCCAATCACCATCCTATTTTAGACACCTTAACAGTTCAGTCTAATCTATCATGTATTAGCTAGAGACACGTGGACACATGAGAATTATTATAAATATAGTCTTTATGGATAATAAATTTGGTTTAACTGGATCATATTGGTTATGGTGTGATGTCCCTGAACCTCCGCATCCTGCAATTTCCCCCCCAACAGGAAACAGGACAGGCTGTGGGGATCAGGGGCACGGCAGAGCCATGGAGAAGAATGACTTTTGCATTTGATGGAGCTGTACCTTCCCTTGGCTTTGTTGGTTGACAATAAATGAACATCCCTCTGTGTCTCGGGCAGCTCCTTCTGCAAGGAAAGCAGGTGGGAGTTGGAGCCAAGGACCTGAAAGCTGCAGGTGCAGCCTGGGCTGGAGGCAGCTCAGATTTACACAAGGCTGCTCTGAGTGCCAGTGCTTGGATGGGGGAAATGGTGGGGAGAGGGTTGGGGCAGAGTTTGACTGATTGTTAGCCATGAAGGGTCTTGATTTTCATATCCATTCAAACAGCATGAGGAGATACTTGGATTCAGAGTCAATTGGAGATTGCACATATCAATTTATTAACAGGAAGAAAAACTTTAGCAGGGCCTAAAAATATTTTCTCACTGTCTTTTAAAATATGATCAATTCAGTTTGAATACACTTCAAGCCTCTGCAGCAGTAAAATTCAGCAGCAGCTTCTGCAATTTCTGAGGATGTCAGCAGCCCCCACTGAGGCCATCCCTGCCCGGACACCGTGGGAGAATGGGCAGACAAGGAGAGCGTCCCTGGGGCTGGAGCAGCACAACTCAGAGGCACCAGCGGCTCCAGCTGGGAAATGGAATGTGGAATGTGGCTGGGAAAGCCCTGCCTGGGCTGTGCCAAGCAGGATGGACAAGCCCTGACTCCCATCCCCCAAACTACTCTCTCAAAGTGACATTTAAAAAGAATTACAATTGTTTGTGTCCTCTGAGTTGGATGTACTGGAGAAATACTGACAAGAGATTCTCAGGAGCTCAAAATCACCAAACAGCCTTTACTGGCAACTTGAGAAAATTGGAGGAACTTGGCAAAAGGTTTAATACAATATACAATCAACAGAAAACACTTCTCAGAGCATTAACTTAGCCTATTCAACTTCACAAACTTTTACCCTGTTCACTTTTAAGTTACCCAAAATTTGCAAGAGGAGGGAATCAGAAGAAGACACAGAAAGAAAGAAAGACAAAAAAAATTTAAAGAAGCACACACAGACCTACCAAATCCTGGATTTCAGTGGTGTTCAGATGGAAATTCCAAGAGGAGGCAGGGTCAAGATGTGTGCTTGCCTTTTGGTCAGCCTTAAACAGCCCTTGGTCTTCCTGGGCCTTTCTCCCAGGTGGGATTTGGGATCATTTGGTCCCTCAGGAGCTGAGCTGGGGGCTCCAGAGGTGGCTGTGGAGCATTGCCTGTGCTGTGCCAGGGACTGGCAGGCACTGCTGGGCTGGGATAGAGGCTCTGGGGGGATTGGGGTTCCAGGACAGTGCAGGGCTGGGGTTCCAGGGCAGGGCAAGGTTGCACCTGCCCCGTCCTCCCCCACACATGAAATGTTTCCAGCCAACAATCTCCTCCAGGGTGCCACAACAGGCAATGTTGGAGGTGAAATCCCAAATTTGGCCATGGGCACCTAGACAAGAAGAACAATTCTTTCCCATAGGAAGGAAAGCATGGAGCCTTCCCATGTGTTTTGGGGATGGATGAGACTTGACCTGCTTGAAAGAACTGTCATCCAGACTTGTCCTGGAAACATTCCTATGGGAACAATGCCTGGATATAAGGCAATTTGGAGGTGAAACCTCAATTCTGGTCATGGGTGCCTGGAGGAAAAGGACAGTTCTTTTACATAGGAAGGAAAGCACAGAGCTCCAGTGTTCCAGCAGCAGATGAGAAGAGACTCTCAACATGCCAAGGTCAGCTGGACCTGTCAGATGGCCCCTGGGAGGCCAAAGCAGGCAGACCTGTTCAGTGTTCCCTTGGTTATATGGGGCTCCATATTTTCACAATGATCCCTTGATTCCATGGGGCCCCTCAGTGTCACAATGATCCCAAGGATTCCATGAGGCCTTGCAGTGTCACAATGCTCTCCATGGTTCCAAAGACCCCACAATGTCACGTGATGCCTCTATACCATGAACCCTGCAATGTCACAATGGACCTTTGCACCCTGGGGATTTGCTTTGTCACAATGGTCTCCTTTGGCTCCACAGTGTCATAATGGACCATTGATGACAGGAGGCCACTCTGTATTGCTCTGGAACTTTGGTTCCATGCAGCCCTGCAGTATCTCAATGGTCTCCTTTGGTTCCCCAGTTTCACAATGGACCACTGATGACATGAGGCCTTGCAATGTCACAATGGACCTTTGGTTCCATAGAGCCCTGCAGTGTCACAAAGGCCTCTTGGTTTCACGAGGCCCCACAATATCACAATGGTCCTGTTGTTTCTGTGGGGACTCCCAGGGTAACAATGGTCTCACTGGTTCCATGAGGCCTGCAGTGTCACAATGCTTTGCTTATTCCATGGGCCCTCATAATGTCACAATGGTGTCCATGATCCCATGAGTCGCCTCCACGTCACAATGGTCTCTGTGATTCCATGGTGCCGCTCAGTGTCACAATGGCCCCTTGGTTCCATGAGCCTGTGAAGTGTCCTAATGGTCTCTCCATTGTTCCATGAGGCTTTGCAATGTCACAGTGGACCTTTGGCTCCATGGAGTTTCGCAGTGTCACAATGGCCCCTTGGTTCCATGACATCCCAAAGTGTCACAATGGTCTCCATGGTTCCATGAGGCCCCGCGGTGTCACAATGGACCCTGGGTTTTATGGGGCCTCTCAGTGTCCCAATGATCCCTACATTCCATGGAGCCACACAGTGTCAGTATAGTCCACTTGGCTCCATGAGGCCCAGCAATGTCACAGTGCTCTCCATGATTCCATGAGGCCCCACAGTGTCACAAGGGTCCCTTGGTCTCACAGGACCCCACAGTGTCACAAGGCTCCCTTGGTTCCATGGCCCTGTGCTGCTGCATTCCCCCCTCCCCTTCTCAGGCCGCCCTGCCAGCTGAGAAATGCTCCTTGGGCCTCGGCCTTGGCCAACAGCCCCTGGGCTCAGCTCCTCTGCAGCTCATCACAAACACTGTCTGCTCCAGGCACTGCTGCTGCCCAAACAGCTCCTGGCTCCTTTAGGAGCAGCCCTGGGAGCTGTTTCTGTTCCCTCAGTGGCACAACATCCCTGTTCCCACACTGCCAAAGAAAGCTGCTGATGCCAAGTGTGGCCAGGATGAACCATTGCTGGGACTGAAGCCCCTCTCGTGGGGCCCTGCAAACAGCGCTCCAAAAGGAGCCCTTGGAGCTCTGCTGGGCCAGCGACTCCCTCTGAGTGGGGCCTCTCCCAGCCGGGAACTCTCCCGTTTGCTGCACTCGGGGATCCCAAACAACAACAGAGCCTGGGCCGATCCCCCCACTCCTCCAGACTCAACCCTTCACCCACAGGGGAGATGCCAAAGCATCAGCAGGGAGCATTCCCTGCCCTCAGGGGAATTTCTCACAGGTGCCTTGCACTTACTCTCTGTGTCTGTGTGCACACAGGAGTGCCTGTGCTGTGGAAATGTGGCAGAAATGCTGCTCTCTGAGGGGTTTGAGAGAATTGGATAGCTGAGTCAGTCAGGCCTGGAAGTGAAGTTAAATCACAAGGTCTAAGTGAATTTAAATGCTGTTAAGAGCTGTTCTTTTGCTAAGTTGTTTAATATATGTTATAAACGGAGTTTTAATATATGTTATATATGGAGTTAAATACTGTTAAATGTTATCCCTCTGTTAAATTGCAATGTCATAGATTTTAAGTTAGGTTAAATACTGTTAAGTGATGTTCTTTTGCTAAATTGTGAAGTTTAAGGTATCAGTCAAAGTTAAGTCCTATTAAGTTTGAGCTCTGTTAACCTTTTGGTCTGTATTCCTTTTATCCTTGCCCTCACTGTCGTTTTGTCACACACACACACACACAGGGACAGTTCTCAGTTCATTTCTGTTTTGATTGCCTGGATTCTGTTTGGTTTTGTTGTTGCTTTGTTTCCTTGGTGTGCCTGAAGCGTCAGTCAGGAGCAGAGTGACTCTTGCCAAGGAACTTTGTGCTGCTGTCCCTTCATATTAAATCTGGGTTTTTCTGATCCCTTGACGGGGATTTTTTCAGTGCTCTCAAGCCCTCATTCGTAACAGGGTGAAGGAGCCCTGGCCCAGGCTCTGGCCCTGGGGGACAGGGGGACGCTGCCGGGGGGTCCCCGTCCCTCTGTCCCACCCCCAGGGCCCCGGCCCCCCGTCCCCGTGTCAGGCTCTGGGGTCAATCTCGTGGAACATCCTCTGGGGGAGGCTGCGGCACCAGGGGCGGGGGGACCTGGGGGGACAGGGGACCCTGCTGTGCACGAGCAGGGTTGGACTGCTCTGGGGGGAACTGTGAGGGGGACAGGGCAGAGTGACCTCCCCAGTGACCTCACACAGCCTCCTGTGAGGTCACATTGCCCCTGTGATGTCACAGCCCACTGTGGGACATCACACAGCACCCTTGTGACGTGTCAGAACCAACTCTGGGATGTCATCCTGGAATGTCATTCAGCTGCACTATGACATCACAGAAGACTCTGTGATATCACAAAGTCACCCTGTGATGTCACTGTCTGTTCTGTGATGCCACAGCCTGCTCTGTGATGCCACAGATTCCCCTCTATGATGGTGTAGCTTCTCAGTGACCTCACGCAACAAACTCTCTGTGATGTCACAGCCCAATCTGTGACCTCACACAGCCCACTCTGTGCTGTCACACAGCCCCTTGCTGACATCACAGCTGCTCTGTGCCTCTCTGACACAGCCACAGAGGTGCTGCTGTGACACAGCCCCCTCGGGGACATGCCACAGCCCCTGCCAGTGCTGAGCCCCTGTGAGCTCTGTCTGTGCCCTGCTGGTGTCCCTGAGGTGCCCTGGCAGTGCCCCAGCCCTGCTGGGCTGTGCACAGGAGCTGCTCCTGGCCAGAGCTGTCTCTCTGCAGTGCTGCCCTTGCCAGGAGCTGCCTCTGGGCCAGGAGCCCGGCCCAGCTCAGCAGCACAGATACAGCACAAGGACCTAAATGATCCTTGGGGGCTTGGCGCTCTTTGCATCAGACTCAGTCCCTCAGAGTGTGCTCAAAGAACTTCTCAAGAATTCAAAGTGTGGTTGAAACACTGAAGTTTCTCATACATAAAATAGATCCTTCTGAGGGACAAGACTGACAATATGTCCCCAGGTTCCAGCTAGAGCAGAACACTGGAGGCAGTGATGGCAGCTGGGGACAAGCAAGGCCAAGGTGTCTCTGGTGCTGAGCAAACCTGGATGTGTTTCAGGAATGCAAAGCACCAAGACCTGAGCCCCAGCCCCTGGCAAGCAGATCCCATCCCTCTCTCATTGCTCAGGGCTCTTCCTGGGATGGGCACTGGGATGTGGGGATGTGCAATGCCAAGGGCAGGAGCGTGGGGTGGCCCCTGCCAGGCTGCTGAGCAGGGACAAGGAGGCAATGAGGCCCCAGGGCTGCAAGGGTCACCTGTCCCCTCGTGGCCCCAGGCTCAGCAGCCATGGCCAAAGTGCTGCAGGAGTTGGCTCTGTCAGGGCCTTGCAGCTGCTGCCCATCCCTGTGCCCTGTGCAGCCCAGGCTGTCCTACGGTGTCCCTGCCCTGCGCCTCTGTCCCTGCAGGCTGCCATCATCCCCCGGCTGCCCCACCTGGCTGGGCCCTTCCTTTGCTGACAGCTCTGCCTCCTGCCTGCCTCTGCCTGCCCACACAAAGCCTTGGCCTTGATCCCAAGAGGTTTAATTCAATTTTTACTGTGCCTGTGAGCTTTCAGCAGAGAAACAGGGCATTCAGGGTCTGCTTTCCCATCAAGGATGGTTAGAAGAGAAGAAGACATCTGGCTCAAGGA
Organism: Fringilla coelebs; assembly: GCF_963513975.1. Taxonomy (NCBI): domain Eukaryota; kingdom Metazoa; phylum Chordata; class Aves; order Passeriformes; family Fringillidae; genus Fringilla; species Fringilla coelebs. The sequence goes on from NW_028167583.1 coordinate 938,219, forward strand.
TGCAGTGATAGAAAAAAGAAGGACTGAAACTGGGAACTTGGGGTGGGTTTGACGGTAATGGGTAAATTCTAATACGCATTTAGCAACTGTTGATAAATAAGACACTGGTAGAATTACATGTCCACATATGGTTTGGAGTTATCCCTCAATAGACCTCAGGCCTGAAGAAATGATACTCTCTTAAATAGCAAATAAATGTTAAAGCATCGTGTTCTGACATTTTGGAGATTTGGTAATGGCGAGGCCTCACAGTGTGTGCAAACTCATGGAACAAAGGGTCTCTATTCTGACACCATGGAACCCCATGGAACCAAAATCCATTCTGGCACATTGGGGCCACATTGAACCAATGGTCCATTATGATACTGCGGATCCAAGGAGACCATTGTGACCCAGGAAACCTCTTGGAACCAAGGGGCCATTGTGACACAGCCAGGCCTCATGGAACCATGGGTCCATTGTGGCACTGCAGAACCTCATGGAACCAAGGTGACCGTGTTCTACTGTGGAACCTTTTGGAACAAAGGGACCATGGGGGACACTGCAGAACCAAGGAGATTGTTGGTGGCAGTATGAAAGCTCATGGAAGCAGAAGTCCTTTGTGACACAGCAAGGCCTCATGGAACCATGGAGGCCATTTTTACACTTTGAGGCCTTGTAGAACCAAAGGGCCACTGTGGCACTTCAGAGCCTTGTGGAGCCAAGGGGACCACAGTGACACTGTGGGGCTCAGTGAAACCAATGGTCTGTTGTGATACTTACGGAATCATGGAGACTATTGTGACACTAAAGGCCTCACTGAACCAAGGGGCCATTGTGACACTACAAGGCCTCACTGAACCAAGGAACCATTGCAACACTATGGAGTGTTGGCAGGCCAAGGGCAGTTGTCACACTGTGTGGCACCATGGAACCAAGACGTCCATTGTGACACTACAGGGCCCTGTGGAACTAAGGATCCATGGAACAGTGCAGGACCCCATGGAACCAAAGGTTCATTGTGACATTGCTGGGCCTCATGGAATCCTGGAGGCCATTGTGACACTTTGAGGCCTCACTGAATCAAGGAGCTCTTCAGGGCCTCATGGAACCAAGGAGACCCTTCTGACATTTTGAGTGCCCATGGAACCAAAGGTCCATTGTGGTACTGTGGTACCAAGGAGACCCCTGTGACACTGCAAGGCCTCATGGAAGCAAGGGACCATTGTGACACTTTGGGACCCCATGGAAACAAGAGGTCAGTATGACACACCTGGGCCTGATGGAACCAAGGATCCAATATGACACCATCATAGTCATGGTGTCAGGGCCCCATGGAAACCAGAGGTTGGTGTGACACAGCTGGAACCAAGGATCTCATGGAACCAAGGGTCCAATATGACACCACCATTGTGACACTGCAGGGCCCCATGGAAACAGGGGGCCACTGTAACCCTGCAGGGCCCCATGGATCCAAGGGAGCAGGTAACAGGTCTGGTTGGCTTGGCCTGACTGGTCCAACTGCCCTTGGCTTGTTGAGGTTTCTTCTCATGTGACCCTGAAACCCTGGGGCTCTGGGCTTGCCTTCAGTTAGAAAAGAACTGTCCTTCTTATTCAAGTATCCATGGCCAAAATGAGATGCCCCCCCTTCCAAATTCCCAATATCCAGGGATTGCTCCCAGATAAAGCTGCCATTGCCAACAAGTCTGTCTGACCTTGTCTTCCTGAGAGCTGACTCTCACCTGCCTTCAAACACTGAGGCTCTCTGTTTCCCTTCCTATGGAGAAGAACCCTCCCTCCTGCACAGGCACCCCTGGCCAAAATGGGTCCTTTTCCTCCAAAATTCCCTATATGTAAGGGCTTCTCCCAGACAAAAGCTGCCAGGACAGACTGCTCTGGCTGGCCTTGGCCTCTGGTGGTCGCCTCTATTCTGCCCTGAAGCACTGGGGCTCTGCCCTTTCTTTCCTATGGAAAAGAACCATTCTTCTTCTCCAGGTGCTCATGGCCAAAATTGGGATTCCACCTCCCAAGGTCCTATATTCAAAGGCTGCCCCTACACAATAGCTGCCATTACAGACAGGTCTGGCTGGCCTTGGCCTCCTTAGGGCTGGCTCTCACCTCCCTTCCAAACACTGGGGCTCCGTGATTTCCTTCCTATGGAAAAGAATTGGCCTTCTTCTCCAGGAAAAAAAGGGCTGAAATTGGGATTCAACATTCAAAATTTCAAATATCCAAAGGGTTGCTCCTAGACAAACCTGTCAGGAAGGACAGGTCTGCTTGGCCTTGGCCTCTGGTGGCTGCAGGTCATCAGCCCCTCAAACACGGGACCTCTGTGGTTTCCTTCCTGTGGATACCATTGTGAGACTGAGGGGCCTCATGGAACCAAGGACATCTTTGTGGCTCTGCTGGGCTGCACGGTCCCAAGGGACCAGTATAAAGCAGCAGGGCTTTGTGGAACCAAGAGGCCATTGTTGCATTTCAGGGCCTCGTGGAGCCAAATAGCCATTGTGATCCTGCGGGGCACCATAGATCCATGGAGACCATTGTGGCAATGCAAGGCCCCATGGAATCATGGAGACCATGTGAGGGCCCCCATGGAACCAAAGGGCCACTGTGGCCCTGCAGGGCCTCATGGAAGGAAGGAGCCATTGTGACACTTCAGAAGCAAGGAGAACACTGTGACACTGTGGGGCCCCACAGAACCAAGGGAACATGGAACAGGTCTGTCTGGCTTGGCCGCCCAGGGGCCACTTGACAGGTCCAGCTGCTCTTGGAATGTTGAGGACTGCCTCTCATCAGCCCCTGGAGAACTGGGACTCTGTGCTTTCCTTTCTACAGGAAAGAACCATCTGTCTTTCCAGGTGCCCATTGCCGAAATTTTTACTCCCCTGTCGCTATGGAACACGAAAGAACACAGGCGCACACCGCTGCTCTCAAGGTGAAGAGCAAAAAGAGGGGGAGTTTATTTTCTGACTCAAACATACATAGTTTTCCAAAAGTGACAGTGGATTGGAGGTTGACAGTGCCACGTCTTCAATGACACTGGACAAACCAACAGTCCATCAAAAAGCTCCTCCTCCTCCTCCATATAGGAATTCAAAACAATGTGCTATTTACAGAAAGTGTGTGAGAAAGTTCTCTAAAAGAATGTTAACATCAGAAGGCTTAGAAAATCTTAAAAAATCAGGGCGACACCCCCCTGAAAAATTCCCTATATGCAAGGGTTCTCCCAGACAGAAACTGCCAGAAGAGACAAGTCTGGCTGGCCTTGCCCTCTGATAGTCAACTCTCATCTCAAGGAAGCCTTGAGGAAAGTGTTTAAACAGGTTAAACTGCTGGAACATCAATGAGCCTCTCATAGTCTGAAAAATTCAGATGCTCTTCTGATCATATGTGTCATTTTTTCTCATTGTACATTATGCATGAAAGATAATTACCAGCTAAAAAATGTTATAATTATCACTCTACCAGTGTTATCTGACACAAAACATCTCCTCTCCATACAGATCCAGGTCACCTGTATAAGCAAACACAAGAAAGAATCCAGCAGGAATTATTTGTCTCTGCTCCCCTCTGTCACATGTCCTCTGGAGCTGCAGGTGCAGCCCCAGCACTTGGGAGGGCTCAAGGGGTCACAAGCTCAGCTCTCGCAGAGAGAACCTGTGGACCCTGGGGGTGCTCTCCTTGGCCCCTGCACGCTCAGCCAGGCTGAGATGGACACTGATGGTGTCTGTGCCAGGCTCTCTGAGCCCAGCCCAGATCCCTGCAAGCTCTGCCAGCTGCCCTGAGCTCTGGGCAGCACCAAGGGCCTCTGGCCAGCCCAGCCCAGCCGGCTCTGGCCCCACAGCTCTGCTCAGGCCAGGCTGCTCTGGGCACTGGCCCCACGGCCTCAGCCCCTGGCAAGGGCACAGCAGCAGCTGCAGCTGCCACAGGACTCAGCCCCAGGCATGGGGGAAGGGGCTTGGCCAAGGTCAAAGGAGACTCCCTGGGTGCCCCGTTCCCCTCTGGCTGAGGTGCTGAGAGCTCTGTAGCCCCTGCTGCCATCCCATTTGCCCAGGGCAGCACAAGAGCCGTGGCCTTGGGGCCCTCCAGAGCTGGGGCAGCCACAGAGCTGTGCCCATTTCTGTTCATTGCTGCTCTGATGGGGATGGATCCTCAGCCACTTGGAGGTTTCTGATGAATTTTACTACTCCAGAAGCCTCTTCTTCCTTGAGTTCTTCAGTTCAGGAATTTGGTGACAAAGGTTCATAAACTTTTGTTCAAAACATCCAAACAAGAAAAGCCCTTGGGAATAATTTAAGCTTTAATTCTTTGGGGTTAATTAGACACATTTCAGAAGTGTATTGAAAGTGAATATGCCGTATTGAAAACAATGCAGAGAGAATTGCTTTGTTCTGTTTTTGTTTTCCTGTTTATAGATTGGTATCAGCAATGTCCAATTGATATTGACCCCAGCACCTCCTAATGCGGTTTGAATAGATATGGAAATCAAGACCTTTCATGGCTGACAATCAATCAGACTTTGTCCCTACCCCCACCCCACCCTTTCCCTCATCCAACCCCTGGCACCCAGAGCAGCTGAGGAATGGAGTCACATCCAGGGGTGTCCTCAGAGCTCAGGACTGTGGCCAGGTCAGTTCAATCTCTTTATTACTGATCTGGATGAGGCCATCGAGAGCACCCTCAGTCAGTTCCCAGGTGAGCCCAAGCTGGATGGGAGTGTGGCTGTGCTGGAGGGCAGGAAGCTCTGCAGAGGGATCTGGACAGGCTGGAGCCATGGGCCCAGGACAATGGGATGAGGTTCACCAAGGCCAAGGGCCGGGTCCTGCCCTGGGCTCACAACCACCCCAAATCCCTGGCTGTGTCCTGTTGCTGATCCCCACAGCCTGTCCTGTTTCCTTCATCCCTCCTTTGCCAGGGACTTTCTGGGACAAGGGAGCTCAGCTCTGGGGATGGAGGCAGGTGCAAGTGCCACCACTGGAGTGGGAGCAACAACTCATCAGGTTTGTGTCCTTTGGGGGTCAGGAGCTGGTGAGACTCAGAGGCACCAAAAGTTTCTCTTCATGGCCAACACTCCACAGTTGAACAGGACACAATTTAATAACAATCAAATTATTCCCTATGTGCAATGTCCCAGCAGTGTCTGATGAGTCCACCATCTATAAGTGATTTCCATACTAAAATTAATTTCAGACAAACATGGTTCTATGATAGATATAAAAACAATTAAGTTCTTGTATCAGGATGCTCATCCTGGAGTGGGAGCAAAACAGCTCGAACAATTCCTGATTTGCAAAGCTGTCAGTGGTGGATGGAGAAGGGAGGTCAGGCTGCTTTTGGTGTTGAGGAAATGCTGAAACCAGCCTGACTCATTTAATCTCCTCCTGTCCTGGCTGATCTCCCCTCTTTCCCCTCCCACCCACTGGCTTCTGTCTCCCACCAGGCCCCCCGATGAAGAGCCTGGCTCTGTGTTCTCCATCCCCTCCTCGCTGGCACAGCCAGGCTGGAATGAGGAGCCCCTCAGTCTTCCCTGCTCCGGGCTGGACAAGTGCAGCTCCCTCAGCTTCTGCTCACAGCCCAAGGGCTCCAGCCCCACCTTGGAGGCCCTTCCCAGAGCCTGCTCCAGCTGCCAGACATCTTTCCTGCACTGGGCAACCCAAACCAGGCCACAGTCACCTGGATAATCCATGTCCTTGATGTCCTGGTCACACAGCCCTGGCCCCTTGTCCCCATGTCAGTCTCTAGGGTGGATCCTGTGGAACATCCCTTGGTGGAGGCTGTGGCTCCAGGTGGGCCGGGGGAATCCCGGGGGACAGGAACCCTGCTGGGCAGGAACAGCACTGGACTTGTTGGGAGAAACTGTGAGGGGGAGCTGGAGTGGAGTGACCAACCCAGTGACCTCACACAGCCCTGCTGGGATGTCACACAGCCCCTCTGAGATGTCACACAGCCCCCCTGTGATGTCACAGTCAACTCTGTGATGTCATAGTGTGCCCTGTGATGTCACACCCTGCTCTGTGATGTTGCAGAGGCAGTCTGTGATGTCATAGCTTCTTGATGACCTTCCATAACCCACTCTGTGATGTCATCCCCCACTCTGTGACCTCATGTTACCAGATGATAAATTGTCTACACCAGGTGAGCTGACACCTGGAGGTTGCTCTCCAAAACCCCAGACCTATGGAAACCGCACAATGCCCATTGTGTGAGAAGGGGAAATGGAAGTTCACCAGTCTCAGTGTCCTGCCAGCTCAGCCAGGCCCACTGGAACATTGGGGGCCACGACCACCAGGGACCACCAGAGAGACCCCCAGGACAGAAGAACACATGGGTAGAGGGGAGGGGAATAATGTTAATTATTTTGGGGAAATTATTATCATATGTGTGTTTAGTCCAGGACAATCAATGAATATGTGTGCCAAATACAGAATATAAACAGAAACTTTCCTGTACTCAGCCTGCATGGCTTTGGGAGGAGCTGTCCCCTGTGCATCCAGCTGAATATAGAATGCTGCTCCTTAATGCTACATTGGTGTTAAGGAGTTTTCTGTTTTACTGAAGTTTTGGTAATGCTCCCACTCCCAAGGAAAGCTCTGTCTCCTGCTGTTCACAAACAAGAAGGGCTGGTGGCAGATGTGGGGCTCAGAGGCTGCCGGGGATACAGTGACCATGAAATAATCAAGTTTACAGTGTTCTGTGAAAGCAGGAGGGGCAGCAACAGAACTTCTACACTGGAATTAGGAAGGGCAGACTTTGGCCTGTTTAGGATGCTGATTTGGGGAGTACTGAATCGGGTACTGATTTTTTTAAGGGAAACAGCCCTTAAAAACAAAGGGGTCAAGGAAGGATGGACACATTTCAAGAAAATAAACTTAAGGGGGAAGGAGCAGCCTGTCCCAGTGTGGCAAAAGATGAGCTAGTGAGGAAAATGACTGGCCTGGCTGCCCATGGAGCTTTTGTTGGAACACACTCAAGAAAAAAAAAAGGGTGCATCAACTTTGGACAGTAGCCCTGGCAAGTTAGGAAGTGTTTAAAGATGTTGTTAGGACATGCAGAAAAAAAGGTTGAGAGGTCAAAGCTCAATTAGAGCTTAACCTGGCCACTTCTGTGAAATATAATAGAAAAAGTTTATATAAATAAATTAATAGCAAAATGTGGAATGAGGAGAACCTTTACTCTTTATGCAGTGGGCAATATAGTAATTAAAGATAATGAAAAAGATAAGCTACTTAACATCTTCTTTGTCTCTATTTTCAATACTAGGAAAGGTTGTCCTCAGGACAAGTGTTCTCCTGAGCTGGTAGATGGGCACAGGGAGCAGAACAGCCCCCTGGAATCTAGGAGGAAGCAGCTGGTGACCTGCTGAGACACTCAGATGCTCACAGGTGTAAGGGATCGGATGGAATCCATCTTAGGGGGATGAGGGAGCTGGTGGATGAGCTCCCCAAGCTGCTCTCCATCATTTACTATCAGTCCTGGCTCACTGGGGAGATCCCAGAGCACTGGAGGTGCCAGTGTGAGCCCATCCCCAAGAAGGGCTGGCAGGAGGATGTGGGAAACTCCAGGCCAGTCAGCCTGACCTGGGTGCCCAGCAAGATTATGGAACAGATCACCTTGAGTGCCATCCCAGGGCACCCACAGGATGGCCGAAGGATCAGAGCCAGCCAGCACGGATTTAGGGGTGGCAGGTCCTGCCTGAACAACCTGGTCTCCTTTTATGACCAGGTGACCCACCTGTGGATGTGGGAAAGGCTGTGGATGTTGTGTACCTGGACCTCAACACAGCCTTTGACACTGTCTCTGACAGCATTCCCTGGAAAAGTTGCAGCCCAGAGCTTGGGCAGGTTCCCTCCTCGCTGGGAGATTTAAGGGCTGGCTGGAGGCTGGGCCCAGAGAGTGATGGGGATGGTGCTGCATCCAGCTGGTGTCCAGGCACTGGTGGTATCCCCAGGGATCTGTGTTGGGCCCAGTCCTGTTTAATATCTTCACTGATGGTCTGGCTGAGGGGATCTAGTCCACCATTCACAAATTGCAGATGGCACCAAGCTGGGTGTGAGTGTGGATCTGCTGGAGGGCAGGACAGCAAAACAGCCTTAAGCTGCACCGGGGGGGTTTAGGCTGGACAATAGGAAGAAGTTCTTCACAGAAAGGGGGAATGGGCATTGGAATGGGCTGGCCAGGGGGGAGGTGGCAGAGTCACTACCCCTCTCCAGTGGCACTGAGTGGCATGGTCTGGGTGACAAGGCAGTATTAGGGCATTGGTTGGACTTGATGATATCAAAGGTCTTTTCCAGCCTATTTGATTCTGTCATTCTGTGATGAGTGGGACACTGAGGCCATTGTGACACTGCAGGGTCTCATGGAGCTAAGAGGACCATGGTGACACCATGCATCCCCATAGAACCAGGGGTCCATTGTGATGCTTTGGAGCCAAATAGAACCAGGGAGTGCACCATGACACTCTGGGTCCTCGTGGAACCACAGAGGCTATTGTGACATTGCAGGGCCTTGTGTAACCAAGGGGTTTCACCATTTTGACACTGCAAAACCAAGGAGACCATTGGGAGACTCCACGGCCCAGTAGAACCAAGGGGAAGTTCTGACACATCAGGGCCTCATGGAACCAAGGGGACATTGTGACACTGCAGGATCCTCTGTAACCAAGGGACCACTGTGACACAAGGGGGCCTCATGGTAACAAGGGGCCACTGTGAAACTGCAGCACCAAGGAGAACATTGTGACACTGTGAAGCCCCATGGAACCAAGGAGACCATTGTTGCTCTGCATGGTCTCATGGAACCAAGGATACCAGTGTGACAGTGCAGGGCCTAGTGTAACCAAGAGGCCATTGTGACACTAAGGGGCCCCATGGAACCAAGGACATCTTTGCAGATGACACCAAGCTGGGTGTAAGTGTGGATCTGTGAGGGCATACGAGATCCTTTAGTTCCTTTAAAGCCACTGAGAGAGCAGCCCCTCACAGACAAAGTCTGTGGCCACAGGGAAAGTAGAGAAAAACAAAATGAAAAAAAGCAAAACCAATGGCCTTATTTTGTGGACAAGATAAAAAAACCAAATCACAAGAAAATAAGAACAAGTCCACAACCAAACCCAAAAGAGCTGTAAAGATATTTTATATTACAAGTTACTGGCAGTAACAGACATCAGTTTAATGTTTCTGAAACCAACCAGTCATCAGTCTCAACACTGCAGCCTTGAGCTCCTGGTTCCTCAGGCTGTAGATGAGGGGGTTCAGGGCTGGAGGCACCACTGAGTACAGAACTGACAGGGCCAGATCCAGGGATGGGGAGGAGATGGAGGGGGGCTTCAGGTGAGCAAATGTGGAAGTGCTGAGGAACAGGGAGAGCACGGCCAGATGCGGGAGGCAGGTGGAAAAGGCTTTGTGGCGTCCCTGCTCAGAGGGGATCCTCAGCACAGCCCTGAAGATCTGCACATAGGAGAAAACAATGAACACAAAACAACCAAGTCCTAAACAGACACCAAGTGCAATGGGCCCAAGTTCCCTGAGGTAGGAGTTGGAGCAGGAGAGCTTGAGGATCTGGGGGATTTCACAGAAGAACTGGCCCAGGGCATTGCCATGGCACAGGGGCAGGGAAAATGTATTGGCCGTGTGCAGCAGTGAATAGAGAAAGGCACTGGCCCAGGCAGCTGCTGCCATGTGGGCACAAGCTCTGCTGCCCAGGAGGGTCCCATAGTGCAGGGGTTTGCAGATGGACACGTAGCGGTCGTAGCACATGATGGTCAGGAGGGAAAGCTCTGCTGAGATGAAAAACAGAAAGAAAAAGAGCTGTGCAGCACATCCCATGTAGGAGATGGTTGTGGTGTCCCATAGGGAATTGTGCATGGCTTTGGGGACAGTGGTGCAGATGGAGCCCAGGTCAGCGAGGGCCAGGTTGAGCAGGAAGAAATACATGGGGGTGTGCCGGTGGTGGCCGCAGGCTACAGCACTGATGATGAGGCCATTGCCCAGGAGGGCAGCCAGGGAGATGCCCAGCAAGAGGCAGAAGTGCAGGAGCTGCAGCTGCCGCGTGTCTGCCAATGCCAGCAGGAGGAAGTGGCTGATGGAGCTGCTGTTAGACATTTGCTGGGGCTGGCCATAGGGAGCTGTTAATGGAGAAAAGACAGTGACAAGTCAGGAGAGGCTGCTTTGAGCCAATCCTGGGCCATTCCCTGCAGACTGTCCTGGTGGGACTCACCCACCCTTGTTCCTGCTCTGGGAAAACCTTCACCCAGGTCCCTGTCTGAGCTCCAATTATGCTGGTTGAGTGTGCCAGGGGCAGCCAGGTCTGTGTGTGGGGGCTCTTGAGGAGCCATCCCTGCCCCACTGCCCTGGGTTTGTGGCCCTGTGGCAGAGAGACAAGGCTGGATAATCAGGATTTTTCAGGGGAATCACTTCTACTCCAGACAGGCTTGGTAGCATCTGCAGTCCCAGATCTATAAGACAACCATGGCAGGACTTAGTTTTAGGACTTGTTTTTCTACCCATACATAATTCCTGGCTCTCTGAGGTCAGAAATCCCCAGCATTTCTGCTGCACTCAGAGCTTGCCACTGAGAGATGGGAGACGAAAAGGATTCCCTGTGGCTGAGGGAAGGTGAGGGGCTGGATGGGCTTGTTCCCAGCTGCCCTGGCTCTGCACCTTCGGCTGCAATCAGAGCACAATCACACTCCCGGGTTACCATGGGATACTCCAAGAGGCTGGAATTCCAAGAGATCCAGGCACAGATTTGCACCCAGGAGGGCAGCTCAGAGCTTGCAAGGGCACAGCAAGGAGATCCCTGGGTGTGCCCATGATGGGATCTCAGGGAGGGGGCTCAGCTCATTCCCCTTTCCCATGGACTGCTTTGCCCACAGCCCCACAGGCCCCAGGGAAGCTTGGACACCCCATTCCCATGGACACACACCTGCCTGGCAGGAATGCCAAGGGCAGTGCCTGACTCAGCTGCTGCAAATGCCAGAGCCTCCCTAGGAGCACCAGATAACAGTGACAATATCAGGGCAGTGCACAAACAAGAGAAGATGTTGTGGTGCTGTGCCTGAGAGGGCAGGGCAGAGACAGCCGGGCATCCAAGACAGTGTTCCCATGCCCTGCTGTGCCCGGCACCTCCCACACACCAGCAGTGCCCTCCTGCCCCCTGCACTGCTCTCTTCAACCCCCTCTCCTTCCCTCAGCATCTCCCTGGGCCTGGACATTCCCTCCTGAGAGGAGCCTTGTCTCTGCCAGCGCTCACAGAGCCCATTCCACCCTGTGTGCCCTGGCCCTCCCCTACACAAACCTGCAGGGCCCTGGCTGGGGCAGTCTCTGTGTGCAGGTGGGCAAGAGCAGCTCAGGAGAGCCCTGCTGGGCCCTGCAAAGGTGATGCTGCTGCGATCCATGGGCTGAGGAGTGGCTGAGGGCCCTTTGGGAGGCTCTCAGCAGAGAGACTGACCACTCAAAGTTACAGTTCTGGAGTCTCTGTAAGTGTGCAAACATTCCCTTGGATGATCCTGTGTGTCCCTTTCAAATCAGAATGTTCCGTGATTTGGGGATTACAATTCCTGTTCCGCTTCTCTCATCCCCCTGTTGCCTATAATCCAAAGAAAAAAAACCCTTGCAGCAGTGTTAGAACAGTAAAGGAAAAAACATTAATTGGAAGCTTCCAGGTGTCCCAGTGGGGATGGGGCACACCCGGCCCCTGATTTCAACAATTGATTAAGGTTGATAAATTAGGATATTTAACAGGAACATTCAAGAGGAGATTCAGTTTCCCCTGTTAGACATCCCTGGGTCAACCCATTGGAGTAGGTCCAAAGGCTTCTTTGCCTTCACTTTTTGTTGCAACTGCTCACATTCTGGTCAATAAAAAAAATGTTCATGTAGGTTCTCTTCCTGATAATAAGTCTATTTAATAATAAGAATGATAATAAGACAGTATTTCAGGTATGTATTTAGACAGTGTCCTGGTTTGAAAAGGAATTGAGTTTTTTTTGGAGAAAGACCATGAGAGACAGCTTATTATTCTAAAATCTAAGAGAAAGGTTAGGAAACATACTAGCGTTAATTAAGGATTATAGATATAGAAATATATAACAGTAGTTTAATGGAGTTTATAAAGAGTTTAATAGAGTTAAGTAAGGACTATATTTTTACAACTATATAATAGTAATTTATAGAGCTTTGAAGATATGAAAATGTATAAAATGCAAAAATCTTTTTGCCATCACACCAACTTTCCCTCCTTCTCCAAGCAGGAAATTGAAATCACTCTCAGGAAAGCTCCTGATCTTTCCAGCAACCCCAAGCTTACCTTCTTTGGGAGGTGTCCTCCGGAGCTGTGCCTACACTGGTCTGGAGCTGTGAGCAGCCCTGCCCCACCCAGCCCCTCTCAGCAGCAGCACCTGCCCTGCTCAGGGTGGCTCCTTCCCCCCACAGCTTCTCCCCAGCACTGGGACCAGCTCAGCTCCCCGGGCCGGCTGAGAGCTGTCCCTGGCAGGCAGCAGAGTCCCTGCCCCAGCACAGCACCCTGGGCTGCAGGACCCTGCTCTGCAGGACAGCCCTGGGCACCCCTGGCTGCAGCCCTGGCTGCTCAGCCCTGCAGCAGAGCCTGGCAACAGGAGCTGCCTTGGGCTGTGCCTTGGCTGGGGCAGCAGGGAAAGCCAGCCCTGTCCTAGGGCCACAGCCCTGGAGCAGCTCTGAGAGTCCTCCTGAAAGGTCCTCAAAGCTGTGGGATGTTCCAGCTCCAGGAGATCCTTGCAGGAACTGCAGCTTCTCTCCCCACAGCCAGGGAATGACTGCTTCATACCTGGGATGATTTCTGCTCTAGTGAGCCCTGAGTGAGCTCTGCTCTGTGCTCCCAGCCCAGGCTGAGTTTAACCCCTCTGTGCCTCTGTGCTGTGCCCGGGATGGCTGCAGGCAGTGCCCCAGCCCTGCTGGGCTGTGCACAGGAGCTGCTCCTGGCCAGAGCTGTCTCCCTGCAGTGCTGCCCTTGCCAGGAGCTGCCTTTTGCCAGGAGCCCCTGTGCAGGTTTTTCAAAGGACTTTGGGCTTTGCTTTTGGGTTGGAGTCTCTGAGAGGTTTGTGCAATCATGGCCTCCAATTATCTGCTGTAATTAGTCCCTGGAGAGGCTTTGTCAGTAACAACACTCAGTGGGGCTCATTAATGCTTCAAGGTACTTCAGTTCTTTTAAGTTACTTGGTGTTTCCCTTTTGATCCAGACTCTGGGAGAGGTTTGTGCAATCATGGCCCCAATTATCTGTTTTAACGAGTCCCTTGAGAGCTTTGTACTGACACTCAGTAGGGCTCATTAATGCTTTGATATAGTCAAGGTTTTTAAGGTACTTTTGAGTTTCCTTTCTACTCTGAATTTCTGAGAGGTTTTTTGTGCAATCCTGGCCTCCAATTCTCTCTTCCAAGGAGTCTATGATGAGTCTGTTTTGGGGATGGGGCCCATTCATGCTTTAAGACACTTTGGGGTTTTCTTCTGACTTGGACTCCTGGAAAGGTTTGTGCAATCTCCTCTCAGGCCCTGAGGTTCCAGGACTCAGCTCCAAAGGCACCACAGGGCTCATTAGGATCAAGGAAGTCTTGTATGGCTTTGACTCCTATCTGCTGTAACTATGTGGTTCCTACCCATAGTTGGTCTATCTTAGGGGTGAGTACAGAGGCCAGCTCAGTCCTGCCCTCTACTCCCTGTTTAAAAATAAAAGACAATTGAGGAATGATAGAGGTCTGGTATGGCCTTTTGCCCCTACCTTACCATGCCAAAGGGCTGCTACCCTTAGCAGGGCTATGGAGCCTTCTTGGTAGCAAACAAAGGGGCCTTCCTTCCTTTCTTTATTTTCTTAAAGAAGCTGTCCCATTACCTTGTAAAGTCCCTTGTGTACTTCCCCTCAACAGATTCTGGTAATTCTCAGTCATTAAAACAGGAAGACAATGCTCAAACTGCTTAGTAGAAGCTTGACTCTACTTTTGGGGCGTCTTGGTGTCTTTCTGGCTGTCTTTCAGTCTCTGCTTGAAAGTCAATCTTGTTTCACCCAGCCTGGATGTTAGAGTCCACTCTTTCGGTTCTTCTACTGGGTCTTTGACTCTGTTGGCATAAGTCCATCCCCACTCTGCAGTCTGCACAGCCGATTCGGTGGTGAGCAGTACCTGAAAGGGACCTTCCCACTGAGGAGTTAGAGGCTGATCTCTCCATGCCTTAATCATCACCCAATCCCTGGGATAAATATTATGGATTTTGAAATCCAGGGTGGTCGTTTGAGGAATTGCCCCTTTACGTCTTAGCCCTTCTATGGTTTGTGCTACAGACATAATTAATTTCTTGGCATTGGCTTCCCCTTCCTCATAGGTGGCAACCTTCTGGGGTGAGGTCATGAAGGGTAACCCAAACATCATTTCATAGGGTGAGCCCCAGATCTGACTGGGGTTGAGTTCGAATTCTTAATAAGGCCAAAAGGAGACATTTTATCCATGACATTTGGAGTTCAATCATTAGCTTAACTAGAGCTCTTTTAAGAGTTTGATTCATTCTCTCAACCCGACTGGAAAACTGTGTGGATGCCATGGAGTGTGTAATTCCCATTTTACTCCCAGGGCCTGAACAACTTTCTGCAATATCTTCAATGTCAAATAAGTTCCCCAGTCTGAATCAATCTTGTTTGCCATCCCATATTGGGAAATGATTGATTCTAGAAGTGTTTTACAACATTGGCATTGGTTTTCACAGTGGGTACCACCTCTACCCAATGAGTCACGTGATCTACTATCACTAGCAAAAATTTCCACCATTGTACCTGGGGAAGTTCAGTAAAGTCTACTTGGATGTTTTAGAAGGGCCATAAGGCTAGTTCTCGCCCTCCTCTGGGTGTTTTCCTCATGATTTTCTTATTCACTTGTTGACATATCACACACCATTCAATTACTTGCTTAGCTATTCTGAAAATTCTTATGCATCCCCAATCCCTTAGGAATTGATCACTTAGCATTTGTGTGTGGGAATCCACAAAATCAGAGGGTTTTGGGAAAGCTACAAAAGGCAGGCCTCAGAGACAACAGAACTGTGATTAGATCTAAGCAGTAGCCATGAGATAGGTCAGCAGAAACATTATTTAAAAAGCAGAAAGGCAAGGACAAATAGAACAATGGTCTGTGTATTAACGCTTGACTAGGATATCTCCCTAACCTACAGAAAAGTTTATCTAGCAAGATATTAGGAAGTTTGAAGCTTAATAATGGAGCTCTGTGCATTGTGTTTTAAGGCTTACAAGCAGGTATTGTATTGGAAATAAGCAAGCATTGTTTCAACCAAAGATACGTGTGCTTATAGCAGTTAGATAGAATTACTGTCAATATGCTTCTGCTTTGTGTGATTGGTCAAAAAACTTATAAAGTAAGTTGTAACATTAAGTTCTTCATCTGCTGCCCGGGATGTGAGCCCCTGGCATCTTCCCATTGTCATACCCATGTAATGAGACTGATGCTGAAAAATAAAACAGCTCAAGGCACGTCCACAGCAGTCCCGTCCCATTTGTGATTTGTACACAGCCCCCCAGCCGGTGATAAATGGTGCTCCTCTGTGAGGAGCTTGGTTAGACTAGAGGACTAAAAAAGAAGATCGTGGACAACTCGGTCGCCAGAGGCCCAGGCTGTTAACAGGAGGAATAGATCATCCCCTCCGCCGTTGTCTGCACCCGATGTCCTTGTAAGTAAGCAGCTATTTTAGGGGCTCCTGGGCAATGAGATGGGAAATCATTTATTTAAAACAGAATGGGACATTTTTTTACCGGCTTGAGGAAATTTTAAAGGATAAAGGACATTCAGACATCTCAAAACATGAACTGAAAGACTTATTAATCTGGGTGAAAGCAAATACTCAAAAATAGACTTGCAGTCTGCTTTTACCTTTGATTTTTGGGACCAGATAAATTGGGAAATTTATAATCTATTCACTCTCAAAAAGGAAGAGACTGCGGCCAAACTAATGCCTTTCTCTGGGGCTTTAATGAAGAGTTTTAAACAGAATGACCATAATAGAGACTTTCTCGAATGCCAAAACAGAACACCTAGTTCTGAGACCTTAATTCCGAGTGCTGCTGGGCTGTCGTCCTCTTCTGGGGGGATCTCGGGTTTTGTTCGGGGTTCCTTCCCTTCTGGCACGTCCGGGGTTTCTCCTGGCTGAGCGGACAGCACCCTGATCCCTGGGAAAGGGGAATCGGATGAGCTTCCAGCTTCGGTTGTGTCCTCTGTTTCTTCCAGGATTCCCTGCGTCACTGATGCTGTGACAGGTTATCCTCCCATTCCTCCACGGAATCCTCCACCCCCGGAATTCCCGGGAAAGCGTTCAGGATTTTCGTTGTGTTCCAAGACTGTGGGGGTCAGGGGCCGTGTTCTGGGGAGGATGAGAGTCGCGTGGGTCCAGGAAATGAGAGTTTGGGGAGGCTTTGCAAATCAGGGGCTGCTGTTTCTGTGCCCTGTCCCTCTCCCAAACAAATTGCGGCTGGATCTTATGCTGAGGCTGTGCAGGCGGGGTCTGCCCAGGCGGGCTCTGGATCAGCTCTGCCTGGCCGAGGGGCGGCAGGGGTCACTCCTGCCACTGCTTCCCCTTCCCGGGAAGACACCCCCTCAGATCGGGCTCAGGCGGGCAGATTGCTTTGCAGATCTGAGAATTCTTTTCGTATAAATTCCTCCCCCAAGCCTCTCCCAGGGTTTTCGCTGGTTTTAGTTCCCCAGCCTCTGGATACAGGCGGTGGGGGGACTTTGGATTTGGCTCTGCCTGCAGAGGAGTGGGCAGGGGGAGGACAGAGGCGGCGGGCGGCAGCCAGGAGCTGAGTGGGCCCAGGACGGCTCTGCCCAGAGAGATGCATGGAGTGGAGGCAGGAGAGCTCAGAAAAGTTTCTGTGGAAGCACAGACAGATCGCTCAGACTCCTTGAAGCCTGTCTCATTCGCATGCTGGGAAACAGCATGTCGGGATCACAGCTTGGAGCTGAGAATTTTCCAGCTGTATCCCCGCGGGTGGGGATACAGTGTGGGACCTGTAACAGTTCATTGGAAAGGGTCATGTTATTTATTAGAGTTAATTCATGCTGTATATATGTGTGTATAGAAAATATTGTAAAATCCAACTCATGTCTTTGACACCCTGGCTGGGAGCAGAGTTTTATTTCTATTCAATTAGTTTCCAGACAACCTTAAGATAGGATCAAGTCCGTTAACTTAAGAATGAAGCCTTCCCGGGCCACGAGTGTTGACTTCCCAGGTTCACGTTCAGGGGAACCTGCACCTGGAGGAGATTGCATCTACCATCTCGAGTACCGGCACCTCTCTGTTACATGTGAGAGAACACTACCCAGAAGAATCTTAGACAGCCATCCGGACACCTGGACTGGCTTTTGTATCCGTATGGTCCCAGTTACACATGGGAAAGAAGGCTATTCTGAAGAAGTTCACACAGCCATTTGGACACCTGGACTGGCTTTTGTATCCATATGGTCCCAGTTATACATGAGAAGGGACACAAAAGGACCTTCTGTCATTTCTGCCTCAGGCAGAATAAATGGGATATAAGCTGGCTGCCTGAGACAGTTGGGGTGAACAACCGAGGATACCCTGGCACTCTGTCAGTGAGATCCAGGCTCACCCAGTGCCAAATTCTGAAAGTGACGCTGCCTTGGCTGTGGTGGGTTTTTCGAAATTATATTTTGGTATTGATCTCATAAATCTTTGTTAAATTATTTTATAAGTTGGCTTTCAATTTGATAATTTATAACAATTTGTTGGCCAATAAGACACTACCAACTAGGATGTCTATGGTTTTGAGCCAATCCTTCAAGATTTCGTCCTAATGGACTCATGCTACTGTGCAAGCTTCCTTAGCCAACCATGTTATGACACACAAACCTACGGCACTGCGTCCTAAGCTTCTTCTTTACCATTGTAACTACTTTCATTTTTTCCAGATCTTGAAAACCCTAAAACTCTAAACTTTCCTCCACTTCAACATTCCTACATGTGTCTCTGCCATCAACTATAAATCCATATTCTCGCTTCTAGCACCTAAGTTTGGAAGCACTTTCCAAGGTCTCAGATCAAATCCTGTCTTTAATTCTAAGCTTTGCTGGCAAGACCAAAGGTGTGAGAATTGCCTGCCTCTTGGTTTCCAACAACACCAATGCTGTTAGTTCCAGAGTGCCCAGGATCCGCCTTGCAAGTCAGCTCTGGTAGGAACAAGGCAGCTGCCAGGGGGCTGCTTATGGCCTCTGACCCCTGATTGCTCAGGGCTTCCCAGTGCCCCAGCCCATTGAGGTCTCCCCCAGCCCGGCCAAGCTGCCCGGCAGCAGCGCCACAGCCCCACAGCAGCTCCGGAGCAGCCCCAGCCAGAGGCACCTCGGAGCCCTCAGCAAGGCAGGCAGCAGCTCACGGGCAGGAGGACACGGATGGCGCTTCCTGCCTGGCACGGGGCTTGTGGCCATCTCCAGGCACCGCTCTCACAGGGATCCCCACAGCTCTGGCCCCTGCCCAGCCGCTCTGTCGCCAGCACAAAGGCTTCAGCAGAACCACCAAAGGCCAAGGGGCTTCTGGCCGTTTTCCCTGCAGCACTGCATGCCTGGGCAGTTGGCTGAGATCAAGCACCCTTCTCCACCTCCTCCCCTATGCCCTGAAGACCCTGGGCAGCAAAAGAATGATCCTGGCAGTCTGAGTATTATAACACAGTCTATATTTACATTCTAAAGAAAAACAAAAAAAAAACAAAAAAAAAAAAAAAAAAAAAAAGAAAAGAAATGAAAAGAAAAGAAAAGAACATTCTAGAAGTAAAAGAAAATGCCTCCTGACTCAGGAGGCCTCAGGAAAAAGAGCCTCTGGGATCAGCTCTGCATAGAGCTCTGACAGGGCAGGTAGCTGAGCCGTGACAGCCGAGGCCGTGTCTTCCATGCCCTGCGCAGGTGGTTTCGGAGCCACTGGAACACGGAGATCGGAGCTGGCTCTGCTGACTTGAGGACGCACAGTGTCTGAATTGCCAGGCTTCCAACGGCGAGGCTGACGTCATTCGTTTTTTTTTCGAGGGCTGCAAGAGAGCGCCACGGTCAGATCCCAGATCTTCCAGGAGAGCCCCCAGCCAAGGCCATCCCAGCCGGCTCTTGCCATGGCCAGGAGGGAGCAGGGACCCAGGGGATCAGCCTGAAGCTGCTGGCCACGAATGGCACACGTGGATCTGATATCTCAGTGTGCTCTGCCCACGGGAGCAGAGCCCTCCGCAGCCGGGGCAGGGCTCGCAGCTCCACCAGCCAGCCGCTACTGTCAGCCCGCTGCCCTCACTCACCACTGCAGATCATCAGGAGCTCTTGCTGCTGCCCCCTCAGGTGCTGCCCGGCCATCCCTGTGAACACAGAGCCTGTCACGGCCCCAGCGGCACAGCTCCCTGCCAGCGGCGCTGCCGGCGCTGTGGCCACAGGCCCTGCTGGCCTGGCAGGGCTCAGCCCGGCCCTTGCCGCACGCTGCCGGCCCAGGGCACGGCTGCCAGAGGGCGGCAGCAGCGCCGAGGCCGGGCGGGGCTTCACGGCGCCGGGCCCAGGCCCGGTGGCGCTGCCGGGGCAGCAGGCGGAGCTGGGGCCGAGCCGCGGCGGGCCAGGGAGGGACTGCGGGCTCGTGGCTCACCCATGAACCTGATGGCCGCCTCTTGCAGGGGCTCCTGTGGGCCCTGCAGGTAGCGCAGGGCCCCGCGCAGGTGCTCGGCCGCTCTGCTCCTGTCCTCTGCCAGCTGGAGAGAGCGGCGGGAGGGAAGGAAGGGTCGGCGTGGGCTCAGCCCCTCGGCCAGATGCTGCCTCCGCCCAGTGGCGGGTGTCAGCACAGAGCAGCGTGTCCCAGCAACACCTGCATTCCATGGACACCACCATGTCCTTGTGCTGCTTTCGACAGCAGAGCAGGGACTTCAGGGTCTGCACTGCAAACTTGTGTACAGAGAAAAGCCCAGGTCACACTGGCAGCACTGGCTCCTTCGCAGGCCACGTGGCAGGGACAAGAGGACTGGGATGGAGCACCTGTTGGGGCTGGTGGCAAGGCCGTGCTCTTCCTGGCATTCTTTCCAGAAGGTGTTGACCTTCTCTGGCATCTCTTCTGTGATGAAGAACATTTGGAAGAGCAAATGTACAAATAGGCGGGGGAAATACGCCTTCACCGCACGTGGGACACGGGGCTCCTGCAGGATCTTCCACATCACCACGGTTGCCTGCAAAGGACAAAGCCCCCCCGAGACAGCGCTAAGTGCTGAGGTGTCCATGTTGCAGGGCCCGAGCGTGGCAGGGAGAGGCCCAGAGAGATCGTACAGGGGGAGCACGGAGCCTGGCGGGCCTGAAGCTGCCCCTTGGCCAGGTTTCTGTCCAGCGCTTGAGGAAGGGAGTTGCAGTGGGGGAAGGAGGATGGAGAGGTGCTGGAGAGGCAGCCTTGGGGCCAGCAAAAGCCAGTTGCAGAAACTCACAGCCAGGACAAAGACAGGCGTTTTGTCCCCAGCAGAGGTGCACATGGTGCACATGGCCAGCTCCCCAGCACATCCAGGAGGATCAGCAGCGCTGGATCCGCAGTCCTGGGCGAGCACATGATGGTCTTCCACATGGCTGTGGCAGCTCTGTGGGGTTAGAGCTCTGTCTCAGGGCGGGTCTCAGCACCGTGGCCTGGGCATCCATAGGGGCCCAGGCTGACCACTGGCTCTGCCTCTGCCCACCGGCAGCACCCAGGCAGCCCAGCCCTGTGGGGACAGAGCCCTGAGGGGCAGTGAGGGAGCATGGCAGAAGGCTCGGGGGCTGACATGCCAGGGCTGGCAAAGGCAGCAGCCAGAGGGCCCTGGAACTCTCTGTTGGTCAGACACCTGGCACTGGCTGTACTGGGTTATGGGCTGGGGAGCCCTGAGCCCTCTGGGCAGGTGGGCCCCATACCTGTCACAGGACGGGGCCACACGCAGGAGCGTCACGACCGCGTCATCCGGGTGTTCTCTGGTGACATTCAGCAGGGTCTTGTCCAGCCTGTGCTCGGCAGAACCATTGGCCGTGAGCCATTGGTGAATGTAGCTCACCACGGCGGGCACCTGGAGAAGGCACGGCGAGACTCGGAAAGCTGCCAGAGGGAGCCATGTCCCCAGCGTCTGCAGAGAAGTGCTTCTCAGTGCACTGCCGTGGCCTCAAAGGCTCCCAGGGACCAGCAGGCGTGGCTTGGGAAGCCACGTGACTCACGGGGGAATTGAAGCCAGGAGCAAATCCAGCCGGGCGGCACTGGTCTCATGTCCGAGGAGCTGCGAGTGAGCTCTGAGCCCCGTGCCCGTGCTGCTGGTCTTTCCCTGCCGGATGCTCTGGATGAAGCTGATAACAAACTGTAGGAGAAGGGCAAGAAGCCGGGGATGTTGCATGGACTGCTCCACACACGGTGCTCGGCTGAGCAGGGACAGCAGGCCCAGCCCAGCTGGGGGTGGCTGCAGGTACCTGCGCTGTTCTGCGGAAGCAGCCATGGCTGGATTCCTGCTCTGGCGTGCGCTCCACGGCTGCATCTGGCAAAGAGAGAGCACAGCCAGAACTGAGGGGCTGCGGGAGAGGCTGGAGAACACAGCCCAGCCGTGCGCTCCCTAGGCAGGGAGAGCCCCAGGATGCCCCAGGGGGATGGAGCACGGCCACTGCGGGGTGTCTGCCCGTCCCCTCTTCCGTCCTGTCCATGGGCATGTCCCAGGGCATGGCATGGGATGGGATGGGGCCAAATTGGCTGCAGGCCCCAACCCTGCAGCCCAGCTCTGCCACTCACCCTCCTGCGGTGGCTGGAACGGCACCACCTCTTCCGTCTCCTGTGCTGGGGCAGCTCCAAGGCCTTCTTCCTCCTCCTCCTCCACCCAGGCCAGCTTGGGCACTCTCGGGGGTCTCTGCTCCATGTCCATGACTGGAGTTACTTGCAGGAGAGATGCCTTGGAAAAGCTCCAAGGCACCAAGTCCCACGCTCTGCCGATGAGGGCAGGTGCAGAATAGAAGCCTCAGAAGGCCACGGGTCAGCAATTCCTGTGCTCTGGACTCAAGCTCAGCCGCAGGAACAAGGCCGCGGAAAAGCTCCGGCTCAGACGGGAATGAGTGCACTGTGCGGGGGCTCCTCACGGCACCGCTCTGTCCCGTTCTGCACCGTTGCCTGTTCCGTGCACCCGGGCAAGCTTCTATTTCCCACGTGTCACAAAGGGCCCTTGGACACCGGCTTACGTTGCATGCCACAGTGACCATGCTGCAGCGTGCCACCCAGGCCCCTTGCACACGCTGCCTTCTGTCCTGGGGCCGCCCCCAGCCCACCCAAAGTAGCCCAGGTTGGAGGGAATCCCTGGCCTCGGGGGTCTAAGACAGCCCGACAGGCTCTTTAGGAAGGGCTCAGACCATCAGCAAACGCTGCCCTCCTCTGCGGGCTCAGTCCTATTCCCATATGTTTCCCTGAGAGCATTTTCATGTCTAAATTAGAATCATTTGAAGGCAGGGGATTTACATTTTCCATTTCAGAGAAGGCTTCTGCCTTCCTTAGCAGACACCTGGCTTTTCAAAGCAAGACAATTGTTTCTCATCTTGCAGATGCGCAGCTGCTGGGGAGCCCCGTTTTTACACCGGGGACCTGGAGAACCATCCCCAGCAATTGGGAAAATCCTAGATGGTCCATCCACCCATAGGTGAGGTCTCCAAATTTGCCCCAAAACTGGGTCCAGCTTTTATAGGCCAAAAAGAGCAAGTCCAATTGACTTGGTGATATTTTTAGCCCAGAAACCCCTGCTGCTGATGGCACATTTCACAATCAGCAGAGACACAGCTAGGCCAAAGTCCAGACCTCTGCTGGGAGGCTTTCTCCTCCAATACCCTTCAAACTAACCTCCATTCAAGTCAGTTGGGAAAGTTGCTTAAAATGATACATTTCTGGTACATAACTACACAGGTTTATGTGAAAGATTCTAAAGCAGCTGCTTTGGAGTCAAAGAGCCAGCATTACGAGTCCTTGTCATCTGTTTGTAGCTAAATCACACTTCAGGGGATTTGAAGGAGTTTGGAACGAGCTAGAGAGCAGACCACTGAGTTTTTTAGATGATGCCATTTCTTTTCCTTATCTCTACACAGACATGAGAGGGTGAGTTTGGCTCCCATTTCCACTGCATGGCTCACAAGGCTGCCAAGACTTGTAGTTACAAGAGCTTTTAAGGATTTCTTGGCCAATAAGACACTGCCAATAAGGATGTCTATGTTTTGGACCCAATCCTTCAAGATTTTGTCTTATTGGACTCATGCTACCATGTAAGCTTCCGTAGCCAACCATGTTATGGCACACAAACCTACGGCACTGCATCCTAGGCTTCTTGTTTACCATTGTAACTACTCTAATTTCTTCTAGATCTTGAACTCTACAACTCTAAACTTTCCTCCACTTCAGCTTTCCTCCACGTTTCTCTGCTATGAACTATAAATCCACATTCTCGCTTCTAGCATTCAAGTTTGGAAGCCCTTTCCGAGGTCTCAGATCAAATCCTGTGTTTAATTCAAAGCTTTGCTGGCAAGACCAAAGGTGTGAGAATTCCCTGCCTTTTGGTTTCCAACAACACTGATGCTGTTAGTTCCAGAGTGCCCAGGATCCGTCTGGATCAGTCAATTCTGGCAGGAACAAGGCAGCTGCCAGGGGGCTGCTTATTGCTTCTGATCCCCGATTGCTCAGGGCTTCCCAGTGCCCCAGCCCCTCAGGGTCTCCCCCAGCCCGGCCAAGCTGCCCGGCAGCAGCGCCGCAGCCCCACAGCAGCTCCGGAGCAGCCCCAGCCAGAGGCACCTCGGGGCCCTCAGCAAGGCAGCCAGCAGCTCACGGGCAGGAGGACACGGATGGCACTTCCTGCCTGGCACAGGGCTTGTGGCCATCTCCAGGCACCGCTCTGGCAGGGATCCCCGCAGCTCCGGCCCCTGCCCAGCCGCTCTGTGGGCAGCACAAAGGCTTCAGTGGAACCACCAAAGGCCAAGGGGCTTCTGGCCCTTTTCCCTGCAGCACTGCACGCCTGGGCAGCCGGCTGAGCACAAGCACCCTTTTCCCCCTCCTCCCCTATGCTCTGCAGACCCTGGGCAGCAAAAGAAAGATCCTGAGAGCTTGTGTATTATAACAGTCTATATTTACATCGTAAAGAAAAAAAAATAGAAAAGAGCATTCTTGAAGAAAAAGAAAATGCCTCCTGACTCAGGAGGCCCCAGCAAAAAGAGCCTCTGGGATCAGCTCTGAATAGAGCTCTGGCAGGGCAGGCAGCTGAGCTGTGACAGCCGAGGCCGTGTCTTCCACGCCCTGCACAGGTGGTTTCAGAGCCACTGGAACACGGAGATCGGAGCTGGCTCTCCTGACTTAAAGACGCACAGTGTTTGAATTGCCAGGCTTCCGACGGCAAGGCTGATGTCATTCGTTTTTTCTTCGAGGGCTGCAAGAGAGAGCCACAGTCAGATCCCAGATCTTCCAGGAGAGCCCCTGGCCAAGGCCATCCCAGCCGGCTCTTGCCATGGCCAGGAGGGAACAGAGACCCAGGGGATCAGCCAGAAGCTGCTGGCCACGAATGGCACAAGTGGCCCTGATATCTCAGTGTGCTCTGCCCACGGGAGCAGAGCCCTCCGCAGCTAGGGCAGGGCTCGCAGCTCCCCCTGCCGGCCCCCGCGCTCAGCCCGCTGCCCTCACTCACCACTGCAGATCATCAGGAGCTCTTGCTGCTGCCCCCTCAAGCTCTGCCCGGCGATCCCTGTGAACACAGAGCCTGTCACGGCCCCAGCGGCACAGCTCCCTGCCAGCGGCGCTGACGGCGCTGTGGCCACAGGCCCTGCTGGCCTGGCAGGGCTCAGCCCGGCCCTTGCCGCACACTGCTGCCCCAGGGCACGGCTTCCAGAGGGCGGCAGCAGCGCCGAGGCCGGGCGGGGCTCCACGGTACTGGGCCCGGCCCGGGTGGCGCTGCCGGGGCAGCAGGCGGGGCTGAGGCCGAGCTGTGGCGGGCCAGGGAGGGAGCGCGGGGCTCGTGGCTCACCCATGAACCTGACGGCCGCCTCTCGCAGGGACTCCTGTGGGCTCTGCAGGTAGCGCAGGGCCCGGCGCAGGTGCTCCGGGGCTTGGGGCACTGTCAGCACCTGCTGCTCCAGCCAGGGCTTCTGCTGGCCCTGACAGCAACACCCAAAGTGGGGCTGATCCCGAGGGAGCAGCAACAGGGCCTGGATCTGATCCCTGACTCTGGGCCAGGGCTGCACAAATGACCCCACAGCAGCAGCAGCAGCAGCAGATGGAGCTGACTTTGAGCACAGCCCCTGCCCCTCTTCCCTGCCATGTGCAGCGGTGTCACAGCAGCCTGAGGCACCTGGGAGCCCCCAGTGCCAGCAGGGACTTGAGATGGCAGCCCTGGGCTCCTGGAGGATGTGCAGGGAACGAAGCTGGGGACTCCCTGTGCATGTGGAGCTTCCAGATGGAAAAGGCTGCTGTGCCCAGGCAGATCCAAGGGCACAGAAAGGAGGGTCTGGAGCACTGGATCTGTGCCAGTCCCACAGTCCTGGGCAGCAGGCAGCGAGCCCTGGGGGAACAGAGGGCACAGCAAGAGAGACAGCAGCAGGCAAGGTCAGAGTCTAGGAAGAGCCAGGCCCAGGAGCAGGAACAGCTGCTCCATTGCACTCTTGGAGAAAGCTCTTGGCTGGTTCAAAGCGCTGAAAGGCGTGAGGGGCAGAGAGGAGGCCACAGCAAACAATGCTCCTGTTTGCACAGCCTCCCCTCTCCGTGTCCCAGCAGGAATTGGATGGACTGTATTGGTCTCTGCGAGTCATCTCGTTCAGCATGAGCAGCTCAGCACCAGGAGCTGAAGGAGCTGAAGCCTCAGGCCACAGGAGCTGGGCAAGAGGGAACTTTGTGAGCAAAGTCATGCTGCTAAAACAGACCCAGCTGAATGCAGGGGATATAATCATGGAATCACAGAATCCTTTCAGTTGGAAAAGACCTCTGAGCTCACCCAGTGCAGCCGGTCAGCCAGCAGGGCCAAGGCCAGCACTAAACCACGTCCCTGAAGTGCCAAGGTCTGGACAAGAGCCCTGAGTGAGGCCTGGACAGCAGCCCTGAGCCAAAGGTGCCTCTGGATGAACCTTCCAGCCAAAGGTTATCTTTGTATCTGCTCCCTAATGAAATGTGCATGGTCATTAGCACTGTGATAGATGTAGGCACTCCTTAGGGAAACATGTATTGACCTTTGTGTATTTAGAAGGCAGACAAGGCCATGGAATCTGACATCTGGCCTTGTTTGGGGCTGAAGGATCAAAGTCAGCTGCCTTGGTTCCTCCTGGAGCCCTGGCCAGGCTTTGGGAGGGAGCCAAGAGGAGGATGAACCCAGATGTTCCTGCACTGGAAGTGCTGTCAGTTTGTTCATTCAGCACTGTCAGAGCTGGGCCCTCTCCCAGCGGGCTTGGAGCCTCACCTGTGGCTGGAGGCACCTGCAGGAATTCCCAGTGCCCAGGAGTGGCTCTGCAGCCCTGGGCTGTGACAGCTTCCCCCAGCTGCTGTGTGGATCTGGGGGATGGGAAAGGCTGAGGGTAAATGCTGCTGGATCTTTGTGAATCACTTCAGGCAATATTTGGTGGGGATGGTTGGGTGCATTGCTGAGCTGCTCCTTTTGTGATTCTTTGCTGCTTTGAGCTGCAGTAAATGACACTGATTCCTTCAGCTGGAGTCTGTGTCTTTGGTGCTGACTCTGCCCACAGGTAAAACAAAACTGGCACAGTCTGGCCAGATAACAACAAAATGTCACTTGTTCAGTGTAAATGTGAGGAATCAGTCCCATCAGGAATTCCCAGATGGGAAGCCCTTCCCTGGTGTTCCCTGGCTCTGAAGAGGGCTGAGGTTGGAGCACCGTGTGAGCAGTGGGGCAGTTGGTTAAAAGAAGCTGCACCCCTGGATGTCTTCAAATGCATCCAAAAATTGCATGTGGAAAAGGAAAAGAACTTGTGTGTTTGGGCAGACAAAGATGAATTTGTTAAGAGTACATTGAAAACAGCACCTTCAGAAGGAACAATTATTGTTGGAATGCTCCCACATGGAGCAACAGAAGAAGGTCTTAATCTTAAGCACAGATGCATTTTGCAAGTGAAACAATAATATAACAAATAACCATATACATATTTATACTATAATAGGACCTTAGAATATCCATTTCTATATGTATATTTCCATATTTTATTTATTTATTTATTTATGTATTTATATCTCTCCATATCTATATTTCTATATCACTGTTTACATATAATAATAATGTGAAATAGTGCTGACATTATTAATTTCAAGCTTCGGCTGCTCAGTGATGTAACACTAAATACCCTACAGAACAGGATTGGCCAGGACCCTAATGTCAGTGGTCAACTCTGTGAGATTGTATACAATGAAAAAAGGAGGAAGGGATGAAATTTGCTATTTTTACAGGATTTGCTGATACTGTGATGCAGAGGGCTTTGTCTATTCCTGTGAAAAATACAGTGATTAAGCCTGCAGGGTTTTTCATGTCCCAGACTATCCACAAGCTGCAGGATTGGTTGAACGGCTGAAGGGGTTGTTAAAAGAGCAGTTGAAAGAATGAGGAGATGGGAACCTGTGCCCATGGAGAACCCATCTCCCAGCTGTGCTCCATGCCCTTAACAATGGCCCACTGGGGAAATGGAAACCCCCTGGCTGTGCACGGCTGCACCCAATTTGCAAATCCAGCCATGGGCAGTGAGACTTGGACTGCCTGGGAAATTGTTGTGGCTGTGATGGCCCCTGGCAGGGCCAGCCCAGAGGCTGCAGGGCTGGGCCTTGATGCACTGGAATGGATTAGGATAAATTCAAAGCAAATGAGAGCTGTCAATACTGAAACAGGAATTCACATTCCTCCAGGACACTTTGCTTTGGACACTGCTCGTTTGGAGCTTGGCCTTGCAAAGTGTTCATGTCATGGCAGGAGGAATTGATGCAGAATGTCAAGGAGAAATGACAGTGATTCTGTTAAACCACAGTGAACAAGACTGGATTATTCAACCCCATACAGGGTAGCACAATTATTGATATTGCAATTTTAATGACTGTGAAAAAAGGAGCTTCACCTCCAATCCCCACCGTTTGTGGAGATAAAGGGTTTGGATCCATCATTCCTAATGGAGCCAGAGTGTGGGTCCTGAGGCCAAAAGGCCCTCCCGAGGAAAGACAACTCTGAGTCCTGAAACCTGGGCAGGAACAATGGGAATGTGTCCCTGCAGCCAAGTGTTCTGTGTGAGAACAAGTAGATCTGACAGGATATTGTTTTACACATCCTGCCAGACCAAATCTCCCTGTTTGCCCCAAGGGCCCCTTTGGAAAATGCTCTGATCCACAGGGTGTGAAGGCTGCTGTGACCCTGAGGGACTTGCACAGGAATTCCATCCAGGAGCCTGGGTGCCCCTCAGGGACTGCCCCCTTCCAGCCAGAGGGGAAAGGGCCCCCCAAGCCTTGTTAGGCACAGACAACATGGTAAAGCTGAACAACAAAGGGCCTGGGGGCATTATTCTGGAATTAAAAAGGCGCCAGCTCCATGGACAACAGAATTATTGTTCCTAACTCCAATGAGATTGGGAAAAAAGAATGAAGAACGGTGTCACTAAAGTACTGCTGATGTCTGTAAGTTGTACCTTGATGGTCAGCCAGAATCTTTGTCTGCCACAAACACCTCTAGAGTTTGACCAAGGGGTTAGTGATCAAAATGGAATGATTACTTATGGAAATGTAAAGATCAGGGTAGGCAAAGTGCTGCATGTCAGCAATTGCTGGGTGTGTTCTCAGCTGAAGTTGGGAGGAATGGGGTTCCCTTGGAGGGCCCACCCTGTGGGGTGGCCAGAACTCTGTCCATGGGCTCTGACTCGTCACTGTCAGTGAAGGGACAGTTAAAGAAAACACAAGAATACAGTGATCACTTTGACAGGATTCCCTAAGATTTCCCTTCAGGAGAAACCAAACCCTATTCTAGTTCTAGAGGCCACAGTGTGAGAGGATTTCTGTGCTTTCCCATCCCTGCCAGTGTCAGTAGAACTTGGGGTGCTGGAGCTGGTTGGTGTCAGTGTCACACCACTCTTGGCTGCAGGGCCACCATTTCGGCTCCTTCAGCCACAACCACAAGGAAGAGTTGGGGCCCAGAGAACATTTTCCCCCCAAGGAGTGCCTTGGCTTTCAGAAAGCAAAAGATTCTGGTTCCTCCTGTGCCCCATGTGTGCTGCCCCATCCTGTGGAGTTTCCATGAATTAGCTAAATGGATTATTATCAGAAGCAGCAAATGATGCTGTTAAAATGTGCAATAGCACATCCTGTGAGCTCCAACAAACACAAATGTGGACTCCACAGAACCACATGGCCTTGGATTATCTGCTTGCTGGCCAAGGAGGAGCCTGGGCTGGCATGGGACAGGAATGTTGCACTGCTCTCAGGGATGGGTTTGAAGGCCAACAGTCAGGAATGACCTTGACACAAAGAGCAGCAGAAGAGCAGCAGAAAGAAGAAAATTCTTCTTGGTGGGATTGGCTTCATGGCTACCAAACTGGAGGCTGCTGTGAAATGCATTTGTGGCAGTGCCTGTCATCATTGCAGCGTGTGCACTTGGTGTGCACTCTGACATTCCATGTTAGAGTTGTTGTGACACTTTGTTCTGGGAAGTGGAGTATTGAGACTTGTCTGAAAAGAGACAGTCTCAAGAAAAGAGAGGCATTTGATAAATAGAAGAGAATAACAGAAACTATTTAGGCATGTTTTAAAAGGAAGGTGAATAGCTCAGAGTAATGAAATTAACCAGCACTTACTTGAAGCACAAGAGGAGATGCCTTTATGCCTAATATGTAAATCTAAACTGTGTTTTTGAAATAATTGTTATGAGGGTTGTAGTTCATTGTAGGCCTGAGGACCGATCAAAGTCCCAAGGCCTGAACAGGCCCTGAGGCAAAGTTCACCTCTAGGTGAACCTTCCAACCAAATGTTATATTTGTATCCACTCCTTAAGGAAGCATTATTAACAACATGATCAGTGTATGTGTTCCTTGATCAAACATGGATTTATCTTTCTGTATTTAGAAACCAGACCAGGCCCCATCTGGCCTTGTTTGGGGCTGAAGGATCAAAGTCACCTCCCTTGGTTCCTCCTTGAGCCCTGGCCAGGCTTTAGGAGGAAACAATGAGGAGAATGAAACCAGATGTTTCCACACTGGCAGTGATGTCAGCTTGTTTGTTTAGCAGTGTAAAAGCTGTGTCCTCTCCCAGCGGGCTTGGAGCCTCCTTGGCTGCAAAGGTGGAGGCGCCTGCAGGAATTCCAGTGTCTGGGAGTGGCTCTGCAGTCCTTGGCTTCCCCAGCTGATGTGTGGATCTGGGGGATGGTGAAGTCTGAGGGGAACTGCTGATGGATCTTTCTTTAATCACTGCAGGCAATCTTTGGTAGTAATGACTGGATGGATTGCTGAGCTTCTTTTGTGATACTTTGCTAAGAATGATGTGCTTTGCTGAGCTTATCCTTTTGTAATTCGTTGTGGCTGTGCATGATATAAATGACACAATTCCTGAAGTTGGTGTCTGTTTCTTTGGTAGTCACCCTGCCCACTGGTGAAACAGGGCCCCCTCTTGCCTGAGTGTTACCTGGCAAGGCAAAACCTCTCCCTCCAAAATTCCCCCCGTCCTCCTTGTTCCCCCCCTTCATACACTGACCATGATGTCCCATGGTCTGGGGTATCCCCGGGCTCAGCTGGGGTCACCTGTCCTGGCTGTGTCCCCTGCCAAGCTGCCCCGCAGCCCCAGCCCCTCCCCAGCGTGGCTGGACGAGGGGCAGGACAGGCCTTGGCTCTGCTGCAGCTCAGCAAGAACAAAACCATCTCTGCGTGCTCAGCCCTGTGCTCAGCACCGGCCCAGCAGTGTCTCAGTGCCAGTGTCTGTGCCCTCAGTGCCTGCCAGGGGTTTCCATGGCAACTGCCAGCACAGGTGACCCAGGTGTCACCCCCAGTGCCGGTTGCCATGGAAACAGTGCCCAGCACTGCCCCTTTCTGTCTGGCTGACCTGGCCTTTGGCCCTGGCAGTGGCGTTGGCTGCTGGTTCCTGGTGCCTGCCCGGCCAGCGCGGCACAGGGCAGGTGGCCATGGCACGAGCCCCCAGCAAGGGATCCCCTCTGGCTCTGGGCACTGACACCAGCCCTGAGCAAGGGGCCCAGGGCAGGTTTCCATGGCCACCAACCACCACAACGGGTCCGGGCATTGGTTGCCATGGCACCAAACCAAGGAACGGGTCCTGTGGCCGTTGCCATGGCACCTGGTGGCACCAAGGAGTGTCACTGCAATTGTACCTGGAACAGCCCTGGCACCGCTTTGTCCTGAGGGTTGCCATGGCAGCCCAGGGCAGCAACAGCTCTGCAGGCAAGTGGCCATGGAACCTGGCTGCAGAAATGGCTCCTTGGGCTGGTTTCCAAGGAAACCTGAACTGATGGGGGTTGCCATGGCACCCAAACCCAGCAGTGGGGTCACTGCAGGGACCATGGCAACAGTCCCTTGCAATGGCCAGCTGCAGGCTGGGATGATGATCCACCCTCACAGCTGGCCCAGAGCAGGTCTGGAGTGCTCTTGGTGGCACCTTGGGCTTGGCACACACTTGAGGAGGATGTCTGTTTGCCATGGGGAAACTCAGGAGTTTTAGTTTGCTTCAAAAATCAAAGAAGGAAAATTCCTCTTTGGCTGTGTGCAGCCAGTTCTCCAAGCAAAGCAGGTCCCAGGTGAGTGAGGAGAGACACGATGGGCTTGGGGAATGTGGAGCAAGGTTGTCCACACTGGTTCAGACCTCAAGGCACAGCTGCTCTGAGCAGGCCAGAGCTCCTTAGGAGAGTCCCTGCATCAATATCAGTCACTGAATGCTGCAATCACCTCTGGTGTAATAAGAACAGCAATAAAAGACACCCATAAAATAGGAATCCATATTTCCTAGAAGATGTTTGAACTCTTTCTCCTTAACTGTCAAAGGAAACCTTCCTAATGAACTGCACTAGAGCAGAAGGAAATCAAGGCAGAGCCGTGGTTTGTCAGGACTTGCTTGATCCTAATTAGCCTCACTGTGCATTTGGAGCTGAGCCCTTGAACCTCAGGGCCTGGGAGGAGATTGCACAAACATTTCCAGGAGTCAGAGTCAGAGGAAACACTCAAAGTGTCTCCAGGCATTCATGGGTCCCACTGAGGTCCCTCTCCAACACAGGCTCCTCATGGACTCCTTGGAGGATAAAATTGGTAGCCAGGATGGCACAAAAACCTCTCAGACACTCAGTGTGGAAAGAACAATCCTTAAAGTATCCTAAACACCTTGAGTGTCTCAAAGCATGAATGAGCCTCAGGTGGGACTTGGGCTCATTTGGTCCCTCAGGAGCTGGGCTGGGGCTCCAGAGGTGGCTGTGGAGCATTGCCTGTGCTGTGCCAGGGACTGGCAGGCACTGCTGGGCTGGGATAGAGGCTCTGGGGGCATTGGGGTTCCAGGGCAGGGCATGGTTGGGGTTCCAGGGCTGGGCAAGGCTGGACCTGCCCCTTCCTCTCCCCCACACACAAAATGTTTCTAGCTAAGTCTCCTCCAGTCTCCCACAGTAAGGCAATGTTGGAGGTGAAATCCCAGTTCTGGCCACGGGCACCTGGCTGAGAAGGACAGTTCTTTTCCATAGGAAGGAAAGCACAGACCCCAATGTTTGGAAGGCAGGTGAGTGTCTCACTAGTCCAAGGCCAGCCAGACTTGTCAGCAAAGGAAGATTGTGTTTGGGAGCAGCCTTTGGATTTAGGAAATTTCAGAGTTTAATCCAGTTTTGGCCATGGGCACCTGGAGAAGCAGGACAGCTCTTTCCCAGAGGAAGGAAAGCACAGAGCCTTCCCCAATAATTTGGGGACAGATGAGAGGTGACCTTGGGAAACCATTGCAAGCCAGACTTGTCCTGGCAATATTCCTATGGGAACAATCCCTGGATATAAGGAAATTTGGAAGTGAAATCCCAATTTTGGCCCTGGGTGCCTTCAGCATAAGGACAGTTCTTTTCCATAGGAAGGAAAGACAGAGCCCCAGTGTTCCAGCTGCAGATGAGAAGAGACCCTCAACATGCCAAGGTCAGCTGGACCAGTCAGGCAGTCCATGGGAGGCCAAACTAGCCAGACCTGTTCAGTGTTCCCTTGGTTTTATGGGGCCCTGAGGTGTCACAAGTGTGCCTTGCTGCCATGGGCTCCCACAGTGTCACAATGGCCCCCAGGTTCCTTAAGCACCCTGCAGGGTCACAAGGGTCCCAATGATTCCATGAGGCCTTGCAGTGTCACAATGGTCTCTGTGGTTCCACAGACCCCACAATGTCACTTGGCTCCACTGTTCTGTGAGCCCTGCAATGTCACAATGGACCTTTGGACCATGGGGGTTTGTGGTTTCACAATGGTCTCCTTTGGCTCCACAGTGTCACAATGGCCCATTGATGACAGGTGGCCTCTCTGTGTCCCCCTGGAGCTTTGGTTGCATGAAGCCCTGCAGTGTCACAGTGGTCCCCCTTGATTTCTTAGTGTCACAATCGACGACTGATGACAGAAGGCCTCAGAGTGTCACAATGGCTCCTTGGTTCCATGCAGCCCTGCAGTGTCACAAAGGCATCTTGGTTTCATGAGGCCCCACAGTGTCACAATGGTCTCCTTGGTTCCATGGTGCTGCACAGTGTCACAATGCTTTGCTTATTCCTTGGGGCCTTGTAGTGTCACAATGGTCTCCATGATTCCATGAGTCCCCTCAGTGTCACAATGGCTCCCTGGTTCCATGAGGCTGTGAAGTGTCTAAATGGTCTTTCCCTGATTCTGAGATTGTACGAGGCTTTGTAATGTCACAGTGGATCTTAGGTTCCATGGGGGTCTCACAGTGTCACAATGGCCCCTTGGTTCCATGACACCCCAAAGTGCCATAATGGTCTCCACAGTTCAATGAAGCCCCACGGTGTCACAACGGACCCTTGGTTTAATGGGGCCTCTCAGTGTCACAGTGATCCCTACATTCCATGGAGTCACACAGCATCAGTACAGTCCCCTTGGTTCCATGAGGCCCAGCAATGTCACAGTGGTCTTCATGAGTCCATGGGGCCCCACAGTGTCACAAGGCTCCCTTGGTTCCATGGCCCTGTGCTTCTGCATTCCCCCCTCCCCTTCTCAGGCCGCCCTGCCAGCTGGGAAATGCTCCTTGAGCCTCAGCCTTGGCCAACAGCCCCTGGGCTCAGCTCCTCTGCAGCTCATCACAAACACTGTCTGCTCCAGGCACTGCTGCTGCCCAAACAGCTCCTGGTTTCTTTAGGAGCAGCCCTGAGAGCCGTTTCTGTTCCCTCAGTGGCACACCATCCCTGTTCTCACACTGCCAAAGAAAGCTGCTGATGCCAAGTGTGGCCAGGATGAACCATTGCTGGGACTGAAGCCCCTCTTGTGGGGCCCTACAAACAGCGCTCCAAAAGGAGCCCTTGGAGCTCTCCTGGGCCAGCGACTCCCTCTGAGTGGGGCCTCTCCCAGCCGGGAACTCTCCCGTTTGCTGCACTCGGGGATCCCAAACAACAACAGAGCCTGGGCCGATTCCCCCACCCCTCCAGGCTCAACCCTTCACCCGCTGGGGAGATGCCAAAGTGTTGCAGTGTGTTGCAATCTCCCATTTCAGACTCCCAGTCCTTTCCCAGGTATAGCTTTCCTGTTCCCCTCCCCCTTTCTCTTCCTAAGTGATGTCCATCAAACTTAACATTCCAGCAAGGGCGTCGTGTGATTGGCTGAAGTTCAAAGATGCCCCGCAGCCCTGGGCCATTGGCCTGTCCAAGTGTCATTGTCCCCTGAGACTCGCCCTCTCCCACCTGGTTGGTAGCTCACCTATCCTCTCCCCTCCCCCTCTTCCTGAGCTTAAAAGGACCTGGGGACCATGCGGTCGAGATTCTACTGTAGCTGTTACCAAGATTCAGACATCTATGATCCTGGAATAAAGCTCTGGATTAAACCCTGCGGTAGAATCCACTCCTTTCGTTCTTCACCTAGCCTAAGGACTATCACCGAGGTAAAGCTGAGTTTCTACCAGCCTGGACTTGCTCTCAGTGTCTAGCTGCAACTCCTAGCTAGCCAGAGGGATCTCTGTGGTGAAAAATCACAGCAGCTGCCTTTGGCCGAGCAGCGAGGGCTGGACGAGCCCAGACACGTGCTATCCGGTAATATTGGAATATTATACCAATACCAAAGCATCAGCAGGGAGCATTCCCTGCCCTCAGGGGAATTCCTCACAGGTGCCTTGCACTGACTCTTTGTGTTTGTGTGCACACAGGAGTGCCTGTGCTGGGAAATGTGGCAGAAATGCTGCTCTCTGAGGGGTTTGAGAGACTTGGATAGCTGAGTCAGTCAGGCCTCTAAGTGAGGTTAAATCACAAGGTCTAAATGAAGTCAAATACTGTTAAGAGATATCTTTTGCTAAGTTGTTTAATATATGTTATAAGCGGAGTTAAATACTGTTGAATGTAATGCTTCTATTAAATTGCAAAGTAATAGATTTTAAGTTAGGTTAAATACTGTTATGTGCTGTTCTATTGGTAAATTGTGAATTTTAAGGTATCAGTCAAGGTTAAGTCCTATTAAGTTTGAGCTCTGTTAACCTTTTGGGCTGGGTTTCTTTTATCCTTGCCCTCACAGTCCTTGTGTCTCTCACACACACACAGGGACAGTTCTCGGTTCTTTTCTGGTTTGATTGCCTGGATTCTGTTTGGTTTTGTTGTTGCTTTGTTTCCTTGGTGTGCTTGAAGTGTCCAGTCAGGAGCAGAGTGACTCTTGCCAAGGAACTTTGTGCTGCTGTCCCTTACTATTAAATCTGTTTTTTGCTTCTCCCTTGCCAGGGATTTTTTCAGCGCTCTCAAGCCCTCGTTCGTAACAGGGTGAAGGAGCCCTGGCCCAGGCTCTGGCCCTGGAGGACACGGGGATGCTGCTGGGGGTTCCCTGTCCCCCTGTCCCACCCCAATGGCCCCAGCCCCCCATCCCCGTGTCAGGCTCTGGGGTCGATCTCATGGAACATTCTCTCGGGGAGGCTGCGGCGCTAGGGGTGGGGGGACCCGAGGGGACAGGGGACCCCTCTGTGCATGAGCAGGGTTGGACTGCTCTGGGGGGAACTGTGAGGGGGGACAGGATAGAGTGACCTCCCCAGTGACCCCACACAGCCTTTGAGATGTCACACAGCCCCTGTGATGTCACACAGTCCTCTTGTGATGTCACAGCCCACTCTGGGACGTCACACAGCACCCTTGTGATGTCTCAGAGCCAAGTCTGGGATGTCACCCCAGAATGTCATAGGGCTGCTATGTGATGTCACAGAAGACTCTGTGATGTCACAAAGTCACCCTGTAATGTCACTGTCTGTTCCATGATCTCACAGCCTGCTCTATGATATTACACAGCCACCCAGTGATGTCACAACCCCCTCTGTCATGTCATTAACCCACCATTTCTGATGGCAGGATCTGTTCTATGGCCTCACACCCTACTCTATGATGTCACAGACAGCTGTGTGATGTCACAACCCCCTCAGTGATTTCACCAAACCCTCTCTGTGATGTCACACTGCCACTCTGTTATGTCACAGCTCACACTTTGACCTCACAGCCTGTTCTATGATGCCACACAGCCATGCCATGATGTCACAGCCGGCTCTGTGATGTCACAGAATATCCTCTGTGATGCTGTAGCTGCTCAGTGACATCTCACAACAAACTCTGTGATGTCATAGACCAATCTGTGACCTCACACAACCCACTCTGTGCTGTCACACAGTGTCTTTCTGACATCACAGCTGCTCTGTGCCTCCATGACACAGCCACAGAGGTGCTGCTGTGACACAGCCCCCTCTGGAACATCCCACAGCCCCTGCCAGTGCTGAGCCCCTGTGAGCCAAGGTTCAATTCCACCTGTCCAATCTTTTATACACAAACCTTTGAGAAATTCTGGGGCTGGGATTGAAACCAGCCACTCCCAGTCTCCTCTCTTAGAAGGAATTTCAGAATTCTAGGGGCCCTGCAGGGGTTTGAGGATCCATGGTGGCTGTTGGATGTCATTTCTCCACCTCATGTCTCAGCAGGAGTTTCTCCAGTAAAGAAATAAAGCTTTTGTCTGAATCTCCCACTCTGGCCACGACAGGAACCCCCGTGAGTCTCTGGGACATCCTGGCTCTTGGGAAGCCTGGGGACTCCTGGGATGTCACCGTGCAGCCCCCGTGAGTGCCTGTGACAGATCGGTGCCTTTGCAGCCCAAGGTCCCCTGGGATGTCACCATGGAATGGCTGTGACTGCCTCTGACCACATGGCTCTTTACCATCCCCAGAAAGCCCTGGGAGGTCTCCATGGAGCCCCTGTCTCTGCCTGTGACATTCCAGCTCTTGAACATCCTGGAGATTCTTGGAAAATCCCCAGGGAACCTGTCTGAGGGCCTGTGACAAATCTGATCCTTAGCATTTCCACGGCAACCATCACCAGTCCCCTGTTGCTATGGTCAGTTTCTATGGCAACCATCACCAGTCCCCTGTTGCTATGCTCAGTCCCTTGGCAGCTCCATGGAGACCCCATGCCAGGGGTGGTTGCCATGGACACCAGCTCAGGCCTGCAGCCAGAGTTTGTTGCCATGGCAACCATTTACAGTCCATCCCCAGGCTCATGGGATCCCAGAACCACCGAATTGGCTGAGCTGGGAGCCACCCATCAGGATCCTTGAGTCCAACTGCTGGCCCTGCACAGGACACCCCAACAATACCAGCCTGGGCCTGGCAGCGCTGTCCAAACGCTGCTGGAGCTCAGAGAGCCCTGGAGCTGGGACCCTTCCCTGGGGAGCCTGGGCAGGGCCCCAGCAGCCTCTGGGGAAAAACCTTTTCCTGACATCCAACCTAAGCCTGCCCCGACTCAGCTGCAGCCGTTCCCTCCACTCCTGTCCCTGGGCACCAGAGTGAAGAGGTTCCCACAGCCCCAGCCAGGGACCTGCTCCCAAGGCTGTTGCCATGGCCACCAGGGCTGGGACCAGCTCGGATGCTCGGTTTCCACAGTATGACGTTCAGTAATGGAGTTCCCCAATTTCCTGCTCCCTCTAAAACTGCATTGCCCCTGCTGCCCTCCCGCCTCCCATGGAAAGAACAAAAGGCAAGATCCCGGGCTGGGATAAGAACAATTTATTTGGAACAGAAAGGAAATAAGCAACAAACAGGAACAGAAACAATACTGATAACAGAAGGGTAAGTAAAACTATTTACAGGAAAAAAACAACAGCTGGCTCTTCCTGCCAACACATTTCCCCTGCCCGGAAAGGACACCCTTCTCCTGAGGGAGAGAGAGAAAGAGTTCCTTTTCTGTCCCTGGCAATGACCTGAGGTGGCAGTGAATGTAATGTCATGGCCATGGCTAGACCCTCATGTTCTTCAATCCCACACCACGTCATTGGCAGGGGCAACAAAAGGCACAGGTGTTTTCCCAGCATGGATAACAGGCAACATGGATTATCAGGGCTCTTCTCAATGTAGGACCTCCAATAGGGAATGAAGCTGGAGCAGGGCACGAAGATCTTTCTGCAGTTGGGGCAGTGACAGTGCTTCCCTTACCGGTGCCTCCGTTGGTGTTTGGTCAAGTGAGAGCTCTGGGTGAAGTGCTTCCCACACTGGGGACACTCGTAGGGCCTCTCCCCAGTGTGGATGCGCTGGTGGGTGACAAGGGTGGAGTTGCGGTTGAAGCCCTTCCCACACTCAGGGCAGCGGAAGGGCCTCTCCACTGTGTGAATCCGCTCATGAAGAAGGAGACTGGAGCTGGTGTGAAACCTCTTCCCACACTGGGTGCACTGATAGGGTCTCTCCCCAGTGTGGATGCGCTGGTGCCTGACGAGGTGGGAGTTGTACTTGAAGCCCTTCCTGCAGCTGGGGCAGCGGAAGGGCCTCTCATCCGTGTGAATCCGCTTATGAAGAAGGAGACTGGAGCTGCTCTGAAACCTCTTCTGGCACTCAGGACACTCATAGGGCCTCTCCCCAGTGTGGACGTGTTGGTGCCTGACGTATTCTGAGCTGCATCTGAAGCCCTTCCCACACTCCCCACACTCATAGGCCCATTCCCCGGTGTGGATCATCTGGTGGCTGATCAGTTGGGAGCTCTGCCTGAAGCTCTTCCCACACTCCAAGCACTTGTAGAGCTTCTCTTCCACAAGGTTCTTCTGTGGGGATTTGTCCTCCCTGGTCTCCATCCTCAGCTCCTTGTCTGGAGGAGGAAGGACAAAGAGAGGATGGGATTTGCCTCCATGCAAGAAGGAAGGGGAAGGACATCCCCCCAGTGTCCCTGGCAGGACGGCGTAGGCAGCAGGATTGTCCTGCAGCTGCAGGCCATACTGGGCTGGGAGATGGAGCAGGATAGAGGGGGAAAGGGGAACTGACTTCCTCCTCACCTGCCTAGATGTCCCAGGGCATCTTCCTCTTCCTCACAGCCTCCCCCTCCATCCAGCCAGGGTTTGGGAATGGGAAATCCTGGTTTGGGGTAAAATACATTGCATGAGCACATTGGGTTAGGGGGTTCCTCGTGCCCAAGTCCATCTCTAGTGTTGCAGCATATCCACAATGAGCCTCTGGGAGCAACCTGCACACCCAGAGCCCAGAGCACACTTGCTTAACCTGCTGATGGACAATGCCAGAGACTGTTCTTTGTGCAGAGCTCCAAACACAGCTTAGCACAATGTAGAGGGTCCAGAGACAAAGACAAAATGGGGCTGAGGACACAGGGTTCTATAAGGGGGCAAAGGGGCAGAACTGAGGGTCCAGGGCCAATGGGAACTGAGCACAAGAGGCGCAGAGGAGGGGCAGCCAACTGGAGAACCAATGAGGTAACGGGGGGGAGCTCTGCAGAAAACCAGGACCAATAGGGGACAAGAGAGGGGAGAACATTCTAGTGGGAGAACATATAAGGAAAAACAGCAGTTGAACTGGGTGATACCAATGAAGCCTTCTGCATTAACATGAGCCTGGAAATGCTGATGGTGAGACCATGATACTCAGAGAGGTGTCTCTCTTTGACCCTGGTCACCTTTGCTCTGAAGTATTGCAGCTCCAGTGCTGGGCACCTGGACCTCCACACTCTAGAACTCACCGGGGATCTGGTGCCCATAGAAACCTCCAAAACACCAAGATTCTGTCCCCCATATTACACAAATGACCAAGATTCAGCAGAAAAACCCAACCCTGGGTTTCCCATCTCTGGTCTCCCCACTTTGGGCTCCTGGAGGCCTACCCTGTCTGGGTTGCTGCAGGTCAAGTTTGTATTGCTGTTCCCCTCTCTGGGCTGCTGGGGCTCCTGGCAATCCCACAGGTTCCCCTTCTCTGGGCTCACCACTTTGACATCACAGGTGTCCCAGGGGTCAGCACTGTTCAGGGTCCCTGTTTCAGGGTCCTGGGAAATCCATGGTTTCCCCCTGTCCATGCTGCCAACATGTCCAGGCTTCTGGAGCACCCGCAGCTCTCGTATTGCCCGTTTCTGCTCCCCCCACTGCCGGTTTCCCTGCCAGCCCTGCCGGTGCTGGGCGATCCCCACGTGGCTCTGGGCTGACAGTGCAGCCCCTGGGCCGGGCAGAGGCAGCTCCAGCACGGGGGGACCCTGCATCCTCCGCTGCCTCGGCAGCCGCGCCCAGCCCCGGGCACAGAGCTCCGGCAGCCCCCGCCGCCCCCTGCCCAGGGAGCCCCGGGGACCCCCGCAGCCGGGGCTGGCTCCGAGCGAGGCGGCCCCCGAGCCCGGCTGCGTGGCCAGGTGGGCACGGCGAGCCCGGGGCCTCTGTGCCAGCGCTTCCCCCGCTCTCGCTCAGCCTTTGCCCGGCCCGGCCCCCCGAGCCCCGGCAGGCCCCGCACGGCCACGGCCGGGCCGGGCCGCTCCCCTCGGAGCCCGCTGCGGACACGGCTGGGCCGGCCCGGC
This sequence comes from Fringilla coelebs, assembly GCF_963513975.1. Taxonomy (NCBI): domain Eukaryota; kingdom Metazoa; phylum Chordata; class Aves; order Passeriformes; family Fringillidae; genus Fringilla; species Fringilla coelebs. The sequence continues at coordinate 979,164 of NW_028167583.1, forward strand.
CACACGGACCCGCCTGCGCCGGGGGCCCACGGGCCGCCGAGCGCTGCCCGGGCCGCCCGGGCCTCGGCCCCGAGCACAGAGCTCTGCCCGGGGGCTCCCGGCCCGAGGGGCTCCTCCGGGCCCGCCCGGCGGCTCCCGGCTCCCACAGCCCGCCCGGGGCCGCCAACAAAACATCCAACAACAAATCCACAAACCAACCACTGCCACCCTGTCCTGCTGCGCCTTCCCAGGCACCCCAAGCCCGCGGCAATGCCCCCGGTGCCCCTGGACAAAAAGCTGCTCCGGCCGAGCCCCTTGGAACCCCCACCTGCGGCCCGTCCCTGGCACAGCGATCCCGGCAGCTGCCCCGCTCTCCCAGCTGCGGCTCTGGAGCAGGGAGGCTCTGAAACTGAAACTTTGTTCCTTTTGCCTGGCTGCAGAGACCCCCAGGGCGTTTTCTGCACCCAGTCCCAGCCCCCAGCCCTTGCTGAAGGTGCTCCCTGCAAATGTCCCGCTGCCAGGGCCCTGTCCTTGCTGTCACCTGCTGGGGCTGGCCATGGACAGAGCTCCTGGACTTGCATTTCCAGCTGCTGTGCAGCCAAAGCTGAGGGATCTGCAGCTGCCTGAATGCAACAACTGGAACAGGAGCCTCTCTCCAGGGGGAAAATCTCCCCCTCCTGTGCCAGCCTGTGGCAATGCTGCCATTCTCTGCTGCTGCTGCTGCTGGGGCACTCGGGGCTCTGGCTGAGCAGCAAAGGTGACCCTGAGCCAGGAGCTTTCCTTGGCTGCAGGAAAGCCTCGGCACGCAAAGCCCATCCCAGCACTGTGTCCTGTGCCAGGAGGGATTGTGCCAGTGGAACTGACCCGAAATTCCTTCTCCCAGGCAGCTTGAGGACACGCAGCACAGAGAAGCCAGAGCCCACTCTCAGTTTTGCGCAGTCCTCCAGAAGAATCCTGAGTGTGAAGCAGCCTGGGAACAGGGTTTAGTGTCAGGGGAGGGGAACTCAGAGCCCTTTTCTGCCCTGTGGGCTGAGGCTCTGCATTTCCAATGGCCCTGTGGCTGCCAAAGGGGCCTTTTTGGCTTAGCTGAGAACAGTTCCGCTGCGAGCCTGTCCTAAACCTGCTCTTCCTGCAAATATTCCAAATGAATCCTCATTTTTTGCAGCCCCAGGTCATGTGAGAGTGTAGGCGTGACAAGTTATGATGGAACAGCTCTGCTGGGGGGAGTTCTCCATTTCTTCTTTTGGTTTTTCTTTTATTTGTTTTGGTTTGGGTTTTTTTGTTGTTGTTGTTGTTGGTGGTGGTGGTGTTGTTCTTGTTCTTTTTTTACTGTTTTTTTCCTGTTTTTTTCCTATTTTTGTGATTGGTTGGTTGGGGTTTTTTTTTCAGTGGGGGGGACGGTTTTGTTTCGTATGGTTTATTTGGTTTTTTATTGGGCTTTTTTCTTGTCTTTTGTTTTGTTTTGTTTTGTTTTTTAATGAACTCTCCCTGTAAGCTCTGGGCAGAGCTCTGTAACTGTGTCTGACAGTTGTCTGTGGCACTGTGCAGGTGGCCAGGGGGACATTCCCCAAGCTGTGTGCAGAGGAATCCACATCAGCCCAGGCCAGGCCCAGCTCCAGCCATTCCCTCAGGTCCTGTCCCTGCTTACCCAGGCCCAGAGAAGCTGTGGCTGCCCCTGGATCCCTGGCTGTGTCCAAGGCCAGGTTGGATGGGGCTTGGAGCAGCCTGGGATAGTGGAAGGTGTCCCTGCCCATAGCAGGGAGTGTAACGAGATGAACTTTAGGGTCTCTTCCAATCCAAGCCATTCTGTGATTTTGGGAGAAGTGCTGAAGCTCTGTCTGAGCTTTATCTCACCGAATGTCTGGACCCAGCAGCAGCCATGGGTGGCATCATCTCCTCCTCCCTCTCCCTGTGGCTGGAACTCATCCAAGGGCAGCAACTGAATAATGTCCCTCATGGGCAGTGAGTGCCAGAAAGGAACATTGCTCCTTGGGGAAACACAATGTCCTTGGACTTCAGCAGAGCATTGGAATGGGCCCCCTCGAGCACCTCAGCACCACTGCAATCTCCTCTTACTGGGCTCGGCCCAGGAGATCTCCCAGAGCAGCTGCAGAGGAGTTGCTGCCAGGACGAGGGACGTTTATCAAAGGTTGATGTAGATCAAAACAAGCTCTGGCACCATTCCACATTTTTGTTTGTCACTGGGAAATAAATGCAGATGTCCCCATGCCACAATCACAGTCCCCCCAGGGTTCCTGTGTTCAGTTTTATCACCTGATATGGAGACACAGGAGCTCTCCTGGCTGGACAGGGTGTCAGGAATCCCTTCCTGAGCTTTACACCCTTGGAGAGGGTGAACAAGGAGGTTCCTGGCTGTAGGAGACTGTGTGGGTTTTGGAAACAGGCCAGACCTGGAGAAGGCTCCATCTACAACCCCTCAGCACCCGGCAATCCCACGTCTTTATTTGTGTGACTTTGTTGTCAGGGCAGGGAGAGGGGAGAGAGGAGCCTCCTTGGGGCAGGGAAAGAAGGCAAAGACACCAAAAGCAGGAGTCCCAAAGGCATCTGGGCAGATCTGGATCCAATGGCTGCAGTAGCTGTGCCATTCCTAAATCCAGTTTGGGAGAGCCATGGCTGTGTTGCTGTGTGAGCTCTGAGGTATCTGATGGTGGGAGATGCTCAGGTTTGTCCTGTTTGCATCCCCAGGTCCTGCAGAGCCGCTGTTAAACAGCGCCAGGGGATGCTCCTGGCACTGACCCTGGCATGGCTCAGGGCTCAGTTTTCCTCCCTCAATCCCACTTCAGAGCTTTACTCTGGTGGCAAGATTTGAGTGGGTCAGGAGCAGCACAATCCAGAGAATTTGAGAATGGTTTAATGTTGGTAAATCTGGGAATGGGTTTCTGTGGCAGGATGCTGGACACCAGGGATTTCTGCCCTCCTTTCTCAGAAGAGTTTGGGTTTCTCATGTTAGTTCTGTTCCACAGCTCCCACCATCCCTACTCCTTTCCATGACACTTCCCCAGCTTCCCAGTGTCCTTTCTGAGGGGGAAGAAAGGAATGTCCATGGTGGCCCCACTTGGCTGCCTGGGGCTCAGCTGCTCCTGAAGTTGCAGCATGTCCGGCACAGCCGCTCTCAGTGGGGCTGGGACTTGGTTCAGGCCCCACAGTCCCTGTCAGTGGCCACTCCCCACTGGGCTCACGATCTGGCCGTGTGGGGCTGCTGAAGGCTCAGCGGGTCTGGCTGAGCACTCCCAGCTCTGCAGCTCCTGACCCATCCCAGGGATGGGGTCCCACAGTCCCGGTCGGGGCCGTGTTGCCAACGGGGCCCTGTTTTGGGGTGGCCATGGGTACCTGCTGTTCCTCCACCCTCAGCAGCCCCACAGCAGAAGGGTCCTCTGGGAGCCCAGGCAAGGGATCCAGCTGTGCAATTCCCTCTGTCTGCACAGCAGCTCTCCCAAAAGTCCTTTGGGCTCCCTGAAATACTGCCTCCTGAGGTGATCCATGCCAGGGAGTCCCAGGGCCTCTGGGCCAGTCCCAGGGGGGAGTTTTTGGCATTCCCAGTCGTGGTCACTTGAGCTTCTGATGTGCTCAGACCTGAGTGGCAGCTCTCAGCCAGAGCTGGCTTAACAGGACAAACCCTGGCATTATGTGACTGACACCATCAGTTTTAGTTAGCTAAAAATAGATGACCAAGGTGATTCTGCCAGCTGTTTAACACCAAACCAGCTGCTTTGGAGACTTTCAGATTCTCTTGTGTAGTTACCTGCAAGTAATGCATCATTCTAAGAAATTTTCCCAACTGATGTGAATAGAGGCTTGTAGGATATTTTAGGGGAAACCCTCCAAGCCAAGGACTGGGCTTTGGCCCATCCCTGGCCCCTCGTGGCAATGAAAAGTGCCATGAGACCCAGGAATTTATGTGCTAAAAATATCATGAAGTCACTTTAACTTGCTGATTTGGGCCTATAAAATGGAACCCACTTTTGGAGCAAATTTGGAGACCTCGCCTACAGGTGAATGCACCACGTGGGATTTTCCCAGTTGCTTGGAAGAGTTCTCCAGGCCCATGCTGTGAAATGGGGCTCCCCAGTGACTGCAGACTCTGGATCATGGTAAAGTATTTAGGCAGGTGGGGGTGTGTCTTTCTCAATCCCTATTCTTTGTCTCCTATAATAATGATTAGGTGCATTACCTTGCTTCTTTTTGCTTGTTGCTAAAGCCAAGCACATAGTTGTATTGAATGTATTTTACTTTTGTGTTGCCTTAACACTCACAGTAAAATAAGACCATTCTTCCCATTGGTTTCTGTGCTCTTTAAATCGCCCCTGTCAGCTGGCAGAACAGGTACCAGAACCTGATCAAAGCCAGGCTCTGCTGTGATCTAGCTGGGCCCATGGAATGCAGAGGGCACTGTCAGTCCATGGAACCCATGGAAGCAAGGCTCAGATGGGAAAAAGGCGTGCACCATGGCACCCCAGAGACCCTCACGGAGCCAGGGCTGCAGTGTGTCACACAGGGAGGGACCTCATGGCAGCAGGAGAGCATTGTGAGGCTGTGGAACAAGGTGGCACCAAGGTTCCACTGTGACTTGACAGAACCCCCTGGATGTGAACGGCCCCAAACGGGCCCAGAGACACTTCCGAGACAAAGCCCAGGGAGGGGGATTTGCTTTATTCAGCGCCGGGTGCGCGGGGATATCTCCCCTAACAGCGCACATGGGCACACAGCAGATTACAATGGATGGTTATACTCTGTGCATATTCATGGTGTGCCTTAGAAAAGGTGTGGTTATGCAAACCATCTCTCAGTACTCATTACTCTCATTAGCATATGCGAGGGGCAGGCGCAGTGCACACTGGTGCTGGCACTGAGGAAGGCTCCGCGTCTTCCTCGGGGGTCTCCTGATGAAGGCTCGACGTCTTCATCGCTGTGCCCTTTTCACCTTTCTCCTCTAGGCATGGGCAGTCTCTTGTTGGCTGTTTCAGCAATTTCCTCACTGGTTTTAGCAAGCTCTGCCCTTCATTTCTGCCAGTTTTGTTCCCTAGTTCTTGCCAAGTTTCATCCTGTGTCTTGAGCTTGTGGCTGAATTTTTGCAAGCTTCCATATTGGGTGCAGTGTCTCTTATTCTTGCCCAAGTATGCCTAGGCACAGTGCTTTTAACCCTTTCACAGCCAAGGACTGGAGAGCCACTCCTGGACACTGGGAATTCCTGCAGGTGCACCCACCTTTGCAGACACTGAGGCTCCAACCTCGCTGGGAGAGGGCCCAGCTTTTACACTGTTAAACAAACAAGCTGACATCACTGCTACTGTGGGAACACCTGGTGTCATTCTCCTGATTGGCTTCTCCCAAAGCCTGGCCAGGGCTCAAGGAGGAACCAAGGGAGGTGACTTTGATCCTACAGCCCCAAACAAAGCCAGATGGGGCCTGGTCTGGTTTCCAAACACAGGAAGGTAAATTCATATTTCACCAATGAACACATACAGAGATCATATTGCTAATAATGATTCATTAATGAGCAGATACAAATATAACCTTTGGTTGGAAGGTTCATCTGGAGCTCAGCTTTGCCTCAGGTCCTGCTGTTCCAGCCTCAGTCAGGGCCTGGTGAGGCCTCAGTACTTCAATCAGTGCTTTGACCTACAGATGAACTGCAACCTTCATAACAATTCTTTTGGTAACAGAGTTTAGATTTAGGTATTAGGCACAAAGGCATCACCTCTTGTTCTTGAATTAAGTGCTGTTCAAGTTCATTACTCAGAGATATAATCTACATTCCTTTTAAAACAGCTCTAATTAGTTGCTATTTTCTGTTCTTTATCAAATGCCCCTTTTTTCTTGAGACTGTGTCTCATTTTATACAAGTCTCAGTACTCCATTTCCAGCACAAGGTGTCACAGCAACTCGAACATGGAATCACAACCCACCAAGTCCTCACACTGCAACGATTACAGTGACTGCCATGAATGCATTTCACAGCAGCCTCCAATTTGGGAGCCAATTCCACCATGAAGAATCTTCTTCTTCATGCCTCTCTTCTCCTCATCTTTCTATTGAGGTGATTCCTGATTGTAGGGCCTAAAACCCAACACTGACAGACACTCCTGCAACATTCCTGTTCTGGAATAGCCCAGGTTCCTCCCTGGCCAATAAGCAGATAATCCAAGGCCGTGCAGTTCTGCAGAGCCCCATTTGTGTTTGTTGGAGCTCCTGGGATGTGCTATTGGATATTTTAACAGCATCACTTCTTATTTCTTCTGATAATTGATTTAGCTCATTAATGTAAATTGGGTGCAGCCGTGCACAGCCAGGGGGTTTCCATTTCCCCAGTGGGCCATTGTTAAGGGCATGGAGCACATCTGGGAGATGGGTTCTCCATGGGCACAGGTTCCCATCTCCTCATTTTCTCAACTGCACTTTTAACAACCCCTTCAGCTGTTCAACCAATCCTGCAGCTTGTGGATAGTCTGGGACATGAAAAACCCTGCAGGCTTAATCACTGTATTTTTCACAGGAAGAGACAAAGCACTCTGCAAACACAGTATCAGCAAACCCTGTAAAAAGAGCCAGTTTCATTCTTCCTCCTTTTCTCATTGAAAAGAATCTTACAAAGTTGACCACTGACATTAGGGTCCTGGCCAATCCTGTTCTGTAGGGTATTTAGTGTTACATCCCTGAGCAGCCAAAGCTACCAAATTAGTAATGTCAGCACAATTTCACATTGTTATTTTTTATATGTAGATATAAATATTGATATAGATACAGATAGATATAGCCACACACACACATATATATACATCTCTTATTATCCTATAAATACATATATAGTTATATAATATATTAATATTTCACTTGCATGAATGCATCTGAGATCAAGATTAAAACCTTCTTCTATTGCTCCATGTGGGAACATTCCAACAATAATTGTTCCTTCTGAAGGTGCTGTTTTCAATGTACTCTTAACAAATTCATCTTTGTCTGCCCAAACCCACAAGTTCTTTTCCAAATGCATTTTTTGGATGCATTTGAAGACATCCAGGGGTTCAGATCCTTTTAACCGACTGCCCCACTGCTCACACGGTGCTCCGACCTCAGCCCACTCCAGAGCCAGGGAACTCCAGGGAAGGGCTTCCCATCTGGGAATTCCTGATGGGACTGATTCCTCATTTAAGAAATGACATTTTGTTGTCATCTGGCCAGACTGTGCCAGTTTTGTTTTACCAGTGGGCAGGGTCAGCACCAAAGACACAGACTCCAACTGAAGGAATCAGTGTCATTTACTGCAGCTCAGAGCAGCAAAGAATCACAAAAGGAGCAGCTCAGCAATGCACCCAACCATCCCCACCAAATATTGCCTGCAGGGATTAACACAGATCCAGCAGCATTTACCCTCAGCCTTTCCCATCCCCCAGATCCACCCAGCAGCTGGGGGAAGCTGTCACAGCCCAGGGCTGCAGAGCCACTCCTGGGCACTGGGAATTCCTGCAGGTGCCTCCAGCCACAGGTGAGGCTCCAACCCCACTGGGAGAGGGCCCAGCTCTGACAGTGCTGAATGAACAAACTGACAGCACTTCCACTGCAGGAACATCTGGGTTCATCCTCCTCTTGGCTCCCTCCCAAAGCCTGGCCAGGGCTCCAGGAGGAACCAAGGCAGCTGACTTTGATCCTTCAGCCCCAAACAAGGCCAGATGTCAGATTCCATGCCTTGTCTGCCTTCTAAATACAGAAAGGTCAATACATGTTTCACTAAGGAGTGCCTACATCTATCCCAGTGCTAATGACCATGCACATTCCATTAGGGAGCAGATACAAAGATAACCTTTGGCTGGAAGGTTCATCCAGAGGCACCTTTGGCTCAGGGCTGCTGTCCAGGCCTCACTCAGGGCTCTTGTCCAGGCCTTGGCACTTCAGGGACGTGGTTTAGTGCTGGCCTTGGCACTGCTGGCTGACCGGCTGCACTGGGGGAGCTCAGAGGTCTTTTCCAACAGAAAGGATTCTGTCATTCCATGATTATATCCACTGCATTCAGCTGGGTCTGTTTTAGCAGCATGACTTTGCTCACAAAGTTCCCTCTTGCCCAGCTCCTGTGGCCTGAGGCTTCAGCTCCTTCAGCTCCTGGTGCTGAGCTGCTCATGCTGAACGAGACGACTTGCAGAGACCAATACAGTCCATCCAATTCCTGCTGGGACACGGAGAGGGGAGGCTGTGCAAACAGGAGCATTGTTTGCTGTGGCCTCCTCTCTGCCCCTCACGCCTTTCAGCGCTTTGAACCAGCCAAGAGCTTTCTCCAAGAGTGCAATGGAGCAGCTGTTCCTGCTCCCGGGCCTGGCTCTCTCCAGGCTCTGACCTTGCCTGCTTCTGTCCCTCTTGCTGTGCCCTCTGTTCCCCCAGGGCTCGCTGCCTGCTGCCCAGGACTGTGGGACTGGCACAGATCCAGTGCTCCAGAACCTCCTTTCTGTGCCCTTGGAGCTGCCTGGGCACAGCAGCCTTTTCCATCTGGAAGCTCCACATGCACAGGGAGTCCCCAGCTTCGTTCCCTGCACATCCTCCAGGAGCCCAGGGCTGCCATCTCAAGTCCCTGCTGGCACTGGGGGCTTCCAGGTGCCTCAGGCTGCTGTGACACCGCTGCACACGGCAGGGAAGAGGGGCAGGGGCTGTGCTCAAAGTCAGCTCCATTCACTGCTGCTGCTGCTGCTGCTGTGGGGTCATTTGTGCAGCCCTGGCCCAGAGGCAGGCATCAGATCCAGGCCCTGCTGCTGCTCCCTCGGGATCAGCCCCACTTTGGGTGTTGCTGTCAGGGCCAGCAGAAGCCCTGGCTGGAGCAGCAGGTGCTGACAGTGCCCCAAGCCCCGGGGCTGGAGGGGTCCCTGGGCTGGGGCTGGCAGGGAGCTGCCCCTTGTTCTCCCTCTGCCCCAAACAAAGCTGGGCCGGGCACAAGTGGGGCAGCACAGCCAACAGGGAGCCTGCCAGTCTCTTCCAGCCCTGTCTGCTCAGAGTTTGGGCCTTGGAGCCTCAGGTGGCCAAAGGCAGCTGCTGCTGGTCCCTCTGGGTGTGCCCGTGTTCAGCAGTGCTGCTCCATCAGTCTGTGCCCAGCAATGGGGAAAAGCCTCAGCCCTTCAGGGCCAGGAGCTGCCGGGCTCTGCCTGAGCAGCTCAGCCAGCAGGAAGGGAGCTGCTCCACACGGGAACCAGGAGCAAAGGACATTCCTTCTGTAGGACATTTTTTCTATCTAAAGGAAAAAAAAGGAAATAGAAAAAAAAATTATAAATTGTAAAAGATAAGAATAAAATCTAAGACTAAGTAAAAAAACGTAACATAACGGTTGGGGAAAAAACAAAACATAAATACAAAGTTACATTCTGTAACTTTGCATTTAGACATAAATGATGTTTCTAAAAAGAGAACTCAGTTATTTTTATTGTAAATGTGCAGATGGCATGGATCCATCTTAATGACCTCAGCAGCCATTTAAAAGATTTTGGGCTTTGTTTCCAACATTGGTATTTCAAATTGTGGTCAAAGCAAGAGGAAATTGCTTTGTGCCCTTACAGCTCCAAGCAGGACTGGGAATGGAAACTCTGTATAACCCCAAATTCATGAGAAGAGCCGCTGCCTTCTCAACCTGGTAATGAGCTGCACATTCCCTTTATAACTGCCAGGGATTTCTAAAGACAACAAGTCCCACTTACGGCTTTTTGCTCTGGTTGGGAAGTGCAGAAGGGCAATTCTCCATCCATCAGCTCCAGCCTGCACTGCCTCAGGAACACGGCCCACTCGCCAGCTTTGGCCCACTCGTGGCACTTCTGGAGGAGGAAGAAAGTGCAACTGCACAATTCCAGCCAATAAAGAAGGAAGAATGGGACACACAAAACACCCTGTGCAGATCCAGGTGTTCAGCTGAGACTGTGGAGAGTCTGGGTCCTTGCCAATTGGATGTGTGTCCCCAGCTGCAATCTCTGGGCCTGCAGCAGAGTCTCACTCACCTGCCAAAGCAGAAAGCTCAGGCGCTGTGCTCGGAAGGGGCTCATCTGATGCAAAGCTGTCATGGCAATGTGAGAGCAGAGCCAGCCCAGCTGGGCCCAGAGCTGAGCCCAGCAGAGCCCTGGCAGAGCCCAGAGCAGCCTCAGCACGCACAGAGCCCGGCTGCAAGGAGAGAAAGCAGAAACTGCCCGTCAGCTGAGGGCTCCTGTCCCCTTGTGCCAAGGCCTGCGGTGCCCAGGCCATGCTGGCTGTGCCCAGAGCTGTGCCCAGAGCTGCCCATCCCTGCTGCCTTTGGCAGCAGAGCAGGAGGGCAGGACATGTGCCCAGCCTGCAGCCAGCCACGGCACATCCAGCCTCAGCAGCTGCCCAGAGCAGGATGCTCCTGTGCTCGCTGCCATCTCCCAAAAGCTCTGATCCCACCCTGCCAAGCACACAGGGACCCACCTCACGCCATCCACAGCTGGAAGAAAAGCTGCTCCCAAACCATGGCCTCAGCCTTCTCCAAGGGCACGGCCCATCCACGCCACAGCTGCTCCCAAGCACTTCTCCATGCTCACTGGACCACCTAGAATGCTTCCTCTAGAAAAACAAACAACACATTATTGAAAAGAGATTAGAGACAAAAAGGGAAAACAGGAAAAAAATTCAGAACTCGTATCTCTGCCAGGGCCTTGAGGAAGGCCCAACCCCTACATGCTAGGGAAAAACCCAGCCATGGGGGAGGGAAGCCCACACTTTCTCGCCCCCCCTGCAGTGCCCCCCAAAATCACGGTGATCCCAAAGCAAACAAGGGCAGTGGAGCAGCTCAAGCCCTTCCTTGCCTGCACAGCAAAGCAGCTGTGCACAGCTTCTGGAGTCCCACCTCTGCTCCCACCATGGGGTTTCTTTGTGTCGGGCTGGCTGCCCCAGCCCCAGCCAAGGCCACGATGGGTGCTGGGGGCTGTTGGCAGGGCCAGGAGCCAACTCCTATTTTCTACCCACCCCAGTCAATCTCCCCAGAGCCTGGTAAGACCAGGTTCTCAGGGCTCTGCCCAGGGCCCCAGCTGTCAGGGAACCAGGACAAGCAAAACCAGCTTGGATGGCGGCCACCAGTGCTGGGCAGAGCAGCTCAGCTCCAGCACAAGGGCTGCGTGTTCCCATCCCATGAGCCTGGGACAGTGACACAGGCAGGACAAAAAGGTCTGGGTTCCTTTGCTTCTGATTGCCCAGGCATGTGTGGAGCTGGAACTTACCAGGGCCCTGGATCAAAGTGTGCCTGGGCTCTCTCCCTTCTGCTACGGCAGAGGAATATCCTGCACCCAAGGATCACAAAGCAGGTCTTCTAATGTGGGTCTGTCCAAGAAGTGCACGGATAAACACCACCTGATCAGATCTTTGCATTCTGGGGAGAGAAAGCAGAAACTGCCCGTCAGCTAGAGAAGGCTCCTGTCTGCTTTGCCCCACTGTTCCCATGCCCAGGCCATTCTGGATGCGTTCAGAGCTGGGCCTGAACTTTCCCATCAATTCCCTGTTCTGGAGGAGAGCAGGACATGTGCCACCTCCTCAGCAGCTGCCAGAGCAGGATGCTCACAAGCCCACTGCTGCCTCCCAGCGCTGGTATTCCCCCTGTGCCCAGAGAAGAGGATCCACCTTGAGAGAGCCTCTGTGGCAGCGAGAGCTGGCCCCAGCAGATGTTCCAGCCCCTCCTGAAAGGGTGCTCCCCGCAGACCATCTGGTGCAGCAGGATGCCCAGGGACCAGACCGTTGCTGGCTCGCCGTGGTACCAGCCAGAGTGGTTCCATTCTGGGGGGCTGTATGACGGTGTTCCTATGGAATACGGATGGAGTTCAGCAGGGGGATGCTGCTGCTCCCACAGCCTGGCCCCAGCATCCCTGGGCGTGTGGGGGCTGCCTCAGTGGCACACAGGGTGACCACTGCCCTCTCGCCAGCACCTGGGACTTGTGCACAAACTTAGGCTTGGAAAAGAAGCCACTGGTGTCGGAAGAGGGCAGTCCTGGCTAGGCCTGACCATGACATTCAAAGGAAAAACCCACTCTGTGCTGGGGAAAAAACATGCCCTTATCCTCCCTGCCTGCATTGCCCCAAAAATATTATGAAGCCAAGGCAAACAGGGTGAGTGGAACAGTCCAAGCCCTTCCTGTCACCTGCACACTAAACTGGCTGGGGCACAGGTTCCAGTCCCCCCTGCTCTGCTACCCCCACCCACGGGGGGTTTTGTCAGGCTGGCTGCCCCAGCCGAGCCCCAGTCCTGGGCAGAGTGGCTGGCAAATGCTGCCAGCAGGGCTGGAAGATGGCTCCCCACCCAGTCCCGCTCTAAAGCAACTCAGCTGAAGACTCTGGCCCCTGACTGGCAGCAAAAGGGAGAATCCCTGCTGCCACAGCACCCTTGGGGTGGGAGATGCTGGGCCATGAGATGCCAGCACAGGGAGCACACCCCTGTGGAGGCTCACCTGCAAAGTGAGTGTAGACTGTGTCCTGCAGGTAGGTGCCACAGCCAAAGTCAATCAGTTTGGCCTGCCCGGTGCCCAGGTCAACCAGGACGTTCCCTGGTTTGATGTCGCGGTGCAGGACCCCGCAGCTGGTGCAGTGCCGCACGGCCTCCAGCACCTGGCGGAACAGCTCCCGCGCCTTCTCCTCGGGCAGGAACCCCCGTGCCCGAATAAAACGCCACAGGTCCTGACACCGCTCTGGCCGCTCCAGCACCATCACGATGTAGTTGGGGAGCTCGAGCCACTCCAGCAGCTGGACCACACCAGGGAAGCCGGTGGACACCTTGTCCAGCAGCACCACTTCCAGCGGTGCGCTGGTGCCGTCGGGCTGCGGGAGGAGCACGATGCCGTCAGTGGGGGCCGATGCCGTGCCAGGCCTGGGGAAGCCCTCACCCAGCCCGGGATGCTCTGCGTCCTGCGCTGGCCCCACGCCCGCTCCCCCTCCAGCCCTCCTGGCGGCTTCCACCCTGCCGGGCCGCGGCTCATCCCCGCCCGGCAGCCCCGGCTTCTGCCGCTGGCCCCGCTCACTCACCAGCTCGCCCCAGTGCCGGACGCGGTTCCGTGGCACCCTTTTGATGGCCACCTGCAAGCCAAGGGGAGCAGCGGGATGAGCTCACCGTCCGCCCTGCACAGCCCATCCTCCCCATCCCCCTCCTCCTCCTCCTCCTGCACCCGCCGCCGCCCCCACCCCTCACCTTGGCGCCGTCCGAGAGCCGCGTGGCCGCGAAGACGCTGCCGAAGCCGCCGCGCCCCAACAGCGAACCCAGCCGGTACCGCTCCTGCAGGGCCTCCTGCGCCTTCCCTGCGGGCGGAACGCGGCTGTCAGCGCTCGGCCCGGGGCCAGCAACGGCCCCCGAGCGCCCCTCACCCGCCCCGGGCCGGCCATGCCCAGGCGTTCGCTCTTTGGAACGCGGCACGGGAGGCTCGGGGCCGGCGGCCGCGCTGCCGAGCGGCGGAGCTCGGGCCGGGGAAGCCGCAGCGGAGGCGGCGGGAGCGGCCGCGTCGCGTCTGTCCTCCGCGGGCCCCGGGAGGAGCCGGGGCCGGGACCGGGACCGGGACCGGGACCGGGACCGGGACCGGGACCGGGACCGGGACCGGGGTTGGGGTCGGGGTCGGAGTCGGGGTCGGGGTCGGGGTCGGGGCTGGGGCCGGGCCAGGCGGAGGTAAAGGGAGGCGATGCCACCCCAGCCCCAGGCACTGATGCCCGCCCAGCGGCGCCGCCGCCAGTACGACCAGAGCCGGGCGGAGGCGAGACCGCGGCGGGACGCCCGGGGCCGGGCACGGGGCAGCCCCGCCCGGGGCCGGGGGCGGGCCGGGGGCATGGCCCGGCCCGGCAAGGGGAGAGGGAGGCGGGGAGAAGAGAGGGAGGACGGGAACGGACCCCGAGAAAAGGGCGCCCGACGGTGGGAAAGGGAGAGAAAGAGAAAGGGAAAGGGAAAGAGAAAGAAAGAAAGAGAAAGATAATCTCTTTTTGCTGCCGCTGCCGCCGCCGCTGCTGCCGCCGCCGCCTCTGCCACCGCTGCTGCTGCTGCTGCTGCTGCCGCCGCTGCCGCTGCTGTAACTGAAGCACCGGGGCCGTTCGTCCCCGTGTCCGTTCCCCGCTCGCCCCACGAGCCCCACGGCCGAGCCCCGCGCGCCCCACGAGCCCCACGGCCGAGCCCCGCGCGCCCCGGGGACAGCCCCTGAGTCTGTCCAAACACGGGAACTTTGCAGCCTTGAGCCCAGATCCAGAGCCCTGACTCCTACACGCTGCCAGAGCAATCCCCTCGTTTGCTGCTGTGCATTGTCCTTGCTGAGGGTCAAACACTGTCGGGGCACCTTCCCTTGGTGTAGGATTCCTACCTGACCCCAGCACTGCACTTACATCTCCAGTGTTGCTTTCCAGTAAAAACAGGGGAAGGAAAACTGTGTGTGGCTAATGGTATTTTAGTGTCTAGAACTGGCTAAGTCACCAATCTTGGAGGTGAGGTGCATCTGGAATTCACGGGATTGAGAAGTAGTACAACATGGAAAAGGGGAAATAAATAGAGGAAAACATCTTGGATTCTTTCTTTCGTTTTCATTTCACTTCTGGAAAGCTGTTTCAGTTTTCCAGGAATCTTCTCCTCTCTGCTCTTCTCAAGAACCTCTTGTGGAGAGCACGGTCGAGCTTCTGTCACAAGATTTGCCACCAGCTGCAGCTTCTCTTAGCTTTCCACACTGCACTGTGTGTGCAGCAGGACTTTTGCAGCAAAGCAGGACAAATGTTTGGAGAACTTTACATGTCCGTTCTTTTCCTGGTGGGCAGGGGAGTTGTGCCACTGGTGAAGATTTCATTGTGACTTTTTTGCTGGTTTAGGGGAAATTTAGGGAGGAAACCTCCAAAAAGGGTCAGTCTAGAAAGCAAGTTCATGCGGCCCCTCCCCCTACTAATTCAGGAAAAGACTTGCCTGGAGAAAAGTGGAAAAAAACAGTTTATTTAACAAGTAAAGTATTCACAAGCATGAGAAATGAATAATATTAAATGAAACCTCTCAACCTCTGAAGAGATTGCAAATTCAGAAAGTCCTTTTTGTGGGTTGTAGTTTGCTCACTCGGTCTCTTCTAAGTCTCTCTGTTGCTGCAATGCAGTGTCCCAGACCTCAGTGGGGCACAGGTGTGAGCTGCCAGTGTTTTCCTGGGTTTTTAGTCCTGAGCAGGTTTAAACAGTTCCAAGAAAAAAGGAAGTCACAGTCCAAGGAACTTGTCTGCCTAAGCTAGCTAAAAAAGAAATTGCTAGACCTGGCCTGTGGAGGCACCGGGAAATTTCCAAATCTGGGCACTGGTGGTGCTAGCAAACACCAGATCTGGATGGTGCTGGTGGAGCCAGAACTTGGAAATTTCCAAATTTTGACTTTCTGTGCCAGCAAATCACCGGACCTGAGCTGTGCCAGCACCAGGACGTTTTCAGATCTGGGCACTGGCGCTGCCAGCAAACACCAGATCTGGGTCATGTCATTGCCAGCGACAGAAATCTGCCAGATTTGGGCTCTGCTGGCACCGGGAAATTTCTAAATCTGTGAACTGGCGCAGCAAACACAAGATGTGGGAGGTGCCAAAGCCAGTAACAGGAAGCTGCCAGGTTTGGGATTTCTGTGCCAGCAAATTGCTGCACTTGGGCTGTGCCAGAATAGGGAAATTTCCAGATCTGGGCAGAGGCAGTGCCAGCAAACACGACATCGGGTTCCTGTAGGTACCAGGTATTTGCCTCGTTTTGGCTTTCTTTGCTAGCAAATTGCTGCACTTGGACTGTACCAGCACCAGGAAATTGCTGGATCTGGGCACTGGCAGTGCTGGCAAACACCAGATCTGAGTGGTATTTGCTGGATTTTGGATCTCTGTGCCAGCAAATTGCAACACTTGGGCTCTCCAAGCAGCCCAAGTTTCTGCATCTGCGCACTGGCAGTTCCAGGAAACCCGAGACTGAGGCAGCGACAGTCCTGGCATGAGAAAATTGCTGGGTTTTGTCTCTCTTTTCCAAGAAATTTCATGCATTTGGGCTGGAACCACGAAATGTCTGGATCTGAGAACAGGCAGTGGCAGCAAACACCAGATATGGGCGATGCTGGTGGCAGCACCAGGAAGCTGTCAAGTTTTGGCTATCTTTGCCAGAAAATTGCTGTACCCCTCGCAAGGGGCTGGGCTGCCTCCTGCTCTGGCGCCTGGCAGGCTGCAGCCTCCTCTTGGCCTTGGTACAGTGACCTGGGCAAGTCCTGTGCCCTGGGCTGTGGCACCATCTCTGTGTCTCTGCTGCTCTCCAGGCCTCCCGGGAAACGTGGCATTGTGCAGCCATATTCCTGTGCAGGAAGGATCTCCAACACATGCTGCAGCTGGATCAGACCTGGAGGTTCAGGGAAGGCCTGGTAAGGACGGCCCACAAGCCCCAGCCATCAGGTTCATCAGTGAGCCCCTAGCCTGGGCTGCCCTTCCCTTCCCCACCCAGGCGCAGCGCAGCTCGGCCCCAGCCCCCGCTGCTGCCGTGGCGGCACCATCCGTGCCCTGCTCTGGGGAGCCCCGCCTGCCCTCGGCACTGCTGCCGCCCTCTGGCAGCCGTGCCCTTGGGAGGCAGCGTGCGGCAAGGGCCCGGCCCGAGCCCTGCCGGGCCAGGAGGGTGTGTGGCCCCAGGGCTGGCAGCGCCGCTGGCAGGGAGATGTGCCGCTGGGGCCATGACAGGCTCTGTGTTCTCTGGGATGGCCGGGCGGCATCTCAGGGGCCACAAGCGAGAGCTCTGGCACATCTGTCAGGGTGAGTGAGGGCACAGGGCTGCCGGCCCTGGCTGCCGGGGGGAGCTGCAATCCCTGCCCTGCTGCTGCCGAG
Organism: Fringilla coelebs; assembly: GCF_963513975.1. Classification (NCBI taxonomy): domain Eukaryota; kingdom Metazoa; phylum Chordata; class Aves; order Passeriformes; family Fringillidae; genus Fringilla; species Fringilla coelebs. The sequence goes on from NW_028167583.1 coordinate 995,948, forward strand.
GGCTCTGGTCCCTGTGCGGAGCAGGGCTGGTGTGGCCGGAGCACACGTGCCAATTTCAGGCCCATGTGGGGCAATAGTGTCCGGCAGCTTCGGGCTGATCCCCTTGCTCCCTGGTCCCTCCTGGCCATGGCCAGAGCCGGCCGGCATGGCCCTGGCATGGGGGGTGTCTCCTCGGGTTCCTGCAGATCTGGGATTTCACTGTGGCTCTGATCCCCTCTCTTGCAATCCTTGAAGACAAGGCAGAGGATACCAGCCCTTTCACCAGAAGCCTGGCTCTCGAAACAGCCTTTGTCCTCTGGGTTGTGGAGAGAGCTCCAGGCTCCATCTTGCAGAAGCTGCAAGATCAGTTTCTCAGGGCATGCAAGAAATGGCCTTGTCTCTGTGGACACCACTGGCTGTGCTGCTGGAGCTCTGAGGAACACTGATGTGATAGGCTCTCTGTCTGCTAGGGCCATCTGAGCCAGGGGAGACTTTTCTTTCAGATTGTTTTTTTTCCTTCTTTTTAGTTGCAATTTAGGCTACAAATATAGAATGTGTTCTAATACCCTGACTCCCAGGAGCTTTCTTTGGTGCCCAGTGTCGGCAGGGCAGCGGGAAAGAAAAGGAAAATGGGTCCTTGTGCCAAGCAAGCTGCCCAGACATGCAGTAGGGAAGGGGAAATGGCCAGAAGGCCCTTGGCCTTTGATGGTTCTGCTGAAGCCTTTGTGCTGGCGACAGAGCGGCTGGGCAGAGGCCGGAGCTGTGGGGATCCCTGCCAGAGCGGTGCCTGGAGATGGCCACAAGCCCCGTACCAGGCAGGAAGGGTCATCTCTGTCCTCCTGCCCGTGTGTTGCTGGCTGCATTGCTGAGGGCTCTGAGGTTCCTCTTGATCCGGCTCCTCTGGAGCTCCCTCGGGGCTGCGCCGCTGCCGGGCAGGTTGGTCGGGCTGGGGGAGACCCTGAGGGGAGCCTGAGGGGCAGCGGGAGGCCGTGAAGGGATGAGGTGCTGCGCAGGCCCTGACGGGACAAGGCAGTGGGAAGGAACGAGGGCCCTGTGGGAGAGAGTCGGGGGCAGGAGGCTCCAAGGGGACAGGAGTGGCTAGGAACACAGGCTGGTGGGAAGCCCTGAGGAATTGGGTGTCAGATGCCAGAAGCAGCCTACAGGCTGCTGCCTTGTCCCTGACTGCCGGCTGCTCTAGCGCTTCCCCAGAGAGGATCCCAGGTCTGGGGCAGAAGCCCTGGAGGCCGGGCCTCAGCAGGAGGGTGGGGACAGCCCCGAGGTGGCCAAGCTGGGCTGGCTGAGGACAAGGAGGGCAAGGGGGCCCTGCTGGGGCATGGTCCCTGGGTGCTGCCAGGGCAGTGGGCAGAGCAGGGCTGGTGGCCAGCCCGGGCCCCTGCAGCTGCCCAGGCCACGGTGCTGAGGATGAGGCCCTGCTGACACAGAGCTCTGGGCCCGCAGAGCTTCTGCCTCTGTGGCGAGGGCGGCGATGTCTCCTTGAGCATGGCTGCTGAGTCCCTGCTGCCAAAGCGGCTCCTGACACCACAGAAACAGCCCCAGAGCACACACAGGAACAGCAGCACCCCAAACACCGGAACCTGTACAAGGAGGTGTCTGCACCAGCCGCCATTCAAGAGGGGGCGATACTGTGGGCACCATTGCATGTGATTTAGCAAAAGGCTTCAGCACACTTGGCCACAATGGTTTTCTCTTGGCTTGCCAGCCTCACAGCAATGCTTGGCAGCTGCAGCTGCAGCCTGTGCCCCTGACTGACTTCAATGGCCGTGCTTGAGGGCAGACTCGCCTTCCCCTGGCAGCCATCCCCAGGCAGCAGCATTGGTGCCATTGTGACAGGCAGCACAAGCCCTGCGCTGCAGCTGCTGTCCCTCTCCTCCATGCAGGCACCTTAAAAACACATGCATGAGCTTCCAACCTCAATCGTGGACTGGCTTGGAACAAAGGAAGCAGCAGCAGGTGCTGAAGAAAGGCAGGCACTTGAGGCCAACATTCAGGCTTGGAGGGAAGCACTTTGGTATCTACTGAGGACATGGCTGGTTTCACAAGCTCAGGCTTTGCCGCTAGAAGATCTGTTTTGCTCTTGCTGGAGCCCATTCCCTTCCAATGCATGGGCTTCCATTGTTCCTGGATCAAGTCTGGTGGACCTGTGGGCAACAAGTGTGTCCTATGTGCATCTGGGAGCAGAAAAGAGCAGGACATGGCTGCTTCCAGCACTTGTCTTGGCTGCTCCTACAGGGGGCTGGCACCATCATCAGAGACACAGAACAGCTTCTCCTGCCAGAGTTATCCCTATCCTCTGCACTTCCCCAGGTGTCTGCCCTTATGTTCACCAGGCACTTCCCTGTTTGTGACCATCCATAGCCGTGCTCAGCAGGCATCCAGTTGTGTTTGCACGTGTGCTGCCACAGGAAGACACACAGTAAATGGACAGTTGAATAGCAGAGCCTGGGCCAATTCTTTTTCTTGCAGAGTGCAAGAAGGACAGAAAAGCACAAGGAAACATGACAGCATTTTGGTGGAGTCTCTTTGTCATGTGCAATTCAGTAGCTGTTGGTGTTTCTGTGCTACTGCTAATCCTTTCCTTGAAAAAATCATTCCAGGAAGGAGCAACATCATCTGGCACATACCAAATGTTGCCTCCAGGTGCTCCAGGTGCTCCCAGCAAGAGCCCCTGTAGGATGCAGCACAGCCCCCAGTGCAGGTTGGCTTTGGCTGCCCTCTGGCAGAGAAGCCCCCTGGCAGAGAAGCCCTCTGGAGGCACAGGTCTTTGGGGCAGGAGATGGGCACATGTGCTGCACCAGGGCTTGGGGAGACTCTGCTTCTGCAGGGACTCTGCCACATGGGCTGATGTCAGTGCTCCACAGGCCCCAGGGCCCAGAGCAGCATTGGTACCCTGGCCCACATGTTCCCCATCTCTGTCACACGGCCGCGCTGAATGTGGCCACCGAGCAGGACGTATCCCGAGGCGGCCGTGCCAGCCTCTGTGGAAGGCCCTGTGCCCTTCCCGCTGTGGCTGTGTTGGCAGCCACGGGGGAGACTGAGCCCGCACAGCAGGGCAGCATTTGCTCATGGTTTGAGCTGTTCCTAAAGATCCTGTCGGGCTGTCTGAGACACTTGGGGCAAGGCATTCCTTCCAACCACTTTGGAGGGGCTGGGGGTGGCCCCAGGGCAGGTTGCAGAGTTTCCAAGGGCCCTTTGTGACACGGTGCAGCATGGTCACCGTGGCATGGGATGGGACTACGTGTCAAAGGGCCCTTTGTGACATGCAGTGACATAGGTGTTGGCAGTGACGTGGCCACACCACAGTGCTTGGTGCAGGCGACGGGACAGGACGGGACAGAGCGCAGTGCACTCGTTCCTTGCTGACCCGGAGCTTTCCCGAGGCGTTACTCCTGCAGGTGACCTCGTGGCCAGACCACAGGACTTGGTGACCTCTGGCCTTCCCGAGGCTTCTCTTCTGCAGGTGCCCTTGAGGGCAAAGCGTGGCCCTCACTGACCACGGTCCTTGATGAGGAGTCTCCTGTCTTTGTGGCTGGAGCCCTCGAGACCAGAGTGTAGGACTTGCTGTCCTGCAACATTGCCAAGAATTCACTCTTGCAGGTGCCTTTAAGGCACAACTGCAGCACTTGCTGACTCAAGACTTTTTTCTGAGCCATCGTCTCCTGCAAGTAGCCATGAATCCAGGCAGTGACACAGAGCAGAGACCTGCCAGTATGCCCAAGTTGGCCTGGGGGAAGGAGGAGAAAGAAGGCCCTGGAACAGCTCTAGCACAGCAGCCTGAAGAGTTGGAACAGTTCCAGTTACTCCAGAAGGGTGAGTGGCAGAGCTGGGCTGCAGGGCTGGTGCCTGCAGCCAGCTTGGTCCCATCCCATCCCATTCCCTCTGGACATGCCCATGACAGGACAGCGCAGGGGCCGGGGCAGACGCCCCGCAGCCGTGCTCCATGCCCTGGGGCGTCATGGGGCTCTCCCTGCCTGGGGAGTGCAGGGCTGGGCTGTGTTCTCTGGCCTCTCCCGCAGCCCCTCAGCTCTGGCTGCGCTCTCTCTGTGCCAGGGCCAGACATGGAGCGCACACAAGAGCAGGGACGCACCCGCGGCCTCTTCCGCAGAACCGCGCAGGTACCTGCAGCCACCCCCAGCCGGGCTGGGCCTGTTGTCACTGCTCAGCCCAGCACCGTGCTTGGAGCACTCCATGCAACATCTCTCGCTTCTTGCCCTTCTGTTACAGATGGTTGGCAAATTCCTGAAGAGGCTGTGGGAGGAAGAGAACAGCGTCATGGGCACGGTGGTCAGAGCGTACCCTCCCATCTTCAAAACAAAGACCAGTGCTGCCCTGCTGGATATGCTTGTGGAGGAGGGTCCCTCCAGTCCAAAACAAGTAAGCAGCCTGTGGCCTGGCTTCCATCCTCCCAGCAATTGCTTGGCCTCCCAGGCCTCACCTGCTGCTCACTGTAAGCCTTGTGGCCATGGCAGTGGTGGCAAGGGAAGTACTTTTCTGGGGCAGCTGGGCACATGACTCCCTCTGACAGCTTTCCAAGTCTCCCCTGCCTTCCCCAGGTGCCCGCCATGGTGAGGTACATCCACCAGTGGCTCGCGGTCAATGAATTTCCCGAGTACAACCTGTACAGGCCCCTTCTGGATCTGGCAGAGGCACAGCCCGCTGATGTGGTGATGGCTCTCCTGCGTGTGGCCCCATCATGTGACAGGTACAGGGCCCACGTGCCCACAAGGGCAGCCCATCACCCTGTACAGCCTGTCTCATGTGTCTGACAGACAGAGAATTCCAGGCCCCTCTGGCTCTTCCTTTGCCACCCCTGGCATGTCAGCCCCCAGAGTGCTGCCATGCTCCCTCCCTGCTCCTCAGGGGCCAGTCCCCACTGGGCTGGGCTGCCTGTGTGCTGAGGGGCAGTGGGCAGAGGCAGGGCTGGCAGTCAGCTCAGCCCCCTGCTGCCGCCCAGGCCACGGTGCTGTGTCCCAGACCCCCCTGAGACAGAGCTCTGACCCCATAGAGCTGCTACCACCATGTGGAAGAACATCATGTGCTCGTGCAGGACTGCAGAGCCAGCCATGCTCGTGCTTCTTGATGTGCTCAGCAGCTGGCCAGAGCACAGCACGTGCACCTCCGATGGGGACCACACGCCTGCCCTTGCCCTGGCTGTGAGTTTTTGCAACCGGCCTTTGCTCACCCCAAGCTCATCTCTCCGTCAAGTCTCCATCCTCCCTTCCCCGTGGCATCTCCCTGCCTCAGGCACTGGGCTGAAACCTGGCCTAGGGGCAGCTTCAGAGCCACCAGGCCCGGTGCTCCCCCTGCGTCTCTGCTGGCCTCGCCCTCCCACGCTCAGGCCCTACCACACGGACACCTCGGCACTGAGCTTGGGCTGCTCTGTCCTTTGCAGGCAACTGTGGTGATATGGAAGATCCTCCAGATGCCCTGTGTCCCACATGTAGTGACCGTGTATTTCCCCCGCCTCTTTGTGCATCTGCTGTTCCAAGTGCTCTTCAGCGCGTTGGATATGCCAGAGGCGGTCGATACCTTCTGGACGGGATGCCAGCAGCAACACGGCCTTGCCACTGACCCCAACAGGTGCTCCATGCCAGTCCTCCTGTCCCTGCCATGTGCCCAGGGCAGGAGCCAGTGCTCCCAGTGTGACCTGGGCTTTCCTCTGCACACAGCTTTGCAGAGCAGACCCTGAAGGCCCTGCTCTGCCGACTGCACTATGAGGATGTGGTGGTAGCAATGGAAGTCAAGCATGGCTGGGACACGCTGCTCTGTGCTGACACCCACCACTGTGCTGTCGGCATGCTGGCCAGGTGAGACCCCCTGCTCCACGACTGCCCCGGCATTTGTGCCCTGTGCCTGAGGTGCCCCACACAGTCCCCGTGGTTGTGGGCCAGAGGGCCTTGTCACCAAGGGACGGCCAAGGAGACTGCAAAAGGCTGGGAGAGGAGCGTGCCCAAGAGCAGCCACTTCCACGAGGGCCCGGCTCCCCCTTGCCAGGTGGTGGAGAAAGGCCCGACCTCTGTGAGTCAGTCCTGGGAGAGGTTGGCTCAGGGTTTTGCTTGCAATTTGCCCCTGCCAGAGAAATGCACCGTGCATCCGAAGCCTTGTGTTCCACGATTGCATTCTACCTGCTCGGGCTGCTCAGCAAAGACACTCCATCCCAGGATTTGGCCGCCATGGCATTCCTTGTGGAGGTGAGCCTGAAGGCCGGCGCTGCCTCTCTGAGCTGCCTCCCGACTCTCGGCCCTCTCGTGGCTGCAGCTGCCCGGGACGGTGCCCACGCCCTGTGCTGCTGCCTGGGCCCGGCCCTACGCGTTTCCGGGCTCCTGCCGGCCGATTCCCCCATCACCGGCCTTGTGCCTTTAAGATCCTAGCGTGCCTGGACTTGAGTGAATGCCGTGACAGCGTCCTGGAGCTCATGTCCAAGCACCTGCAGAGCGAGTGCAGGGAGATGCGTCGCTTGGCACTCAGAGGCCTCCTGGTGCTCGGCACCAGTGTCTCGGTGAGAAGAGGGAAGCGGCTGGAGCCATGCTGCCAGCGTGGGGCTGGGGAAGGCAGTGGCTTGGGCTTGGCTGGCCTTTGGGCGCTGAGGCAGCTGCTCCCAGCTCTCCTGCCTCCTGCTCCAGCTGCCCCAGTGCTCTGGCACAGGCCTTTGGCCTCTGGGCCCTGTGGCAGCAGGGTGGCATTTCACACACTCATCTTCCAAGCAGGCCGTAAGAATGTGGAGCCTGCATGAAAGGCTCGTGGAGCTCCTGCAGGAAAATGACAGCGACATGCTCAGGATGACCATGGTCCTCCTCAGCGGTTTGTTCCTGTGCAGTGGCGCCCCGATAGCCAGCCCCCTGGCCCTGCAGCTGGCTGAGGTGCTCCTGCCGCTCTTTGACAACGTAAGGCTCTGTGCCTCCAGCCACGGCCATCGGCTGCTGCCCGCACACTTTGTGCCTTGTGCATTTTCAGGCCTGTGCCCAGGTGGGTGTGAAGCAGCCAATGCTGAGGTCTTTCTTTCCTTTCATACAGGATGATAGCCAGGTGCAGTTGTGCTCCATGTTCGTCTTCCGAGAGATGCTGCATCTTTTACCGGAAGGAGAAAGAAAGGCCCTGAAGTCACACGTGCGCCAGAGCCTGCTCCCTCTCTCCTTCCACTGCCACGACGAGAACCAGCGTGTGGCAGAGGTGAGGACTCAGCAGCTGCTGCTGGCCCCCTGTCAGGGGGCTGGGCTGCCTCCTGCTCTGGCGCCTGGCGGGCTGCAGCCTCCTCCTGGCCTTGGCACAGGGGCCTGTGCTGGTGCTGTGCCCTGGGCTGTGGTGCCATCTCCATGTCTCTGCTGCTCTCCAGGCCTCCCGGGAAACACTGCATTGTTCAGCAACATTCCTGCACAGGAAGGATCTCCAACACATGCTGCGGCTGGATCAGACCTGGAGGTTCGGCGAGGGCCTGGTAAGAATGGCCCGCAAGCCCCAGCCTCAGGCTGGAGAAGCCCCCTGAGCACTCTGCTCAGTGCGTGCGACTGGCAGCTGCGCCCCTGCCCAGGGCTGCAGCCAGGGCCGCCAGCCTGGGCCCCACACGCCGTTGCCTTCCCTGGGCCGCGCGGGCTCTGCTCCAGACTCCTGCGGCCCCGAGCCGGGTGCTGATGGAGCCCGGCCCAGCTGGGCTGCAGGGTGGCTCCTTGGGCAGCAGCCGGCCCGCTGCCCCCTCCAGAGCCCGGCGCCAGCAGCTGATGGCTGCTGGACAGAGCTCAGCGGGCAGGGGAGACCAGTGCTGGCCACACGGAGCGCCTGGCCAAGGGGCAGAGCCTGCACCAAGTGCACCCTCCTGGCGCTCTCCACAGCTGGCAGAGGACAGGAGCCGAGCGGCCGAGCACGTGCGCCATGCCGTGCAATACCTGGAGAGCCCACAGGAGTCCCTGCGACAGGCGGCCATCAGGTTCATCGGTGAGCCACCAGCCTGGGCTGACCTTCCCTTCCCCGCCCCGGCCCGCCGCAGCTCGGCCCCAGCCCCGGCCCCAGCCCCAGCGGTGCCTTCCGTGCCCTGCCCCGGTGAGCCCCGCCTGCCCTCGGCGCTGCTGCCACCCTCTGACAGCCGTGCCCTTGAGTGGCAGCGTGCGGCAAGGGCCCGGCCCAAGCCCTGCCGGGGCCAGCAGGCCGTGTGCCCCAGCGCTGGCAGCACCGCTGGCAGGGAGCTGTGCCGCTGGCGCCGTGACAGGCTCTGTGTTCACAGGGATGGCCGGGCGACACCTCAGGGGCCACAAGCGAGAGCTCCGGCACATCTGTCAGGGTGAGTGAGGGCACAGGGCTGCCGGCCCCCGCTGGCGGGGGGAGCTGCAATCCCTGCCCTGCTGCTGCCGAGGGCTCTGGTCCCTGTGCGGAGCAGGGCTGGCGTGGCTGGAGCACATGCGCCGATTTCAGGCCCACGTGGGGCAATAGTGTCCGGCAGCTTCGGGCTGATCCCCTTGTTCCCTGCTCCCTCCTGGCCATGGCCAGAGCCGGCCGGCATGGCCCTGGCATGGGGGGGGTCTCCTCGGGTCCCCACAGATCCGGGATCTGACCGTGGCTCTGTTCCTCTCTCTTGCAGTCCTTGAAGACAAGGCAGAGGACACCAGCCCTTGCACCAGAAGCCTGGCTCTCGAAACAGCCTTTGTCCTCCAGGCTGTGGAGAGAGCTCAAGGCTCCATCCTGCAGAAGCTGCAAGATCACTTTCTCAGGACACGCAAGAAACGGCCTTGTCTCTGGGGCCACCACTGGCTGTGCTGCTGGAGCTCTGAGGAACGCTGATTTGAGAGGCTCTCTGTCTGCTAGGGCCATCTGAGCCAGGGCGGATTTTTCTTTTCTTTCAGATTGGTTTTTTCCTTCTTTTTAGTTGCAAATTTAGGCTATAAATATAGAATGTGTTCTAATACCCAGACTCCCAGGAGCTTTCTTTGGTGCCCAGTGTCGGCAGGGCAGTGGGAAAGAAAGGGAAAACGGGTCCTTGTGCCAAGCAAGCTGCCCAGGCATGCAGTGGGGAAGGGGAAATGGCCAGAAGGCCCTTGGCCTTTGATGGTTCTGCTGAAGCCTTTGTGCTGGCAACAGAGCGGCTGGGCAGGGGCCAGAGCTGTGGGGATCCCTGCCAGAGCGGTGCCTGGAGATGGCCACAAGCCCCGTACCAGGCAGGAAGGGTCATCTCTGTCTTCCTGCCCGTGCGTTGCTGGCTGCATTGCTGAGGGCTCTGAGGTTCCTCTTGATCCGGCTCCTCTGGAGCTCCCTCGGGGCTGCGCCGCTGCCGGGCAGGTTGGTCGGGCTGGGGGAGACCCTGAGGAGAGCCTGAGGGGCAGCGGGAGGCCGTGAAGGGATGAGGTGCTGTGCAGGCCCTGACGGGACAAGGCGGTGGGAAGGCACGAGGGCCCTGTGGGAGAGAGTGGGGGGCAGGAGGCACCAAGGGGACAGGAGTGGCTAGGAACACAGGCTGGTGGGAAGCCATGAGGAATTGGGTGTCAGAGGCCATAAGCAGCCCTGTCATGAACTGTCCTTATTGACGGATTTCGTGATGATTCGTTTCCAAAGGATTTCTCAGTACAAAATAGCAACATGGAAAAGGGGGTTTGCACTAACTAACAAAACAGTGTTGTTTAGTGAATGATTACAGCAAAAATGCGTGTGAGGGAAAAGAGGGAAAGCGGGGAAAGCATATGGAGAAGTAGGGGAGTAAAGAGAAAAGAGGAGGCTATAGCTACCGCCCGTGGAAGCGACGGGGTCCTTCGGGGTCCAGCCGAGGTTCCGTCAGTCGAGGAGTCGTTCCAAGCGCAGGGAACATCTTCGAATTGGACTAGCTAAGGTGCTTCTTTGCACAATTACTTGGCAGGCTGAGAGTTACGTCTCGGCCTTGTAAGCTTGGCAGACTTTCGTCAAACCCGGATATCAAACAGGATCTTTCGGTGGTCTCAGTTTCTGTCCTTTTTCATGACGAAAATCATGAGACAAATGAGAGAAATTTCAGACAGACTATCACAGCAGCCCAGCTGTGGGGCCCTTCACGGGGGGAAAGCTCATCCACAACGGAGGGGGTGATGTGCCCCATCACAGGGCCCCCCAAAGGGGTCCCCAGACCCTGCACCAGAGCCCTGCAGCGTGACACCACAGACCCTCAGTGCAGCAAGGGACAGCGTCCCACTGGCCTCCTGCAAGGGAGGCACCTGGGCATTCCCACCTGCCCAAAGCGTGCATTAATCCAGGGAATGCCACACTGCTCAGGAGGGGTGGCAGTGTGCTGTGGGACCCTCACCACCATGGAGACCAGATGGAGGAGAGCAGCGAGACAAGGCTGGGGCCCTGGGATGGGTGATCATGCTGTCACACATAAGCCCTGTCACTGCCTCCCTGTCCCCCTACCGCCCACGCACACTTCTTTCTCCTCCTTTCTTCTTATTTCTCTTTGCCTCTTTTACTATTCAATAAAATACACCAATTTAGCACAAATCCCAAAACAGCCATTGCAGCTGACAAATGGCATTTCTTGCAGATTGCCACGGCCGCACTGCTGATCCACAAATACACGAGAATCAATTTCAGCTGAAAAATGTCATTTATTACAAATTGCTACACCTGCACTCACAATACAGAACTATACAAATCTCAATTTAGGTAAAACCATAAATTTATTAGATTATTACAACCAGTCTGTGTAAAAAATATACAAATACTAACTTCAGTTAACAAAATTGAATTTATTGCTAACCTCTACAACTCACTATACACAAAAATCAATTAGGCAATTAACAACTTAATTTATTACATATAACTACAAACGTATATACAGAAATACAGTCTAGACAGAAATACAAAAATATGCATTCCCTGTCTCAATAGCCCTGAACCAAGAACTCACAGAATTATACACAGAATGGCTAGAATTATACAACTAGAGTACTCCATACATGATGAAATCTAAATAAATACAAATATATATGCAAATATATAGAAATATATCTATAAAAATATACAGATGTAAATATAGATTGAATATTACATATTATATAAAATGTATATATAAAACTATGGATAACACAAAACCTATCTAAGAACACAAAAATATCAATGTGCCAAGCTAATTTTCATAAAAATATATCAATACAAATGTACAGCTATACATATGCATACATTTAAAATTTCAAACCATATATACCTATGCAAACACCAATATCACTATTTAAAAACCCACATGCCTAAAACTGTATCAACAGAAATAAATAGCAACAACTGTATACATAGGAAACAGACCTAAACACAAATACAAAAACATCCATGTATACTTAGATATACATATATATACACACACATATGTAACTACAGACATATATGTATGTATATGTGGAAAGGGCTGACAGCAGGCCTGTCAGCTAAAGGAGCGAAAAGAAGCAAGAAAGGAGCGAGAAGAAGCATGAAAAAGCTGATAAAGAGCTCTCTCCAAAGCTATCACCAAAGAGACCGAGAAAAGAGAAGAATAAAAGAATGATAACACCTTTGCAGCTAAACAAAGTATTTTTAGAAAGTTAGTTAAGTCACCCTACGTTGCACCAATAGAATCATGTTGATGTATAATGACCAATAGTACAAGTAGAAAAACCATAAACAACTGAACAGTGTATAAAAGATCAGCCATGTTCAGAAATAAAGAGTTGCCAACTGAGACTGCTTGTAGTCTCTGCTTTGTGTCGTAACCGCCTCGACAGCGACATGTATACTCATACAAATATACACAGCATACATCCCTAAACAATGTACATACAGAAATATTCCTACGCAAATCACAAGCCACATAGAGACATATCCACATGATAATCCATCTCTATGTGCAATTCTAGACAGGCCTACACAGAGCTTCAACAGAGGGATCCCAGCTGCCCCATCTTCAAAGTCTCTCCCTCGCTCTCCTCCTCCCGTGCAGAGCAGCTCTCCTGGACAGGGACAGCAGATGGGACATCTGGCAAGCAAAGGGAACACTGAGTGAGTATGGGGATGCTTCCCTTGGCAGCAGCTGCACTTCCATCAGGGAAGAGGAAATCTCAGAGCCTCCCCAGGAGGGTCGGACAGAAAAAGCAGCCGAGCGGGCCAGGCTGTGGTGAGCGCAGCCGCGGCGGGACCGTCCCGCAGCCCCGGCAGCCCGGCACAGGCGGCACAGCTCCCGGCCCTGCCGGCACGGCTGCCTTGCCCAAGGACAGCCCCTGTGCCGGCCGGGGCAGCTGCGCTGAGCAGCCCCAGCACGGGCAGGGCCCGCTCCTGCCCCGCCGGGCAGTGCCCACGGCCACAGCCCACGCCGCCCCCAGCCCCACCCTGCCTGCCCGGGCCTGGGGCCTCACCCGGGCTCTCTCCAGGCTGGCAGCAGCAGGTCCCCGCTCACTGCTCTTGCTGCTGCCCTTCAGCTTCTCCCTGCTGCCTCCTGTCAGTCTCCGGCTGTCCTCAAGGTCTCGCTCGCAGCTCTGGCAAAAGTGGAGGCTCAGGAATTGGTTCCAAGGCCTGGCAGAGCTGCAGTCCCGCAGCCCTCTGTGCTCCCTGCTGGCCCCCTCCATCCCCTCAGCCCTGCCATGCTCTCGCTGAACCCCCAGCCCCCTTCAGTTTCTTCAGCCCCTCGCAGTCCTCTCATGCCCTCAGTCCCTTCTGAGCCATCCTGTCCCCTGAGACCCGCCAGCCCCTCAGCCTGTGCCACTTCCCTGTCACCTCCAATGCCACCATCGGCCTCGGCTGCCCCACAGCCCTCAGCCCCAGCAGCAGCTCAGGGTGCCCGTCCCTTCAGCGCCACCGCCCCCTCAGCCCCCTCAGCCCCCTCTGTCTCACCGTCCTCCAGCAGCTCCTCAGGGCACAGTGCCTGGGGCCAGCGGCTGCTCCCAGCGCTCCAGGGACAGCCGGGGCTGCAAGTGCTGCTCCACCCGGCCCGGCCGCCAGCTCGGAGCCAGCACAGGGAGAGGGGACACAGGGGGCACAGGGGGAAAAGAGAGAGGTGAGAAAGGCAGCCGAGGGGGAAAGAGGTAACAATGCAGCCTAGGCCTATGCAAAGAGCAATCTATCCATCCATCTATCCCTCTAGACATTCTACAACTATACCCATTTAAAAATGCAACTTCATATATATATATATATATATATTTTTTTTTTACTCTACAGAAATCAAAATTTTACTCTGAAATTCTACGTAGATCAATCAATATATGCATATATAAACAGAACATTATAATCAGTAAATGGAACTATAACCGTTGATAAATAGAACTATAGAAATCTATAAACATATTTACAAAAAGAGGAGTTCTACCTGCCCGATGGTCACGGGCTCTCCCCTGTCTCTCCCTGCCATGCAGGGCAGCCCTCCTGGAGATGTTGCTCAGATGGCATCTGGGAAGCAAAGGGAACACTCAGTCAATATTGGCCCTTGTGCACCTTTCCTTTGGGCAGCAATTGTCCTTCTACCAGGGACTGCCAAAGATGGCCTGAAAGGCAGACTCTCACTTGGCCATTTGAAGCCTGCCCTTGAAAACAGGGACCATTCCAAGGGTTCAAAAGTGTCTTTCAAAACACTGAAGTATCTCCATCAAGTCTCAGCACTCGCAGTGCGAAGGGCACCCAGGAGAGCTTGAAACCCCCTCAGCTCCAGATGCAACAAAGAAGCCCAGCCTTGTTCTTTCTCTGTGCTGACACAGAGACCTCAGTCCTCACTGAAATGCCAGAAGCTGAGGGGTGCTGGGAGCTGAGTCATGAACCAGCTCCATCACCTGGCATCTACCAACTGCCCTCTGCAGTGAGCAGCAGCTGCTCCAACTCCACCATCAGCTCTGGCAGGAAGGGCCGGGAGGGACAGAGCTCCCTACGAGGCCTGCAGGCTGCACCAGCTTGGCTAAGGAATGGATCCAAAGTGCTACCTCTCTCCTCTTAGCTCTCCCTAAGCAGGGCTCATTCAAGCTTTCCCTTCTGATACTGGACTCACTGTCATTTTTCAATTGGTTGGCCTCTGATGTTCTGCTCCTGGTTTTTCTTGTGGGTCAGCACCAATACCAGCTGACTGCTACTACCTTCAGTCAGTGATTTGGACTTCTACCCTGACTTTTTGCCCTTTTTTCCCCCTGTTCCTTCAAGATTTGCTCAGCATGGCCTCCCCTGTCAGGCTGCAGCAAATTTATCCACCAACTGCAGCACAAAACTGGGACACCCGAGTTGCTGACACAACTCCCCCAAGGTCAGCTTTATTCCCTGCTCTCTTGCCACAGCAGAGGACTCAGTGTCAGAGCCTCTGGAGAAGCGTGGAGGGCAGGGCTCAGGCAGGTTGTGCCAGTGCAGGATTTCAACTAAAGGAACCAGGAAGCACCAAGCCTGCTCAGAGCAGCCATCTCACACCTCTCTAAACCAGTGTGGGCTCTGTCCTTACCAGGCTCCTCAGGCTCCTGGGAACTGTTCCTGCAGCTCTCGGTGCCACAGGAAGCTTCCTCTGCTGCAGCTCTGTTCTCAGGCTCCCCTCCTGTGGAATCGGGGCCAGCACTGACATTGTCCTGAGCAGAAAAACAGAAAGAAAGGAACACATAGATCACTCACTATTTGGCTGGAAACACATCAGGGATACAAGAACTCTCCTTCTCCACTCCCAAAGGACAGGGAGCACAGAGGAGGAAGGAACACTGCCCACACGGTTCACATAACAAGCCTTTTAAACTCAGCATTCAGGTGGCCAAGGTGAAACTGAAGCTCTTACAAAATGACCTTTGAGACAAAACATGAGCAGAGCAAACCAGAAGACACCAAATGAGGGGACGTGCCCTCACGCTCTGACCCTGGCTTATCCCAGAGCTGGCAGAAATCAGCCAGCACAAAGCCAGGGGCTCTCCCTGCTGCCAGCACAGCTGCCAGCAAGGGCACAGCTCACTCCCAGCCCTGCCCAGGGCTGTGTGCTGCAAACCCCCACACAAAGCACACATTTCTGCCTGGCAGTCTCACCACCCCCAGCCCAGCGCTCACACAACCCAGCACAGGGTGGTGCTTTTCGGAGCCCTCTGCAGCAGCACCGTGTGTACGATCCAGGCAAACATTTCTGCACCCAGGGTATTCCCAGGATCACATTTGGGATCAGTGGCAAAAATCTGTACTTCAGGAGAGTAGGAAAAAAAACAACCCAAAGGACAGGAAAAGCCAGACAACCCAGCAGTGTTTCTATTCCACTGAGGAAGTAAATGCCCACAATGAAGCACCTGCAAATTACCTCTGGACACACAGATATTCTCACTATGACCAGTTCCAGAATATTCATCTCTTCTGCGACAGCCTGGCCATCAGAACCCTAAAGATTCTAAAGATGGTTCCGAGCCTGCAACGTTTCCTTTTCTTATGGAATAAAATGCTTCTGAAACCCGCTATGGGTCACTTTACAGAAGACAAAAGTCACGCCACTTGAGAATAAGGGATTAGTAAATCCAAAAAAATCCCTCTCTCCACCTTGAGTCTGCCCTGCCTCATAATCATCAACGTAGTGCAGGCACTGGGTCAGCACATGAATAGAAAGAGAGACATTCTTTGGCAACAGGGATAATCATCTGCAAAAGGACAGAGAGCTGCAGCTCCAGCCCAGCCCCAGCCCCAGCCCTGGGAGCGCCTACACGCACGGCAGGCCTCACACAGCAGCAGCAGCAGCTGCAGCCCAGCCCTTGCTTTGCCTTGGCCTTCCCACCCAAAAGAGGCACAGCCCACATCTGCTGCTGCAACAGAGGCACCTCTGGCGTGCCCCTCCCTACACGGCACACTTGGCCTTCCGTGGCAATTCTCCAAACACCCTTCTCCTCTTTCTCAGCAAGAGAAACCTCTTCTTCATTTCTTCTTCATTTCCTCTTTCAGAAATCTTTCTTTACCAAGAAGAACTAAATCACTAAATAATGATTAAGTAAGTTCAGTTAAAGAAGCCTTTGTATCCCAGCCACGTAACAACATTCCAAACCTCTCAGTCCAGCCCCTTTTATCCCCATCCAATGGAATTACCTGACCAGAGGGAGATCTTTCAGACAGGGAGTTCCTGATCTCCCGAATCATTTTCTCTACAGCCAGGCCAAGATCTTCTGGTGCCCATTCCTCCTGCCCAGCTGCGTCCTGTGCTGAGCTGGAAGCTCTCAGTGCTGCACAAGCCGCAGGGCCAGCTGGAACTGAAGTGCCCGGGGTGGCTGCAAGAATCCAAACACCTTGGTCAGGCTCCAAAGTGTGGCTGCGGGACACAGAGCTCGAGTGCTGCCTTGCATCAAACATCATGGGAAGCAGCCAGGAAAAGCAGGCAGAGAATCTTTTGGCCTCCTAGGTGCCCCTTCCTGGCAGGCTCGAACACTTCTGGCCGAGAATGACAGAGCCTTGGGCAGAACTACTTCGAACGGTCCCTTTCCATAACCTTTGGCAAAAGCAAGAGCAGAAGTCTTTTCCTACCTCGTGGGTCGCAGGCTGAGAGCTGCTGCTCGCCGTGGAGCCCGAGGACATGGCAGGGCGGGATGCCGAGCACCTCCCGCTCGGCGGGCGGCGGCCGCTCCCCGTAGAGCTCCTGGAAGCGGCTCGGCCCCTCCCGCCGCGCCGGCCACGGCCGCTCCCGGTGCAGCAGGTGGAAGCCGCAGGGCGGGCGCCGGGCGAGCAGCAGCGGCTCCGCGGGCGGCTGCTGGAGGCGGCCGGGCCGGGGGCTGCGCAGCTCCCGCCCGTCCGGCAGCGCCCGCTCCCAGTGCAGCAGCACGAAGCCGCTGGGCGGGCGCACGGCCGGCAGCGGCGGCCGCTCCCTGGGCAGCGGCTGGAAGCGACTGCGCCCGTGCCGCCCGGCCGGCAGCGGCCGCGCCCCGGGCAGCTGCTGCGAGCCGCAGGGCGGGCGCCGGCGGCCCTCCCGCCCCGCCGCCGGCCGCTGCCTGTTGGCCGCGCTCCGGCGCTTGATGCGCAGCAGGAGCTCGGGCCGGTCGCGGCGAAAGCAGGGGCTGCTGTAGTGCAGCCAGGCCCCGGCGTCGCCCGGCGCAGCCAAGCCGAGCCAGCCCGGCACCTTGCGGAAGCCGTAGCGGTAGAGCTGCCGCACGAAGCTGCGGAACTGCGTGGCCCGGAACGTGAGCGGCACCGGGGCCCGCCCATGGCCACCGCCCCTCTGGGCGTGGCCCGAGCTGAGCAGCTCTCGCTCGAAGAGGGAGCGCTCGATGAGCAGCCCCTGGCCCCGGCTGTCCCAGCGCACGGAGCGGACGCGGGGACTGTTGGCCAGGCGCCACAGCTTGGCGGGGAAGGTGCTGGCGCGGAGCCCGGCGGGCAGCGGCAGCTCCGCCATGGCGTCGATCGCCGACTGTCGCCGCAACGCCCGCAGCGCAACGGCCGCGGCTGCGCCGGCAGCGCGCGGCCTGAGGGGGGCGCTGCTCTCGGGCCCGCGCGCGCCCAGCGCGGCCCCGGCGCGGGCCGGACTCGGCGGGGACGCGCGCGGCAGAGCCGGGGCTGCGGGCACAGCGCGGGCGGGGCGGCTCCGGGGCCGGCCGGGCTTGGCTCCGCACCGCCCGCTGCAAACCCTCTCTTTCTCTGCCTGCAGCCATCCTGCTGCCTTCGCTCTGCGGCACAACCCAAAGTACCAGGAGAAGGAAAATAAAAAAGCAGCTTCCCATCCTCTCTTGATGGCCGCGGTTATTCCTGCCCAGGTCCAAGACTTCTCATTTCCCTTCCTTGAACTCCATCAGATTCCCCTCAGGCCAATTCTTTAGCCAGCTGAGCTCCCTCTGAATGGCACAAGCATTTGGGCTATCAGCTGCTCCTGCCAGTTTTGTGCTGTCTGCAGACTTGCTGAGGGTCAACTGCTCCTCCAGGCCAGCCAGGAATGAAGACATTAAAGAGTATCTTCCCCAGCATCAGCCCCTGGCCACATTTTTAAAAGAATGGGGTTT
The DNA here is from genome assembly GCF_963513975.1 of Fringilla coelebs. Taxonomy (NCBI): domain Eukaryota; kingdom Metazoa; phylum Chordata; class Aves; order Passeriformes; family Fringillidae; genus Fringilla; species Fringilla coelebs. Next base: position 1,013,821 of record NW_028167583.1, read on the forward strand.
TTGGCAATTCTTTGGTATTCCTCACTCTCTCACAAGTCAAGCAATTATTGAGGGGATACATCAGACATTAAAACGCATTTTAGATGAACAGAGAGGGGGAGTAGAGGTCATACCACAGATGAGGCTGAACAAAGCTTTGCATGTTTTTAATTTTTTTAAGAGCTCAGTTGCAGAACCTGATCCACAAATTTTTAGGCATTTTTCAAATAACACACAGGCAAAGCTGTAAGAAAATCCTCCTGTTTTAATTAGAAACCCTGTCTGGACAAATTGAAGGTCCTTTCTCATTAATCCCTTGGGACAAAAGGTATGCTTCTGTCTCTACAGGTGCAGGAAGCACAAGCATTTGGGCTATCAGCTGCTCCTGCCAGTTTTGTGCTGTCTGCAGACTTGCTGAGGCTAAACTGCTCCTCCAGGCCGGCCAGGAATGAAGACATTAAAGAGTATCTGCCCCAGCATCAGCACCTGGGGCTCAGAGGACCGGGACTTGCCTCCAGCTCTACTTTGTGCCACTGATGACAGCCCTCATCCATTTCTCAGCCTTCCTGGCTGGGCATGTTGGCAGTTGGTGTTTAAGGCTGCTGTAGGAGACTCTCCAAGGCTTGGGTAAAGCTGGGGCAGACATCATCCATTGCTCCACCCATATCCATCAGTTTGGCTGTCCTATCACGGGCATCAGGTAGGTAAACCATGACTCTCAATCAACTTCACCATTGGTTTGGAATGGTTTTCAGGGTTAGTTCCTCCATCCCCTGTCAGGGGATAGAGGCAAGGCTGACTGACCTATATTTTCCTGTCCTTCTTACTCATCTTGGAAGAAATCTGTCTATTAGAGCAATCCTGGCTCTTTCTCGCTAGGCAATTCCAGTAAAAATAACCAGTAAGAAAAATCAAGCTCTGAGTAGAGTCTATTAAATTCTTCTTTCTGCTACCTTTCTAGGCCACAAGAAAGATCTTGTTTTCTTTCCAGTATTGGATAGCTGATTTTAAAAACCCCAAGATAAAAGTCTCCTGAATAGAATATAATTATACCTATTTTTCCAAAGACACATAACTTAGATTTTGTTTCAGGATTAGACTGAGATGAAAGGACTTGAGAGCTTCCAGAATTTTCACATTTTTGTTGTCTCCAACTGTTAGGGAAACTGTTTGAACACGGTGAAGGCGTAGTGCTTTTGAAAATGCAATTTTGAAGTTTTGTATGCTTGTACTACATAAAAAAGTACCTACAAGAATTTTAGGAAACCTGTAGCACAGATTCCTTACTTGCAAAATGAGGAAATGCCAGAGTTTGTTTGATCTTTGGTATTTTTATCTTGTATTTCTGATTCCCATATTTTTATATGCATATGTACCTTTTTTTAGTGTCATGGTCACATAGTCCATTTTCCTTCAGATCCCAAAATCATCAGGCTCAGAATAGCTGATGAACAACTAATCAATTTTTTTTTTCACCTCTTTTGTTTCATAATAGCCTCAGACACCATTGATATTTTGGGAATCCAGGACAATCCAGGGACAATTCAGCTCTCAAGCCCTGTGAATTCTCTCTTCTCTCCTTTTCCATTCCCCTTTTCCTTCATCTCTCTCCTGCCCTCAGGGCCCTTTCCCTTCCTGTCAGGCCCTCTGTTTGCTGCACTCCAGTGAAGCTCTCAGCTGTTATCACCGGCCGGGGCTCTATGTACAAATCACAAACGGGATGGGACTGCTGTGGACGTGCCCTGAGCTGTTTTATTTTTCAGCATCAGTCTCATTACATGGGTATGACAAGGGGAAGATGCCAGCAGCTCACATCCCAGGCAGCAGACCAAGAACCTAATGTTACAACTTACTTTATAATTTTTTTCACCAATCACACAAAGCAGAAGCATATTGACAGTAATTCTATCCAACCCCTATAAGCACACGTACCTTTGGATAAAACAATGCCTGCTTATTTTGAATACAATACCTGCCTTTAGGCCTTAAAACACAATGCACAGAGCTCCATTATTGAGCTTCAAACTTCCTAATATCTTGCCAGAGAAACTTTTCTGTAGCTTAGGGAGTTATCCTAGACAAGCATCAATACACAGAGCATTATTCTATTTATCCTTGCTTTTCTACTTTTTAAATAATTTTTTTGCTGACCTTTTTTATGGCTGCTTAGCTCTAATCACAGTTCTGCTGTCTCTGAGGCCTGCCTTTTCCAGCTTTCCCAAAACCATCTGATTTTGTGGATTCCCACAATTCCCGCTCTCGATTCATCTAAAAAGAAACCTTCATAGCCGTGTCATTTGTCAACCTTGTGTTCCATAGCCTTGCTATAATATTTCTGCTTTTTACCTACTTAAAGCACCTTTTTGCTTGCCGTAAGCATTACTATATTACAACACAGCAGTTTAATGCTGTGAAAGTCCAGTCAGTTCAAAGGGCATAAATCATGTATGGCAATAATTATGAGTCATTGTTCGAAAAAGTCTTGTTGGTTCCAAGGTCTTTATTCAAAATCTTCTTCCATGTCTATACCTTCATCACCCATCTCTGTGAGATTTCGAGAACTCTCTGTGAATCCATTTCCTACCACTCTCTCTTGTGTAATAAAAACGTCTTTGATAGTTTTGTCCATCATCTGTCGCACACACCGAAGTGTGCAAGGTATTACTACTAGTATCACTACCAGAGCACCCAATCCATAGAGACCTATCTTACAAAGTTCCCTTAGCCAAGGTGCAAAGCTCCATTCTTTGAACAAATCATCTAACCAGGACCCACCATCTTCTTTAATTTGAGCTGTCAAATCTTTCAGCTTTTGTGTGCTTTTGTGCATGGATTCAGAGTGATCAGACAGCGTCATGGAACACAGTCCTTCAAATTCCTCACAACCATGTCCATGTGCCAGTAAAAGAAAATCAGTTGCTGCTCTATTTGGAAGGGTAGCATGCCCAACACTGTTAACATCTGTCAGCATATCACTGATTGCAGTACATGTGGCATTGGTTCATTTACTCAGCCAACATCCAACCTGATCTAATTGTTTCAGTGCCATTGCTGAAGCCAGCTGGGGTAAAAACAAACCTGCTGAAACCCTTATGGCAGCTTTCCAAGGCATGAAATCACTCCTACAGTTTTCATCATAATGATGAGCAGATCTTGTTCCCCTATGTTTCTTCTTAATGAAGAACTTTAGCAGTGTGTGCTTGAGCAGTAGGTGCTACCACAGTGAGCATTCCAATGCGACCTGGGCCACCTTCAAGGTATTGTGGAATGCTCTGCCAAGCCCAATCTCCACAAATGGGCCAAAATCCTTTTGGTAATTGTCATGGATATTGGTCAGCCTTGGAAATCACATCTCAACTGTTTGAATAATTACATCAAAACCTTACATTTCTGTATGCAAAATAATGGGGAGTAACATTGTACTTTGGAGGATCACCTTCCTTCCAATCATTAGCTGTAAATGTAAGGCAAAAATCCATTTTTAAAGAACCAAGGATTTCTAATCCTTGCTGTTCAGATACTGCTTTGGGAAGTTCTTTGGCCCAGATGTTCCAATTTAATATAGGATTGCTCCCATTGTCAATTTCACCAGGCTCACCATTAAACTGCTTTTTGATCAAAGGCAAATCCTTTAGTGGCACACCGACTAGACAGGTTGAGAAAGGTTTTTCTGGTTCCGAATTAGACAAATATATGGTATCCGAGCCTGCTGCCTTGGCTAAGGTCACCCAAACATTGGTTTTTGGTTGTTCCACAGGCAAATCTGCACTACAAGAAGCAATTAAAACCCACCAACACCAGCATATGATTTCATTTCGCTCCATCCTTTTCATGAGCTAATTTTTGGCAAAAATTGTCCCACAGATTATGAATTAAAGAACTTTGCTTTTTGACCTAAAAACAAGATTTTACCTTTGAAAGTCTCATAGAGGGGATCTATAACATAACAAAACGAAGACCGTGCCTTTGCCAAAAATCAGCTCTACAAAACCCACAATTGACACATTTATAAATAGCATAAAATCAGAGTTTGCAAGTTCAACAGATGCACAAGGAATGTCAGGCATGACCCAGGATCTCTCTGCTCAGCTCACATCTGTGTACTTGCTTCCTCGGTCTTGGACTCATCAACACGCTCTGGGGTGAGATATGGTTTGACGTTTTTGGCTGGGACCCACTTAATTCCTGCACCTGTAGAGACAGAAGTATACCCTTTGCCCAAGTGATTAATCGGAAAGGACCTTCAATTTGTTCTGTTTCAGGGTTTCTAATTAAAACGAGGATTTTCTTTCATCTTTGCTTGTGTGTTATTTGAAAAATGCCTAAAAACTGGAGGATCAGGTTCTGCAACTGAGCTTTTTTGTATGTTTAAAAAACATACAAAGCTTTGTTCAACCTCTTCTATGGTGTGACCTCTACTCTCCTTCTCAGTTGATCTAGAATGCGTTATAATGTCTGATGTGTACTCTCAATAATTGCTGGACTTGTGGGAGAGTGAGGAATACCAAAGATGCGCCAAAAACCCCATTCTTTTAAAAATATTGCCAGAGGCTGACGCTGGGGCAGATACTCTTTAATGTCTTCATTCCTGGCCAGCCTGGAGGAGCAGTTTAGCCTCAGCAAGTCTGCAGACAGCACAAAACTGGCAGGAGCAGCTGATAGCCCAAATGCTTGTGCCATTCAGAGGGACCTCAGCTGGCTAAAGAATTGGTCTGAGGGGAATCTGATGGAGTTCCAGGAAGGGAAATGAGAAGTCTCGGACCTGGGCAGGAATAACAGTGGGTATCAAGAGGGGATGGGAAGCGGCTTTTTTATTTTCCTTCTCTTGGTGCTTTGGGGTTGTGCCGCAGAGCGAAGGCAGCAGGACGGCTGCAGGCAGAGAAAGAGAGGGTTTGCAGCGGGCCGTGCGGAGCCGAGCCCGGCCGGCCCCGGAGCCGCCCCGCCCGCGCTGTGCCCGCAGCCCCGGCTCTGCCGCGCGCGTCCCCGCCGAGTCCGGCCCGCGCCGGGGCCGCGCTGGGCGCGCGCGGGCCCGAGCGCAGCGCCCCCCTCAGGCCGCGCGCCGCCGGCGCAGCCGCGGCCGTTGCGCTGCGGCCGTTGCGGCGACAGTCGGCGATCGACGCCATGGCGGAGCTGCCGCTGCCCGCCGGGCTCCGCGCCAGCACCTTCCCCGCCAAGCTGTGGCGCCTGGCCAACAGTCCCCGCGTCCGCTCCGTGCGCTGGGACAGCCGGGCCCGGGGGCTGCTCATCGAGCGCTCCCTTTTCGAGCGAGAGCTGCTCAGCTCGGGCCACGCCCAGAGGGGCGGTGGCCATGGGCGGGCCCCGGTGCCGCTCACGTTCCGGGCCACGCAGTTCCGCAGCTTCGTGCGGCAGCTCTACCGCTACGGCTTCCGCAAGGTGCCGGGCTGGCTCGGCTCGGCTGCGCCGGGCGACGCCGGGGCCTGGCTGCATTACGCCAACCCCTGCTTTCGCCGCGACCGGCCCGAGCTCCTGCTGCGCATCAAGCGCCGGAGCGCAGCCAACAGGCAGCGGCCGGCGGCGGGGCGGGAGGGCCGCCGGCGCCCGCCCTGCGGCTCGCAGCAGCTGCCCGGGGCGCGACCGCTGCCGGCCGGGCGGCACGGGCGCAGTCGCTTCCAGCCGCTGCCCAGGGAGCGGCCGCCGCTGCCGGCCGGGCGCCCGCCCAGCGGCTTCGTGCTGCTGCACAGGGAGCGGGCGCTGCCGGAAGGGCGGGAGCTGCGCAGCCCCCGGCCCGGCCGCCTCCAGCAGCCGCCCGCGGAGCAGCCGCTGCTCGCCCGGCGCCCGCCCTGCGGCTTCCACCTGCTGCACCGGGAGCGGCCGGGGCCGGCGCGGCGGGAGGGGCCGAGCCGCTTCCAGGAGCTCTACGGGGAGCGGCCGCCGCCCGCCGAGCGGGAGGTGCTCGGCATCCCGCCCTGCCATGTCCTCGGGCTCCACGGCGAGCAGCAGCCCTCAGCCTGCGACCCACGAGGTAGGAAAAGACTTCTAGCTCTGCTTTTGCAAAAGGTTATGGAAAGTGACCGTTCGAAGTAGTTCTCCACAAGGCTCTGTCATTCTCGGCCAGAAGTTGTCAAGCCTACCAGGAAGGGGCACCTAGGAGGCCAAAAGATTCTCTGCCTGCTTTTCCTGGCTGTTTCCCGTGCTGTTTGGTCCAAGGCAGCACTCGAGCTCTGTGTCTCGCAGCCACACTGTGGAGCCTTACCAAGGTGTTTGGATTCTTACAGCCACCCCGGGCACTTCAGCTCCAGCTGGCCCTGCAGCTTGCGCAGCACTGACGGCCTCCAGCTCATCACAGGACGCAGCTGGGACGGAGGAATGGCCACCAGAAGATCTAGGCCTGGCCATAGAGAAAATGATTCGGGAGATCAGGAACTCCCTATCTGAAAGATCTCCCTCTGCTCAGGTAATTGCATTGGATGGGGATAAAAGGGGCTGGACTGAGAGGTTTGGAATGTTGTTACATGGCTGAGAAGCAAAGGCTTTTTCAATTGAACTTATTTCATCATTATTTAGTGATTTAGTTGTTCTTGGTAAAGAAAGATTTCTAAAAGAGGAAATGAAGAAGAAATGAAGAAGAGGTTTTTCTTGCTGGGAAAGAGGAGAAGGGTGTTTGGAGAATTGCCTCTGAAGGCCAAGTGTGCTGTGCAGGGAGGGGCACGCCAGAGGTGCCTCTGTTGCAGCAGCAGCTGTGGGCTGTGCCTCTTTTGGGTGGGAAGGCCAAGGCAAAGCAAGGGCTGGGCTGCAGCTGCTGCTGCTGCTGTGTGAGCCCTGCCGTGCGTGTAGGCGCTCCCAGAGCTGGGGCTGGGGCTGGGCTGGAGTTGCAGCTCTCTGTCATTTTGCAGATGATTATCCCTGTTGCCAAAGAATGTCTCTCTTTCTGTTCATGTGCTGACCCAGTGCCTGCAGTACGTTTATGCTTATGGCAGACTCAAGGTGGGAAGAGGGAATTTTTTGGATTTACCCATCCCTTATTCTCAAGTGACATGACTTTTGTCTTCTGTAAAGTCACCCATAGCGGTTTTCAGAAGCATTTTATTCCATAAGAAAAGGAAACGTTGCTGGCTCAGAACCATCTTTAGAATCTTTAGGGTTCTGATGGCCAGGCTGTTGCAGAAGAGATGAATATTCTGGAACTGGTCATAGTGAGAATATCTGTGTGTCCAGAGGTAATTTCCAGGTGCTTCATTGTGGGCATTTACTTCCCCAGTGGAATAGAAACACTGCTGGGTTGTCTGGCTTTTGCTGTCTTTTGGGTTGTTTTTTTTCCTACTCTCCCGAAGTACAGATTTTTGCCACTGATCCCAAACGTGATACTGGGAATACCCTGGGTGCATAAATGTTTGTCTGGATCATACACACGGGGCAGCGGCAGAGGGCTCCGAAAAGCACCACCCTGTGCTGGGTTGTGTGAGCGCTGGGCTGGGGGTGGTGAGACTGCCAGGACGAAATGTGTGCTTTGTGTGGGGGTTTGCAGCACACAGCCCTGGGCAGGGCTGGGAGCGAGCTCTGCCCTTGCTGGCAGCCGTGCTGGCAGCAGGGAGAGCCCCTGGCTTTGTGCTGGCTGATTTCTGCCAGCTCTGGGATAAGCCAGGGTCAGAGCATGAGGGCACGTCCCCTCACTTGGTGTCTTGTGGTTTGCTCTGCTTATGTTTTGTCTCAAAGGTCATTTTGTAAGAGCTTCAGTTTCACCTTGGCCCCCTGAATGCTGAGTTTAAAAGGCTTGTTATGTGAACCGTGTTGGCAGTGTTCCCTCCTCCTCTGTGCTCCCTGTCCTTTGGGAGTGGAGAAGGAGAGTTCTTGTATCCCTGATGTGCTTCCAGCCAAATAGTGAGTGATCTTTGTGTTCCTTTCTTTGTGTTTTTCTGCTCAGGACAATGTCAGTGTTGGCCCCGATTCCTCAGGAGGGGAGCCTGTGGACAGAGCTGCAGCAGAGGAAGCTTCCTGTGGCACGGAGAGCTGCAGGAACAGTTCCCAGGAGCCCGAGGAGCCTGGTAAGGACAGAGCCCACACTGGTTTAGAAAGGTGTGAGATGGCTGCTCTGAGCAGGCTTGGTGCTTCCTGGTGCCTTCAGTTCAAATCCTGCACTGGCACAACCTGCCTGAGCCCTGCCCTCCACGCTTCTCCAGAGGCTCTGACACTGAGTCCTCAGCTGTGGCAAGAGAGCAGGGAATAAAGCTGACCTTGGGGGAGTTGTGTCAGCAACTCGGGTGTCCCAGATTTGTGCTGCAGTTGGTGGATAAATTTGCTGCAGGCTGACAGGGGAGGCCATGCTGGGCAAATCTTGAAGGAACCAGGGGAAAAAGAGCAAAAAGTCAGGGTAGAAGTCCAAATCAGTGACTCAGTGTAGTAGTAGCAGTCAGCTATTGGTGCTGACCCACAAGAAAAACAAGGAGCAGAACACCAGAGGCCAACCAATTGAAAAATTACTGTGAGTCCACTATCAGAAGGGAAAGCTTGAATGAGCCCTGCTTAGGGAGACCTAAGAGGAGAGAGGGAGCACTTTGGATCCATTCCTTAGCCAAGCTGGTGCAGCCTGCAGGCCTCGTAGGGAGCTCTGTCCCTCCCGGCCCTTCCTGCCAGAGCTGATGGTGGAGTTGGAGCAGCTGCTGCTCACTGCAGAGGGCAGTTGGTAGATGCCAGGGGATGGAGCTGGTTCATGACTCAGCTCCCAGCACCCCTCAGCTTCTGCCATTTCAGTGAGGACTGAGGTCTCTGTGTCAGCACAGAGAAAGAACAAGGCTGGGCTTCTTTGTTGCACCTGGGGCTGAGCGTGTTTCAAGCTCTCCTGGGTGCCCTTTGCACTGCGAGTGCTCAGACTTTATGGAGATACTTCAGTGTTTTGAAACACATTTTTGAACACTTGGAATGGTCCCTGTTCTTTCAAGGGCAGTCTTCAAATTGCCAAGTGAGAGTCTGCCTTTCTGGCCATCTTTGACAGTCCCTGGTAGAAGGACAATTGCTGCCCAAGGGAAAGGTGCACAAGGGCCAATATTGACTGAGCATTTCCTTTTCTTCCCAGACACCATCTGAGCAACATTTCCAGGAGGGCTGCCCTGCGTGGCAGGGAGAGACAGGGGAGAGCCCGTGACCATCGGGCAGGTAGAACTCCTCTTTTTGTAAATATGTTTATAGATTTCTATAGTTCTATTTATCAATGGTATAGTTGCATTTATAGATTAGAGTGTTCTATTTATAGGAGCTTATATTGACTGATGTGCATAGATTTTCAGAGAAAAATTTTGATTTCTGTAGTGTAAAAAAAAATTTATATATATATGAAGTTACATTTCTCAGTGAGTGTCGTTATATAGTAAGAGGAATATGAATGTCTAGAGGGATAGATGGATGCATAGATTGCTGTTTGTGTAGGCCTAGGCTGCATTGTTACCTCTTTCCCCCTCGGCTGCCTTTCTCACCTCTCTCTTTTCCCCCTGTGCCCCTGTGTCCCCTCTCCCTGTGCTGGCTCCGAGCTGGCGGCCGGGCCGGGTGGAGCAGCACTTGCAGCCCCGGCTGTCCCTGGAGCGCTGGGAGCTGCCGCTGGCCCCAGGCACTGTGCCCTGAGGAGCTGCTGGAGGACGGTGAGACAGAGGGGGCTGAGGGGGCTGAGGGGGCGGTGGCGCTGAAGGGACGGGCACCCTGAGCTGCTGCTGGGGCTGAGGGCTGTGGGGCAGCCGAGGCCGATGGTGGCATTGGAGGTGACAGGGAAGTGGCACAGGCTGAGGGGCTGGTGGGTCTCGGGGGACAGGATGGCTCAGAAGGGACTGAGGGCATGAGAGGACTGTGAGGGGCTGAAGAAACTGAAGGGGGCTGGGGGTTCAGCGAGAGCATGGCGGGGCTGAGGGGATGGAGAGGGCCAGCAGGGAGCACAGAGGGCTGCGGGACTGCAGCTCTGCCAGGCCTTGGAAGCAATTCCAGAGCCTCCACTTTTGCCACAGCTGCGAGCAAGACCTTGAGGACAGCCGGAGACTGACGGGAGGCAGCAGGGAGAAGCTGAAGGCCAGCAGCAAGAGCAGTGAGCGGGGACCTGCTGCTGCCAGCCTGGAGAGAGCCCGGGTGAGGCCCCAGGCCCGGGCAGGCAGGGTGGGGCTGGGGGCGGCGTGGGCTGTGGCCGTGGGCACTGCCCGGCGGGGCAGGAGCGGGCCCTGCCCGTGCTGGGGCTGCTCAGCGCAGCTGCCCCGGCCGGCACAGGGGCTGTCCTTGGGCAAGGCAGCCGTGCCGGCAGGGCCGGGAGCTGTGCCGGCTGTGCCGGGCTGCCGGGGCTGCGGGACGGTCCCGCCGCGGCTGCGCTCACCACAGCCTGGCCCGCCCGGCTGCTTTTTCTTTCCCACCCTCCTGGGGAGGCTCTGAGATCTCCTCTTCCCTGATGGAAGTGCAGCTGCTGCCAAGGGAAGCGTCCCCATACTCACTCAGTGTTCCCTTTGCTTGCCAGATGTCCCATCTGCTGTCCCTGTCCAGGAGAGCTGCTCTGCACGGGAGGAGGAGAGCGAGGGAGAGACTTTGGAGATGGGGCAGCTGGGATCCCTCTGTTGGAGCTCTGTGTAGTGATGTCTAGAATTGCACGTAGAGATGGATTATCATTTGGATTTGTCTCTATGTGGGTTGCTATTTGCATAGGAATATTTCTATATGTATGTTGTTTAGGGATGTATGCTATGTATATATGTTTGAGTATACATACATATATGTTTGTAGTCACATATGTGTGTGTGTATATATATATATATATCTAAGTATACATGGCTGTTGTTATATCTGTGTTTAATTCTGTTTCCTATGTATACAGTTGGGTTGCTATTTATTTCTGTTGATGCAGTTTTAGGCATGTGGGTCTTTAAATAGTTATATTGGTGTTTGCATAGGTATATGTGTCTGGTTTGATATTTTTATATGTATGCATATTTGTAGCTGTATATTTGTATTGTTGCATTTTTATGGATAATTAGCTTGGCACAGTGATATTTTTCTGTTTCTAGATAGCTTTGTGTTATCCATCGTTTTCTATATACATTGTATATAATATGTATTATTCAATCTGTATTTACATCTGTATATTTTTATAGATATATTTTTATGTATTTGTGTATATATTTGTATTTATTTAGATTTCATCTCATATGGAGTTCTAGAGTTGTATGATTCTGACTGTTCTATGTATAATTCTGTGAGTTCTTGGCTCAGGGCTATTGAGACAGGGAATGCATATTTTTGTATTTCTGTCTAGGCTGTGTTTCTGTATATACGTTTGTAGTTAATCTGTAATAAATTAAGTTGTTAATCGCCTAATTGATCTTTGTGTATAGTGAGTTGTTGTAGAGGTTGGAAATAAATTCAGTTTTGTTAACTCAAGTTAGTATTTGTATATTTTTACACAGACTGGTTGTAATAATCCAATAAATTCCTGTTTTTACCTAAACTGAGATCTGTATAGTTCCGTATTGTGAGTGCAGGTGTAGCAATTTGTAATAAATGACATTTTTCAGCTGAAATTGATTCTCGTGTATTTGTGGATCAGCAGTGCAGCTGTGGCAATCTGCAAGAAATGCCATTTGTCAGCTGCAATGGCTGTTTTGGGATTTGTGCTAAATTGGTGTATTTTATTGAATAGTAAAAGAGGCAAAGAGAAATAAAAAGAAAGGAGGAGAAAGAAGTGTGGATGGGCGGTGGGGGGACAGGGAGGCAGTGACAGGGTTTATATGTGACAGCATGATCACCCCTCCAAGGGCCCCAGCCTTGTCTCGCTGCTCTCCTCCATCTGGTCGCCGTGGTGGTGAGGGTCCCACAGCACACTGCCACCCGTCCTGACCAGTGTGGCATTCCCTGGGTTAATACACACTTTGGGCAGGTGGGAATGCCCAGGTGCCTCCCTTGCAGGAGGCCAGTGGGACGCTGTCCCTTGCTGCACTGAGGGTCTGTGGTGTCACACTGCAGTGCTCTGGTGCAAGGTCTGGGGACTCCTTTGGGGGGCCCTTTGATGGGGCACATCACCCCCTCTGTTGTGGATGAGCTTTCCCCCCGTGAAGGGCCCCACAGCTGGGCTGCTGTGATAGTCTGTCCGAAATTTCTCTCATTTGTCTCATGATTTTTGTCATGTAAAAGGACAGAAACTGAGACCACCGAAAGATCCTGTTTGATATCTGGGTTTGACAAAAGTCTGCCAAGCTTACAAGGCCGAGACATAACTCCCAGCCTGCCAAGTAATTGTGCAAAGGAGCACCTTGACCCATTTTGCAACAACAAGGCTTGGAATTTCCCCGCCTCTCAGCTTGGATGGACTCTTTTCTGGAATAACCTTTAGGTGGTCCCCACAGAAGACCCTTCATCTGTTCTGCAACCACTGTGATTGACTGACTGACTGAGATGGGAGAAGCCTCTTCTCCAAGGACTGAGACATGAAACCCTCACATACAGAAAACCTCCTTTTCTTCCCAAGGATTGAGACTGAAACCTGGGGGGAACTGGTGGGGGGAACAGAACAGACTGTGATGTTTGCTTGCAGGTACAGACTGTGATGTTTGCTTGCGGGTAGTGATTATTGGGACTATTGGACCAAGAAGACAATGGCTTCTGCCCACACCTGATTTGAAACTATTGCATTATTTTCCCCGCCTCTTTCACAATTCTCCATAGGATAAAAACCCCCTGGTTAGCTAGTCCAATTCGAAGATGTTCCCTGCGCTTGGAACGACTCCTCGACTGACGGAACCTCGGCTGGACCCCGAAGGACCCCGTCGCTTCCACGGGCGGTAGCTATAGCCTCCTCTTTTCTCTTTACCCCCCTACTTTTCCATATGCTTTCCCCACTTTCCCTCTTTTCCCTCACACGCATTTTTGCAGTAATCATTCAATAAAGTACACTGTTTTGATTGTTACTGCAAACCCCCTTTTCCATGTTGGTATTTTGTACTGAGAAATCCTTTGAAAACGAATCATCATGAAACCCGTCAATAAGGACGGTTTGTGACAGGGCTGCTTATGGCCTCTGACACCCAATTCCTCAGGGCTTCCCACCAGCCTGTGTTCCTAGCCACTCCTGTCCCCTTGGGGCCTCCTGTCCCCCACTCTCTCCCACAGGGCCCTCGTGCCTTCCCACCGCCTTGTCCCGTCAGGGCCTGCGCAGCACCTCATCCCTTCATGGCCTCCCGCTGCCCCTCAGGCTCCCCTCAGGGTCTCCCCCAGCCCGACCAACCTGCCCGGCAGCGGCACAGCCCCGAGGGAGCTCCAGAGGAGCCGGATCAAGAGGCACCTCAGAGCCCTCAGCAATGCAGCCAGCAACACACGGGCAGGAGGACACAGATGGCCCTTCCTGCCTGGGCAGGGGGGCTTGTGGCCATCTCCAGGCACCGCTCTGGCAGGGATCCCCACAGCTCTGGCCCCTGCCCAGCCGCTCTGTCGCCAGCACAAAGGCTTCAGCAGAACCACCAAAGGCCAAGGGGCTTCTGGCCATTTCCCCTTCCCTACTGCATGCCTGGGCAGCTTGCTTGGCACAAGGACCCGTTTTCCCCTCTTTCCTGCTGCCCTGCGGACGCTGGGCGCCAAAGAAAGCTCCTGGGAGTCTGGGTATTAGAACACATTCTATATTTATAGCCTAAAGTACAACTAAAAAGAACAAAAAAAAAAACAATTTGAAAGAAAAGAAAAATCCCCCCTGGCTCAGATGGCCCTAGCAGACAGAGAGCCTCTCCAATCAGTGTTCCTCAGAGCTCCAGCAGCACAGCCAGCTGTGGCCCCAGAGACAAGGCCATTTCTTGCGTGCCCTGAGAAAGCGATCTTGCAGCTTCTGCAGGATGGAGCCTGGAGCTCTCTCCACAGCCCAGAGGACAAAGGCTGCTTCAAGAGCCAGGCTTCTGGTGAAAGGGCTGGTGTCCTCTGCCTTGTCTTCAAGGACTGCAAGAGAGGAACAGAGCCACGGTCAGATCCCGGATCTGCGGGAACCCGAGGAGACCCCCTCCATGGCAGGGCCATGCCGGCCGGCTCTGGCCATAGCCAGGAGGGAGCAGGGAGCAAGGGGATCAGCCCAAAGCTGCCGGACACTATTGCCCCACGTGGGCCTGAAATCGGCACGTGTGTTCCAGCCACGCCAGCCCTGCTCGGCACAGGGAGCAGAGCCCTCAGCAGCAGCAGGGCAGGGATTGCAGCTCCCCCCGGCAGCGGGGGCCGGCAGCCCTGTGCCCTCACTCACCCTGACAGATGTGCCGGAGCTCTCGCTTGTGGCCCCTGAGGTGCCGCCCGGCCATCCCTGAGAACACAGAGCCTGTCACAGCCCCAGCGGCACAGCTCCCTGCCAGCGGTGCTGCCAGCCCTGGGGCCACACGCCCTCCTGGCCCCGGCAGGGCTCGGGCCGGGCCCTTGCCGCACGCTGCCGCCCTAGGGCACGGCTGTCAGAGGGCGGCAGCAGCGCCGAAGGCAGGCGGGGCTCCCCAGAGCAGGGCACGGATGGCACCACCGGGGCAGCGGCCGGGGCTGGGGCCGAGCTGCCGCGGGCCAAGGTGGGGAAGGGAAGGGAAGGTCAGCCCAGGCTGGTAGCTCACCGATGAACCTGATGGCCGCCTGTACCAGGGACTCCTGTGGCTCTCCAGGTACTGCAGGGCGTGGTGCACGTGCTCGGCCGCTCGGCTCCTGTCCTCTGCCAGCTGTGGAGAGCGCCAGGAGGGTGCACTTGGTGCAGGCTCAGCCCCTTGGCCGGGCGCTCCGTGCGGCCAGCACTGGTCTCCCCTGCCCGCTGAGCCCTGTCCAGCAGCCATCAGCCACTGGCGCCAGGCTCTGGAGGGGGCAGCGGGCTGGCTGCTGCCCGAGGAGCCGCCCTGCAGCCCAGCTGGGCCGGGCTCCATCAGCACCCGGCTCAGGGCCGCAGGAGCCTGGAGCAGAGCCCGCGCGGCTCAGGGAAGGCAGCAGCGTGTGGGGCACAGGCTGGGGGCCTTGGCTGCAGCACTGGGCTGGGGCGCAGCTGCCAGCAGCATGCCCTGAGCAGAGTGCTCAGGGGGCTTCTCCAGCCTGAGCCTGGGGCTTGCAGGCTGTCCTTACCAGGCCCTCGCCGAACCTCCAGGTCTGATCCAGCTGCAGCATGTGTTGGAGATCCTTCCTGTGCAGGAACGTGGCTGAACAATGCAGCGTTTCCCAGAAGACCTGGAGAGCAGCAGAGACCCAGAGATGCCACCACAGCCCAGGGCACAGGACCTGCACAGGTCCCTGTACCAAGGCCAGGAGGAGGCTGCAGCCCGCCAGGTGCCAGAGCAGGAGGCAGCCCAGCCCCTTGACAGGGGTGCAGCAATTTTCTGGCAAAGACAGCCAAAACCTGGCAGCTTCCTGGTGCTGCCACCAGCATCACCGAGATCTGGTGTTTGCTGCCACTGCCTGTGCTCAGATCCGGACATTTTGTGGTTCCAGCACAGCCCAAGTGCAGGAATTTCTTGGAAAAGAGAGACAAAACCTGAAAATTTCCTCATGCCAGGATTGTCACTGCCCAGATCTGGGGTTTCCTAGAACTGCCAGTGCACAGATGCAGAAATTTGGGCTGC
This sequence comes from Fringilla coelebs, assembly GCF_963513975.1. Lineage (NCBI taxonomy): Eukaryota > Metazoa > Chordata > Aves > Passeriformes > Fringillidae > Fringilla > Fringilla coelebs. The sequence goes on from NW_028167583.1 coordinate 1,029,327, forward strand.
TTGCAGAGCCCAAGTGTTGCAATTTGCTGGCACAGAAATCCAAAATCCAGCAAATAACTTGTGCCAGCACCACTCAGATCTGGTGTTTGCCAGCACTGCCAGTGCCTAGATCCAGCAATTTCCTGGTGCTGGCACAGCCCCAGTGCAGCAATTTGTTGGCAAAAAAAGCCAAAACCAGGCAAATACCTGGTAGCTACAGGAACCTGGTCTCGTGTTTGCTGGCACTGCCTCTGCCCAGATCTGGAAATTTCCCTATTCTGGCACAGCCCAAGTGCAACAATTTGCTGGCATAGAAATCCAAAATCTGGCAGCTTTCTGCTACTGGGTCTGGCATCTCCCACATCTTGTGTTTGCTGTGCCAGTTCCCAGATTTGGAAATTTCCTGGTGCCAGCAGAGCCCAAATCCAGCAGATTTCTGTCGCTGGCAACGACACGACCCAGATCTGGTGTTTGCTGGCAGTGCCAGTGCCCAGATCTGAAAACTTCCTGGTGCTGGCACAGCCCAGGTCCAGTGATTTGCTGGCACAGAAAGGCAAAATTTGGAAATTTCCAGGTTCTGGCTCCACCAGCACCATCCAGATCTGGAGTTTGCTGGGACCGCCAGTGCCCAGATTTGAAAATTTCCCAGGGGCTTCACAGCCCAGGTCTAACAATTTGGTTTTAGGCTAGCTTAGGCAGAGAAGTTCCTTAGACTGTGACTTTGCTTTTTCTTGGAACTGTTTAAACCTGCTCTGGACTAAAAACCCAGGAAAACACCGGCAGCTCACACCTGTGTCCCACCAAGGTCTGGGACGCTGCATTCCAGTGCCAGAGGGACTTAGAAGAGACCGAGTGAGCCAACTACAACCCACAAAAAGGACTTTCTGAATTTGCCATCTCTTCCACACTGTGAGAGGTTGTATTTAATATTATTCATTTTTCATGCTTGTGAATACTTTATTTGTTAAATAAACTAGTTTTATCCACTTTTCTCGAGGGAAGTCTTTTCCTGAACTAGTAGGGGGAGGGGCTGCCTGAACTTGCTTTCTAGACTGACCCCTTTTGGAGATTCCCACCAAAGACTTGCCCTAACCCAGCACAAACAGTCACAATGAAAACTTCATCAGTGGCACAACTCCCCAGCCCACCAGGAAAAAAAAAGGACATGTAAAGTTCTCCAAACACGTGTCCTGCTTTGCTCTAAAAGTCCAGCTGCACACACTGTACATTGTGGAAAGCCAAGAGAAGCTGCAGCTGGTGGCAAATCTTGGGACAGAAGCTCGACCTTGTTCTCCATGAGAGGTTCTTGAGAAGAGCAGAGAGGAGAAGATTCCTGGAAAACGGAAACAGCTTTCCAGAAGTGAAATGAAAATGCAAGAAACAATCCAAGATGCTTTCCTCTATTTATTTGAACGCTCCCCTTTTCCTCGTTGCACTACTTCTCCATCCCATTAATTCCAGATGCACCTCACCTCTAAGATCAGTGACTTAGCGGGTTTTAGACACTCTAAAATACCATGAGCCACACACCGTGTTCCTTCCCTTGTTTTTACTGGAAAGCAACACTGGAGATGTAAGTGCAGTGCTGGGGTCAAGTAGGAATCCTACACCAAGGGAAGGTGCTCCGACAGTGTTTGACCCTCAGCAAGGACAATGCACAGCAGCAAACGAGGGGATTGCTCTGCCAGCGTGCAGGAGTCAGGGCTCTGGATCTGGGCTCAACGCTGCAAAGTTCCCGTGTTTGGACAGACTCAGGGGCTGTCCCCGGGGCGCGCGGGGCTCGGCCGTGGGGCTCGTGGGGCGAGCGGGGAACGGACACGGGGACGAACGGCCCCGGTGCTTCAGTTGCAGCAGCGGCAGCGGCGGCAGCAGCAGCAGCAGTAGCAGCGGTGGCAGAGGCGGCGGTGGCAGCAGCGGCGGCGGCAGCGGCAGCAAAAAGAGATTATCTTTCTCTTTCTTTCTTTCTTTCTCTTTCCCTTTCCCTTTCTCTTTCTCTCCCTTTCCCACTGTCGGGCGCCCTTTTCTCGGGGTCCGTTCCCGTCCTCCCTCTCTTCTCCCCGCCTCCCTCTCCCCTTGCCGGGCCGGGCCATGCCCCCGGCCCGCCCCCGGCCCCGGGCGGGGCTGCCCCGTGCCCGGCCCCGGGCGTCCCGCCGCGGTCTCGCCTCCGCCCGGCTCTGGCCGTACTGGCGGTGGCGCTGCTGGGCGGGCATCAGTGCCTGGTGCTGGGGGGGCATCGCCTCCCTTTACCTCCGCCTGGCCCGGCCCCAGCCCCGACCCCGACCCCGACCCCGACCCCGACCCCGACCCCGACCCCGACCCCGGTCCCGGTCCCGGTCCCGGTCCCGGTCCCGGCCCCGGCCCCGGCAACGGCTCCTCCCGGGGCCCGCGGAGGACTCACGCGGCGCGGCCGCTCCCGCCGCCTCCGCTGCGGCTTCCCCGGCCCGAGCTCCGCCGCTCGGCAGCGCGGCCGCCGGCCCCGAGCCTCCCGTGCCGCGTTCCAAAGAGCGAACGCCTGGGCATGGCCGGCCCGGGGCGGGTGAGGGGCGCTCGGGGGCCGTTGCCGGCCCCGGGCCGAGCGCTGACAGCCGCGTCCCGCCCGCAGGGAAGGCGCAGGAGGCCCTGCAGGAGCGGTACCGGCTGGGTTCGCTGTTGGGGCGCGGCGGCTTCGGCAGCGTCTTCGCGGCCACGCGGCTCTCGGACGGCGCCAAGGTGAGGGGTGGGGGCCGCGGCGGGTGCAGGAGGAGGAGGAGGAGGGGGATGGGGAGGATGGGCAGGGCAGGGCAGACTTGGAGCTCATCCCGCTGCTCCCCTTGGCTTGCAGGTGGCCATCAAAAGGGTGCCACGGAACCGTGTCCGGCACTGGGGCGAGCTGGTGAGTGAGCGGGGCCAGCGGCAGAAGCCGGGGCTGCCGGGCGGGGATGAGCCGAGGCCCGGCAGGGTGGAAGCCGCCAGGACGGCTCGAGGGGGAGCGGGCGTAGGGCCAGCGCAGGGCGCAGAGCATCCCGGGCTGGGTGAGGGCTTCCCCAGGCCTGGCACGGCATCGGCCCCCACTGACGGCATCGTGCTCCTCCCGCAGCCCGACGGCACCAGCGCACCGCTGGAGGTGGTGCTGCTGGACAAGGTGTCCACCGGCTTCCCAGGTGTGGTGCAGCTGCTGGAGTGGCTCGAGCTCCCCAACTCCATCGTGATGGTGCTGGAGCGGCCAGAGCGGTGTCAGGACCTGTGGCGTTTTATTCGGGCACGGGGGTTCCTGCCCGAGGAGGAGGCGCGGGAGCTGTTCCGCCAGGTGCTGGAGGCCGTGCGGCACTGCACCAGCTGCGGGGTCCTGCACCGTGACATCAAACCAGGGAACATCCTGGTTGACCTGGGCACCAGGCAGGCCAAACTGATCGACTTTGGCTGTGGCACCTACCTGCAGGACACAGTTTACACTCACTTTGCAGGTGAGCCTCCACAGGGGTGTGCTCCCTGTGCTGGCATCTCATGGCCCAGCATCTCCCACCCCAAGGGTGCTGTGGCAGCAGGGATTCTCCCTTTTGCTGCCAGTCAGGGGCCAGAGTCTTCAGCTGAGTTGCTTTAGAGCGGGGCTGGGTGGGGAGCCATCTTCCAGCCCTGCTGGCAGCCTTTGCCAGCCACTCTGCCCAGGACTGGGGCTCGGCTGGGGCAGCCAGCCTGAAAAAACCCCCCGTGGGTGGGGGTAGCAGAGCAGGGGGGACCGGAACCTGTGCCCCAGCCAGTTTAGTGTGCAGGTGAGAGGAAGGGCTTGGACTGTTCCACTCACCCTGTTTGCCTTGGCTTCATAATATTTTTGGGGCAATGCAGGCAGGGAGGATAAGGGCATGTTTTTTCCCCAGCACAGAGGGGGTTTTTCCTTTGAATGTCATGGTCAGGCCTAGCCAGGACTGCCCTCTTCCGACACCAGTGGCTTCTTTTCCAAGCCTAAGTTTGTGCACAAGTCCCAGGTGCTGGCGAGAGGGCAGTGGTCACCCTGTGTGCCACTGAGGCAGCCCCCACACGCCCAGGGATGCTGGGGCCAGGCTGTGGGAGCAGCAGCATCCCCCTGCTGAACTCCATCTGTATTCCATAGGAACACCATCATACAGCCCCCCAGAATGGAACCACTCTGGCTGGTACCACGGCGAGCCAGCAACGGTCTGGTCCCTGGGCATCCTGCTGCACCAGATGGTCTGCGGGGAGCACCCTTTCAGGAGGGGCTGGAACATCTGCTGGGGCCAGCTCTCGCTGCCACAGAGGCTCTCTCAAGGTGGATCCTCTTCTCTGGGCACAGGGGGAATACCAGCGCTGGGAGGCAGCAGCGGGCTCATGAGCATCCCGCTCTGGCAGCTGCTGAGGAGGTGGCACAATTCCTGCTCTCCTCCAGAACAGGGAATGGATGGGAAAGTTCAGGCCCAGCTCTGAACGCATCCAGAATGGCCTGGGCATGGGAACAGTGGGGCAAAGCAGACAGGAGCCTTCTCTAGCTGACAGCAGTTTTTGTTTCTCGCTGCAGAGTGCAAAGATCTGATCAGGTGGTGTTTATCCGTGCACTTCTTGGACAGACCCACATTAGAAGACCTGTTCTGTGATCCTTGGGTGCAGGATATTCCTCTGCCGTAGCAGAAGGGAGAGAGCCCAGGCACACTTTGATCCAGGGCCCTGGTAAGTTCCAGCTCCACACATGCCTGGGCAATCAGAAGCAAAGAAACCCAGACCTTTTTGTCCTGCCTGTGTCACTGCCCCGGGCTCATGGGATGGGAACATGCAGCCCTTGTGCTGGAGCTGAGCTGCTCTGCCCAGCACTGGTGGCCGCCATCCAAGCTGGTTTTGCTTGTCCTGGTTCCCTGACAGCTGGGGCCCTGGGCAGAGCCCTGAGAACCTGGTCTTACCAGGCTCTGGGGAGATTGACTGGGGTGGGTAGAAAATAGGAGTGGGCTCCTGGCCCTGCCAACAGCCCCCAGCACCCACCGTGGCCTTGGCTGGGGCTGGGGCAGCCAGCCCGACACAAAGAAAGGCCCATGGTGGGAGCAGAGGTGGGACTCCAGAAGCTGTGCACAGCTGCTTTGCTGTGCAGGCAAGGAAGGGCTTGAGCTGCTCCACTGCCCTTGTTTGCTTTGGGATCACCGTGATTTTGGGGGGCACTGCAGGGGGGGCGAGAAAGTGTGGGCTTCCCTCCCCCATGGCTGGGTTTTTCCCTAGGGTGTAGGGGTTGGGCCTTCCTCAAGGCCCTGACAGAGATAAGAGTTCTGAATTTTTTTCTTGTTTTCTTTTTGCCTCTAATCTCTTTTCAATAATTTGTTGTTTGTTTTTCCAGAGGAAGCATTCTAGGTGGTCCAGTGTGGATGGGGAAGTGCTTGGGAGCAGCTGTGGTGTGGATGTGCCGTGCCCTTGGAGAAGGCTGAGGCCATGATTTCGGAGCAGCTTTTCTTCCAGCCGTGGATGGCGTGAGGTGGGTCCCTGTGTGCTTGGCAGGGTGGGATCAGAGCTTTTGGGAGATGGCAGCGGGCACAGGAGCATCCCGCTCTGGGCAGCTGCTGAGGGCTGGGTGTGCCGTGGCTGGCTGCAGGCTGGGCACATGTCCTGCCCTCCTGCTCTGCTGCCAAAAGCAGCAGGGATGGGCAGCTCTGGGCACAGCTCTGGGCACAGCCAGCATGGCCTGGGCACCGCAGGCCTTGGCACAAGGGGACAGGAGCCCTCAGCTGACGGGCAGTTTCTGCTTTCTCTCCTTGCAGCCGGGCTCTGCAGGTGCTGAGGCTGCTCTGGGCTCTGCCAGGGCTCTGCTGGGCTCAGCCCTGGGCCCAGCTGGGCTGGCTCTGCCCTCACATTGCCATGACAGCTTTGCATCAGACGAGCCCCTTGCGAGCACAGCGCCTGAGCTTTCTGCTTTGGCAGGTGAGTGAGACTCTGCTGCAGGCCCAGAGATTGCAGCTGGGGACACACATCCAATTGGCAAGGACCCAGACTCTCCACAGTCCCAGCTGAACACCTGGATCTGCACAGGGTGTTTTGTCTGTCCCATTCTTCTTTCTTTATTGGCTGGAATTGTGCAGTTGCACTTTCTTCCTCCTCTAGAAGTGCCACGAGTGGGCCAAAGCTGGCGAGTGGGCCGTGTTCCTGAGGCAGTGCAGGCTGGAGCTGATGGATGGAGAATTGCCCTTCTGCACTTCCCAACCAGAGCAAAAAGCTGTAAGTGGGACTTGTTGTCTTTAGAAATCCCTGGCAGTTATAAAGGGAATGTGCAGCTCATTACCAGGTTGAGAAGGCAGTGGCTCTTCTCATGAATTTGGGGTTATATAGAGTTTCCATTCCCAGTCCTACTTGGAGCTGTAAGGGCACAAAGCAATTTCCTCTTGCTTTGACCACAATTTGAAATACCAATGTTGGAAACAAAGCCCAAAATCTTTTAAATGGCTGCTGAGGTCATTAAGATGGATCCATGCCATCTGCACATTTACAATAAAAATAACTGAGTTCTCTTTTTAGAAACCTCATTTATGTCTAAATGCAAAGTTACAGAATGTAACTTTGTATTTATGTTTTGTTTTTTCCCCAACCGTTATGTTACGTTTTTTTACTTAGTCTTAGATTTTATTCTTATCTTTTACAATTTATAATTTTTTTTCTATTTCCTTTTTTTCCATTAAATAGAAAACATGTCCTACAGAAGGAATGTCCTTTGCTCCTGGTTCCCCTGTGGAGCAGCTCCCTTCCTGCTGGCTGAGCTGCTCAGGCAGAGCCCGGCAGCTCCTGGCCCTGAAGGGCTGAGGCTTTTCCCCATTGCTGGGCACAGACTGATGGAGCAGCACTGCTGAACACGGGCACACCCAGAGGGACCAGCAGCAGCTGCCTTTGGCCACCTGAGGCTCCAAGGCCCAAACTCTGAGCAGACAGGGCTGGAAGAGACTGGCAGGCTCTCTGTTGGCTGTGCTGCCCCACTTGTGCCCAGCTTTGCTTGGGGCAGAGGGAGAACAAGGGGCAGCTCCCTGCCAGCCCCAGCCCAGGGACCCCTCCAGCCCCGGGGCTTGGGGCACTGTCAGCACCTGCTGCTCCAGCCAGGGCTTCTGCTGGCCCTGACAGCAACACCCAAAGTGGGGCTGATCCCGAGGGAGCAGCAGCAGGGCCTGGATCTGATCCCTGACTCTGGGCCAGGGCTGCACAAATGACCCCACAGCAGCAGCAGCAGCAGCAGCAGCAGATGGAGCTGACTTTGAGCACAGCCCCTGCCCCTCTTCCCTGCCGTGTGCAGCGGTGTCACAGCAGCCTGAGGCACCTGGGAGCCCCCAGTGCCAGCAGGGACTTGAGATGGCAGCCCTGGGCTCCTGGAGGATGTGCAGGGAACAGAGCTGGGGACTCTCTGTCCATGTGGAGCTTCCAGATGGAAAAGGCTGCTGTGCCCAGGCAGCTCCAAGGGCACAGAAAGGAGGGTCTGGAGCACTGGATCTGTGCCAGTCCCACAGTCCTGGGCAGCAGGCAGCGAGCCCTGGGGGAACAGAGGGCACAGCAAGAGGGACAGAAGCAGGCAAGGTCAGAGCCTGGGAAGAGCCAGGCCCGGGAGCAGGAACAGCTGCTCCATTGCACTCTTGGAGAAAGCTCTTGGCTGGTTCAAAGCGCTGAAAGGCGTGAGGGGCAGAGAGGAGGCCACAGCAAACAATGCTCCTGTTTGCACAGCCTCCCCTCTCCGTGTCCCAGCAGGAATTGGATGGACTGTATTCGTCTCTGCGAGTTGTCTCGTTCAGCATGAGCAGCTCAGCACCAGGAGCTGAAGGAGCTGAAGCCTCAGGCCACAGGAGCTGGGCAAGAGGGAACTTTGTGAGCAAAGTCATGCTGCTAAAACAGACCCAGCTGAATGGAGTGGATATAATCATGGAATCACAGAATCCTTTCAGTTGGAAAAGACCTCTGAGCTCACCCAGTGCAGCCCGTCAGCCAGCAGTGCCAAGGCCAGCACTAAACCACGTCCCTGAAGTGCCAAGGCCTGGACAAGAGCCCTGAGTGAGACCTGGACAGCAGCCCTGAGCCAAAGGTGCCTCTGGATGAACCTTCCAGCCAAAGGTTATCTTTGTATCTGCTCCCTAATGAAATGTGCATGGTCATTAGCACTGTGATAGATGTAGGCACTCCTTAGTGAAACATGTATTGACCTTTCTGTATTTAGAAGGCAGACAAGGCCATGGAATCTGACATCTGGCCTTGTCTGGGGCTGAAGGATCAAAGTCAGCTGCCTTGGTTCCTCCTGGAGCCCTGGCCAGGCTTTGGGAGGGAGCCAAGAGGAGGATGAACCCAGATGTTCCCGCGCTGGAAGTGCTGTCAGTTTGTTCATTCAGCACTGTCAGAGCTGGGCCCTCTCCCAGCGGGGTTGGAGCCTCACCTGTGGCTGGAGGCACCTGCAGGAATTCCCAGTGCCCAGGAGTGGCTCTGCAGCCCTGGGCTGTGACAGCTTCCCCCAGCTGCTGGGTGGATCTGGGGGATGGGAAAGGCTGAGGGTAAATGCTGCTGGATCTGTGTTAATCACTGCAGGCAATATTTGGTGGGGATGGTTGGGTGCATTGCTGAGCTGCTCCTTTTGTGATTCTTTGCTGCTTTGAGCTGCAGTAAATGACACTGATTCCTTCAGCTGGAGTCTGTGTCCTTGGTGCTGGCCCTGCCCACTGGTAAAACAAAACTGGCCCAGTCTGGCCAGATGACAACAAAATGGCACTTGTTCAGTGGAAATGTGAGGAATCAGTCCCATCAGGAATTCCCAGATGGGAAGCCCTTCCCTGGAGTTCCCTGGCTCTGGAGTGGGCTGAGGTCAGAGCACCATGTGAGCAGTGGGGCAGTTGTTTAAAAGAGGCTGAACCCCTGGATGTCTTCAAATGCATCAAAAAATTGCATGTGGAAAAGGAAAAGAACTTGTGGGTTTGGGCCAACCAAGATGAATTTGTTAAGAGTACATTGGAAACAGCACCTTCAGAAGGAACAATTATTGTTGGAATGCTCCCACATGGAGCAACAGAAGAAGGTCTTAATCTTGAGCTCAGATGCATTTTGCAAGTGAAATACCAATATAATATATAACTATATATGTATTTATAGTATAATAAGGCCTTAAAAACGTATTTTATATGTATTTGTATATTTATATATATTTTGTATATGTATATGTCTATATCTATCTATATCTTTATTTCTAAAACAATATGTATATGTAAACTAATAACAATGTTAAATAGTGCTGACAATACTAATTTGGTAGCTTTGGCTGATCAGGGATGTAACACTAAATACCCTACAGAACAGGACTGGCCAGGACACTGTCAGTGGTTAACTTTGTTAGTTTGTATACAATGAGAAAAGGAGGAAGGGATGAAATTGGCTATTTTTACAGGGTTTGCTGATACTGTGATGCAGAGTGCTTTGTCTGTTCCTGTGAAAAATACAGTGATTAAGCTTGCAGGTTTTTCATGTAGCAGACTATCCACAAGCTGCAGGATTGGTTGAACAGGTGAAGGGGTTGTTAAAAGAGCAGTTGAAAGAATGAGGAGATGGGAACCTGTGCCCATGGAGAACCCATCTCCCAGATGTGCTCCATGCCCTTAGCAATGGCCCACTGGGGAAATGGAAACCCCCTGGCTGTGCAGGGCTGCACCCAATTTGCAAATCCAGCCATGGGCAGTGAGACTTGGACTGCCTGGGAAATTTTTCTGGCTGTGATGGCCCCTGGCAGGGCCAGCCCAGAGGCTGCAGGGCTGGGCCTTCATGCATTGGAATGGATTAGGATAAATTCAAAACAAATGAGAGCTGTCAATACTGAGACAGGAATTCAGATTCCTCCAGGACACTTTGCTTTGGACACTGTTCGCTTGGAGCTTGGACTTGCAAAATGTTCATGTCATGGCAGGAGGAATTGATGCAGAATATCAAGGAGAAATGACAGTAATTCTGTTAAACAATAGTGAACATGATTGGATTATTCAACCACATGACAGGGCAGGACAATTATTGATATTGCAATTTTAAGAAAGACGGTGAAAAGAGGAGCTTCCCCTCCAATCACCACCGTTTGTGGAGATAAAGGGTTTGGATCCAGCATTCCAGATAATGGAGCCAGAGTGTGGGTCTGGAGGCCAAAAGGCCCTCCCGAGGCAGCTGAAGGAACAGCTCCTAGGAAAGACAACTCTGAGTCCTGAAACCTGGGCAGGAACAATGGGAATGTGTCCCTGCAGCCAAGTGTTGAGTGTGAGAACAAGTAGATCTGACAGGATATTGTTTCACACATCCTGCCAGACCAAATCTCCCTGTTTGCCCCAAGGGCCCCTTTGGAAAATGCTCAGATCCACAGGGCTCCATGTGAAGGCTGCTGTGACCCTGAGGGACTTGCACAGGAATTCCATCCAGGAGCCTGGGTGCCCCTCAGGGACTGGGACCCGGCCCCCTTCCAGCCAGAGGGGAAAGGGCCCCCCAAGCCTTGTTAGGCACAGACAACATGGTAAAGCTGAACAGCAAAGGGCCTGGGGGCATTATTCTGGAATTAAAAAGGCACCAGCTCCATGGACAACAGAATTATTGTTCCTAACTCCAATGAGATTGAGAAAAAAGAATGAGGAACAGTGTCACTAAAGTACTGCTGATGTCTGTGAGTTGTACCTTGATGGTCAGCCAGAATCTTTGTCTGCCACAAACACCTCTAGTGTTTCACCAAGGGGTTAGTGATCAAAATGGAATGATTAGTTATGAAAATGTAAAGATCAGGGTAGCCAAAATGGTGCATGTCAGCAATTGCTGGGTGTGTTCTCAGCTGAAGTTGGGAGGAATGGGGTTCCCTTGGAGGGCCCACCCTGTGGGGTGGCCAGAACTCTGTCCATGGGCTCTGACTCGTCACTGTCAGTGAAGGGACAGTTAAAGAAAACACAGGAATACAGTGATCACTTTGACAGGATTCCCTAAGATTTCCCTTCAGGAAAAACCAAACCCTGTTCTAGTTCTAGAGGCCACAGTGTGAGAGGATTTCTGTGCTTTCCCATCCCTGCCAGTGTCAGTAGAACTTGGGGTGCTGGAGCTGGTCGGTGTCAGTGTCACACCACTCTTGGCTGCAGGGCCACCATTTCGGGTCCTTCAGCCACAGCCACAAGGAAGAGTTGGGGCCCAGAGAACATTTTCCCCCCAAGGAGTGCCTTGGCTTTCAGAAAGCAGAAGATTCTGGTTCCTCCTGTGCCCCATGTGTGCTGCCCCGTCCTGTGGAGTTTGCATGAATCAGCTGAATGGATTATTAGCAGAAGCAGCAAATGATGCTGTTAAAATGTGCAATAGCACATCCTGTGAGCTCCAACAAACACAAATGGGGACTCCACAGAACCACATGGCCTTGGATTATCTGCTTGCTGGCCAAGGAGGAGCCTGGGCTGGCATGGGACAGGAATGTTGCACTGCTCTAAGGGATGGGTTTGAAGGCCAACAGTCAGGAATCACCTTGACACAAAGAGCAGCAGAAGAGTGGCAGAAAGAAGAAAATTATTCTTGGTGGGATTGACTTCATGGCTGCCAAATTGGAGGCTGCTGTGAAATGCATTTGTGGCAGTGCCTGTCATCATTGCAGCGTGTGCACTTGGTGTGCACTCTGACATTCCATGTTAGAGTTCTTGTGATGCTTTGTGCTGGGAAGTGGAGTATTGAGACTTGTGTGAAAAGAGACAGTCTCAAGAAAAGAGAGGCATTTGATAAATAGCAGAGAATAAGAGCAGCTCTTTAGGCATGTTTAAAAAGGAATGTGAATAGCTCAGAGTAATGAAATAAAACAGCACTTCATTGAAGCACAAGAGGAGATGCCTTTCTTCCTTATATGTAAATCTAAACTGTGTTACTGAAAGACTTGTTATGAAGGTTGTAATTCATTGTAGGTCTGAAGACAGATCAAAGTATCAAGGCCTGAACAGGCCCTGAGGCAAAGTTCACCTCTAGATGAACCTTTCAACCAAATGTTCTATTTGTATCCACTCCTTAAGGAAGGATTATTAACAACATGATCAGTGTATGTGTTCCTTGATCAAACATGGATTTATCTTTCTGTATTTAGAAACCAGACCAGGCCCCATCTGGCCTTGTTTGGGGCTGAAGGATCAAAGTCACCTCCCTTGGTTCCTCCTTGAGCCCTGGCCAGGCTTTGGGAGAAAGCAATGAGGAGAATGAAACCAGATGTTCCCACAGTAGCAGTGATGTTAGCTTGTTTGTTTAGCAGTGTAAAAGCTGTGTCCTCTCCCAGCGGGCTTGGAGCCTCCTTGGCTGCAAAGGTGGAGGCACCTGCAGGAATTCCCAGTGTTTGTGAGTGGCTTTGCAGTCCTTGGCTTCCCCAGCTGATGTGTGGATCTGGGTGATGGAAAAGTCTGAGGGGAACTGCTGATGGATCTTTCTTTAATCACTGCAGGCAATCTTTGGTAGTAATGACTGGATGGATTGCTGCGCTTCTTTTCTAATTCTTTGCTAAGGATGATGTGCTTTGCTGAGCTTATCCTTCTGCAATTCTTTGCATCTGTGCAATTATATAAATGACACAATTCCTTAAGTTGGTGTCTGTGTCTTTGGTAGTGACCCTGCCCACTGGTGAAACAGGGCCCCCTCTTGCCTAAGTGTTACTTGGAAAGGCAAAACCCCTCCCTCCAAAATTCCCCCTTCCTCCTTGTTCCCCCCTTCACACACTGAGCATGATGTCCTATGGTCTGGGGTATCCCTGGGCTCAGCTGGGGTCACCTGTCCTGGCTGTGTCCCATGCCAAGCTGCCCCGCAGCCCCAGCCCCTCCCCAGCGTGGCTGACGAGGGGCAGGACAGGCCTTGGCTCTGCTGCAGCTCAGCAAGAACAAAACCATCTCTGCGTGCTCAGCCCTGTGCTCAGCACCGGCCCAGCAGTGTCTCAGTGCCAGTGTCTGTGCCCTCAGTGCCTGCCAGGGGTTTCCATGGCAACTGCCAGCACAGGTGACCCAGGTGTCACCCCCAGTGCCGGTTGCCATGGAAACAGTGCCCAGCACTGCCCCTTTCTGTCTGGCTGACCTGGCCTTTGGCCCTGGCAGTGGCGTTGGCTGCTGGTTCCTGGTGCCTGCCTGGCCAGCGCGGCACAGGGCAGGTGGCCATGGCACGAGCCCCCAGCAAGGGATCCCCTCTGGCTCTGGGCACTGACACCAGCCCTGAGCAAGGGGCCCAGGGCAGGTTTCCATGGCCACCAACCACCACAGCGGGTCCGGGCATTGGTTGCCATGGCACCAAACCAAGGAACGGGTCCCCGTGGCCGTTGCCATGGCACCTGGTGGCACCAAGGAGTGTCACTGCAATTGTACCTGGAACAGCCCTGGCACCGCTTTGTCCTGAGGGTTGCCATGGCAGCCCAGGGCAGCAACAGCTCTGCAGGCAAGTGGCCATGGAACCTGGCTGCAGAAATGGCTCCTTGGGCTGGTTTCCAAAGAAACCTGAACTGATGGGGGTTGCCATGGCACCCAAAGCCAGCAGTGGGGTCACTGCAGTGTCCATGGCAACAGTCCCTTGCAATGGCCCACTGCAGGTTGGGATGATGATCCACCCTCAGAGCTGTCCCAGGGCAGGTCTGGAGAGCTCTTGGTGGCACCTTGGGCTTGGCACACACTTGAGGAGGATGTCTGTTTGCCATGGGGAAACTCAGGAGTTTTAGTTTGCTTCAAAAATCAAAGAAGGAAAATTCCTCTTTGGCTGTGTGCAGCCAGTTCTTCAAGCAAAGCAGGTCCCAGGTGAGTGAGGAGAGACACGATGGGCTTGGGGAATGTGGAGCAAGGTTGTCCACACTGGGTGAGAGCTAAAGGCACAGCTGCTCTGAGCAGGCCAGACCTCCTTAGGAGAGTCCCTGCATCAATATCAGTCACTGAATGCTGCAATCACCTCTTGTGTAATAGGAATAGCAATAAAAGACACTCTTTAAAATAGGATTACATATTTCCTAGAAGCTTATTGAACTATTTCTCCATAACTGTAAAAGGAAACCCTCCTGATGAACTGCACTGGCACAGAAGGAAATCAAGGCAGAGCCGTGTTTTGTCAGGGCTTGCTTGATCCTAATGAGCCTCACTGTGCATTTGGAGCTGAGCCCTTGAACCTCAGGCCCTGGGAGGAGATTGCACAAACCTTTCCAGGAGCCAAAGTCAGAGGAAACACCCAAAGTGTCTCAAGGCATTCATGGGTCTCATTGAGGTCTCTCTCCAACACAGGCTCCTCGTGGACTCCTTGGAGGAGAGAATTGGTGGCCAGGATGGCACAAAAACCTCTCAGAAACTCAGTGTGGAAAGGAAAATCCTTAAAGTATCCTAAACACCTTGAGTGTCTCAAAGCATTAATGAGCCTCAGGTTGGACTTGGGCTCATTTGGTCCCTCAGGAGCTGGGCTGGGGGCTCCAGAGGTGGCTGTGGAGCATTGCCTGTGCTGTGCCAGGGACTGGCAGGCACTGCTGGGCTGGGATAGAGGCTCTGGGGGGATTGGGGTTCCAGGGCAGGGCAGTGCTGGACCTGCCCCTTCCTCTCCCCCCCCCACAAAATCTTTCTAGCTAAGTCTCCTCCAGTCTCCCACAGTAAGGGAGTGTTGGAGGTGAAATCCCAGTTTTGGCCATGGGCTCCTGGAGAAGCAGGACAGTTCTTTCCCATAGGAAGGAGAGCATGGAGCCTTCCCCAGGGGTTTGGGGACAGATGAGAGGTGACCCTCATGAAACCATTGCAATCCAGACTTGTCCTGGACATATTGCTATGGGAACAATCCCTGGATATAAGGAAATTTGGAGGTGAAATCCCAATGCTGGCCATGGATGCCTGGAGTAGAAGGACAGTTCTTTTTCATTTGGAAGGAAAGCACAGAGCCCCAGTGTTCCAGCAGCAGATGAGAAGTGACCCTCAATATGCCAGGGTCAGCCAGACCAGTCATGCACTCCATGGGAGGCCAAACCAGCCAGACCTGTTCTGTGTTCCCTTGGTTTTATGGGGCTCCAGAGTGTCACAATGGTGCCTTGGATCCACAGGGCCCCTCTGTGTCATAAAGGTGACTTGATTAAATGGGTTCCAGCAATGTCACAATGGCCCCTTGATTACAGGAAGACCTGCAGTGTCACACTGGCCCCTAGGTTTGATGAGGTCCCACAATGTCCCAGTGGCCCCCAGGTGTCATAAGGCCCCTCAGTGTCACAATGGTCCCAAGGATTCCATGAGGCCTTGCAGTGTCACAATGGTCTCTGTGGTTCTCCAGGCCCCATAATGTCACGTGACTCCTCTGTTCCATGAGCCCTGCAATGTCACAATGGACCTTTGGACCCTGGGGGTTTGCTGTGTCACAATGGTCTCCTTTGGCTCCACAGTGTCACAATGGGCCATTGATGACAAGAGGACAGTCACCCTGAAGATTTGGTTCCATGCAGCCCTGCAGTGTCACAATGGTCTCCTTTGGTTGCCCAATGTCACAATGGACCACTGACGACAGGAGGTCCTGCAATGTCACAATGGCCCCTTGGTTCCATGCAGCCCTGCAGTGTCACAAAGGCCTCTTGGTTTCACCAGGCCCCACAATATCACAATGGTCCTCTTGGTTCTTTAGGGACCCCCAGGGTCTCAATGGTCTCACTGGTTCCATGAGGCCTCACAGTGTCACAGTGCTTTGCTTATTCCATGGAGCCCCTCAGTGTCACAATGGTCTCCACGATTCCATGAGTGCCCTCCATGTCATAATGGTTTCCTTGGTTCCATGAGGCTGTTAAGTGTCCTACTGGTCTCTCCATGGTTCCATGAGGCCTTACAATGTCACAATGGAGCTTTGGTTCCATGGAGTCTCGCAGTGTCACGATGGCCCCTTGGTTCCATGACACCCCAAAGTGTCACAATGGTCTCCATGGTTCCATGAGTCCCTGCGGTGTCACAATGGACCCTTGGTTTGATGGGACCTCTCAGTGTCACAATGATCCCTACAGTCTATGGAGCCACACAGCGTCAGTACAATCTGATGGCAGAATCTATTCTATGGCCTCACACCCTACTCTATGATGTCACAGACAGCTCTGTGATGTCACAACCCCCTCAGTGATGTCACCAAACCCTCTCTGTGATGTCATACTGCCACTCTGTTATATCACAGCACACACTTTGACATCACAGCCTGCTCTATGATGCCACACAGCCATGCCATGATGTCACAGCCTGCTCTGTGATGTCACAGAATCTCCTCTCTGATGCTCTAGCTGCTCAGTGACATCTCACAACTAACTCTGTGATGCCTCAGACCAGTCTGTGACCTCACACAACCCACTCTGTTCTGTCACACAGTCCCTTTCTGACATCACAGCTGCTCTGTGCCTCTCTGACACAGTCACACAGGTGCTGCTGTGACAGCCCCCTCTGGGACATGCCACAGCCCCTGCCAGTGCTGAGCCTCTGTGAGCTAAGGTTCAATTCCACCTGTCCAATCTTTTATACACAAACCTTTGAGAAATTCTGGGGCTGGGATTGAAACCAGCTACTCCCAGTCTCCTCTCTTAGAAGGAATTTGAGAAGTCTAGGGGCTCTGCAGGGATTTGAGGATCCATGGTGGGTGTTGGATGTCATTTCTCCACCTCATGTCTCAGCAGGAGTTTCTCCAAAATAGAAATAAAGGTTTTGCCTGAAGCTCCCACTGTGCCCATGACAGGAACCCCTGTGAGTGTCTGGGACATCCCGGCTTTTGGTCATCTGGGGACTCCTGGGATGTCACTGTGGAGCCCCCGTGAATACCTGTGACAGATCGGTGCCTTTGCAGCCCAAGGTCCCCTGGGATGTCACCATGGAATGGCTGTGACTGCCTGTGACCACACGGCTCTTTACCATCCCCAGAAAGCCCTGGGAGGTCTCCATGGAGCCCCTGATTCTGCCTGTGACATTGCTGCTCTTGAACAGCCTGGAGACTCTTGGAAAGTCCCCATGGAGCCCCTCTGAGGTCCTGTGACAAACATGATTCTTAGTAGGCAATGATCACCAGCCCTCTGTTACTATGGTGAGTTTTTATGGCAACCATCACCAGTCCCCTGTTGCTATGCTCAGTCCCTCAGCAGCTCCATGCAGACCCCATGCCAGGGGTGGTTGCCATGGACACCAGCTCAGGCCTGCAGACAGAGCCCGTTGCCATGGCAACCATTCACTGTCCCATCCCCAGGATCATGGGACTCCAGAACAACAGAATTGGCTGAGCTGGGAGGGACCCATCAGGATCCTCGAGTCCAACTGCTGGCCCTGCACAGGACGCCCCAACAATGCCAGCCTGGGCCTGGCAGCGCTGTCCAAACCCTGCTGGAGCTCAGAGAGCCCTGGAGCTGGGACCCTTCCCTGGGGAGCCTGGGCAGGGCCCCAGCAGCCTCTGGGGAAAAACCTTTTCCTGAGATCCAACCTCAGCCTGCCCCGACTCAGCTGTAGCCGTTCCCTCCAGTCCTGTCCCTGGACACCAGAGTGAAGAGGTTCCCACAGCCCCAGCCAGGGACCCACTCCCAAGGCTGTTGCCATGGCCACCAGGGCTGGAACCAGCTGGGATGCTCGGTTTCCTCAGGCCGGGGTTCAGGAATGGGATTCCCCAATTTCCTGCTCCTGCTAAAACCGCACTGCCCTCACTGCCCTTCCGCCTCCCATGGAAAGCACAAAAGGCAAAGATCCCGGGCTGGGATAAGAACAATTTATTGGGAACAGAAATGAGATAAGCAACAAACAGGAACAGGAACAATATTTATAACAGAAGAAGTAAGAGAAACTGCTTACAGGGAAAATGACAACAAAAAAAAAAGACACTGTGACTGTCTTTTTCCGGCCATGTATTTTCCCCTGCTTGGAAAGGACACCCTTCTCCTCAGGGGGGGAGAGAGAGAGAGAGAGTCTCTTTCCTGTCCCTGGCAATGACCTGAGGTGGGAGTGAATGTAATGACACGGCCATGGCCAGACCTTCATGTTCTTCAATCCCACACCATGTCATTGGCAGGGGCAGGAAAAGGTATAAATGTCTTCCCAGCATGGATCATGGGGAACATGGATCATCAGGGCTCTTCCTAATGCATGTCCTCCAATGGGGGATGAAGCTGGAGCAGTGAACTGCAGTGGGGGCATTTGCAGGGCTTCCATTACCGATGCCTCTGTTGGTGTCTGGTCAAGTGATAGCTACGACTGAAGCTCTTCCCACACTGGGGACACTCGTAGGGCCTCTCCCCAGTGTGGATGCACCGGTGCCTGACAAGGTTGGAGTTGCGCTTGAAGCCCTTCCCGCAGTCGGGGCAGCGGAAGGGCCTCTCCACTGTGTGAATCCGCTCATGCAGGAGGAGATTGGAGCTGGTGTGAAACCTCTTCCCACACTGGGGACACTCATAGGGCCTCTCCCCAGTGTGGGTGCGCCGGTGCCTGACGAGGTGGGAGTTGCGCTTGAAGCCCTTCCTGCAGTCGGGCAGCAGAAGGGCCTCTCATCCGTGTGAATCTGCTTATGAAGAAGGAGACTGGAGCTGGTCTTAAACCTCTTCTGGCACTCAGGACACTCATAGGGCCTCTCCCCAGTATGGATGCGTTGGTGGGTGAGGAGGTCAGAGCTGCAGCTGAAGCCCTTCTCACATTCCCCACACTCATAGGCCCATTCCCCGGTGTGGATCATCTGGTGGCTGATCAGGTGGGAGCTCTGCCTGAAGCTCTTCCCAAACTCCAAGCACTTGTAGGGCTTCTCTTCTATGAGGTTCTTCTGTAGGGATTTGTCCTCCCTGGTCTCCATCCTCAGCTCCTGCTCTGGGGGAGGAAGGACAAGGAGACAATGGGATTTGCCTCCATGCCAGAGGGAAGGGGAACGAAATCGCCCCAGTGCATCCACAACAGAATGGCAGTGGCAGCAGGGCTGTCCTGCAGCCGGGGGCTGTGCTGGGCTGGGAGATGGAGCAGGAGAGAGGGGGAAAGGGGCACTGACTTCCTCCTCACCTGCCTCGGTGTCCCGGGTCATCTTCCTCTTCCTTGCAGCCTCCCCCTCCATCACGTCAAGGTTAGGGAATGGGAAATCCTTATTTGGGGAAAAAACAGATTGGATGAGCACAGTGGGTTAGGGGGCTCCTCCTGCCCAAGTCCATCTCTAGTGTTGCAGCACATCCACAATGAGCCTCTGTGGGCAACCTGCATACCCAGAGTCTGGAACACACTTAACCTGCTGACAGACAAGTCCAATAATGGATCTTTGTGCAGAGGTCCAAACACAGTTTAGTGCAATGAAGAAAAGCCAGGGACAGAGACAAAATGGGGCTGAGGACACAGGGTTCTATATGGGGAGAAAGGGGCGGAGCTGAGGGTCCAGGGCCAATGGGAACTGAGCACAAATGGCGCAGAGGAGGGGCAGCCAAATGGGGAACCAATGAGGTAACAGGGGTGGAGCATTGCAGTAAACCAGGACCAATAGGGGACAAGAGAGGGGAGAACATTCTAGGGGCAGTATATATAAGGGAAAACCAGCATTGAACTGGGTGATACCAATGGAGCCTGCTGCATTACTATGAGCCTGGAAATGCTGATGGCTGAGACCATTATACTCAGAGGGGTGTCTCTCTTTAACCCTGGTCACCTTTGCCCTGAGGGACTGCAGCTCCAGTGTTGGGCACCCAGACCTCCACACTCTAGAACTCACCGGGAATCTGGTGCCCGTGTAAACCAACAAAACACCAAGATTCAGTCCACCAAAATACACAAATGACCAAGATTCAGCAAAAAATACCAACCCTGGGTTTCCTATCTCTGGTCTCTCCCCTTTGGGCTCCTGGAGGCCGCCCCTATCTCGGTTGGGGTGGGTCAAGTTTGTATTGGTATTTCCCTCCCTGGGCTGCTGGGGCTCCTGGCAATCCCACAGGTTCCCCTTCTCTTGGCTCACCACTTTGGCATCACAGCCATCCAAGGGATCATCAGCACTGTCTGGGGTCCCAATTTCAACATCCTGGGGTTTCCATGGGTCCTTCTGTCCATGCTGCCAACATGTCCAGGCTTCTGGAGCACCCCCAGCTCTCGTACTGCCCGTTTCTGCTTCCCCCATTGCCGGTTTCCCTGCCAGCCCTGCCGGTGCCGGGCGATCCCCACGTGGCTCTGGGCTGACAGTGCAACTCCAGGGCCGGGCAGAGGCAGCCCCAGCACGGGGGGACCCTGCATCCTCCGCTGCCTCGGCAGCCGCGCCCAGCCCCGGGCACAGAGCTCCGGCAGCCCCCGCCGCCCCCTGCCCAGGGAGCCCCGGGGACCCCTGCAGCCGGGGCTGGCTCCGAGCGAGGCGGCCCCCGAGCCCGGCTGCGTCGCCAGGGGGGCACGGCGAGCCCGGGGCCTCTGTGCCAGCGCTTCCCCCGCTCTCGCTCAGCCTTTGCCCGGCCCGACCCCCCGAGCCCCGGCAGTTCCCGCACGGCCACGGCCGGGCCGAGCCGCTCCCCTCAGAGCCCGCTGCGGACACGGCTGGGCCGGCCCGGCCACACGGAACCGCCTGCGCCCGTGGCCCACGGGCCGCCGAGCGCTGCCCGGGCCGCCCGGGCCTCGGCCCCGAGCACAGAGCTCTGCCCGGGGCTCCAGGCCCGAGGGGCGGCTCCGGGCCCGCCCGGCCGCTCCCGGCTCCCACAGCCCGCCCGGGGCCGCCAACAAAACATCCAATAACAAATCCACAAACCAACCACTGCCACCCTGTCCTGCTGCGCCTTCCCAGGCACCCCAAGCCCGCGGCAATGCCCCCAGTGCCCCGGGACAAAAAGCTGCTCCGGCCGAGCCCCTTGGAACCCCCACCTGCGGCCCGGCCTTGGCACTCCGATCCCGGCAGCTGCCCCGCTCTCGCAGCTGCGGCTCTGGGGAAGGGAGGCTCTGAAACTGAAACTTTGTTCCTTTTGCCTGGCTGCAGAGACCCCCAGGGCGTTCTCTGCACACAGTCCCAGCCCCCAGCCCTTGCTGAAGGCGCTCCCTGTAAATGTCCCGCTGCCAGGGCCCTGTCCTTGCTGTCACCTGCTGGGGCTGGACAGAGCTCCTGGACTTGCATTTCCAGCTGCTGTGCAGCCAAAGCTGAGGGATCTGCAGCTGCCTGAATGCAACAACTGGAACAGGAGCCTCTCTCCATGGGGAAATCTCCCCCTCCTGTGCCAGCCCGTGGCAGTGCTGCCATTCTCTGCTGCTGCTGCTGCTGGGGCACTCGGGGGTCTGGCTGAGCAGCAAAGCTGACCCTGAGCCAGGAGCTTTCCTTGGCTGCTGCAAAGCCTCGGCACACAAAGCCCTTCCCAGTGCTGTGCCCTGCACCAGGAGGGATTGTGCCAGCGGAGCTGACCCAAAATTCCTTCTCCCAGGCAGCTTTAGGACACCCAAAACAGAGAAGCCAGAGCCCACTCTCAGCTTTGCGCAGTCCTCCAGAAGAATCCTGAGTGTGAAGCAGCCTGGGAACAGGGTTTAGTGTCAGGGGAGGGGAACTCAGAGCCCTTTTCTGCCCTGTGGGCTGAGGCTCTGCATTTCCAATGGCCCTGCAGCTGCCAAAGGGGCCGTTTTGGCTCAGCTGAGACCAATTCTGCTGAGTACCTGTCCTAAACCTGCTTTTCCTGCAAATGTGTCCAATGCATCCTCGTTTATTGCAGCTCCAGGTGTCGTGTGCGTGCAGGTGTGACATATGAGGGATGGAACAGCTCTGATGGGGGGAGTTCTCTTTTTCTCCTTTTCATTTGCGTTTTTTTTCTTAGTTGGTTATGGTTTTTTGGGGGTTTTTTTGCATGCTTTTGTTTGGGTTTTCTTAGTTTTCTTTTGTTTTGTTTTTTTTTTTCTTTTTGAAATAACTCCCCCTGTCAGCTCTGGGCAGAGCCCTGTCACTGTGTCTGACACTTGTCTGTGGCCCTGTGCAGGTGGCCAGGGGGACCTTCCCCAAGCTGTGTGCAGAGGAATCCACATCAGCCCAGACCGGGGTGGGCAGTGGCCGCTCAGTTCCATGGACTGGACGTGGCTCTGGACGCTTCCCTTGGAGCAACTGCAGGGAGGGAACGCTGGGGCTGTCACTGCTGGGGTGTCACACACAGGGGAACGCTGGGGCTGTCACTGCTGGGGTGTCACACACAGGGGAACGCTGGGGCTGTCACGGCTGGGGTGTCACAGACAGGGGAACGCTGGGATTGTCACTGCTGGAATGTGACAGGGGAGTGCTGGGGCTGTCACCGCTGGGGTGTCACACACAGGGGAACGCTGGGGCTGTCAGTGCTGGGGTGTCACACACTGGGGAGCGCTGGGGCTGCCCTGCTACTCCCCTGTCCCCACCAGCTCTGCCAGGACCTCAAGGGGATTCAAATGCTGAGCCAAAGGGTGAGAATTGAAGAAGGGGCTGAACTGGGAGAGATCACTTGGGTTCATCAAGTCACAAATTCACAGAATCACAGAATTACTGGGTTGGAAAAGACCTTCAAGATTATCAAATCAAACCCAGCCCTAACACCTCAACTAGACCTTGGCACCGAGTGCCCCATTGTGTCTTTTTTTAAACACATCCAGAGATGGTGACTATACAACTACCCTGGGCAAACCAATTGAATACTTTATCACCCTTTCTGTAGAAAACTTTTTCCTAATATCCAACCTATATTTCTCTTGGCGCAGCTTAAGACTGTGTTCTCTGGTTCTTACAGTTGTTGCCTGGAGAAAGAGACCGAGCCCCACCTGACTACAACCACCTTTCAGGAAATTGTGGAGAGTTGTAAGGTCACCTCTGAGTCTACTTTTCTCCATGCTAATCAACCCCAGCTCCCTCAGACACTCCTCACAGGACTTTCATTCCAAGCCCCTCACCAGCCTTCTTGCCCTTTTCTGGACATGCTCCAGACCCTCCATGTCTTTCCTAAACTGGGGGGCCCAGAACTGGACACAGCATTTGAGGTATGGTGCCAGTACAGGGGAAGAATGCCAAGTACACCAGTGCCCAGCACAGGGGAAGAATCACTGCCCTGCTCCTGCTGGCCACACCATTCCTGATCCAGGCCAGGAGCCATTGGCCTTCTTGGCTACCAGGGCACACTGCTGGCTCATGTCCAGCCAGCTGTCGACCAGTACCCCCAGATCCCTTTGTGCCTGGGCACTTTTCAGCCACACCATCCCCAGGTATCACATTGCAGGGGGTTATTGTGGCCAAAATGCAGGACTGGACACTTGGACTAATTTAACTTCATCTTACTAGACTCTGCCCATCCCTCCAACCATTCCAGGTTGCCCTGCAGAGCCCTCCATCCCTCCAATAGATGCTCACATGCTCCCAGCTTAGTGTCATCTGCAGATTTACTAATGAAAGCCTCAATCCCCTCATCCATGTCATCAATAAAAACATTGAACAGAGCTGGGCCCAGCACAGAGCCCTGTGCTGGGCCCAGGTGCCTGGCTGCCAGCTGAATGCAGCACTGTTCACCAGCACTCTCTGGGCCAGCCATGCAGCCAGTTCTGAACCCAGCACAGAGTGCTCCTGTCCCAGCCCTGGTCTGCAGCTTTTCCAGGAGTGTGCTGTGGGAGACAGTGCCAAACTCCTGGTCCTGGCTCCAGGAGATGCCCAGCACAGGCTGCTTATGCCCACTCAGTGCCAGCCCCTCTCCCCAGGCCAGCACAGCAGCCCTGGGCAGGGGACAGAGGGGCCTGGCCAGAGCTGGTGCCTGCAGCAGCAGCTCCCGCTGGATTCCTCCCAGCAGGCACAGAAACGCTCCATTGCTCTTCTCCCTGGCAATCCCTTTCGCCTCTGAGCGTGTCCTGGCCAGTCAGGCTGGCTTGTCCTGCTGCCCCAGCCCCTGCTCCCCACAGGGTCCTGAGCTGGTGCTGCTGCTTGGGACACACCAGATTCTGCTGCTGGCCATGGCTGGGGCTGCAGGGAAGCAGCAGCTCCGGGGGAAGGTTGCAGAAAGGCTCTGGGCACTGAGGTGGAAAGAGCACCCCAGGGTCCACAGGTTCTCTGTGCGAGAGCTGAGCTTGTGACCCCCTGAGCCCTCCCAAGTGCTGGGGCTGCAACTCCAGCTCCAGAGGAGATGTGACAGATGGGAGCAGAGACAAAAAATTCCTGCTGGATTATTTCTTGTGTTTGCTTATACAAGTGACCTGGAGTCTTATGTAAATGAGGTGTTTTGTGTCAGATAACACTGGTAGAGTGATAAGAATAATATTTTTTTAGCTGAAAATAATATTATAATAATATAATACACAATGAGAAAAAAAACCCACAATATGATCAGAAGAGCATCTGAGTTTTTCAGAGGACAAGAGACTCTTGGATGTTCCAGTAGTCAAACCTGTTCAAATACTTTCCTCAGGGCTTTTTTGAGATGAGAGGTGACCACCACAGGCCAAGGCCAGCCAGAGCTCTTTGTCCTGGCAGCTTTTGTCTGGGAGAACCCTTGCATATAGAGAATTTTTCAGGGGGAGTATCAATTTTGGCTGTGGGCACCTGGAAAGAGGAATGGTTCTTTTCCATAGCATGGAAAGCACAGAGCCCCAGTTCTCCAGGGGCTGATGAGAGACAGCCGTCAACATTCCAAGATCAGCTGGACCTGTCAGGTGGCCCCTAGGAGGCCAAGCCAGCCCAATCTGTTCCATGTTCCCTTGGTTTCATGGCACTCCACTCTGCAGTGTCACAATGTTCTCCTTGCTTCTGAAGTGTCACCAATGGCCCCTTCCTTCCATGAGGCCCCACAGGGTCACAATGGCCCTTTGGTTCCATGAGGCCCCATAGTGTCACAATGGTCTTCATGATTCCATGGGGCCTTGCAATGCCACAATTGTCTCCATGGATCCACAGTGCCCCGCAGGATCACAACGGCCCTTTGGCTCCACGAGGCCCTGAAATGCAGCAATGGCCTCTTGGTTCCACAAAGCCCTGCTGCTTCACACTGGCCCCTTGGGACCATGCAGCTCAAATGAACCACAAAGATGTCCTTGGTTCCATGAGGCTTCACAGTGTCGCAATGGTCCCTTGGATCCATGGTACCCTGCAGGGTCACAATGGTCACCCCATAGTGTCACAAGGGCCCCTTTGTTCCATGAGGCCCTGAAGTGTCACCATGGTGGCACAGGGAGTAAAGGACAGAGCCCCAGTGTTTCAGGGGCTGATGAACAGCAACCACCAGAGGCCGAGGCCAGCCAGATCTGTCTGTCCTGGCAGCTATCATCTGGGAGCAAGAGAATAAATATCTTGGATTTTGTATCTTGGATATACAGAATTTTGGGGACAGAATCCCGATTTCTGCCCATGAGTGCCTGGATGAGAAGGCCAGTTCTTTCCCATAGGAAGGAATGCACAGAGCCCCAGTGTTTCCAGGGCAAACTAGAGGTGACCACCAGAGGCTAAGGCTGTCTGCCCTGGCAGCTTTTGTCTGGGAGAAACACTTACATATAGGGGATTTTGGAGAAGTACCAATTTTGGCCATGGGTGCCTGGACAGGAGAGATGGTGCTTTTCCATAGAAAAGAAAGTCCAGAGCCCCAGTGTTTCAGGGGCACATGAAAACAGCCCCTCAACATGCTGAGGTCAGTTGAGCCAGTCAGGCCAAGCCAATCAGGCCTGTTAGCTGTTCCCTTGGATCCCTAAGGCCCTGCAGTGTCACACTGGTGGTGTCATATTGGATCCTTGGTACCACAAGGCCCAGCTGTGCTACACTGGCCCCTTGTTTCCATGGGGCCCCATGGTGTCACAATGGCCCCTTGCTTCCATGAGGCCTTGCAGTGTCACAGTGGTCTCCTCAGTCCTGCAATTGACCCTTGGTTCAATGAGGCCTTGAAGTGTCTCAATGGTCTCCAGTATTCCATGAGGCCCTGCAATGTCACAATGAACCTTTGGTTCCATAAGTCCCACATTGTTCCATGAATCCTTAGCTCCCTCGAGCCCTGTAGTGTCACAATGGTCTCCTTGGTTCAATGGTGCCACACAGTGCCGCAATTGCCCTTTGGCCCAACAGGGCCTCATAGTTTCACAATTGTTCTTTTGCTTCAATGAGGCCTTGTAGTATCACAATGGCCCCTTGGTTCCATGGGGACATACAGTGCCACAATGGCCCTTTGGCTTCACAAGGCCTCAAAGTGTAAAAATGGCCTCCATTGTTTCATGAGGCCATGCTGTATCATAACTCCATGATGCTCCAGAGTGTCACAATGGCCTCCTTGGTTCTGCACTTTAAGAATGCCCCTTTGGTCCCTTGGAGCCCCACAGTGTCACTATTGTGCCCTTGGTTCCATGAGGCCCAGCAGTGCCACAATGGTCCTTTGGTTCCACAAGGCCCCATGTGTCACAATGGCCTCCTTGGTTCCATGATGCCCCATAGCACAACAATAGTCTCCTTGGTTCCCTGATGCCCTGTAGCATAATGGCCTCCTTGGTTCCATGATGCCCCATAGCACAGTAATGGTCTCCTTGGTTCCATAATGTCCCGTAGCATAGCAATGGTCTTCTTGGTTCCATGATACCCTGTAGCACAGCAATGGGTCTCCTTGGTTCCATGATGCCCTGTAGTATAGCAATGGGTCTCCTTGGTTCCACGGTGTCAGAATGGCCCCTTTGTTCCACGGAGCCCCACAGTGTCACTGTGGTCCCCTTGCTTCCATGAGGCTCTGCCTTCGTACAATGGCCCCTTGGTTACAATGGGTTCCAAGGCTCATAATGGTTTCTGTGGTTCCATGAGGCCCTGCAAGATCCCAGTGCACCCTTGGTTCCAAGGGGCCCCTCAGTGTCACAAGGGCGGCCTTAGTTCGACAAGGCCCTGCAGTGTCTCAGTGGCCCCTTGGCTCCATGAGGCATAGCAGAATCAGAATGGCCCCTTGGTTCCATGGAGTACCATGGTGTCACCATGGTCCCATTGGTTCTATAGGGCCCCGCAGTGTAACAATGGACTTTTGGTTCCATGGGGTTCCACTGCATCACAATGGACCCTTTGTTCTATGAGGTTCCAAGTACCACAGCTGGCGCCTTGGTTCTGCTGAGCCTCTGCTGTCTCCAAATCTCCAAAATATCAAAATAAGACTCCTTAACACTAATTTGGTGTTTAAGAGAACATCATTTATTCAGGCCTGAGGTCCAGCAGGTGATAACTCCGTATATGGAAAGGTGACTCTACCAGTGCATCGCCTATATACAGTCACTATGTGTATATTAAAATTTACCAATTTCCATAAAGCTCTCCCCAAGTTCCCAGATTCAGTCCTTGCTTTTTCTATCACTGCATTCTTGAGCCAGATGTCTTCATCTTCTCTTCCAATCATTCCTGCTGGGAAAGCAGGCCCTGAATGCATTATTTATGTGTTGAAAGTTCACAGGCACAGTAAAAACTGAATTAAACCTTTTGGTATCAAGGCCAAAGCGTTGTGTGGGCAGGCAGAGGCAGGCAGGAGGCAGAGCTGTCAGCAAAGGAAGGAGCCAGCCAGGTGAGGCAGCCGGGGGATGACGACAGCCTGCAGGGACAGAGGCACAGGGCAGGGACACCGTAGGACAGCCTGGGCTGCACAGGGCACAGGGATGGGCAGCAGCTGCAAGGCCCTGACAGAGCCAACTCCTGCAGCACTTGGGCCATGGCTGCTGGCCCTGGGGCCACGAAGGGACAGGTGACACTTGCAGCCCTGGGGCCTCATTGCCTCCTTGTCCCTGCTCAGCAGCCTGGCAGGGGCCACCCCACAGTCCTGCCCTTGGCATTGCACATCCCCACATCCCAGTGCCCATCCCAGGAAGAGCCCTGAGCAATGAGGGCGGGACAGGATCTGCCTTGCCAGCGTCTGGGGCTCAGGCCTTGGTCCTTTGCATTCCTGAAACAAATCCAGGTTTGCTCAGCACCAGAGACACCTTTGCCTTGCTTGTCCTCATCTGTCATCACTGCCTCCAGTGTTCTGCTCTAGCTGGAACCTGGGGACACTTTCCCAGTCGTGTCCCTCAGAAGGATCTATTTTATGTATGAGAAACTTTAGTGTTTCAACCACATTTTGAATTCTTGAGAAGTTCTTTGAGCACACTCTAAGGGAATGAGTCTGATGCAAAGAGCACCAAAGCCCTAGAGGATCATTCAAGTCCTTGTGCTGTGTCTGTGCTGCTGAGCCGGGCTGGGCTCCTGGCCCAGAGGCAGCTCCTGGCAAGGGCAGCGCTGCAGAGAGACAGCTCTGGCCAGGAGCAGCTCCTGTGCACAGCCCAGCAGGGCTGGGGCACTGCCAGGGCACCTCAGGGACACCAGCAGGGCACAGACAGAGCTCACAGGGGCTCAGCACTGGCAGGGACTGTGGATGTCCCCGAGGGGGCTGTGTCACAGCAGCACCTCTGTGGCTGTGTCAGAGAGGCACAGAGCAGCTGTGATGTCAGCAAGGGGCTGTGTGACAGCACAGAGTGGGGTGTGTGAGGTGACAGGTTGGGCTGTGACATCACAGAGTTTGTTGTGTGAGGTCATAAAACAGCTATGGCATCATAGAGCAGGCTGTGATGTCACTGGCTGGGCTGTGACATCACAGGGTGGCTGTATGACATCACAGTGTTGTTGTGTGCAATCACTGAGTGGGGTGTTGCATCACAAAGCAGACTATGACATCAGAGGGTGGATGTATAACACCACAGAGTTGGATGTGAATCTCAGAGCAGACTGCAACATTATAGAGAGGGCTGTGAGATCACTGGTTGGTTATGTGACATCATAGAACAGGATGAAATGTCACATGGTGGTGATGTGATATGATAAGAGTGGGCTTTGACATGGACTGCATTGGGACATCCCAGAGTGGATGGTGAGGTCACAGAGCAGACTCTGCCATCATGGTGGGCCGCTCTGTGACATCACAGACCAGGCTGTGAAATCATAAAATGGCAATGTGACATCACAATATTGACTGTGACATCATAATGTGGCCTATGACATCACAAGAGGACTGTATGACATCACAGGGCTGTGTGACGTCCCAAGGACTATGTGACATCACAGGGTCAGTGTGACATCACAGGGGCTGTGTGAACTTACAGGGGCTGTGTGAGGTCACTGGGGAGGTCACTCTGCCCTGTCCCCCCTCACAGTTCCCCCCACAGCAGTCCAACACTGCTCGTGCACAGCGGGGTCCCCTGTCCCCCCGGGTCCCCCTGCCCCCAGCACCGCAGCCTCCCCCAGAGGATGTTCCATGAGATCGACCCCAGAGCCTGACACGGGGACGGGGGGCCGGGGCCCTGGGGGTGGGACAGGGGGACAGGGACCCCCCGGCAGCCTCCCCGTGTCCCCCAGGGCCAGAGCCTGGGCCAGGGCTCCTTCACCCTGTTACGAACGAGGCCTTGAGAGCACTGAAAAAATCCCTGGGAAGGGATCAGCAAAAACCAGATTTAATATTAAGGGACAGCAGCACAAAGTTCCTTGGCAAGAGTAACTCTGCTCCTGACTGGACACTTCAAGCACACCAGGGAAACAAAGCAACAACAAAACCAAACAGAATCCAGGCAATCAAACCAGAAATGAACTGAGAACTG
Source organism: Fringilla coelebs (assembly GCF_963513975.1). NCBI lineage: Eukaryota > Metazoa > Chordata > Aves > Passeriformes > Fringillidae > Fringilla > Fringilla coelebs. The sequence goes on from NW_028167583.1 coordinate 1,058,729, forward strand.
TCCCTGTGTGTGTGTGTGGCAAAATGGCAGTGAGGGCAAGGATTAAAGGAATACAGCCCAAAAGGTTAACAGAGCTCAAACTTAATAGGACTTAACTTTGACTGATACCTTAAACTTCACAATTTAGCAAAAGAATGGCACTTAACAGTATTTAACCTAACTTAAAATCTATGACATTGCAATTTAACAGAGGAATAACATTTAACAGTATTTAACTCCACTTATAACATATATTAAACAACCTAGCAGAAGAACAGCTCTTAACAGCATTTCACTTCTCCTAGACCTTGTAATTTAACCTCACCTACAGGCCTGACTGACTCAGCTATCCAAGGCACTCAAACCCCTCAGAGAACAGCATTTCTGCCACATTTCCCCAGCACAGGCACTCCTGTGTGCACACAGACACCAAGAGTCAGTGCAAGGCACCTGGGAGGAATTCCCCTGAGGGCAGGGAATGCTCACTGCTGATGCTTTGGCATCTCCCCAGCAGGTGAAGGGCTGAGCCTGGAGGAGTGGGGGGATCGGCCCAGGCTCTGTCGTTGTTTGGGATCCCTGAGTGCAGCAAATGGGAGAGTTCCCGGCTGGGAGAGGCCCCACTCAGAGGGAGTCGCTGGCCCAGGAGAGCTCCAAGGGCTCCTTTTGGAGCGCTGTTTGCAGGGCCCCACGAGAGGGGCTTCAGTCCCAGCAATGGCTCATCCTGGCCACACTTGGGATCAGCAGCTTTCTTTGGCAGGGTGAGAACAGGGATGTTGTGCCACTGAGGGAACAGAAACAGCTCCCAGGGCTGCTCCTAAAGGAGCCAGGAGCTGTTTGGGCAGCAGCAGTGCCTGGAGCAGACAGTGTTTGTGATGAGCTGCAGAGGAGCTGAGCCCAGGGGCTTTTGGCCAAGGCCGAGGCCCAAGGAGCATTTCTCAGCTGGCAGGGCGGCCTGAGAAGGGGAGGGGGGAATGCAGCAGCACAGGGCCATGGAACCAAGGGGCCATTGTGACACTGTGGGGCCCCATGGACTCATGGAGAGCACTGTGACATTGCTGGGCCTCATGGAACCAAGGGGACTGTACTGCTGCTGTGTGACTCCATGGAATGTAGGGATCACTGTGACACTGAGAGGCCCCATCAAACCAAGGGTCCAGTGCGACAGTGTGGGGCTTCATGGAACTGTGGAGAACATTACGGTACTTTGGGGTGTCATGGGACCAAGGGGCCATTGTGACACTGTGAGACCCCATGAAACTAAAGGTCCATTGTGATATTGCAAAGCCTCATGCAATCTTGGAACTAGGGAAAGAACATTAAGACTCTTCACAGCCTCATGGAACCAGGGAGCCATTGTGACACTGAGGGGACTCACGGAATCATGGAGACCATTGTGACACTACAAGGCCCCAAGGAATAAGCAAAGCATTGTGACACTGTGTAGCACCATGGCACCAAGGAGACCATTGTGACACTGTGGGGTCTCATGAAACCAAGAGGCCTTTGTGACACTGCAGGGCTGCATGGAACCAAGGGGCCATTTTGACATTGCAGGGCCATCTGTCATCAGTGGTCCATTGTGACACTAAGAAACCAAGGGGGACCCCTGTGACACTGCAGGGCTTAATGCAACCAATGCTCCAGGGTGACACAGAGAGCCACCTGTCATCAATGGTCCATTGTGACACTGTGGAGCCAAAGGAGACCATTGGGACACCAGAAACACCATGTTCCTAAGGTCCATTGTGACATTGTAGGGCTCACAGAACAGAGGAGCCACGTGACATTGTGGGGCCTGTGGAACCACAGAGACCATTGTGACACTGCGAGGCCTCATGGAATCATTGGGACCCTTGTGACATTGCAGGGCCTTAAGGAACCTGGGGGCCACTGTGACACTGTGGGACCCCATGGAAGCAAGGTGCCCTTGTGACACCTCAGGGCCCCAAAAAACCAAGGGAACACAGAACAGGTCTGGCTGGTTTGGCCTCCCATGGGCCACCTGACTTGTCCAGTCGACCTTGGCATGTTGAGGGCCTCTTCCCTTCTGCTGCTCAAACACTGGGCTCTGTGCTTTCCTTCCTATGGTAAAGAATTGTCCTTCTGCTCCAGGCACCCGTGACCAGAATTGGGATTTCTCCACCAAATTTCCTTATATCCAGGCATTGTTCCCATAGGAATATTGCCAGGACAAGTCTGTCTGGCAGTGGTTTCACAAGGGTCACCTCTCACCTGTCCCCAAAACCCTGAGGAACACTCCGTGCATTCCTTCCTGTGGAAAAGAACTGTCCTTCTTGGCCAGGTGCCCATGGCCAAATTTGAATTCCATCTCCAACATTGCCTGTTGCGACAGACTGGAGGAGATTGTTGACTCAAAATATTTCATGTGTTGGGGAGGAAGGGGCAGGTCCAGCCTTGCCGTGCCCTGGAACCCCAATCCTCCCAGAGCCTCCGTCCCAGCCCAGCAGTGTCTGCCAGTCCCTGGCACACCCCAGGCAATGCCTCACACCCACCTCTGGAGCCCCCAGCCCAGCTCCTGAGTGACCAAATGACCCCAAGTCCCAGCTAGGGGAAGGGCCCAGGAAGACCAAGGGTGACCACAAGGCAAGAACACATCTTGACCCTACCTCCTCTTGGAATTTCCACCTGAACAACACTGGAATCCAGGTGTGGGTGCTTCTCTGTATCTTATTTGTCTTTCACACTTTCTGTGTCTACTTCTTCTATTTCGGGCTCCTTTCAAATATTGACTGACTTAAAATTGAATGGGCTTAGAGTTTCTGAAGTTGAATGGGCCAAGTTAATGCTTTAAGAAGTGTTTTTGGTTTATTTACTGTCATATTAAATCATCTGCTAAAGTTTCTCTGATTTTCTAAAGTTGCCTATAAAGGCTGTTTGGTTGTCCTGAGCTACTGAGAATCTCTTGTAGGTTTTTCTCCAGTACATCCAACTCAGAGGACACAAACAATTGTAATTCCTTTTAAATGTCTCCTTGAGAGAATTGTTTGGGGGATGGGAGTCAGGGCTTGTCCATCCTGCTTGGCACAGCCCAGGCAGGGCTTTCCCAGCCACATTCCACACTCCATTTCCCAGCTGGAGCTGCTGGTGCCTCTGAGTTGTGCTGCCCCAGCCCCAGGGGTGCTCTCCTTGTCTGCCCATTGTCCCACGGGCTCTGGGCAGGGATGGCCTCAGTGAGGGCTGCTGACATCCTCAGCAACTTGGAGGCTGCTGCTGAATTTTACTGCTCCAGAGGCTTGAAGTGTATTCAAACTGAATAGATCATATTTTAAAAGACAGTGAGAAAACACTTTTTAGGCCCTGCTTAAGTTTTTCTTCCTGTTAATTTATTGATATGTGCAATCTCCAAATGACACTGAATCCCAGTACCTCCTCATGCTGTTTGAATGGATATGAAAATCAAGACCCTTCATGGCTAACAATCAGTCAGACTCTGCCCCAACCCTCTCCCCACCATCTCCCCCCATCCAAGCCCTGGCACTCAGAGCAGCCTTGTGCAAATCTGAGCTGCCTCCAGCCCAGCCTGCACCTGCAGGTTTCAGCTCCTTGGCTCCAACTCCAACCTGCTTTCCCTGCAGAAGGAGCTGCCCGAGACACAGAGAGATGTTCATTTATTGTCAGCCAACAAAGCCAGGGGAAGGCACAGCTACATCAAATGCAAAAGTCATTCTTCTCCCTGGCTCTGCCCTGCCCCTGATCCCCACAGCCTGTCCTGTTCCCTTCATCCCTCCTTTGCCAGGGACTTTCTGGGACAAGGGAGCTCTGCTCTGGCTATGGAGAGAGGTCCAAGTGGAGCCCCTGGAGTGGGAACCACAACTCATAAGGTTTGTGACCTTTGAGAAACTGTTATGACTCAGAGGCACAGAAAGGCTTTTCTTCTTGGCCAACAGAAAAAATGGTGAAAATGATAAAATTTAATAGACATCCAAACCCTTCTCTCAGCTCCTTTGACATCCCAGTAGCATCTGGCATGTCCACCATCCACATGGGATTGCCATTCAGGAAGGATTTTAGACAAAGGCATAAGAAGAGGTGATAGAAAAGATAAAAATACACCTAAGATGCTGAGTAAGGAGATATTTAAACTTCTGAAAGCTCAAAGCATGAAGCAATTCAAGGGAGATGCATTGGAATGACCAGTGAACTGCTGCAGGAGGAAATCTGGGAGAAACGGGAAGGACATAGATGCAGCTGCTTTAAATGAAGAGATGTCCTTGGACATGGCCATTTAACCAGGGGAGCTGGAAGCACCTGAAGGAAGAAAAGAATGAACTATTAGACTGAATGTTGGTGGCAAAGGTAGAAGGGATGATCAGTATTTCTTCTCCTACCATAGTAGAAGAAAACAGTAGAGCCAGGAAACTCCTGTTCCTGGTGCGAAAACTTAGCCATTTCTTCAAAGTAATCAAGTGATACAGATAATAAAGATTTGCTTATAGATGATGAAACTAACAGGTATTAAAACCTGTGCCCCTTTCCAGGCAGACATCACTTGTGTGCCCATGAACAGGCAGTTCTCCTTGTAAAGCCTCAGTACCCTGAGGTGCCCAGCTGGCACTGGAATATGTCGGAGAGGAGCTGAGGGAGAACAGAGCACCTTGCAAGCTGATGAGTCTGCTGGAATTCCATCCCCTCCTATTCCACAGCAGCCCTGCATTTCCCTCCTGCAGCCTTGGTCTCCAGCACAGCCATGGGGGCTCTTTGGGCTCTTGACAGTTCCTCCAGCCCCCAGGGGCAGCTGAGCTCTGCCTTTGGCACACTCAGCCCTGCCCAGCACAGGCCATGCTCAGCAATTCCCTGTCTGTGCCTGGCCTTGCTGTCAGCCCCGGCAGTGGCTGTGTGGCCCCTTTGTGGCCCTGTGCTGGCCCAGCCATGGTGGCACAGCCCCTGTGCAGGCCCAGCCCAGACCAGGAGCATTGCGGCTGGGAAGGGCCCCTGTGCCGTGGTGCCCAGAGCAGCCTTGGGGCTCTGTGCCCCATGGCCTCCCTGCTGGGCAGCCTCTGCCAGCTCCTGCAGAGCCCCTGGCACCTGTGGGCCTGCACAGACAGCCCTGGCCCAGCTCTGCTGTTGGAATCAGCAGGAGTGGTGTTGCCATTTTAAGGGGACTTGTAGGGGGACCCAACCATAATGAGTGCCCTTAAAATGGTACTGGTAGGAGAATCCCAAAAATCCACCCTGGGAGGCAAAATGTCCCCTACAGGGGCTTGAAGTGGGGGGGGCCCATAGAAATGTCACTTAAAGCTGTCATGATCCCCACTTGAAAGGGGCTTGTGTGGCTGCAGATCCCCAAACACCCTTAAATGGGGGGGAAAAAAACACCCTTGGGGTGGTGGGATCCCTCCAAAAAAAACCCTAAAAAGAGAAAACCTCCACTTCAAAGGGGCCTGAAGAACCTTAAAGGGCCTCGAGGAGGGACAAGATCCCCTCATCTGCTGGGGCCTCTCCAAGCCAGGAACTCTCCCGTTCGCTGCCTCTGGGGCAGCCTGAGTCTGTCCAAACACGGGAACTTCGCCCTGTTGAGCCCAGATCCAGAGTCCTGACTCCTGCACAGGGGCAGAGAAATCCCTCCCTCCCCGCTGTGCATTGTCCCTGCTGAGGCTCAGACACTGGAGGGGCACATTCCCTGCCTGCAGGATTCGTGCCTGACCCAAGCACTGCACTTATAACTCCGGCATTGCTTTCCAACTAAACCAGGTCAAGGAAAACTCTGTGTAGCTCATGGTATTTTGGAGTGTCTAAAGCTCGCTAAGTCATTGATCTGAGAGGTGAGATGCATTTGGAATTCATGGCGTGGAGAAGTAGTGCAACATGGAAAAGGGGAGCATAGAAATAAACAGAGGAAACACCACCTCAGATTGTTCCTTTCCATTTTCATTTCACTTCTGCAAAGCTGTTTCACGTTTCCAGGAATCTTCTCCACAGTCCTGTCTGCCCTTTTCAAGAACCTTTCTTGGAGAATGAGCTGCAGCTTCTGTCACAAGATGTGCCCCCAACTGCACATTCTCTTGGCTTTCCACACCGTGAGTGCAGCACGACTTCTGCAGCAAAGCAAGACAAATGCTTGGATTACTTGACAACTTGTCCTTTCTTTTCCTCGTGGGCTGGGGAGTTGTGCCATTGCTGAGTTTTTCATGGTGCCTGTTCTAACCCAAGAAAACAGGAGGTTTTGTTGGGGACTTGCTGGGGAATGCAAGCCTGACTGAATGCAGAGAAAGAATCTCCAGGACATTCTGGGAGCTCCCTGGCCTGGGCTCAGGTTCCCGCTTGGACTCTGCAGAGGGCTGGGCTCCAATTAGGATCAGCAGCAGCTGGAAATACCTCTGGGCATCTTCACTTTCTGCTGCTCTGAGGAAGCAATGAAGCCAGTCAAGTTAAGTTTTTTCTTTCTCCTGGTGGATATTTTTCATTTGATTTGCCACTCCAGCGGCAATTTCTGTGATGGTCTCTGTAAGTTGATTTTATTTCAACAGCACCAGCAGTAGGGCTGTGTTTGAGTGCTGCAATTTTGTCTGTGAGGCTTTCATTCCCCTTGACTTAGTGCTCAAAGACTTGTGAGCATTTTAATCTGTACTAATCATGATGCCTGTGACACAGCCCCTGAGTTCACCATCACAAAAGCACAGTGGGTAGCAGAGATTGAAAGAGGCAAGTGCAGTTGTACTGATCAAATTCAGGTGGCAAGCAGAAGAGGGCCAAGAGCAGCCGTGATCTCCAATTCCCAAGGCAAAGGCACCAGCAGCCTCCTGTTGTCTGCTCAGGGTGAGTCAAAGAGTGCTGAAAAGAACACTGGAACCTGATCCTTTCTTCCTCTGAGGGCTGGCTCAGGGCAGCACAGGCAGGCCCTGAGGAGTCAGGGCTGTGTGTGGGTGTGTGTTGCTCCAGTCCCGAATTCAGCTGGAAAAAGCCCTCGGGAGCCAAGGCAGGAGCAGGCGGCAAGGGGCCGGCGCTGCTGCTGCTCCTGGCCGGGAGCCCCGGCTGGGCCGGGCCGGCGCCCCCTGCGCTGCGGCTGCTGCTGCTGCCAGAGCCGGGCGGGACTCGGGCACAGGGAACGGACACGGGGGGACAGCAAAGGCCTGGCGGCTGCAGGGATGGTGGCGCTCGGCCCAGCGCCAGCACAGAGCTTCAGCCCGCAATGAACCCCGAGGGAAACGCCGGGGAAAGGCTCCATTCCAGCCTTTCTGCACTCGTGGCTGGCAAGGGACTGAAATGAAAGGAGAACAAGCAGGGCCAAAGCCCTCGTCCTTTGGGAGAGCCCCGTGACTGGGGCTGTGAGGGGCCGTGAGGGGCCATGAGCTGTGCGAGGCTGTGAGGGGTCATGAGGGGCTCTGAGGGGCTGAGAGGGGTTGTGAGGGGGCATGAAGGGCTGTGGGGTGTCACTCTTGCGTCGAGAATGACACAGGAACAGGCGGGAGGCAGTATTGCTGAAAGAGTAAAAGAAGGTTTCATTCAAGGGAACCAGCAGGTTTTCACAGAGTGATACAATATATTCTATTTGATTGGCTTGTTAACAGAAACACCTTCATACACCATCCTTGAGAAGAACAGAAAGTCAAAGTAGAAAAAGACCACCTGCAGATTGTTTATATTTAACAAATTCTCACATCCTTCCAACTCGCTAAAAATTCTCACAAGCTGCTGTGAGAAACGCTTGCTGCTTCTCTCTCTCTGTCCCATGGCATCCACAGTGAGGGACTGTGAGGGGTCTTAGGAAACTGTGAGCGGCCATGAGCAGTGGGAGGCTGTGAGGGGTCCAAGAGGGGCCTTGGGGAACTGTGAGGGAGCCATGAGTGGCTGTGAGGGGCCATAAGGGTCCATGAGGGGCTGTGGGAGGCCAGGCACGTCATGGAACCATGGGTCCATTGTGATGCTGCGGAACCAAGGAGATCATTGTTGACAGTATGGAACCTCATGGAACCAAGGGGCCATTGTGGCGCAGCAAGGCCTTGTGGAACCAAAGGGACCATGGTGACACTATGGAACCTCATGGTACCACAGGTCCATTGTTACACAGCTGCCACAGTAGGGCCGCAGAACCAGGGAGATCATTGTGACACTGCACATCCTCGTGGAATCAAGGCATCCATGTTACACTGCTGAACCTCATGGAGCAAAGGGTCCATTGGGACCCTGTGGAACCAAGGAGACTGTTGTTGGCAGTACAAAAGCTCATGGAACCAAAAGTCCATTGTGACATTGTGGGGCTTCATGGAACCATGGAGAACATGAGGACACTTCAGGACCCACTGGAACCAAGGGGCCATTGTGACACTGCAGGGCCTTGTATAACCAAGGGGTCCTTGTATCATGGCAGGGCCTCATGGACTCAAGGGGATCACAGGGACACTGTGGGGCTCCATAAGGGCCTGTGGGGCTCCATGAGACCACAGGGCCATTCTGAGAGTGGAATCAAGGATACCATTGTTACACCATAACATGGAACGAAGGAGGCCATTGTGAACCAGCGGGGAAACCCAGTGAGACTATTGTGACACTTCAACGGCCATTGTGGAACTGCAGGGCCTCGTGGAAGCAATGAGACCCTTGTGACATCCCAGGGCCTCATGGGAGCAAGGGGCCATTGTAACACTGTGGGTCCCCATGGAAGCAAGGGGCCAGTGTAACACATCCAGGCCTGGTGGAACCAAAAGGCCACTGTGATCCTGGGGAGCCCAATAGAAGCAAGGGGCCATTTTGAGACTCTGTGACCTCATGGAACCAAGGGGCCATTGTGGCATTGCACGATCCAATGGCAATAAGGAAACCATTTGGACACTGCAAGGCCTCATGGAAGAAAGGGGCCATTGTGCCACTGCAGAGCCAAGGAGACCATTGTTCTATCACTGGGCCTCATGGGAGCCAAGATCTGTGGTGATCCTACAGGGCCTCATGGAACCAAGGGGCAATGGTGCAGGGCCCCAAGGATGCAAGAACATGGAACAGCTCTGGGTGGCTGGGCCTCCTGGGGGCTGCCTGACTGGTCCAGCTGGCCATGGCATGTTGGGAGTCACTTCTCATCAGGCCCTGAAACTCTGGAGTTCCTTGTACTCCTTCCTGTCGGAAAGAACTGTTCTTTCTCTGCCAGGGGTTCATGGCTGAAATTGGGATTCCTCCTCCAAATTTGATGATATCCAAGGATTATTCCCATATGAAACCTTCCAGGACAGACAGCTCTGGCTGGCCATGACCTCTTGGGGGTCATCTCTCATCTGCCTTCAAAACACTGAGGGGCTGTGCTTTTCTTCCCATGGAACAAAACATTTTTCAAGTCCAGGAATCCATGGCCAAAATTGAGAATCCACCTCCAAAATTCCTTATATCCAAGGGCAGCTCCCAGACAAAAGGTGACATGGCTGTCTAGGTTCCCTTGGCTTCCTGAGGGCCAGCTCTCATCTGCCTTTGAAACACTGGCACTCCACTCTTTCCTTCCTATGGAGAGCTGTCATTCCGGTCCAGGAGCCCATGGCTGAAATTGGAAGTCCAGCTCCAAAACTCCCCTGCTATCCAAGGGCTGCTTTCAGAAAAAAGCTGCAAGGACAGACAGGTCCGGCTTGCCTTGGCCTCTGGGGACTGCTTCTCATGTTCCTTCAAAGCCCGGGGTTCTGTGGTTTCCTTCTTATAGGAAAGAACTGTCCCTCTTGTTCAGGCACTCTTGTCCTCAGGCACATGACCACAATACAGGGACACAGGAGCTCTGTGCTCACTGGGGTGGAGACTGGGGACAGCAGAGGAGAGCCCTGGGAGGGACTGAAGGATGGTTTCAGAGATTGTGATCCTTTTAACATGGTAAAGAACACAGAGAAAGAAAAAATAATGCCAAGTGCAGCTGGAGACATCCAGACTGGGCACCAAGAGAAAGGAGTTTGTGGAAGGGGCTAACAGCGGGCCTGGTAGCTAAAGGAGTGAGAAGAAGCTGAGAAGCAGAAGCAGCTGATAATGAGCTCTCTCCAAGGCTGTAACCAGGGAGACCAAGAGAAGTGAGGAATTGAAGAAAGATAAGAGAACTTTGCAGCTGGACAAAGTATTTTTAGAAAGTTAGTTGAAGTCACTGTAGTTTTTCACCAATAGTGTTATGTTGATTTTTTGTGGCCAATAGTTAGGGTAGAAGAAGCATAAATAATTGGAAAGTGTTTAAAACGTCAGCCATGTTCAATAATAAAGAGTTGCCATCTGAGACTACTTGTGATCTCTGCTTTATGTCGTGATGCCTCAGCAGTTACAGGAATTCCCCTCCCAGGGCAGGGCTGTGGTGCAACACGTGCCCCAGGAGGAGCCTGGAGCAGCCCAAGGCTTTGTGTGGGCAGGCAGAGGCAGGCAGGAGGCAGAGCTGTCAGCAAAGGAAGGGGCCAGCCAGGTGAGGCAGCTGGGGGATGACAACAGCCTGCAAGAACAGAGGTGCAGGGCAAGGACACCGTAGGACAGCCTGGGCTGCACAGGGCACAGGGATGGGCAGCAGCTGCAAGGCCCTGACAGAGCCAGCTTCTGCAGCACTTTGGCCATGGCTGCTGGCCCTGGGCCTGAGGCCAGCAGGGGACAAGTGACCCTACGGCCCTGGGGCCTCATTGCCTCCTGGTCCCTGCTCAGCAGCCTGGCAGGGGCTGCCCCATGGTCCTGCCCTTGGCATTGCACATCCCCACATGGCAGTGCCCCAGGAAGAGCCCTGAGAAATGAGGGAGGGAAAGGATCTTCCTGGCAAGGGGCTGGGGTTCAGGCCTTGGCCCTTTGCATTCCTGTAACACATCCAACACACTCCAAGAAGCTGCGTTGCTTGAAACAAAAGAATCTCTCTCCAAAGCGTGTCAGCTCCTCCCTGGAAGCCTTCCCACATGTTATCCATGAGCTGTTCTGCATCAACCCCTACCGTGGCACCATCGCTCCTGGCCAGAAGCAGACCTTTCACCTGGAGTTCTCCCCAGAGCGCTTGGGGAAGTTTAAGACCACCCTGCTGTGCAGGTGGGAAATGTTGACGTGTTTGCCAACTCATGCTTCTGATGGGTGTCACTGAATCCCAGGGTGGGACAGGATGGAAGGGAGCACAGTAGGTCATCTGATCCCACCTCCCTGCTCAGGCAGGGTCATCCCAGAGCACATGGCACAGGGTTGTGTCCAGAGGGCTCTGGAATAATTCCAGTGGGGGACACTCCACACCCTCTCTAGGCAGCTGGTCACCTGCACAGGAAAGAAGTTCTTCCTCAGGTTCAGGTGGAATTTCCTGTTCAGGTTCTGCCCATTGCATCTTGTCCCACTGCTGGGCATCACCAAGCACAGCCTGCTTCATCCCCTAATACCCTCCCTTCAGTCCCCCTGACTGGGATGGGGAGGTGGGAACCAGTCAGCCCCAGAGCGACAGCAGAAGCACCCACAGGAGCGCAGAAAGATCATCTGGCCTTGGTAGGGAGGCACTGGGAAAAGACACTGTATGAAACAGTAAGCTCCTCCTGGAGGGTTCCTGTTGGTTTATCTGGGTCTGGATTGAAGGCACTTGAGATGGTAGTTCATGTTCAGACTCAGCTGTTTATTATTTATTATCAGGAAAACATTCTCACAACCATGAGTTCGTCAGCTTTTCATTAGCAAGGCACAAAATGGCTGTCTCTTGTTACAAGGTCTTTTAAGACTAAACTATCCAATTAAGAACTAACACTTAGATTATTTCCCCTTTTAACCCAATAACTGATCCCAAAGAGCCTGCAATGCAGACTTTTCTGTCCAGATACAAAACATCACCCAAACCCATGAAGAAGAAGGAAGAAGAAGCCCGAAGAAGAAACTCAGGAAGAAACTCAGGAGAAGAAACTCACACACCTTGTGCCCTCCATCTTGCTTCTATCCAAAACATGCTAAAATCCCAAAACCTAAATTTCTCACCTAAGTGATACACTTACACTGCTCTCTATAATCTCTTTCACACTTTTGTGGATTCTAGTCTATCTTGAAGTCTAGGAAACTTTCTCCATGAATGAGGGTCAAAGTCAGTGCTCCCCTGGGGGTTAGGACACCCCAGAGCAAACAGAAATATTCCTGCTGCCCTGGGTTTCCACAGTTGCAAAATCTGGAACGAGGGATCCAGGGACCAGCCAGTGCCTAGCTCTGCTTCCTTTTGGGACAGGCAAGGCCTGCTTCTCTACATGGAACCTCGTGTGCTGTAGGTGGTCCCCAGGCATTTAACTGGTCATGTTCCTGCCCTTGAACCTCTGCAGCCTCCATGCAGTGAGTGCAGTTGTTGAATTTGCTGCTCGCTGCTTGCACAGAGAGAGGATGCAACTCTGTGTGCTCTGCAAGGAGACAGAGAAGCGGCTGGCTGGAAATGTTTGTCTGGCTAATTCCAGTCCCTTTCTCCCTAGGATTCTAACCTGGAGCCGGCTCAGAAGATGGGGCAGGTGACTGTGGAAGGCAGAGTCCAGGAGTGGAAGAATCTTGGTGAACCATTAGAGTAGAGGGAGAAAGGCCAGGGACCCAAGAGGGAGGTGCTCTGGAGACCACCACCCGAGGGACAGCGTTTGTGGGAGCTGGAGCATGGGGCAGGAGCCGGCGACATCGCGCCTTCTGCTGCTGATGGTTTCAAACCCTTCACCAGAGACCTCTCAAGCTCTAGCTTACCATTTAGTTAGCTAAGTTAATTAACCGTTTGTTCGTTTGATAAGCGACTGATAATTGTCAATTAATTGTTAATAAACAGTTGTTAATAAATTGTTAATTGTCAGCTTGTCTTGCTTTGAAAGACAGGTGTCTGCCAGATCTCTCTGGAAGGGAGAATGTGACCCCCTTCCCTTCAAATTATTGAAACTTTGGAATTAAGGGGCTGTCAGGCAAAGATACGGAAAAAGGAGTAACAGTTCTTTGCCAGTATGTACAACAAGGCACCCAAACAACCACACAGGCAGCAACAGCAAACAGAACCAGGTACCCAAGCACAGCCTTCCCTCCTGCAGGCACTTTCCCTTTGGTGTCTTTCCTGTCACAGTCAGGCAGGGAAGGGAGGCAAATAACGAATAAAGTGATAGCTAGAGAAACTTTAATTATTATTGAGGGCCCAGAAAGGGACACAGCACTCGAGGTGTGGCCTCACCAGTGCCCAGCACAGAAGAACAATCACTGCCCTTGTTGGGAAGGATGAAAGTTTGACAAGAAAGTCTCACAGATATGTGTGTCTGGCAGAACGATTTTTGAATGTAGAATCAGAAGAAGGAATAGAACTGAAAGCAAGTTTTGATATAGAAGAAAAGAATTACTGAGCCAGTGTTGCTGGATACCTAAGAAGGCAAAGGCTATGTTTGTTAGAAGGGGTTTTTATGGCTTAGAGCAAAGGATAAACCCACCTCAAACAGAAGATGTTTTTACCAAACAGAAAGGTATCACTGGAAACAAACATGCCAATGTTGCAAGTAGAAGAAAGGTCTCAGAATTTTCCACTGCAAGAAAACTAAAAAACACCTTCTAGCTTAAACTGTAACATCCTAACTTTTAGTGATTGGAGAATAGTAACATGAATATGGGAATTACACTAGTTATGATAGGCTATAGGTAAAAGTTAAGGATTACATTGGTTCTTCTGTAGAAGAACTATACTTTTTCTGAAGAAAAGTATATAATGGATTGTAACCAAAATTAAATGGTCTCCAGGCATGCCTGCAGCTGGAAATTACAGCTGTAGGCACAGGCTCTGTCGCCCATGACCCTGGACTGCTAGAACAACTTGGATAAAATAAACTACATTTTGAAGAGCTGCCTGGAGTCCCACATCCCTCATTCAGGCTCTTACTGCCCTGGTCCTGATGGCTACACTTATCCTGATACTGGCCCAGTGCTTTTGGCCGTCTTGCCCACCTGGGCACACCTGGGCTCAGGTTCAGTTGTTGTCAATCAGCTTCCCAGCCACTCTTTGCACAGCTGGGAGCTGCAGAGGGTTAGTGTGGCCAAAGTATCTGACCTGGCTCTTGGTCCTGTTTAACCTCATGCCAGTGGTCTCAGTCCATGGATCCAGCCTGTCCAGGGCCCTCTGCAGCCCTCCTGTCCTCCAGCAGATCTGCCAAACAATATTACTGCAAGCACTGATTGGCAAGGGGTGGCATGTCCACCACCAGCAGTCCCAAATCTCAGGGGGTGGAGGGAGAGAGGATTTTTTTTTTCTAGCCAGGCTCCCAGCTAAGAGCAGCCAGAGCCGAGGTAGAAGAGAGATCTTGTGAGGCAGCCAGGAAATCAGGTCAAAGCTTCATTTTCTCCAGAAGAAAAGAAAAAAAAATCCTTTAAACTGTAAGGGAAAGTCTTGTTCCAGCCCCAGCCTTGGCCAGAGAGTGTATGTGCCATATCGTCCAGGAATTGAAGTAAGGAATCCAGATATGCGATGTTATCCAAGAATCACACGTAGGAAATCCAGGAGTGACTTGTTATCTAGGAATCACATGCTGGGAAGCCAGACACAGTCTGCTGGACAGTGATTGTATGCAAGGAATCCAGATGTGGCACATCAGATGAGGGCAGGAGGCAAGGAATCCAGATGTGCTGCATTATCCCAGAGCAGCAGGGGGAGTGAGAAACAGGCAAACACACAGAGGCTGCACTTGCTTTGGGAGTGCTTGACCTCTGACCCAGCTTGGCATCATCCAAAGAAGGACATTGAGGTGCTGGAGCAAGTCCAGAAAAGAGAAAGGAAGTTGATTGAAAGTCTAGAGAATAAGTCTGATGAGAAATGGCTGCGAGAGCTAAGGGAGCTGGGGAGGGCTCAGTTTTGAGCAAAGGAGGCCTGGGGGAATGTTGTCCCTCTCTACAGCACCCTGACAGGAGGCTGCAGTAAGATGGGGATCGGGCTCTCCTCACAGACAACCAGTGACAGGACAAGAGGACACAGGCTTAAGCTGTGCCAGGGAGGTTAAGTTGGACATCAGGAGGAATTTCTTCACAGACAGAAATTGGAAAGCACTGCCCAGGGAGGTGGTGGAGCCACCATCTCTGAAGGTTTTCAGGGACCAGCTGGACGTGACACTCGGGGCTCTGGTCTGGTTGACAAGGTGGTGTTTGGGCCAAAGCTTGATGAAATGATCTCAGAGATCTCTTAGAACCAAATTGGTTCTGGGATTCTCTGAAATGAACACCTGATAAAACCAGGAAATCCTTTCAAGTTAAGTATGAGAAACAATAACATTTTGTAAAAGGATTTCACAGGAGCTCACATATTCCCCTGACCAATCTATATGATAGACATAAATCCCTAAAATTTTTAACTTTCTCTGGTCTTTTTATCCACAAAGCACACAGTATTCTGTGAGGAGTGGCTGAAGGACCTGCAGCTGTTTGACCTGGAAAAGAGAAGTTTCAGGAGAGACAGGGCAGTGTCAGGGCACAGGTTGGACTTGATCATCTCCAAGGACTTTTCCAGCCTTGCTGATTCTGTGATTCTCTGAAACCGCCCTTGTGGCAGTTGCAGGATGTGCCCTGGGCCTCCTCTTCATAGGCTCCAGCAGCCCAGGTCCCTCAGCTTCTCCTTCCAAGCCCAAAGCCCATCCTGTCAGTCCTGCAGCGCCTCTGCAGCTCTTCCTCATTGCCCAGAACAGGGAGCCCCACAGCCAGACACAGCAGCCCAGATGTGCCCCCCTGGCCTGTGGTGCCTGTGGCAAGGGAGCAGCACCAGGCACTGCAGCAGCCTGCAGACAATTCCTGCAGCACTTGTAGGATGATCCTGCTCCCCAAGGGACGTTCCCATGGTGCCAGCTCAGGAACAGAAATGGGGAGTGGGGCCAGAGAGGAAAGGGCAAACAGGGATGGGCCGTTTGCAGGGGAGGGAACAGGGGTGGGCAATAGGAAGAAATTTGTAGCAGAAAGAATAAAGAAATCAAGGTGAAGCAAAGGAAATGCTCAGGGCAGCTTGGGGGTGGCTGCCAGGCAGTCCTGGCTCTGAGCAACAGCATCTGCAGTGGGACAGGAAAGTCCCAGATCATGGGAACAAAATTTCTGGCTGACTGCAGAGGCCAGGACAAAGCTGAGTGGCTTCCCTGCTGTCCCCCAGCCCTTCCTGGCCCCAGGGGCTGATGGCATTTGTGCTCCCTCAGGTTTGTGTCCCCACACCAACAGCATGGGGGTGCTCCCGTCTGCTCTGTGCAATGCAAACAGGGGCTCCTGAGCCAGTGCTGCCGTGTCTGTGCCTGCAAGGATGGGGCACCTATGTGAGCTGGGGGAGAGGCCAGGGCTGCAGAGGGGGGATGTTGCTGGCAGCTCCATGAGGACGCTCTGGGACACTGCCCTGGGCTGTCCAGCACACTGGGGATGGATCAGCCCCTGCTCTGCTGCTCCTTCCCTTCCCCTCCAGGGCCCTTGCAGAGCACCAGCCATGCTGTTTGCCCCCACCCTGCCCATGGACAGCCTGGGGCTGCTCACAGGGCTTTTCTGTGCTGAGCATTGGCCTGGGTGTGTTCTTGAGAGAGCCTGGCCAAGGAGCCTGGAGCCCCCAGGGCCTGGCCTGAGGCATCAGCACTGCCCCAGCAGTGCCCATGGCCTGTCCCTGCTGCAGCCCTGGCACTGCCACCCCCAGGACAGAGCCTGGCCCTGAGAGCACTCAGGCCCTACAGCAACACCAGAGCCACCAGGGAAACCATGGGAACCTAGACAGCCGTGGCAGCTTTTGTCTGGGAGCTGCCATTGGATATAAGGAATTTTGGAGGCAGATTCTCAATTTTGGCCATGGATGCCTGGACTTGAAAGATGTTTTGTTCCATGGGAAGAAAAGCACAGCCCCTCAGTGTTTTGGAGGCAGATGAGAGGTGGCCTCAAGAGGCCAAGGCCAGCCAGAGCTGTCTGTCCTGGAAGGTTGCACATGGGAATTATCCTTGGATATCATCAAATTTGGAGGAGGAATCCCAATTTCAGCCATGAACCCCTGGAGGAGAAAGAACAGTTCTTTCCCACAGGAGGAAATGCACGGAGCTCCAGGGTTTCAGAGGCTGATGAGAAGCGACTCTCAACATGCCAAGGCCAGCTGGACCAGTCAGGCAGTCTCCAGGAGGCGCAGCCACCTTGACCTGTTCCATGTTCTTGCATCCTTGGGACCCTGCAGCATCACAATTGCCCCGTGGTTCCATGAGGCCCTGTAGGATCACCACAGATTTGGGTCCATGAGGCCCTGTAGGATCACCACAGATCTTGGCTCCCATGAGGCCCTATGATATAACAATGGTCTCCTTGGCTCTGCAGTGGCACAATGGCCTCTTGCTTCCATGAGGCCTTGCAGTGTCGAAATGCTTTCCTTATTGCCATGGGACTGCGCAATGCCACAATGGCCCCTTGGTTCCATGAGGTCACAGAGTCTCAAAATGGCCTCTTGCTTCTATTGGGCTCCCCAGGATCAAAGTGGCTTCTTGGTTCCACCAGGCCTGGATGTGTTACACTGGCCCCTTGCTTCCATGGGGACCCAGAGTGTCCCAACAGCCCCTTGCTCCCATGAGGCCCTGGGATGTGGCAAGGGTCTCATTGCTTCCACAAGGCCCTGCAGTTCCACAATGGCCCTTGAAGTGTCACAATAGTCTCACTGGGTTTCCCCGCTGGTTCACAATGGCCTCCTTCATTCCATGGTGTGGTGTAACAATGGTATCCTTGATTCCACTCTCAGAATGGCCCTGTGGTCTAATGGAGCCCCACAGCCCCTTATAGAGCCCCACGGCCTCTTATGGAGCCCCACAGTGTCCCTGTGATCCCCTTGAGTCCATGAGGCCCTGCCATGATACAAGGACCCCTTGGTTATACAAGGCCCTGCGGTGTCACAATGGCCCCTTGGTTCCAGTGGGTCCTGAAGTGTCCTCATGTTCTCCATGGTTCCATGAGGCCCCACAATGTCACAATGGACTTTTGGTTCCATGAGCTTTCCTACTGCCAGCAACAGTCTCCTTGGTTCCACAGTGTCACAATGGACCCTTTGCTCCATGAGGTTCAGCAGTGTAACATGGATGCCTTGATTCCATGAGGTTGTGCAGTGTCACAATGATCTCCCTGGTTCTGCGGCCCTACTGTGGCTGCTGTGTAACAATGGACCTGTGGAAACGTGAGGTTCCATAGTGTCACCATGGTCCCTTTGGTTCCACAAGGCCTTGCTGCGCCACAATGGCCCCTTGGTTCCATGAGGTTCCGTACTGTCAACAATGATCTCCTTGGTTCCGCAGGGTCACAATGGACCCTTGGTTCCATGACGTGCCTGGCCTCCCACAGCCCCTCACGGACCCTTATGGCCCCTCATGGCCCCTCACAGCCACTCACGGCTCCCTCACAGTTCCCCATGGCCCCTCATGGACCCCTCACAGCCTCCCACAGCTCATGGCCCCTACAGTTTCCTAAGACCCCTCACAGCCCATCACGGTGAATGCCATGGGACAGAGAGAGAGAAGCAGCAAGCGTTTCTCACAGCAGCTTGTGAGAATTTTTAGGGAGTTGTACGGATGTGAAAATTTGTTAAATATAAACAATCTGCAGGTGGTGTTTTTCTACTTTGACTTTCTGTTCTTTTCAAGGATGGTGTATTAAGAAGGTGTTTCTGTTAACTAGCCAATCAAGTAGAATATATTGTATCACTCTAAAAAAACCACGCGGTTCTCTTGAATGAAACCTTCTTTTACACTTTCAGCATTACTGCCTCCCACCTGTTCAGGTGTCATTCTTGGGGCAAGAGTGACACCTCACAGCCCTTCATGGGCCCCTCACAGTCCCTCACAGCCCCTCACAGTTCCCCATGGCCCCTCTCAGCCCCTCACGGCCCCTCACAGCCCCAGTCCTGGGGCTCCTCCCAAAGGACGAGGGGTTGGGCCCTGCTTGTTCTACTTTAATTCAGTCCCTTCCCAGCCACGAGTGCAGAAAGGCTGGAATGGAGCCTTTCCCCGGCGTTTACCTCGGGCTTCATTGCGGGCTGAAGCTCTGTGCTGGCGCTGGGCCGAGCGCCACCATCCCTGCAGCCGCCAGGCCTTTGCTGTCCCCCCGTGTCCGTTCCCTGTGCCCGAGTCCCGCCCGGCTCTGGCAGCAGCAGCAGCCGCAGCGCAGGGGGCGCCGGCCCGGCCCAGCCGGGGCTCCCGGCCAGGAGCAGCAGCAGCGCCGGCCCCTTGCCGCCTGCTCCTGCCTCGGCTCCCAAGGGCTTTTCCAGCTGAATTCGGGACTGGAGCAACACGCACCCACACACAGCCCTGACTCCTCAGGGCCCGCCCTGTGCTGCCCTGAGCCAGCCCTCAGAGGAAGAAAGGATCGGGTTCCAGCGCTGCTTTCAGCACTCTTTGACTCACCCTGAGCTGACAGCAGGAGGCTGCTGCTGCCTTTGCCTTGGGAATTGGAGATCATGGCTGCTCTTGGCCCTCTTCTGCTTGCCACCTGAGTTTGGTCAGTACAACTGTACTTGCCTCTTTCAATCACTGCTACCCACTGTGCTTTTGTGATGGTGAACTCAGGGGTTTTGTCACAGGCATCATGATTAGCAGAGATTGAAATTCTCACAAGTCCTTGAGCACTAAGTCAAGGGGAATGAAAGCTTCACAGACCACATTTGCAGCACTCAAACACAGACCTACTGCTCTGCTGTTGAAATACAATCAACCTACAGAGACCATCACAGAAATTGCCTCTGGAGTGGAAAATCAAATGAAAAAATCTACCAGGAGAAAGAAAAAACAGAATTTGACTGGCTTCATTGCTTCCTCAGAGCAGCAGAAAATGGAGATGCCCAGAGGTATTTCCAGCTGCTGCTGATCTCACTTGGAGCCCAGCCCTCTGCAGAGTCCAAGCGGGAACCTGAGCCCAGCCCAGGGAGCTCCCAGAGTGTCCTGGAGATTCTTTCTCTGCATTCAGTCAGGCTTGCAATCCCCAGCAAGTGCCCAACAAAACCTCCTGTTTTCTTGGGTTAGAACAAGCACAATGAAAACCTCAGCAATGGCACAACTCCCTAGCCCACGAGGAAAAGAAAGGACAAGTTGTCAAGCAATCCAAACATTTGTCTTGCTTTGCTGCAGAAGTCGTTCTGGACTCATGGTGTGGAAAGCCAAGATAAGTTGCAGTTATGGGCACATCTTGTGACAGAAGCTCAGCTCACTCTCCAGGAAAGGTTCTTGAAAAGGGCAGACAGGACTGTGGAGAAGATTCCTGGAAAAGTGAAACAGCTTTGCAGAAGTGAAATGAAAATGGAAAGGAAGAATCTGAGGTGTATTCCTCTATTTCTATGGTCCCCTTTTCCATGTTGCACTACTTCTCCATGCCATGAATTCCAAATGCATCTCACCTCTCAGATGGATGACTAAGGGAGTTTTAGACACTTTAAAATACCATGAGCTACAAAAGTTTACCTTGCCCTGGTTTTGTTTGAAAGCAATGCCGAAGCCATAAATGCAGTGCTTGGGTCAGGCACGAATCCTGCAGGCAGGGAATGTGCCCTGCCAGTGTCTGAGCCTCAGCAGGGACAATGCACAACAGCGAGCAAGGGATTTCTCTGCCCCTGTGCAGGAGTCAGGACTCTGGATCTGGGGTGAACAGGGCGAAGTTCCCATGTTTGGACAGACTCAGGGGCTGCCCCGTGAGCAGCAAATGGGAGAGTTCCTGGCTCAGAGAGGCCCCAGTAGATGAGGGCATCTTGTCCCTCCCCGAGGCCCTTTAAGTGTCTTAAGGCCCTTTGAAGTGGAGGTTTTTTCTTTTTAGGGTTTTTTTGGGGGGGATCCCACCACTCCAAGGGTGCTTTTTCCTCCCCATTTTAGGGTGTTTGTGGGGCTGCAGCCACACAAGCCCCTTTCAAGGGGGGATCAGGATGGCTTTAAGTGACATTTCTATGGGCCCACCCCACTCCAAGCCCCTGTAGGGGATATTTTGCCTCCCAGGGTGGATTTTTGGGGTTCTCCTACCAGCACCCTTTTAAGCGTACTCATTATGGTCGGGTCCCACTACAAGTCCCCTTAAAAGGGCAACACCACTCCTGCTGATTCTGACAGCAGAGCCGGGGCAGGGCTGTCTGTGCAGGCCCACAGGTGCCACGGGCTCTGCAGGAGCTGGCAGAGGCTGCCCAGCAGGGAGGCCATGGGGCACAGAGCCCCAAGGCTGCTGTGGGCACCACGGCACAGGGGCCCTTCCCAGCCACAATGCTCCTGGCCCAGGCTGGGCCTGCACAGGGGCTGTGCCACCATGGCTGGGCCAGCACAGGGCCACAAAGGGGCCATGCTGCCGCTGCCGGAGCTGACAGCAAGGCCAGGCACAGACAGGGAATTGCTGAGCATGGCCTGTGCTGGGCAGGGCTGAGTGTGCCAAAGGCAGAGCTCAGCTGCCCTTGGGGGCTGCAGGAACTGTCAAGAGCCCAAAGAGCCCCCATGGCTGTGCTGGAGACCAAGGCTGCAGGAGGGAAATGCAGGGCTGCTGTGGAATAGGAGGGGATGGAATTCCAGCAGAGACATCAGCTTGCAAGGTGCTTTTCTTTCCTTCAGCTCCTCCCCGAGAGATGCCTGTTCCAGCTCAACACCTCAGGGTACTGGGGCCTTACAAGGAGAACTGCCTGTTCATGGGCACACAACTAATGACTGCCTGGAAAGGGGCACAGGTTTGAATACCTCTAGTTTCATCATCTCTAAGCAAATCTTTATTATGTGTGTCCCTCAAGTACTTTGAAGAAATGTTTTCCCACCAGGAACAGCAGTGTAGTGTTGTGTTGGTTTGTTCCATTCTCCCCTGTGTTTGTAATGGTTTGGCCTGGTTTCACTCTACCCTCCTCCAAGCTGTCTGTCACCCTCACTCCTCCCATTTTCCCATGGCAATCTCGTGTACCCCGTTTGTAGTCCCTCCCTGGTACCCTGTCCATCACTCGGCACTCCCTCCTTTCTTTCCAGAAACTTCTACCCAGAAGGTCATGTGATTGGACCAGTGGCCAGGGCCCTCCCTTTAATGTATTCCCATTGGTTCATTCCCAATGTCAGTTGTCTGTATACCACTCCCCTCTGGACTCCTATTTGCCCAGAGGTGGACTCCTCCCCTGTCCCTTAAAAGCCACTGTATCTCTGTAATTGGAGGTCTTCAGCTTTGGGTTTTCCCTTGGGATCACAATAAACCCGACTTCGCCCTCAGCTGGAGTCCGCTCTCTTCTCTTCTGCTGTTCGTAGCCGCAGGCGTCGTCCGTCTGAAGGAGCCGTGCCTATTATAACATAGGGCGGTTTCCTTAGGCGCTGTCTGGGGTCGTGCCAGTCCGGACAGTGCCCCCATACTGCAAGCAGTGCTGGTTGATTGCCAGGCGACAGAGAAGGATGATCCTTCTCCAACCATTTACTCCAGCTTGCTGCTTCACAGCAGTTTCCTGGATCTACTGTTCTCTTCTACTGATGGCAGAAGAAATACTGATAATCCCCTCTACCTTTGCTACCAACATTCAGTCTAATATTTCATTTCGTTCTTCCTTCAGGTATTTTGAGCTCTCCTGGTTTAATGGTCATGTCCAAGGACATCTCTTCATGTAGAGCAGCTGCATCTATGTCCTTCCTGTTGCTCTCAGATTTCCTCCTGTAGCAGTTGACTGGTCATTCCAACGCATCTCCCTTGAATTGCTTCATGCTTTGAGCTTTCAGAAGTTTAAATAACTCCTTACTCAGCATCTTAGGTGTATTTTTATCTTTTATATCACTTCTTCTTATGCCTTTGTCTAAAATCCTTCCTGTATGGCAATCCCATGTGGATGGTGGACATGCCAGATGCTGCTGGGATGTCAAAGGAGCTGAGGGAAAGGTCTGGATGTCTATTAAATTTTATCATTTTCACATTTTTTTCTGTTGGCCAAGAAGAAAAACCTTTCTGTGCCTCTTAGTCTCAGCAGCTCCTCAAAGGACACAAACCTGAGGAGTTGTGGTTCCCACTCCAGTGGCTGTGCTTGGACCTCTCTCCATAGCCAGAGCTAAGCTCCCTTGTCCCAGAAAGTCCCTGGCAACAGTGATGAAGGAAACTGTCAAGGATTTTTTGCAGATAGAGGAGTTTCTGTAGGATAATGGCCATATTCAGCTGATGCACAATCCAGCCTGCTTGGGAAAATGGACAATGGACACGTTCACAAACAATAATGGACATATTCAGAAAATGGGGTCAGGATATCCTTGAAAAAGATACAAGAAGAAGAGTCATCAGGACTCAGCAAGTTTGTCAGTGAGCTTGGGAAAGGAAGAAAAAAGACAGTTCATGGGTGGGACAGAAAACTACAGCCAGACGCATGAAAAATTAGATGATCCAATCAGCATCCTATTTTAGACATGTTAACAGTTCAGTCTAATCTATCATGTATTAGCTAGAGATGCATGGCTAGTAGAGAATTATTGTAAATATAATCTTTTTATGGATAATAAATTTGGCTTCACTGGATCGTATTGGTTATGGTGTGATGTCCCTGAACCTCCTCATGCCACAATTTTCCCCCCACAGGAAACAGTACAGGCTGTGGGGATCAGGGTCAGAGCAGAGCCAGGGAGAAGAATGACTTTTGCATTTGATGGAGCTGTGCCTTCCCTTGGCTTTGTTGGCTGACAATAAATGAACATCCCTCTGTGTCTCAGGCAGCTCCTTCTGCAGGGAAAGCAGGTGGGAGTTGGAGCCAAGGAGCTGAAAGCTGCAGGTGCAGCCTGGGCTGGAGGCAGCTCAGATTTGCACAAAGGCTGCTCTGAGTGCCAGGCCTTGGATGAGGGAAATGGTGGGGTGGGTGTAGGGACAGAGTCTGACTGATTGTCAGCCATGAAGGGTCTTGATTTTCATATCCATTCAAACGGCATGAGGAGGTACTTGGATTCAGTGTCAATTGGAGATTGCACATATCCATGTATTAACAGGAAGAAAACCCTAAGCAGGGCCTTAAAATGTTTTCTCGCTGTCTTTTAAGATATGATCTAATCAGTTTGAATCCACTTCAAGCCTCTGGAGCAGTAAAATTCAGCAGCAGCCTCCAAGTTGCTGAGGATTTCAGCAACCCCCACTGAAACCATCCCTGCTCCGAGACCGTGGGGGAATGGGCAGACAAGGAGAGCGTCCCTGGGGCTGGGCAAGCAGCACTCAGAGGCACCAGCGGCTCCAGCTGGGAAATGGAGTGTGGAATGTGGCTGGGAAAGCCCTGCCTGGGCTGTGCCAAGCAGGACAGGCAAGCCCCAACTCCCATTCCCAACACAATTCACTCAACAAGACATTTTAAAGGAATGACAATTCTTTGTGTCCTCTGAGTTGGATGTATGGGAGAAATAACAACAAGAGATTTTCAGGAGCTCAAAACAACCAAACAGCCTTTACTGGCAACTTTAGAAAATCAGAGAAAGTTTGGCAAATGGTTGAATATGACTGTCAATCAACAAAACACACTTCTCAAACATTAACAGGGCCCATCCAACTTCAGAAAATCTAAGCCCATTCAATGTTATGTCAATCAAAATTTTCAAGGAGACCGAAATAGAAGAAGAAAACACAGAAAGAGAGAAAGACAACTAAGATACAGAGAAGCACCCACACCTGGAATCCAGTGTTGTTCAGGTGGAAATTCCAAAGGGAGGTAGGGTCAAGATTTGTGCTTGCCTTGTGGTCAGCCTTGTGGTCACCCTTGGTCTTCCTGGGGCCTTCCCCTAGTTGGGACCTGGGGTCATTTGGTCACTCAGGAGCTGGGCTGGGGGCCCCAGAGGTGGGTGTGAGGCATTGCCTGGGGTGTGCCAGGGACTGGCAGACACTGCTGGGCTGGGATGGAGGCTTTGGGGAGATTGGGGTTCCAGGGCAGGGCAGTGCTGGGGTCACAGGACAGGGCAAGGCTGGACCTGCCCCTTCCTCCCCCACACATGAAATATTTTGAGCCAACATCTCCTCTAGGTTGTCGCAACAGGCAATGTTGGAGATGGAACTCAAATTTGGCCATGGGCACCTGGCCAAGAAGGACAGTTCTTTTCCATAGGAAGGAAAGTGCGGAGCCCCAGTGTTTCAGCAGCAGATGAGAAGAGACCCTCAACATGCCAAAGCCAGCTGAACCAGTCAGGTGGCCCACGGGAGGCCAAACCAGCCAGACCTGTTCTGTGTTCCCTTGTTTTTATGGGGCCCTGAGGTGTCACAAGGATTCCTTGCTTCCATGGGCTCCCACAGTGTCACAATGACCCCCAGGTTCCTTAAGATTACGCAGTGTCACAAAGGCCCCATCAATTCTGAGGCCTTGCAGTGTCACAATGGTCTCTCTGGTTCCACAGGCCCCACAATGTCATTTGACTCCTCTGTTCTGTGAGCCCTGCAATGTCACAATGGACCTTTGGACCATGGGGGTTTCAAGTGTCACAATGGTCTCCTTTGGACGGCCGGCCTCTCTGTGTCACCCTGGAGCTTTGGTTGCATTAAGCCCTGCAGTGTCACAGTGGTCGCCCTTGGTTTCTTAGTGTCACAATGGACCACTGATGACAGAAGGCCCTGCAATGTTACAATGGCCCCTTGGTTCCATGCAGCCCTGCAATGTCACAAAGGCCTCTTATTTTCATGGGATCCCACAGTGTCACAATGGTCTCCTTGGTTCCATGGTGCCCCACAGTGTCACAATGCTTTGCTTATTCCTTGGGGCCTTGTAGTGTCACAATGGTCTCCATGATTCCATGAGTCCCCTCAGTTTCACAATGGCTCCCTGCTTCCATGAGGCTGTGAAGTGTCTAAATGCTCTTTCCCTGGTTCCAAGATTGCATGAGGCCTTGCAATGTCACAATGGACCTTTAGTTCCATGGGGTCTCACAGTTTCACAAGGGCCCCTTGGTTCCATGACACTCCAATGTGCCATAATGGTCTCCACAGTTCCATGAAGCCCCACAGGGTCACAATGGACCCTTGGTTTGATGGGGCCTCTCAGTGTCACAGTGATCCCTACATTGCATGGAGTCACACAGTGTCAGTAGAGTCCCCTTGGTTCCATGAGGCCCAGCAATGTCACAGTGGTCTCCATGATTCCATGGGGCCCCACAGGGTCACAATTGTCCCTGGGTGTCACAAAGCCCCACAGTGTCACAATGGTCCCTTGGTTCCATGGGCCCTGATCTGGTGCATTCCTCCCTCCCCTTCTCAGGCCGCCCTGCCAGCTGAGAAATGCTCCTTGGGCCTTGGCCTTGGCCAACAGCCCCTGGGCTCAGCTCCTCTGCAGCTCATCACAAACACTGTCTGCTCCAGCCACTGCTGCTGCCCAACCAGCTCCTGGTTTCTTTAGGAGCAGCCCTGGGAACTGGTTTTGTTCCCTCCATGGCACAACATCCCTGTTCTCACACTGCCAAAGAAAGCTGCTGATGCCAAGTGTGGCCAGGATGAACCATTGCTGGGACTGAAGCCCCTCTCATGGGGCCCTGCAAACAGCGCTCCAAAAGGAGCCCTTGGAGCCCTCCTGGGCCAGCGACTCCCTCTGAGTGGGGCCTCTCCCAGACAGGAACTTTCTCGTTTCCTGCACTCAGGGGATCCCCGAATAACGATGGCGAGCTGCCAAAGCATCCTCAGGGAGCATTTCCCTTCCCTCGGGGGCATTTCTCACAGGTGCCTTGCACTGACTCTTGGTGTCTGTGTGCACACAGGAGTGCCTGTGCTCAGGGAAATGTGGCAGAAATGCTGCTCTCTGAGGGGCTTGAGTGCCTTGGATAGCTGAGTCAGTCAGGCCTGTAAGTAAGGGCAAGTCGCATGTGTTAAGCTAAGTTAATTGCTGCTAAGAGTTGTTCTTTTGCTAAGAAGTGAGTTTAATATAAGTTATAAGCGAAGTTGAATATTGTTAAGTGTTATTCCACTGTTAAATCATTAATTCCTAGGTTATTAGTAAGGTTAAATACTGTTAAGTGCTGTTCTTTTGCTAAATGCTGAAGTCTAAGGTATCGGTCGAGTCCAGTTAAACTTTAGCTCAGTTTAGCTTTTGGGCCATATTCCTTTTATTCTTCCCCTCACTGTCCTTTAGGCCCACACACAGGGGTACAAACATACAGTTATTAGTTCATTTCTGGTTTGATTGCCTGGATTTTTTTGTTTTGTTTTGTTGTTGCTTTGTTTCCTTGGTGTGCCTGAAGTGTCCAGTCAGGAGCAGAGTGACTCTTGCCTGGGAACTTTGTGGTGCTGCCACATAATATTAAATCTGGGTTTTACTGATCCCTTCCTGGGGATTTTTTAAGCACTTTCAGCCCCTTGTTTGTAACAGGGTGAAGGAGCCCTGGCCCAGGCTCTGGCCCAGGTGGACACAGGGACACTGCTGGGGGATCCCTGTCCCGCTGTCCCACCCCCCACAGCCCTGGCCCCTGTCCCCATGTCAGGCTCTGGGGTCAATCTCGTGGAACATCCTCTGGGGGAGGCTGCAGTGCTAGGGGTGGGGGGACCCAGGGGGGACAGGGGACCCCACTGTGCATGAGCAGGGTTGGACTGCTCTGGGGAGACTGTGAGTGGGGCCGGGGCGGAGTGACCTCCCCCCATGACCTCACACAGCCCCTTTGATGTCACACAGCCTCCTGTGATGTCACAGCCCACTCTGGGATGTCACAAAGTCCCCTTGTGATGTCACACAGCCCCCTGTTATGTCACACAGCCACCTTCGATGGCAGACAGCCTCCTGTGATGTCACAGCCCATGCTGGGATGACACAAATCCCCATTGTGATGTCACAGAGCCAATGCTGGCATATCATTTTGTGATGTCATACAGCTGCACTGTGATGTCAAAGAAGACACAGTGATGTCACAAAGTCACCCAATGATGTGACTGTCTGTTCTGTGATGTCACAGCCTGTTCTGTGATGTTACTCAGACACCCAGTGATGTCACAACCCACTCTCTGATGTAACAGAGCCACCCTCCATGATGGTAGAGTCTGCTCTATGGCATCACATCCTACCCTACATGTCACAGCCACCACTCTCATGTAACAAGCCCCTCAGTGAAGTCACGAAATCCTCTCTGTGATGTCATACTGCCACTCTCTAATGTCACTGCACACACTTTGACCTCACAGCCTGCTCTATGAAGTCATAGAGCCACGCCATGATGTTGTAGCCTGCTTTGTGATGTGACACAGCCCCCTCAGTGATGCTGCACACAAAAAACTCTTTGATTTCATAGCCCAGTCTTTGACCTGACACAACCAACTCTGTGCTGTCACACAGTCCCTTTCTGACGTCACAGCTGCTCTGTGCCTCTATGACACAGCCACAGAGTTGCCGCTGTGACACAGCCCCCTCTGGGATATCCCACAGCCCCTGGCCATGCTGAGCCCCTGTGAGCTCTGTCTGTGCCCTGCTGGTGTCCCTGAGGTGCCCTGGCAGTGCCCCAGCCCTGCTGGGCTGTGCACAGGAGCTGCTCCTGGCCAGAGCTGTCTCTCTGCAGCACTGTGTGACTGTGTTCACAGGGGTCCCAGGACGAGGGAAGAGACGAGAAAGTTGACTCTGTGTTCAGAAGGTTTGGTTTATTATTTTATGATCTATATTATATTACAAACTATACTAAAAGAATAGAAGGAAGGATTTCATCAGAAGGCTTAGCTAAGACTAGAAAAGGAATGAATAACAAAGGTTCTGACTGACTGAAACAGTCCAAGACGGGTGGACTGTGATTGGCCATTAATTGGAAACAACCAGATGAGACCAATCACAGATCCACCTGTTGCATTCCCCAGCAGCAGATAAGAATAGTTTGCATTTTTTTTCCTGAGGCCACTCAGCTTCTCAGGAGGAAAAAGTCCTCAGGTGGAAAGGATTTTTCATAAAATATCATGGCTACAGAGCTGCCCTTGCCAGGAGCTGCCTCTGAGCCAGGAGCCCAGCCCAGCTCAGCAGCACAGATACAGCACAGTTTGCTAAGACTCATCAGTCCATCAGAGTGTGCTCAAAACCTCCTCAAGAACTCAAAGTCAGATTGAAACACAGAACTTTTCTTGAAGGGTTAAGGGGTCCCATTGAGGGACAGCACTGAGAAAGTGTCCCCAGGTTCCAGGTAGTACAGAACACTGGTGACAGTGATGAGAGGTGGGGACAACTGTTGGAGAGGATGAAACAGGAAATCCTTATAAATATGATTGCCTGGCAAAAGATTTTAAGAATATAGAAACAATAAGCGAGATTGAAATGAAAGCAAGCTTTGAGAAACCTTTGTTACTAAACAACTGGAAAACAATGCTGTGGCCGGCTATAGGTAATCCCCTTTGATGAACATTACCCTCTGCTTGCAGACAGGTCCAAGGGTCAGAGCAGACCCTGCTAGCTTAGCAGAAGGGGTCCAAAGGGTAGCTTTTCTATATGATAATGATTCTTATAGGTTGTCTGTAAATGCTGTAGCATTTGTATCTAGTATTAGATTGTTAGTGAGAACTAGAATATTGAACCCAGAAGATTTATTGTATTGTAATGAAAACCTCATTTTCTCATCCTCTTTACCACGCTCTTGCCTTCTCTCTCTTTACCACTCTCTTTACTTCTCTCAGGCCTGTTCCTAGCTGCGGCTGGCAGCTCCAAGCAGGGCCCCTGCACCCACACCTGTTTCAATCAACCACAAGTTGCACAACCTGGCTTCAGAGATCTCTCATCTCCATCCATCCCAACCCTCCTACCCCTTGTTGCTCCTACAGACAACCAAGAGAAAGGTGTCTCTGATGCTGAGAAAACCTGCACCTCTGTCCCTGCAGGCAGTTGGCATCCCCTGGCTGCCCCACCTGGCTGGCCCCTTCCTTTGCTGACAGCTCTGCCTCCTGCCTGCCTCTGCCTGCCCACACAAAGCCTTGGGCTGCGCCAGGCTCCTGCTGGGGGACGTGTTGCACCACAGCCCTGCCCTGGGAGGGAAATTCCTTCCTGCTGGTGCCCAGTCTGGGCCTCCACAGCTGCCCTTGGTGCCATTATTTCCTTCTCATGCATCTATCCTCTGTGAAGAAAAGCTCCAGCCTCCCTGAATACCGCCCTTTAGCCCCTCCCAGGCTACTCCTGTTCTGTCCTCCGTCTCCACACAATTGAGCCCAGAGCCCACAGCCTCTACCTGCTGGTTATGTGATGAGGCCGCCAAACCCCATCTTGGGGGATTCTTGTGTCCTCTCCAGGTCTGTGAAAGTGGGAAAATAGTGACCAAAGGTATTTTCACCCCAATCTTACAGTGGCAGAACAAGGGTCAATATGTCTAAAGTGAATCAGGCTGGGTTTACATTTGTTAGAAGGAGGAAATGTTTCACAATGATGAGAGTGGAACAAAACTGACACTGTTTTTCCAGAGAAGTGCATGCCCCATCCCAGGAATTCTCCAGGAGCAGGAGTGCAAGCTGACATAGGGACATAGGGAAACCCCATCCCCTCCCCCAAGGAATTCCTGTTGTGTGGGTTCTCTGCTGTGCTGGGTGAGCTCACAGTGCTTCAGGCCAGAATGTCTGCTGAGGGCAGCCAGGCTGCTGCAGTGGCAGTGACCTCACAGCCATCACCATGGCAGCCCTGTGCCCTGGGCCTGGCTCTCCCCTTTGCTCTGCCCCTGCCTTGTCTCTGCTGGCATGAAGAGTTTTGTCATGAATATCTTGTCCCCAAGGTGCTGGGGCCAATTGCTTCCCAGTCAGGCTCCTGGAGCACAAGTGGCTTTTCAGAGCCCAGCCAGAAAGGAGCCCTGAAGCAGCAGCTCTGCAGTGGTGGCCACCAGGCTGGGTTGCCAAGGGAGGCTTCTGGCCATGCCCTGCAAGCAGCTGCTGCTGCCAAGGTGCCTCTGGTGCCTCAGGCTCTCCCTGGCACAGCTCCCAGCACGGCACTCTGCACTTGTGCCCAAGGCCTTCCCTGTGCTGGGGCTGGCCTGGGGCTTTTCCTGCAGCGAGACCTGCCCTGCTCATGGCACAGGAAAGGCAGTTCCTGCTGGAGCAGGAGGCTCTGCCTGCAATGGGCTCCAACAACTGCAGCAAGGCCCTGGTGACTTCAAAATTGCTTCCTAGAGCAGAGGATTCTAATTGTTAGAGCTTCTATGCTGTGGAGGAAAGATCTTTCTGTCTTTCTGATCAAGATCTTTCTGTCTAATCATGATCAGAATCAATCAGAGCTGTATTTCTAGAAATCTATCTGGTATTCCATCATTAACCCTGTGGGACAAATTGCATTAAAGTCCAATACCACCTGTACAATCTTTTACACGCTAGACAAAGTCGCTCTCAGTCTCCTGTCACAGAAGGAATTTTACAAGTCTAGGTGTCCTGCAGGGTTTTTGGGGTTTCTGTGGTGGCTACTGGGTGTCATTTCTTCCCTGCATGACACAGCAGGAGTTTCTCCAATAAAGAAACAAAGCTTTTGCCTGAAGCTCCCGCTCTCCCCATGAAAGGAACCCCTGTTAATATCTAGGACATTCCAGCTCTTTGGCAGCCTGGGACTCCTGGGATGTCACCATGGAGCCCCTGTGAGTGCCTGTGACAGATCAGTGCCTTTGCAGCGCAAGGTCCCATCAGGACCCTTGAGTCCAGCTGCTGGCCCTGCACAGGACACCCCAACAATGCCAGCCTGGGCCTGGCAGTGCTGTCCAAATGCTGCTGGAGCTCAGAGAGCCCTGGAGCTGGGACCCTTCCCTGGGGAGCCTGGGCCGTGTCTGAGCAGCCCCTGGAGAAAAACCTTTCCTGAGATCCAACCTAAGCCTGCCCTGACTCTACTGCAGCCGTTCCCTCCAGTCCTGTCCTGGGCACCAGAGTGAAGAGGTTCCCACAGCCTCCAGCTAGGGACTCACTCCCAAGGCTGTTGCCATGGCAACCGGGGCTGGGACCAGCTGGGATGCTTGGTTTCCATGGGCTGGGGTTCAGGAATGGGAATCCCAATTTTCTGCTCCCACTTAAACTGTGCTGCCCTCTTGACTCCCATGGAAAGCATCAAAGACAAAGATCCCAGTCTGGGATGAGAACAATTTGCTGTAAACAGCAACCAGATAAGAAACCAACAGGGACAGCCAGAACATTGTTAAGAAGGGATAAGAAAAACTGTTTACAGGGAAAACTACATCACCACCGACTATCTCTTCCCAGACACAAATTCCCTCCTGCCTGGAAAGGACACCCTTCTCCTCTGGGGAGAGGAAGAGTCCCTTTCCTGCCCCTGGCAATGACCAGAGCTGGAAGTGAAGATAATGAGACAGCCATGGCCAGACCATTATGTTCTGTGATCCCTCGTCATGTCATTGGCAGTAGCTGGAAAAGGGGCAGGTGTCTTCCCAGCATGAATGACAGGGAATATGGATCACCAGGGTCTGCCCAACATGGGTCCTCCAATGGGGAATGAAGCTGGAGCAGTGCACAAAACTATTCTGCAGTTGGGGCATTTGCAGGGCTTCCCTTACTGGTGCCTCTGTTGGTGTTTGGTCAGGGCAGAGCTCTGGGTGAAGCTCTTCCCACACTGGGGACACTCGTAGGGCCTCTCCCCAGTGTGGATGCGCTGGTGGATGATGAGGTGGGTGTTGCGGGTGAAGCCCTTCCCGCAGTCGGGGCAGCGGAACAGCCTCTCCTTTGTGTGAATCCGCTGGTGCCTGAGGAGGGTGGAGGTGGTGTGAAAACTTTTTAGACACTCTGAACACTCATAGGGCCTCTCCCTGGTGTGGATGCGTTGGTGGGTGATGAGCTCAGAGCTGCATCTGAAGCCCTTCCCACATTCCCCACACCTGTAGGGCCATTGCCCAGTGTGGATCATCTGGTGGCGGATCAGGGTGCTGCTCTGTCTGAAGCTCTTCCCACACTCCAAGCACTTGTAGGGCTTCTCCCCATTGTGAAGCTGCTCATGTACCACAAGCTCCAAGCGCTGGCACAGAGTGGGTCTTTCCTCCTCAGAGCACCCTGGTCTGGGCTTGGTCCCCCTCCTCCTGTAGGACCTCTGGAGCTTTTCCTCTCTGTTGGATTTCTCCGCTGTGGAGCCACTCAAAACAGCCTCTTTGATGAGGTTCTGCTGTGGGGATTTGTCCTCCCTGGTCTCCATCATCAGCTCCTTGTCTGAGGGAGGAAAGACAAGGAGAGGATGAGATTTTCCTCCGGATCAGAGGGAAGGAGAAGGAGATCCCCCCAATGCATCCCCAGCAGGATAGCATCAACAGAGGGGTTTTGCAGCTGGGGGCCATGCTAAGCTGGGAGATGGAGCAGGAGACAGGGGTAAAGGGGCCATGACTTCCTCCACTACTGCCTCGGTGTCCTGGAGCATTCTCTCAATTTGAATAGACAGGTGTCTGCTAAGTAAGGCAAGGAGCCTCCCTTGAAATGGAAAATGTAAACCCCCTCCCTCCAAATTATTATAAATTTGAAATTATGGGGCTCTGAGGCGAAGATATGGGAATAGGAATAACAGTTATTTAGCAGGAAAATTAAAATATAAATGCAATAGTACAAAGAAAAAATACTGACAGATTGAGAATATGACCTGACACCATGTGGCTCACAGTGGTGGTAGCAGTCCCAATAAACGGTGGCTGCGCTCCTCCTGTAGTGACAGGTGTGGTTCTGTTGAAGCAGTGATCCTCCAGAAGGGTGGAGTTTTCCTCGGAACATCCAGTGGTGGTGGTGGTGGTGTTGGGCCTGGTCTTCCTCTGGAAATCCAGTGGGAAAGGCTGACTCTGGTCCTCCAGCTCTCTGATTATATCCAGATAGGAAAGCTTGGCCCCTCCCTCGGGGTGGAGCTTCTCACAATGGGATGATGGAATTTTATCAGGCATGTAGGGACACTCAATGGCCCATTAAGAGAAGATACCTCCCAGGAGGGAGGATGGCTAGTGGAAGAGATAAAGAAAAGAGATTAAGAGATAAAGAAGATAACAGCCCCATCAGATGGGAAGAGAATACACCCCTCATGTCCAACCTAAGACAGCTGGTAAATGCTTTGCCTGTGAAATAATAATTGTTTTCCACTTTTCTCCAAGGAAGTATTTTTCCCAAACCACTTGGGGATCAGGCCAATTGACTCTGTTTTCTAGAGGAACCCCTGCAGAGGTTCTCTCCCATATTTGCCCTGAAGCAGGACAACACTGAACACCCCCAGCTTTCCAGGCCTGTCTGTGTCACAGAAGTGCTCCAGCCCTTGAGGTGTCTTGGCAGCCTGCTCTGGAACTGCTCCATTGGATCCAAGATGTTGCTGTGCTGAAGACCCTGTTGAAAATTGTTTCTGGAAATGTAGTGGTCAATAGGAGAGGGGAAACTCATCCTTCCTGAAATGCTGGCACAACTGTAGGGACAATTTCCCTGGCCCCCAACACATCTCTGATAGATGCACAGGGTCCCTGTGGAAAGAGAGAAGCAGTAGCCTTCACCAAGGCCTCAGAATGGCAAACAAGAATCACAGCCTTTGACAGCTCTCGGGAACCACTTCTCGGTGGATTTTCCTTCCTGGAAGGCCAAGATGTCTGAATATTTACTTGGTGCTTCAGGCCCTGGCAAAACAAAGCTTATGTCGCCTGCTAGAAATGCTGGCACGTGACCCACACCCCTCCTCCTGACTTGGCAGCTCTGTTTGCCCAATTAGCCCTCAGTGCCTGCCTAGGAACAAATTCCTGCTCCCCTGTATCCCTTGGGATGGGCACATCCTGCTGAGGGCCAGCGCTGGCCTTGGTTCAGGGACAGAGAATAGTTTCAAGGCAACTCCCAGCCAGGGGAATAATGTGTAATGACTCCAATGATTTCAGAAGGCTGAACAATTGCTTTATTAAACTCTACTATATTACATTACCTACTATACTAATACTAAACTATACTACTAAAGAAAAACCCATGACCCTTTCCGACAGTCAGGACACACCTTTGACGTAACTCACCACCTTCACCAGGAAAAATCCTGGGAGAGAGAATTATGTCTCTTTCTTTTCAGAAAGTATGTGTGAATACCACAGAAGCACATTGCAGAGACACTGTGTAGGGACAAGGGCCTTGGGGAGCTGCAGCCTATTGCAGCCAGGGACAGGGCTGGAGTTTGAGCCTTGCTGGGGATGGGGTCCCTGGCACCCTTCATGTGTGGCAGCTGTGCAGAGCAGGACATGGGTGCTCTGAGTGGGCACAGTGGCTCTGGATGGGACAGGGAGAGCTTCAGGCTAGCAGACATTCCCATCTGGAATCTGCTCTGGGGCTGGAGATGGTTTGGGGCCTGCAGGGAAGGGGAAATGGAGTGGTCTGGCTGTGGGAACAAGCACACCTGAGGTATTCCCCAAGCCTCAGCCCTGTCTTCAGGTGATCCACATTGCCCAGTGCTGCCCAGTGTCTCCAGTGACAGCAGATCCCAATCACCTGCCTGCCCTTGACTCAAAGTCCTGCCACATTCCTGTTTTCCTTGAGTCTGGGGTCCTGCTGCCCCAGGAAGAGGGTTCAGTGCCCACTGCTGTTTTCTCAAAGTGCCAGAGCAGGAATAGGGGCAACTCTGCTCACATCTGATGGGTTTTAGGATGGGATCAACTCTGAGCTGTCCTACAGGGAAAGCTCTGGGAGGGAACAGGCAGCAGGAGATGGGGGGTATCTGGCTCTGGGCACTGTTGGAGGATAGATTGTGTTAGAGTGGGGATTGTCTCCACCAGGGATGCATCTACTTCCAGCTCTCCCATGTACACACCACCCTCCATCAGGCAATCCCAGAAAGCCCAAGATATCTGAATGTCTTCCTGCTGCCTCAGGCCCTGGGTGAACAGGGCTTATCAGAGATGCTGGCAGGGGACCAAGATCCCTCCTCCTCACAGAACATCTCTGCAACCCCAATTAGCTCTGAGTGGCTGCATGGGGACAGGTGCCAGCTTCCCCATGTCCCTTGTATTTCACGCCAAATTGCAGTACTTTGGAAATCCTTTCTGGATTAGAACAAACCACAGGCCAAACACTGACCCACTTTGGTTCCCAAATCAGAAATCATTAAACTTCTAACCAAGATGTCTTTCTCTGCAGGTGTCCCAGCTTGCAAGGCAAGATGGATTCTATTTGGCATCTGCATGGCAGTTGTCTTCTGTGAAGTGGGCAGTTTTCCTTATCTCTTCCACAATCACTCCTCCCTCTGGGGGGATATCTGCTCATAACAGGCTATTGAATGTCACTGCATGACTGATAAGAACTATAGCATCCCATTGTGAGATGCTCTGCCCAGAGGGAAGAGCCAAGCATTCTATCCAGATAGAATCTTGAGATTCTGGAATAGCAGCACAGCTTCTCCACTGGATTTCCCAGAGGAACAGCAGCTGCCTCTTCTTCCACTGGATCTTCAGAGAAAGACTACACCCTTTTCTACAGGACCCCTGTTCCAACAGAACCACACCTGACACTCCAGGAGGACTGCAGCCACTTTTCCAATTGGATTGCTACCAACACCCTGACCCACAGGGTGTCGGTTGTGTTCTGACTCTGTCAGTGTTGTTTCAGTTTACTGCATTGTTGATTTTATCCTTTTATTTTCTTCCCCATTAAAGAACTGTTGTTTCCTGCTCCCATATTTTTTGCCTGAGAGACCCTTAAGTTAAAATTTATAGCAATTGGGAGCAGGGGTAGGTTCACCTTCTCCATTTCAGGGGAGTCT
Source organism: Fringilla coelebs (assembly GCF_963513975.1). NCBI lineage: Eukaryota > Metazoa > Chordata > Aves > Passeriformes > Fringillidae > Fringilla > Fringilla coelebs. The sequence goes on from NW_028167583.1 coordinate 1,095,150, forward strand.
CCTGCCTTCCTTAGCAGGCACCTCTCTTTCCAAACTAAGACAGCAGGACAGAAGGCACTTTGATTCCTTTTTGTCCCAAGTTTCTCCTGACTTCATGACTTCAGATGAACTGGAATGGTCCCGGCAGCACAAAGCAGCCACAATGATCAGGATCTAACCCCCAGGTCACCATTAAATGCACTCGATCCACGCCTTCCACAGCCCAGCAGCAATTCCTGCCTCTGCCCCCAGCTCTGGATCAGCCTGATGGGCATCGCTCTGGTATGTGCGCGGCCGGGTCCTGCAGGACACAGCGCTCGGAGACACTCTGTGTCCCGCAGCTTCGGCAGCTCAGGCGCCGCTCCACAGCTGCGGGGCCTGAGCCACCACTATTCCATGGCTGTAGTTCCTGTGCCACCACTATTCCATGGCTGTAGTTCCTGTGCCACCCGTATTCCATGGCTGTAGTTCCTGTGCCACCCCTATTCCATGGCTGTAGTTCCTGTGCCACCACTATTCCATGGCTGTAGTTCCTGTGCCAACACTACTCCATGGCTGTAGTTCCTGTGCCAACACTGTTCTGCCTTTTCCATAGTCACACCACTGCTGCTCAAAAGCTGTGCTGTGCTGTTTCAGCATGGTTCCTCTGCTCCTGCACCACTGCTCCACTGCTGCTGTAACACTGCTTATCTACCACTGTTCCACTGCTCCTTCTCTGCTCCTCCCTGCTCCCCTGTCGTTCCACAGCTGCTGCTTCTGTTCCAGTGCTGCTGCCACAGCTGCAGAGTCACAGAGAGGGGAGCATTTGGGCAGCAACCACTGTGGTGTCACAGAGACCAAGACAATGGAACTGCCACTGCCGTGGTGTCACTGTGGGAGGAATGTTTGGGCTGCCGCCACTGGTGTGTCACAGAGACCGAGACAATGGGACTGCTACAGTTGTGGTGTCACAGAGAGGGGAAACACTGTGGGTGCCACTGCTTTGGTATCACAGAGAGGGGAATGTTGGCGTGGCTGCTGCTTTAGTGTCATAGAAGAGAAAATTGTAGCTGCCACTACTGTGGTGTCACAGAGAAGGGAATGTTGTGGCTGCCACCACAGTGGTATCATGGACATGGGAACGCTGGGGCTGCCAGTACTGTGATGTCATAGAGAGGAGAATATTGGGGCTCCCTCTACTGTGGAGTTATAGAGAGGAGAATGTTGGGGCTGCCAAAGCTGCAGCGTCACAGACAGCAAACACTGGGACTCCCCCTGGTGTGGTGTGTCTAGAGGGGAATGTTGGGGGAGCCACCGCTATTGGTGTCTCAGACAAGAGCATTTGGGGCTGCCACTGCTGTGGTGTCAGAGACAGGAGAACATTTGGGGCTGCCACTGCTGTGGTGTCAGAGACAGGAGAACATTTGGGGCTGCCACTGCTGTGGTGTCATAGAGAGGGGAATTTTGGGTTTGCCACAGCAGTGCTGTCATACAGAGGAGAATGCTGGGGGTGCCACCTCTGTGGCGTCACAGAGAGGGGAACCCTGGGCTTGCAATTGCTTTGGTGTCATAGCTAGGGGGACATTGGTATTGCCACTGCTGTGATGTCACAGACAGGGGAACACTGAGGTTGCCACCACTGTGGTGTCACTGACAGGGAAACACTGGGGCTGCACATGTTGAGGTGTCACAGAGAGGGGAATGTTGGATCTGCCACTGTGGTGTTGTCACAGAGAGTAGAACTTTGGACGGCCACCCGTGCAATGTCATAGAGAGGGGAACTTTGGGGCTTCCACTGCTGCAGTGCCACAGAGAAGGGGATATTGGTGCAGGCACAGCAGTGGTGCCACTGGGAGAACATTGGTTCTGCCACCACTGTGGTATCACAGACAGGGGAATGTTGGGGCTGCCCCTGCTGGGGTGTAAGAGGGACGTGGGGGCTGCCACCATTGTTTTGTCCTAAAGAGGGGAATCTTTGGTTTGCCACTGTGTTGATGTTATACAGAGGGGAACGCTGGGGGTGCCACGTCTGTGGTATCACAGAGAGGGGGACGAGGCTTGACACAGCTGTGTTGTCACAGAGACAGGAATGCTGGGGCTGTAATCACTGTGCTGTCATAGAGAGGGGAACATTGTGGCTTTTACTATTGTTGTGTCACAGAGAAAAGACTTAGTGCAGCCACAGCTGTGGTGTCACAGAGAGAGAACGCTGGGGATGCCACCGCCACTGTGTGACAGAGAGGGGGACACTGGGGCTGCCACACCTGTGACATCACAGAGTGGGAAACACAGAGTCTGCCACTGCAATGGTGTCACTGAGTGGGGAATAGTGGGGCTGCCACCAGTGTGCTGTCACAGAGAAGGGAACGTTGGAATTGCCATCTTTGTGGTGTCAAAGAGAGGAACGTTGAAATTGTCACTGCTGTGGTGTCAGAGAGAGGGGGACATGGTACTGCCACAGCTGTGGTGTCACAGATGGGAGAATGTCGGTCTTGAACTGCTGTGGTATCATAGAGAGGGGAACATTGGTGTTGCCACTGCTGTTGTGTCTCAGACACGGGAACGCTGCCAAACCTCCCCTGGTTCTGTGCCCACTCCAGGGCTGCTCCTCTGTGACACTGCAGTGCCTCCTGGGGACATTGTCACACTGCAGTGTCTCCTGGGGACATTGTGACACTGCGAAGACTCATGGGACTATAGGGGCCCTGTGACACTCCAGGGTCTTGTAGAATCCATGGAACCAAGAGGAGACTGTGAAACTTGGGGGCTTCATGGAACCATCCATTGTGATACCTCAGGGCCTCATGGTTCCCAGGAATCCTTGTGATATTATAAGACTAAATGGAACCAAGGGGACATTGTGACACTGTGGAGTTGATGGAACTGAGGGGATGCTGTGAGACTCTGGTGCCTAAAGATGCTCAGGATCCGTTGTGACACTGTGGCTTGTGGAACCAAAGGGACACTGTGACACTGTGGGATCTCATGGAATCCAGAGGCCCTTGTGTCTCAGTGAGGCCATTTGGAACCAAGGATCCATTGGGATACCTCAGGGCCTTGTGGTGTCCATGGATCCTTGTGGCATGATGGGTCTTCATGGAACCAAAGGGACCCTGGGACACGGTGTGATCTCAAGAACCAAGGGGACTCGGAGACAATGTGGGGGCTCCTGGTTCTCAGTCTCCTCTGACACTTGTGTCCATCTACAAAGAGGAAAAACTTGGCAGCCTATGCCTGTTGATCCAGAATATTCCCAGCTTCATGGGAGGATGTTCCTGCCAGCTGGGGTGCTGTTTGTTCCCTCTGCTCTCAGGGAGAAGTGCATCCTACAAGAGACACCAACCACTCCAGTAGCTGACACCACAGGTCCTCCTGTGGGGTGGGAGCAGAGGCATCTTTCACTCCATTATGTTTCTCAGAGACCATCCAGCCAGGAATGTTTCCAAGGATGGGGCATCCACTGGCTCACCACCAAGGCTAATGGCAAAAGCAGAGTGCAGGAGGAGGCAGCAGGGAGAGCAGACACTGTGCTGGGTGAGCGAGGGAAGAGGATGAGCACAGAAGGCACAGCCCACCAGGAGGCCACCAGGCAGAGCCGTGGAGCCTCCCCAGGTGAGTGTGACCTGGCCAGAGAGTGCCCTGACATGCCCCAGGACTGTGCTGCCTCCCCTAGGGCAGGTGTTTGCCCAGTGGAATGTCCCCTGGTCACCCGGGGCCGTGCCGCTGCCCCAGGTGGGAGGGCGCTGTCAGCTGAATGTGCCGTCCCTGGGGTCAGTGGTGGAGGTGCCCCCAGCAGCCTCGCTGTGTTAAATGAGCACCCTGCAGCCCCTCCTTGCCCTGCCTTGGCTGCCAAGACACCTGAAAGGACTGGCTGCTGTGCTGCTGTGCCCTCTGCTGCCCCTTGTTCTGCTGTGCTGGCAGAAACTGCTGCAACCGCCCAAGACCAGCATGAGGTGTCAAAGGAGTGCACTGCTGCGTCTCCAGAGCGTGGAGAGATGTAACGCTGCAGAGCCACATTGAACAGGCACTCTGCCACTCTGCCGTTTCCTGGTCCCACAGCCGGAACCCCAGGAGCAGCCCTTGGTAGCAGCAGGGAGGCGCTTTGTCACTGCAGCCGCTGCAAGGCACCCAGCCGCCTCCACTGTGAGATGCCTTGCTCCTGCAGGACGGTGCCTGGCCATGGAGCGGGGTTTGCTGTCCCTCCACCAGGCCCTGCCACACCAGCTGAGATCTCAGAAGTGGTGCCCAGCCCCTGTGTAATTCCAGCTCCTCTGTGCCATGCTGCTAGCCCTATAGCCATCTCTGCCTGTGGTGGAACCACCTCTCTGTGCTCTGCTGTGACTGAAAGCACCCCTACAGCTGTGCCTAGCCACGGTGGGACAGTGCCCGGCCCCGGCAGGAGAGCACCCTGCCACTGTAAGAGGGCACCTGGCTGCAGAGGCATTCCTGGCTGCTGTGGAGCTGCCCGTGCCTGTTGCCAAGCTATACCTGGCTGCTGTGAGAATCCCAGCTGCTGTGGAACACCTGGCTACAATCAAACCGTATCTGTTGCTCCATGCCCTGCTGTCAAATGCTGTGAAAAGGCGTCAGCGTCAGAACCCTCAGTGAGTGGCTATCAGCTGGGACAATCAACACCTTCCCTTGGGCATTCAAGCACTTCCTAGATGGCCAGGAGATGCATTCAACAATCATTCAATCAGCACAGGAATGCTTCTGATGCCTTGAATCAATAGGCCAGATAAGAACAGCAACCAGAGATAAGAGAAAAAATGGGGACCCAGGAAAAAGGATCAATAAGACCTTTTCAAAAGTGGATGAAAAGAAGAGCAGTTAAGAAAGGTCATTATCTTTGCTTGCAGGACCTATTGCATCTGGAGAGGGGAAAACTTGCTAAAATTATCCTGGATGACCTAGAGTGTTTGTCCTCCCAGTGATCTTTATTCAGTTTTTAAAGCCAGATGGGAACTACCCGGAACATTTGATAGCCTTGGGAACTTCCAAATTAATGGGAAAACCGACATTAGTGCTTTCAGAGACTTAATTGCATCAAAAGAAATTGAGAAGAATGTGCAGGGGATGAGTAAAAACTCAGCTCCAGTCCAGACAGGAAAACTCTAAGAAACATCAAGAACATGGATCCAGAGTACTCCCGGACCATGGAGATCTTCAGCTTCTGGTTAACATCAGGAAAAATCCCAGACATGGTGAGGGGCTGCAGGACTGTTTTGATTCCTAAGTCAACCAAACCACAGCACCTAAAGGACATTAACAACTGGAGACTCATCCCAATCAGTTCCATCTTGCTAAGACTGTTCTCCAGGATTTTAACAGCCAAACTGACCAAGGCTTGCCCCCTCAACCCAAGGCAAAGAGGCTTTATAAGAGCAGTGGAATGCTCTGAAAACATGAAACTCCTGCAAACCATAATTTGGTCAGCAAAAAGAGAACACAAACCCCTGGGTGTTGTATTTGTGGACATGGCCAAGGATTTTGACACTGTAAGCCAGCAGCACATTCTTCATGCCCCACAGGAAAGAGAAGTAGATCCCCACATCATCAATTTGGTGAGCAATATTGTGACAAATGTTTTTGTGATTTGTGTCAATCAGCAATGGAATCATCAAATGATTGTATCTTCTGTGTCGAAAATGGAGGCATTCCTTCAGATAGATACAAAGAAGGGTTTTGAAACTTTCTGTAGCCAAAAGAAGCTTGGAAATAGGGGAAGTATGGAAAAGTAAAGAGATGAGGTAGCAAGATGGCTGATGCTTAGAATAAAATAGAGGAAGTTGTGGTAAAGCTAAGGGGACTGCAATGCAACTAAATGCTTATGTACACTTAAAAGCTTAACAAAATCATGTAGCAGACACAGGTGAAGGGGCCTCCGTCCATATGAGCAGAAGAAGGACAGGAAGACAACAACCCCCTGGAAAGATTATGAAATTGCTGATTCCAGCTTATTGATATTTACTAATTTGTACTAACCAAGTACATTGGAAAATGCTTTATAGGCTTACAAACAGTAAATATACTTTACTGAATTTGTAAGTGGTGTGTGCTGTGAGTGGAGCAGTGACTCCCAGGCCACCCAGAGCTGCTTGCTCGCCTTCTTTCAAATAAAAGATATAGAAATAAAATTTGCATTGACTATTGAAATTTTATGTATTGGTATGATCCTTGTCACATGCCAGCACTCCCAGTATGGTCCCAGAATAATCCCAGTTACTTTCAATCACTTCCAGTATGGTCCCAGTTGCCTCCAGCTAGATCAACCCAGTCAGTCCCAGTATGACTCCATTTGCTCCCAGTGTGTTCCCAGTTGCTGCCAGTCACCCCCAGTCCAGGGATGATGTGCATGGTGTGTTCCCAGTCCCTCTCAGACACTCCCAGTGTTGATCCAGTCACTCCCAGTATGATCCAGAGATGACCCCAGGGTGGTCCCAGTTGCTGCCAGTATGAACCACTTGTGCCCCACATGGTGCCACTTGCACCCTTTCACCCTGACTTTTGTTCCAGTCTCTCCCAGTCTTTCCCAGTGTATCCCAGTTCCTTCCAGCATATTCCTAGTCACTCCCAGTATGATCCCAGTTCATCCTAATAGAAGCCTAGTTGCTTCCAATGACCCCCAGCATGCACCCAGTCACTCCCAGCTCCTCCCACTTGCTCCTGGCATAATCCCAGTTGCTCACAGCTGCTCCTGGTAACACAGAGCATGATCCCACTTGCTCCCAATATATCCCATTTGCCTCCAACAGGGTCTTAATTGCGACTGACAGGCTCCTACTCACTCCCAGTATGATCCCAGTATGATCCCATTCACCTCATTGTGATCACAGTCTCCCCTGGTATGGGTCCATCTGCTCCCAGTATTATCCCAGTATAATCTCAGTACAACCCCAGTCACTGCCCATATGGTCCCAGTAGGATCCCAGTACAGCCCAGTCCCTCCCATTGATGCCACTCCTGGGATCCCCCAGCCCTCTCTGAATTTCCCACTCCCCGGATCTCGCGAGAGGAGCCCCAAGGGCTGAAAGTCCTCAGACAGGGTCCCCAGCAAGGCCCAGTTTGGATCTGCAGCCCCCACTTTCCCCAGTCTGCCTCTCCTTTTGCCCTGGCTGGGTTTCCTTCTCCCCCAGTGGGTGGGAGCAGCAGAGGGCCCCGTGCTGCCCATCCCAACCTGTCCCGGCTCCATCCCCGCTCCTCCCGCGGGCTGTGGGAACGGGGAACCGAGGGTGTCGCTGCTCCTGGGGGAGGAGGAGGAGGGAGGGAAGAGGAGGGAAGAAGAAGGAGAGCAAGAAGGGAGGGAAGGAAGAGAAGGAGGGTGGCTTAGGGAGGAGGGTAGGGGGAAGGGAGGGAAGGAGGAAGAGGAGGGACAAAGGAGGATCAGGGAAAGGGGAAGGAAGCATGATATTGAGCACTCCCTGAATTTACAGCCTGTGGGATCATTACCCCTATTAGAAGTGGGGCAGTTATCTTCTGTTAATTGGGCAGTTTTCTTTATCTCTTCTACAACAAATCCACTCTCTAGGAAATATCTGCTCTTAATGGGCCATTGAGTGTCACTGCCTGACTGATAAATCTACATCATCCCACTGGGAGATGTTTTGCCTAGGGGGAAGGGCCAAGCATGCCTACCTGAATATAATCTGACATTACGGACACCACAGGCAGCCTTTTCCCATTGGATTCTCAGAGAAGCAGCTTTTCTGTTCCACTGGATTCCCAGAGGAAGACCAGGCCCAACAACACCACTACTGGACGTTCAGAGGAAAACTCCACCCTTCTACAGGATCCTTGATTGAACAGAACCACATCTGTCACTGCAGGAGCTCTGCAGCCACCATTTAATAGGTCTGCTACCAGCACCCTGACCCACAGGGTGTCACGTCATATTCTGACTTGGTGAGTGGGAGTTTTTGTACAATGGGATTTGTAGTTTTAAAATTTTCCTAGTTAAAAACTGTTATTCCTATTCCCATATCTTTGCAGACAGACCCTTAATTTCAAAATTATAATATTTCGGTGAGAGGGGATTTACATTTTCCATTTCAAGGGAGGCTCCTTAATTTCTTAGCAGACACCTGTCTTTTCAAACTAAGACAATGCCCCAGGACACCAGGGCAGGTGAGGAGGAAGTCACTGCCCCTTTCCTCCTCTCCCCTGCTCCATCTCCCAGCCCAGCATGGCCCCCAGCTGCAGGACGCCCCCTCTGCCAACGCCATCCTGCCGGGGATGCACTTGGGCAATTTCCTTCTCCTTCCCTGTGGCACAGAACCAAATCTCATCCTCTCATTGACCTTCCCCCCCCCAGACAAGGATCTGAGAATGGGGACCAGAAAGGACAAATCCCTGCAGCAGAACCTCGTGGAAATGGCTGTTTTGAGTGGCTCTACTGTACAGGAATCCAATGGGAAGGAAAAGCCCCAGAGGTTTCACAGGAGGAGGGGCTCCAAACCCAGCCCAGGGTGCTCTGAGGAGCAAAGATCTGCCCTGTGCCGGGAAGGTGGATAGAGCTTCAGCCAGGGCTCGGAGCTGGTGGTGCATGAGCAGCTTCACGATGGGGAGAAGCCCTACAAGTGCTTGGAGTGTAAGAAGAGCTTCAGGCAGAGCAGCACCCTGATCTGCCACCAGATGATCCACACTGGGCAATGGCCCTACCAGTGTGGGGAATGTGGGAAGGGCTTCAGGTGCAGCTCTGAGCTCGTCACCCACCAACGCATCCACACCAGGGAGAGGCCCTATGACTGTTCCGAGTGTCCAAAAAGGTTTCACACCACCTCCACTCTCCTCAGGCACCAACGGGTTCACACAGAGGAGAGGCCATCCCGCTGCCCTGACTGCAGGAAGGGCTTTAGGGCAAACTCCACCCTTGTCACTCACCGGTACATCCACACTGGGGAGAGGCCCTACGAGTGTCCCCAGTGTGGGAAGAGCTTCACCCAGAGCTCTGCCCTGACTGAACACCAACAGAGGCACCGGTAAGGGAAGCCCTGAAAATGCCCCAACTGCAGGAAAAGCTTTGTGCACTGCTCCAGTTTCATCCCCCATTGGAGGACCCACGTTGGGAAGACCCTCGTGATCCATGTTTCCTGTCATTGATGCTGGGAAGACACCTGTCCCTTTTCCTGCCCTTGCCAATGACATGATGTGGGTCCAAGAACATGAGTGTCTGGCCATGGCCATGTCATTGCATTCACTTCCACTTCAGGTCATTGCCAAGGGCAGGAAAGGGACTCTCTCTCTCTTTTCCCAGAGGAGAAGGGTATCCTTTCCAGGCAAGAGGGAATACGTGGCTGGGAAGAGACAATTGTTGGTGCCCTGCAAATAGTTTTTCTTATCCCTTCTGTAATCAATAGGATTGCTGTTCCTGTTTGTTCCTTATCTGGTTGCTGTTCCCAGTAAATTGTTCTTCTCCCAGCCTGGGATCTCTGTCTTTTGTGCTTTCCACGGGAGTCAAGAGGGCAGAGAGCAGCAGTGCGGTCTTAGTGGGAGCAGGAAATTGGGGAAGCCCATTCCTAAACCCCAGCCCATGGAGACTGAGCATCCCAGCTGGTCCCAGCCCTGGTTGCCATGGCAACAACCTTGGGAGTGAGAACCTTGTGGGGGTCTGTGGGAACCTCTTTAGTCTGGTACTCAGGGACAGGACTGGAGGGAACGGCTGCAGCTGAGTCGGGGCAGCCTTAGGTTGGATCTCAGGAAAAGGTTTTTCCCCAGAGGCTGCTCAGACGCTGCCCAGGCTCCCCAGGGAAGGGTCCCAGCTCCAGGGCTCTCTGAGCTCCAGCAGCGTTTTGGCAGTGCTGCAAGGCCTGGGCTGGGATTGTTGAGGTGTGCTGTGCATGGCCAGCAGCTGGACTTGAGGATCCTGATGGGTTCCTCTCAAATCAGCCAATTCTGGGATGCCATGAACCTGGGAATGAGACTGCAAATGGTTGCCATGGCAATGGACCCTGGCTCCAAGCCTGAGCTGGTGTCCATGGCAACCACCAATGACCATGGGGTCTCCATGAAACTGCCAAGGGATTCACCATTGCAACAGGGGGCTGGTGGTGGTTGCCATGGGAACAGACCATAGCAATGGCTTCTAGTGATGTTTGCTTTCCAAGGAAGGAAGCTGCCACAGGCACTCAGAGGGGTTCCATGGGGACATTCCAAGAATCTCTAGGCTGTTCAAGAGCTGGAATGTCACAGGTAGAGACAGGTGCTCCATGGTGACCTCCCAGGGCTTTCTGGGGATGGTAAAGAGCCGTGTGGTCAGAGGCAGTCACAGCCATTCCATGGTGACATCCCAGGGATCTTGGGCTGCAAAGGCACCGATCCGTCACAGGCACTCACGGGGGCTTCACAGTGACATCCCAGGAGTCCCCACGCTGCCAAAGAGCTGGAATGTCCCAGACACTCACAGGGGTTCCTGTCATGGGCAGGGTGGGAGCTTCAAGCAAAAACTTTGTTTCTTTATTGGAGAAACTCCTGCAGTGTCATCAGGTGAAGAAATGACACCCAGCAGCCACCACAGAAACCCGAAAAACCCTGCAGGACCCCTAGACTTGTAAAATTCCTTCTATGACAGGAGACTGAGAGCGGCTGGATCCAAAGCCAGCTCTGGTCTTTGTCAAGCATGTAAAAGATTGGACAGGTGGAATTGAACTTTAATGCAATTTGTCCCACAGGATTAATGATGGAATACCAGAGAGATTTCTAGAAATACAGCTCTGATTGATTCTGATCATGATTAGACAGAAAGATCTTGATCAGAGTGCTTTCCTCCACAGCATAGGAGCTCTAACAATTAGAATCCTCTGCTCTAGGAAGCAATTTTGAAGTCACCAGGGCCTTGATGCAGTTGTTGGAGCCCACTGCAGGCAGAGCCTCCTGCTCCAGCAGGAACTGCCTTTCCTGTGCCATGAGCAGGGCAGGTCTCGCTGCAGGAAAAGCCCCAGGCCAGCCCCAGCACAGGGAAGGCCTTGGGCACAAGGGCAGAGTGCCGTGCTGGCAGCTGTGCCAGGGAGAGCCTGAGGCACCAAAGGCACCTTGGCAGCAGCAGCTGCTTGCAGGGCATGGCCAGAAGCCTCCCTTGGCAACCCAGCCTGGTGGCCACCACTGCAGAGCTGCTGCTTCAGGGCTCCTTTCTGGCTGGGCTCTGAAAAGCCACTTGTGCTCCAGGAGCCTGACTGGGAAGCAATTGGCCCCAGCACCTTGGGGGACAAGATATTCATGACAAAACTCTTCATGCCAGCAGAGCCAAGGCAGAGACAGAGCAAAGGGGAGAGCCAGGCCCAGGGCACAGGGCTGCCATGGTGATGGCTGTGAGGTCACTGCCACTGCAGCAGCCTGGCTGCCCTCAGCAGACATTCTGGCCTGAAGCACTGTGAGCTCACCCAGCACAGCAGAGAACCCACACAACAGGAATTCCATCCTTGGGGGAGGGGATGGGGTTTCCCTATGTCAGCTTGCACTCCTGCTCCTGGACAATTCCTGGGACGGGGCATGCACTTCTCTGGAAAAATAGTGTCAGTTTTGTTCCACTCTCATCATTGTGAAACATTTCCTCCTTCTAACAAATGTAAACCCAGCCTCATTCACTTTAGATATATTGAGCCTTGTTCTGCCACTAAGATTGGGGTGAAAATACCTTTGGTCACTGTTTTCTCATTTTCACAGACCTGGAGAGGACACAAGAATCCCCCAAGATGGGGTTTGGTGGCCTCATCACATAACCAGCAGGTAGAGGCTGTGGGCTCTGGGCTCAATTGTGAGGAGACGGAGGACAGAACAGGAGTAGCCTGGGAGGGGCTGAAGGGCGGTATTCAGGGAGGCTGGAGCTTTTCTTCCTAGAGGATATAAGCATGCGAAGGAAATAATGGCACCAAGGGCAGCTGTGGAGGCCCAGACTGGGCACCAGCAGGAAGGAATTTCCCTCCCAGGGCAGGGCTGTGGTGCAACACGTCCCCCAGCAGGAGCCTGGCGCAGCCCAAGGCTTTGTGTGGGCAGGCAGAGGCAGGCAGGAGGCAGAGCTGTCAGCAAAGGAAGGGGCCAGCCAGGTGGGGCAGCCAGGGGATGCCAACAGCCTGCAGGGACAGAGGTGCAGGTTTGCTCAGCATCAGACAACCTTTCTCTTGGTTGTCTGTAGGAGCAACAAGGGGTAGGAGGGTTGGGATGGATGGAGACGAGAGATCTCTGAAGCCAGGTTGTGCAACTTGCAGTTTATTGAAACAGGTGTGGGTGCAGGGGCCCTGCTTGGAGCTGCCAGCTGCAGCTCGGAGCAGGCCTGAGAGAAGTAAAGAGAGTGGTAAAGAGAGAGAAGGCAAGAGCGTGGTAAAGAGGATGAGAAAATGAGGTTTTCATTACAATACAATAAATCTTCTCGGTTCATTATTCTAGTTCTCACTAAGAATCTAATACTAGATACAAATGCTCTAGCATTTACAGACAACCTATAAGAATCATTATCATATAGAAAAGCTACCCTTTGGACCCCTTCTGCTAAGCTAGCAGGGTCTGCTCTGACCCTTGGACCTGTCTGCAAGCAGAGGGTAATGTTCATCAAAGGGGATTACCTATAGCCGGCCACAGCATTGTTTTCCAGTTGTTCAGTAACAAAGGTTTCTCAAAGCTTGCTTTCATTTCAATCTTGCTTATAGTTTCTATATTCTTAAAATCTTTTGCCAGGCAATCATATTTATAAGGTTTTCCTGTTTCATCCTCCCCAACAGTTGTCCCCACCTCTCATCACTGTCACCAGTGTTCTGTACTACCTGGAACCTGGGGACACTTTCTCAGTGCTGTCCTTCAATGGGACCCCTTAACCCTTCAAGAAAAGTTCTGTGTTTCAATCTGACTTTGAGTTCTTGAGGAGGTTTTGAGCACACTCTGATGGACTGATGAGTCTTAGCAAACTGTGCTGTGTCTCTGCTGCTGAGCTGGGCTGGGCTCCTGGCTCAGAGGCAGCTCCTGGCAAGGGCAGCACTGTAGCCATGATATTTTATGAAAAATCCTTTCCACCTGAGGACTTTTTCCTCCTGAGAAGCTGAGTGGCCTCAGGAAAAAAATACAAACTATGCAAACTATTCTTATCTGATGCTGTGGAATGCAACAGGTGGATCTGTGATTGGTCTCATCTGGTTGTTTCCAATTAATGGCCAATCACAGTCCACCCGTCTCAGACTGTTTCAGTCAGTCAGAACCTTTGTTATTCATTCCTTTTCTAGTCTTAGCTAAGCCTTCTGATGAAATCCTTCCTTCTATTCTTTTAGTATAGTTTGTAATATAATATAGATAATAAAATAATTAACCAAACCTTCTGAACACGGAGTCAACTTTCTCGTTTCTTCCCTCGTCCTGTGACCCCTGTGAACACAGTCACACAGTGCTGCAGAGAGACAGCTCTGGCCAGGAGCAGCTCCTGTGCACAGCCCAGCAGGGCTGGGGCACTGCCAGGGCACCTCAGGGACACCAGCAGGGCACAGACAGAGCTCACAGGGGCTCAGCACTGCCAGGGGCTGGGGTATGTCCCAGAGGGGGCTGTGTCACAGCGGCACCTCTGTGGCTGTGTCATAGAGGCACAGAGCAGCTGTGTCTTCTTTGACATCACAGTGCAGCTGTATGACATCAAAAAATGATATCCCAGCACTGGCTCTGTAACATCACAATGGGGATTTGTGCCATCCTAGCATGGGCTGTGACATCACAGGAGGCTGTCTGCCATCGAAGGTGGCTGTGTGACATAACAGGGGGCTGTGTGACATCACAAGGGGACTTTGTGACATCCCAGAGTGGGCTGTGACATCACAGGAGGCTGTGTGACATCAAAAGGGTTGTGTGAGGTCATGGGGGGAGGTCACTCCGCCCCGGCCTCACTCACAGTCTCCCCAGAGCAGTCCAACCCTGCTCATGCACAGTGGGGTCCCCTGTCCCCCCTGGGTCCCCCCGCCCCCGGCACTGCAGCCTCCCCCAGAGGATGCTCCGCAAGATCGACCCCAGAGCCTGACATGGGGACAGGGGCCCGGGCTGTGGGGGTTGGGACAGCGGGACAGGGATCCCCCGGCAGAGTCCCCAGGTCCACCTGGGCCAGAGCCTGGGCCAGGGCTCCTTCACCCTGTTACAAACAAGGGGCTGAAAGTGCTTAAAAAATCCCCAGCAAGGGATAAGTAAAACCCAGATTTAATATTATGTGGCAGCACCACAAAGTTCCTAGGCAAGAGTCACTCTGCTCCTGACTGGACACTTCAGGCACACCAAGGAAACAAAGCAACAACAAAACAAAACAAAAAAATCCAGGCAATCAAACCAGAAATGAACTAATAACTGTATGTTTGTGCACCTGTGTGTGGGCCTAAAGGACAGTGAGGGGAAGAATAAAAGGAATATGGCCCAAAAGCTAAACTGAGCTAAAGTTTAACTGGACTCGACCGATACCTTAGACTTCAGCATTTAGCAAAAGAACAGCACTTAACAGTATTTAACCTTACCAATAACCTAGGAATTAATGATTTAACAGTGGAATAACACTTAACAATATTCAACTTCGCTTATAACTTATATTAAACTCACTTCTTAGCAAAAGAACAACTCTTAGCAGCAATTAACTTAGCTTAACACATGCGACTTGCCCTTACTTACAGGCATAACTGGCTCAGCTATCCAAGGCACTCAAGCCCCTCAGAGAGCAGCATTTCTGCCACATTTCCCTGAGCACAGGCACTCCTGTGTGCACACAGACACCAAGAGTCAGTGCAAGGCACCTGTGAGAAATGCCCCCGAGTGAAGGGAAATGCTCCCTGAGGATGCTTTGGCAGCTCGCCATCGTTATTCGGGGATCCCCTGAGTGCAGCAAACGGGAGAGTTCCTGTCTGGGAGAGGCCCCACTCAGAGGGAGTCGCTGGCCCAGGAGGGCTCCAAGGGCTCCTTTTGGAGCGCTGTTTGCAGGGCCCCATGAGAGGGGCTTCAGTCCCAGCAATGGTTCATCCTGGCCACACTTGGCATCAGCAGCTTTCTTTGGCAGGGTGAGAACAGGGATGTTGTGTCATGGAGGGAAAAGAAACAGCTCCCAGTGCTGCTCCTAAAGAAACCAGGAGCTGTTTGGGCAGCAGCAGTGCCTGGAGCAGACAGTGTTTGTGATGAGCTGCAGAGGAGCTGAGCCCAGGGGCTGTTGGCCAAGGCCGAGGCCCAAGGAGCATTTCTGAGCTGGCAGGGTGGCCTGAGAAGGGGAGGGGGGAATGCAGCAGCACAGGGCCATGGAACCAAGGGAGCCTTGTGACACTGCAGGGCCCCATGGAATCATGGAGACCACTGTGACATTGCTGGGCTTTATGGAACCAAGGGGACTGTGCTGACGCTGTGTGGCTCCATGGAATGTAGGGATCACTGTAACACTGAGAGGCCCCATCAAACCAAGGGTCCATTGTGACACTGTGGGGCTTCATGGAACTGTGGAGACCATTGTGACACTTTGGGGTGCCATGGAACCAAGGGGCCATTGGGACACTTTGAGACCCCATAGAACTAAAAGTCCACTGTGACACTGCAAGGCCTCATGGAACCTTGGAACCATGGAAAGACAATTAAGTCACTGCACAGCCTCATGGAACCAGGTGGCTGTTGAGCCACTGACAGGACTCATGGAATCATGGAGACCATTGTGACACTACGAGGCCCCATGGAATAAGCAAATCATTGTAACACTGTGCAGCACCATGGAACCAAAGAGACCATTGGGACACTCTGGGGCCTCCTGAAACCAAGAGGCCTTTGTGACACTGCAGGGCTTCATAGAACCAAGGGGCCATTGTGACATTGCGAGGCCTTCTGTCATCAGTGGTCCATTGTGACACTAAGAAACCAAGGGGGACCACTGCAGGGCTTCATGCAGCCAAAGCTCCAGGGTGACACAGAGAGGCCACCTGTCATCAATGGGCCATTTTTACATTGTGGAGCCAAAGGAGACCATTGTGACCCCTCAAAGTCCCATGGTCCAAAGGTCCATTGTGACATTGCAGGGCCCACAGAACAGAGGAGTCAAGTGACATTGTGGGGCCTGTAGAACCACAGAGACCATTGTGAAACTGCAAGGCCTCATGGAATCATTGGACCTTTGTGACACTGCAGGATGCTTAAGGATCTTGGGGGCCATTGTGACACTGTGGGAGCCCATGGAAGCAAGGCACACTTGTGACACCTCAGGGCGCCATAAAACCAAGGGAACACAGAACAGCTCTGGCTGCTTTCGCCACCCGGGGGCCACCTGACTGGTCCAGCTGACCTTGGCATGTTGAGGGTCTCTTCTCATCTGCTGCTGAAACACTGGGGCTCCATGCTTTCCCTTCCTATAGAAAAGAACTGTCTATCCTCTGGCACCCATGACCAGAACTGGGATTTCACAACCAAATTTCCTTACATCCAGGCATTGTTCCCATAGTAATATTGCCAGGACTAGTCTGTCTGGCAATGCTTTCACAAGGGTCACCTCTCATCTGTCCCCAATGCCCTGGGGAAGGCTCCGTCCTTTCCTTCCTATGGAAAAGAACGGTCCTTCTCAGCCAGGTGCCCATGGCCAAATTTCAGTACCATCTCCAACACCGCCTATAGTTACAGACTGGAAGAGATTGTTGGCTTGAATCATTTCACGTGTGGGGGAGGAAGGGGCCGGTCGATCCTTTCCCGGCCTTATGACCCAAGCACTGCCCTGCCCTTGAACCCCAATCCCCCCAGAGTCTCCATCCCAGCCCAGCAGTTTCTTCTAGCCCATGGCACACCCCAGGCAATGCCTAACACCCACCTCTGGAGCCCCCAGCCCAGCTCCTGAATGACCAAATGAGCCCAAGTCCCAGCTAGGGAGAAGGGCCCAGGGAGACTAAGGGGTATTTAGGCTGACGACAAGGCAAGAACACATCTTGACCCAACATCCTCTTGGAATTTCCACCTGAACAACACTGGAATCCAGGTACAGGTTGTTTTGGGCTCCTGAGAATCTCTTGTAGGCATTTCTCTAGTACATCCAACTCAGAGGACACAAAAATTTTAATTCCTTCAAAATCTCTTGTTGAGAGAATTTTTTGGGGGATGGGAACCAGGGCTTGTTTGTCCCCCAGGCACAGCCCAGGCAGGGCTTTCCCAGCCACATTCCACACTCCATTTCCCAGCTGGAGCCGCTGGTGCCTCTGAATGCTGCTTGCCCAACCCCAGGGACGCTCTCCTTGTCTGCTCATTCCCCCACGGGCTCTGGGCAGGGATGGCCTCAGTGGGGGCAGCTGACATCCTCAGCAACTTGGAGGCTGCTGCTGAATTTCACTGCTCCAGAATCTTGAAGTGTATTAGGTTTTTCTTCCTGTTAATACATGGTTATGTGCAATCTCCAATTGACACTGGATCCAAGTACCTTCTCATGCTGTTTGAATGGATATGAAAATCAAGACCCTTCATGGCTGACAATCAGTCAGACTCTCTTCCTACCCACAGCCCACCATTTCCCCCATGCAAGCCCTGGCACTCAGAGCAGCCTTTGTGCAAATCTGAGCTGCCTCCAGCCTAGGTGGCACCTGCAGCTTTCAGCTCCTTGGCTTCAACTCCCACCTGCTTTCCCTGCAGAAGGAGCTGCCTGAGACAAAGAGGGATGTTCATTTATTGTCAGCCAACAAAGCCAAGGGAAGGCACAGCTCCATCCAATGCAAAAGGATGCTGATTGGATCATCTCTTTTTCATGTGTCTGGCTGTAGTTTTCTGTCCCACCCATGAACTGTCTTCTTTCTTACTTTTCCAAGAACACTGACAAACTTGCTGAGTCCTGATGTCTCTTCTTCTTGTATCTTTTTCAAGGATATCCTGACCCCATTTTCTGAATATGTCCATTATTGTTTGTGAACGTGTCCATTGTCCATTATCCCAAGCAGGCTGGATTGTGCATCAGCTGATCATGGACATTGTCCTGCAAAAACTCCTCTATCTGCAAAAAATCCTTGACAGTTTCCTTCATCCCTCCTTTGCTAGGGACTTTCTGGGACAAGGCAGCTCTGCTCTAGCTATGGAGAGGTGCAAGTGCAGCCACCAGAATCGGAACCACAACTCATCAGGTTTGTGTCCTTTGAGGAGCTGCTGAGGCTCAGATGTACAGAAAGGTTTTTCTTCTTGGCCAACATAAAAAATGTGAAAATGATAAAATTTAATAGACATCCAAACCCTTCCCTCAGCTCATTTGACATCCCAGCAGCATCTGGCATATCCACCATCCACATGGGATTGCCATACAGGAAGGGTTTTAGACAAAGGCATAAGAAGAGGTGACATAAAAGATAAAAATGCACCTAAGACGCTAAGTAAGGAGTTATTTAAACTTCTGAAAGCTCAAAGCATGAAGCAATTCAAGGGAGATGCATTGGAATGACCAGTCAACTGCTGCAGGAGGAAATCTGGGAGAAACGGGAAGGACATAAATGCAGCTGCTCTAAATGAAGAGATGTCCTTGGACATGGCCATTTAACCAGGAGAGCTGGAAGCACCTGAAGGAAGAAGGGAATGAAATATTAGACCGAACGTTGGTGGCAAACCTAGAGGGAATGATCAGTATTTCTTCTCCTGCCATCAGTAGAAGAAAACATTAGATCCAGAAAACTCCTGTTCCTGGTGGGAAAACTTGGCCATTTCTTCAAAGTACTCAAGTGACACAGATAATAAAGATTTGCTTATAGATGATGAAACAAACAGGTATTAAACCTGTGCCCCATTCCAGGCAGACATCACTTTTTTGCCCATGAACAGGCAGTTCTCCTTGTAGAGCCTCAGTAGCCTGAGGTGCCGAGCTGGCACTGACATCTCTCGGAGAGGAGCTTAGGGAGAGAGCAGAGCACCTTGCAAGCCGATGAGTCTGCTGGAATTCCATCCCCTCCCATTCCACAGCAGCCCTGCATTTTCCTCCTGCAGCCTTGGTCTCCAGCACAGCCATGGGGGCTCTTTGGGCTCTGGACTGTTCCTGCAGCCCCCAAGGGCAGCTGAGCTCTGCCTTTGGCACACTCAGCCCTGCCCAGTGCAGGCCATGCTCAGCAATTGCCTGTCTGTGCCTGGCCTTGCTGTCAGCCCCGGCAGCGGCTGCGTGGCCCCTTTGTGGCCCTGTGCTGGCCCAGCCATGGTGGCACAGCCCCTGTGCAGGCCCAGCCCAGGCCAGGAGCATTGCGGCTGGGAAGGGCCCCTGTGCCGTGGTGCCCACAGCAGCCTTGGGGCTCTGTGCCCCATGGCCTCCCTGCTGGGCAGCCTCTGCCAGCTCCTGCAGAGCCCCTGGCACCTGTGGGCCTGCACAGACAGCCCTGCCCCGGCTCCGCTGTCGGAATCAATGGGAGTGGTGTTGCCCGTTTAAGGGTACTTGTAGTGGGACCCGACCAGAATGGATACCCTTAAAATGGTGCTGGTAGGAGAACCCCGAAATTACATCCTGGAAGGCAAAACATCCCCTACAGAGGATTGGAGTGGGGGAACCCCATAGAAATGTCACTTAAAGCCATCATGACCCCCCCTTGAAAGGGACTTGTGTGGCTGTGGCCTCATAAAGGCCCTTAAATGGGGAGGAAAAAACACCCTTTGGGGTAGTGGGATCCCTTCCAAAAAATCCCTAAAAAGAGAAAACCTCCACTTCAAAGGGGCCTGAAGACTCTTAAAGGGCCTCGAGGATGGACAAGATCCTCTCCTCTGCTGAGGCCTCTCCAAGCTGGGAACTCTCCCATTTGCTGCCCTCGGGGCAGCCCCTGAGTCTGTCCAAACACGGGAACTTCCTCCTGTTGAGCCCAGATCCAGAGTCCAGACTCCTGCACAGGGGCAGAGAAATCCCTCGCTCGCTGCTGTGCATTGTCCCTGCTGAGGCTCAGACACTGGCAGGGAACATTCCCTGCCTGCAGGATTCGTGCCTGACCCAAGCACTGCACTTATGGCTCCGGCATTGCTTTCCAACAAAACCAGGGCAAGGAAAACTGTGTGTAGCTCATGGTATTTTACAGTGTCTAAAACTCGCTAAGTCATTGATCTGACAGGTGAGATGCATTTGGAATTCATGGCATGGAGAAGTAGTGCAACATGGAAAAGGGGAGCATAGAAATAAACAGAGGAAACACCATCTCGGATTGTTCCGTTCCATTTTCATTTCACTTCTGAAAAGCTGTTTCACTTTTTCAGGAATCTTCTCCACAGTCCTGTCTGCCCTTTTCAAGAACCTTTCCTGGAGAACGAGCTGCAGTTTCTGTCACAATATGTGCCCCCAACTGCAGCTTCTCTTGGCTTTTCACACCATGAGTGCAGCATGACTTCTGCAGCAAAGCAAGACAAATGTTTGTATTACTGGACAACTTGTCCTTTCTTTTCCTCATGGGCTGGGGAGTTGTGCCATTGCTGAGGTTTTCATTGTGCCTGTTCTAACCCAAGAAAACAGGAGGTTTTGTTGGGGACTTGCTGGGGAATGCAAGCCAGACTGAATGCAGAGAAAGAATCTCCAGGACATTCTGGGAGCTCCCTTGTCTGGGCTCAGGTTCCTGCTTGGACTCTGCAGAGGGCTGGGCTCCAACTGGGATCAGCAGCAGCTGGAAATTCCTCTGGGCACCTCCATTTTCTGCTGCTCTGAGGAAGCAATGAAGCCAGTCAAGTTCTGGTTTTTTCTTTCTCCTGGTGGATTTTTTAATTTGATTTGCCACTCCAGAGGCAATTTCTGTGATGGTCTCTGTAAGTTGATTCTATTTCAACAGCACCAGCAGTAGGGCTGTGTTTGAGTGCTGTAAATGTGGTCTGTGAAGCTTTCATTCCCCTCGACTTAGTGTTCAAGCACTTGTGAGAATTTCAATCTCTGCTAATCATGATGCCTGTGACAAAACCCCTGAGTTCACCATCACAAAAGCACAGTGGGTAGCAGTGATTGAAAGAGGCAAGTGCAATTGTACTGATCAAATTCAGGTGGCAAGCAGAAGAGGACCAAGAGCAGCCATGATCTCCAATTCCCAAGGCAAAGGCAGCAGCAGCCTCCTGCTGTGAGCTCAGGGGGAGTCAAAGAGTGCTGAAAAGAGCGCTAGAACCCGATCCTTTCTTCCTCTGAGGGCTGGCTCAGGGCAGCACAGGCGGGCCCTGAGGAGTCAGGGCTGTGTGTGGGTGCGTGTTGCTCCAGTCCCGAATTCAGCTGGAAAAAGCCCTCGGGAGCCGAGGCAGGAGCAGGCGGCAAGGGGCCGGCGCTGCTGCTGCTCCTGGCCGGGAGCCCCGCCTGGGCCGGGCCGGCGCCCCCTGCGCTGCGGCTGCTGCTGCTGCCAGAGCCGGGCGGGACTCGGGCACAGGGAACAGACGCGGGGGGACAGCAAAGGCCTGGCGGCTGCAGGGATGGTGGCGCTCGGCCCAGCGCCAGCACAGAGCTTCAGCCGGATATTAACCCCGAGGGAAACGCAGGGTAAAGGCTCCATTTCAGCCTTTCTTTACTTGTTGCTGGGAAGGGTTTGAAATGAAAGGAGAACAAGCAGGGCTCAACCTCTCGTCCTTTGGGAGGAGCCCCGTGCCTGCGGTCCTGAGGGGCCGTGAGGGGCAGAGAGGGGCTGTGAGGGTCCCTGGGGAAGTGTGAGGGGCAATGAGAGGCCATGAGCTGTGAGAGGCTTTGAGGGGCTGTGAGGGGCCATGGGGAACTGTGAGGGGCTGAGAGGGCCTGTGAGGGGCTGAGAGGGACTGTGAGGGGCTGTGAGGGGCTGTGAGCTGTGAGGTGTCACTCTTGCGCTGAGAATGACACAGGAACCGGCGGGAGGCAGTAGTGTAGAAAGAGTAGAAGAAGGTTTCATTCAAGAGAACCATGTGGTTTTTGTAGAGTGATCCAATATATTCTATTTGACTGGCTAGTTATCAGAAACACCTTCTTCATACACCATCCTTGAGAAGAACAGGAAGTCAAAGTAGAAAAACACCACCTGCAGATTGTTTATATTTAAGAAATTCTCACATCCTTCCAACTCCCTAAAAATTCTCACAAGCTGCTGTGAGAAAGGCTTGCTGTTTCTCTCTCTCTGACCCATGGCATCCACAGTGAGGGGCTGTGAGGGGCTTGGGAAACTGCAGGGGCCATGAGCTGTGAGGGGTCCATGAGGAGCCATGGGGAACTGTGAGGGAGCCATGAGTGGCTGTGAGGGGCCGTGAGGGGCCATAAGGGTCCGTGAGGGGCTGTGGGAGGCCAGGCACGTCATGGAACCAAGGGTCCATTGTGACGCTGCAGAACCAAGGAGATCATTGTTGACAGTACAGAACCTCATGGAACCAAGGGGCCATTGTGGCCCAGCAAGGCCTTGTGGAACCAAAGGGACCATGGTGACACTATGGAACCTCATGGTACCACAGGTCCATTGTTACACAGCAGCCACAGCAGGGCCACAGAACCAAGGAGATCATTGTGACACTGCACAAGCTCATGGAATCAAGGCATCCATGTTACACTACTGAACCTCATGGAGCAAAGGGTTCATTGGGACCCTGTGGAACCAAGGAGACTGTTGTTGGCAGTAGGAAAGCTCATGGAACCAAAAGTCCATTGTGACATTGTGGGGCCTCATGGAACCATGGAGAACATGAGGACACTTCAGGACTCACTGGAACCAAGGGGCCATTGTGACATTGCAGGGCCTTGTATAACCAAGGGGTCCTTTTATCATGGCAGGGCCTCATGGACTCAAGGGGATCACAGTGACCCTGTGGGGCTCCATAAGGGGCTGTGGGGCTCCATGAGACCACAGGGCCATTCTGAGAGTGGAACCAAGGATACCATTGTGACGCTACAGAACGAAGGAGGCCATTGTGAACCAGCGGGGAGACCCAGTGAGACTATTGTGACACTTCAAGGGCCATTGTGGAACATCAGGGCCTCGTGGAAGCAATGAGACCCTTGCCACATCCCAGGGCCTCATGGGAGCAAGGGGCCATTGGGACACTGTGGGTCCCCATGGAAGCAAGGGGCCAGTGTAACACATCCAGGCCTGGTGGAACCAAGGGGCCACTGTGATCCTGGGAACCCAATAGAAACAAGGGGCCATTTTGAGACTCTGTGACCTCATGGAACCAAGGGGCCATTGTGGCGTTGTGCAGTCCCATGGCAAGAATGAAAGCATTAGGACACTGCAAGGGCTTATGGAAGCAAGGGGCCATTGTGCCACTGCAGAGCCAAGGAGACCATTGTTATATCACTGGGACTCATGGGAGCCAAGATCTGTGGTGATCCTACAGGGCCTCATGGAACCAAGGGGCAATTGTGATGGTGCAGGGCCCCAAGGATCCAAGATCATGGAACAGGTCTGGCTGGCTGGGCCTCCAGGGGGCTGCCCGACTGGCCCAGTTTACCTTGGCATGTTGAGGGTGGGTTCTCATCAGCCCCTGAAGCCCTGGAGTTCTGTGCTTTCCTTCCTGTGGGAAAGAACTGTCCTTTTCCTCCAGGGGTTCATGGCCAAATCTAAGATTCATCCTCTGAATTTCCTTATATGAAAAGATTGTTCCCACATGAAACCTGCCAGGACAGAAAGCTCTGGCTGGCCTTGGCCTCTTGGGGGTCATCTCTCATCTGCCTTCAAAACACTGGGGACCTGTGCTTTTCTTCTCATGGAAAAAAAACCATCTTTCAAGTCCAGGCATCCATGGCCAAAATTGAGAGTCTGCTTCCAAATTTCCTTCTATCCAAGGATAGCTCCCAGACAAAAGCTGCCAGGACCATCCAAGTTCCCTTGGCTTCTTGAGGGCCAGCTCTCATCTGCCTTTGAAACACTGGAGCTTTGTACTTTCCTTCCTATGGAAAAGAACTGTCCTTCTCATCCAGATGTGTAGTAATTTGATATCCTCTGAACAGAGAGAGACATGGTTCTCCCAAGGAAAATCCTGGGAAGCTGTGTAGAAGCCGTGGGAAACTTAGAGGAAAGAATTCAAACAATTATTATGTCTTTTTCTGTAATCATTATTTATGGATATGGTTCTCTAAAGTGTGCTATTCATAGTTCACCAATAATGTGAGAGAAGATTCCTAAATGTCAATCCAGTCTTAGGTTCACCATTGTTTCTATAAGAACCGCAGATTTCTACTAATAAAGTGCTTTTAATGCCTTCTGATAATGGAGTCTCTGTATCACCTTTGACTACCTCCGATACCCCTGTGGTGATACAGAGGCCCATAAATAAAAATGGGGCTTGGCCTCCCAAATTCTGTCTGTCCAAGGATTCTTCCCTGACAACAGGTCTGCTGGCCTTGGCCTCCTTAGGGCAGCCTCTAATCAGCCTTGGAAACACTGGGGCTCTGCCCTTTCCGTCCTATGGAGAACTGTCATTCCAGTCCAGGAACCCATAGCTGAAATATAATTCCACTCCCAAAACTCCCCAAATATCCAAGGGCTGCTTTCAGACAAAAGCTGCAAGGACAGACAGATTGGGCTGGCCTTGGCCTCTGGTGACTGCCTCTCATCTGCCTTCAAACCCCTGGGGCTCTGTGGTTTCCTTCCTGTAAGAAGAACTGTCCCTCTTGTCCAGGCACTCTTGGCCTCAGGGACTTGACCACAATATAACGATGTTTGGAAGGATGAAAGTTTGACGAGAAAGTCTCACAGATATGTATGCTTGGCAGAAAGATTTTTGAATGTGGGACCTGAAGAAGGAATGGAAATGAAAGCAAATTTTGATGTAGAATAATTGCTGAGCCAGTCTTACTGGCTAACCACAGAGGCAAGGGTATGTTAGTTAGAAAGGGTTTTTATGGCCTAGAGCAAAGGATAAACCCACCTCAAACAAGATGTTTTCACCAGTCATAAAGATACCACTGGCAAACAAGTCAGCAGAAGTTGCGAGTAGAAAAAAAATCTCATTTTTCCCCTGCAAGAAAACAGAAAAAACAACTCCTAGCTTGAATTATAATGTACAAACTTTAAGTGACTGGAGAATAGCAATATGAATATGGCAATTATAGTAGTTATGATAGGCTATATGTAAAAGTTAAGATATAGATTGGTTCTACTGTATGAAGATGGTCTGCAAAGAAAAGTATCTATAGAATGTATATCTATCTCTCTATATATAAAAGTATGTAATGCACTGTAACCAAAACTAAAGGGTCTTCAGGCCTGCCTGCAGCTGGAGCTGACAGCTGTAGGCACAGGCTCTGCCACACATGACCCTGAACTGCTGTAAAATCTTGGATGTAATAAATTGCATTTTGAAGACCTGCCTGGAGTCCCACATCTCTCATTCAGGCTCTTACTCTACGGAACCTCATGGAGCCATGGGTCAGTTGTGACAATGTGGGTCCAAGGACACCAGGGTGACACTATAGAACCTCATGGAACCAAGGGGCCATTGTGACACTATGGTGTCTCATGGAATCAAGGAGACCATTGTGAAACTCGGGGACCCCAAGGAACCAGGGGTCCATGGCGACCCTATGCAGCCCAGAGTGTCACAGAGGAGCCATTGTGACACAGCAAGGGCGCATGGAGCCGAGGGGCCATGGTGACACATCAGGGCTTTGTGGCATGGTGACACTGCAAGGCCTCATGGAAGCACAGGGCCATTGTGACACTGCAGAAGCAAGGGGAACATTGTGACATTCCAGGGCCTCATGGAACTGAGGAGACTTTTGTGACACCATGGGGTCCCCTGAAACCAAGGGAACACAGAACAGGTCCAGCTGGCTAGGCCTCCTGGAGACCACCTGACAGGTCCAGCTGACCTTGGCATGTCGAGGGCTGCTTTTCACCTGCCAATGGAGCACTGGGGCTCTGGGCTTTCCTTCCTATAGCAGAGAATTGTCCTTCTCCTCCAGGGGGCCATGGACAAAACTGGGATTCCTCCACCAAATTTCCTTATATGCAAAGATGGTTTCCAGATGAAATCTGACAGGACAGACAGATCTGGCTGCCTTGGCCACCCAGGGGCCATGTCTCATCTGCTTTTGAAAGGCTGGGAACTTGTGCTTTTCTTTCCTATGGGAAGAAACCATCCATCTGGACCAGGCACAAATGGCCAAAATTGGGCATCTGCCTCCAGAATTCCCTATATCCAAGGACAGTTCCCAGACAAAAGCTGCCAGGACTGAGAAGTCCGGCTGGCTTTGGCTTCCTGAGGGCTGGCCCTCATCTGCCTCTGAAACACTGGGGCTCTGTGCTTTCCTTCCTAATGAAAAGAACTCTTCTTCCTGTCCACTGCCAAAACTGAGATTCCACCTCCAAAATGCCCTATGTCCAAGGATCACCCCTAGATGGAAGGTGCCAGGAGAGGCAGTATTGGCTTGCTTGGCCGAAGGGTGGCCACGTCTCATCTTCTTCCAAAACACTTGGACTTCATGCTTTTCTTTCTTATGGAAAAAAACCATCCATCTTGACCATGTGCCCATGGCCAAAATTTGGATTTCACCTCCATAACTCCTTACATCCCAGGATGGCTCCCCAGTGAAAGCAACCAGGACAAACAGGTCTGGCTGCCCTTGGCCTCTTGGTAGCTGCCTCTCACCTGCTTTTGAAACACTGGCGGTCGGTGCTTTCCTTCCTATGGAAAAGAACCTTTTTTCTTATCTATGCAGAAATGGCTGAAATTGGGATTCCACCTCCCAGATTCCCTATATCCAAGGGTTGCTTTCAGACAAAAGTAACCAGGACAAAAAGATCTGGCTGGCCTAGGCCTCTGATGGCCACTTTTCATCTGCCCCTCAAACACCGGTGTTCCATGCTTTCCTTCCTATGGAAAAGAACTGTCCTTTACATACAGGTGTCCATGTCTAAAACTGGGATTACACCTCCAAAATTCTGTATATCCAAGGGTTGCTCCCAGGCAAAATCTGCCTGTGCCATCAAGTCTGGCTGGCCTTGGCCTCTGGTGGCTGCCCCTGCAACACCGGGGCTGGGTTCTTTCCTTCCCATGGAGATCACTGGGACACTGTGGGGACCTCATGGAACCAAGGGGATCATTGTGGCACCACTGGAGCCCACGGAACCAAGGGGATCATTGCGGCACCGCTGGAGCCCATGGAACCAAGGGGCCATGGTGGCACAGCGGGGCTTCATGGACCCTCAGACCATTATGGCTCTGTGGGGCCTGATGGAACCATGGAGACCATTGTTACCCTTCAGGGGCTCGTGTCACCAAGGGAGCATTATGGCACCTCAGGGCCTCATGGAAAAAGGGACCATTGGGACACAGTGGGGCCCCATGGAACTGAGGGAACATGGAACAGGTCTGTCTGGCTTGGCTTGCCAGGGGCCACGTGACAGGCCTGGCTGATCTTGGAATGTCAAGAGCTGCCTCTCATCAGCCACTGGAGAAGTGGGGCTCTGTGCTTTCCTTGCTATGGAAAAGAATTATCCCTCTTTTCAGATGCCCATTGCCAAATTTGGAATTCTCCCTAAAAAATTTCCTATATGCAAGGGTATCTCCCAGAAAAAAACCTGTCAGGTCTGGGTGGCCTCTGGTGGTCACCTCTCATCTGCCCACTGGGTCTCTGTGCCTTCCTATGGAGAAGAACTAGCCTTCATGTCCAGGGACCATGGCCAAAATTAGAATTTGGCCTCCCAAATTCCCTATATCCAAGGATTCCTCCCAGACAAAAGTAGCCAGGGCTGACAGGTCAGGCTGGCCCTGTCCTCTGGTGATTTTCTTAGACTCTGAGCTGAATGTTTTCATTTGGAAAACCTTGGGGAGGGCCCAGAGATCTCCCAAGAGGGGTTTGGAGGCCTTAGGCACATGACCACAACATAGGGACAAAGGAGCTCTGTGCTCTATACTGTTATGCTGGTTTTGCATCATGGAAGTGATGTTCTAAGAGAAGCTGCTAGCAGTTTCCTCTGCGTCTGAGAAAAAACCAATCAGTAATTAGCTTTAAGAATTGAAAATCTGTTAAACCACAATAAACTGTACATGGCCCTGTCAAGACACATGTTAAAGATGAAAAAGCCTGGAAGGATTGCCACTGTCATATTTTCTGGAAAAATCCCTTCACCAGGATTTCTTCTCCTGGGAAGCAGAGAAGCCTCAGAGAAAAAGGAAAACAATGTTATCTCGTTTGCTTCTCCTGTGTTTTGCTGCTTTGGAATGTGGTTGGAGATTGTTTATCCAACATGTGAATTGTTTGGCTTAAAGACCAATCACAGTCAGGCTGTGTCGGACTCTGAGGAGGGAGTCAGGAGTTTTTAATTAGTATCTTGTAAAGCCTACTGTAAATATCCTTTCTCTATTCTTTAGAATTGTTTTAGTATTCCATAATACGATACAGTATAATATAATATAATATAATATAATATAATATAATATAATATAATATAATATAATAATAAATTAGCCTTCTAAGAACATGGAGTCAGATTCATTCTTTCCTCCTCCGTCTGGGGACCCTGAAAATACCATAAAGGGTCTCTTTCCCTTCTGGCTGGCAACGAGGTAGCAAGGCTAACCCAGCCCCTGTTTTAGCCAGGGGGGGCCAGGCGGCTCCTGCTGTGGGGCCGGGCCCCTTCCAAGGGACCCCGCCAGGCCCCATTAGCTGCCAGGTAGGGCAGGGGAGGCCGCGGGGACGAGGCTGGACCAGGCCATGGCTGCAGTTGCCAACATCTGGGCACTGCTGAGCCCTGCCCTGCCACTAGCCCGGGCCGAACTAGGATCTGCCGAGCCCCAGGAGCAGCCCCGGGCCGGGCTGGCTCGACCAAGATTCTGCCACTGTTGGGGTTGGTCCGCAACCCCTGGCCAGGGGGAGGAGAAGCCATCAGCCCCCAGCCATGCTGCTGCTGTGTTCTGGCCTGGCTGCTGAGATCCTGGCCCTCCCCCAGCACGGTCCATGCTGACACAGCCCCAGCGCAGCCGCTGCAGAAACCTCCATCGTAAAACAGCTCCAGCTGCAAGGACTGAGCCCGGCCGGGGTCACTGAACCATCTGCAGGCCCTGGGTGAGATATGAACTCTTTCAGTGCTTCCATCCTCCCTTGAGTGAGAGAAAAGGACAAAGTGCAGCCACAGTGAGGAGCAACATGAAGACACCAAGGACAGTGAAGAGGAAGTTGAGTCCTAGATGGGAGGGATGAGGAGATGCCTTGATCTTGGGGCTGAAATCCTCTTGTAAGGATATGGAGAAGGATGTAAGTGATACATCAGACTCTCTTTTTCCCTATAAAGCATTGAAAAGTATGGGGAGATGACTTGTTCAGTAAAGGCTTCCATGCTAAAGTAAGCAAATGTTGAAGTAGCTGTGATCCCATGGGAAGTTTGACAGAGAAAAAGAGGGGAGTGATGAGACCCTGTGCCCTCAGGGAGAGAAGAAGAAGATCTCTGTTTTCAGAGATGAAGATGATTTCAGAAATAGATGAAGAGAACCTTTTCTTTTAAACAGCTCATCTTTCAAATAATACCCCATAAGCAGAAACGGCCCATAAACAGCTGTGGATAAAGATGCTAAAAAACGGGAGAAACTTCACAACTGCTGATTTTCTGGGTGGCTGCGATTTTTGGGAATTGAGAGCTATGAGAGAACTGTTTTCTTATGGAGAAGTGTCCATAGCATGAAAGAGATACTCCTCTCCCTAAGTAAACTGAAGAAAGACTATTCTAGAGGTGGTAAACTGACTGAAAATTCTAGGTTTTGTCTCTTTACATTGCCAGTAAGAAAGAAAAGGTTGTAGGGAGAGGAGGTGTTCTGAAAGTTTTGTTATGATTCTTATTATGCTTTCTTTTAGTTACTGGTAATAAACTTTTCCTTATA
Organism: Fringilla coelebs; assembly: GCF_963513975.1. Classification (NCBI taxonomy): domain Eukaryota; kingdom Metazoa; phylum Chordata; class Aves; order Passeriformes; family Fringillidae; genus Fringilla; species Fringilla coelebs. The sequence goes on from NW_028167583.1 coordinate 1,124,796, forward strand.
CCCTTTTAAAGTTTTGAGCCTACTTTGCCTTTCTCCTAATCCTATCTCTCAGCAGGAAATGAGTAAGGATATTCTAGTGAGTGCACTGGTAATTAGACAACACTGAACCAACCACAATAATTATGTATTCTCCAAGAAATCTCAAATTGGTGAAACAAAACCACTACAGAAACATTCCTGATGAACTGCATGAGAGCAGAGGGAAATCAAGGCAGAGCCAGGGCTTGTCAGGAATTGCCTGATCCCAATGATCCCCATGGTGCATTTGGAGCTGAGCCCTGGAACCTCAGGGCCTGAGAGGAGATTGCACAAACTTTCCAGGAGTCATAGCAGGAGAAAAACCCCAAAGTATCTCAAAGTATTAATGGGTCCCATTGAGGTCCATCCCATACACAGGCTCCTCATGGACTCCTTGGAGGAAAGAATTGGTGGCCAGCATGGCACAAAACCTTCTCAGAGACTCAAAGTAGAAAGGAAAATCAAAAGTACCATAAAAATCTTGAGTATCTCAAAGTAATAATGAGCCCCACTGAGTGTCACTACAAAGCTCTCAAGGGACTTGTTAAGGCAGATAACTGGGGCCATGATTGCACCAACCTCTCCCAGAGTCTGTATCCAAAGGGAAACACCAAGTACCTTAAAAAAACTGAAGTACCTTGAAGCATTAATGAGCCCCACTGAGTGTTGTTGCTGACAAAGCCTCTCCAGGGAATGATTTCAGCAGATAATTGGAGGCCATGATTGCACAAACTTCTCAAAGACTCCAAGGCAAAAGCAAAACCCAAAGTCCTTTGAAAAACCTGCAACCCCTGGGAGCATTGAGGAGCTCCAAGGGCCATTGCTGGCCAAGGCTGCCCAGGGACTCCTTCCAGCAGATCCTTGAGGCCACTGGAATGTGGGCTAGGGGGGGACGGTGAGGGCAGGACAAGGGGCTGACAGTGCCCAGCCTGGCTGGGGCTGTGCCAAGAGGCCCCAGTGTCTCAGGACAAGGTGTCTCCTCACAGCCCTTGGTGGCACAGATGCTGCAGGGCCCCAGGGCACCAAGACTTGGCTTCTCTTTGTCCCCACCTGCCATCAGTGCCTCCAGTTCTCTGCTCTGCCTGGGGCCTGGGGACACTTTCTCAGTCGTGTATTTCAGTGGGATCCATTAAAAGTCCAAGAAACTTTGGAGTTGGATTCTGACTTGGAGTTCTGGAGAGGTTTCTTCAGCTCCCTCTCAGGGACTGATGTTCAGGGCCTGAGCACAAAGCCCCAGAGGCTCATTAAAGTCTTTGTGCTGTGTCTGTGCTGATGAGCTGGGCTGGGCTCCTGGCACAGAGAATTATCCTGGAAACCAAGGAGAGCTTCAAAAGCACATTTCTCTTGATGAGCAGCTCTTCTTCCAGACCAGCAGGGCTGGGGCACTGCCTGCAGCCACCTCGGACACAGCACAGAGGCACAGAACGCTTCAATCAGTCAGGGCTGGGAAGGTGCTGAGAAGTGCCTGGGGCACAATCACTGCCAGCCCTGGACACAGGAACCTCTGGTTGCAGGACAATGCAGCTGCAGCTCCTGGAGCCATCTCCTAAGCTGGAACATCCCAATGCCTACAGACTCTGTGAGTACGACTCTGAGTGTTTCTGGTGCAGGGAGGTGAATTGTTCATGAAACTCTGACATGCTGAGGGTTTCCAATCAGTCCTGGAATATTTCCAAGACAAGGATTTTGACTTGAGGATAAGGACCTTTCCCAAGACTAGGTATTTATATTCCTACTACTGGAGAATAGCAGGGAGGAGAGATAAATATTAAAGGTTTAATATGATTTATTAATTATGAATTTGGACAACTGCCTGAGACATCTGAACTGTTCCTTTTAGTTATCAATAGGTTCAGAGAAGATCACTAATGTGATTTCAGTCACTCTGCCCATGGACAGCAGCAATAGCACCTTTGCAGAGCCATCAGGCTCAGTCTGAGCTGTCCTTTCTCCAAGCTGCAAACAGAACCTGCCCCCAGCCAGTGCCCTGCAAACAAGCAGTGTTCTGTAGGGCCAAAGAGAATGCACAGAGATTTGGGGTCTGTGAGTGCTGGCAGGGAGAGATCAGGCACAGGGAAACACCTGCAGGAGGAAAATCTCCAGGAAGCAGAGATGGGATCAGGCAATGAGAGAAAACAAACCCCAAAAATTCTGTGGCAGTGAGAGTTTAGAGATGCCTACAGAATGCCCTCCACTGCAGCCCCTCCCTCCTGTCCCCCCAGCCAAGCCTCTGCCCTCAGGGCCGGGGCTCCAAGGTGTGCAGCCCCTCCTGTGCAGGTAGAGCTGCAGCAGAGCCGTGGGGCAGCTCTGCAGCCCCAGGACCAGTTCCCTCTGCAGAGTACAGGGCTGGGAGCAGCTGCCCGGCCCTGGGGGCTCTGGCAGGGGGCACAGCTGGCTCAGGGTGACGCTGTCCCCAGTGCCCAGCCCCTTGCAATGCTGTCAGTGCAACCAGGGAAGGAGCTGCATCTCCCTTCATCCAGTGCCATCATAAGGACACTTGGGAGTCTCCCTGAGATTTCAGTCCAAGCTGAAATCTTCAATCCAGGGTGCAAAACTGTCCTAGAGCATCTCTGAGCTATAAGATTGATGGGAAAAAGGCAGAGGTTTTTCGACACTAAAATGCTGCTGGATTCATGAAATGAGCAAAGTGAGTTCTAGCTACAAATGTGGAGCTGGGCTGTGGTGGATCCATCTGCTCTCAGAAGTACCTGGAGATTTTTAAGAGAAACATAGGAGTGTGAACATCCTCCATTTTCAAAAAGTGAAAGCCAAGGAGAAACTCCAAATATAATGAAGTGTCAGACCATCTCCCTTCAGTCTCCAGTCATGATCTCAGTTCAGGGAACTCACTCTATTCTACCAGAGGGTATCAGAAATGCTGAGGGTTTCTGATATTCATGAATATCAGTTAACATATTTGGAAGCTTAAAAAGAAAACCTAAGAAATCAAAATGACTAAAGACCTTGTCTGTGCATTGTAGAGGAGGGTGTATGGAAAAAGGCTTTGATTTTGGTTACAGGTATCTCCTCTAACTCTTCAATGTCCTTTTCTCCATCAACAGATCCCCATGTGCAGCCCCAGCTAATGTCCAACAGCAGCTCCATCAGCCACTTCCTCCTGCTGGCATTGGCAGACACACGGCAGCTGCAGCTCCTGCACTTCTGCCTCTTGCTGGGCATCTCCCTGGCTGCCTTCCTGGGAAACGGCCTCATCATCATCACCATAGCCTGCAGCCACCACCGGCACAGGCCCATGTTTTTCTTCCTGCTCATCCTGGCCCTCACTGACCTGGGCTCCATCTGCGCCACTGTCCCCAAAGCCATGCACAATTCCCTCTGGGACACCGGGAACATCTCCTACACAGGATGTGCTGCACAGGTCTTTTTCTTCCTGTTCTTCATTGGATCAGAGTATTTCCTCCTGACCATCATGTGCTATGACCGCTACGTGTCCATCTGCAAACCCCTGCCCTACGGGACCCTCCTGGGCAGCAGAGTTTGTGCCCACATGGCAGCAGCTGCCTGGGCCAGTGGCTTTCTCAATGCTCTCATGCACACAGCCAATACATTTTCTCTGCCCCTGTGCCATGGCAATGCCCTGGGCCAGTTCTTCTGTGAAATCCCACACATCCTCAAGCTCTCCTGCTCCAAATCCCACCTCAGGGAACTTGGGCTTCTTACAGTTAGTGTCTGTTTGGCATTTGGTTGTTTTGTGTTCATTGTTTTCTCCTATGTGCAGATCTTCAGGGTTGTGCTGAGAATCCCCTCTGAGCAGGGATGGCACAAAGCCATTTCCACCTGCCTCCCTCACCTGGCTGTGGTCTCCCTGTTCCTCAGCACAGCCACATTGGCCTACCTGAAGCCCCCCTCCATGTCCTCCCCATCCCTGGATCTGACCCTGTCAGTTCTGTACTCAGTGTTGACTCCAGCCCTGAACCCCCTCATCTACAGCCTGAGGAATCAGGAGCTCAAGGCTGCAGTGTTGAGACTGATGACTGGATGCTTTCAGGAACATTAAACTGCTGGCCAATTTCTGCAAACCATTTATAATAAAACTCATCTTTGATACTTCTTGTACTTCTCATTTTGAAGGTTTGTTAATTTGTTTTACTTTATTAATTACGTCCACAGAGAAATGTCATTCTTTGTGACATTTCTCATTTTGTTTCTCTCCACCTTCTCTATGGCCACAGACTGTGTCAATGAGGAGCTGCACTCTGGATGTCTTTAAAGAAACTAAAGGATCTCCCAGGAAAGCTTTCTGCAGAGATGCCCTTTTGTTGCCTTCTCTGGAGCTGCAGCAGCAATGTCTGTGTGCAGAACTGGGGGCAGATTAGTGCTGGCACAGAAGCTGTGCCCAGGAGCAGCAGCACTTGGTGTTGCCAGTGCTGCTGCCGTGGCTCTGCCCCGCTGCCCTGCTGGCCCTGGTGTTGCTGTAGGGCCTGAGTGCTCTTGGGGCCAGGCACAATCCTGGGGGTGGCAGTGCCAGGCTGCAGCAGGGACAGGCCATGGGCACTACTGGGGCAGCGTTGACGCCTCGGGCCAGGCCCTGGGGGCTCCAGGCTCCTTGCCCAGGCTCTCTCAAGAACACACCCAAGTCAAAGCTCAGCCCAGAAAACCCTTGTGAGCAGTCCCAGGCTGGCCATGGGCAGGCCAGGGGCAAACAGCATGGCTGGTGCTCTGAAAGGGCCCTCAGGGAGACAGGAAGGTGCAGCAGAGCAGGGCCTGATCCATCCCCAGTATGCTGGACAGCCCAGTGTCCCAGAGCGTTCTCATGGAGCTGCCAACATCTCCCCTCTGCAGCTCTGGCTTCTCCCCCAGCTCGCACATCTGTCCCATCCCTTCAGGCACAAACACGGCTGCACTGGCTCAGGAGCCCCTATTTGCATTGCACAGAGCAGGCAGGAGAACCCCCATGCTGTTGGTGTGGGGACAAGAATCTGAGGGAGCACAAATGCCATCAGCCCCTGGGGCCAGCAAGGGCTGGGGAACACCAGGGAAAGCACTCAGCTTTTTCCTGGCTTCTGCACTCAGCCAGAAAGTTTGTTCCCATCAGCTGGGCGTTTCCTGTCCCACTGCAGATGCTGTTGCTCAGAGTCAGGGCTGCCTGGCAGCCACCCCCAAACTGCCCTGAGCATTTCCTTGGCTTCACCTTGATTTCCTCACTCTTCCCTGGCACAAATTTCTTCCTCTTTCCCACCCCTGTTCCTTCCCCTGCAAACAGCCCATCCCTGTTAGCCCTTTCCTCCCTGGCCCCACTCCCCATTGCAGTTCCTGACTTGGCACCATGGGAACGTCCCATGGGCAGCAGGATCATCCTACAAGTGCTGCAGGAATTGTCTGCAGGCTCCTGCAGTGCCTCCTGCTGCTCCCTTGCCAGAGGCACCGCAGGCCAGGGGGCACATCTGGGCTGCTGTGTCTGGCTCTGGTGCTCTCTGTTCTGGGCAATGAGGAGGAGCTGTAGAGGCTCTGCAGGACTGACAGGATGGGCTTTGGGCCTGGCAGGAGAAGCTGTGGGACCTGAGCTGCTGGAGCATCTGAAGAGGAGGCCCAGGGCTCATCCTGCAACTGCTCCTGGGGTGATTTCAGAGAATCACAGAATCAGCAAGGTTGGAAAAGTCCTTGGAGATCATCAAGTCCAATCTGTGCCCTGACACCGCCTTTTCTCCCCTGAGCCACCTCTTTTCCAGGATAAACAACCCCAGCCCCCTCAGCTACTCCTTACAGCACTTGTCTTCCAGACCCCTCCCCAGCCTTGTTGCCCTTCTCTGGACATGCTCCCGCCACTCCCTGTCCTTCCTAAGTTGGGGGCTTTAGAACTGAAAACAGCACTCCAGGTGCTGCCCAACCAGCGCCCAGCACAGGGGAAGAATCACTGCCCTGCTCCTGCTGGCCACACCATTCCCCATCCATTGGCCTTCTGGGCCACCTGAGCACACTGCTGGCTCATGTCCAGCCTGCTGTCCATCAGTCTCTGCAGGTCCCTTTCTGCCTGGCTGCTCTCCAGCCACTCTGTCCTCAGCCTGTAGTGCTGCAAGGGTTGTTGTGGCCAAGGTGCAGGATCCACCTCTTGGACTTGTTAAACCTGACCTTATTGGATTTGGGTCCTGGATCCAGCCTGTCCAAAGCCCAGTGCAGAGCTCTCCTACCCTCAGGCAGATCAACACTCCCAGTCAGCTTGGTGTCAATGTGGTTCCATCAGGCTCCAGAGTGTCATAATGGTCTCCATGATTCTATGAGGCCTCCCAGTGTCACAATGTCCCTTTGGTTCCACGGGACCCCTTGGTGTCACAGAGTCCATGGGATCCTTGGTCCCCACTGTGTCACAATGGATCCTTGGTCCCCCAATGCTCTGCAGGGTCACAGTGCATCCTTGGTTCTATGAGGTCTGGCAGTTCAGCAATGCTCTCCTGGGTTCCAAAGTGTCACAATGGCCTCTTGGTCCCACCTAAGTGTCAAACATGTTTCCTTAATTCCAGGAGTCCCTAAGGAGCAGCACTGGCTCCTTGGTTCCATGGGGCCCTGCAGTGTCACAATGGTGCCATCATGACACCAGGTCCTGCTCTGTCACAATGCTCTGCATGGTTGCACAAGGCCCTGCAGAGTCACAGTGGCCTCTTGGTTCCATGAGGCCTCAGAATGCCACAATGAATTCCTTGGTGCTGCAGTGTCACAGTGGAGCCCTGGTGACACAAGATCCTGAAGTGTCACCAGGCACCCTGGTTCCACGTGGCACCACATTTGCTGAGGATGTCAGCAGCCCCCACTGAGGCCATCCCTGCCCAGAGCCCATGGGGGAATGGGCAGACAAGGAGAGCGTCCCTGGGGCTGGGGCAGCACAACTCAGAGGCACCAGCGGCTCCAGCTGGGAAATGGAGTGTGGAATGTAGCTGGGAAAGCCCTTCCTGGGCTGTGCCAAGCAGGACAGACAAGCCCTGACTGCCATGTCCCAAACAATTCTCTCAAGGAGACATTTAAAAAGAACTAATATTTTTTGTGTACTCTGAGTTGTACACACTGGAGAAATACAATCAAGAGATTCTTAGGAGCTAAAACAACAAAACAGCCTTTACTGGCAACTTTAGAAATCCAGAGAAACTTTGGCAAAGGGTTTTATATGACATTCAATCAACAAAAGCCGCTTCTCAAAGCATTAACCTTGCCCATTCCACTTCACAAACTCTAATTCAGTCTATTTTAAGTTAATTGAAAATTGCAAGAGGACAGAAATAGAAGACACAGAAAGAAAGACAAGAATGATTTAGAGAGGCGTACACACAACTACCAACTCCTGGAATCCAGTGGTGTTCAGATAGAAATTGCAAGAGGAGGCAGGGTCAAGATGTATTCTTGCCTTGTGGTCAGCCTCAAATAACCCTTGGTGTTCCAGGCTCCTTACCCCGGTTGGACCTGGGGTCATTTGGTCATTCAGGAGCTGGGCTGGGGCTCCAGAGGTGGCTGTGTAGCATTGCCTGTGCTGCATCAGGGACTGGCAGACACTTCAGGGCTGGCATAGAGGCTCTGGGGGGATTTGGGTTCCAGGGCAACACAGTGTCAAAATTGTTTCCTCAGTTCCCAGAGTACTTGCAATGACCCCTTGATTCCATTGTCCCCAGGCTCTCCCAAGGGTCTCCTTGGTCCCCACTGGAGAGCATCAAGTCCAACCTGGGACCAAACACCACCTTGTCACCCAGACCATGGCCCTCAGTGCCAAATCCAGTCTTTCCTTAAACACTTCCAGAGATGGTGACTCACCCAGCTCCCTGGGCAGCCCATTCCAATGCCCAATCACCCTTTGTGTGAAGAATATTTCCTAATGCCCAGCCTAAACATCCCCCGGTGCAGCTGAAGGCTGTGTCCTCTTGTCCTGTCCAGTTCCCTGTGTAAAGAGCCTGACCACAGCTGGCTGCACCCTCCTGTCAGGGAGTTGTAGAGAGTGATGAGGTCTCCCTGAGCCTCCCCATCTCCAGGATAAACAACCCCAGCTCCCTCAGCCACTCCTCACAGGACTTGTGCTCTAGACCCCTCACCACCCTTGTTGCCCTTCTCTGGACATGCTCCAGCCCCTCCATGTCCTTCCTAAATTGGTGGGCCCAGAACTGGACAGAGCACTAGAGGTGCTGCCCAAGCAGTGCTGAGCACAGGGGAAGAATCACTGCCCTGCTCCTGCTGGCCACAGCATTCCTGATCCATTGGAATACCAGGGGTTGGATGATGGAAATGGTGGGGACAAAGTGTGATTGATTGTGAGCCATGGAGGGTCTTGATTTTCATATCTATTCAGACTGCATCCAGATATGCTGGGGGTCAATATCAATTGGACATTGCTGATATTACTCAGGAAAAGATAACAGGACAAAACAGTTCACTTCACATTGTTTTCAATATACTATATCCACTTTGAATACACTTCTGAAATTTGTCTACTTAACCACAAAAGAATTGAAAATTTGAATGATTCCGTGGGGCTTTTCTTGTTTGTTTATTTTGAACAAATGTTAATGAGCTTTTCTAACTGAATTCCTGAACTGAAGAGCTCAAGAAATGACAGCCCTCAGGCCAGGCCTTGTTGTGCAGGGCCAGCACCTGTGCAAGGCATTGAAAACAGGCAAGTGCCACAGAGAGGAGGATGCTCTGTGCCCTGGGGAACGTGGACAGAGCAGGGAGGGGGCCCAGGACATTTGTCAGTGCCAGCCTCTATCCCCAGCCCTTGGCAGACCTGGCTGCTGAGCCCAGCTTTGCCCTGGGCTGAGTTTGGCTGTGGCCCAGCTTCATCCTCCTGTGGGGCTCAGGGCCTGTTCCCGGCCATGGCCAGCCCTGGCTGCCTCTCTGCTGACCCAGAGGCCGGCAGAGCCCGGGGCAGGGCTGTCTGTGCAGGCCCACAGGTGCCACGGGCTCTGCAGGAGCTGGCAGAGGCTGACCAGCAGGGAGGCCATGGGGCACAGAGCCCCAAGGCTGCTGTGGGCACCACGGCACAGGGGCCCTTCCCAGCCACAATGCTCCTGGCCTGGGCTGGGCCTGCACAGGGGCTGTGCCACCATGGCTGGGCCAGCACAGGGCCACAAAGGGGCCACGCAGCTGCTGCTGGGGCTGACAGCAAGGCCAGGCACAGACAGGCAATTGCTGAGCATGGCCTGCACTGGGCAGGGCTGAGTGTGCCAAAGGCAGAGCTCAGCTGTCCTTGGGGGCTGCAGGAACAGTCCAGAGCCCAAAGAGCCCCCATGGCTGTGCTGGAGACCAAGGCTGCAGGAGGGAAATGCAGGGCTGCTGTGGAATGGGAGGGGATGGAATTCCAGCAGACTCATCAGCTTGCAAGGTGCTCTGCTCTCCCTCAGCTCCTCTCCGAGAGATGCCAGTGCCAGCTGGCCCTACACGGAGAACTTCCTGTTCATGGGCACTCAACTGCTGTCTGCCTGGAAAGGGGCACAGGTTTTAATACCTGTTCGTTTAGTCATCTACAAGCAAACCTTTATTATCTGGGTCACTTGAGTACTTTGAAGAAATGGCCAAGTTTTCCCACCAGCAAAAGGAATTTCCTGGATCTACTGTTTTCTTCTACTGATGGCAGGAGAAGAAATACTGATCATCCCCTCTACCTTTGCCATCAACATTCAGTCTAATATTTCATTCTTTTCTTCCTTCAGGTGCTTCCAGCTCTCCTGGTTAAATGGCCATGTCCAAGGACATCTCTTCAGTTAGAGCAGCTGCATCTATGTCGTTCCTGTTGCTCCCAGATTTCCTCCTGCAGCAGTTCAGTGGTCATTCCAACGCATCTCCCTTGAATTGCTTCATCCTTTGAGCTTTCAGAAGGTTAAATATCTCCTTACTCAGCATCTTAGGTGTATCTTTATCTTTTCAATCACCTCTTCTTATGCCTTTGTCTTAAATCTTTCCTGTATGTCAATCCCACGTGGATGGTGGACATGCCAGATGCTGCTGGGATGTCAGAGAAGCTGAGGGAAAGGTCTGGATGTCTATTAAATTTTGTCATTTTCACATGTTTTTCTGTTGGCCAAGAAGAAAAATCTTTCTGTGCCTCTGAGTCTCAGCAGCTCCTCAAAGGACACAAACCTGATGAGTTGTGGTTCCCACTCCGTGGCTGCACTTGTACCTCTCTCCATAGTCACAGCAGAACACCCTTGTCCCAGAAAGTGCCTGGCAACGGAGTGATGAAGGAAACTGTCAAGGATTTTTTGCAGATTGGGAGTGTTTGCAGGACAATGGCCATGATCAGCTGATGCACAATCCAGCCTGCTTGGGATAATGGACAATGGACACGTTCACAAACAATAATGGACATAGTCAGAAAATGGGGTTGGGATATCCTTGAAAAAGATACAAGAAGAAGAGTCATAAGGACTCAGCAAGTTTGTCAGTGAGCTTGGGAAAGTAAGAAAGAAGGCAGTTCATGGGTGGGACAGAAAACTACAGCCAGACGCATGAAAACTTAGATGATCCAATCAGCATCCTTTTGCATTGGATGGAGCTGTGCCTTCCCTAGGCTTTGTTGGCTGACAATAAATGAACATCCCTCTGTGTCTCAGGCAGCTCCTTCTGCAGGGAAAGCAGGTGGGAATTGGAGCCAAGGAGCTGAAAGCTGCAGGTGCAACCTGGGCTGGAGGCAGCTCAGATTTGCACAAAGGCTGCTCTGAATGCCAGGGCTTGCATGGGGGAAATGGTGGGCTGGAGGTAGGAACAGAGTCTGACTGATTGTCAGCCATGAAGGATCTTGATTTTCATATCCATTCAAAAGGCATGAGGAGGTACTTGGATCCAGTGTCAATTGGAGATTGCACATAACCATGTATTAACAGGAAGAAAAACCTAATACACTTCAAGCTTCTGGAGCAGTGAAATTCAGCAGCAGCCACTGCAAGTTGCTGAGGATGTCAGCAGCCCCCACTGAGGCCATCCCTGCCCAGAGCCTGTGGGGGAATGGGCAGACAAGGAGAGCGTCCCTGGGGTTGGGCAAGCAGCACTCAGAGGCACCAGCGGCTCCAGCTGGGAAATGGAGTGTGGAGTGTGGAATGTGGCTGGGAAAACCCTGCCTGGGCTGTGCCCGGCAGGACAAACAAGCCCTGGCTCCCATCCCCCAAAAAATTCTCTCAACAAGAGATTTTGAAGGAATTAAAATGTTTTGTGTCCTCTGAGTTGGATGTACTAGAGAAATGCCTACAAAAGATTCTCAGGAGCCCAAAACAACCAGTAGCAGGATTCCAGTGTTGTTCAGGTGGAAATTCCAAGAGGATGTTGGGTCAAGATGTGTTCTTCCCTTGTGGTCATCCTTAAATATCCCTTGGTCTTCCTGGGCCCTTGTCCCCTCCTGGGACTTGGGGTCATTTGGTCACTCAGGAGCTGGGCTGGGGGCTCCAGAGTTGGGTGTGAGGCCTTGCCTGGGGTGTGCCAGAGACTGGCAGACACTGTTGGGCTGGGATGGAGGCTCTGGGGAGATTGGGGTTCTAGGGCAGGGCAGGGCAGTGCTGAGGTCACAGGGCCAGGGAAGGATGGACCAGTCCCTTCCTCCCCCACACGTGAAATGATCCCAGCCAACAATCCCTTCCAGTCTGTAACTATAGGCTGCGTTGGAGATGGAACTGAAATTTGGCCATGGGCACCTGGCTGAGAAGGACCGTTCCTTTCCATAGGAGGAAAGCACAAAGCCTTCCTCAGGGTTTTGGGGACAGATGAGAGGTGACCCTTGTGAAACCACTGCCAGATAGACTTGTCCTGGCAATATTACTATGGGAACAGTGCCTGGATATAAGGAAATTTGCTGGTGAAATCCCAGTTCTGGTCATGGGTGCCTGGAGGTGAAGGAAAGTTCTTTTCCATAGGAAAGGAAAGCACAGAGCCCCAGTGTTTCAGCAGCAGATAAGAAGTGACCCTCAACATGCCAAGGTCAGCTGGACCAGTCAGGTGGCCCCTCGGAGGTCAAACCAGCCAGACCTGTTCTGTGTTCCCTTGGTTTTATGGCGCCCTGAGGTGTCACAAGGGCGCCTGGCTTCCATCGGGTCCCACAGTGTCACAGTGGCTCCCAGGTTCCTTAAGGCCCTGCAGTGTCACACGGGTCCCAATGATTCCATGAGGCCTTGCAGTGTCACAATGTTCTCTGTGGTTCCACAGGCCCCATAATGTCACGTGACTCCTCTGTTCTGTGGGCCCTGCAATGTCACAATGGACCTTTGGACCATAGGGTTTGAGGTGTCACAATGGTCTCCTTTGGCTCCACAGTGTCACAATGGCCCATTGATGACAGGTGGCCTCTCTGTGTCACCCTGGAGCTTTGGTTGCATGAAGCCCTGCAGTGTCACAGTGGTCCCCCTTGGTTTCTTAGTGTCACAATGGACCACTGATGCCATGAGGCCCTGCAATGTCACAATGGCTCCTTGGTTCCATGCAGCCCTGCAGTGTCACAAAGGCCTCTTGGTTTCATGAGATCCCACAGTGTCACAATGCTTTGCTTATTCCATGGGGCCTCATAGGGTCACAATGGTCTCCATAATTCTATGAGTCCCCTCAGTGTCACAATGGCTCCCTGGTTCCATGAGGCTGTGAAGAGTCTTAATGGTCTATCCATGGTTCTAAGGTTCCATGAGGCCTTGCAATGTCACAACGGACCTCTGGTTCCATGGGGTCTCACAGTGTCACAAAGGCCCCTTGGTTCCATGAAACCCCAAAGTGCCATAATGGTCTTTACATTTCCATGAAGCCCCACGGTGTCACAATGGACCCTTGGTTTGATGGGGCCTCTCAGTGTCACAATGATCCCTACATTCCATGGAATCACACAGCATCAGTAATGTCCCCATGGTTCCATGAGGCCCAGCAATGTCACAGTGCTCTCCATGATTCCATGAGGCTCCACAGTGTCACAAGGCCCCACAGTGTCACAAGGCTCCCTTGGTTCCATGGCACTGTGCTGCTGCATTCCCCCCTCCCCTTCTCAGGCCGCCCTGCCAGCTGAGAAATGCTCCTTGGGCTTCGGCCTTGGCCAACAGCCCCTGGACTCAGCTCCTCTGCAGCTCATCACAAACACTGTCTGCTCCAGGCACTGCTGCTGCCCAAACAGCTCCTGGCTCCTTTAGGAGCAGCCCTGGGAACTGGATTTGTTCCCTCAGTGGCACAACATCCCTGTTCTCACACTGCCAAAGAAAGCTGCTGATGCCAAGCGTGGCCAGGATGAACCATTGCTGTGACTGAAGCCCCTCTCGTGGGGCCCTGCAAACAGCGCTCCAAAAGGAGCCCGTGGAGCTCTCCTGGGCCAGCGACTCCCTCTGAGTGGGGCCTCTCCCAGCCGGGAACTCTCCCATTTGCTGCACTCGGGGATCCCAAACAACAACAGAGCCTTGGCCGATCCCCCCACTCCTCCAAGCTCAGCCCTTCACCTGCTGGGGAGATGCCAAAGCATCAGCAGGGAGCATTCCCTGCCCTCAGGGGAATTTCTCCCAGGTGCCTTGCACTGACTCTTTGTGTCTGTGTGCACACAGGAGTGCCTGTGCTGGGGAAATGTGGCAGAAATGCTGCTCTCTGAGGGGTTGGAGTGCCTTGGATAGCTGAGTCAGTCAGGCCTCTAAGTGAGGTTAAATCACAAGGTCTAAGTGAAGTTAAATGCTATTAAGAGCTGTTTTAAATTCTAAGTTGTTACCTTTAATATAAGTTATAATCTAAGTTAAATACTCTTAAGTGTTATTCCTCTGTTAAATTGCAAAGTCATAGGTTATAAGTTAGGTTAAAAGCTGTTATGCTATGCTGTTTTGCTAAATTGTGAAGTTGAAGGTATCAGTTAAGGTAAACGTATAATTTAAGTCGTATTTAGTTTTAGCTCCGTTAAGGTTTTAGGCTGTATTCCTTTTATCCTTGCCCTCACTGTCCTTGTGTCACACACACACAGAGAGACAGTTCTCAGTTCATTTCTGGTTTGATATCCTGGATTTTGTTTGGTTTTGTTGTTGCTTTGTTTCCCTGGTGTGCCTGAAGTTTCCAGTCAGGAGCTGAGTGACTCTTGCCAAGGAAGTTTGTGCCGCTGTCCCTTAATATTAAATCTGGTTTTTGCTGATCCCTTGCCAGGGATTTTTTCAGCGCTCTCAAGGCCTCGTTCGTAACAGGGTGAAGGAGCCCTGGCCCAGGCTCTGGCCCTGGGGGACACGGGGACGCTGCCAGTGGGTCCCTGTCCCCCTGTCCCACCCCAAGGGCCCCGGCCCCCCGTTCCTGTGTCAGGCTCTGGGGTCGATCTCGTGGAACATCCTCTGGGGGAGGCTGCGGCATGGGGGGCGGGGGGACCCGGGGGGACAGGGGACCCTGCTGTGCACGAGCAGGGTTGGACTGCTCTGGGGGGAACTGTGAGGGGGGACAGGGCAGAGTGACCTCCCCAGTGACCTCACAAAGCCCCTATGATATCACAGCCCACTCTGGGACATCACACAGCACTCTTCTGATGTCACAGAGCCAACTCTGGGATGTCCCCCCGGAATGTCATACAGCTGTGCTGTGATTTCACAGAAGACTCTACGATGTCACAAAGTCACCCTCTGATGTCACTGTCTATTCCATGATGTCGCAGCCTGCTCTATGATATTACACAGCCACCCAGTGATGTCACAACCCACTCTCTGATGTCACACAGCCACCCTTTATGATGGCAGGATCTTTTCTATGGCCTCACACCCTACTCTATGATCTCACAGACAGCTCTGTGATGTCACAACCCCCTCTCTGATGTCACCAAACCTTCTCTGTGATGTCATACTGCTGCTCTGTTATGTCACAGCACACACTTAGACCTCAGAGCTTGCTCTATGATGTCACACAGTCATGCCATGATGTCACAGGCGGCTCTGTGATGTCACAGAATCTCCTTGGTGATGCTGTAGCTGCTCCGCGACATCTCACAACTAACTCTGTGTTGTCATAGACCAATCTGTGACCTCACACAACCCACTCTCTGCTGTCACACAGCCTCTTGCTGACATCACAGCTGCTCTGTGCCTCTCTGACACAGCCACAGAGATGCTGCTGGGACACAGCCCCCTCTGGGACATCCCACAGCCCCTGCCAGTGCTGAGCCCCTGTGAGCTAAGGTTCAATTCCACCTGTCCAATCTTTTATACATAAAACTTTGAGAAATTCTGGGGCTGGGATTGAAACCAGCCACTCTCAGTCTCCTCTCTGAGAAGGAATTTTAGAAGTCTAGGGGCCCTGCAGGGGTTTGACGATCCATGGTGGCTGTTGGATGACATTACTCTACTTCATGACTCAGCAGGAGTTTCTCCAAATAAGAAATAAAGCTTTTGCCTCAATCTCCCACTCTGCCCATGACAGGAACCCCTGTGAGTCTCTGGGACATCCCGGCTCTTTGGCAGCCTGGGGACTCCTGGGATGTCACTGTGGAGCCCCCGTGAGTGCCTGTGAGAGATCGGTGCCTTTGCAGCCCAAGGTTCCCAGGGATGTCACCATGGAATGGCTGTGACTGCCTCTGACCACACGGCTCTTTACCATCCCCAGAAAGCCCTGGGAGGTCTCCATGGAGCCTCTGACTCTGTCTGTGACATTCCAGCTCTTGAACAGCTTGGAGACTCTTGTAAAGCTCCCAGGGAACCCCTCTGAGGGCCTGTGAAAAATCTGATCCTTAGCATTTCCATGGCAACCATCACCAGCCCCCTGTTGCTATGGTCAGTTTCCATGACAACCATCACCATCCCCCTGTTGCTATGCTCAGTCCCTTGGCAGCTCCATGGAGACCCCATGCCAGGGGTGGTTGCCATGGACACCAGCTCAGGCCTGCAGCCAGAGTTTGTTGCCATGGCAACCATTTACAGTCCCATCCCCAGGGTCATGGGATCCCAGAACCACAGAATTGACTGAGTTGGGAGGGACCCATCAGGATCCTCGAGTCCAGCTGCTGGCCCTGCACAGGACACCCCAACAATGCCAGCCTGGGCCTGGCAGCGCTGTCCAAACGCTGCGGGAGCTCAGAGAGCCCTGGAGCTGGGACCCTTCCCTGGGGAGCCTGGGCAGGGCCCCAGCAGCCTCTGGGGAAAAACCTTTTCCTGAGATGCAACCTCAGCCTGCCCCGACTCAGCTGCAGCCGTTCCCTCCACTCCTGTCCCTGGGCACCAGAGTGAAGAGGTTCCCACAGCCCCAACCAGGAACCCGCTCCCAAGGCTGTTGCCACGGCCACCAGGGCTGGGACCAGCTGGGATGCTCGGTTTCCATGGGCTGGAACTCAGGAATAGGATTCACCAATTTCCTGCTCCCACTAAAACTGCACTGCCCTTGCTGCCCTCCCGCCTCCCATGGAAAGCACAAAAGGCAAAGATCCCGGGCTGGGATAAGAACAATTTATTGGGAACAGAAATGAAATAAGCAACAAACAGAAACAGAAACAATACTGCTAACAGAAGGGTAAGTAAAACTTTTTACATGGAAAACTGCAACATCAAACACTGGCTCTTCCTGGCAACGAATTTCCCCTGCCTGGAAAGGACACCCTTCTCCCCAGAGAGAGAGAGAGAGTCCCGTTCCTGCCCCTGGCAATGACCTGAGGTGGGACGGAATGTAATGACATGGCCATGGCCAGACCCTCATGTTCTTCAATCCCACATCATGTCATTGGCAGGAGCAGAAAAAGGAACAGGTGTGTTCCCAGCATGGATCATGGGGAACGTGGATCACCACAGCTCTTTCCAACGTGGGTTCTCCAATACGGGCTAAAGCTGGAGCAGTGCACAAATCTCTTCCTGCAGTCAGGGCACTTGCAGGGTTTCCCTTACTGGTGCTTCTGTTGGTGTCTGGTCAAGTTGGAGCTACGGCTGAAGCTCTTCCCACACTGGGGACACTCATAGGGCCTCTCCCCAGTGTGGATGCGCCGGTGGGTGACAAGGTTGGAGTTTTGCTTGAAGCCCTTCCCGCAGTCAGGGCAGCGGAAGGGCCTCTCATCTGTGTGGATCCGCTCATGCAGGAGGAGATTGGAGCTGGTGTGAAACCTCTTCCCACACTGGGTGCACTGATAGGGCCTCTCCCCAGTGTGGATGCGCTGGTGCCTGACAAGTTCTGAGCTGCAGCTGATGCCCTTCCCACACTCCCCACACTGGTAGGGCCATTCCCCAGTGTGGATCATCTGGTGGCGGATCAGGTGGGAGCTGCTGCTGAAGCTCTTCCCACACTCCAAGCACTTGTAATGCTTCTCCCCATGATGAAGCTGCTCATGGGCCATCAGCTCGGAGCTCTGGCAGAAGCTCTGTCCACCTTCCTGGCTCAGGGTGGGCCTCTCCTCCTCAGAGCACCCTGGGCTTGGTTTGGAGCCCCTCCTCCTGCGGGATCTCTGGGGCTTTTCCTCTCTGTTGGAATTCTGCACTGTGGCGCTGCTCAAAACAGCCTCTTCCATGAGGCTCTGCTGCAGGGATTTTTCCTCCCTGGTCTCCATCCTGAGCTCCTTTTCTAGGGGAGGAAGGACAAGGCGGGGATGGGATTTGCCTCTGTGCCGGAGGGAAAAGGAAGGAGATCCCCCAAGTAAATCCCCGGCAAGACAGCATAGGCAGTGGGGCTGTCCTGCAGCTGGGGGCTGTGCTGGGCTCGGAGATGGAGCAGGAGAGAGGAGGAAAGGGGCACTGACTTCTTCCTCACTTGCCTGGGTGTCCCGGGGCATCTTCCTCTTCCTTGCAGCCTTCTCCTCCTTCCAGCCAAGTTTTGGGAATGGGAAATCCTGGTTGGGGGAAGAATACTATGGATGAGCACATTGGGTTAGGGGGCTCCTCCTGCCCAAGTCCATCTCTAGTGTTGTGGCACATCCACAACGAGCCTCTGTGAACAACCTACACTCCCAGAGCCCAGAGCACACTTGCTTAACCTGCTGATGGACAAGGCCAGAGACAGATCTTTGTGCAGAGCTCCAAACTCAGTTCAGTGCAATGTATAGAGGACAGGGACAGAGACACAATGGGGCTGAGGACACAGGGTTTTATACAGGGGGGAAAGGGGCAGATCTAAAGGTTAAGGGCTAACAGGAACGGAGCACAAGTAGTGTAGAGCAGGGGCAGCCAACTGGGAAACCAATGAGGCAATAGGGGCGGAGCATTGCAGTAAACCAGGACCAATAGGGGACAAGAGAGGGGAGAACATTCTAGGGGGAGTACATATAAGGAAAAACCAGAATTGAACTGGGTGATACCAATGAAGCCTGCTGCATTACCATGAGCCTGGAAATGCTGATGGCTGAGGCCATTATACTCAGAGGGGTGTCTCTCTTTGACCCTGGTCACCTTTGCCCTGAGGTACTGCAGTTCCAATGTTGTGCACCTGGACCTCCACATTCTAGAACTCACCGGGAATCTGGTGCCCATAGAAACTTCCAAAACACTGAGATTCTGTCCCCCATAATACACAAATGACCAAGATTCAGCAAAAAACCCAACCCTGGGTTTCCCATCTTTGGTCTCCCCACTTTGGGCTCCTGGAGGCCTCCCCTGTCTGGGTTGCTGCAGGTCAAGTTTGTATTGGTCTTGCCCTCTCTGGGCTGCTGGGGCTCCTGGCAATCCCACAGGTTCCCCTTCTCTGGGCTCATCACTTTGGCATCACAGGTGTCCCAGGGTCAGCACTGTCCGGGGTCCCTGTTTCAATGTCCTGGGTATCCATGGGTCCTTCTGTCCATGCTGCCAACATGTCCAGGCTTCTGGAGCACCCGCAGCTCTCGTATTGCCCGTTTCTGCTCCCCCATTGCCGGTTTCCCTGCCAGCCCTGCCGGTGCCGGGCGATCCCCACGTGGCTCTGGGCTGACAGCGCAGCCCCTGGGCCGGGCAGAGGCAGCCCCAGCGCGGGGGGACCCTGCATCCTCCGCTGCCTCGGCAGCCGCGCCCAGCCCCGGGCACAGAGCCCCGGCAGCCCCCGCCGCCCCCTGCCCAGGGAGCCCCGGGGACCCCCGCAGCCGGGGCTGGCTCCGAGCGAGGCGGCCCCCGAGCCCGGCTGCGTGGCCAGGCGGGCACGGCGAGCCCGGGGCCTCTGTGCCAGAGCTTCCCCCGCTCTCGCTCAGCCTTTGCCCGGCCCGGCCCCCCGAGCCCCGCCAGGCCCCGCACGGCCACGGCCGGGCCGGGCCGCTCCCCTCGGAGCCCGCTGCGGACACGGCTGGGCCGGCCCGGCCACACGGACCCGCCTGCGCCGGGGGCCCACGGGCCGCCGAGCGCTGCCCGGGCCGCCCGGGCCTCGGCCCCGAGCACAGAGCTCTGCCCGGGGGCTCCCGGCCCGAGGGGCGGCTCTGGGCCCGCCCGGCCGCTCCCGGCTCCCACAGCCCGCCCGGGGCCGCCAACAAAACATCCCAACAACAAATCCACAAACCAACCACCGCCACCCTGTCCTGCTGCGTCTTCCCAGGCACCCCAAGCCCGCGGCAATGCCCCCGGTGCCCCGGGACAAAAAGCTGCTCCGGCCGAGCCCCTTGGAACCCCCACCTGCGGCCCGTCCCTGGCACAGCGATCCCGGCAGCTGCCCCGCTCTCGCAGCTGCGGCTCTGGAGCAGGGAGGCTCTGAAACTGAAACTTTGTTCCTTTTGCCGGGCTGCAGAGACCCCCAGGGCGTTTTCTGCACCCAGTCCCAGCCGCCAGCGCTTGCTGAAGGCGCTCCCTGCAAATGTCCCGCTGCCAGGGCCCTGTCCTTGCTGTCACCTGCTGAGGCTGGCCATGGACAGAGCTCCTGGACTTGCATTTCCAGCTGCTGTGCAGCCAAAGTTGAGGGATCTGCAGCTGCCTGAATGCAACAACTGGAACAGGAGCCTCTCTCCAGGTGGAAATCTCCCCTTCCTATGCCACCCCGTGGCAATGCTGCCATTCTCTGCTGCTGCTGCTGCTGCTGCTGGGACACTTGGGGCTCTGGCTGAGCAGCAAAGGTGACCCTGAGCCAGGAGCTTTCCTTGGCTGCAGCAAAGCCTCGGCACGTAAAGCCCTTCCCGGTGCTGTGCCTTGCACCAGGAGGGATTGTGCCACGGAACTGACCCGAAATTCCTTCTCCCAGGCACCTTTAGGACACGCAACAGGGAGAAGCCAGCGCCCACTCTCAGCTTTGTGCAGTCCTCCAGAAGAATCCTGAGTGTGAAGCAGCCTGGGAACAGGGTTTAGTGTCAGGGGAGGGAACTCAGAGCCCTTTTCTGCCCTATGGGCTGAGGCTCTGCATTTCCAATGGCCCTGCAGCTGCCAAAGGGGCCTTTTTGGCTCAGCTGAGAACAGTTCTGCTGGGAGCCTGTCCTAAACCTGCTCTTCCTGCAAATATGCCAAATGAATCCTCATTTTTTGCAGCCCCAGGTCTTGTGAGAGTGTAGGTGTGACAAGTGAAGGATGGAACAGCTCTGCTGGGGGGAGTTCACCTTTTCTTCTTTTGGTTTTTCTTTTTTTTGTTGGGTTTTTTTTTTTTTCCTGTTTTGGTTTTTTGGGGTTTTTTTACTGGTTTTTTCTTTTTTTGTGATTGGTTGGTTTTTTTCTTTTGTTTTGGTGGGGGGGGGACAGTTTGGTTTGGTATGGTTTTGTTTCGTTTTTTATTGGGCTTTTTTCTTGTCTTTTGTTTTCTTTATTTTATTTTGTTTTTTAATGAACTCTCCCTCTAAGCTCTGGGCCGAACTCTGTAACTGTGTCTGACACTTGTCTGTGGCACTGTGCAGGTGGCCAGGGGGACCTTCCCCGTGCTGAATCCACATCAGCCCAGGCCGGGCCCAGCTCCAGCCGTTCCCTTGAGTCCTGTCCCTGCTCACCCGGACAGAGATCAGAGCTTGCCCAGAGAAGCTGTGGCTGCCCCTGGATCCCTGGCTGTGTCCAAGGCCTGGTTGGATGGGGCTTGGGGCAGCCTGGGATAGTGGAAGGTGTCCCTGCCCATAGCAGGGGGTGGAACGAGATGAATTTTGGGGTAACTTCCAAGCCAAGCCATTCTGTGATTTTGGGAGAGATGCTGAAGCTCTGTCTGAGCTTTATCTCACCAAATGTCTGGGCCCAGCAGCAGCCATGGGTGGGATCATCTCCTCCTCCCTCTCCCTGCAGCTGGAACTCACCGATGGGCAGCAACTGAATCATGTCCCTCAAGGGCAGTGAGTGCCAGAAAGGAACATTGCTCCTTGGGGAAACACAATGTCCTTGGATTTCAGCAGAGCATTGGAATGGGCCCCCTCGAGCACCTCAGCACCACTGCAATCTCCTCTTACTGGGCTCGGCCCAGGAGATCTCCCAGAACAGCTGCAGAGGAGTCGCTGTCACGATGAGGAATGTTTATCAAAGGTTGATGTAGATCAAAACAAGCTCTGGCACCATTCCACATTTTTGTTGGTCACTGGGAAATAAATGCAGATGTCCCCATGCCACAATCTCAGTCCCCCCAGGGTTCCTGTGTTCAGTTTTATCCCCTGATATGGAGACACAGGAGCTCTCCTGGCTGGACAGGGTGTCAGGAATCCCTTCCTGAGCTTGACACCCTTGGAGAGGGTGAACAAGGAGGTTCCTGGCTGTAGGAGACTGTGTGGGTTTTGGAAACAGGCCAGACCTGGAGAAGGCTCCGTATACAGCCCCTCAGCACCCGGCAATCCCACGTCTTTATTTGTGTGACTCTCTTGTCAGGGCAGGGAGAGGGAAGAGAGGAGCCTCCTTGGGGCAGGGAGAGGAGGCAGAGACACCAAAAGCAGGAGTCCCAAAGGGATCTGGGCAGATCTGGATCCAATGGCTGCAGTAGGTGTGCCATTCCTAAATCCAGTTTGGGAGAGCCACGGACGTGTTGCTGTGTGAGCTCTGAGGTATCTGATGGAGGGAGATGCTCAGGTTTGTCCTGTTTGCATCCCCAGGTCCTGCAGAGCCGCTGTTAAACAGCACCAGGGGATGCTCCTGGCACTGACTCTGGCATGGCTCAGGGCTCAGCTTTCCTCCATCAATCCCACTTCAGAGCTTCACTCTGGGGGGAAGGTGTTAGTGGGTCAAGAGCAGCGCAGTCCAGAGAATTGGAGGATGATTTTATGTTGGTAATTCTGGGAATGGGTTTCTGTGTCAGGATGCTGGACACCAGGGATTTCTGCCCTCCTTTCTCAGAAGAGTTTGGGTTTCTCATGTTAGTGCTGTTCCACAGCTCCCACCATCCCTACTCCTTTCCATGACACTTCCCCAGCTTCCCAGTGTCCTTTCTGAGGGGGAAGAAAGGAACGTCCATGGTGGCACCACTTGGCTGCCTGGGGCTCAGCTGCTCCTGGAGTTGCAGCATGCCCGGCACAGCCACTCTCAGTTGGGCTGGGACTTGGTTCAGGCCCCACAGTCCCTGTCAGTGGCCACTCCCCACTGGGCTCACGCTCTGGCCGTGTGGGGCTGCTGAAGGCTCAGCGGGTCTGGCTGAGCACTCCCAGCTCTGCAGCTCCTGACCCATCCCAGGGATGGGGTCCCGCAGTCCCGCTCGGGGCCGTGTTGCCAACGGGGCCCTGTTTTGGGGTGGCCATGGGTACCTGCTGTTCCTCCAGCCTCAGCAGCCCCACAGCAGAAGGGTCCTCTGGGAGCCCAGGGAAGGGATCCAGCTGTGCAATTCCCTCTGTCTCCACAGCAGCTCTCCCAAAAGTCCTTTGGGCTCCCTGAAATACTGCCTCCTGAGGTGATCCATGCCAGGGAGACCCAGGGCCTCTGGGCCAGTCCCAGGGGGGAGTTTTGGCTATTCCCAGTCGTGGTCACTTCAGCTTCTGATGTGCTCAGGCCTGAGTGGCAGCCCTCAGCCAGAGCTGGCTTACAGGACAAACCTTGGGCATTATGTGACTAACACCATCAGTTTTATTGAGCTAGAAATAGATGAGCAAGGTGCTTCTGCCTGCTGTTTAACACCAAACTGCCTGCTTTAGAAACTGCCAAATAATCTTGCGTAGTTACCTGCAAGAAATGTATCATTCTAAGAAATTTTCCCAACTGATATGAATAGAGGCTTACAGGATATTTTAGGAGAAACTCTCCAAGCCAAGGACTGGGCTCTGGCCAAGCCCTGGCTTCTTCTGGCCAGGAAAAGTGCCATGAGACCCAGGAGTTTATGTGCTAAAAATATCATTAAGTCTTTTTGACTTGCTGATTTGGGCCTATAAAACTGAACCCACTTTTGGACCAAATTTGGAGACCTTGCCTACAGGTGGATGCACCACGTAGCATTTTCCCACTTGCTTGGAAGAGTTCTCCAGGTCCTCGCTGTGAAATGGGGCTCCCCAGTGACTGCAGACTCTGGATGATGGTAAAGTATTTAGGCAGGTGGGGGCGAGTCTTTCTCAATCCCTATTCTTTCTCTCCTGTAATAATGATTAGGTGAATTACCTTGCTTCTTTTTGCTTGTTGCTAAAGCCAAGCACATAGTTGTATTGAATGTATAATTTACTTTTGTGTTGCCTTAACACTCACAGTAAAATAAGACCATTCTTCCCATTGGTTTCTGTGCTCTTTAAATCACCCCTGTCAGCTGGCAGAGCAGGTATCAGAACCTGATGAAAGCCAGGCTCTGCTGTCATCTAGCTGGGCCCATGGAATGCAGAGGGCACTGTCAGTCCATGGAACCCATGGAAGCAAGGCTCACATGGGAAAAAGGCGTGCACCATGGCACCCCAGAGACCCTCACGGAGCCAGGGCTGCAGTGTGTCACAGACAGAGGGACCTCATGGCAGCAAGAGAGCATTGTGAGGCTGTGGAACAAGGAGGCACCAAGGCTCCACTGTGACTTGACAGAACCCCCTGGACGTGAATGGCCCCAAACGGGCCCAGAGACACTTCCGAGACAAAGCCCAGGGAGGGGGATTTGCTTTATCCAGCGCCGGGTGCGCGGGGATATCTCCTCCTAACAGCACACAGGGGCACACAGCAGATTACAATGGATGGTTATACTCTGTGCATATTAATGGTTTGCCTTAGAAAAGGTGTGGTTATGCAAATGATCTCTCAGTGCTCATTACTCTCATTAGCATACGCGAGGCGCAGGCGCAGTGCACACTGGTGCTGGCACTGAGGAAGGCTCCGCGTCTTCCTCGGGGGTCTCCTGATGAAGGCTGGATGTCTTCATCGCAGTGCCCTTTTCACCTTTCTCCTCTAGGCAGGGGCAGTCTCTTGTTGGCTGTTTCAGCAATTTCCTCACTGGTTTTAGCAAGCTCTGCCCTCCATTTCTGCCAGTTTTGTTCCCTAGTTCTTGCCAAGTTTCATCCTGTCTCTTGAGCTTGTGGCTGGATTTTTGCAAGCTTCCATATTGGGTGCAGTGTCTCTTATTCTTGCCCAAGTATGCCTAGGCACAGTGCTTTTAACCCTTTCACAGCCAAGGTCTGCAGAGCCACTCCTGGACACTGGGAATTCCTGCAGGTGCACCCACCTTTACAGACAATGAGGCTCCAAGCCCGCTGGGAGAGGGCGCAGCTTTTACACTGTTAAACAAACAAGCTGACATCACTGCTACTGTGGAAACACCTGGTATCATTCTCCTCATTGCTTTCTCCCAAAGCCTGGCCAGGGCTCAAGGAGGAACCAAGGGAGGTGACTTTGATCCTACAGCCCCAAACAAAGCCAGATGGGGCCTGGTCTGGTTTCCAAACACAGGAAGGTAAACCCATGTTTCACCAATGAACACATACAGAGATCTATATTGCTGATAATGATTCATTAATGAGAAGATACAAATATAACCTTTGGTTGGAAGGTTCATCTGGAGCTCAGCTTTGCCTCAGGTCCTGCTGTTCAGGCCTCAGTCAGGGCGTGGTGAGACCTCAATACTTCAATCAGTGCTTTGACCCACAGATGAACTGCAACCTTCATAACAATTCTTTACATAACAGAGTTTAGATTTAGGTATTAGGCCAAAGGCATCACCTCTTGTTCTTGAATTAAGTGCTGTTCAAGTTCATTACTCAGAGCTATAATTAGCATTCCTTTAAAAACAACCCTAATTACTTGCTATTCTCTGTTTTTTATCAAATGCCCCTTTTTTTCTTGAGACTGTGTCTCATTTTAGACAAGTCTCAGTACTCCATTTCCAGCACAAGGTGTCACAGAAACTAGAACATGGAATCATAACACACCAAGTGCTCACACTGCAATGATTACAGTGACTGCATGAATGCATTTCACAGCAGCCTCCCAATTTGGAAGCCAATCCCACCATGAAGAATCTTCTTTCTGCTTCTCTTCTCCTCATCTTTCTATTGAGGAGATTCCTGATTGTTGGACCTCAAACCCAGCACTGACAGACATTCCTGCAACATTCCTATCCTGGTTCCTCCCTGGCCAATAAGCAGATAATCCAAGGCTGTGCAGTTCTGCAGAGCCCCAGTTGTGTTTGTTGGAACTACTGGGATGTGCTATTGGTTATTTTAACAGCATCACTTATTATTTCTTCTAATAATCAATTTAGCTCATTAATGTAAATTGGGTGCAGCCGTGCACAGCCAGGGGGTTTCCATTTTCCCAGTGGGCCATTGTTAAGGGCATGGAGCACATCTGGGAGATGGGTTCTCCATGGGCACAGGTTCCCATCTCCTCATTCTTTCAACTGCTCTTTTAACAACCCCTTCACCCCTTCAACCAATCCTGTAACTTGTGGATAGTCTGGGACATGAAAAACCCTGCAGGCTTCATCACTGTATTTTTCACAGGAACAGACAAAGCATTCTGCAGCACAGTATCAGCAAACCCTGTAAAAATAACCAATTTCATCCCTTCCTCCTTTTCTCATTGTATACAATCTCACAGAGTTGACCACTGACATTAGGGTCCTGGCCAATCCTGTTCTGTAGGGTATTTAGTGTTACATCCCTGAGCAGCCAAAGCTTCAAATTAGTAATGTCAGCACTATTTCACATTGTTATTATTTTATCTGTAGATAGTGATATAGAAATATAGACATAGATATATAAAAATATATATATAAAAAATAATGTATAAATATACATATAGAAACAGATATTCTAAGGTCTTATTATAGTATAAATACATATATGATCATTTGTTATATTAATATTTCACTTGCAGAAATGTCTCTGAGCTCAACATTAAGACCTTCTTCTGTTGTTCCATGTGGGAGCATTCCAACAATAATTGTTCCTTCTGTTTCCAATGTACTCTTAACAAATTCATCTGTGTGTGCCCAAAACCACAAGCTCTTTTCCTTGTCCACATGCAAGTTTTGGATGCATTTGAAGACATCCAGGGGTTCAGATCCTTTTAACCGACTGCCCCACTGCTCCCAAAGTGCTCCCACCTCAGCCCACTCCAGAGCCAGGGAACTCCAGGGAAGGGCTTCCCACCTGGGCATTCCTGATGGGACTGATTCCTCACATTTACACTGAACAAGTGACATTTTGTTGTCATCTGGCCAGACTGTGCCAATTTGGTTTTACCTGTAGGCAGGGTCAGCACCAAAGACAAAGACTCCAACTGAAGGAATCAGTGTCATTTACTGCAGCTCAAAGCAGCAAAAAATCACAAAAGGAGCAGCTCAGCAATGCACCCAACCATCCCCACCAAATATTGCCTGCAGTGATTCACAAAGATCCAGCAGCATATACCCTCAGCCTTTCCCATCCCCCAGATCCACCCAACAGCTGGGGGAAGCTGTCACAGCCCAGGGCTGCAGAGCCACTCCTGGGCACTGGCAATTCCTGCAGGTGCCTCCAGCCACAGGTGAGGCTCCAACCCCGCTGGGAGAGGGCCCAGCTCTGACACTGCTGAATGAACAAACTGACAGCACTTCCAGTGCGGGAACATCTGGGTTCATCCTCCTCTTGGCTCCCTCCCAAAGCCTGGCCAGGGCTCCAGGAGGAACCAAGGCAGCTGACTTTGATCCTTCAGCCCCAAACAAGGCCAGATGTCAGATTCCATGGCCTTGTCTGCCTTCTAAATACACAAAGGTCAATACATGTTTCACTAAGGAGTGCCTACATCTATCACAGTGCTAATGACCATGCACATTCCATTAGGGAGCAGATACAAAGATAACCTTTGGCTGGAAGGTTCATCCAGAGGCACCTTTGGCTCAGGGCTGCTGTCCAGGCTTCACTCAGGGATTTTGTCCAGGCCTTGGCACTTCAGGGACGTGGTTTAGTGCTGGCCTTGGCACTGCTGGCTGACCGGCTGCACTGGGGGAGCTCAGAGGTCTTTTCCAACTGAAAGGATTCTGTGATTCCATGATTATATCCGCTGCATTCAGCTGGGTCTGTTATAGCAGCATGACTTTGCTCACAAAGTTCCCTCTTGCCCAGCTCCTGTGGCCTGAGGCTTCAGCTCCTTCAGCTCCTGGTGCTGAGCTGCTCATGCTGAACGAGACGACTCGCAGAGACCAATACAGTCCATCCAATTCCTGCTGGGACACGGAGAGGGGAGGCTGTGCAAACAGGAGCATTGTTTGCTGTGGTCTCCTCTCTGCCCCTCACACCTTTCAGCACTTTGAACCAGCCAAGAGCTTTCTCCAAGAGTGCAATGGAGCAGCTGTTCCTGCTCCCAGGCCTGGCTCTCTCCAGCCTCTGACCTTGCCTGCTTCTGTCCCTCTTGCTGTGCCCTCTGTTCCCCCAGGGCTCGCTGCCTGCTGCCCAGGACTTTGGGACTGGCACAGATCCAGTGCTCCAGATCCTCCTTTCTGTGCCATTGGAGCTGCCTGGGCACAGCAACCTTTTCCATCTGGAAGCTCCACATGGACAGGGAGTCCCCAGCTCCGTTCCCTGCACATCCTTCAGGAGCCCAGGGCTGCCATCTCAAGTCCCTGCTGGCACTGGGGGCTCCCAGGTGCCTCAGGCTGCTGTGACACCGCTGCACATGGCAGGGAAGAGGGGCAGGGGCTGTGCTCAAAGTCAGCTCCATCTGCTGCTGCTGCTGCTGCTGCTGTGGGGTCATTTGTGCAGCCCTGGCCCAGAGTCAGGGATCAGATCCAGGCCCTGCTGCTGCTCCCTCGGGATCAGCCCCACTTTGGGTGTTGCTGTCAGGGCCAGCAGAAGCCCTGGCTGGAGCAGCAGGTGCTGACAGTGCCCCAAGCCCCGGGGCTGGAGGGGTCCCTGGGCTGGGGCTGGCAGGGAGCTGCCCCTTGTTCTCCCTCTGCCCCAAGCAAAGCTGGGCCGGGCACAAGTGGGGCAGCACAGCCAACAGGGAGCCTGCCAGTCTCTTCCAGCCCTGTCTGCTCAGAGGTTGGGCCTTGGAGCCTCAGGTGGCCAAAGGCAGCTGCTGCTGGTCCCTCTGGGTGTGCCCGTGTTCAGCAGTGCTGCTCCATCAGTTTGTGCCCAGCAACGGGGAAAAGCCTCAGCCCTGCAGGGCCTGGAGCTGCCGGGCTCTGCCTGAGCAGCTCAGCCAGCAGGAAGGGAGGTGCTCCACACAGGAACCAGGAGCAAAGGACTTTCCTTTTCTAGGACCTGATTTCTATTGAAAAGAAAAAAAGAGAAAAGAAAAAATTGTAAAATATAAAAATAAAACACAAGTGTTAGTGAAAAAACTTCTGTAACTTTGCATTAAGAGGTAAATGATCTTTTTAAAAAGAGAAATCAGTTATTTACATTGTAAATGTGCTGATGGCATGGATCCATCTTACTGACCGCAGCAGTCTTTTAAAAGATTTTGGTCTTTGTTTCCAACATGGTTATTTAAAATTGTGCTCGAAGCAAAAGGAAATTGCTTTGTGCCCTTCCAGCTCCAAGCAGGACTGGGAATGGAAACTCTGTCAAACCCCAAATCCTTTAGAAGATGCCCTTCCTTCTCTGCCTGGTAATGAGCTGCACATACCCTTGAAACTGTGAGAGATTTCTTAAAGACACCAAGTCCCACTTATGGCTTTTTGCTCTGGTTGGGAAGTGCAGAAGGACAATTCTCCATCCATCAGCTCCAGCCTGCACTGCCTCAGGAACACGGCCCACTCGCCAGCTTTGGCCCACTCGTGGCACTTCTGGAGGAGGAAGAAAGTGCAACTGCACAATTCCAGCCAATAAAGAAAGAAGAATGGGACAGAAAAAACACCCTGTGCAGATCCATGCGTTTAGATGGGACTGTGGAGAGTCTGGGTCCTTGCCAACTGGATGTGTGTCCCCAGCTGCAATCTCTGGGCTTGCAGCAGAGTCTCACTCACCTGCCAAAGCAGAAAGCTCAGGCGCTGTGCTCGCAAGGGGCTCGTCTGATGCAAAGCTGTCATGGCAATATGAGGGCAGAGCCAGCCCAGCTGGGCCCAGGGCTGAGCCCAGCAGAGCCCTGGCAGAGCCCAGAGCAGCCTCAGCACCTGCAGAGCCCGGCTGCAAGGAGAGAAAGCAGAAACTGCCCGTCAGCTGAAGGCTCCTGTCCCCTTGTGCCAAGGCTTGCAGTGCCCAGGTCATGCTGGCTGTGCCCAGAGCTGTGCCCAGAGCTGCCCATCCCTGTTGCCTTTGGCAGCAGAGCAGGAGGGCAGGACATGTGCCCAGCCTGCAGCCAGCCACAGCACATCCAGCCCTCAGCAGCTGCCCAGAGCCAAAAAGCAGCTGGGCAGCCGACTGAAGAATTCATTGCACCTGCCCCAGCAAAGGGGGAACCTTTGGTGCCCAGCCAGGCTGTGCCATGCCCAGATCTGGGAGCATCCCCCTGGCTGTGGACTCACCTGCAAATTGGGCGTGGTGCCTGGCCTTGAAGAAGGTGCCACAATCCAAGTCCATCATCTTCAGCTGGCCAGGCTGAGGAAGAGATTGTCATCCTTGAGGTTGTTCTTGGTGTCTCCAGCAGCAGCCCCACCTGGTACAGCTTCTCCAGGGGCTCCTTCTCCTTCCCTGGGGCCAGACCAGGCTGTCAGGGCTCTGCCCAGGGCCCCAGCTGTCAGTGAACCAGACAAGCAAAATCAGGGGGGATGGTGGCCACCAGTGCTTGTCACACCAGGTCTCCAGCTCATCTCCAGCCCACGAGCTGTGTGTTCCCTTCTGCTGACCCCAGCTCAGAGCTACAGGCATGACTAAACCAGTCTGGTTTACTTTGCTGCTGATTGCTAAGGGATGTGTGGATCTTTTACCTGCCAGGCTGCTGGATCCAACTGTGCGCATGGATCTCTCCCATCTTCTAGGGCAGAGGAACACCCTGCACCCAAGGATGACAGAAAAGCTCTTCTAAGGTTGGTCTGTCCGAGGGTTGCATGGACAAACACCTCTTGATGACATCCTGGCACGCTGGGGAGAGAAACCAGAAATCACCAGTAAGTTGGAGAAGTTGTCCCCCCATTCCTATGCCCAGGCCATGCTGGGTGTGCCCAGAGCTGGGCCTAAACTGCCCCATGGATGCTCTGTTTGGAGGAGAGCAGGAGAGCAGGACATGTGCCACCTCCTCAGCAGCTGCCAGAGCAGGATGCCCATGAGCCCGCTGCTGTCTCCCAGCACTGGTATTCCCCCCATGCCCAGAGAGGAGGATCCACCTTGAGAGAGCCATGGTGGGAACAAGATCCGCCCCCGGATGATCTCCTGGCTCCTCCTGAACGGCTGCTTCCCCATGACCAGGTGGCACAGCAGGAGGCCCAGGGACCAGATCGTTGCTGGCTCACCGTGGTAGCGTTGGTGCTGGATCCACTCTGGTGGGCTGTAGGACAGGGTTCCTGTGGAACACAGACAGAGCTCAGCAGGGGGATGGTGCTGCTCCCAGAGCCTGGCCCCAGCATCCCTGGGCGTGCAGGGGCTGCCCCAGTGGCACACAGGGTGACCACTGCCCTCTCGCCAGCACCTGGGACTTGTGCACAAACTTAGGCTTGGAAAAAAAGCCACTGGTGTTGTAGGAGGGCAGCCCTGACTAGGCCTGACCACGACATGCAAAGGAAAAACCCACTCTGTGCTGGGGAAAAACATGCCCTTATCCTCCCTGCCTGCATTGCCCCAAAAATATTATGAAGCCAAGGCAAACAGGGCGAGTGGAGCAGTCCAAGCCCTTCCTCTCGCCTGTACACTAAACTGGCTGGGGCAGAAGTTCTGGCCCCCACTCTCTGCTACCCCCACCCACGGGGGGCTTTGTCAGGCTGGGTGCCCCAGCCGAGCCCCAGTCCTGGGCAGAGTGGCTGGTAAAGGCTGCCAGCAGGGCTGGAAGATGGCTCCACACCCAGCCCCGCTCTAAAGCAACTCAGCTGAAGACTCAGTCCCTTGACTGGCAGCAAAAGGGAGAATCCCTGCTGCCACAGCCAGCTTGGGCTGGGAGATGCTGGGCCATGAGATGCCAGCACAGGGAGCACACCCCTGTGGAGGCTCACCTGCAAAGTGAGTGTAGGCTGTGTCCTGCAGGTAGGTGCCACAGCCAAAGTCGATCAATTTGGCCTGTCCAGTGCCCAGGTCAACCAGGATGTTCCCTGGTTTGATGTCGCGGTGCAGGACCCCGCAGCTGGTGCAGTGCCGCACGGCCTCCAGCACCTGGCGGAACAGCTCCCGCGCCTCCTCCTCGGGAAGGAACCCTCGTGACTGAATGAAATGTCGCAGGTCCTGACACCGCTCTGGCCGCTCCAGCACCATAACGATGTTCTTGGGGAGCTCAAGCCACTCCAGCAGCTGCACCACACCTGGGAAGCCGGTGGACACCTTGGCCAGCAGCACCACCTCCAGCGGTGCCCTGGTGCCGTCGGGCTGCGGGAGGAGCACGATGCCGTCAGTGGGGGCCGATGCCGTGCCAGGCCTGGGGAAGCCCTCACCCAGCCCAGGCTGCTCTGCGCCCCGCGCTGGCCCCACGCCCGCTCCCCCTCGAGCCGTCCTGCCAGCTTCCACCCTGCCGGGCCTCGGCTCATCCCCGCCCGGCAGCCCCGGCTTCTGCCGCTGGCTCCGCTCACTCACCAGCTCGCCCCAGTGCCGGACGCGGTTCCGTGGCACCCTTTTGATGGCCACCTGCAAGCCAAGAGGAGCAGCGGGATGAGCTCGCCGCCTGCCCGGCCCAGTCCCAATCTCCTCCTCCTCGTCCGCCCTCCCCCTCCTCCGCCCTCCTCCTCCGCCCGCCGCCGGCCCCGCCGCTCACCAGGGCGCCGTCCGAGAGCCGCGTGGCCGCGAAGACGCTGCCGAAGCCTCCGCGCCCCAGCAGCGAACCCAGCCGGTACCGCTCCTGCAGGGCCTCCTGCGCCTTCCCTGCGGGCGGGACGCGGCTGTCAGCGCTCGGCCCGGGGCCAGCAACGGCCCCCGAGCGCCCCTCACCCGCCCCGGGCCGGCCATGCCCAGGCGTTCGCTTTGTGGAACGCGGCACGGGAGGCTCGGGGCCGGCGGCCGCGCTGCCGAGCGGCGGAGCTCGAGCCGGGAAAGCCGCAGCCGAGGCGGCGGGAGCGGCCGCGCCGCATCGGTCCTCCGCGGGCCCCGGGAGGAGCCGGGGCCGGGGTCGGAATCGGGGTCGGGACTGGACCCTGCGTCGTGGCCGGGGCTGAGGCCGGGGCCGGGGTCGGGCCAGGCGGAGGCAAAGGGCGGCGATGCTGCCCAAGCCCCAGGCAGTGATGGCACTGATGCCGCCCCAGCCCCAGGCGCTAATCGCACTGATGGCGCCCCAGCCCCAGGCACGGATGCCGGCCCAGCAGCGCCACCGCCAGCACGGCCAGAGCCGGGCGGAGGCGAGACCGCGAGGGGACGCCCGGGGCCGGGCACGGGGCAGCCCCGCCCGGGGCCGGGGGCGGGCCGGGGGCATGGCCCGGCCCAGCACGGGGAGAGGGAGGCTGGGGGCGGAGAGGGAGGCCGGGGAACGGAGCCCGAGAAAAGGGCGCCGGACACTGGGAAAGGGAGAGAAAGAGAAAGGGAAAGAGAAAGAAGAAGGAAGAGAAAGGTAATCTCTTTCTGCTGCCGGTGCTGCCGCTGCCGCTGCTGCTGCTGCCGCCGCTGCCGCTGCTGCAACTGAAGCACCGGGGCCGTTCGTCCCCGTGTCCGTTCCCCGCTCGCCCCACGAGCCCCACGGCCGAGCCCCGCGCGCCCCGGGGACAGCCCCTGAGTCTGTCCAAACACGGGAACTTTGCAGCGTTGAGCCCAGATGCAGAGCCCTGACTCCTGTACGCTGGCAAAGCAATCCCCTCGCTTGCTGCTGTGCATTGTCCTTGCTGAGGGTCAAACACTGTCGGGGCACCTTCCCTTGGTGTAAGGATTCCTACCTGACCCCAGCACTGCACTTACATCTCCAGTGTTGCTTTCCAGTAAAAACAGGGGAAGGAAAAGGGTGTGTGGCCCATGGTATTTTAGGGTGTGTAAAAGTCACTAAGTCACCGGACTTAGAGGTGAGGTGCATTTGGAATAAATGGGATGCAGAACTAGTGCAATATAGAAATGGGAAGCATAGAAATAAATAGAGGAAAACATCTAGGATTGTCTCATTTTCATTTCACTTCTGGAAAGTTGTTTCTGTTTTCCAGGAATCTTCTCCTCTCTGCTCTTCTGAAGAACCTCTTGTGGAGAACAAGGTCGAGCTTCTGTCACAAGATTTGCCACCAGCTGCAGCTTCTCTTGGCTTTCCACACTGCACTGTGTCTGCAGCAGGACTTTTGCAGCAAAGCAGGACAAATGTTTGGAGAACTTTACATGTCCTTTCTATTCCTGGCTGTCTGGGGAGGTGTGCCACTGGTGAAGTTTTCATTGTGACTGTTTGTGCTGCTTTAGGGCAAATTTAGGGAGGAAACCTCCAAAAGGGGTCAGTCCAGAAAGCAAGTTAAGTGGCCCCTCCCTCTACTAGTTCAGGAAAAGACTTCCCTGGAGAAAAGAGGAAAAAACCAGTTTATTTAACACGTAAAGTATTTACAAGCATGAAAAATGAATAATATTAAAAAAAACCTCTCACAGCTCTGAAGAGATGGCAAATTCAGCAAGTCCTTTTTGTGGGTTGTAATTGGCTCACTCGGTCTCTTCTAAGTCCCTCTGGCACTGGAATGCAGCGTCCAAGACCTTGGTGGGGCACAGGTGTGAGCTGCTGGTGTTTTTCTGGGTTTCCAGTCCAGAGCAGGTTTAAAGAGTTCCAAGAAAAAGCAAAGTCACAGTCCGAGGAACTTCCCTCCATGAGCTAGCTAAAAACCAAATTGCTAGACCTGGGCTGTGGAGGCACTGGGAAATTTCCAAATCTGGGCACTGGCAGTCCCAGCAAACACCAGATCTGGGTCGTGTCATTGCCAGTGACAGAAATCTGCCAGATTTGGGCTGTGCTGGCACCAGGAATTTTCCAAATCTGGGCACTGGTGTAGCAAACAGAAGATGTGGGTGGTGTCACACCCAGTCACAGGAAGTACCGGGTTTTGGATTTTTGTGCCAGCAAATTGCTGGACATGGGCAGTGCCAGAATAGAGAAGTTTCCAGATCTGGGCACTGGCAATGCCAGCAAACAGCCCAATTCAGGCTCCAGGCTCCAGGAAGGACTGGATCTGCACCCCTTCCTGTTTTCCTTCCTTCTTTCCTTCCTTCCTTCCTGGAGTCCTGCTGCCAGCAAACACCAGATTGAGCGGTGCTGTCAATGGAAAATTGCCAGGTTTTAGCTTTCTTTGCCAGCAAATTGCTGGACATGGGCAGTGCCGGAACAGGGAAATTTCTGGATCTGGGCACTTGCGCAGCAAACACCGGATCCATGTGATGCTGGTGGCAGCACCGGGAAGCTGCCAAGTTTTGGCTTTCTTAGTCAGAAAATTGCTGCATTTGGGTTGTGCTGGCACCAGGAAATTGCCAGATGTGGGCACTGGTGGTGGCAGCAAACACCAGATCTGGGCGGTGCCAGACCCAGTAATGCTGGACATGAATTTGTAGAGACTTTTTAAGGTTTGATAGAAGGTTTATATAGTATGTATACAAGTACATTTACAAGAAGGTTCATATAGAACTTACAAGTACCAATGTCGGAACTTAGGACATCCCTTTGGGAGTCCGGAGTTGCTGGGACCCCTGCCAGGGGACTCAGAGACCCTGGCACACAGCCCAGAACACCAGTGGGTTCAATTATGAACCATGGAGCAAATTGCCAGTTTTACATGAAGATCTAAAAGCCACAGTAATTTAAGTAGTGTAATAATAAAGTTATCACAAGGTGTAAATGTAAGTTTTGGGATTTTTAGTATGGGGGTTTTAGGGACAAGATGGAGAGACTTGGGCATGTCTAGCCTTTCTTCTTCTTCTTCTCTACCTCCATCTTCAGTGGTGATGTTGGCACTTTTAGACTGGTTTAGAGTAGAAGCTCACTGTCTAACATAGGTGATAGGTATTGGAAAAAAAATTGTAAACATGTTATAC
The DNA here is from genome assembly GCF_963513975.1 of Fringilla coelebs. NCBI lineage: Eukaryota > Metazoa > Chordata > Aves > Passeriformes > Fringillidae > Fringilla > Fringilla coelebs. Next base: position 1,159,942 of record NW_028167583.1, read on the forward strand.
ATAGTTTTTAGCATATAAAGATAACACCACCCTGGGGGCAGGCAGAGTGCCTGGAACTGTCCTGCTGAGCGGACCTCGGCAGGACAGGAGGAAGAATTTTATAGATAAGATACAATAAACAACCTTGAGACCGAGAAATGAAGAGCCCTGACTCCTTCAAACACCAGGCTGGGAAAAGAGACTTTCCAACTTTTCTCGGGGTCACTCTGACAAGCTAGAGACCCTGACACATACCAGGAATTCAGATTCCCGTGCCAGCAAACTCCTGCACTTGGGCTGTGCCAGAATAGGGAAATATCCAGATGTGGGAACTGGCAGTGCCAGCAAACACATTTCAGGAAGGACTGGATCTGGACCCCTCCCTCCCTCCACAAGGTGTCAGAGTGGCTGGACAGCAGCCAGGCAGAAAGGGACCTTCAGGGACAGATGGACAGCAGGTTGGACATCAGCCAGCAGTGTGCCCAGGTGGCCAAGAAGGCCAATGGCTCCTGGCCTGGATCAGGAATGGTGTGGCCAGCAGGAGCAGGCAGTGATTCTTCCCCAGTGCTCAGCACTGCTTGGGTAGCACCTCGAGTGCTGTGTCCAGTTCTGACCCCAAATTTCAGAAGGACATGGAGGGGCTGTGCAGGGTGTGGAGATTCAGGGACACCACGCCATAACCCAACTGATGTGCAGTGCACAGCTCCCTCCCAGCCCCAGCCCAGGGACCCCTCCAGCCCCGGGGCTTGGGGCACTGTCAGAACCTGCTGCTCCAGCCAGGGCTTCTGCTGGCCCTGACAGCAACACCCAAGGTGGGGCTGATCCCGAGGGAGCAGCAGCAGGGCCTGGATCTGATCCCTGACTCTGGGCCAGGGCTGCACAAATGACCCCACAGCAGCAGCAGCAGCAGCAGATGGAGCTGACTTTGAGCACAGCCCCTGCCTCTCTTCCCTGCCGTGTGCAGCGGTGTCACAGCAGCCTGAGGCACCTGGGAGCCCCCAGTGCCAGCAGGGACTTGAGATGGCAGCCCTGGGCTCCTGGAGGTTGTGCAGGGAACGGAGCTGGGGACTCCCTGTCCATGTGGAGCTTCCAGATGGAAAAGGCTGCTGTGCCCAGGCAGCTCCAAGGGCACAGAAAGGAGGGTCTGGAGCACTGGATCTGTGCCAGTCCCACAGTCCCGGGCAGCAGGCAGCGAGCCCTGGGGGAACAGAGGGCACAGCAAGAGGGACAGAAGCAGGCAAGGTCAGAGCCTGGAGAGAGCCAGGCCCAGGAGCAGGAACAGCTGCTCCATTGCACTCTTGGAGAAAGCTCTTGGCTGGTTCAAAGTGCTGAAAGGCATGAGGGGCAGAGAGGAGGCCACAGCAAACAATGCTCCTGTTTGCACAGCCTCCCCTCTCCGTGTCCCAGCAGGAATTGGATGGACTGTATTCGTCTCTGCGAGTTGTCTCGTTCAGCATGAGCAGCTCAGCACCAGGAGCTGAAGGAGCTGAAGCCTCAGGCCACAGGAGCTGGGCAAGAGGGAACTTTGTGAGCAAAGTCATGCTGCTAAAACAGACCCAGCTGAATGGAGTGGATATAATCATGGAATCACAGAATCCTTTCAGTTGGAAAAGACCTCTGAGCTCCCCCAGTGCAGCCGGTCAGGCAGCAGTGCCAAGGCCAGCACTAAACCACGTCCCTGAAGTGCCAAGGCCTGGACAAGAGCCCTGAGTGAGGCCTGGACAGCAGCCCTGAGCCAAAGGTGCCTCTGGATGAACCTTCCAGCCAAAGGTTATCTTTGTATCTGCTCCCTAATGGAATGTGCATGGTCATTAGCACTGTGATAGATGTAGGCACTCCTTATGAAACATGTATTGACCTTTCTGTGTTTAGAAGGCAGACAAGCCATGGAATCTGACATCTGGCCTTGTTTGGGGCTGAAGGATCAAAGTCAGCTGCCTTGGTTCCTCCTGGAGCCCTGGCCAGGCTTTGGGAGGGAGCCAAGAGGAGGATGAACCCAGATGTTCCCGCACTGGAAGTGCTGTCAGTTTGTTCATTCAGCACTGTCAGAGCTGGGCCCTCTCCCAGCGGGGTTGGAGCCTCACCTGTGGCTGGAGGCACCTGCAGGAATTCCCAGTGCCCAGGAGTGGCTCTGCAGCCCTGGGCTGTGACAGCTTCCCCCAGCTGCTGGGTGGATCTGGGCATGGTAAAGGCTGAGGGTAAAGGCTGCTGTATCTTTGTGAATCACTGCAGGCAATATTTGGTGGGGATGGTTGGGTGCATTGCTGAGCTGCTCCTTTTGTGATTCTTTGCTGCTTTGAGCTGCAGTAAATGACACTGATTCCTTGAGTTGGAGTCTGTGTCTTTGGTGCTGACCCTGCCCACTGGTAAAACAAAACTGGCACAGTCTGGCCAGATGACACAAAATGTCACTTGTTCAGTGTAAATGTGAGGAATCAGTCCCATCAGGAATTCCCAGGTGGGAAGCCCTTCCCTGGAGTTCCCTGGCTCTGGAGTGGGCTGAGGTGGGAGCACTTTGGGAGCAGTGGGGCAGTCGGTTAAAAGGATCTGAACCCCTGGATGTCTTCAAATGCATCCAAAACTTGCATGTGGACAAGGAAAAGAGCTTGTGGTTTTGGGCAGACAAAGATGAATTTGTTAAGAGTACATTGGAAACAGCACCTTCAGAAGGAGCAATTATTGTTGGAATGCTCCCACATGGAGTAATAGAAGAAGGTTTTAATCTTGAGCTCAGAGGCATTTGTGCAAGTGAAATAATAATATACCAAATGATCATATATGTATTTATACTATAATAAGACCTTAGAATATCTATTTCTATATGTATAATTATAAATATATATATATATATATATATATATATATATATATATTTATATCTGTCTATGACTATATTTTTATATCTCTGTGTCATGGGTTGACCCTGGCACAGTGCCAGCGCCCCCATGAAAGGTGGATTTCCAAAATGGTTACTGTGAGATGTGACCCAGGAACAGAACAAAACAGGCTCCAACTTGGGAATGGAGGGAAAAAAGACAACATTTTATTAATCTACATAGACACAAAAGGGAAAAGGAAAAAACTACACACAACAATCCACAATGGAACATCTTCAAAAACACTTCTCCTCCCCCCACCTCTCCAACAAACAAATCCCCTCTAACACATCAATTCTCAATTCCACTACCCTCCTTCACACACACTCTCCCCAGTTCATCAGGAGAGAGGAGTCTTCCTCTCACACCATGGGCCTCCCCAGGAAAACACTGCAAAGTCCCCAGTGCTTCCATGTCACACACTGCAGCCGCCCGAAGAAAATCTGTAGCGGTGACCATCTTCCTTCCATGTCCAGCGCTCTCACCACTGTCCATGGATCCAAACTGCTCCTTAGGTCCTTTTAAGAATGCTTTGCCCAGTTCCAAGAAGTGGCCGCCTCTCACCATTTGGGACACCTGTCCCCCCCATATTCTCTCCCCTGGGGCCTGGGGCTGTCAGGAACAGAGATCCTTCGCTGGAGGCAGAGGGCTCCACCACACCCTCCCCCTCAGTCTCTGTTCTCTCTACTTCTCCTCACGGCCTTGTCACTCCTGGCTTCTAGCCAACCGCCTCCTCCAAGGAGCAGTCTCTGTATTATCAGAAGAACTTGGTTTCGCCCGTGGCTGTGTAAGAGAAAAGTCCAGCCCAAAGCCACTCCAATCATCTCCTCCACCTAGGGCAGTCTCATCTGCAAGCATTTCTTCACCTAGTCAAACTTCTTCTTCTTTCCCATCCTCCGTCCCCTCTCACTCCTCAGCTGGGGAGGATCAGTGTTTTTAAAGCTTCCAAAGGTTCAAAAAAAAGTTAAAAGCTCGGCCCGGTCTGCTGGCAGCTGGGCACCTGCCGCCCCCCCCACTTTCTCCTCCTGGCTGTGCTCCCAGCACAAGATAACAAATTTCAGCCTGCACAGTCTCTATCATCCTCTCTCCCAGGGGGGCTGCCCAAACCATCCCAAGACTCCTCCACCCCTGCACCTTGCCGGGGCTCCGGCCTCCCTTCTCAGGCCGCATGGCCTCCCCTCCCCCGCCCAGACGCAGCTGGGCAGGGGAGAGGTCCGAGCAACTCACCGGCCGGACTCCAAAGAGGAAGGTCTTCTCTGCCTCCTCTGCTTTTAACCCCTGAGTGTGTTCTCGGAGGCGTACCCAAGTCCTCAGTGGCCACACCAACTGCCAATTTCACATCTGGCCACTGATTGGTTTGACCATAACTTTCCAAAAAAAAACCTCACTTCCGGGTCAAACCATGACACCCCTTCATCTACAGCCTGAGGAACCAGGAGCTCAAGGCTGCAGTGTGGAGACTGATGACTGGATGCTTTCAGAGGCATTAAACTGCTGGCCAATTTCTGCAAATCACTTCTAATAAAACTCATCTTTGATACTTCTTGTTGGTTTCATTTTATAGGTCCTTTTTCTTTGTTTTACTTTTTTCATATTTTCCACCAAAAAAAGGCATTGTTTCTGCCCTTTCTCACTTTTCCCCCCGCAACCTTCCCTGTGGCCACAGACTTTGTCAATGAGGGGCTGCAATCTTGCTGGCTTTAAAGGAACTAAAGGATCTCCCAGCAGAGTTTTCTGCAGAGATGCCCTTTTGTTGCCTTCTCTGGAGCTGCAGCAGCAATGTCTGTGTGCAGAGCTGGGGGCAGATTAGTGCTGGCACAGCAGCTGTGCCCAGGAGCAGCAGCACTTGGTGTTGCCAGTACTGCTCCCATGGCCCTGCCCCGCTGCCCTGATGGCCCTGGTGTTGCTGTAGGGCCTGAGTGCTCTTGGGGCCGGGCACAGTCCTGGGGGTGGCAGTGCCGGGGCTGCAGCAGGGACAGGTCATGGCCACTGCTGGGGCAGCGCTGGCGCCTCAGGCCATGGCTTGGGGGCTCCAGGCTCCTTGCCCAGGCTCTCTCAAGAACACACCCAGGCCAATGCTCAACCCAGAAAACCCCCGTGAGCGGCGCCAGGCTGGCCGTGGGCAGTCTGGGGGCAAACAGCATGGCTGGTGCTCTGCAAGGGCCTTGGGGGAGACAGGAAGGAGCAGCAGAGCAGGGGCTGATCCACCCCCAGTGCGCTGGACAGCCCAGGGCAGTGTCCCAGAGCGTTCTCATGGAGTTGCCAACAATATTCCCCCTCTGCAGCCCTGGCCTCTCCCCCAGCTCACACAGGTGCCCTATCCTTGCAGGCACAGACACGGCAGCACTGGCTCAGCTGTCCCTGTTTGCATTGCACAGAGCAGGGGGGAGCACCCCCATGCTGTTTCTGTGGGGACATGAACCTGAGGGAGCACAAATGCCATCAGCCCCTGGGGCCAGCAAGGGCTGGAGAATGGCAGGGAAACCACTCAGCTTTTTCCTGGCCTCTGCAGTCAGCCAGAAAGTTTGTTCCCATCAGCTGGGAGTTTCCTGTCCCACTGCAGACGCTGTTGCTCAGAGCCAGAGCTGCCTGGCAGCCACCCCCAAGCTGCCCTGAGCATTTCCTTTGCTTCACCGCTGCTTGCTTTACTCTTCCTGCTACAAATTTCTTCCTACTGTCCAGCTCTGTTCCTTTCCCAGCAAACAGCCCATCCCTGTTTGCCCTTTCCTCTCTGGCCCCACTCCCCATTGCAGTTCCTGACTTGGCACCATGGGAACGTCCCTTGGGCAGCAGGATCATCCTACAAGTTCTACAGGAATTGTCTGCAGGCTCCTGCAGTGCCTCCTGCTGCTCCCTTGCCAGAGGCACCACATGTCAGGGGGGCTGCTGTGTCTGGCTCTGGGGCTCCCTGTTCTGGGAAATGAGGAGGAGCTGCAGAGGCTCTGTAGGACTGACAGGATGGGCTTTGGGGCTGGCAGGAGAAGCTGAGGGACATGGGCTGCTTGAGCTTCTGAAGAGGAGGCCCAGGGCTCATCCTGCAACTGATCCAAGGGTACTTTCAGAGAATTCCAGAATCAGCAATGGTGGAAAAGGCCATAGAGATCATCAAGTCCAACCTGTGCCCTTGACACCACCTTGTCTCCCCTGGGCCTCCTCCAGGATAAACAACCCCAGCTCCCTCAGCCACTCCTCACAGGACTCATGTCACAGACCCCTCTCCAGCCTTGTTGCCCTTCTCTGAACACACTCCAGCCCCTCCATGTCCTTCCTAAATTGGGGGCCCAGAACTGGACACAGCACTCAAGATGCAGCCCAACCAATGTCCCTGAGCACCGGGGAAGAATCACTGCCCTGCTCTTGCTGGCCACACCATTCCTGATCCAGGCCAGGAGCCATTTGCCTTCTTGGCCACCTGGGCACACTGCTGCCTCATGTCCAGCCTGCTGCCCACCAGTCCCTGCAGGTCCCTTTCTGCCTGTCCAGCCACTCTTGTCCCCAGCCTGTAATGCTGCAGGGGTTACTGTGGCCAAAGTGCAGGGTCCGGCACTTTGACTTCTTAAACGTGACCTTGTTGGATTTGGGCCCTGGATGAAGCTGGTCCAGAGCCCTGTGCAGAGCCCTCATACCCTCCAGCAGATCCACACTCACACCCATCTTGGTGTCATCTGCAAACTTGTTAATAGTGGGCTCAATCTTCTCATCCGCATTGTCAATGAAGATTTTTAAACAGCACTATGCCCAACAAAAGCCCTTGGGAGACACCACTGGAGACTGGACACGCAATGGATGCAGCACCATCCCCATCATGCTTTGGGCCCAGCCTCCAGCCAGCTCTTTACCAGGGAAGGGTGAACATGTCCAACCTATGGGCTGCAGCTTTTCCAGAGAATTCTATGGCTTACTGTGTCAAAGGCTTTGCTGAAATCCAGGCACACAACATCCACAGCCTTTCCCACATCCACAGGTGGGTCACCTGGTCATAACAGGAGAGACCAGGTTGGTCAGGCAGGACCTGCCCCTCCTAAATCCATGCTGGCTGCCTCTGATCCCTCGGCTATCCTGTGGGTGCCCTGGGATGGCACTCAAGGTGATCTGTTCCATTTCCTTGCTGGGCACCCAGGTCAGGCTGACAGGCCTGGAGTTCCCCAGATCCTCCTTCCAGCCCTTCTTGGGGATGGGCTCACACTGTCACCTCCAGTCCTCTGGAACCTCCCTGCTGAGCCAGGACTGATGGTAAATGATGGAGAGCAGCTTAGGGAGCTCATCCACCACCTCCCTCATCCCCCTAGGATGGATCCCATCTGACCCCCACACCTGTGAGCATCTGAGTGGCTCAGCAGGTCACCAGCTGCTTCCTCCTGGATTATAGGGGGCTGTTCTGCTCCCTGTGCCCATCTACCAGCTCAGGAGAACATTTGTTCTGAGGACAACCTCTCCTAATATTGAAAATTGAGATAAACAAGGTGTTAAGTAGCTCAGCCTTTTCCTTGTCTTTAGTTACTATATTCTCCACTGAATCCAAAAAAGAGTAAAGGTTCTCCATCTCCCTCTTTTTGCTATAATTTTTTTTATAATTTTCTTTTTTCCAGAAGTGGCCAGGTTAAGCTATAATTGAGCTTTCACCTCTCAACTTTTCTTTCTGTATAACCTAATGACACCCTTAAACACTTCCTGAGCTGCCAGTCCTTTTTTCCCCTGAGTTCCCCACAAAGGCTCCATGGGCAGCCAGGACAGTCATTTTCCTCACCAGCTCATCTTTTGCCACAGTGGGACAGGCTGCTTCTTGCCCCTTAAGATTAATTTCTTGAGATGTGTCCATCCTTCATGGACCCCTTTGTTTTTAAGGGCTGTTTTCCTTTAAAAAATCAGTACCTGATTTGGTACTCCCCAAAGCTGCATCCTAAACAGGCCAAAGTCTGCCCTTCCTAATTCCAGTGTAGAAGTTTTGTTGCTGCCCCTCCTTCTTTCACAGAACATGGAAAACTTGATTATTTCATGGTCATTGTGACCCAGGCAGCCTCTGACCCCCACATCTGCCACCAGCCCTTCTCTGTTTGTGAACAGCAGGAGACAGAGCTTTCCTTGGGAGTGGGAGCGTTACCAAAAATTCGGTAAAAGGAAAACTCCTTAACACCAATGTAGCATTACGAAGCAGCATTCTTTATTCAGCTGGATGCACGGGGGAAAGCTCCTCCCAAAGCCATGCATGCTGAGTACAGGAAAGTTTCTGTTTCTATTCTGTATTTTGCACACATATTCATTGATTGTCCTGGACTAAACATACATATGATAAAAATTTCCCCAAAATCATTAACATATTTCCCCTCCCCTTTTCCCATGCACTCTTCTGTCCTGGGGTCTCTCTGGTCGTCCCTGGTGGTCATGGACCTCAATGTTCCAGTGGGCCTGCCTGAGCTGGCAGGACACTGAGGCTGGTGAACTTCCAGTTCCCCTTCTCAAACAATTGGCATTTTGTTGTTTCCATAGGCCTGAAGTTTTGGAGAACAAGCTCCAGGTGTCAGCTTACCTGGTGTAGAAAATGTACCATCTGGAAACATGAGGTCACAGAGAGGGCTATGACATCTCAGAGTGGGTTGTGTGAGGTCACTGAGACCTATGATATCATAGACTGCATCTGTGACATCATAAGGCCAGCTGTCACATCACAGGGCAGAGGTCTGACATCACAGAGCAGACTATAACATCAGAGATTTGGCTGTGACATCAGAGACCAGCTGTGTGACATTAGATAATGGGTTGTGACATCACAGAACAGGCTGTGACATCACAGAGGGGCTGTGTGACATCCCAGCAGGGCTGTGTGAGGTCTGCCCCAGCTCCCCCTCACAGTTACATACAAGTCCAATGCTGTTCATGCCCAGTGGGGTCCCTGTCCACGGGTATCCCCCCAGCCCACCTGGAGCCACAGCCTCCACCAAGGCATGTTCCACAGGATCCACCCCAGAGCCTGACATGGGGACAAGAGGCCAGGGTTGTGTGACCAGGACACCAAGGACGTGGATTATCCAGGTGACTCTGGCCTGGTTTGAGTACCCCAGAGCAGGAAAGATATCTGGTAGCTGGAGCAGGGTCTGGGTAGGGCCTCCGAGGTGGGGCTGGAGCCCTTGGGCTGTGAGCAGAGGCTGAGGGAGCTGGGCTTGCTCAGCTCAGAGCAGGGAAGGCTGAGGGGCTCCTCATCCCAGCCTGGCAGTGCCAGTGAGGAAGTGATGGAGAACACAGAGCCAGGCTATTCATGGGGGGACCTGGTGGGAGACAAGAGCCCATGGGTGGAAGGGGAAAGAGGGGAGATCAGCCAGGACAGGAGGAGATGAAATGAGTCAGGCTGGTTTCAGCATTTCCTCAACACCAAGAGCAGCCTGACCTCCCTTTTCTGTCCACTGACAGCTTTGCAAATCAGGAATTGTTGGAGCTGTTTTGCCCTCACTCCAGGATGAGCATCCTGATACAAGAACTTCATTGTGTTTATATCTACCACACAACCATGTTGTGAGCCCAGGGCAGGACCCGGCCCTTGGCTTTGGTGAACCTCACCCAGTTGTCCTGGGCCCACGGCTCCAGCCTATCCAGATCCCTCTGCAGAGCTTCCTGCCCTCCAGCACAGCCACATTCCCACCCAGCTTGGGATCACCCAGGAACTGACTGAGGGTGTCCTCGATGCCTCGTCCAGATCAGCAATAAAGAGATTTCACTGATCTGGCCCCAATCCTGAGCCCTGGGGACAGCCCTGGATGTGACTCCATTCCTCAGCTGCTCTGAGTGCCAGGGGTTGGATGAGGGAAAGGGTGGGGTGGGGGTAGGGACAAAGTCTGATGGACTGTCAGGCATGAAGGGTCTTGGTTTCCATATCAGTTCAAACTGCATGAGGAGGTGCTGGCGATCAATATCAATTGGACATTGCTGATACCAATCTATAAACAGGAAAAGAAAATTTGACAGAACAAGTCTCTCTTAATTGTTTTCATTATAGTATATACACTTCAAATATACTTCTGAAATTTCTCTAATTAACCACAGAAGAATTGAAAACTTCAGTTATTCCCAGAGGCTTTTCTTGTTTGGGTGTTTTGAAAAAATGTTTATGAGCTTTTCTGACTGAATTCCTGAACTGAAGAGCTCAAGAAAGAAGAGGCCTCTGGAGTTATAAAATTCATTAGCAACCTCCAAGTGGCTGAGGATCCATCCCCATCAGAGCAGCAATGAACAGGAATGGGCACAGCTCTGTGGTTGCCCCAGCTTTGGGATGGGCCCTGGGTGTGGAGCAGGAGCAGCTCTGGAGGGCCCCAAGGCCGGGGCTCTTGTGCTGCCCTGGGCAGATGGGATGGCAGCAGGGGCTGCAGAGCTCTCAGCACCTCAGCCAGAGGGGAGCAGGGCACCCAGGGAGCCTCCTTGTGCCTTGGCCAAGCCCCTTCCCCCATGGCTGGGGCTGAGTCCTGTGGCAGCTGCAGCTGCTGCTGTGCCCTTGCCAGGGGCTGAGGCCGTGGGGCCAGTGCCCAGAGCAGCCTGGCCTGAGCAGAGCTGTGGGGCCAGAGCCGGCTGGGCTGGGCTGGCCAGAGGCCCTTGGTGCTGCCCAGAGCTCAGGGCCAGCTGGCAGAGCTTGCAGGGAGCTGGGCTGGGCTCAGAGAGCCTGGCACAGACACCATCAGTGTCCATCTCAGCCTGGCTGAGGGTGCAGGGGCAGGACTCAGGCCAGGCCTTGAGGGGCAGGGCCAGCGCCTGTGCAAGGCATTGAAAACAGGCAAGTGCCCCAGAGAGGAGGCTGCTCTGTGCCCTGGGGGCATGGACAGAGCAGGGAGGGGGCCCAGGACATTTGTCAGTGCCAGCCTCTGTCCCCTGCCTTGGCAGCCCTGGCTGCTGAGCCCAGCTTTGCCTGGGGCTGAGTTTGGCCATGGCCCAGCTCCATCCTCCTGCGGGGCTCAGGACCTGTTCCCGGCCATGGCCAGCCCTGGCTGCCTCTCTGCTGACCCAGAGGCCGGCAGAGCCCGGGGCAGGGCTGTCTGTGCAGGCCCACAGGTGCCATGGGCTCTGCAGGAGCTGGCAGAGGCTGCCCAGCAGGGAGGCCATGGGGCACAGAGCCCCAAGGCTGCTGTGGGCACCACGGCACAGGGGCCCTTCCCAGCCGCAATGCTCCTGGCCTGGGCTGGGCCTGCACAGGGGCTGTGCCACCATGGCTGGGCCAGCACAGGGCCACAAAGGGGCCACGCAGCCGCTGCCAGGGCTGACAGCAAGGCCAGGCACAGAGAGGGAATTGCTGAGCATGGCCTGTGCTGGGCAGGGCTGAGTGTGCCAAAGGCAGAGCTCAGCTGCCCTTGGGGGCTGCAGGAACAGTCCAGAGCTCAAAGAGCCTCCATGGCTGTGCTGCAGACCAAGGCTGGAGCAGGCAAATGCAGGGCTGCTGTGGAATGGGAGGGGATGGAATTCCAGCACACACCTCAGTTCTCTGATGATCCTGGCACCATGCTGGGCCCTGTGTCAGACTACAGCAGAGCAGATGTTGATGGGACAGGAGCCCTGCGGGGCTGTCAGGGACCTGCAGCTTGCAAGGTGCTCTGCTCTCCCTCAGGTGCTCTCTGAGAGATCCAATCCCAGTTGGGCACCTCAGGGCACAATTGGCACTGCCTGTTCATGGGCACACAGCTGATGTCTGCCTGGAAAGGGACACAGGTTTTAATACCTGTTCTTTTCATAAAATACAAGCCAATCCATTTTACCTGGGTCACTTGAGTACTTTTGAGAGATGGCAAAGTTTTCCCACCAGGAACAGGAATTTCCTGGATATACTGGACTCTACTGCTGATGGCATGAGAAGAAATACTGATCTTCCCTGCTACCTTTGCCACCAACATTCAGTCTAATATTTTATGGTCCTCTTCCTTCATGTGTTTTCAGCTCTTTTGTTTTAATGGCCATGTCTAAGGACATGTCTTCATTTAGAGCAGCTGGATCTTTGTCGTTCCCTTTACTCCCAGACTTCCTCGTGCAGCTGTTCTCTGGTCCTTCCAATTTATCTCCCTTGACTGGATTCATGCTTTGAGCTTCAGGGTGTTGCCCAATCTTCCAGAAGTTTAAATACCTCCTTAGCCAGCATCTTATTTGTAGTTTTATCTTTTACAAAACCTGTTCTTAAGTCTTTGTCAAAAATCCTTCCCATATGGCAATCCCTTGTGGGTGGTGGACATGTCAGATGTTGCTGGGATGTCACAAGGAGCTGAGAGAAGGGTTTTGATGTCTCTCAGATTTTATCATGTTTACATTTTTTATGTTGGCCATGAAGAGAAACCTTTCTGTGCCTCTGAGTCCCACCAGTTCCTGGTCCCTCAAAGGACACAAACCTGATGAGTTGTAGTTCCCACTCCAGTGGCTGCACTTTTACCTCTCTCCAGAGCAGAGCTGCCTTGCCCCTGAAAGTCCCTGGCAATGCAGGGATGAAGGAAATAGGAGAGGCTGGGGGGATCAGGGGCAGGGCAGAGCCAGGGAGAAGAATGACTTTTGCATTTGATGGAGCTGTGCCTTCCCTTGGCTCTGTTGGCTGGCAATAAATGAACATCCCTCTGTGTCTCAGGCAGCTCCTTCTCCAAGGAAAGCAGGTGGGAGTTGGAGCCAAGGAGCTGAAAGCTGCAGGGTCAGCCTGGGCTGGAGGGAGCTCAGATTTGCACAAGGCTGCTCTGAGTGCCAGGGCTTGGATGGGGGAATTGGTGAGGAGGGGGTAGGGACAGAGTCTGACTGTTTGTCAGCCATGAAGGGTCTTGATTTTCATCTCTATTCCAACTGCATGAGGAGGTACTTGGATTCAGTGTCAATCGGAGATTGCACATATCAATGAATCAACATGAAAAAAAACCTAAACAGGACATAAAAAAATGTTTTCTCACTATCTTTTTAAATATAATATGTTCACTTTGAATAGACTTCTGAAATCTGTTGAAGTATCCACAAATGATTTGAAAACTTCAATCAAATTATTCCCAGAGGCTTGGCTTGTTAAGGTGTTCTGAATGTTAATGAGCCCTGGCACACTGAATTCCATCACTGAAGAGCTGAAGGCTGAACAAGCCTCTGGAGCAGTGAAATTCAGCAGCAGCCTCCAAGTTGCTGAGGATGTCAGCAGCCTCCACTGAGGCCATCCCTGCCCAGAGCCCGTGGGGAAATGGGCAGACAAGGAGAGGGTCCTTGGGGCTGGGGCAGCACAACTCAGAGGCACCAGTGGCTCCAGATGGGAAATGGAGTGTGGAATGTGGCTGGGAAAGCCCTGCCTGGGCTGTGCCAAGCACAACAGAAAGCCCTGACTCTCATCCCCCAAACTACTCTCTCAAGGAGACATTTAAAAGGAATTACAATTGTTTGTGTTTGAGTTGAACTCACTGGAGAAATACCTACAAGAGATTCTCAGGAGCTCAAAACAACCAAACAGCCTTTACTGGGAACTTTAGAAAATCAGAGAAACTTTGGCAAAAGGTTTATTTTGACATTGTAGTGGTTTTGGTTTGTTAATTTAAGATTTTTCTAATCTTGAGATTTCTTAATTAATGGATTGATGACTGTGGTGGGTTTTAGTGTCGGTTAATTATTTATGTATTCATTTTGTCGTCAGATAGGATTAGGAGAAAGGCAAAGTAGGCTTAAAATTTAAAGGGGTATAAAGAAAATTTTATTAAAAGTAACTGAAAGAAAAAAGATAGTAAGCATTAAAATAAATTCTTTAGAACACTTATTTTTTAACAATTTTTTAAATGACGGTTTTTTAACCGCCAAGGTAAAGAAACAAAACTTAAAATTTCTACAAGTGTTTTTACAAGAGGAAAAATATTTTTGGGGTTGTTCTTAATGTTGTCATGGATAACAGTTGTCTGGGGAACTTTGTTATTGTGAAATTGTTTTTATTGCTACAAGCTTTTTTTACAGCTTGTTGATGGGCCATGTTGACTTATGGGGTATTGTTTTAAAGATGAGTAATTTAAAGGTAAGCGTTTTTAGTATTTACTTTTAGAATTATTTTTATCTCGGGAATAGAAATCTTCTCTTGGGCGTACTCCATTACTTTTTTTTTCTGTTTAAACTTTTGATGAAAATACAGTTAATTTAACATTTTTTAACCTATTATGGAGGTTTTTGCTTGATATTACTTGGAATATTTTTATTTTTTTATAGTTTTATGTGTTATAAAAAAAGAGCTTTTTCTTTAAAGTTTGTAAGGGGATTTCAGTTTTAAGATTAAGGTATTTTTTCTTTTTTAATTGGGATTTCATTTCTTCTTTTTTGACATTGATGGTTTGATGCTGGCTTTTTAAATGCTAGTATTTTGGTATTTTGTTTTTCTTTTACTCGAGGGAGGATTGAAGTATTGAAAGGGCTAACACCTGACCTACCGGTAACTTGTGGTGGAAGCTGTGTTTGGGTTGTGTTGGGATTGGTTTTATAGTTAGTTTTGGGGGGGGGGGGGGGGGGGGGCTGTGATTAATTTTAGTTGTAGCATTATTTGTGTCGGTTTTATGTTGTAGAAGTTTTTAGTTTTATTTTTGTTGGGGGGAGGGGACTTGATGGTAAGATTTTAATAGCTGTGACTTGCTTTGTTCTGGTTGGGGTTTTGTAGCCTCTTTTGTTTTCCTGTTTGGGAGTTGTTGGAGTTTGGTTTGGTCAGAATGGGGCCAACTGGGGGGGGGCAGCCTGGGAAGGGGGGAAGGGGCTCTGCCCATGGCAGGGCTGCTTGGTTTGGTTTGGTTTGGTTTGGTTTGGTTTGGTTTGGTTTGGTTTGGTTTGGTTTGGTTTGGTTGAGATGGGGTCTGGGACTGGGGCCCACTGCTTCTTTGTTGACTGAAAAACAAAGAGGATGTTCCTGGGTTTTTTCATCTTCACCAGATGTGTTTAACAGAGGCATGTTCAGTATCTTAGTGATTTAACAGATTGTCAGGTACACAAAAAGTTTTGTATTACATTTTAAAATTCTTCTCATGTCGAACTACGAGAGACATCCAGTCAACAAAAAACACTTCACAAAGCATTGACTTATCCCATTCAACTTCACAAACTCTAAGTCTGTTCAATTTCAAGTTACTCAAAATGTGTAGGAGCACAAAAACAGAAGAAGAAGAAACAGAAAGAAAGAAAGAAAGACAAAAAAGATAGAGAAGCCCACACACAACTACCAATTCCTGCATTCCAGAACTGTTCAGATGGAAATTCCAAGAGCAGGTAGAGTCAAGATGTGTGCTTGCCTCATGGTCAGCCCTGAATACCCCATGGTTTTCCTGGGCCCTTCCCCCAGGGGGGACTTGGGGTCATTTGGTAACTCAGGAGCTGGGCTGAAGGCTCCAGAGGTGGCAGTGGAGCATTGCCTGTGCTGTGCCAGGGACTGGCAGACACTGCTGGGCTGGGATAGAGGCTCTGGGGGGATTGGGGTTCCAGGGCAGGGCAGTGCTGGGATTCCAGGGCAGGGCAAGGCTGGGATTCCAGGGCAAAGCAAGGCTGGACCTGCCACTTCCTCCCTCACACATGAAATGTTTAGAGCCAACAATCTCCTCCAGTCTGTCACAACAGGCAATGTTTGAGGTGAAATCCCAATTCTGGCCATGGTTACCTGGACAAGAAAGACAATTCTTTTCCATAGGAAGGAAAGCACAGACTCCCCGTGCTTGGAGACCCTCACTAAGCCAAGGCCAGCCAGACTTGTCAGCAATGGCAGATTTTGTCTGGGAGACATCTTTGGATTTAAGGAATTTTGGAGGTAGAAACTCAATCTCGGCCATGGGCACCTGTAGAAGCAGGACAGTCCTCTCCCAGAGGAACGAAAGCACAGAACCTTCCCCAGTGTTTTTGGGAGAGATGAGAGGTGACCCTTGTGAAACCACTGCCAGCCAGACTTGTCCTGGCAATATTCCTATGGGAAAAATTCCTGGATATAAGGAAATAAGGAGGTGAAATCCCAGTTCTGGCCAAGGGTGCCTGGAGCAGTAGGACAGTTCTTTTCCATAGGAAGGAAAGCACAGAGCCCTAGTGTTCCAGCAGCAGATGAGAAGAGACCCTCAACATGCTGAGGTCAGCAGGACCAGTCAGGCAGTCCATGGGAGGCCAAACCATCCAGACCTGTTCTGTGTTCCCTTGGTTTTCTGGGGCTCCATAGTGTCACAATGGTGCCTTGGATCCACAGGGCCCCGCAGTGTCATAATGGGGACTTGATTCCATGGGTTCCAGCAGTGTCACAATGGCCCCTTGATTACAGGAAGACCTGCAGTGTCACACTGGCCCCTAGGTTTGATGAGGTCCCACAATGTCACAGTGGTCCCCAGGTGTCATAAGGCCCCTCAGTGTCACAATGGTCCCAAGGATTCCATGAGGCCTTGCAGTGTCACAATGGTCTCCATGGTTCCCCAGGCCCCACAGTGTCACGTGACTCCTCTGTTGCATGAGCCCTGCAATGTCACAATGGAGCTTTGGACCCTGGGGGTTTGCTGTGTCACAATGGTCTCCTTTGGCTCCATAGTGTCACAATGGACCATTGATGACAGAAGGCCACTCTGTGTCGCCCTGCAGCTTTGGTTCCATGCAGCCCTGCAATGTCACAATGGTCTCCTTTGGGCTCTTGGTTTCACAAGGCCCCACAATATCACAATTGTCCTCTTGGTTCTGTGGGCACCCCCAGGGTCACAATGGTCTCACTGGTTCCATGAGGCCTTACAGTGTCACAATGCTTTGCTTATTCCATGGGGCTTCACAATTTCACAATGGTCTCCGTGATTCCATGGTGCCCCTCAGTGCCACAATGGCCCCTTGGTTCCATGAGGCTGTGAAGTGTCTGAATTTTTTTTTGCGTGGTTCCATGAGGCCTTCCAATGTCACAATGGACCTTTGGTTCCATGGGGTCTCGCAGTGTCACAATGGCCCCTTGGTTCCATGACACCCCAAAGTGTCACAATGGTCTCCATGGTTCCATGAGGCCCCGCGGTGTCACAATGGACCCCTGGTTTAATGGGGCCTCTCAGTGTCACAATGATCCCTACATTTCATGGAGTCACACAGTGTCAGTACAGTCTCCATGGTTCTATGAGCCCAGCAATGTCACAGTGCTCTCCATGATTCCATGATGCCCCACAGTGTCACAAGGGTCCCTTGGTCTCACAGGGCCCCACAGTGTCACAGTGCTCCCTTGATTCCATGGCCCTGTGCTGCTGCATTGCCCCCTCCTCTTCTCACGCCGCCCTGCCAGCTGAGAAATGCTCCTTGGGCCTCGGCCTTGGCCAACAGCCCCTGGGCTCAGCTCCTCTGCAGCTCATCACAAACACTGTCTGCTCCAGGCACTGCTGCTGCCCAAACAGCTCCTGGTTCCTTTAGGAGCAGCCCTGGGAGCTGTTTCTGTTCCCTCAGTGGCACAACATCCCTGTTCTCATACTGCCAAAGAAAGCTGCGGATGCCAAGTGTGGCCAGGATGAGCCATTGCTGGGACTGAAGCCCCTCTCGTGGGGCCCTGCAAACAGCGCTCCAAAAGGAGCCCTTGGAGCTCTCCTGGGCCAGCGACTCCCACTGAGTGGGGCCTCTCCCAGCCGGGAACTCTCCCGTTTGCTGCACTCGGGGATCCCAAACAAGGACAGAGCCTGGGACAATCCCCCCACTCCTCCAGGCTCAACCCTTCACCGGCTGGGGAGATGCCAAAGCATCAGCAGGGGGCATTCCCTGCCCTCAGGGGAATTTGTCCCAGGTGCCTTGCACTGACTCTTTGTGTCTGTGTGCACACAGGAGTGCCTGTGCTGGGGAAATGTGGCAGAAATGCTGCTCTCTGAGGGGTTTGAGTGCCTTGCATAGCTGAGCCAGTCAGGCCTGTGAGGTTAAATCACAGGGTCTAAGCAAAGTTAAATGCTGCTAAAATTTGTCGTTTTGTTAATTTGTTACCTTTAATATAAGTTATAAGCTAAGTTAAATATTGTTATGTGTTATTCCTCTGTTAAATTGCAAAGTTATTGGTTGAATTTCTGTTAAAAGCTGTTACACTCTGCTCTTTTGCTAAATTGTGAAGTGGAAGGTATCAGTTACGGTTAAGGTATAAGTTAAGTCCTCTTATGTTTGAGCCTTGCTAAGCTTTTAGGCTATATTCCTTTTATCCTTGCCCTTCCTGCCCTTGTGTCACACACACACAGAGGGACAGTTCTCAGTTAATTTCTGGTTTGATTGCCTGGATTCTGTTTTGTTCCATTGTTACTTTGTTTCCTTGGTGTGCCTTGAGTTTTCAGTCAGGAGCAGAGTGACTCTTGCCAAGGAACTTTGTGCTGCTGTCCCTTAATATTAAATCTGGTTTTTGCTCATCCCTTGCTGGGGATTTTTTCAGCACTCTCAAGCCCTCGTTCGTAACAGGGTGAAGGAGCCCTGGCCCAGCTCTGGCCCTGGGGGACACGGGGACGCTGCCGTGAGGTCCCTGTCCCCCTGTCCCACCCCCAGGGCCCCGGCCCCCCATCCCCATGTCAGGCTCTGTGGTCGATCTCGTGGAACATCCTCGGGGGGAGGCTGCGGCGCCGGGGGAGAGGGGACCCAGGGGGACAGGGGACCCTGTCGTGCAGGAGCAGGGTTGGACTGCTCTGGGGGGAACTGTGAGGGGGGACAGGGCAGAGTGACCTCCCCAGTGACCTCACGCAGCCCCTGGGACGTCACACAGTCCTCTTGTGATGTCACAGGCAACATGTTGACGTCACAGTCAATATTGTGATGTCACATTGCCATTTTCTGATGTCACAGCCTGTGTTGTGATGTTGCAGAACAGCCCACCTTGATGGCAGAGTCTGCTCGGTGACCTCACCACCCGCTCTGTGATATCACAATGCACTCCGTGTCACAGCCCACTCTTATCATGTCCACATCACCACCATGTGACTTTTCAGCCTGTTCTATGATGTCACATAACCAACCAGTGATCTCACAGCCCACTCTATGAGGTCACAGCCTGCTCTGAGATTCACTATCAACTCTGTGGTGTTATATATCCACCCTCTGATGTCATAGTCTGCCCTGTGATGTAACAACCCACTCAGTGATTACACACAACAACACTGGGATGTCATACAGCCACCCTGTGATATCACAGCCCAGCCAGCGACATCACAGCCTGCTCTGTGATGCCGTAGCTTTAAGACCTCATGCAACAAACTCTGTGATGTCATAGCCCAATCTGTGACCTCACACAACCCACTCTGTGCTGTCACACAGCCCCTTGCTGACATCACAGCTGCTCTGTGCCTCTCTGACACAACCACACAGGTGCTGCTGTGACACAGCCCCCTCTGGGACATGCCACAGCCCCTGCCAGTGCTGAGCCCCTGTGAGCTCTGTCTGTGCCCTGCTGGTGTCCCTGAGGTTCCCTGGCAGGGCTGTGCAGAGGAGCTGCTCCTGGCCAGAGCTGTCTCTCTGCAGCGCTGCCCTTGCCAGGAGCTGCCTCTGGGCCAGGAGCCCGGCCCAGCTCAGCAGCACAGACACAGCACAATGACCCTCTGGGGCTTTGGTGCTCTTTGCATCAGACTCAGTCCTTCAAAGTGTGCTCGAAGCACCTAGACAAGGAAGGAAACCAAAGAACCCCAGGGTTTAAAGGCAGATGTGAGGCAGTCACCAGAGGCCGAGGCAAGCCAGACCTGTTTGTCCTTGCAGCTTTTGTCTGAAAGCAACATTTGGATATATGGGGAGTTTTAGGGGTGGAATTCCATTTCAGCCACAGGTTCCTGGTCTGGAATTACACTTCTACATAGGAAGGAAAAGGCAGAGCCCCAGTGTTTCCAAGGCTGATTAGAGGCAGCCCCAAGGAGGTCAAGGCAGCTAAACCTGTGGTCAGGGAAGAATCCTTGGATAGACAGAATTTGGGAGGCCAAACCTCAGTTTTGTCTCTGGGCATCTGGACAGGAAGGACAGTTCTTTTCCATAGGAAGGAAAGTGCGGCACCCCAGTGTTTTGAAGGCAGATGAGAGCTGGCCCTGAGGAATCCAAGGGAACCTGAACAATCCTGGCAGCTTTTGTCTGGAAGCTATCCTTGGATATAAGGAATTTTGGAGGCTGATTCTCAATTTTGGCCATGGATGCCTGGACTCGAAACATGATTTTTTTCCATGGGAAGAAAAGCACAGCCCACACTGTTTTGAGGGCAGATGAGAGGTGGCCCCCAAGAGGCCAAGGCCAGCAAGAGCTGTCTGTCCTGGCAGGTTTCATAGGGGAATAATCCTTGGATATAATCAAATTTGGAGGAGGAATCCCAATTTCTGCCATGAACCCCTGGAGGAGAAGGACAGTTCTTTCCCACAGGAAGGAAAGCACAGAACTCCAGGGTTTCAGGGGGTGATGAGAAGTGACTCTCAACATTCCAAGGTCAGCTGGATCAGTCAGGCAGCCCCCAGGAGGCCCAGCCCGCCAGACCTGTTCCACGTTCTTGGATCCTTGGGGCCCTGCAGCATCACAATTGTCCCTTGGTTCCATGAGGCCCTGTGGGATCACAACAGATCTTTGTTTCCATGAGGCCCAGTGACATAACAATGGTCTCCTTGGCTCCACAGTGGCACAATGGCCCCTTGCTTCCATAAGGCCTTGCAGTGTCAAAATGGTTTCCTTGTTTCCATGGCACTGTGCAATGCCACAATGGCCCCTTGGGAGGTCACAGAGTCTCAAAATGACCCCTTGGTTCTATTGGGTTCCCTAGGATCACCACCACCCCTTGGTTCCACCAGGCCTGGATGTGTCACACTGGCCCCTTGCTTCCATGGGAACCCACAGTGTCACACTGGCCCCTTGCTTCCATGGGAACCCACAGTGTCACACTGGCCCCTTGCTTCCATGGGAACCCACAGTGTCACAATGGCCACTTGCTTCCATGAGACCTTGCAGTGTCACAGTGGTTGCCTTGGTTCTGTGAGGCCCTGTGGTGTCACAACGGCCTCTTGGTTCCATGGGCACTCAGAGTGTCAGAATGCTCTCATTGGGTCCATGAAGCCCCACAGTGTCACAATGGTCTCTTTTGGTTCTGCAGTGTCACAATGGCACCTTGGTTCTGTGAAGCCCTGCGGTACGGAACGGCCCCTTGGTTCCATTCCACAGAGCCCTGCAGTGTCACAATGCTCTCCTGGGTTCCATGGTGCCACACAGGGTCACAGGGGCCCCTCAGTTCTACAAGGCCCCACAGTGTCACAATGTCCCCTTGCTCCCATGAGGCCGTGCCATGTCACAATGGTCTCATTGGTTCCACAATGGCCCTGCAGCTCCACAATGGCCCTTGAAGTGTCACAATAGTCTCACTGGGCTCCCCCGCTGGTTCACAATGGCCTCCTTCGTTCTGTAGTGCAACAATGGTATCCTTGGTTCCACTGTCAGAATGGCCCTATGGTCTCATGGAACCCTAGAGTCCCTTATGGAGCCCCACAGTGTAAGTGTGATCCCCTTGATTCCATGAGGCCCTGCCATGATAAAAGGACCCCTTGGTTATACAAGGCCCTGCAGTGTCACAATGGCCCCTTGGTTCCAGTGGGTCCTGAAGTGTCCTAATGTTCTCCATGGTTCCATGAGGCCCCACAATGTCTCAATGGACTTTTGGTTCCATGAGCTTTCGTACTGCCACCAACAGTCTCCTTGGTTCCACAGTGTCACAATGGACCCTTGGTTCCATGAGGTTCAGTGGTGTAACATGGATGCCCCTATTCCATGAGGTTGAGCAGCGTCACAATAATCTCCTTGGTTCTGCGGCCCTGCTGTGGCTGCTGTGTAACAATGGACCTGTGGAACCATGAGGTTCCACAGTGTCACCATGGTTCCTTTGGTTCCACAAGGCCTTGCTGGGCCACAATGGCCCCTTGGTTCCATGAGGTTCCGTACTGTCAACAATGATCTCCTTGGTTCTGCTGTGTCACAATGGACCCTTGGTTCCATGAGGCGCCTGGCCTCCCACAGCCCCTCACAGCCCCTTATGGCCCATCATGGTCCCTCACAGTTCCCCATGGCCCTTCATGGCCCCTCACAGCCCCTCATAGCTCATGGTCCCTCATGGCCCCTCATGGCCCCTCACAGCCCCTCACAATTTCCCAAGCCCCTCACAGCCCCTCACGGTGGATGCCATGGGACACAGAGAGAGAAACAGCAAGAGTTTCTCACAGCAGCTTGTGAGAATTTTTAGGGAGTTGTAAGGATGTGAGAACTTGTTAAGTATAAACAATTTACAGGTGGTAAATTGTTTATATTTCCTCTTTCTGTTCTTCTCAAGGACAGTGTATGAAGAGGGAGTTTTTGTTAACAAGACAATAAAAAATAATATATTGCATCACTCTATAAAAACCACATGGTTCTCTTGAAAAAAACCTTTTACTCTTTCGGCAATACTGCCTTGTGCCTGTTCCTCTGTCATTCTCGGTGCAAGAGTGACACCTCACAACCCTTCATGGCCCCTCACAATCCCTCAAAGCCCCTCACAGTTCCCCATGGTGCCTCATGGCCCCTCACAGCCCCTCACAGCTTATGGCTCCTCATGGACCCTCACAGTTCCCCATAGCCCCTCAGAACCCCTCAAAGCCTCTCACAGCCCCTCAGAACCCCTCAAAGCCTCTCACAGCTCATGACCCCTCAAAAACACCTCACAGTTCCCCAGGGCCCCTCTCAGCCCCTCATGGCCCCTCACAGCCCCAGGCCTGGGGCTCCTCCCAAAGGATGAGGGCTGGGGCCCTGCTTGTTCTCCTTTCATTTCAGTCCCTTCCCAGCCACGAGTGCAGAAAGGCTGGAATGGAGCCTTTCCCCGGCGTTTCCCTCGGGGTTCATTGTGGGCTGAAGCTCTGTGCTGGCGCTGGCCCGAGCGCCACCATCCCTGCAGTCGCCAGGCCTTTGCTGTCCCCCCGTGTCCGTTCCCTGTGCCCGAGTCCCGCCCGGCTCTGGCAGCAGCAGCAGCCGCAGCGCAGGGGGCGCCGGCCCGGCCCAGCCGGGGCTCCCGGCCAGGAGCAGCAGCAGCGCCGGCCCCTTGCCGCCTGCTCCTGCCTCAGCTCCCGAGGGCTTTTCCAGCTGAATTCGGGACTAGCAACACACACCCACACACAGCCCTGACTCCTCAGGGCCCGCCTGTGCTGCCCTGAGCCTGGGCTCAGAGGAAGAAAGGATTGGGTTCCATCGCTGTTTTCAGCTCTGTTTGACTCACCCTGAGCTGACAGCAGGAGGCTGCTGGTGCCTTTGCCTTGGGAATTGGAGATCACAGCTGCTCTTGGTCCTCTTCTGCTTGCCACCTGAATTTGATCAGTACAACTGCACTTGCCTCTTTCAATCACTGCTACCCACTGTGCTTTTGTGATGGTGAACTCAGGGGTTTTGTCACAGGCATCATGATTAGCAGAGATTGAAATGCTCACAAGTCTTAGAGCACTAAGTCAAGGGGATTGAAAGCCTCACAGACCACATTTGCAGCACTCAAACACAGCCCTACTGCTGGTGCTGTTGAAATAGAATCAACTTACAGAGACCATCACAGAAATTGCCTCTGGAGTGGCAAATCAAATGAAAAAATCCACCAGGAGAAAGAAAAAACAGAACTTGACTGGCTTCATTGCTTCCTCAGAGCAGCAGAAAATGGAGGTGCCCAGAGGTATTTCCAGCTGCTGCTGATCCCAGTTGGAGCCCAGCCCTCTGCAGACTCCAAGCAGGAGCCTGAGCCCAGACAAGGGAGCTCCCAGAGTGTCCTGGAGATTCTTTCTCTGCATTCAGTCTGGCTTGCATTCCCCAGCAAGTGGCCAACAAAAACTCCTGTTTTCTTGGCTTACAACAGGCACCATAAAAAACTCAGCAATGGCACAACTCCCCAGCCCACAAGGAAAAGAAAGGACAAGTTTTCAAGTAATCCAAACATTTGTCTTGCTTTGCTGTAGAAGTCGTGCTGCACTCCCGGTGGCGAAAGCCAAGAGAAGCTGCAGTTGGGGGCACATCTTGTGATAGAAGCTGCAGCTCGTTCTCCAGGAAAGGTTCTTGGAAAGGGCAGACAGGACTGTGGAGAAGATTCCTGGAAAAGTGAAACAGCTTTGCAGAAGTGAAATGAAAATGGAAAGGAACAATCCAAGATGTTTTCCTCTGTATATTTCTATGCTCCCCTTTTCCATGTTGCACTACTTCTGCATGCCATGAATTCCAAATGCATCTCACCTCTCAGATGGATGACTTAGGGAGTTTTAGGCCCTGTAAAATACCATGAGCTACACAGAGTTTTCCTTGCCCTGGTTTTGTTGGAAAGCAATGCTGGAGCCATAAGTGCAGTGCTTGGGTCAGGAATGAATCCTGCAGGCAGGGAATGTGCCCCGCCAGTGTCTGAGCCTCAGAGCAGCGAGTGAGGGATTTTTCTACCCCTGTGCAGGAGTCAAGACTCTGGATCTGGGCTCAACACAGCGAAGTTCCCATGTCTGGACAGACTCAGGGGCTGCCCTGAGGGTAGCGAACAGGAGAGTTCCTGGCTCGGAGAGGCCCCAGCAGAGGAGGGGATCTTGTCCCTCCTCGAGGCCATTTAAGGATCTTCAGGCCCCTTTGAAGTGGAGGTTTTCTCTTTTTAGGGATTTTTTGGGGGGGATCCCACCACCCCAAAGGGTGTTTTTCCTCCCCATTTAAGGGTCTTTGTGCATCCGCAGCCACACAAGCCCCGTTCAAGGGGGGATGATGATGACTGTAAGTGACATTTCTATGTTGCCCGTCCACTCCAAGCCCCTGTAGGGGATGTTTTGCCTCCCAGGGTGGATTTTTGGGGTTCTCCTACCAGCACCATTTTAAGGGTACTCATCATGGTCGGGTCCCACTATAAATCCCCTTAAAAGGGCAACACCACTCCCGTTGATTCCGACAGCGGAGCCGGGGCAGGGCTGTCTGTGCAGGCCCACAGGTGCCACGGGCTCTGCAGGAGCTGGCAGAGGCTGCCCAGCAGGGAGGCCATGGGGCACAGAGCCCCAAGGCTGCTGTGGGCACCACGGCACAGGGGCCCTTCCCAGCCGCAATGCTCCTGACCTGGGCTGGGCCTGCACAGGGGCTGTGCCACCATGGCTGGGCCAGCACAGGGCCACAAAGGGGCCACGCAGCCGCTGCCGGGGCTGACAGCAAGGCCAGGCACAGACAGGGAATTTCTGAGCATGGCCTGTGCTGGGCAGGGCTGAGTGTGCCAAAGGCAGAGCTCAGCTGCCCTTAGTGGCAGCAGGAACAGTCCAGAGCCCAAAGAGCCTCCATGGCTGTGCTGGAGACCAAGGCTGCAGGAGGGAAATGCAGGGCTGCTGTGGGATCGGAGGGGATGGAATTCCTGCAGACTCATCAGTTTGCAAGGTGCTTTGCTCTCCCTCAGCTCCTCTCTGAGAGATGCAATCCCAGCACGGCACCTCAGAGTACTGAGGCTCTACAAGGAGAACAGCCTGTTCATGGGCACATAAGTGATGTCAGCCTGGAAAGGGGCACAGATTTTAATACCTGTTAGTTTAATCATATATAGGTAAATCTTTATTATCTGTGTCACTTGAGTACTTTGAAGAAATTGTAATGTTTTCCCACCAGGATCAGGAATTTCCTGGCTCTACTGTTTTCTTCTACTGATGGCAGGAGAAGAAATACTGGTCATCCCCTCTACCTTTGCCACCAACATTCAGTCTAATATTTCATTCCCTTCTTCTGTCAGGTGTTTTGAGCTCTCCTGGTTAAATGGACATGTCGAAGGACATCTTTTCATTTAGAGCAGGTGCATTTATGTACTTCCTGTTTCTCCCAGATTTCCTCCTGCAGCAGTTCACTGGTCATTCCAATGCATCTCCCTTGAATTGCTTCATCCTTTGAGCTTTCAGAAGTTTATATATCTCCTTACTCAGCATCTTAGGTGTATTTTTATCTTTTATATCACCTCTTCTTATGCCTTTGTTTAAAATCCTTCCTGAATGGTAAACCCATGTGGATGGTGGACATGTCAGATGCTGCTGGGATGTCAAAGGAGCTGAGGGAAGGGTTTGGATGTCTATTAAATTTTATCATTTTCACATTTTTTATGTTGGCCAAGAAGAAAAACCTTTCTGTGCCT
Organism: Fringilla coelebs; assembly: GCF_963513975.1. Lineage (NCBI taxonomy): Eukaryota > Metazoa > Chordata > Aves > Passeriformes > Fringillidae > Fringilla > Fringilla coelebs. The sequence goes on from NW_028167583.1 coordinate 1,185,826, forward strand.
CTGAGTCTCAGCAGCTCCTCAAAGGACACAAACCTGATGAGTTGTGGTTCTCACTCCAGTGGCTCCACTTGGACCTCCCTCCATAGCCAGAGCAGAGCTCCCTTGTCCCAGAAAGTCCCTGACACTGGAGGGATGAAGGAAACAGGACAGGCTGTGGTGATCAGGAGCAGGGCAGAGCCAGGGAGAAGAATGACTTTTGCATTTGATGGAGCTGTGCCTTCCCTTGGCTTTGTTGGCTGACAATAAATGAACATCCCTCTGTGTCTCAGGCAGCTCCTTCTCCAAGGAAAGCAGGTGAGAGTTGGAGCCAAGGAGCTGAAACCTGCAGGTGCAGCCTGGGCTGGAGGCAGCTCAGATTTGCACAAAGGCTGCCCTGAGTGCCAGGGCTTGCTTGGGGGAAATGGTGGGGAGAGGGTAGGGACAGAGTCTGACTGATTGTCAGCCATGAAGGGTCTTGATTTTCATATCCATTCAAACGGCATGAGGAGGTACTTGGATTCAGTGTCAATTGGAGATTGCACATATCCATGTATTAACAGGAAAAAAAACCTGAGCAGGGCCTAAAAATTGTTTTCTCACTGTCTTTTTAAATATTATAAATTCATTTTGAATGCACCTCAAGCCTCTGGAGCAGTAAAATTCAGCAGCAGCTGAAAATGTCAGCTGCCGAAGATGTCAGCTGCCCCCACTGAGGCCATCCCTGCCCATAGACCGTGGGGAAATGGGCAGACAAGGAGAGCGTCCCTGGGGCTGGGCAAGCAGCACAACTGAGAGGAACCAGTGGCTCCAGCTGGGAAATGGAGTGTGGAATGTGGCTGGGAAAGCCCTGCCTGGGCTGTGCCAAGCAGGACAGACAAGCCCTGGCTCCCATCTCCCAAACAATTCTCTCAACAAGACATTTTGAAGGAATTACAATTCTTTGTATCCTCTGAGTTGGATGTACTGGAGAAATACCTACAAGAGATTCTCAGGAGCTCAAAACAACCAAACAGCCTTTACCGGCAACTTTAGAAAATCAGAGAAACTTTGGCAAATGGTTTAATATGACTGTCAATCCACAAAACACACTTCTCAAGCATTAACTTGGCCCATGCAACTTCAGAAACTCTTAGCCCATTCAATTTTAAGTCAATCAAAATTTGCAAGGAGACAGAAATAGAAGAATTAGACACAGAAAGAGATAAATACAGATAAGATCCAGAGAAGCACCCACACCAGGATTCTATTGTTGACAGGTAGAAATTCTAAGAGGAGGTAGGGTCAAGATGTGTGCTTGTCTTGTGGTCAGCCTTGTGGTCACCCTTGGTCTTCCTGGGGCCTTCCCCCAGCTGGGACTTGGGGTCATTTGGTCACTCAGGAGCTGGTCTGGGGGCCCCACAGGTGGGTGTGAGGCCTTGTCTGGGGTGTGCCAGTGACTTGCAGACACTGCTGGGCTGGGATGGAGGCTCTGGGGGGATTGAGGTCACAGAGCAGGGCAAGGCTGGACCTGCGTCTTCCTCCCCCACACATGAAAATTTTGATTCAACAATCTCCTCCAGTCTGTTGCAGAAGGCAATGTTGGAGGGTAAACCCAAATTTGGCCATGGGTACCTGGCTGAGAAGGACAGTTCCTTTCCATAGGAAGGAAAGCAGGGAGCCTTCCTCAGAGTTTTGGGGACAGATGAGAGGTGACCCTTGTGAAACCACTGCCAGACAGACTTGTCTTGGCAATATTCCTATGGGAACAATCCCTGGATATAAGGAAATTTGGTGGTGAAATCCCAGTTCTGGTCATGGGTGCCTGCAGGAGAAGGACAGTTCTTTTCCATAGGAAAGCATGGAGCCCCAGTGTTTCAGCAGCAGATGAGAAGAGACCCTCAACATGCCAAGGTCAGCTGGAGGAGTCAGGTGGGCTCCGGGAGGCCAAACCAGCCAGATCTGTTCTGTGTTCCCTTGGTTTTATGGTGCCCTGAGGTGTCACAAGGGTGCCTTGCTTCCATGGGCTCCCACAATGTCACAATGGCCCCCAAGATCCTTAAGCACCCTGCAGTGTCACAAAGGTCCAACGATTCCATGAGGCCTTGCAGTGTCACAATGGTCTCCTTGGTTCCCCAGGCCCCACAATGTCACATGGCTCCTCTGTTCTGTGGGCCCTGCAATGTCACAATGGACCTTTGGACCATGGGGGTTTGAGGTGTCACAATGGTCCCCATTGTCTCCACAATGTAAAAATGGCCCATTGATGACAGGTGGCCTCTCTGTGTCACCCTGGAGCTTTGGTTGCATGAAACCCTTCAGTGTCACAGTGTCCCCCTTGGTTTCTTAGTGTCACAATGGACCACTGATGACAGAAGGCCCTGCAATGTCCCAATGGCCTCTTGGTTCTATGAAGCCCTGCAGTGTCACAAAGGCCTCTTGGTTTCAGGAGGCCCCAGAGTGTCACAATGGTCTCCTTGGTTCCATGGTGCTGCACAGTGCCACAATGCTTTGCATATTCAATGGGGCCTCACAGTATCACAATGGTCTCCATGATACCGTGAGTCCTGTCAGTGGCACAACAGCCACCTGGTTCCATGAGGCTGTGCAGTGACTTAATTGTCTTTCCATGGTTCCAAGGCTCCATGAGGCCTTGCAATGTCAAAATGGACTTTTAGTTCTATGGGGTCTCACAGTGTCCCAATGGCCCTTTGGTTCCATGGCACCCCAAAGTGTCACAATGGTCTCCACAGTACCATGAAGCCCCACGGTGTCACAATGGACCCTTGGTTTGATGGGGCCTCTCAGTGTTACAGTGTTCCCTACATTCCATGGAGCCACACAGCGTCAGCACAGTCCCCTTGGTTCCATGAGCCCAGAAACGTCACAGTGCTCTCCATGATTCCATGAGGCCCCACAGTGTCACAAGGGTCCCTTTTTCTCACAGGGCCCCACAGTGTCACAAGGCTCCCTTGGTTCCATGGCCCTGTGCTGCTGCATTCCCCCCTCCCCTTCTCAGGCCGCCCTGCCAGCTGAGAAATGCTCCTTGGGCCTCGGCCTTGGTCAACAGCCCCTGGGCTCAGCTCCTCTGCAGCTCATCACAAACACTGTCTGCTCCAGGCACTGCTGCTGCCCAAACAGCTCCTGGTTCCTTTAGGAACAGCCCTGGGAGCTGTTTCTGTTCCCTCAGTGGCACAACATCCCTGTTCTCACACTGCCAAAGAAAGCTGCTGATGCCAAGTGTGGCCAGGATAAACCATTGCTGTGACTGAAGCCCCTCTCATGGGGCCCTGCAAACAGTGCTCCAAAAGGAGCCCTTGGAGCTCTCCTGGGCCAGCGACTCCCTCTGAGTGGGGCCTCTCCCAGCCGGGAACTCTCCCGTTTGCTGCACTTGGGGATCCCAAACAACGACAGAGCCTGGGCCGATCCCCCCACTCCTCCAGGCTCAACCCTTCACCGGCTGGGGAGATGCCAAAGCATCAGCAGTGAGCATTCCCTGCCCTCAGGGGAATTTCTCCCAGGTGCCTTGCACTGACTCTTTGTGTCTGTGTGCACACAGGAGTGCCTGTGCTGGGGAAATGGGGCAGAAATGCTGCTCTCTGAGGAGTTTGAGTGCCTTGGATAGATGAGTCAGTCAGGCCTGTAAGTAAGGGTGAGTTACAAGCTGTAAGCTAAGTTAAATGCTGCTAAGAGTTGTTTTGCTATGTAGTGAAGTTTAATATAAGTTATAAGCTGAGTTGAATATTATTAAGCATTATTACACTGTTAAATCATTAATTCCTAGGTTATTAGTACAGTTAAATACTGGTAAGTGCTGTTCTTTTGCTAAATGCTCAAGTGTAAGGTATCAGTCTTGTCCTCTAAAGTTTGAGGTCAGTTTAGCTTTTCGGCCTTATTCCTTTTATCCTTGCCCACACTGTTCTTTAAGCACACACAGGTGCACAAACTTTGATACTTCTTGGTTCATTTCTGATTTGATTTCCTGGATTTTGTTTGGTTTTGTTGTTGCTTTGTTTCCTTGGTGTGCCTGAAGTGTCCAGACAGGAGCAGAGTGACTCTTGCCAAGGAACTTTGTGGTGCTGCCGCTCAATATTAAATCTGGTTTTTGATGTTCCCTTGCTGAGGATTTTTTAAGATCTCTCATCCTCTCATTCATAACAGGTGGAGCTCTGGCCCAGGCTCTTGCCCTGGGAGATCTGGGGACACTTCTGGGGGGTCCCTGTCCCCCTGTCCCACCCCCAGGGCCCCGGCCCCCCATCCCCGTGTCAGGCTCTGGGGTCGATCTCGTGGAACATCCTCTGGGGGAGGCTGCGGCACCGGGGGCGGGGGGACCCGGGGGGACAGGGGACCCCGCTGTGCATGAGCAGGGTTGGACTGCTCTGAGGGGAACTGTGAGGGGAAACAGGACAAAGTGACCTCCCTGGAGACTTCACACAGACTCTGTAATGTCACACAGCCTCCTGTGATGTCACAGCCCACTCTGGGATGTCACAAAGCCCCCTTGTGATGTTACAGAGCCAATGCTGGCATATCACTCTGTGATGTCATACAGCTGTGCTGTGATGGCACAGAAGACACTGTGATGTCACAAAGTCACAAAGTGATGTCACAGTCTGTTCTGTGATGTCACAGCCAGTTCTGTGATGTTACTTAGACTCACAGTGGTATCACAACCCACTCTCTAATGTCACAGAGCCACCCTCCATGATGGTAGAGTCTGCACTATGGCCTCACACCCTACTCTGTCATGTCACAGCCACCTCTGTGATTTGACAAACCCCTCTCTGATGTCAGAAAACCCTCTCTGTGATGTCATACTACCACTTTGTGATGTCACAGCACACACTTTGACCTCACAGCCTGTTCTATTAAGTCACGCAGTCCCCTCTTTGTGCTGTAGCTGCTCGATGACTGTCACCCTGGGTTTTTGAGATTTCTAGAAAAGCCTTCTGATATTGACATTCTTGTAAAGAACTTTCCCACACACTTTCCTGTAAACAACTCATAATTTACATTCTTGTGAAAAACGGACACGGTTGACGGACTGTTGGTTAAACCAGTGTCTGTGGAGAGGTGGCACTGTCATCCTCCAATCCACTGTTACCTTTGTAAAACTATAAATTATGGAGTCAGAGAATAAACGCCCTCTTTTCCTTCTCACCTGGAGAACGGTGCGTGTGTGCGTTCTTTCGTGTCCTACAGCGACATCTGGTGACCGCCGAGTGTACTGCAGCCCGGGCTGGGATAAGATACTGTGGTGAGGTTGTGTCTTCCCTTTCGGTGTTAGCTTACTGTTTTTTGGGGTGATGGCGACCTCTGTGCCTTCTAAGGAAGACTTCCTCGTTTTAGACCTATGGAAGTCTCTCCTGGAATGGAAACAGATTTCTGTTTCCTGGGATAGTCTTGTGAGGTTGTTTTTATGGGCCTGGGAACAAGGGTTTTTTTCGGTCCCTACGAAGGCGTTTTCCAGGCAGGAGTGGTCTTTCCTGGGGGATCGCCTTATGGAGGCCCTACTCGATGATTGTACCACCGATGTGGCGCCGCTTTTAATACAGTGGAAAATATGCCAAACTGTTTGGCTCGGTTCTGGTTCTTGTAGTCCTTGTAGACTGCAGGGGTCCCCCTCTGTCTCAGACGTGGATGACGAGGAGTTTGAGTTTTTGCCTGAGGTGGCCCCCCCCCCCTCCCTGCCGCGGGACGGTGTCCTCGGGGGTGGTGGTTGCTCCCCCGGGGTGGACTGGGCTCCTGGCCAGCTGGTCTCGGGTTTGGGGGCTTCTGGGGAGTTGGCGATCTGTCCTCGCCCCACCCCGCCCTGCGCGGGCGGCGGGGAGGGGGGCGGGACGCCCTCTCTCTATGCCTTCCCGGCTCTCGAGAGCCAAGACTCACCCCCGCCTGGATCGGGAACGGTGACGGCTCTATGCCCTAACTGCGGTGTCTCTGTGAGGTTTTCCCCGAGTGTGATGGGGACGGGCTCTCCCGCCCCCGGATCGGACCCTTCGGAGCAGGGGGAGGTTCCCCCCGTCTCTGAGCCGGCTGGGCATGCGCAGTCGGTGGAGATGGACGGGGGCGGAGTGCCGGAAGGCGCCTCGCCGGGCCCGGCCCAGATGGGCGGGCTGTTCCCCTCCCTCCCGGCCGGGGGCGGGGTGTCAGTCGGCGCTCCGCCCGGCCCGGCCCAGATGGGCGGGCTGTTCCCCTCCCTCCCGGCCGGGGGCGGGGTGTCAGTCGGCGCTCCGCCCGGCCCGGCCCAGATGGGCGGGCTGTTCCCCTCCCTCCCGGCCGGGGGCGGGGTGTCAGTCGGCGCTCCGCCCGGCTCGGCCCCGGTGGGCGGGCAGGCTCCCCCTCTCCCGGCGGGGGGCGGAGTGTCAGTCGCCGCTCCGCCCGGCTCGGCCCCTCTCCCAGCAGGGGGCGGGCGGCCCGCCCCTCTCCCAGCAGGGGGCGGGACGCCGATCGGGGCTGTGCCCGGCCCCGCTCCGGGGAGCGGGCGGCCCGTCCCACTCCGCACGGTGGGGGCATTACCCACTGTGGACTCCGGTGGGCCGAAATGGACGCTCATAGGCGGCCTGCCTGGTTCCCTTGTGCCACCCCCCGAGGGAAATGTCTCACAGGTTGCATCATTCTCGGCGCCCTGCCCCCCTCCCGTGCCAGGGGAGGGGGGCCCCGCGCGGGGTGCATCCTGGTCAGAGACAGAGGTGAGGGCTGTGCCGGCCCCCGTGTGCAGCGCAGCGACTCCTAGTGGGGCTGCGGCACAGCAGGGCGCTGGGGTGTTTACCTTTGGTGCAACTGCTGACACGGCTGGTGGGAGACCGGTGGGGGCCAGGAGCCGGGGTGTTTCCTCGTCGAACCTTTGGACCCTTCCTGAATGTCAGGTGACAGTTCGTCCAAGGCACCCCGAGCGTTTTTGGCGTGATACAAAAACAAAAGCCGATGAGATGACCGAACCTGCCTCTGCACGGCATTGGCAGGGTCACCCAGTGGACCCTTTTGGCTCTGCCGGTGCTGCAGGGGGTGCGGGGATGAGAGACGTTGACTTGGCTTTCGGCCGCTCGTCCTCTCTTGTCCCTGACCGGGACACAACAGGTGCAATGGCTTTGCCAGGGGCTCCCCAGGTTTTCCCTGTGCTCAGGGGTGTTGCTCAGAACACCTATGAGCCCATTTCATATAAGCTGGAGAAGGAGCTCCGGGAGGCAGTTGCTAAGCATGGCTTGGGATCTGCAGAAGTTATGCAGACTCTTCGCAGGATTGTTTCAGATGTGTTGACACCTCATGATCTTCGTTGTGTGGCACATTCTCTCTTTGACCCTGTGCAGTTTGGTGTTTTCGAGACCAAGTGGGGCCGGTTGGCGGCTCAAGCAGTGGCACAGAACGCAACGCTGAGCCCACAGGACCCCAGGCACAGAGTTGAAGCTGACATGCTGATGGGAACAGGACGGTATGACAATGTTCAAGGGCAAGTTGGATACGATCCCCTTGTGCTGGATCAGTGCCGCACGCTGGGCATGGCGGCAATTGTTCAAACTATGGAAATGGCTGCTCCAAGGCAGCCGTTTTCGACCATTGTCCAGGGGGACGATGAGCCTTTCATGACGTTTGCGGCAAGGCTGACTGCATCCATAGAGAGGCAGTTGCCTGATCCTGTGGTAAGGACTGCTACGATTGCAAACCTTGTAAGGTACAATTGCAATGAGGCTTGTAAGAAGGTCATAGCAGCCATGCCTGGTGATCCTACCGTTTGGGAGATGGCGGAGGCCTGTGCTAGAGTCGTTCCTCCGAGTCGGAAGCTGGCTGCCGTGGCTGCTGCTGCGCAGCCGGTTTGGGCATCGCCACAAGGCAGGCAGCCACAGCAGGGGACTGCGCAGGCTGGGAAGAAGAAGGGGAAGAAAGCGCAGAAGGCCAAATTCCCCATGTTCTTGTGCGGTCGGTGTGGTAGGCCGAATCACATGTCCAACGTGTGTAAGGCGACGGTTCATGTTAACGGCCAGGCTTTACTGGGCTCGTTAAACCCCCAGCAAAGCGCGCAGAAGGGGAGGCGCGCTCAGACACAAGTTCCTCCCCAGACCCTCGAGCCGATGGAGGTCTCCTTTGCCGGCTTGCAGCCAGCACCCGCGGATCCGCAGGCGTGGATGTCTGCACCGCAGCAACAGTTGTCTTAGAGTCTTCTGAGATACACAAGGTTCCCCTGGATGCCTTTGGTCCTTTGGGTGGGGGCATGAGTGCTCTCCTTATGGGGAGGTCTAGTGCCACCCTTCAGGGCATCATTGTTCACCTGGGGCTCATTGATGCGGATTTTACAGGGCAGATTTGTGCCATGGTTTCCACACCCACCCCCCCTGTCACGATCCCGAAGGGGACACGGATTGCTCAACTTGTACCTTTTAAGTCCTCTGTTCGCAGGACGGCTGACCAGTCACGTGGAGCTGGTGGCTTTGGATCCACTGGGCCGCCTCAAGTTCACTGGACTGCTGTTCTGACCAAGGACCGTCCTGAGATGCTGTGTACCCTGTCTGTTCCTGGCGCAACACCGTCGGAAATCCACCTCTGCGGGCTTCTTGACAGCGGTGCTGATGTCACGGTTCTCTCCCTTGCTGCATGGCCCCCGGAGTGGCCTTTGGACCCGGTGGGGACATCTGTCGCGGGCCTGGGAGGGACGGCGCAATGTTATGTGAGCCAGCGGCCGGTACTTGTCGTGAACCCGGAGGGACAGACGGCCTGGGTTAGGCCTCATGTTACTTCTACTCCTGCCAACCTTTGGGGGAGGGATGTTCTGTCTGTCTGGGGGGTGCGCATCGGGACGGATTTTTGATGGGGGCCACTGCAGTGAAGGGCGCAGGGTGTCCCACGCCTCCTATACGGTGGCTGGTGGACAAACCTATTTGGGAAAAGCAGTGGCCCCTTCCTCGAGATAAACTGGACGCCCTTCGGAATCTGGTGCAGGAGCAGTTGGACCAGGGTCATCTGGAGCCTTCCACCAGTCCCTGGAACACTCCTGTCTTTTGTATAAAAAAGAAATCTGGTAAATGGAGGTTGTTACAAGATCTCCGAAAGGTCAATGCCGTGATGGAAAGCATGGGGACGTTGCAAACAGGCATGCCGTCACCTACCATGCTTCCCGCAGACTGGCCGGTCCTTATTGTCGACCTAAAGGACTGTTTCTTTTCAATTCCTTTGCATCCTAATGACAGGCCGAAATTTGCTTTTTCGGTGCCAGCAATTAATGAGGCTGAGCCCGCACAGAGATATCAATGGACGACATTGCCTCAGGGCATGCGGAACAGCCCGGCCATATGCCAGTGGTATGTGGCTCGTGCCTTGTCTGGAGTTCGCAAGCAGTTCCCTGATGCACGTCTGTATCATTATATGGACGACATTTTGGTGGCCGCGTCCACCCAGGGTGAGCTGCTGAGGATTCAGCCTCGGCTGCTCGATGCCTTGCATGCTCATGGACTGCAGGTAGCTCCAGAGAAGGTTCAACAACAACCACCTTGGAAGTACTTGGGGGTCAAGATTCTGGAACGAACGATCTGTCACCAGGAGGTACAATTTGTGCATTCCGTGAAGACGCTGAATGATGCTCAGAAACTAGTAGGCGTCATCACTTGGTTGCGTCCGTACTTGGGACTGACCGATGCACAGCTGTCTCCTCTGTACGATTTGTTGAAGGGAGACTCTGATCTAAAGTCACCTCGCACATTGACCCCTGAGGCGCATAAGGCGTTGGAGGTGGTTCAGCAGGCTGTTTCGGCTTGCCAGGTCTATCGCATTGATCCCTCCGTTGATATCACTGTGTTTGTCACCACTCCAGATTCGTACCCCACAGGCATTATTGGCCAATGGAGTGACGAATGGTCTGATCCCTTGCACGTTCTGGAATGGGTTTTCCTGCCCCATCAGCCGCGGAAGACGGCAACTGCGTTGTTTGAGCTGATTGCTCATTTGATACTCAAATGCCGGCAACGGTGTTTGCAATTGATGGGTGCGGATCCTGCAAAGATCATACTCCCGGTGTCACGGGAGGATTTTGACTGGAGCTTTGCAAACAGTGTGTCCCTGCAGAGTGCTCTGGAAAATTTTTCAGGGCAGATTTCTTATCATCTGCCCAGCCATAGGCTACTGCATATGGCAAAATGCACACAGATCTCTTTGCGGCCTAAACATAGCCAGGACCCCGTGCAAGGACCCACCGTCTTCACTGACGGTTCAGGAAGGACAGGAAAGGCCATCGTTACCTGGAGGGACGGATCTGAGTGGCAGGTGTTGGTAGGCCATGAGGAAGGGTCAGCCCAATTGGTTGAACTGAGGGCTGCTGTCATGGCATTTGAGAAATTTTCCCAGGAACCTTTCAACTTGGTCACGGATTCCGCCTATGTGGCAGATATTGCACAACGGCTGGGTCATTCGGTTTTGAAGGAGGTCAGTAATCCTGCCTTGTTTCATTTACTGAAGACCCTGTGGTGTGCCATTCAGGCTCGGGTTCATCCATTCTATGTTCTGCATGTGAGGAGTCACACCAATTTGCCAGGCTTTATAGTGGAAGGTAACGCGAGGGCTGACAAGTTGGCTAACCCGGCGTGGGTAGCGCCTCAGCCTGACACACTCGCGCAGGCCAAGGCATCGCATGGGTTTTTCCACCAAAACGCACATACTCTGCAGAAGCAGTTTCACCTGACGCCGACGGAGGCTCGTGACATTGTTGAGTCATGTGATGACTGCCATGCACTTGCTCCGCCTTTGCCAGCAGGGGTAAACCCCAGAGGCCTTAGGGCCTTGGAGCTGTGGCAGACTGATGTCACCCAGATTGCCGAGTTTGGCCGGCTCAAGTATGTGCATGTCACGGTGGACACGTTCTCCTCTGCGATGTGGGCTTCAGCTCACACTGGGGAGAAGGCCCGTGATGTCCTTGCCCACTGGAGGCAGGCCTTTGCTGTTCTGGGCATACCTTCTGCTGTGAAAACCGACAATGGTCCTGCTTATGCATCACAAAAGGTGCGGCAGTTCCTGCAGTTGTGGGGGGTCTCGCATAGGTTTGGTATCCCACATTCTCCAACTGGTCAAGCTATTGTAGAACGCGCTCATGGTACTCTGAAGCAGGTTCTACAAAAACAAAAACGGGGAATGCAGGGTGAAACCCCGCACAGTCGGTTGGCAAAAGCTTTGTGCACAATCAATCATCTCACAGTGCCGCAGAACTCAAATAATCCTGTCATTTTGAATCACCATCTCTCGTTGCAGGCTGCGGACGAGGCACATCAGCCTCGGGCGAAGGTTCGGGTGCGGAATTTAGTCACCAAACAGTGGGAAGGTCCCTATGACCTGATCGCTTCGGGGCGCGGGTATGCTTGTGTATCCACAGATACTGGGGTACGCTGGGTACCTTCAAAATGTGTTCGCCCTGACCTGCGACCGCAGAGACAGAATCCAGCCAATGAACAAGATGGAAACCGTGACCAACCTGAAAGGCAGCAAGCGGGTGAATCATTGAGTGATGACTCTGATGCAGATGATGAGAGCGGTCACTCCGATGATTCCTCCGCAAGCGAACACTGAGCATTGTTCATTTTTCTTTTCTTTTTTTCTTTTAAACAAAAAAGGGTGAGATGTCACCCTGGGTTTTTGAGATTTCTAGAAAAGCCTTCTGATATTGACATTCTTGTAAAGAACTTTCCCACACACTTTCCTGTAAACAACTCATAATTTACATTCTTGTGAAAAACGGACACGGTTGACGGACTGTTGGTTAAACCAGTGTCTGTGGAGAGGTGGCACTGTCATCCTCCAATCCACTGTTACCTTTGTAAAACTATAAATTATGGAGTCAGAGAATAAACGCCCTCTTTTCCTTCTCACCTGGAGAACGGTGCGTGTGTGCGTTCTTTCGTGTCCTACAGCGACAGATGACCTCACACAACAAATTCAGTGATGTCATAGCCCAATCTGTGACCTCACAAAACCCACTCTGTGCTGTCACACAGCCCCTTTCTGATGTCACAGCTGCTCTGTGCCTCTCTGACACAGCCACAGAGGTGCTGCTGTGACACAGCCCCCTCTGGGACATGCCGCAGCCCCTGCCAGTGCTGAGCCCATGTGAGCTCTGTCTGTGCCCTGCTGGTGTCCCTGAGGTGCCCTGGCCGTGCCTCAGCCCTGCTGGGCTGTGCACAGGAGCTGCTCCTGGCCAGAGCTGTCTCTCTGCAGCGCTGCCCTTGCCAGGAGCTGCCTCTGGGCCAGGAGCCCGGCCCAGCTCAGCAGCACAGACACAGCACAAAGACTTTAATGACCCTCTGGGGCTTTGGTGCTCTTTGCATCAGACTCAGTCCCTCAGATGGTGCTCAAAGACTTCCCAAGAACTCAAAAAGACATTGATACACTCAAGTTTCTTATACTTTAACAGGTCCTTCAGAGGGACAGGACTGAGAAAGTGTCCCCAGGTTCCAGCTAGAGCAGAACACTGGAGGCAGTGATGACAGGTGGGGACAAGCAAGGGAAAGGTGTCTCTGGTGCTGAGCAAAGCTGGATGTGTTTCAGGAATGCAGAAGGCCAAGGCCTGACCCCCAGCCCCTGTCTAGGCAGATCCTGTCCCTCCCTCATTGCTCAGGGCTCTTCCTGGGATGAGCACTGGGATGTGGGGATGTGCAATGCCAAGGGGCAGGACCATGGGGCAGCCCCTGCCAGGCTGCTGAGCAGGGACAAGGAGGCAATGAGGCCCCAGGGCTGCAAGGGTCACCTGTCCCCTTGTGGCCCCAGGGCCAGCAGCCATGGCCAAAGTGCTGCAGGAGTTGGCTCTGTCAGGGCCTTGCAGCTGCTGCCCATCCCTGTGTCCTGTGCAGCCCAGGCTGTCCTACGGTGTCCCTGCCCTGGCCTCTGTCCCTGCAGGCTGTTTGCATCCCCCAGCTGCCCCACCTGGCTGGCCCCTTCTTTTGCTGACAGCTCTGCCTCCTGCCTGCCTCTGCCTGGCCACACAAAGCCTTGGGCTGCTCCAGGCTCCTGCTGGGGAACGTGCTGCACCACAGCCCTGCCCTGGCAGGGAAATTCCTTTCTCCTGGTGTCCAGTCTGGGCCTCCCCAGCTGCCTTTGGCATTAATTTTTTCTTTGTCTGGCTCTTCTTTACTACGTCCAAAGGATCCACCATCTCTGAAACCACCCTTCAATCCCTCCCAGGGCTCTCCTCTGCTGTCCTCAGTCTCCACCCCACTGAGCCCAGAGCTCCTGTGTCCCTATACAGTGGTCAGGTTCTTGAGACCAAGAGCAGCTGGACAAGAGGGACAGTTCTTTGCTATAGGAAGGAAACCACAGAACCCCAGGGTTTAAAGGCAGATGAGAGGCAGTCACCAGAGGCCAAGGCAAGCCAGATCTGTCTGTCCTTGCAGCTTTTGTTTGAAAGCAACCTTTGGATATATGGAAAGTTTTGGGGGTGGAATTCCATTTCAGCCATGGGTTCCTGGACTGGAATGACAGTTCTCCATAGGAAGGAAAGGGTGGAGCCCCAGTGTTTCAAAGGCTGATTAGAGGCAGCCCCAAGGAGGCCAAGGCCAGCCAGACCTGTTGTCAGGGAGGAATTTTTGGATAAACAGAATTTGGGAGGCCGAACCCCACTTTTGTCTCTGGGCATCTGGACAAGAAGGACAGTTCTTTTCCATAGGAAGGAAAGTACGGACTCCCAGAGTTTCGAAGGCAGATGAGAGCTGGCCCTCCGGAAGCCAAGGGAACCTGGACAGTCCTGGCAGCTTTTGTCTGGAAGCTATCCTTGGATAGAAGGATTTTCAGAGGTGGATTCTCAATTTGGGCCATGGATGCCTGGACTTGAAACATGATTTTTTCCATGAGAAGAAAAGCAGAGGCCCCCAGTGTTTTGAAAACAGATAAGAGGTGGCCCCCAGGAGGCCAAGGCCATCACAGAGTGGGTTGTGTGAGGTCACAGATTGGTCTAGGACATCACAGAGTTTGTTGTGACAGGTCATGGAGCAGCTACACAATCATAGATGGGATTCTGTGACATCACAGTACAGGCTGTGACATCATGGCATGGCTGCATTACATCATAGAGCAGGCTGTAAGATGAAAGTGTGTGCTGTGCCATTTCAGAGTGGGAGTATGACAACACAGAGAGAGATTTGTGACATCACTGAGGGGGTTGTAACATCACACAGCTGACTGTGACAAAATAGAGTAGAGCCATAGAGCAGACTCTGCCATAATAGAGGGTGGCTCTGTGACATCAGAGAGTGGGTTGTGACATCAGTGGGTGGTGGTGTAACATCATAGAGCAGGCTATGACACCACAGAACAGACTGTGATGTCACAGAATGACTTTGTGGCATCCCAGAGTCTTCTGTGGCATCACAGACCAGCTGTAGGACATCACAGAGTTAAATCCCAGCACAGATCCTGTGATATCACGAAGGAGCTTTGTGACATCACAGGGCAGGCTGTGACATAACAGACCAGGTTGTGACATCATATAATGGCTGTGTTACATCACAACACTAATTGTGACATCATAACATGGGCTGTGAAATCACAGGAGGCGGTAAGACCTCACAGGGTGACTATGTGACATCATAGGGGGCAGTGTGACATCACAGGGGTAGTGTGACCTCACAGGGGGCTGTGTGAGGTCACAGAGATGGCTGTGTGAACTCACAGGGGCTGTGTGACATCACAGGGGCTGTTTGAGATCACTGGGGAGGTCACTCTGCCCTGTCCCCCCTCACAGTTCCCCCCAGAGCAGTCCAACCCTGCTCATGCACAGCGGGGTCCCCTGTCCCCCCGGGTCCCCCCGCCCCCAGTGCCGCAGCCTCCCCCAGAGGATGTTCCACGAGATCGACCCCAGAGCCTGACACGGGGATGGGGGCCGGGGCCCTGGGGGTGGGACAGGGGGACAGGGACCCCCCGGCAGTGTCCCTGTGTCCCCCAGGGCCAGAGCCTGGGCCAGGGCTCCTTCACCCTGTTACAAACAAGGGCTTGAGATCGCTGAAAAAATCCCTGCAAGGGAGCAGCAAAAACCAGATTTAATATTAAGGGACAGCACGACAAAGTTCCTTGGTAAGAGTCACTCTGCTCCTGACTGGACACTTCAGGCACACCAGGGAAACAAAGGAATAATGAAAATAAACAGAATCCGGGCAATCAAGCCAGAAATGACCCTGTGTGTGTGTGTGTGTGTGTGTGTGTGTGTGTGTCTGTGTGTGTGACAAATGGACAGTGAGGACAGGGATAAAAGGAATACAGCCTAAAAGCTTCACAAGCTCAAACATAAGAGGACTTAACATATACCTTAACCTTAACTGATACTTTCTACCTCACAATTAAGCAAAACAACAGCACTTAAGCTAACTTATAACCTATGAAATTGCAATTTAACAGAGGAGTAACACTTAACAGTACTTTTCTTAGCTTATAACTTATATTATACATAACAGCTTAGTAAAAGAACAGCTCTTAACAGCATTTAACTTCACTTAGACCTTGTGATTTAACCTTAACTACAGGCCTGACTGACTCATCTATCCAAGGCACTCAAACCCCTCAGAGAGCAGCATTTCTGCCACGTTTCCCCAGCACAGGCACTCCTGTGTGCACACAGACACCAAGAGTCAGTGCAAGGCACCTGTGAGGAATTCCCCTGAGGGCAGGGAATGCTCACTGCTGATGCTTTGGCATCTCCCCAGTGGGTGAAGGGCTGAGCCTGGAGGAGTGGGGGGATCGGCCCAGGCTCTGTCGTTGTTTGGGATCCCCGAGTGCAGCAAACGGGAGAGTTCCCGGCTGGGAGAGGCCCCACTCAGAGGGAGTCGCTGGCCCAGGAGAGCTCCAAGGGCTCCTTTTGGAGCGCTGTTTGCAGGGCCCCATGAGAGGGGCTTCAGTCACAGCAATGGTTTATCCTGGCCACACTTGGCATCAGCAGCTTTCTTTGGCAGTGTGAGAACAGGGATGTTGTGCCACTGAGGGAACAAAACCAGTTCCCAGGGCTGCTCCTAAAGGAACCAGGAGCTGTTTGGGCAGCAGCAGTGCCTGGAGCAGACAGTGTTTGTGATGAGCTGCAGAGGAGCTGAGCCCAGGGGCTGTTGGCCAAGGCCGAGGCCCAAGGAGCATTTCTCAGCTGGCAGGGCAGCCTGAGAAGGGGAGGGGGGAATGCAGCAGCACAGGGCCATGGAACCAAGGGAGCCTTGTGACACTGTGGGGCCCTGTGAGAAAAAGGGACCCTTGTGACACTGTGGGGCCTCATGGAATCATGGAGAGCACTGTGACATTGCTGGGCTCATGGGGACTGTACTGATGCTGTGTGGCTCCATGGAATGTAGGGATCATTGTGACACTGATCACAGAGACCATTGTGACACTGATCATGGAGACCATTGTGACACTATGAGGCCCCATGGAATAAGCAAAGCATTGTGACACTGTGAGGCCTCATGGAACTAGTGAGACCATTGTGATCCTGAGGGTCCCCACAGAACCAAGAGGACCATTGTGATATTGTGGGGCCTGGTGAAACCAAGAGGCCTTTGTGACACTGCAGGGCTGCGTGGAACCAAAGGTCCATTGTGACACTGCAGGGCCTCATGGCATCAGTGGTCCATTGTGACACTGTGGAGCCAAAGGAGACCATTGTGACACAGCAAAACCCCAGGGTCCAAAGGTCCATCGTGACATTGCAGACCTCATGGAACAGAGGAGTCAGGTGACATTGTGGGGCCTGGGGAGCCATGGAGACCATTATGACACTGCAAGGCCTCATGGAATCCTTGGGATCACTGTGACACTTATGACACCTGGGGCCTCTGTGACACTGTGGGACCCTATGGAACCTAGGGGCCAGTGTGACACTGCAGGTCTTCCTGTAATCAAGGGGCCATTGTGACACTGCTGGAACCCATGGAATCAAGTCACCCTTATGACACTGTGGGGCCCCATGGATCCAAGACACCATTGTGACCTATGGGACCCCATAAAACCAAGGGAACACAGAAAAGGTCTGGCTGGTTTGGTCTCCCATGGACTGCCTGACTGGTCCAGCTGACCTTGGCATGTTGAAGGTCACTTTTCACTGCTGAAACACTGGGGCTCGGTGCTTTCCTTCCTGTGGAAAAGAACTGTCTTTCTGCTCCAGGCACTAATGGCCAGAATTGGGGTTTGATATCCAAATCTCCTTGTATCCAGGCATTGTTCCCATAGGAATATTGCCAGGACAAGTCTGCCTGACAGTGGTTTCAAGCTAGTTAGGTCTCATCCATCCCCAAAACACTGGGGAAGACTCCATGCTTTCCTTTCTATGGGAAAGAATTGTTCTTCTTGTCCAGGTGCCTATGGCCAAAATTGGAATTTCATCTCTTACATTGCCTGTTGTGACAGACTGAAAGAGATTGTTGGCTCTAAACATTTCGTGTGTGGGGGAGGAAGGGGCAGGTGCAGCCTTGCCCTGCCCTGGAACCCCAGCACTTCCCTTCCCTGGAACCCCAATCCCCCCCGAGCCTCTATCCCAGCCCTGCAGTGTCTGCCAGTCCCTGGCACAGCACAGGCAATGCTCCACAGCCACCTCTGGAGCCCCCAGCCCAGCTCCTGAGGGACCAAATGAGTCCAAGTCCCACCCGGGAGAAGGGCTCAGGAAGAACAAGGGCTGTTTAAGGCTGACTATGAGGCAAGTACACATCTTGGCCCTACCTCCTCTTGGAATTTCCATCTAAACACCACTGAAATCCAGGAGTTGGTAGCTGTGTGTGTGCTTCTTTAAATTTTTTTTTGTCGTTCTCTCTTTCTGTGTCTTCTTCTGATTCCCTTCTCTTGCAAATTTTGGTTAACTTTAAAGTGAACAGGCTAAAAGTTTGTGAAGTTGAATAGGCCAAGTTGATGCTTTGAGAAGTGTTTTCTGTTGATTGGTTATTGTATTAAACCATTTGCCAAGTTCCTCTAATTTTCTCAAGTTGCTAGCCAAGGCTGTTTGGTTGTTTTGAGCTCCTGAGAATCTCGTCAGTATTTCTTTAGTAAGAGGACACAAACAATTGTAATTCCTTTTAAATGTCTCCTTGAGAGAATTGTTTAGGGGATGGGAGTCAGGGCTTGTCTCGTGTTTGGCACAGCCCGGGCAGAGCTTTCGCAGCCACATTCCACACGCCATTTCCCAGCTAAAGCCGCTGGTGCCTCTGAGTTGTGCTGCCCCAGCCCCAGGGATGCTCTCCTTGTCTGCCCATTCCCCCAGGGGCTCTGGGCAGGGATGGCCTCAGTGGGGGTTGCTGACATCCTCAGCAAATGTGGTGCCCCATGGAACCAAGGGTCCCTGGTCACACTGTAGGACCTTGTGTCACCAGGGCTCCATTGTGACACTGGAGCATCAAGGAATTCATTGTGGCACTCTGAGGCCTCCTGGAACCAAGAGGCCACTGTGACCCTGCAGGGCCTTGTGGAACCATGCAGAGCATTGTGACAGAGCAGGACCTGGTGCCATAATGGGGCCATTGTGACACTGCAGGCCCCCATGGAACCAAGGCGCCAGTGTTGCTCCTCAGGGATTGATGGAATGAAGGAAACATGTTTGACACCGTAGTGGCCCTTGGGACCACGAGGCCATTGTGACACTAGGGAACCAAGGAGAGCATTGCTGCACTGCCAGACCTCATGGAACCAAGGATCCATTGTGACACTGCAGGGCCCAAAGATCCAAGAGACTTTGTGACATGAAGGGGCCCCATGGAACCAAAGGGACATTGTGGCACTGAGAGACCTCATGGAATCATGAAGACCATTGGGACACTCTGGGCCCTCATGGAACCGTGGTGACACCAAGTTGTCTGGGAGTGTTGATCTGCTGGAGGGTAGGAGGGCTCTGCACAGGGCCCTGGACAGGCTGGATCCAGGGACCAAATCCAACATGGTCAGGTTTAACAAGTCCAAGTGCCGGGTCCTGCACTTTTGCCACAACAACCCCTCAAGCACTACAGGCTGGGGACAGAGTGGCTGGAGAGCACCCAGGAAGAAAGGGACCTTCGGGGACTGGTGGACAGCAAGCTGGACATGAGGCAGCACTGTGCCCAGGTGGCCTAGAAGGCCAATGGCTCCTGGCCTGGCTCAGGAATGGTGTGGCCAGCAGGAGCAGGGCAGTGGTTCTTCCCCTGTGCTCAGCACTCCTTGGGCAGCACCTCGAGTACTGTGTCCAGTTCTGGGGCCCCCAATTTAGGAAGGACATGGAGGGGCTGGAGTGTGTCCAGAGAAGAGCAACAGGGCTGGTGAGGGGTCTGGAACAAAAGCACTGTGAAGAGCCGCTGAGGGAGCTGGGGTTGTTTCTCCCTGAGGAGAGGAAGCTCAGGGGAGACAAGGTGGTGTCTGAACACAGGTGTGACTTGATGATCTCCAAGGTCTTTTCCAACCTTACTGATTCTGTGATTCTCTGAAGCCACCCTTGGAGCAGTTGCAGGATGAACCCTGGGCCTCCTCTTGAGAAGCTCCAGCAGCCCAGGTCCCTCAGCTTCTCCTGCCAGCCCCAAAGCCCATCCTGTCAGTCCTGCAGAGCCTCTGCAGCTCCTCCTCATTGCCCAGAACAGGGAGCCCCAGAGGCAGACACAGCAGCCCAGATGTGCCCCCCTGGCCTGTCGTGCCTGTGACAAGGGAGCAGCACGAGGCACTGCAGGAGCCTGCAGACAATTCCTGCAGTACTTGTAGGATGATCCTGCTGCCCAAGGGACGTTCCCATGCTGCCAAGTCAGGAACTGGAATGGGGAGTGGGGGCAGAGAATGAAAGGGCAAATAGGGATGGGCTGTTTGCAGGCGAGGGAACAGGGCTGGGCAAGAAGAAGAACTTCGTAGCAGGAAGAGTAAAGTGAGCAAAGGTGAAGCAAAGGAAATGCTCAGGGCAGTTTGGGGGTGGCTGCCAGGCAGCCATGCCTCTGAGCAACAGCGTCTGCAGTGGGACAGGAAAGTCCCAGCTGATGGGAACAAACTTTCTGGCTGACTGCAGAGGTCACAACAAAGCTGAGTGGTTTCTCTGGTGTCCCCGAGCCCTTCCAGGCCCTAGGGGCTGATGGCGTTTGTGCTCCCTCAGGTCCATGTCCCCACAGCAACAGCATGAGGGTGCTCCTGCCTGCTCTGTGCAATAAAAACAGGGCTGCTGGGCCACTGCTGCCGTGTCTGTGCCTGCAAGGATGGGGCACCTGTGTGAGCTGGGGGAGAGGCCAGAGCTGCAGAGGGGGGATGTTGTTGGCAGCTCCAGGAGGATGCTCTGGGATGCTGCCCTGGGTTGTCCAGAGCACTGGGGATGGATCAGCCAATGCTCTGCTGCTCCTTTTGCTCTCTCCCCGGGCCCTTGCAGAGCACCAGCCATGCTGTTTGCCCCCAGCCTTCCCACGGCCAGCCTGGGGCTGCTCACGGGTTTTCTGTGCTCAGCATTGGCCTGGGCATGTTCTTGAGAGAGCCTGGGCAAGGAGCCTGGAGTGCTCAATGTTAAAAAACTAAAACAAAGAAAGAGACCCTCCATGATGCCAACAAGAAGTATCAAAGATAATTTTATTACAAGTGATTGTCAGAAATTTGCCAGCAGTTTAATGCTTCTGAAACCATCCACTCATCAGTGTCCACACTGCAGCCTTGAGCTCCTGGTTCCTCAGGCTGTAGATGATGGGGTTCAGGGCTGGAGGCACCACTGAGTACAGAACTGACAGGGCCAGATCCAGGGATGGGAAGGACATGGAGGGGGGCTTCAGGTAAGCAAATGCTGCAGGGCTGAGGAACAAGGAGAGCACGGCCAGGTGAGGGAGGCAGGTGGAAAAGGCTTTGTGCCGTCCCTGCTCTGAGGGGATCCTCAGCACTGCCCTGAAGATCTGCACATAGGAGAAAACAATGAACACAAAACATCCAAATGATAAACCGGCACTAACAGCAAGAAGCCCAAGTTCCCTGAAGTGGGATTTGGAGCAGGAAAGCTTGAGGATGTGTGGGATTTCACAGAAGAACTGGCCCAGGGCATTGCCATGGCACAGGGGCAGGGAAAATGTATTGGCTGTGTGCATGAGAGCATAGAGAACTGCAGTGGCCCAGGCAGCTGCTGCCATGTGGGCACAAGCTCTGCTGCCCAGGAGGGTCCCATAGTGCAGGGGTTGGCAGATGGACACGTAGCGGTCGTAGCACATGATGGTCAGGAGGGAAAACTCTGCTCCAATGAAGAACATAAAGAAATAGATTTGTGCTGCACATCCTGTGTAGGAGATGGTCCTGGTGTCCCAGAGAGAATTGTGCATGGCTTTGAGGACAGTGGTGCAGATGGAGCCCAGGTCAGTGAGGGCCAGGTTGAGCAGGAAGAAGTACATGGGCCTGTGCAAGTGGTGGCTGCAGGCTACGGCGCTGATGATGAGGCCGTTGCCCAGGAGGGCAGCCAGGGAGATGGCCAGCAAGAGGCAGAAGTGCAGGAGCTGCAGCTGCCGCTTGTCTGCCAGTGCCAGCAGGAGGAAGAGGCTGATGGAGCTGCTGTTGGACATTTGTTGTTTCAGGCCATGGGGACCTGTTCATGGAGAAAGGACAGTGAAGAGTCAGGAGAGGCTGCTTTGAGCCAAACCTTGGCCATTCCCTGCAGACTGTCCTGCTGGGTCTCACCCAGCCTTGTTCCTGCTCTGGGAAAACCTTCACCCAGGTCCCTGCCTGAGCTGCAGTTGTGCTGGCTGAGTGTGCCCGGGGCAGCCAGGCCTGTGCGTGAGGGCTCTTGAGGAACCATCCCTGCCCCACTGCCCTGGGTTTTTGGCCATGGGGCAGAGGGACAAGGCTGGATATTCAGGATTTGTCAAGGGAATCACTCCTGCTGCAGACAGGTTTGGTAGTATCTGCATTCCCAGTTCTAAAGGAAATAGATGGCAAGAGTTGGTTTTAGGAATTTCTTTCTTATCTATACATCATTCCCGTTTCTCTGAGGTAAGAAATCCCCAGCATTTCTGCTGTACTCAGAGTTTGCCACTTAGAGATGGGAGAGGCAAAGGATTCCCTGTAGGTGAGACTGCAACGAGAGCACAATTACACTCCCAGGTCACCCTAGGAGGAACCAGACTCTTTCCCCCTCAAGCGGAGGGATCCCTGAATGTCTCACCCTCTCCAAAGGTCTCTGGGCAAGGTCTCAGCACCCCCTTGTGCCAAGGACACTCCCAGCTCCCTTGGCAAACCCAACAGCATTTCCTCAGCTCTGGCAGCTCTGCTCTTCCCCATTGGACATTCAGGGAACTTGGAGGGCCTCTGGCACAGACTTTGCACCCAGGAGGGCAGCTCAGAGCTTGGCAGGACACAGCAAGGACATCCCTGGCTGTGCCCATGATGGGATCTCAGGGAGGGGGCTCAGCTCATTCCCCTTTCCCATGGATTGCTTTGCCCACAGCCCCACAGGTGCCAAGGAAGCTTGGGCACCCCATTCCCATGGACAGCCCTGCCTGGCAGGAATGCCAAGGGCAGCGCCTGACTCAGCTGCTGCAAATGCCGGAGCCTCCCTGATAGCAGCAGATAACAGTGACAATATCAGGGCAGTGCAGAAACAAGAGAAGATGTTGTGGTGCTGTGCCTGAGAGGGCAGGGCAGAGACAGCCGGCCACTCAGGACAGTGTTCCCGTACCCAGCTGTGCCCAGCACCTCCCACACACCAGCAGTGCCCTCCTGCCCCCAACACTGCTCTCTTCACCCCCCTCTCCTTCCCTCAGCATCTCCCTGGACCTGGGCATTCCCTCCTGAGAGGAGCCTTGTCCCTGTCAGCGCTCACAGAGCCCATCCCACCCTGTGTGCCCTGACCCCGGCCCTACAGAAACCTGCAGGGCCCTGGCTGGGGCAGGCTCTGTGTGCAGGTGGGCAAGGGCAGCTCAGGAGAGCCCTGCTGGGTCCTGCAAAGGTGATGCTGCTGCTGCTGTCCAGGGCTGAGGAGTGGCTGAGGGCTTTTGGGAGGCTCCCAGCAGAGAGACTGACCACCCAAAGTTACAGTTCTGAAGTCTCTGTAAATGTTCAAATATTCTTTGGATGATCCTGTGTGTCCCTTTCAACTCAGAATGTTCTGTGATTCTGGGATTACAATTTCTGCCTGCTTCTCTCATCCCCCTGTTGCCTATAATCCAAAGGAAAAAAAATGCTTGCAAGAGTGTTAGAACAGTAAAATAAAAAACTTTTATTGCAAGCTTCCAGGTGTCCCAGTGGGGATGGGACACACCCGGTTCCTGATTTCAACAATTTATTAAGGTTGATTAATTAGGACATTTAACAGGAACATCCAAGAGGAGATTCAGCCGCCCCAGTTACACACCCCTGGAGCAGGCCCAAAGGCTTCCTTGCCTGCACTTTTTGTTGTGATTGCTCACATTCTGGTCAATAAAATAAATGTTCTTGTAGGTTCTCTTCCTGATAAGACTATTTCATAATAAGGCTGATAAGAGGACAGTATTTCAGAAATGTATTTAGACAGTTTCTTGTTTTGAAAAGGAAATGAGTTTTTTGGGAGACAGACCATGAGAGACAGTCAGGATATTGTTCTAAAATCTAAGAGAAAGGTTAGGAAACATACTAGAGTTAATGAAGAATTATAGATATGGAAGTATATAATAGTAGTTTAATGGAGTTTATAAAGAGTTTAATAGAGATAAGTAATGATTATAGTTTTTTAACTATATAATAGTAATTAACAGAGCTTTGAAGACATGAAAATGTATAAAATGCAAAAATCTTTTTGCCATCACACCAACTTTGCCCTTTTTCTCTGAGTAGGAAATTGAAACACTCTCAGGAAAGCTCCTAATTTTTCCAGCAATCCCAGGCTTACCTTCTATGGGAAGTGTCCTCTGGAGCTGTGCCCAGGCTGGTCTGGAGCTTAGAGCAGCCCTGCCCCACCAAGCCTCTCTCAGCAGCAGCACCTGCCCTGCTCTGGGTGGCTCCTTCCACCCAGAATTTCTCCCCAGTGCTGGGAGCAGCTCCCCTGGGTAGCTGAAAGCTGTCCCTGGCAGGCAGCAGAGTCCCTGCCCCAGCACAGCACACTGGGCTGCAGGAACCTGCTCTGCAGGACAGCCCTGGGCACCCCTGGCTGCAGCCCTGGCTGCTCAGCCCTGCAGCAGAGCCTCTTCATCCACCTCTTCATCCTCCTCCTTCTCCTCTGCCTCCTCCCCCTCATCAACGTCCACCTCCTAGTCCCCCTCCTCCTCCTCAACGTCCACCTTCTAGTCCTCCCTCTCCTCCTCCTCCACAATGTCCACCTTCTAGTCCTCCTCCTCCTCATCCTCCTCTTCCTCCTCCTCCTTGTCCTCCTCGTACTCCTCCTCGTCGTCAGCCTCCTCCTCTTCCTCGTACTTTGTCCTCTTCCTCTTCCTCATCTGTGTGCTCTGCCTCCTCGTCAGCCTCCATCTCCTCCATATCATCATCCTTGTCCTTGTCCTCCTCATCCTCCTACTCCTTCTCTGCCTCCTCATTCTCCTCTTCATCCTCATCCTTGTCCTCCTCCTCATCCTCCTTCTCTTCGTCCTCCTCGTCCTCCTCTTCTTTGTCCTCCTCCTCTGCGTCCTTGTTCTCCTCTTCCTCCTCCTCCTCATCATTCTCCTCTTCATCCTCCTCCTGGTCCTCTTCCTCCTCCTCCTCGTCCTCCTCTTGTCTTCCTCCTTGTCCACCTCTTTGTCCTCCTCCATCTCCTCCTCCTCATCCTCTCCCTCTTCCTCCTCTTGTCTTCCTCCTAGTCCTCGTTCTCCACGTCTTCGTCCTCCTCCTTCTCCTCCGCCTCCTCGTCCTCCCTCTCCTCGTCCTGCTCATCATTCTCCTCTTCTTCCTCATCCTCGTCCTCCACCTCATCGTCCTCCTCCTCCTTGTCCTCCTCCTCCTTCCCCACCTCCACCTCATCCTCCACCATCTCGTCTTCCTCCTCCTCCTCATTGTCCACCACTTCCTCCTCATCCTCCTCCTCACCCTCTTCCTCCTCCTTGTCCTTGTCCTCGTCCTCGTCATTGTCCTCTTCCAGGTCCTCGTAGGAGTAGGAACTCCTCCTATTCTTCCTCCTCCTCGTCCTTCTCCTTCATGCTCTCCTTGTACTCCTCCTCCTTGTCGCCTCCTCCTAGTCTTCCTCATCTGCATGCTCTTCCTCCCCATCCTCCTCCACCTCCTCCTCCTTGTCCTCATTGTCTTCCTCCTCATCCTCCTCCTCCTTCTCTGCCTCATCTTCCCTCCTCTTCATCGTCATCCTCCTCGTACTCCATCTCCTCCTCCTCGTCCTTCTCCTCATCCTCCTACTCATCCTATTCTTCCTCATCCTTCTCCTAGTCCTGGCCCACCTCCTCCTCATCCTCCTCCTCTTCCTCGTCCTCATCGTCCTCCTTCACTTCTTCTCCTCTTCACCTGCTACTCCTCCTCCTCCACCTCCTCATCATCCTCATTCTCCTTTTCCTTGTCCTCCTCCTCCCCTTCCTCGACATCCTTCTCCACTTTCTCCTCGTACTCCTCTTCCTCATCATCCTCCTCTTCCTCATCTGCGTGCTCCTCCCCCTCATCCTCCTCCTCCTCATCTCTAACTCCTTTCCTGAGCCTCCTCTTCCTCCACCTTCTCCACCTCCTGCACATCCTCGTCCTTGTCCTCGTCCTCCTCTTCCTCCACCTCATCCTCCATCTCCTCCTCATCCTCCTCCTGGTCATCCTCCTCCTCCACCTCATCTGGTTCCTCATCCTCCTCTTCCTCCTCCTTCTTGTACTCTCTCTCCTCTTCCTCCTCATCCTCCACCTCCTCATCCTCTCCCTTCTTCCCCTCCACATCCTTGTCCTCGTCGTCCTCTTCCTCCACCTCCTCATCCTCCTACTCGTCCAATTCTTCCTCCTGGTCCTCTTCCTCCTGGTCCTCCTCCTTGTACTCCTCTTCCTCCACCTCCTTGTACACTTTCTCCCCTTCCTCCTCATTCTCCTCGTCCTCCACCTCCTCATCCTCCTCATCCTCCTCTTCCTCCACCTCCTCCTCATCCGCTTCCTTCTCCTCCACGTACACCTCATCGTCCTCTTTCTCCTCATCCACCTCTTCCTCCTCCTCATTATCCTCCTCCTTGTCCTCCTCCTTCTCATCCTGTTTGTCCACCTCCTCATCCTCCTCCTTGTCCTCCACCTCCTTATCATTCTCGTACACCTCCTGCTCCTCGACCTCCTCCTCCACATTCTCCTCGTACTCATCTTCCTCGTCATCCTCCTCCACCTCCTCCTTGTCCTCTTCCTCCACCTCCTCGTCCTCCTACTTGTCCAATTCTTCGACCTGGTCCTCTTCCTCCTCCTCCTCCACCTCCTTCTCATCCGCCTTCTCCTCCTCCATGTCCACCTCCTCGTCCTCTTCCTCCTCATCTGCCTCTTCCTCCTCCTCATCAACCTCCTCCACCTTGTCCTCTTCATCCTTCTCCTCCTCGTCCTCCTCCTCTTCATCCTGTTCATCCACCTCCTCATCCTCCTCCTTGTCCTCCTCCTCCTCGTCCACCTCTTCCTCATCCTCCTCCTCTTCCTCCTTCAGCTCTTCCTCCTTCTCCTCCTCCTCATTGCCCTCCTTGTCCTCCTCCTTTGCCTCCTTGACCTCCTCTTCCTCTACCACCTCGTCCTCCTCCTCATTCTCCTACTTGTCTTATTCTTCTTCATCCTCCTCCTCCTCTTTCTCCTCCTTGTCCTCCTCCTCCTCGTCATTGTCCTCATCCTCCTCGCCCTCCTCCTCAACAACCTTGTCCTAAATCCTCCTACTCATCCTCCTCCTCTTTCTCATCCTCATCATCCTCCTTCACCTGCTACTCCTCCTCCTCCACCTCCTCATCATCCTCCTTCTCCTTTTCCTTGTCCTCCTCCTCCCCTTCCTTGACATCCTCCTCCACTTTCTCCCCGTACTCTTGCTCATCCTCCTCTTCTTCCTCATCTGCGTGCTCCTCCCCTTCATCCTCCTCCTCCACCTCATCCCTGTCTAACTCCTTGCCCCCAGCCTCCTCATCCTCCACTTCCTCTACCCCCTGCACATCCTCGTCCTTGTCCTCATCCTCCTCTTCCTCTTCCTCCAATTCGTCCTCCGTCTCCTCCTCCTCATCCTCCTCCTGGTCATCCTCCTCCTCCACCTCATCTGGCTCCTCGTCCTCCACCTCTTCCTTCTTGTACTCTTTCTCCTCTTTCTCTTCTTCCTCCTCGTCCTCCTCGTCCTCCACCTCCTCATCCTCATTCCTCCTCTTCCTCCACCTCCTCATCCACCTCCTCCTCATCTGCTTCCTCCTCCACATCCACCTCATCGTCCTCTTCCTCCTCATCCACCTCTTCTTCCTCCTCATTATCTTCCTCCTCCTTGTCTTCCTCCTCACCCTGTTTGTCCACCTCCTCATCCTCCTCCTTTCCTCCACGTCCTCATCCTTCTCGTACACCTCCTGCTCCTTGACATCCTCCTCCACATTCTCTTCATACTCATCTTCCTCATCATCCTCCTCTTCCTCATCTGCATGCTCTTCCTCCTCCTTGTCCTCTTCCTCATCATCCTCTCACTCCTCCTCCTCCACATCCTTGTCCTCGTCCTCCTTCTCTTCCACCTCCCCGTCCACCTCCTTCTCATCCGCCTTCTCCTCCTCCACGTCCACCTCCTCATCCTCTTCCTCCTCATCTGCCTCTTCCTCCTCCTCATCAACCTCCTCCACCTTGTCCTCCTCCTCCTCCTCCTCTTCATCCTGTTTGTCCACCTCCTCATCCTCCTCGTACTCCTCCTGCTCCTCAAACTCCTCCTCCACATTCTCCTCATACTTGTCTTCCTCGTCATCTTCCTCTTCCTCATCTGCATGCTTCTCCTCACCCTCGTCTTCCTCCTCATCTATCTCCTCGTCCTCCCCCTCCTAAATCTCATCATCCTCCTCCTCGTCCTCCTCTGCCTCATCCTCCTCATCCTCATCCTCATCCTCGTCATTGTCCTTGTCATCCTCCTCTTCCTCCTCCTCCTCATTCACGGCCTCCTCCTCCCCCACGTCTTCATCCTCCTCATTCTCCTCTTCCTCCTCCTCGTTGTCATCCTCCTCCTCCTCATCCTTTTCTTCCTCATCCTCCTCCTAATTGTCCTCATCCTCCTCCTCGTCAACAGCATGGGATATTTTCCCCTCCTTTTCTGTGGGACAGTGAAGCCGAGCTGCACCCTTCTGGTGCCCCATTCTTTCTTCAGCTAGGGATGTCAAAGTCACCAGAAGCAGGAAAATCCCTATTCCCTGTTTCCTTGTGGTTGCAGCCTGGAACATCCTCTCCAAACAAAATCTTTCTGACAGCCCTGCTGAATGACATTGGGAGGAGGTTTGTGAGAAAGGAAGGAAATTGTATTTTGATAGGAAATAAGAGCTGCAAAATTATTTCTTTCTGTCCCATTCATTTTCAGTCAGTTCCAGTTCTGTTTTCAGAGTGCCACCTTCTCAGCTGATTGTGTTTGTGTTCTCCTTTCTCTCCTGCCTCTCTTTGCCTGCTCTGTTTCTCTCTCAGGGTGTCTCTCTTGACCAAGGGCAGCTCCCACCAAAGACCCTGCCCTGATTTGATTCCCCATCCATGAGCTGCAAAAACCATGGATGAAGTTATGAAGGCTGGCAGTGAAATGTCACTGTTAGATCTTGCTCCACTTGGCTTTTGGCTCCTTCTTCAGAGCTTTGTCTTCAAGGGCAGGAACATCTTTTCCTGGCTGGAAACTGGAATTCCAGCCCCTGGGAGTGCGTGCCATGGATCCCAGAGGGGCAATTCCAAGGCTCCCAGGGTGCTGCTCCTGCCGTGCCTCCCAAGGAGCTGTGCAGGGCCAGGGGACAAGATCCAGCAGCTCTGTTAGTTCTGCAGTGCCACAACGGTCCCTGGTTCCATGAATTTCCCTACTGCCAGCAACAGTTCCTTGGGTCCCATGATGCCCTGCTGTTTCACCATGGATATTTGGTGCCTTGAAGTTCTTCAGTGTCACAATGGCCTCCCTCATTCCATGAGCTTCTGCAGTGTCACAATGGCCTCCTTGGATGGGCAGTGTCACCATGGACCATTGGCTCCCTGCAGCCCTGCTGGGTCACCATGGACTCCTCGGTTCCATGAGGTTCTGGGGGTGTCTCCATGGTCTCCTTGGATCTGCAGTGTCACAATGGACCACCGGATCCACGTGGCCCTGTTGTGTCACCATGGCCCCTTGGTTCCATGGGACTCCAGTATCACAATTGACTCCTTGCTTCCACGTCACCCCCTGAGCGCCAAAATGGCCCCTTCATTCCATGAAGAACACAAAAGTTTTGTAGAAACATTGAGCAAATCCTGCTTAACACACCTGGGAACATCTGTTTGTATTCAAGAGAGAGATTAAAGGTGAGGATGGCACCAGCAGCTTCTATCTGCAACACAGATCCAGGGGAAGAACAGGGACAGAGAATTCAGCTGCAAGACTCAGAGAATTCTGCTTCCAGAGATAATTTCTGCTCACACTGTCCCTTGCAGAAAGGTGACACCATTCCAGGCAGCCTGGACTGAGCAGGTGGTTCCTGAGTGGGGTTTGTTGTTTAGGAAACCTGCTCAGGCTTTTCCATTCTTCCCTCACCAACAGGAAAATTCTCCTGGGCCTGTGTGCAGGCAGAGCCCTGAGGAGAGCAGGTGGGACAGGGTGCAATGGCCTGGGAGGTGGAGCTGCAGAGCTCAGGGACAAGGTTCTGCTGCAAGGCACAGGGATGTCAGTCCCAGGTGCACCAAGTCAGACATGGTGAGGCTGGGGGTGAGGAGCAGCTTGTCCAAACAGGGCCAGCCCTGAAGGGGCTTATTCTTCTCTGTGCCCAGACCTCCTAAGGAGACATTCAGCATCAGGATCACCTGGGGAATGCTTCTATCAGCTCTTCTCTGAACTGGAAAATAAAAAAATACTCACTGGATTTAAAAAAAAAAGTCATGAGGTACACTTTGAAATCTTCATCCTGAAAGGAAGTCCAAACTGACTCCAATCTGTCGGAGTCAACGGGAGACAAGCACATCCGATGACGATCAACAAGTCTCAACTTTATTTAGGCAATAAGCATACTTTTATAAGGATAGTAATAAGGTTCATACATACTGCAAAAGTAGAACTCATAATTGGTCCGCAGGTGGATGTCAGCTCCACCTCTACTATCACATACTCAGGATGCTTGTGGTTTTCTACTCTGGCTAGACCCTGTTTTCTCTATCCTGTTGTTATATAACTTCTTGCTCAAGGAGACAGTGTCCTTGCCCACGACCCTATTGCTTTACCAGCTGCAACTTATCATGACCCCTCTCATCTAACCAGGCGTCTACAAAACTCTCTACACCAATCAGCCCCACAAGTCCTGGAAACTTGAAGACCACTGAAGGAAGAGAAAGAGCCCCCAAGGGCTTTCTGTATTTTAATGAATCCCCATGGTGGATATGGGATTGAGTCCAGGACACTCAGGCACTGAGAGAAGGCTGAAGAAGCTGCTCAAGGAGTCAGAAGCAAAACTCAAGTCCCTTGGAGCATCACTGGGCCCCACTGAGTGCAGGGAGTGCCACAGGCTGCCCAGGGGCTGGTGAGAGCAGATCCTTGAGGCCAGGATTGAGGGGAGCCAAAGGCTCTGAGCAGGGAACTGCAATGCTGAGCAAGGCCTGGGCTGGGTGGGGGAAGCAGAAAGGCCAAGCCCTGAGCCCAGCCTGGGACAGCAGGGCCTGTCCCTCATTGGTGGCTTGGGGCTGTTTGTGGGTCAGGGGGATGTGAGGGGCAGCAAGGACAAATGCCGTAAACCTTTGTGACACTCCAGATCCTCATGGAACCAAGGGGCCAGTGTGACACTGTGGGAAGTTGTGGGACCAAGGGGATCATTGTGGCACTGTTTGGGCCATGGAACCAAGGGGCCAGTGTGACACTGTGGCGCCTCATGGAAACAAGAGCCCATTGTGAGCTTATACTACGTAACCTCATGGAACCAAGGGCCCATGGTGACACTGTGGTGCCTCATGGAATCAAGGAGAGCATTGTGAAACTCGGGTGCCCCAAGGAACCAAGGGTCCATGGTGACCTTGTGCAGCCCAGAGTGTCACAGAGGAGCCACTGCGACACAGCAAGGGCACATGGAGCCGAGGGGCCATGGTGACACATCAGGGCTTTGTGGAACCATAAAGCAATTGTGACATTGCAAGGCCTCCGGGAAGCATGGAGCCCTTGTGACACTGCAGAAGGAAGGGGAACATTGTGACACTCCAGGGCCTTATGAAACCAAGGAGACCATTGTGACACTGTGGGATTACATAAACCAAGGGAACATGGAACAGCTCTGGCTGGCTGGGCCTCCTAGGGACCACCTGGCAGGTCCAGCTGACCTTGGCATGTCGAGGGCTGCTTCTCATCTGCCCCTGAAGCACTGGAGCTCTGGGCTTTCTTTCCCATGGCAGAGAACTGCCCTCCTCCTCCAGGGGCACATGGCCAAAATTGGGATTCCTCCTCCAAATTTCCTTATATGCAAAGATTGTTCCCAGATGAAATCTGGCAGGACAGACAGATCTGGCTGCCTTGGTCACCCAGGGCCTTGGCCACCCAGGGCTGCCTTGGCCACCCAGGGCCCACCCAGTGCCTTTGAAACACTGGGACCATGTGCTTTTCTTTCTTAGGGGAAAAACCATCCATCTTGACCAGGCACCCATGGCCAATATTGGGCATTTGCCTCCAGAATTTCCTGTATCCAAGGATAACTCCCAGACAAAAGCTGCCAGGACTGACAAGTCTGGCTGGTCTTGGCTTCCTGAGGACTGGCACTCATCTGCCCCTGAAGCACTGGGGCTCTGTGCTTTCCTTCTTAATAAAAATAGCTCTTCTTCCTATCCAGGCACCCACAGCCAAAACTGAGATTGCACCTCCAAAATGCCCTATGTCCAAGGATTTCCACCAGATGAAAGGTGTCAGGAGAGAGAGGTCTGGCTCTGTCGGCCCACGGGTTGCCACCTCTCATCTTCTTCCAGAACACTTGGACTTCATGTTTTTCTTTCCTATGGGAAAAACAACCCATCTTCACAAGGTGCCCATGGTAAAAATTGAGATTCCACCTCCCAAATTCTCTATGTCCAAGGACTCCTCTGAAAAAAGCTGTCAGGACAAACAGGTCTGACTGGCTTGGCCTCTCAAGAGCCTTCTGTCTCCACTTCTACTCCTGAAACACTTGGGCTCGGTGCATTCCTTCCTATGGAAAAGAAACATCCTTCTTATCAATGCAGAAATGGCCAAAATTGGGATTCCACATGAAAAAACCCATATATCCAAGGGTTGATTTCAGACAAAAGCTGCCAGGACAGAGAGGTCTGGCTGCCCTTGGCCTCTGGTGACTGCCCCTCATCTGCCCCTGGAACACTGGGGCTCAGTTGTTTCCTTCCTATGGAGACCATGGTGACACTGTGGGGCCCATGTAACCGAGGGAACATGGAATAGCTCTGGCTGATTTGGCCTCCCAGGGGCCACCTGACAGGTCCAGCTGATCTTGAAATGTCAAGAGCTGCCTCTCATCTACCCATGAACCACTGGGGCTCCTTGCTTTCCTTCCCATGGAAAAGAGCTGTCTCTCTTTTCAGATGCCCATGGACAAATTAGGTACTCCCCCTAAAAATTTTTCTGTAGGCAAGGGTATCTCACAGAAAAAAACCTGCCAGGTCTGGCTGGCCTTGGCTTCTGGTGGTCACCTCTCATCTGCCTCAGATGTACCAGAGTTCTGTGCCTTCCTTCCTATGGAAAAGAAGCAGCCTTCTTGTCTATGGGCCATGACAGAAATTGGAATTTGGCTGCCAAAATTCCATCTATCCCAGGATTGCTTCCCGACAAAAGCTGCCAGGACAGACAGCTCTGCCTGGCCTTGTCCTCTGGTGAGTTTCTCACACTATGAGCTGAATGTTTTCATTTGAAAGCATCTTGGAAAGGGCCCAGAGATCTCCCAAGCTGTGGTTTGCAGGCCTCAAGAACATAATTCATACATGGAGGCTGATGTGCCTGGGCTCAGTTGTGAAGAGACTGAGGACAGAACAGGAGTAGCCTGGAAGGGCTTGAAGGGTGGATTCAGAAATGGTGGAGCTTTTTCTCCATAGTGGGAAATAGCCAGAGAGAGAAATGATACCACAAATGCAGCTGGGGAGGCCCAGACTGGACACCAGAGGAGAGGAATTTCCCTGCCAGGGCAGGGCTGTGGTGCAACACATTCCCCAGAAGGAGCCTGGAGCAGCCCAAGGCTTTGTGTGGGCAGGCAGAGGCAGGCAGGAGGCAGAGCTGTCAGCAAAGGAAGGGGCCAGCCAGGTGGGGCAGCCAGGGGATGATGACAGCCTGCAGGGACAGAGGTGCAGAGCAGGGACACCGTAGGACAGCCTGGGCTGCACAGGGCACAGGGATGTGCAGCAGCTGCAAGGCCCTGACAGAGCCAACTCCTGCAGCACTTTGGCCATGGCTGCTGGCCCTGAGGCCAGGAGGGGACAAGTAACCCTTGCAGGCCTGGGGCCTCATTGCCTCCTTGTCCCTGCTCAGCAGCCTGGCAGGGGCTGCCCCATGGTCCTGCCCTTGACATTGCACATCCCCACATCCCATTGCCCCAGGAAGAGCCCTGAGCAATGAGGGAGGGACAGGATCTGCCTTGGCAGGGGCTGGGGCTCAGGCCTTGGCCCTTTGCATTCCTGAAACACATCCAGGTTTGCTCAGCACCAGAGACACTTTTGCCTTGCTTGTCCCCACCTGTCATCACTGCCTCCAATATTCTGCTTTAGCTGGTGAAAACTTTCTCAGTTGTGTCCCTTAGTGGGACCCATTAAAACTTAAAAAAACTTTGGAGTTTAAATTTAACTTTTAGTTCTGAAGAAGTTGTTTGAATGCTCTCAGGGACTGAGTCTGATGTAAACAACACCAAATCCCCAAGAGGCTCATTAAAATCTTTGTGCTGTGTCTTTGCTGCTGAGCTGGGTTGGGCTCCTGACACAGAAGGAGCTCCTGGAAACCAAGAGGAGGTCAGAAATACATTTCTTCTGAGGAGCAGCTTTTCTCCCAGCCCAGCTGGGCTGAGGGAATTGCCTGCAGGTACATGAGACCAATGAAGCAGACAGAGGCTCAAAGCAGCTGGAAGGACAATTTTGAGTTCATTCATGGAGAAACCTTCCCAGC
The DNA here is from genome assembly GCF_963513975.1 of Fringilla coelebs. Classification (NCBI taxonomy): domain Eukaryota; kingdom Metazoa; phylum Chordata; class Aves; order Passeriformes; family Fringillidae; genus Fringilla; species Fringilla coelebs. The sequence goes on from NW_028167583.1 coordinate 1,219,838, forward strand.
TTTTGATCCAGTCAGTCTGTGCCTGCAGGGATCTCCTAAAGCTGACCCAGGACAGAACTGATGTGACTGTAAGGATGGCTCTGCTGCCGTTTCTGCTTTGGGGGAGGATGTGCTCCTGAGCGGGGCTGCCCTGGGCACCCTCAAAGAGACAGGGCAGGACTGCTCCTGCTGCCAGGAACAGCTGCAAGGGGTGAAGTTGGGGCTGCAGCCAGGGCTGTCCTGCAGAGCAGGTCCTGCAGCCCTCAGGGCTCTTGGCCATGCCAGGGCATGTGCCACCTGCCAGGGGCAGCTCTCAGCCTGCCTGGCAGCTCCGCATGGATGGTGCAGAGGAGCTATGGGTGCAAGGAGTGACTCCTGCCAGGGCAGGTCCTGCAGGTGGAGAGGGTGCTGTCTGGGCTAGGGCTGCTCAGAGCTCCAGCTCATGCCCAGGTCATTCTTGAGGGGACTTTTCATGATCTCATTCAGGACAGGGGTTTCCTGCTTGGGTCTCTGCTTTCCTGAATCTATGCTCCCACTTTTCCCTGGCTCAGTTTGGTGGCAATGGAAACTCAGCTGTGCAGGGCAGAGCAGGGGCTGAGGCTCTCAAACCATCCCCTGAGTTTTCTTGGAAACCTCAGCAAGTGCCTGCACTTCCCCAGACTCCATATCCATGCTGCATCACCTTTCCATGGTTCCCAGGCTGGAGGAGCTGCTCTTTAATCCCTGCAGCCCTGAGCAGCTGCAGGGCAGGGCTGGCCTAGGGGCTGGGCTGGGCTCTGGCAGCTCTGGCAGGGAAGGAGCCCGGGGCCACAGGAGCAGCTCGGGCTGGCACAGCTCCAGTAGCAGAGCCGTGGGCAGGGAGGGAGGGAGGCAGTGCTGAGGGAAGCCCTGCTGCAGGGCAGATGTGGCACCTGCCAGCCCTTCCCTGCAGGGTAGACCCTGCCCTGAGCAGCACAGCTCTTGTGTCCCCTCCCAGCCAGCACAGCCCTCAGCCTGGGGGCTCGGGGCCCTCAGTCCCTCCTGGGCTGGCAGAACAGCTCCAGAGATGAAGGGCATCTCTCCAAGCCATGTGCCCATTCCCTGCTGACCAGGGCCTGAGGGCCACTGTCCTGCCCTGGTGCTGCCTGGCAGGGGCTGTGGCAAGGCTGGGCAGGGAAAGGCTTTTCCTCAAGCCTGGCTCTCTCTCCTTGCCTTGCCCAGGTGCCCCTGGCATTGCTGAGGGTCTCTCTGGAATGGCAGTTCCAGCTGCAGGGTCAGGCCCAGCCCTTGGGCTCCTTCTGTGCAGGCTGAGCACAGCAATGGGGTGTCCCAGCTCCCTGTGCCTGGGGAGCTCTGGGCAGGGCAGGCTGGGAGGCTGGTAATGAGCCCACTCTCCTCAAGCAGTGCCATGGACAGGACCCTTGATGTGTCCTCAGGAGGCGATCCAAGCTGTGAGCTGCCTCCAGGAGACTCTGGGGGACAGGAGTGTCCTTGGCCAGAGTAGGGCTGAGACTCTGAGAAAGGCTGAGCCAGTTTGCTCTGCTGTGGGTTCCTCTGCTCTCAGCTGTGTCAGGCTGATTTCCAGGGGAGCACAGGGACTGCCCTGGATCTCAGAAAGGGCAGCTGGGGACAGAGGGGAGGAAAAGAGCAGCTCCCCTCACCCTTCGTGAGTTGCAGCCACTGCTCTTGCATTGCACAGTTCTCTCTGATCTCCCTGGGCACAGCAGGAAACCATCTTAAACTGCCTTTGGCCATCACTGTTCCTTAGCCCTGGGACAGGAGATGCTGCTGAGCTCCTCTGCCTCAGGAGCAGTTTGGGCTGATGAAGGCCAAGCCCAGGACTGGCCCCATCCCCATTCCCATGACCCCAGTGCTGCAGAGCAGAGCTGATCCCTTGGTGTCCATGGGCAGAGCCCCTGCTCATCACAGCAATGGAGCCAGATCCCAGAAGAGCTCCAGGCTCGGGGCTGAAGGAAGGGCTCTGAGAAAAGGAAAATTGGTTGGCACAGAGCAGCAGGGGCAGGGCTGGGAGAAAGGGCTTGGACATTGCTCAGCAAAATGTCCTCAGATGTGTCACTGTGTCCTCCTTGACCAGGACTCCACGGGCAGAGGGAAGAAATGTCCAACAGCAGCTCCATCAGCCACTTCCTCCTGCTGGCATTAGCAGACACGCGGCAACTGCAGCTCCTGCACTTCTGCCTCTTGCTGGGCATCTCCCTGGCTGCCCTCCTGGGCAACGGCCTCATCATCAGTGCCATAGCCTGCGGCCACCACCTTGACACCCCCATGTTTTTCTTCCTGCTCAACCTGTCCCTCACTGACCTGGGCTCCATCTGCACCACTGTCCCCAAAGCCATGCACAATTCTCTCAGGGACACCACGGACATCTCCTACAAAGGATGTGCTGCACAGGTCCTTCTTTTTTATTTCTTCATCTCAGCAGAGTATTTCCTCCTGACCATCATGTGCTACGACCGCTATGTGTCCATCTGCAAACCCCTGCACTACGGGACCCTCCTGGGCAGCAGAGCTTGTGCCCACATGGCAGCAGCTGCCTGGGCCAGTGCCTTTCTCTATTCACTGCTGCACACGACCAATACATTTTCCCTGCCCCTGTGCCAGGGCAATGCCCTGGGCCAGTTCTTCTGTGAAATCCCCCCCAACCTCAAGCTCTCCTGCTCCAAATCCTACCTCAGGGAACCTGGGCTCCTTACAGTTAGTGTCTGTTTGGTATTTGGTTGCTTTGTTTTCATTGTTTTCTCTTATGTGCAGATCTTCAGGGCTGTGCTGAGGATACCCTCTGAGCCGGGACGGCAGAAAGCCTTTTCCACCTGCCTCCCTCACCTGGCTGTGGTCTCCCTGTTTGTCAGCACGGTCATGTTTGCCTACCTGAAGCCCCCCTCCATGTCCTCCCCATCCCTGGATCTGGCACTTTCTGTTCTGTACTCAGTGGTGCCTCCAGCCCTGAACCCCCTCATCTACAGCTTGAGGAACAAGGAGCTCAGGGCTGCAGTGTGGAGTCTGATGACTGGATGCTTTCAGAAACATTAAACTGCAGGCCAATTTCTGCAAATCACTTGTAATAAAACTCATCCTTCATACTTCTTGTACATTTCATTTTGGAGGTTTTTTATTTGTTTTACTTTTAAACTATAATCCATAAAGAAATGTCATTGTTTGTGCCATTGTTCATTTAGTTTCTCTCCACCTTTCCTGTGGCCACAGACTGTGTCAATGAGGGACTGTGCTCTCTGTGCCTTTAAAGGAAATAAAGGATCTCCCAGCAAAGTTTTCTGCAGAGATGCCCTTTCGTTGCCTTCTCTGGAGCTGCAGCAGCAATGTCTATGAGCAGAGCTGGGAGCAGATAGTGCTGGCACAGCAGCTGTGCCCAGCAGCAGCAGCACTTGGTGTTGCCAGTGCTTCTCCTGTGGCCCTGCCCCACTGCCCTGGTGGCCCTGGTGTTGCTGCAGGGCCTGAGTGCTCTCGGGGCCGGGCATAGTCCTGGGGTGGCAGTGCCAGGGCTGCAGCAGGGACAGGCCATGGGCACTGCTGGGGCAGTGCTGATGCCTCAGGCCAGTGCCTGGGGGCTCCAGGTGCCTTGCCCAGACTCTCTCAAGAACATGCCCAGGCAAGTGCTGAGCACAAAAAACCTCCGTGACCAGCCCCAGGGTGGCCATGGGCAGGCTGGGGGAAAACAGCATGGCTGGTGCTCTGCAAGGGCCCTTGGGGAGATGGGAAGAAGCAGCAGAGCAGGGGCTGATCCATCCCCAGTGCGCTGGACAGCCCAGGGCAGTGTCCCGGAGCATCCTCATGGAGCTGCCAACAGCATCCCCCCTCTGCAGCCCTGGCCTCACCCCCAGCTCACACAGGTGCCCCATCCTTGCAGGCACAGACACGGCAGCACTGGCTCAGGAGCACCTGTTTGCATTGCACAGAGCAGAGGGAGCACCCCCATGCTGTTGGTGTGGGGACATGAACCTGAGGGAGCACAAATGACATCAGCCCCTGGGGCCAGGAATGGCCTGGGAATGGCAGGGAAACCACTCAGCTTTGTCCCAGCCTCTGCATTCAGCCAGAAAGTGTGTTCCCATCAGCTGGGAGTTTCCTGTCCCACTGCAGATGCTGTTGCTCAGAGCCAGGGCTGCCTGGCAGCCACCCCCAAACTGCCCTGAGCATTTCCTTTGCTTCACATCTGCTTTCTTTCCTCTCCCCTGGTGTTAAAAGAAAAGTCACCATTTAAGGAGAAATACACCGTTTAAGGAAATACTCCATTTAAGGAATGTAGTCACCATTTGAGGAGGCGAAGGGGAGACGTGCACATCTTAGGGGTGATGATCATTAGTCTCCAATTTATTGATCAGGTTACATACTTTTATAATAGTGTTAATAAGCTCATACATATTCTGTAACCTAAGCATTCTATTCGTTAAGCTAAACATCAACTCTTCTTCATTTTTTCAGTCTTGCATTCCACTTTCCCACGTCTCTCTGACTCCTTGTTATCACATTTAGAGATGCCCAAGGACACAGTATTTTCGCAGGTGCAAGAACTCAGATCAGAAGGCTAAACACAGTACTTTTCCAGCTTCTAATAATTAGCATTCCCACATATCCCCTGTTTTCTTTTAAATAAGCAAAGCTTCATCAGTTAATTACACTACACTCTCTAAAATATAAAAATAAGCAATTCTAATAACTATTATAAACAATATTTCTTAACTAATAAAGTTTTCTATTATAAGGAATTTAAGCTAGGGAGACAAACTGACAAAACTTATTACAATCTATAAGATATGCTACGAAATAAACGCAAAAAAAAAATTTTATGCAGTTACAAAGCTTAAACAAAACTTAGGTGTGCTGACACAACTTATAAAAATAAGCTAAAAGAGCAACATGTGTGCAAGTTTTGTCTGCATTGATTGTTTGATACAAATGCTTCCAATTATCTTTTATAATTAAAGTTTCTCTGATGTTCGTGGTGACACCTTGCACACAAGTATAAAATAAACATCCAACATAAATCTATTCAACATCACTTAAACTTAAAAACACTTAGACTTAAAACACTTAGACTTAAAACACTTAGACCTAAAACACTTAGAATACTTAAACTTTAAATACTTAAACTTAAAATACTTAAACTTAACAGAACTTAAACTTATCAGATTTTCAAATCAACAAAACTTATATGTGACGTCACTTAAATCTAACAGAACTTAACAGAATTCAATTGACTTTAAATTTTACATAACTTAAACTTAATATAAATTAAACATAACAAAATGTAACTTCACTTGAACTTAATAACACTTAAATTAACAAAAATGAAACTTAACAGCACTTAAACCTATCAAAACATAAATTTAAAAACACTTAACTTTAAGAGTATTTAACATTTAATAGCACTTAATAGACAATTTAACTTAAACTATTTAACAACAAATAAAATTTACTATAGAAATAAAATATAAAATTTACTATAACTTACTTACAGGCCTGACTCTAAAATATTAATCTAAAACAACTCTCTTCATGTGTTTGTTTTAGCATTTTTAGACTTGTGTGCACACAAACATAAGAAATTTGTTCAAGGTATACCTGTAGAAAAGATTTCTTTGAATTCAGTGTTTGCTTGTTACATTTACCACATCTAAATAAGGCTTAAAAAATACAAAAACATACTTATTGTATCTTATTTATACAATTGCTTTAACAAATCTCTAACATTTTTTAAACTTTTCAAAATACAATTTCAGAGTTTGGTGTTCCACCAACTGAGCTATCCAGGCTTTTAATGTTCAGAGTCCATGCTAATCTTTCTTTTACAGTCTCTGTAAGGAAAAACAAAAGGGTTTTTTAATCGAGATGAGGAATGTCCTGATAGCAATGCTCCTTGGTGTTGTTTATTTATCATCACTGGTGTTTTAACTGCAGTAGGGATCCTTTTGTGGTTCTTTGTGGAAAAGAGTCACATTTATTCTGGCTATTAGGTCTAACGCTGAAGCTTTCGCCGGCGGCAGGGTGGAGGGGCGGGGGGAAGTAGTCACGCTGGGAAGCTGTTTAGGTCCCGGGGCCGTCGCTTGACCTGTTGTGGTGTGCAATGGGTTAACTCAGCTCCTGCCGCAGCAGCACGGCACTCTGGCGGCGCGAGTTGCGGCCCCCGCGGGGGAGCCCCCCCGCGCCGCGCCGCTCCCTCTTTGCTCTGTCGCTGCCGCCGCCTCAGGCACCAGCAGGGGACCCCGGGCCCCGCCGCGGGACTCGCTCGCCGCTGCGCCCCGCACACCCAGCCCCGCCGGCGCGCACCGCACCGCGGGCACAGCGCCGCCTGCCCCGCTCGGGCTCCGTGGCTGTTTGTATTTGTTACGAGCCGCTGCTTCAGGAGAGCCGTGAGCCACCAACAGCCGAGCCGCGGCTGCCGTTTCCACGTGAGCACAGCCGCTGACTTACAACTCTATATGCATTTCAAAGGCTCGATGTAAATTCCTACCAATTAGTCTAAAACAACAACAAGTCCCAAACATGCTAGCAACTTAGCGTCCGACGCAGCAAACTCTTTAACTCTCACCTGGACACACTGCTGCTTGCAGTCTGTTTAAAGCACAGTCCATTGAGGATGCCAGGCTCAAACTAAGGTTTTTGCTGGTTGCTGGGTGTTAACAGTGCTCCAAAAACAACAGCGGGGACCATGCGCTCCGGAACCAAGCACGCCAGAAGTGGCTGCAGGAGCCGCGCGCACCGACAAACTGCGGAAGCCTTTTCCCCAAGTTTATAGCCTATAGTCCGCTTTTCTACGCTGCTTGTTGATAACCTCATCATTTCCTTTCTCTATGGCTTTTCTGGCCAGCTCAGCCCAAGCTGTACGGCGTTCCCTTGCAATAGCTTCTGCTAGGTTGTTTTCTGCCTCAGGGATTAGCTCATTGTGAACTACCCTCCATAATTTACTTAACTTCTTGGCAGTTTTACTGTCGTCCAAAGTGGCCTCCCATAATAAATCACCAAATTCACACCATCCCGTTAACTCGTAAACCGTATGGGGCTTAATAAAAACTCCCTTAGCATATCCATAGGTCAAAAACCCTTGTAGATTCTCCATTCCCCTAACCTGCCGTTTTTGTAAAAAGGCAGTAAATAAATCATATGCTGCTTGCCTTTCCATACCTACAATCGTCAGCGCTGTTGCAGCTCTTCAAGGTCACCGTGCAGCACGTATCAATCAACCTTGTCTATACAACACTTGAGGCCCGGCGCGTCCAACTCATATCACTTTGTCCCCCTTTTTCCTTTCTCCGCGCTTATTGCCGTCCTGGCTGCTTTCAGGACTTGACACGGTTCTTTATCCCTACGTGGTGCGTCTCAGGATCACGTTCGGGGATCACCATTTGTCGGGATAAAGGGAAGACGTGCACATCTTAGGGGTGATGATCATTGGTCTCCACTTTATTGATCAGGTTACATACTTTTATAATAGTGTTAATAAGCTCATACATATTCTGTAACCTAAGCATTCTATTCGTTAAGCTAAACATCAACTCTTCTTCATTTTTTCAGTCTTGCATTCCACTTTCCCACGTCTCTCTGACTCTTTGTTATCACATTTAGAGATGTCCAAGGACACAGTATTTTTGCAGGTGCAAGAACTCAGATCAGAAGGCTAAACACAGTACTTTTCCAGCTTCTAATAATTAGCATTCCCACACAAGTGCCCATGGCCAAAACTGGGGTTCCAACTCCAAAGCTCTGTACATCCTAGGATTGCTCCCATGTGAAAACTGTCACAAAAGACAGGCCTTGCTTCCCTTGGCCTCTTGGGGGCTGCCTGTCACCTGCTTTCCAAACACTGGGGCTCTCAGATTTCCTTCCTATGGAAAAGAACTGTCCTTCTTCTCAAGGTGTCCATGGTCAAAATTGAGATTCCTCCACAGAAATTCCCTATATGCAGGGATTCTTCCATGACGAAAGCTGCCAGAACAAACAAGACTGGCTGGCTTGGCCACCAAGGAGCTACGTCTCTCGTCTTCTCCATTTGAAACACTTGAGCTCTTTGCTTTCCTTCCTATGGAAAAGAACTAACTTTCTCTTCTGGGTGTCCATGCCTGAAATTGGGATTCCACCTCTAAAATTCTGTATATCCAAGGGTTGCTCCCAGACAAAATCTGCCAGTGCCATAAAGTCTGGCTGGCATTGGCCTCTGGTAACTGCCCCTGCAACACTGGGGCTCGTTCTTTCCTTCCCATGGAGATCACTGGGGCACTGTGGGGACCTCATGGAACCAAGGGGATCATTGTGGCACCACTGGAGCCCATGGAACCAAGGGGCCATGGTGACACAGTGGGGCTTCATGGAACCCAGAGACCATTATGGCTCTGTGGGGCCTGATGGAACCATGGAGACCATTGTGACCCTTCAGGGCCTGGTGTCACCAAGGGGGCATTATGGCACCTCAGGGCCTGATGGAAGCAAGGGACCACTGGGACACTGTGGGGCCCCATGGAACCGAGGGAACATGGAGCAGGTCTACCTGACAGGTCTGGCTGATGTTGGGATACAAGGGCTACCTCTCATCAGCTCCTGGAGCACTGGGGCTCTGTGCTTTCCTTGCTATGGAAAGGAACTATCTGTCTTTTCAGATGCCCATTGCCAAAACTGGTACTCTTCTGAAAAATTTCCTAAATGCAAAGGTATGCATTAGAAAAAAAACCTGCCAGCTCTGGCTGGCCGTGGCCTCTGGTGATCACTTCTCCTCTTCCCCTGAAACACTGGGGTCCTGCTCCTTCCTTCCTATGGAAAAGAACCAGAGTTCATGTCAAGGGGCCATGGCCAAAATTAGAATTTGGCCTCCCAAATTCCATATATCCAAGGTTTGCTCCCAGACAAAAGTAGCCAGGACAGACGGGTCAGGTTGGCCTTGTCCTCTGATGACTTTCTTAGACTATGAGCTGAATGTTTTAATTTGGAAACACCTTGGAGAGGTCCCAGAGATCTACCAAGGAGGGGTTTTGAGGCCTCAGGCACATGACCATTACACATTGAAATAAATAGGGCAGGAGATCTTTCTCCTTTTTAATGCCTTTATTAAAAGTGATCAGCTCCAGTGGAAAGGCCTGACAAGTCTGCGGAGCCCCTGCCGCCGCTCCAAGGAGTGACCTGGAGAAGGAGGAAAGTGCAGCTCAGTCCACTAGGAGGCAGAGCTGGGGGTCCAATCCTCACGAGAGTAATGGAGATACACCCCGTGTTCCCTTTTTTGGTTCGCCTTTCAGAGTCCCTGGCTCTGCCTGACATCTTCCTGGCCAGGGCGAGGGGCGACAAAGGTTTTCAGCATCTCTGCAGGCTCTGGACTTTTTTCCCCTGATATCCAGACTTCACCTCGATCCCCTAATTCTGGGTTGGCTCATTGTTTCGGGAGGTTTATTGATGAGTTTGGTGGGGTTATACCCCGTTGCATCCTGGCTCCGAGGTTATTTTGGATATTGCATATACCCCTGAGGTCCCCTCCCTTTCCACCATCAGCGGGGGGGGGGGGGGTGGGGGGTGGGGGTTGGGGGGTGCCATCCTGCTGGCAGCAGGAGAGGGTGGTACTGACAATAGGAGAATTCTCAACAATAGAGAGTTAATTACCAACTCTTAACAGGTGATTACAACATGCAGCTAACAAAAGAACTCTCCCCAGCCAGCAATCAGCTCCCAACTTAAATTATAACTCTGCAACCCTTTTTAAAAAATGGGTAACTTTTTTTACTCATTCCAGTCCCCCCTCTTTTTCTTTGATCGAGCTTAAACTTAAACTCGCATCAACTTTCAATTTCTGACTCACGAGCATCGAATTTCTTTAATTTTTTGTATTGATTATAAATTTCTTGAGCACTCTGGTAATCATGGTTACTTAACTTTGTTACTTTTCTTGGTTTCTTCAGGTTAAATTTTTTTGAGATCTTTAGGGTGGTCTGCATGGCAGATATTACTATTTTAATGTAGCAGGGATGTAAACATAGTAAAAAGAGCAATCCTCCAAGTATACACACAGTGGGGAAAGCTACTTTTTCCCATAAATCCTTTTTGAAAGTCCATAGGTTATCCCACTAACTGGATTCAAGTGTAGGAGTCTGTTCTTGGTTGTTTACATATGCTAGTTTTTTAATTTCGTTTGAGATGTTTCTAATGATTGCACTCTTTATCTCTAATACTGCCTGGAACCTGATGATTCTGTTTAACATAGATATCGGGGTCTGAACCTGGCCCTTACAATTTTGGATTCTCCCAATTTCTATTGCACTTTGCTTTTTCTGTTTGGTTTCTCCGAAATCTTTGTATATAGGAACTCCTAGACTTCATCCAGATTCATTGGGTAATAAAAAGAAAGCTGGTTTTATCATTCCAGTGGTGCAACTGCCAGACCAGTCTCCTGACAATTTAGTGTATACTGTAGTACCAGAGATCAAAGCCAGGTGTTTAGGGCTCTCCCAAAATACGTTCTTAGTTTCTGTTGGGCATTCCCAATATTTCACAGTTCTTTCATTTTCCAGAAGGGTTTTATCCCTTTTTCAGTACACTCATAAAGTTCATATACTTCATGGTAGATAAAGTTGTTCCTTTCTTTTTCCTCAACAGACCCAAATGTATTTGGATCTCTTGGGATCCACCAGGTAGCAGAGTTCTTTACTGCTAAATAGCTTTTACAAACCATCCTTCTTACTGCTTTTACCATCTCCTTTAATTTGACTAGATTTTCCAAGCTTGTTTCAGTAGCATCACGTTCAAAGTGCAACCAGGCTTCTCCCACAGGGCACTGTCCCAGGAGTTGCTGCCTAAAAGTGGCGGTATTCCAGGCCATCCAATACATTTTCTCCTCCTTTTGACAAAAGACCAATTGGGAGAGGTTAACACAACTAGGGTCAAAATTGGTGTGGACTCTCAACAAGGAACTTACTTCTTCTTCTTCATAGAGGGGTTGGTAGCACTTACTGCACGGCTCTCTCGGGCTCCCCAGAGCACCACCAGCAATGAAAGCCATCATTACTAACCTTCCCAAGAGTCCAGTATAGGTCATCTTACACAGCCTGCCCACCTGGCGTTGCTTCTTGGGGATTTTACTTAGAAGAAGTTTTTAAGCCCTTTAGAGTCTCTTTTACCCACTTCTCTGGTTAAACCTTTCTTGGTCTGTCCTTACTAATTTGGTCTATCCCGGGGAGGGTACTCTGTAGAAGATTAACCTGGAGTCTTTGGTACTAAGTTGGGGGAGCTCAACCAGAATTACTTATTAACAGTCTTTTAACTTTTTACAAACTTCTTTTAAACACAGAACTGTCTTACAACACTTTTAGATATGTTATGGTTCTGATACCAAACTCTTTTCCTATACAGTTCATCAGTCTTTTTGACTCTTCCTTTTGAGAGTCAACTTTAAGTCTTTCAGTCCTTTTATAATGGTATACCCAGGTGAATTAACTTGTGATGTGGTTGAATCTTGCCCAGTGCCTGGAGGTGAGAGTGGTGTGGAAGCTGGTCCAATGCCAGAGGAAGAAGCTGATGTTGAATCTGGTCCCGTACCTCAGGGTGAGACTTGCCCTTTTATTCTCGTAATGTGAGTCCAACCCTTTTCTCTGGTCTGCACAGCTGAATTAGTGATGAGGAGTACCTGAAAGGGGCCTTCAAATTTAGGCATTAATGCTCCAGTATTCCATGATTTTATCAAAACTCAATCTTCTGGGTTAATGTTATGAACTTTCCGGTAGCCTCTTCTCCTTCCAGATAGTCTCCTGTGCTATAGGGTGTTAACAAGAATGGCAGTCCAAACATCATTTCGTAGGGTGAAATCCCTATGTCAGACTGAGGTCTTGTTCTGATCTGCAAAAGCGCTAGGGGCAAACACTTTAGCCAATTCATTTTTGTTTCTTCGATCAATTTATTCAATACATTTTTGAGAGTTTTTTTCATCCGCTCCACCCTCCCAGAACTCTGGGGGTGCCATGGAGTATGTAATCTCCATTCTGTTCCTAAGGCTTTGATTATATTTTGCAATCTTTGGGCCACAAAATGTGGACCTTGGTCTGAGTCTACGGTGTTCACCATTCCATATCTGGGGATAATGTTCTCCAGGATTACTCTTGCCACGACTTGGGCTGTTTCCCTTCTAGTTGGGAAGGCTTCTACCCAATGAGTGAGATGATCTACTATCACAAGTAAATATTTGTATCCCTGCACTGGGGGCATCTCAGTGAAATCTATCTGTGTGCCTTGGAAAGATCTTAGAGCTAATTCCCTCCCTCCAGGTGCTACCTTTCTCATGACCTTCTGGTTCACTTTTTGACAAATGAAACACCCCTTTGTAATTTCTTTTGCTAGGCCATATACACCTATGCATAGGTTATTTCGTAGGAAATGATCACATAATCCTTGGACTCCCCAGTGGGTTAATTTATGTAGTTCTGTTAGCACTGTCCGAGCAGGTGCTTTGTTTAAAAACACCCATCCATCTGAGGTTAACCACTCCCCTCATTGCCCTTGGTGTAACTTTAAATCTTTTATAGCCTCTAATTCTTTTTCACTAAATATGGGTTCTTATCTTCTTTCTCCCTCCTTGGATGTGGTTTCTGCTTTAAAAACTCTCACTGGATCCCCTGGTTCTAAAGCTGCTTCCTTTGCTATCCAATCAGCCAGTCGGTTTCCTCTAACTTCAAGACTATCTTGTCTTTGGTGCCCTTTTATGTGGACTACTGCTATTTCTGTTGGTTTCTGTAGAGCTTCTAATACTGACCTGACCAGGCTCTCATGGGCTAAGCTTTTTCCTTTTTAGCTTAGATATCCACTCTCCTCCCATATTTTCCCAAATGTGTGAACTATCCCAAATGCATATTGGGAATCTGGATAAATGGTTCCCCAGTCTCCCTCCAGTAAGTCTAATCCTCTATTCAGGGCATGTATTTCACAACTTTGGGCTGACCAGTTTGGTGGTAGTTTCCCTTTTTCCTCAATTTGTGAAGTTTCTCCATCTATAATGGCATAACCTGAGGCCCTTTTTCCATCTATTACCCTTGAAGAGCCATCTATAAACAAGATCCTCTCAGTTGCTAGAGGCTGATTTTCTAAATCTTCTCTTACTTTTGTTTGGAGGTTAATCAATTCAAGGCAATCATGTTCTAAATTCTCTATAGGCTCTCCCATTAGGAATTGTGCTGGATTGAGGACATTGGATGTGATAAATTCTAAGTCATCTGTGTTCATTACTATTACTTCGTATTTCAATATTCTTTCATAGGCTAGCCACTGCTGAGCCCTCTGACTAAGCACTGTTTTAAGGTCGTGAGGAGTATGTACTTTAATTTTTCTTTGTAAGTACTTTAATTTTTCCTTGTAAGGTCAATTTTTGGGTCTCCTCTGTCAGGACAGCAGTCGCTGCTACTGCTTGTATACAAACCGGCCAGCCTCTAGCCACTGGATCTAACAATTTGGAGATGTAAGCTATAGGTTTTCTGCAGCCTCCCCACTCTTGAGTTAGTACACCATAAGCTATACCCCCTTCAGCACTCACAAACAGGTCAAAGCCCTTTCTGAGGTATGGTAAACTTAAAACTGGGGCAGAAGACAATTTGTCTTTTAAGCTCTACAGTTGTTGGTCATCTTCAGCTGTCCAAATTAGGGGATCTGGAGCTACTAATTTATTGTATAAAAATTTTACACTTTGCGTGTATTGATCTAACCATAACTTACAATATTCGAACAGGCCCAGGAGTTTTCTCACATCTCTTTTTGGTTTTGGAGCTGGGAGAGATAAAATACCTGAAATTCTGCCAGGGCTTAACTTCTTATATCCCACTCCTATTATGTGCCCAAGATATGTTACTTATGATTGCACGAACTCTAGCTTTTCTTGGGAAACTTTTAGTCCTTTTTCTCCCAGAAAATTCAAAAGCTTAATGCTAGTTGTTCTGACCTGATCTTTTCCCTTCCCTGACACCATCAGGTCATCAACATACTGCAGGATCTGTACTTCCTCTTCAGGAACAAACTCTTCTAACAAACCCACCAGGGCTTGTCCAAAGAGGTTTGGGGATTCAGTGAACCCTTGTGGTAATCAGGTCCACCTTAGCTGTTGTCTCCTTTTCGTACTTGGGTCCTCCCATTCAAAAGCAAACCAATTCCTACATTCTGTTGCCAGAGGACATGCCCAGAAAGTGTTCTTCAAATCTATAACAGTGAACCAAGCATGTTCTCTTGAATTTTTGTTAGAAGACTATACGGATTGGGCACAACTGGATGTCTAGCAATGGTCCTTTTGTTGACCTCCCTCAGATCTTGTACCAGCCTGTACTTCCCTTCAGCTTTCTTAACTGCCAGTATAGGGGTGTTGTGCGGTGACATACGGGGTTCTAAAATTCCTTCCTGCAACAGTTGTTCAATAACTACAGCAAGCCCTTTCTTTCCTTCTAGGGAAATTGGATACTGTTTAACCCGTATGGGTGAAGTATCATCCTGCATTTTTATTGTTATCGGTTGAATGTCCAATAAGCCCCTTCAGCCCACACCTCGGGGTTTATCTCTGCGACATCTCCTTGGGATAACTTCATTATCTGTTCCACCATCCTCCCTTCTCTTGGGACAATCCCAACCCCCAAATGAACTTGCAGATCTCTTCCTAACAAACTTTTTTCTAGCTTAGGTAGATAAATAAAATTAGCTTCACACTGTCTTGAGTTTCCGATTATTTTTACATCTTCAATCACTGATGCTCTAAATAGTTTCCCTTCAGCCTCTAACACTTCACAAAATTTTCTCCCAGTTACCATACCATCTGGTACTTTGCTGAGACAAGACTTATCTGCTCCTGTATCAACCAAAAATTCAAATTCTTCATTTAGGGGTCCCACCTCAACATTTACCAAGGGCTCTTCTAGATATTGCATTGGGTCCCCTAAAGTATAGAGCCCTTGACACCCCTAATCATCACCTCTAAGAATCCTCTGTAAGTCATCTTGTTCCCTGGCTATTGCCTCATCAATACTGAGCTTTCTACAAAACTTCCTAATGTGTCCGGTCTCTCTGCAATAACAGCAGCGCCTTTCACTCCAAGGGACTTGAGGTCTCTCCATTCCTCTAGTACCTAATGGTACTGGCCTATCCTTGCCTCCTCCTGGTGGTGGACCCACCCATTCTATTGTTACCTCAGATCGTGGGATAGAGTTGCTTGCCCCCACACTTTCTCTACCTACAGCAACCATGATCCTAGCCTTGGCCTTTGCTCTTCCTTCTTCGGTCCTTAAATACACCTTCAATGCTTCTCTCAATAACTCATTAATGTCTTTCTCTTGCCAATCTTCAATCTTTTCCAGTTTTCTCCGTATATCGGGCCAAGATTTGGTAACAAACTGGACTTTTAGTAACACTTGACCTTCTGTGGTGTCTGGGTCTATTTTGAAATACAGTTGAAGTTCTGCTTTAGGCGATTAAGCCAAGTAGCAGGAGTTTCATCCTTCTGTTGTGCACCCTCAAATGCCAACTTGGTATTAGTTCCCTTGGGAACTGACTCTTTGATCCCCCGAATTATCAAAGACCTATATTCCATCATGGCCTTCCTCCCTTCCTCCTGATTACGGTTCCAGCTGGGATCCATTAGTGGCAATTTCTGTTCACCTGATGGCCCTTGGGGTTCTGGATGGTTATCTTTCTCCCAAATTCTTATGCCAGCAGCCCTAATCATCCAGACCTCTTCTGGGGAGAATAATATATTCAGAATGGAATTAATTTCCCCCCAAGTGTAGGTATTTGGACCTAAGAATTGATCCACTTGGTTGGCAATGGCCACTGGGTCCTCAACTAAATTCCCTAACTCCTTCTTGAATCCTCTCACCTCAGAAGTGGTTAGAGGAGTGTTCACAAAGCCAACACCTCCTGCTACTCCTTCCATAGGAACTTCCCTGAGGGGAAAAAGTCTCTCTGCCTTGCAGGTCCTGGATCGGGTACTGCAGTATGGCCCATCTTCAGACACCAAACTACTAATCTGAGAGAAATCAGGATTACCCTGAACCTTCTGCAGGTCAGCAGGAGAATTTGGTGATAACAGTTTACCAGGCAAGGACGCATTTGTGTCCCAACTAGGAGGAGGTAAAGGGACAGATATAGGTGGAGGAGAAGAGCCTGAATGCATACTATGTGAAGCTGGAGAAGGGGTGGAGAGTGCAACAGGGGGAGTAGGCACTTGTGGTGGTGCAGAAGGAACTGGAGGAGCCGAAGAGGGTGGTGAGGGAGTGGTTACCAGGGGAGATACCGGGTCCATCATAGAGGAAGCCAAAGGGGTAGAAGAAGGAACTAGAGGAGGTGGTAATGAGATGGCAGCTGGGGGAAAGAGCAGATCTGCCATTTGAGGTGTCCGAGGAAGACAATTATAAAGTGGAGGGGCGTCAGGAGGCAAATAATCCAGGGGGTCCCATCTTTTACTAATTCCAGCATCCCCTCCTTCATTCACCTCTTTCTTCCTCTGCACTTTACAAATTCACACACCTTCATCCCCAATAGCACTCTTTACCAGCAAACTACATACAATAATTGCTCAGGATTGGTATCCTCCCCAGCTGTCAGATAGTGACTTAGTTGTTAACACATCCACTTGTCCCTTGTCCCACACCAAGGCCATCCTCCTTGCACCTCTAACTCTGGCCAGACTTCTACACAGTAGTGGATCATCTTAACCGTATCTAATTCTTCTGTGGCCTCTATAGAATCCCATCTCTCTAACAGTTCCCCTAAGGGACTATGGGGAGGTATATTCCTCAGTCTCTTGCCTGTCTTCTTACTATTACATCCTCCCATTTTTCGGGTCTCAGCAGAAAAAAATCCCAAAGGTGCCTCTACTGACAGGTAATCTCAAGAAAAATCTTGTTTGAGGAGCTTCAGCCTCCTCCACCGAATTTCAGATTTGCCTGATTGCTCAGGACTTTACACTAAAACAACTGCCTGATCTCTCGATTGCCGAACTTTACCAATGTCAGGTCTTACATCTATTGGGACTTAAAACGAAACCCCGGTGTAAGAGCCCAATTTGTGCCTGACTTCCCTCTGTCAGGAAAAACAGCTGCCTGATTTCTCTTATGTATCAGGACTTAAAAACCCCAGCCTCCTTCACCAGGATTTGTGCCTGACTCCCTTTGTCAGGATTTAATTTGCCTGCAGGGCTTGTGAGCTTGCTCAAATCCTTCTCGAGACTTGCAGTTTGCCTGACTTCCCTTGTCAGGACTTTTGGGTTACGTGCCACTCACACCCAGATCTTCCTCCGCACACTCGGAGCGGGAGGGGGGCCCTCTCTTCCCCTTAGGAGGCGACTCAGTCATGCTAATTCCACTTGCTTCCCTCCGTTCCCAGCTGGCCCCCTTGCAGGAGTCCGCTACCACGGTACTGGGATGTCCACTCTAATTCCGAGGATCCAAGCTGCTGGCCCTCATCTTACTCACACACACTCTCATTCACCCCCACTCCCGCCTCCGGATATTTCTCACCAACCCAGCGCTCCTCTGCATCACTGGTCCCGAGCTGATCTTCTCTGGTCCTGAATAGCCAGCTGTCCCAGAGGTCCTAGGGTGGGCGGCCATCCCAGTCCCGGTGTCCTCTTCAGGCGTGGCTATCCTGAACAAGCCCCCAGCTGAAATAAATAGGGCAAGGAGATCTTTCTCCTTTTTAATGCCTTTATTAAAAGTGATCAGCTCAGGTGGAAAGGCCTGACAGGTCCACAATCCCCCTGCCACCGCTCCCAGGAGTGACTCGGAGGAGGAGGAAAGTGCAGCTCAGTCCACTTGGAGGAAGAGCTGGGGGTCCCATCCTCACGAGAGTAATGGAGATATACCCTGTGTTCCACTTTCTTGGTTTGCCGTCCAGGGTCCTGGCTGCGACTGACATTTTTTAAGGTTACAGTAAGGGGCAACCAAGGTTTTGAGCATCTCTGCAGGCTCTAGATCTTGTCCCTGATATCCAGGTATCACCTCGATCTCCTAATTCTGGGTTGGCTCATTGCTTTAGGGGTCTTTTCCTGGATTTGATGGGGGTCCTGTCTCATTGCATTCCGGGTTCAAGGTTACTTTGCATATACACCAATGTCTCCCCTCCCTCACCATCAGAGAAGACCCATCCACCCACCTGGCCACAGGCAAGGTAGTACTGACAAAAAAGGGGAATTCTCAACAATAGAAAGTAAACGACCAACTCTTAACAGGTGATTACAACATGCAGCTAACAAAGAATGCTCTCTGGCCAGCAATCAGCTCCCAACTCAACTTAAAACTCTGCAACCCTTTTTTAAAAAATGGGTAACTCTTTTTTTACTCATAACAGTCTTGACACAGCTTGGCCCCAATTAGCCAGTGAATCAAACAACTCACAGCAGAAACCAATGAAACAACCATTTGTTGGTAATCAATCTCCAAACACATTCCAAAGGAGCAAAACACAGGAGAAACAAATTAGATAACTATGGTTTTCCTTTTTCCCTGAGGCTTCTCAGCTTCTCAGGAGAAAAATCCTGGGCAAAGGGATTTTTCCAGAAAATGTGAATGCCACATGCAGGCACATAGATGAGCAACATGAAGACACCGAGGTCAGTGGAGTCCCAGATGGGTGGGATGAGGAAATGCATTGATCTTGGGGTTGAAATCCTCTTGTAAAGCTATGGAGAAGGACATAATTGGTACATCAGACTCTCTTTTTCCCTATAATGCATTGAAAAGTATGGGGTGATGACTTGTTCAGCCAAGGCCTCCATGCAAAAGTGAACAAATGTTGAAGTAGCTTTGACTCCATGAGTAGTTTGTACAGAGAAAGAGAGTGGTGCGACCCTGTGCCCTCACAGAGAGAAGAAGAAGATCTCTCCTCCCAGAGATGAAGACGATTTCAAAAATAGATGAAGAGAATCTTTTCTTCTAAACAGATCATCTTTAAACTAATACTGCGTAAGCTGTCATGGCCCATAAACACAGCTGTGGGAAAGGCTGGAAAAAATGGGAGGGACATCACGATTGCAGATTTTCTGGGCAGCTGATAATCATGGGAATTGAGAGCCATGAGAGAGCGGTTTTCTTGTAGAGAACTTTCCATAGCATGAAAGAGAGACTTCTCTCCCTAAGTGAACTGAAGAAAGACTATTCTAGAGGTAGTAAACTGACTGAAAAATTTAGGTTTTCTCTCTTTATATTGTCAGTAAGAAAAATTTTTGATGAACTGCATAAGAGCAGAGGGAAATCAAGGCAGAGACATGGTTTGTCAGGATATGCTTGATCCTAATGAGCCCCAAGGTGCATTTGGAGCTGAGCCCTTGAACCTCAAGGCCTGACAGGAGATTGCACAAACTTTTCCAGGAGTCAAAGTCAGGAGAAAACCCCAAACTGTCTCAAAGCATGAATGGGTCCCACTGAGGTCCACTCCCAATACAGGCTCCTCATGGAGTCTTTGGAGAAGAGAATTGGAGGCCAGGATAGCACAAAAATTTCTCAGAGACTCAGTGTGGAAAGGAAAATCCAAAAGTACCTTAAACATCTTCAGTAACTCAAAGTAATAATGAGCCCCAATGAGTGTCACTACAAAGCTCTCAAGGGACTCCTTAAAGCATATAACTGGGGCCATGATTGCACAAACCTCTCACAGAGTCTGGATCAAAAGGGAAAAACCAAGTAGCTTAAAAGAACTGAAGTACCTTGAAGCATTAATGAGCCCCACTGAGTGTTGTTACTGACAAAGCCTCTCCAGGGACTAATTACAGCAGATAATTGGAGGCCATGATTGCAGAGACCTCTCAGAGAAGCCAAGGCAAAAGCCAAACCTTAAGTCCTTTGAAAATCCTGCAATCCCTGGGAGCATTCAGGAACCCCCAGGGCCATTCCTGAGCAAGGCTCCCCAGGGACTCCTTCCAGCAGATCCTTGTGGCCACTTCGATGTGGGCTAGGGGGGGATGCTGAGGGCAGGACAAGGGGGTGACAGTGCCCAGCCTGGCTGGGGCTGTGCCAGGAGGCCCCAGTGCCTCAGGACAAGGTGTCTCCTCACAGCCCTTGGTGGCACACATCCTGCTGTGCCCCAGGGCACCAAGACTTGGCTTCTCTTTGTCCCCACCTGTCATCACTGCCTCCAGTTCTCTGCTCTGCCTGGGGCCTGGGGACACTTTCTCAGTCATGTCTTTAAGTGGGAGCCATTAAAAGTCCAAGAAACTTTGGAGTGTGATTCTGACTTGGAGTTCTGGAGAGGTTTCTTCAGCTCCCTCTCAGGGACTGATGTTCAGGGCCTCAGCACAAAGCCCCAGAGGCTCATTAAAATCCTTGTGCTGTGTCTGTGCTGCTGAGCTCCTGGCACAGAGGCAGCTCCTGGTAACCAAGAAGAGCTTCAAAAGCACATTTCTCTTGGTGAGCAGCTCTTCTCCCAGCTCAGCAGGGCTGGGGCACTGCCTGCAGCCACTGCGGGCACAGCGCAGAGGCACAGAGAGCTCAAATCAGTCAGGGCTGGGAAGGTGCTGAGAAGTGCCTGGGGCACAATCACTGCCAGCCCTTGGCACAGGAACCTCTGGCTGCAGGACAGTGCAGCTGCAGCTCCTGCAGTGATCTCCTACAGCTGGAACATCCCAATGCCTACAGACTCTGTGAGTACAACTCTGGGTATTTTTGCTGCAGGGGAGATAAAATTTTCATGAAGCTCTGACATGGTGAGGGCTTCTGATCAGTCCTAGCATATTTCCAAGACAAGGATTTTGACTTGAAGTTGAGGAACTTTCCCAAAACTTGGTATTCATTTTCCTACTACTGGAGAATAGCAGGGAAGTGAGATAAATATTAAAGGTTGAATATGAATTAATTATGAATACTGACAAGTGCCTGAGACATCCAACTGTTATTTTAGTGATCAATAGGTTCATAAGAGATCCCTAATGTGCTTTCAGCAACCCTGCCCGTGGACAGCACCAGCATCACTTTTGCACTTAATTATTAGGTTCAGTCAGAGCTGTCCTTTCTCCAAGCTGCAAAGAGAACTTTCCCCCAGCCAGTGCCCTGCAAACAGGCAGGGTTCTGTCAGGCCAAGGAGAGTGCATGGACATCTGGGGTCTGTGAGTGATAGCACAGAGAGATCAGACATAGGGAAACACCTGCAGAAGGAAAATCTCCAGAAAGCAGAGAGAGGATCAGACAATGAGAGAAAACAAAACCAGAAATGCTGTGGTTGGGAGAGTTGAGAGATCCCTACAGGATCCCCTCCAGTGCAGCCCCTCCGTCTGAACAAGGCCCCTCTCTGCTGTGCCCCCAGCCAAGCCTGCGCCCTCAGGGCTGGGGCTCCAAGGTGTGCAGCCCCTCCTGGGCAGGCAGCTGCAGCAGAGCCGTGGGGCAGCTCTGCAGCCCCAGGCCCAGTTCCCTCTGCAGAGCACAGGGCTGGGACCAGCTGCCCGGCCCTGGGGGCTTTGGCAGGGGGCACAGCTGGCTCAGGGTGACGCTGTCCCCAGTGTCCAGCTCTGGGCAATGCTGTCCGTGCAGCTAGGGAAGGAGCTGCATCTCCCTTCATCCAATGCCATCATAAGGACACTTGGGAGTCTCCCTGAGATTTCAGTCCAAGCTAGGAGCTTCAATACAGGATTCAAACCTATCCTAGAGCATCTTTGAGTTGTAAGATTGATGGGGAAAGGCACAGATCTTCTAACACTGAAAGTGCTGCGGGGTTGTTGAAATGAGCAACAGTAATGCTTGGATACAGAAGTGGAGCTGGACTGTGCTGGATCCATCTGCTCTCAGCTTTACCTGGGGCATTTTTGGGGAAACATGTGAAACTGATCGACCTCCGCCTGAGAAAGGCTAAAGCCCTGAGAAATTCTGTACAGGTCAGAAGGACGGACCACCTCCTGTCCCTCTCCACTCATAACTTTGCCTCACAGAATTTGCTCTGTTTTCCCTGGGTGCAGCAGAAATGCTAAGGGTTTCTGATATCCAAGAATACCAGGAAAGATAAGGGAGAGCTTAAAAAGAAAACCCCAGAACTCTAAAAAAAAAGGGTCTGTGTGTGTGTTCTAGGGGAAGGTGCATGGGAAATGGCTTTGTTTTTGGTTACAGGTATCTCCTCTAACCCTTCACTCTCCTTTTCTCCATGAACAGGTCCCCACGTGCAGCCACAGCCAATGTCCAACAGCAGCTCCACCAGCCACTTCCTCCTGCTGGCATTGGCAGACACGCGGCAGCTGCAGCTCCTGCACTTCTGCCTCTTGCTGGGCATCTCCCTGGCTGCCCTCCTGGGCAACGGCCTCATCATCAGTGCTGTAGCCTGTGGGCGCCACCTCACAGACCCATGTACTTCTTCCTGATCAACCTGGCCCTCACTGACCTGGGCTCCATCTGCACCACTGTCCCCAAAGCCATGCACAATTCCCTCTGGAACACCAGGACCATCTCCTACAAAGGATGTGCTGCACAGCTATTTTTCTTTATGTTCTTCATTGGAGCAGAGTATTTCCTCCTGACCATCATGTGCTACGACCGCTATGTGTCCATCTGCAAACCCCTGCACTATGGGACCCTCCTGGGCAGCAGAGCTTGTGTCCACATGGCAGCAGCTGCCTGGGCCAGTGCCTTTTTCTATTCACTGCTGCACACGGCCAATACATTTTCCCTGCCCCTTTGCCATGGCAATGCCCTGGGCCAGTTCTTCTGTGAAATCCCTCAGATCCTCAAGCTCTCCTGCTCCAAATCCTATCTTAGGGAATTGCGGCTTCTTGCCATAAGTGCCTATTTTATATTTAGTTGTTTTGTGTTCATTGTTTTCTCCTATGTGCAGATCTTCAGGGCTGTGCTGAGGATCCCCTCTGAGCAGGGACGGCACAAAGCCTTTTCCACCTGCCTCCCTCACCTGGCTGTGGTCTCCCTGTTCCTCAGCACTGGCACATTTGCTCACCTGAAGCCCCCCTCCATGTCCTCCCCATCCCTGGATCTGGCCCTGTCAGTTCTGTACTCGGTGGTGCCTCCAGCCCTGAACCCCCTCATCTACAGCCTGAGGAACCAGGAGCTCAAGGCTGCAGTGTGGACACTTATGACTGTAGGCTTTCAGAATCATTAAACTGCTTGCCAATTTCTGCAAATAACTTGTAATAAAAGTCATGTTTGTTACTTCTTGCTGGTTTCGTTTTGGAAGTTCATTTTCTTTGTTTAAATTTTTTAATATTGTCCACAAAAATTGTCATTGTTTGTGCCATTTCTCATTTTGTTTCTGTCCACCTTCACTGTGGCCACAGACTGTAAATGAGGGGCTGTGCTCCCAGTGGCTTTAAAGGAAATGAATGATCTCCCAGTGAAGTTTTCTGCAGAGATGCCTTTTTGTTGCCTTCTCTGGAGCTGCAGCAGCAATGTCTGTGTGCAGAGCTGGCGGAGATCAGTGCTGGCACAGCATCTCTGCTGCTGCTGGCCACACCATTTCTGATCCAGGCCAGGAGCCATTGGCCTTCTTGGCCACATGGACACACTGCTGGCTCATGTCCAGCCTGCTGTCCATCAGTCTCTGCAGGTCCCTTTCTGCCTGGCTGCTGTCCAGCCACTCTGTCCCCAGCCTGTAGTTCTGCAGGGGTTGTTGTTTCCAAAGTGCAGGGCTTGGCACTTGGACTTGTTAAACCTCACCTTGTTGGATTTGGGCCCTGGATCCAGCTTGTCCAGGTCCCTGTGCAGAGCCCTCCTAGCCTCCAGGAGATCAACAGTCTCATCCAGCTTGGTGTCATCTGCAAAAATGTCCTTGTTTCCATGGGGCCCCTCAGTGTCATAATGACCCTTTGGTCACACAAGGCCCTGCACTGTCCCACTGGACTCCTTGCTTCTTGGGGGCCTCAAAATGTGACAATTGTCCCTTTGCTTCCATTAGGCTTCACGTGTCACAATGTTCTTATTGGTGCTGCAGTTTCACAGTGGCCCCTTGGTTCCATGGGGCCCCAGGGTGTCACAATGGCCCCATGGTCACATGAGGTCCCACACTGTCACAATGGTCTCTGTGGTTCCCTTCAATGTCACAATGGAGGCCTTGTTTCCACGAGGCCACACAATGTAACAATGTTCTTCCAGATTCCTTGAGGCCCCCTAGTGTCACAGTGGCCCCTTGGTTACACAGGATCCTGCAGTGACACAATGTCCCCTTGGTCCCATGAGGTCCCACAGTGTCAGAACTGCCTCTTGGTTCCACTGGGCCCTGGGGTCTCCCAATGGTCTCCTTCGTTTTGCGGTGTCAAAATGGTGAAACCCCTTGGTTACACAAGGCCCTGCAGTGTCACAATGGCCTCTGTGGTTCCACGAAGACCTAGAGTGTCACTCCCTGGTTCCATTTGGCCCCACAGCACAACAATGGACCCCTGGTTCTATGGGGCTGCACAGCGTCACCTTGATTCCCTTAGTTCCACGAGGCCCCGCAGTGTCACTATGGCCCCAGAGTGTCCCAATCATCCCAGAATGAAAGAATCAAATAGGCTGGAAAAGATCTTTGGAATCATCATGTCCAACCAATGCCCTAATACTGCCTTGTCACCCAGACCATGCCACAAAGTGCCACTGGAGAGGGACAGTGACTCTGCCACCTCCCCCCTGGCCAGCCCATTCCAATTCCCACTCACCCTTTCTGTGAACAACTTCTTCCTATTGTCCAGCCTAAACCCCCCCATGTGCAGCTTATGGCTGTGTCTTCTTCTCCTGCCCTCCAGCAGATCCACACTCACACCCAACTTGGTGCCATTTGTAATTTGTGAATGGCGGACTCAATCCCCTCACTCAGATCATCAGAGAAGATATTAAACAGGACTGGGCCCAACACAGATCCCTGGGGGACAGCACCAGTGCCTGACACCAGCTGGGTGCAGCACCATCCCCACCATTCTCTGGGCCCAGACTCTAGCCAGTTTTTAAATCTCCCAGCAAGGAGGGAACCTGCCCAAGCTCTGGGCTGCAGTTTTTCCAGGGAATGCTGTCAGAGACAGTGTCAAAGGCTTTGCTGAATTCCAGGCACACAACATCCACAGCCTTTCCCACATCCACAGGTGGGTCACCTGGTCATAAAAGGAGACCAGGTTGTTCAGGCAGGACCTGCCACCCCTAAATCCGCACTGGCAGGCTCTGATCCCTTGGCCATCCTGTGGGTGCCCTGTCATGGCACTCAGGGTGATCTGTTCCATTTCCTTGCTGGGCACCTGTCGCTGTCGAGGCGGTCACGACACAAAGCAGAGACCACAAGCAGTCTCAGTTGGCAACTCTTTATTTCTGAACATGGCTGATCTTTTATACACTGTTCAGTTGTTTATGGTTCTTCTAACTGTACTATTGGTCACTATACATCAACATGATTCTATTGGTGCAACATAGGGTGACTTAACTAACTTTCTAAAAATACTTTGTCCAGCTGCAAAGGTGTTATCATTCTTCCATTCCTCTCTTCTCTCGGTCTCCTTGGTGATAGCCTTGGAGAGAGCTCCTTATCAGCCTTTTCTTGCTTCTTCTCGCTCCTTTCTTGCTTCTTTTCGCTCCTTTAGCTGACAGGCCCGCTGTCAGCCCCTTCCACAGGCACCCAGGTCAGGCTGACAGGCCTGGAGTTCCCCAGATCCTCCTGCCAGCCCTTCTTGGGGATGGGCTCACACTGCCACCTCCAGTGCTCTGGGACCTCCCCACTGAGCCAGGACTGATGATAAATGATGGAGAGCAGCTTGGGGAGCTCATCCACCACCTCCCTCATCCCCCTAGGATGGATCCCATCTGATCCCATACACCTGTGACCATCTGAGTGGCTCAGCAGGTCAGCAACTGCTTTCTCCTGGATTATAGGGGTTGTTCTGCTCCCTGTGCCAATCTACCAGCTCAGAAGAACACTTGTCCTGAGGACAACCTGTCATAGTATTGAAAACTGAGACAAACAAGATGTTAAGTAGCTTAGTCTTTTCCTTATCTTTAGTTACTATATACTATATGTATCTTAGTTACTATATATATAT
Source organism: Fringilla coelebs (assembly GCF_963513975.1). Taxonomy (NCBI): domain Eukaryota; kingdom Metazoa; phylum Chordata; class Aves; order Passeriformes; family Fringillidae; genus Fringilla; species Fringilla coelebs. The sequence goes on from NW_028167583.1 coordinate 1,245,744, forward strand.
ATATATATATATACACACATATATATAGAGTGTGTGTGTGTGTATATATATATATATATATATATATATATATATATGTATATATACTGTATATATTTAGTTACTATATACTATACTATATCCCCACTGCATCCAATAAGGAGGAGAGATTCTTATCTCATGTTTTGCTATTAATTTATTTGTAGAAACATTTTCTATTATTTTTCACAGAAGTGGCCAGGTTAAGCTCTAATTGAGCTTTCCCCTCTCGACTTTTCTTTCTGCATGACCTAACAAGATTCTTAAATACTTCCTATGTTGCCTGACCTCCTGTCCAAAGTTGATGAACCGTCTTTTTTCCCTTGAGTCCCCACAAAAGCTCCCTGGGCAGCCAGGACAGTCATTTTTTCTTCTCTGGCTCATCTTTTGCCACACTTGGACCATCTGCTCCTTCCTCCTTAGGATTACTTTCTTGAAATCTGTCCATCCTTCCTAGACCCCTTTGTTTTTAAGGGCTGTTTCCCTTTAAAACATATGCATCCTAAACAGGCCAAAGTCTGCCCTTCCCAATTCTAGTGCAGAAGTTTTGTTGCTGCCCCTCCTTCTTTCACAGAACATTGAAAACTTGATTATTTCATAGTCACTCTGCCCCAGGCAGCCTCTGACCCCCACATCTGCCAGCAGCCCTTCTCTGTGTGTGAACAGCAGGAGACAGAGCTTTCCTTGGCAGTGGGAGTGATACCACAAATTTGGTAAACCAGAAAACACCAATGCAGCATTAAGCAGCAGCATTCTTTATTCAGCTGGATGCATGGGGGACAGCTCCTCCCAAAGCCCTGCAGGCTGAGCACAGGAAAGTTTCTGTTTCTATTCTGTATTTTGCACACATATTCATTGATTGTCCTGGACTAAACACACATATGGATAATTATTTCCCCAAAATCATTAACATTATTCCCCTCCCCTTTACCTATGTGTTCTTCTTTCCTGGGGGGGGGTCTCTCTGGTGGTCTCTGGTGGCCGTGGACCCCAATGTTCCAGTGGGCCTGGCTGAGCTGGCAGGACGCTGAGCCTGGTGAACTTCCAGTTCCCCTTCTCACGCAATGGGCATTGTGTGGTTACCATAGGCCTGGGGTTTTGGAGAACAACCTCCAGGTGTCAGCTCACCTGGTGGAGACAATTTATCATCTGGTAACATGAGGTCACAGAGTCAGCTGAGACATCACAGAGTGGATTATATGAGGTCATCGAAAAGCTATGACATCACAGACTGCTTCTGTGACATTACAGAGCCAGCTGTGATATCACAGGGCAGAGGTCTGACATCCTAGAGCAGACTATGACATCACAGAGTTGGCTGTGACATCACAGAGGGGCTGTGTGACATCCCAGCAGGGCTGTGTGAGGTCACTGGGTTGGTCACTCTGACCCAGCTCCCTCTCACAGTTTCTCCCAACAAGTCCAATGCTGTTCATGCCCAGCAGGGTCCCTGTCCCCCGGGATCCCCCCAGCCCACCTGGAGCCACAGCCTCCACCAAGGGATGTTCCACAGGATCCACCCCAGAACCTGACATGGGGACAAGGGGCTAGGGCTGTGTGACCAGGACATCAAGGACATGGATTATCCAGGTCACTGTGGCCTGGTTTGGGTTGCCCAGGGCAGGAAAGATGTCTGGCAGCTGGAGCAGGCTCTGGGCAGGGCCTCCAAGGTGGGGCTGGAGCCCTTGGGCTCTGAGCAGAGGCTGAGGCAGCTGGGCTTGTCCAGTCTGGAGCAGGGAAGGCTGAGGGGCTCCTCATCCCAGCCTGGCAGTGCCAGTGAGGAGGTGATGGAGAACACAGAGCCAGGATCTTCACCAGGGGGCCTGGTGGGAGACAAAAGCCAATGGGTGGGAGGGGAAAAAAGAGAGATCAGCCAGGGCATGAAGAGATTAAATGAGTCAGGCTGGTTTCAGCATTTCCTCAACACCAAATGCAGCCTGACCTCCCTTCTCCATTCACCACTGACAGCTTTGCAAATCAGGAATTGTTGGAGCTCTTTGCCCCCACTCCAGGACAAGCATCCTGATACAAGAACTTAATTGTGTTTATATCTATCACAGAACCATATTTGTCTAAAATTATTTTTAGTATGGATATCACTTGTGGATGGTGGACTCATCAGATGCTGCTGGGGCATTGCACATAGCTCAGGGAAGAGCAAGATTGTTATTGAATTGTGTCCTGTTCAACGGTGGTCTGTTGGCCATGAAGAGAAACATTTGGTGCCTGTGAGTCCCGCCAGTTCCTGGTCCCTCAAAGGACACACACCTGATGAATTGTGGTTCCCACTCCAGGGGCTGCACTTGGACCTCCCTCCATAGCCAGAGCAGAGCTCCCTTGTCCCAGAAACTCCCTGGCAATGCAGGGATGAAGGAAACAGGACAGGCTGTGGGGATCAGGGGCACGGCAGAGCCAGGGAGAAGAATGACTTTTGCATTTGATGGAGCTGTGCCTTCCCTTGGCTTTGTTGGCTGGCAATAAATGAACATCCCTCTGTGTCTCAGGCAGCTCCTTCTCCAAGGAAAGCAGGTGGGAGTTGGAGCCAAGGAGCTGAAAGCTGCAGGTGCAGCCTGGGCTGGAGGCAGCTCAGATTTGCACAAGGCTGCTCTGAGTGCCAGGGCTTGGATGGGGGAAATGGTGGGGTGGGTGTAGGGACAGAGTCTGATTGATTGTCAGCCATGAAGGGTCTTGATTTTCATCTCTATTCAAACTGCATGAGGAGGTACTTGGATTCAGTGTCAGTCGGAGATTGCACATATCAATAAATTTACAGGAAAACAAAACTAATCAGAACCTAAAAAAATCTCTTCTCACTGTCTTTTTAAATATCAGGCATTCACTTTGAATACACTACTGAGATCTACTTAACTACAAATTATTTGGAAACTGAAATCAAACTATTCCTAGAGGCTTGGCTTGTTAAGGTGTTCCAAATGTTAATGAGCCCTGGGATACTGAATTCCTGCACTGAAGGGCTGAAGGCTGAACAAGCCTCTGCAGCAGTGAAATTCAGCAGCAGCCTCCAAATTGCTGAGGATGTCAGCAGCCCCCACTGAGGCCATCCCTGCCCTGAGCTTGTGGAGGAATGGGCAGACAAGGAGAGCGTCCCTGGGGCTGGGGCAGCACAACTCAGAGGCACCAGCGGGTCCAGCTGGGAAATGGAGTGTGGAATGTGGCTGGGAAAGCCCTGCCTGGGATGTGCCAAGCACAACAGAAAAGCACGGACCCCCATCCCCCAAACAACTCTCTCAAAGAGAGATTTAAAAGGAATTACAATTGCTTGTGTCCTCTGAGTTGGATGAACTGGAGAAATACTGACAAGAGATTCCCAGGGGCTCAAAACAACAAAATAGCCTTTAATAGCAACTTCATAAAATTAGAGAAACTTGGCAAAAGGTTTTATACAACATTCACTAACCAAAAAATACTTCTCAAAGCATTAAGTTTGCCCATTCAACTTCGCAAACTCTAAGCCTGTTCAATTTTAAAGTTAATCAAAATTTGCAATGGGAGAGAATTAGAAGAAGAAGATACAGAAAGAGAGAAAGACGAGAAAGATACAGAGAAGCACACACATATCTACCAACTCCTTGATTCCAGCAGTGTTCAGATGGAAATTCCAAGAGGAGGCAGGGTCAAGATGTGTTCTTGCCTTGTGGTCAGCCTTCAATATCCCTTGCTCTTCCTGGGCCCTTTCCCCAGCTGGGACTTGGGCTCATTTGGTCCCTCAGGAGCTGGGTTGGGGGCTCCAGAGGTGGCTGTGGAGCATTGCCTGTGCTGTGCCAGGGACTGGCAGGCACTGCTGGGCTGGGATAGAGGCTCTGGGGGGATTGGGGTTCCAGGGCAGGGCAGGGCTGGACCTACCCCTTCCTCCCCCAGACATGGAATGTTTCCAGCCAACAATCTCCTCCAGTCTTTCACAACAGGTAATGTTGGAGGTGAAATCCCATTTCTGGCCATGGGTGCCTGGAGGAGAAGGACAGTTCTTTTCCATAGGAAGGAAGTATAGAGCCCCAGGGATTGGAAGACAGGTGAGAGCCTCAGTAGGCCAAGGCCAGCCAGACTTGTCAGAATTGGCAGATTATTCTGGCAGCAGCCTTTGGATTCAAGGAATTTTGGAGGTGGAACTCCAATCTCAGCCATGGGTACCTGGAGAAGCAGGACAGTTCTTTACCATAGGAAGGAAAGCACGGAGCCTTCCCCTCTGTTTTGGGGACAGATGGGAGGTGACCCTTGTGAAATCACTGCTAGACAGACTTGTCTGGGCAATATTCTTATGGGAGTGATCCCTGCATATAAGGAAATTTGGCTTTGAAATCCCAATTCTGGCCATGGATGCTTGGAGGAGGGGGACAGATCTTTTCCATAGGAAAGAAATCACGGAGCCCCAGTATTTTAGCAGCAGATGAGGAGAGACCCTCAACATGCCAAGGTCAGGTGGAACAGTCAGGCAGTCAAGAGGAGGCCAAACCTGCCCGACCTGTTCTGTGGCCCCTTGGTTTTATGAGGCCCAGCAGTATTACCATGGTCCCCTTGGTTCCATGGGGCGCCACAGTGTCCCAATGGCGCTTTGATTCCATGGGGTCCAGAAGTGTAAAAATGGTCCCTTGGTTCAATGGGGTCACAATGGCTCCTATGTTTCATAAGGCCCCGCAGCGTCACAATGGTCCAAAATATTCCATGCGGCCTTGCAGTGTCACTATGGACCTTTGGAGCCTGGGGGTTTGCAGCACCATGATGGCCTCTTTTGGCTCCACAGTGTCACAATGGTCCACTGAAGACAACAGGCCATTCTGTGTCACCCTGGAGCTTTGGTTTCATGCAATCCTGCAGTGTCACAATGAACCCATGGTTCAATGGAGTTCCACAAAGTCAGCATGGCCCCTAGGTCCCATGCAGCCCTGCAGTGTCACAATGGTCTCCTTTGGTTCCCCAGTGTCACAATGGACCACTGATGCCATGAGGCCCTGCAGTGTCACAATGGACCTTTGGTTCCGTGCAGCCCTGCAGTGTCACAAAGGCCTCTTGGTTTCACGAGGCCCCACAATATCACAATTGTCTTCTTGGTTCTGTGGGCACCCCCAGGGTCACAATGGTCTCACTGGTTCCATGAGGCCTCACAGCATCACAATGCTTTGTTAATTCCATGGTGCATCACAGTATCTCAGTGGTCTCCATGATTCCATGAGTCCCCTCAGTGTCACAATGGTCTCCTTGGTGCCATGGTGCCCTTCAGTGTAACAATGACCTCTTGGTTCCATGAGGCTGTGAAGTGTCTTAATGGTCTCTCCATGTTCCTTGCAATGTCACAATGGATCTTTGGCTCTATGGGGTCTCGGAATGTGACAATGGTCCCTTGGTTCCATGAGGCCCAGCAATGTCACAGGGCTCTCCATGATTCCATGGGGCCCCACAGTGTCACCTTGGTTCCTTGGTCTCATAGGGCCCCACAGTGTCACAAGGCTCCCTTGGTTCCATGGCCCTGTGCTGCTGCATTCCCCCCTCCCCTTCTCAGGCCGCCCTGCCAGCTGAGAAATGCTCCTTGGGCTTCGGCCTTGGCCAACAGCCCCTGGGCTCAGCTCCTCTGCAGCTCATCACAAACACTGTCTGCTCCAGGCACTGCTGCTGCCCAAACAGCTCCTGGTTCCTTTAGGAGCAGCCCTGGGAACTGGTTTTGTTCCCTCAGTGGCACAACATCCCTCTTCTCACACTGCCAAAGAAAGCTGCTGATGCCAAGTGTGGCCAGGATGAACCATTGCTGGGACTGAAGCCCCTCTCGTGGGGCCCTGCAAACAGCGCTCCAAAAGGAGCCCTTGGAGCTCTCCTGGGCCAGCGACTCCCTCTGAGTGGGGCCTCTCCCAGCCGGGAACTCTCCCGTTTGCTGCACTCGGGGATCCCAAACAACGACAGAGCCTGGGCCGATCCCCCCACTCCTCCAGGCTCAACCCTTCATCCGCTGGGGAGAATGCCAAAGCATCAGCAGGGAGCATTCCCTGCCCTCAGGGGAATTCCTCACAGGTGCCTTGCACTGACTCTTGGTGTCTGTGTGCACACAGGAGTGCCTGTGCTGGGGAAACGTGGCAGAAATGCTGCTCTCTGAGGGGTTTGAGTGCCTTGGATAGCTGAGTCAGTCAGGCCTGTAAGTGATGTTAAATCACAAGGTCTAAGTGAAGTTAAATGCTGCTAAAAGTTGTTCTTTTGCTAAGTTGTTTAATATGTGTTATAAGCGGAGTTAAATACTGTTAAATTATATTCCTCTTTTAAATTGCAAAGTCATAGATTTTAAGTTAGGTTAAATACAGTTAATTGCTATTCTTTGCTAAATTGTGAAGTTGAAGGTATCATTAAAGGTTAAGGTATAAGTTAAGTCCTCCTATGTTTGAGCTCTGTTAAGCTTTTAGGCCATATTCCTTTTATCCTTGCCCTCACTGTCCTTCTGTCAAACACACACACAGGGACAGTTCTCAGCTCATTTCTGGTTTGATTGCCTGGATTCTGTTTGGTTTTGTTGTTGCTTTGTTTCCCTGGTGTGCCTGAAGTGTCCAGTCAGGAGCAGAGTGACTCTTGCCAAGGAACTTTGTGCTGCTGTCCCTTAATATTAAATCTGGTTTTTGCTGATCCCTTGCCGGGGATTTTTTCAGCACTCTCAAGCCCTCGTTCGTAACAGGGTGAAGGAGCCCTGGCCCAGGCCCTGGCCCTGGGGGACACGGGGACGCTGCCGGGGGGTCCCTGTCCCCCTGTCCCACCCCCAGGGCCCCGGCCCCCCATCCCCGTGTCAGGCTCTGGGGTCGATCTCGTGGAACATCCTCTGGGGGAGGCTGCGGCGCCGGGGGCGGGGGGACCCGGGGGGACAGGGGACCCTGCTGTGCATGAGCAGGGTTGGACTGCTCTGGGGGGAACTGTGAGGGGGGACAGGGCAGAGGGACCTCCCCAGTGACCTCAGACAGCCCCTGGGATGTCACACAGCCTCCTGTGATGTCACACAGTCCACTTGTGATGTCACAGGCCACATTATGATGTCAGAGTCAATATTGTGATGACACATTGCCATTTTATGATGTCACAGCCTGGTCTGTGATGTCACCGAGCAGCCCACCCTGATGGCAGAGTCTGCTCTGTGACCTCACAATCCACTCTGTGATGTCACAGTGCACTCTGTGTCACAGCCCACTCTTATCATGTCACATCATCTCCATGTGACATCTCAGCCTGTTCTATGATGTCACATAACGAACAAGTGATCTCACAGCCCACTCTGTGTTGTCACAGCCTCCTCTGAGTTTCACAATCAACTCTGTGGTGTCATACATCCACCCTCTGATGTCATAGTCTGCTCTGTGATGTAACAACCCACTCAGTGATTACACACAACAACACTGTGATGTCATACAGCCCCCCCGTGATGTCACAGCCTAGCCAGTGCCATCACAGCCTGCTCTATGATGCCATAGCTGCTTGATGACCTCACACAACAAACTCTGTGATGTCACAGCCCAATCTGTGACCTCACACAACCCTCTCTGTGCTGTCACACAGCCCCTTGCTGACATCACAGCTGCTCTGTTCCTCGATGACACAGCCACAGAGGTGCTGCTGTGACACAGCCCCCTCTGGGACATGCCACAGCCCCTGCCAGTGCTGAGCCCCTGTGAGCTCTGTCTGTGCCCTGCTGGTGTCCCTGAGGTGCCCTGGCAGTGCCCCAGCCCTGCTGGGCTGTGCACAGGAGCTGCTCCTGGCCAGAGCTGTCTCTCTGCAGCGCTGCCCTTGCCAGGACCTGCCTCTGGGCCAGGAGCCTGGCCCAGCTCAGCAGCACAGACACAGCACAAGGACTTTATTGACCCTCTGGGGGTTTGGTGCTCTTTGCATCAGACTCAGTCCCTGAAAGTGTGCTCAGAGACTTCTCAAGAACTCAAAGTGTGGTTGAAACACTGAAGTTTCTCATACATAAAATAGACCCTTCTGAGGGACACGACCGGGAAAGTGTCCCCAGGTTCCAGCTAGAGCAGAACACTGGAGGCAGTGATGACATGTGGGGACAAGCAAGGCAAAGGTGTCTTTGCTGCTGAGCAAAGCTGGATGTGTTTCAGGAATGCAGAGGGCCAAGGTCTGAGCCCCAGCCCCTGGCCAGGCAGATCCTGTCCCTCCCTCATTGCTCAGGGCTCTTCCCAGGATGGGCACTGGGATGTGGGGATGTGCAATGTCAAGGGCAGGACCATGGGGCAGCCCCTGCCAGGCTGCTGAGCAGGGACAAGGAGGCAATGAGGCCCCAGGGCTGCAAGGGTCACCTGTCCCCTCGTGGCCCCAGGCCCAGCAGCCATGGCCAAAGTGCTGCAGAAGTTGGCTCTGTCAGGGCCTTGCAGCTGCTGCCCATCCCTGTGCCCTGTGCAGCCCAGGCTGTCCTACGGTGTCCCTGCCCTGCACCTCTGTCCCTGCAGGCTGTTGGCATCCCCCGGCTGCCCCACCTGGCTGGCCCCTTCCTTTGCTGACAGCTCTGCCTCCTGCCTGCCTCTGCCTGCACACACAAAGCCTTGGGCTGCTCCAGGCTCCTCCTGGGGACGTGCTGCACCACAGCCCTGCCCTGGCAGGGAAATTCCTTTTTCTTGGTGTCCAGTCTGGGCCTCCCCAGCTGCCTTTGGCATTAATTTTTTCTTTGTCTGGCTGTTCTCTACTACGTCTAAAGGATCCACCATCTCTGAAACCCCCCTTCAATCCCTCCTAGGGCTCTCCTCTGCTGTCCTCAGCCTCCACCCCACTGAGCCCAGAGCTCCTGTGTCCCTATAGAGTGGTCAAGTGCTTGAGGCCAAGAGCACATGTACAAGAGGGACAGTTCTTTCCTACAGGAAGGAAACCACAGAGCCCCAGGGTTTAAAGGCAGATGAGAAGCAGTCACCAGAGGCCAAGGCAAGCCAGATCTGTCTGTCCTTGCAGCTTTTGTCTGAAAGCAACCTTTGGATATATGGGAAGTTTTGGGGATGGAATTCCATTTCAGCCATGGGTTCCTGGACTGGAATGACAGTTCTCCATAGGAAGGAAAGGGTGGACCCCCAGTGTTTCCAAGGCTAATTAGAGGCAGCCCCAAGGAGCCAAGGCCAGCCAGACCTGTTGTCAGGGAGGAATTATTGGATAAAACAGAATTTGGGAGGCCAAACCCTACTTTTGTCTCTGGGCATCTGGACAAGAAGGACAGGTTTTTTTCATAGGAAGGAAAGTACGGATTCCCAGAGTTTCAAAGGCAGATGAGAGCTGGCCCTCCGGAAGCCAAGGGAACCTGGACAGTCCTGGCAGCTTTTGTCTGGGAGCTATCCTTGGATACAAGGAATTTCAGAGGCGGATTCTCAATTTTGGCCATGGATGCCTGGACTTGAAACATGATTTTTTCCATGAGAAGAAAAGCAGAGGCCCCCAGTGTTTTGAAAGCAGATGAGAGGTGGCCCCCAGGAGGCCAAGGCCATCACAGAGTGGGTTGTGTGAGGTCACAGATTGGGCTATGATATCACAGAGTTTGTTGTGACAGGTCATGGAGCAGCTACACAATCATAGATGGGATTCTGTGACATCACAGTACAGGCTGTGACATCATGGCATGGCTGCATTACATCATAGAGCAGGCTGTGAGATGAAAGTGTGTGCTGTGCCATTTCAGAGTGGGAGTATGACAACAAAGAGAGCTTTGTGACATCACGGAGGGGGTTGTGCCATCACAGATCTGTCTGTGATATCATATAGTAGGGTATGAGGCCATAGAGCTGATCCTACCATCATAGAGGGTGGTCTGTGACATCAGAGAGTGGGTTGTGACATCACTGAGTGGCTGTGTAACATCATAGAGCAGGCGGTGACATCACAGAATAGACAGTAACATCACCAGGTGACTTTGTGACATCACAGAGTCTTCTTTGACATCACAGTGCAGCTGCACGACATTCCAGGGTGACATCCCACAGCTGGCTCTGTGACATCACAAGGGTGCTGTATGACATCATAGGGGGCAGTATGGCATCACAGATGGCTGTGTGGGATCACACATTTCTGTGTGACACCACAGGGGCTGTGTGGCATCCCAGGGGCTGTGTGAGGTCACTGGGGAGGTCACTCTTCCCTGTTCTCCTCACAGTTCCCCCCAGAGCAGTCCAACTCTGCTCATGCACAGTAGGGTCCCCCGTCCCCCCGGGTCCCCCCACCCCTGGCGCCACAGCCTCCCCCAGAGGATGTTCCACGAGATCGACCCCAGAGCCTGAAACGGGGACGGGGGGCCGCGGACATGGGGGTGGGACAGGGGGACAGGGACCCCCCAGCAGCGTCCCCGTGTCCCCCAGGGCCAGAGCCTGGGCCAGGGCTCCTTCACCCTGTTACAAACGAGGGCTTGAGAGCGCTGAAAAAATCCCCGGCAAGGGATCAGCAAAAAGCAGATTTAATATTAAGGGACAGCAGCACAAAGTTCCTTGGCAAGAGTCACTCTGCTCCTGACTGGACACTTCAGGCACACCAGGGAAACAAAGCAACAACAAAACCAAACAGAATCCAGGCAATCAAACCAGAAATGAACCGAGAGCTATCCCTCTGTGTGTATGTGTGACACAAAGGCAGTGAGGGCAAGGATAAAAGGAATACAGCCCAAAAGGTTAACAGAGCTCAACTTACTCGGACTTAACCTTAAATGATACCTTAAACATCACAATTTAGCCAAAGAGCAGCATGTAACAGTATTTCACCTAACTTAAAATCTATGACTTTGCAATTTAACAGAGGAATAACATTTAACAGTATTTAACTCTGCTTATAACATATATTAAACCACTTAGCAAAAGAACAGCTCTTAACATCATTTAACTTCACTTAGACCTTGTGATTTTACCTTACCTACAGTCCTGACTGACTCAGCTATCCAAGGCACTCAAACCCCCCAGCACAGGCACTCCTGTATGCATACAGAGTCAGTGCAAGGCACCTGTGAGAAATTCCCCTGAGGGCAGGGAATGCTCACTGCTGATCCTTTGGCATCTCCCCAGCAGGCAAAGGGTTGAGCCTGGAGGAGTGGGGGGATCGGCCCAGGCTTCATTGCTGTTTGGGGATCCCCCGAGTGCAGCAAACAGGAGAGTTCCCGGCTGGGAGAGGCCCCACTCAGAGGGAGTCACTGGCCCAGGAGAGCTCCAAGGGCTCCTTCTGGAGCGCTGTTTGCAGGGCCCCACGAGAGGGGCTTCAGTCCCAGCAATGGTTCATCCTGGCCACACTTGGCATCAGCAGCTTTCTTTGGCAGTGTGAGAACAGGGATGCTGTGCCACTGAGGGAACAGAACCAGCTCCCAGGGCTGCTCCTAAAGTAGCCAGGAGCTGTTTGGGCAGCAGCAGTGCCTGGAGCAGACAGTGCTTGTGATGAGCTGCAGAGGAGCTGAGCCCAGGGGCTGTTGGCCAAGGCCGAAGCCCAAGGAGCATTTCTCAGCTGGCAGGGCGGCCTGAGAAGGGGAGGGGGGAATGCAGCAGCACAGGGCCATGGAACCAAGGGAGCCTTGTGACACTGTGGGGCCCTGTGAGACCAAGGGACTCTTGTGACACTGGGGGGCCCTGTGAGATAAGGGGACCCTTGTGACACTGTGGGGCCCCATGGAATCATGGAGAGCACTGTGACATTGGTGGGCCAGGGGACTGTACTGATGCTGTGTGGATCCATGGAATGTAGGGATCATTGTGTCACTGAGAGGCTCCATAAAACCCAGGGTCCATTGTGACATCATGTGGCCTCTTGGAACTTTGGAGTGCCACGGAATATTCCGGCTTCCTGCTGGGCTATTTTGCCCCCGAGCAGGCAGCAGGGGCTGGATAGCTCAGTCCTTTGGAGACGGACTGTCTGAGTACCCAAGCTGCTCTTAGCCGCATGCAAACTTAACAAGCCTACGGGATATCAGCTCTTAGTGATTTCTCAGCTCTTTTGTGATTTCAGCTCTTTGCTTGCTAAGGCACCCAGGCTAACCAGTTAGCAGATGCGAGAGAGGAGAAGACTCGTCCTGGAGTTCCACAGTGATGGTTTTATTGGGGGGTCGGTGAAGTGTTCCAGCGACAGCTCTTCTGACCAGAATGGGCTAAAGCAGCCCATTATATAGGGCTAGAGAGTATCAGAAATTGTCCAACAGCAGGCGTTAAGGAGAAGTAACCTATGGGGTTACAGAGAGATAAGCTAGGGTCCGAAAGGTGGAAGAGAGGGGCTTCTGGCTTTTTCACCATGACTTGGCATTTCCTCTCTCTAGGCCTCAGCCCTCCAAGGAGCTTTAGCAAGGCCTCTGCCTGCTACAATGGAACCAAGGGGCCATTGTGACACCACGAAACCCCATGGAGCCAAAGGTCCACTGTGACATTTCAAGGCCTCATGGAACAATGGAGAGACCATTAAGACACTTCACAGCCTCATGGAACCAAGGGGCCATTGTGACACTGTGGGGCACCATGGAACCAAGGAGACCAATGTGACACTGTGAAGTCTCATGGAACCAGTGAGACCATTGTGAAACTGTGAGGATCCATGGAATAAGCAAAGTATTATGACACTGCGAGGCCTCATGGAACCAGTGAGACCATTGTGACCCTGAGGGTCCCCACAGAACCAAGAGGACCATTGTGATACTGTGGGGCCCTGTGAAACCAAGAGGCCTTTGTGACACTGCAGGGCTGCATGGAACCAAAGGAGACCATTGTGACACTGCAGGGCCTTGTGTCATCAGCGGTGCATTGTAACACTGGGAAAGCAAAGGAGACCATTGTGACACTGCAGGGCTGCATCGAACCAAAGTTCCAGGATGACACAGAGGAGGCCTCCTGTCATTCATGGTACATTGTGACACTGTGGAGCCAAAGGAGACCATTGTGACACTGCCAACCACCAGGGTCCAAAGGTCCATTGTGACACTGCAAGGCCTCATGGAATCATTGGGATCATTGTGACACTGAGGGGCCTGATGTCATCAGTGGTCCATTGTGACACTAGAGAACCATGGAGAGTATTGTGACACTGTGGGGCCTTCTGGAACCTAGGGGCCATTGTGACATTGTGGGACCCCATTGAACCAGGGCTCCATTGTGACACTGCAGGTCTTCCTGTAATCAATGGACCATTGTGATACTGCTGGACCCCATGGAAACAAGTCACCATTATGGCACTGTGGGGCCCCATGAATCCAAGGCACCATTGTGGCACTCTGGGGCCCCAAAAAACCAAGGGAACACAGAACAGGTCTGGCTGGTTTGGCCTCCCAGGGGCCACCTGACTGGTCTGACACACCTGGACATGTTGATGGTATCTTCTCATCTGCAGCTGAAACACTGGGGCTCTGTAGGTTCTTTCCTATGGAAAAGAACTCTCCTCCTCCTCCAAACACCCATGGCCAGAATTGGGATTTCACATTCAAAATTCCTTATATCCAGAGATTGTTCCCATAGGAATATTGCCAGGACAAGTCTGGCTGGCAATGGTTTCAAGCGGGTCAGGTTTCATCCATCCCCAAAACTCTGGGGAAGGCTCCATGCTCTCCTTCTTATGGGAAAGAACTGTCCTGCTTCTCCAGGTGCCCATGGCCAAAGCTGGAATTCCACCTCCAAAATTCCTTTAATCCAAAGACTGCTCCCAAGCAAAATCTGACATTCCTGACAAGTCTGGCTGGCCTCAGCCTAGTGAGGCTCTCCAAACACTGGGGCTCTTTGCTTTCCTTCCTATGGAAAAGAATTGTCCTTCTTGGCCAGGTGTCCATGGCCAGAATTCAGATTTACGCCTCCAAGATTCCCTACTATGAGAGACAGGAGGAGATTGTTGGCACAAAACATTTTTTGTGTGGGGAGGAAGGGGCAGGTCCAGCACTGCCCTGCCCTGGAAACCCCAATTCCCCCATAGCCTTTATCCCAGCCCTGCAGTGTCTGCCAGTCCCTGGCACAGCACAGGCAATGCTCCACAGGCACCTCTGGAGCCCCGAGCCCAGCTCCTGAGTGACCAAATGAGCCCAAGTCCCAGCTGGGGGAAGGGCCCAGAAAGACCAAGAGGTATTTAGGGTCGATCAAAAGGCAAGCACACATCTTAACCTTGCATCCTCTTGGAATTTCCATCTGAACAGCACTGGAATCCAGGAGTTGGTAGCTAAGTGTGTGCTTCTCTGCATCTTTTTTGTCTTTCTCTCTTTCTGTGTCTTTTTCTGTTTCTGTACTCTTGCAAATTTTGATTAATATTAAATTGAAGAGATTTAGAGTTTGTGAAGTTGAATGGGCCAAGTCAACGCTTTGAGAAGTGTTTTTTGTTGATTGCATGTCTGTCATAGTTTGGCAAAAGAATTTAAAAAGTAATACAAAACTTTGTGTAATTTACAATCTGTTAAACCACTAAGATACTGAACACGCCTCTGTGAAACACATATGTTAAAGATGAAAACACCCAGGAACCTCCTCTTTCTTTTCCACTCAACAAAGAAGCAATGGGCCCCAGCCCTGGCCCCCATCTCAACCAAACCAAACCAAACCAAACCAAACCAAACCAAACCAAACCAAACCAAGTAGCCCTGCCGTGGCCGAGCCCCTTCCCCCCTCTCCAGTCTGTCCCCTCCCCATTGGCCCCATTCTGACCAAACCAAACCCCAACAACTCCCAAACTGGAAAACAAAAGAGGCTACAAAACCCTAACCAGAACAAAGCCAGCCACAGCTATTAAAATCTTTCCATCAAGTCCCACCCCAGCCCCCCCCAAACACAACTAAAGCTAGAAATTCCTACAATGTACAACCCATACAAAATAACTCTACAACTAAAATTAAACAAAAAACCCCCAAAACCACCCATAAAACCAATCCTAACACAACCCAACTACAAGTTCCACCACAAGTTACTGGCAGATCACGTGTTAATCCTTTCAATACTTCAATCCTCCCTCAAGTAAAAGAGAAACAAATACAAGCATATTAAAAAACAACATAAAACCATCAAAGTCAGTAAATGAAAAAAGAAGAAAAAGTATCTTAATCTTAAAATCCTCTTATAGACTATAAAGAAAAACTCTTTTACTTTATAGCACATAAAACTATAAAAAAATTAAAATATTCAAATTAATATCAAACAAAAACCTCCATACTAAAATAAATAAATGTTAAAATAACTGTAATTTAATAAAAAGTTTTAACCGGAAAAAAAAGTAATCCAGTATGCTCAGTAGAAGATCTCTATTCCAGAGATAAAAATAATTTTAAAAGTAAATAATAAAAACTTCCACCTTTCAAGAACTCATCTTTAAAGCAATACCCCATAAATTGACATGGCTCATCAACAAGCTGTAAAAAAGCTTGTAGCAATAAAAACAACTTCACAATAACAAAGTTCCCCAGACAAATGTTATCCATGACAAAATTAAATACCATAAAGAGCCCCCTATTTTTTCCTCTTGTAAAAAAAATCTCCACAACCTTAACAAGAAAAGCTTCTCCCTCAAAGTAATCTAAAAAAATGACTATTCTAGAAATAGTAAATGAACTAAAAATTGTAAGTTTAGTTTCTTTACATTGTCAGTAAAAAGAAAAAGTTGTAAAGGAAAGAAAGGGTTCTAAAGAGTTTAATTCTTACTGCCTTATTTTCTTCAATTTACATTTTTAAAAAGTAATTTTATAATTTACTGTATACCCTTTAAAAATTTTAAGCCTACTTTAGCTTTTTCGCAATCCTATCTCACAACAAAATAAATACATTTAATTAACTGACACTAAACCCCACCACACTCATCATTCCATTAATAAAGAAATCTCAAGATTAGAAAAATCTTAAATCAACAAAGCAAAACTAATATAATGTCATAATAAACCTTTTGCCAAAGTGTTTTTGATTTTCTAAAGCTCCCAGTAAAGGCTGCTTTGTTCTGTTGAGCTCCTGAGAATCTCTTGTAGGTATTTCTCCAGTACGTCCAAAGAGTACACAAACAATTGTAATTCCTGTTAAATGTCTCCTTGAGAGAGTTTTTTAGTGGATGGGAGTCAGGGCTTGTCTGTCCTGCTTGGCACAGCCCAGGCAGGGCTTTCCCAGCCACATTCCACACTCCATTTCCCAGCTGGAGCCCCTGCTGCCTCTGAGTTGTGCTGCCCCAGCCCCAGGGATGCTCTCCTTGTCTGCCCATTCCCCCACGGGCTCTGGGCAGGGATGGCCTCAGTGGGGGCTGCTGACATCCTCAGCAACTTGGAGGCTGCTGCTGAATTTCACTGCTCCAGAGGCTTGTTCAGCCTTCAGCTCTTCAGTGCAGGAATTCAGTATCCCAGGGCTCATTAACAATGAGAACACCTTAATAAGCCAAGTCTCTGGGAATAATTTGATTTAAGTTTCCAAATAATTTGTAGTTAAGTAGATCTCAGTAGTGTATTCAAGGTGAATACCTGATATTTAAAAAGACAGTGAGAAGAAATTTTTTTAAGCCCTGTTTATTTTTGTTTTCCTGTTAATTTAGTGCTACGTGCAATCTCCAATTGACACTGAATCCAAGTACCTCCTCATGCAGTTGGAATAGATACGAAAATCAAGACCCTTCATGACTGACAATCAATCAGACTCTGTCCCTACACCCACCCCACCATTTTCCCCATCCAAGCCCTGGCACTCAGAGCAGCCTTGTGCAAATCTGAGCTCCCTCCAGCCCAGGCTGCACCTGCAGCTTTCAGCTCCTTGGCTCCAACTCCCACCTGCCTTCCCTGCAGAAGGAGCTGCCTGAGACACAGAGGGATGTTCATTTCTTGTCAG